>NC_050599.1:27340241-29740241 GCF_013368585.1 Megalops cyprinoides | reverse complement strand
TTAGTAGTTTATTATCTGGTTAGTAGCTAGCTAAGCTGAGTCTTATGGAAAACACTACCATAGTCGTAACCTCGTCATTCTGTCAAAAACCTCGGCAACTTCAACTACCACGGGCACAGAAAACTAATCTCATTGGATTTCATTTACAATGTGTTAAACATGAGTAGCTAACCTTAGCTACCATAGTCATGTCTCTGAAGTAGTGTGTGTAATGTTAGCCCACAGAGGGTGCACTGCTGCCAGTCAAGCTTCATGCCAAGATGGCTAGCCATCCATGTCATTCTTTAAAAATGACATAGCGGTAGATTATCGATTGACAGCGGGAAATATAAATAATAGAAATCATTATATACGGGAATCTTGCTATGATACATTTAAAAGCATTTCATTAAAAAAGAGTGACATTAATGTCAACTTACCTCCATGTAGCTCAACACGCAATAACGTTATCTCTCTTCTCCAGTCGAGTGCTTACTGGGAGCGAGGGAATTGTGGTGTAGCCATGCTGTCGGTCCAAGTCAAATCCACCAATAGAAACTCTTCTCTCATCCATAAGCGTAGATCCCGCCCATGACGTCCAATTCAACTTGCAAGCAAAACTTTTTGACCCACAAAGCAAAACTTTTTTTAATGCAGCCAAAGAGGACTTATTCGCAATCAAACCTTTTTGTGACACAAAAAAGACAAACTTGATTTTTGATTGCAGTGCGAGAAATTTGCTTTCAAAACTGTCTTTTATGCTTGTGTTAAAAATAACTTCATATGTTGGGAGCTGAATACTTTTTCAAGGCACTATACATTTTGACTAGTCTGTATAATAATTCTCTTATGACTAGACATATCGGAGAAACTTTTATCATTGACTACTATGGAACCTCCAATTTGAGATCTCTACAATTAATTTAAACACAGGGGAGCAAAACATATTCTGAGAATCTGTCATTTCAAGTCATCTCAACACATGAAATGTGTTTGCAGATTTTCTTGCCTCATGGGATAGTCCATTTCCCAAATCCCAATGTCTTGAAAGACTGGGAGTGCTGTGGTGCCTATCCTCCGGGTTTGGGCCAGAGGGACCAAGGGCCTTCCTCCACACTTCGGTGCCTTCTGGAAATAAATAAGAGTTCTTACAGAGTCTGATGTAATTAAGCTTTTGGTTTATTGCATATGGTGATCAGTCATATACAGCAAACCGGGTTGGTCCGCGGAGCAACAGGTTACAATGCATTCGCAAGCATATCCCCAAGCATTCTGCCCCCCCCCCCCCCCCCCTGTATCCATCCTGTATGCCTTTTCTCACTCCTCCCATCTCAGACCCCAACTTCCGACTCCTCCCAGGCTCCCCCTTCAAGATCACTCCATCTTCCATTTTATACACCATTATTTGTATTTATTTAAGGGTCAAATAACTCAGTTAGCCAGACAGCGGTGCTGCAGACTGTAAAAAGGCACACAGATATCTATGTGCCATAAGCTACAAGGTTAGGCCTTAAAACAAAGGGTTAATGTAAGAACTAGGCCCCGTCTGGACACGGCCCAGGAGATGGGCCAGAAGAACTGAACCCTGCAAAGGGGGGCCATTAGCTCAGCACTACTATGATGGGCAACTATGACAAATTGCAGTAAATCCACATACAGTTTGCAAGCATTTTGTCAGTAGATGTCAGCTAGGCCAATGCAGGCAATCAGCTGTTATTTTCTAGCTGTATACCTCATAAAAGAAAATATAAAACTAAAATGGGATGCATATGTTAAAGGGGCAAAAACAGGCTGACATGCTGTAGGGGCATGTCAAGGGGAGGAGATACAATAAGCGAAGGTGGCATGACTATGAGTCAGAGGAAAAAGATACAATAAGCGTAGACCGTAAACCAATAGGAGAAGAGAAGGGAAAAAAGATACAATAAGCGTAGACTAGGAACCAATAGGAGAAGAGAAGGCATGACTATGAAACAACAACATAGCGCACAAAGGTTCTGGGGTGACGTCCAAGGAGGGGCAATGCTGAAGGCAGTGTTCCTTCTTCAAGGTTGCATACCCTGGCATCAACTGTCCTGCAATAGCTTTCAAATACTTATAACCTAGAATAACCCCTGGCCTTACCCAAACCCATGATCATACAGAATCACAGCATATTAATAACAGTACTTAATGCTTTTCCAATAGCGGCACTTTAATCAATACTATCATTAAATGTTTATTCATTGTAGTGCTTATGTAGTAAATCAACAATTTCATGTAATGCTTATTATTGTAGTACTTAATATAATGCCTTTCATTAATAACAGTGCTTTAGTGCATACTAGTGCTTTAGGCCTCACATTCTCCACCACAGTGCCCGCTATTGAATGATCAATGCAGGCTTGGCTGCTAATGCACATTTACGTGGAAACAGACCAGAATGATAGAGCTGCTTTCTGGATCAAGGTTCTGTGGATATCCTCTGATCTTTAAATCATCTGGATGACTCACCATAGTTACTGACCACATCAAGTAAACCCATCCATTTGGACTGGATCACAAATTTATGCTTTTTCATTAAAAAGTGCAAAACAATACAAAATACCACTTACTATGAAACAATCAAGGCATTTGTTACAACCTATAGAACTGTCTCACGATTCAACAGTGTACATTATCTGTCCTTTTAGATGACAGGATCAAATGACAGAAACTTTAGGTAGTACTTCTTTGGAATGGTGCCACTTTAGTGTGAATGAGATAATGAACGTGATGGTTTGAATGTGTTAGCATGACTGTACTGACATTACTGTAGTGATTTCAGTAGTAGACCTATTTTTGGAAATATAAATGCACTGACATTTGGAGAATACATACATCCTGTGACACAGTGATGATAGGAACAGAAGTTGTCTCCTATTTGACTCTGACTCATGATGACATATTTTAGGTGACATATTAATGACATATTTTAAAATGAGGCCATGCCATCCCAAAACAGAGTCAAAGTCTTTTGCTAAGGGGCCTGACTCCAGGTTGTGCTAAAATGGAGTTTGGGTCAGTTGTTATGGCCCCCATGTTGTTATGAACTCCACAGATCCTGCATTTTTTCAAAGTGAATCATTGTCTGTAGGGTAGGACCAGTTTTTATAATTTAACAATGACAGCCTAGGTGATTTGAATGAAACCTAAAGTACTGCAGCAAAAATCATTTACAGTTGACCCTCCCACATTGCGGGGGTTATATGTAAAATTTTACACACACATATATATATATATATATATATATATATATATATATATATATATATATATATATATATATATATATATATATATATATATATATATATATATAGTGTATATTTAAGGTATTAAATGATAAAATATGTTACTATTATAAATATATTTTATTCATTTATGACTTACTAAACTTTTTTACGTTTTCTTTACTTTTCACCTCCTACGTGCATCGTCTGCAGTGCTACGCGGTTTCCCGCACAAAGCATCAAAGCTCCCAAGAAAATCTCATTTAATTGTTTGTTGCTGACCCTCGAAAAAATTGAAGCCGCTATGTGGGAGGGTCAACTGTATACTGTATACCTCTAAGGTTCAAACCCTCTCTCTTGTCTCTCCCAGCTGCATGGCCACAGGCTCTTTGGCCCCCAGACATTGCAAAAATTGCTGAGGATCACCCCAAACCGACAACAATGAGCAGCAAAGAGAACCTGAACTCTGATCTGTCTAGCCTTATGGCTCTCCACCATCCACATGCAGCCCTGAGGACCTGAACTCTGATCTGCTACCCAGCCCTATGGCCTTCAGCCATCCAAACACAGCCTTGAGAACACAGACAGAGTCCCCACATCTGATCTCACCACTGTATGGCAGACTGATTGCTATAATAGTTTGTGCTTCACTACTACTTCACTTCGCTACCAAAGCCTTACAGGGAAACTGCAAAAGCCAAATGTGGGAGAGGCTCAAGGGGACTGGGTCCATGCCTGCCCTGCTAAGTATGGGTCTCTGTGGGGTTTCCATGGCCATTATGTCAGGAGTTTCTCCTGACATGATCGCGCTGCACTCCCTGGGAGAGCGAGGGGGCTCAGGCGTGCAGCACGGCTGAATGATTGGTTGAATAATTAGCTAATGACGGTGTTCGCTGCCTGGTGTGTGCTCCGCACCTGTTGCCTGTCCATAGTGATTTCGCCGGGACTATTTAGGCAGGTGAGTGGGAGTAGCACTCGAGAGACGCTGACGGAGGTTGTCACACGGGGTTTTAGTGTGGAGTTAGGTTTTTTTTGATTTTTCCTTTGAACGTGCCGGCACGGCCGAGTTTAGGGTTTGTTTTTTTGGTTTGCTGTTTTTTTCCTTTGCGTTTAGTTTGAGCTCTGGGAGTCGCGACCCAGAGCGGGTTTTGAGTTTGCTTTGCTTGGTTAAATTTCCTTTTTTTTTCTTTTGCTTTGGTGTGCTGGGCCGAGTGTGTCTTAGGCGGCCTCAGAAGAGCGGCGACCGAAGGGGCTCCAGCGGCAAATCCCTGAGGGAGCGGGGAAAACATCACTTGGTTCCGGACGCAGCCGGGGTCAAAGAGAGCCCCCACCCCGTGGAAGCGCGTGCTGGGGAGGTGGATCCCCTAGCTGGGAGGGAGGTGGCACCGCAGAACCTCAAGAGAGTGCGTGAGTCACCAGCACGGGGTGGAGAGGGAGGGCTGACCGGCTGCTGCTCTGTCTCCCTCAGTGTGATCCCGCGGAGCCGGCGGAGTTACTACCGGAGAGAAGACGTGGGTCACCGCCGGAGCCGCCAGCCCACGCGGGGGCCTTGTCTGGAGTTTATTTAATTTTTTTTTTTTTTGTTTTTTTGGGACGAAGCCTGGCATCGTGGCGTGGGCTGAGCTACGTCCCCCCTTATACTTTCGTTTTCGTTTTGTTCGTCTTGTGTGGTGTGCGTGTGCGTGCGTGTGAGGAGCCTCCCCCGCAGCGGCAGCACTCCCCTCAGTGGTGAAATTGAGCGGTCCTCTCTCTCCCGGTGTCCAGGTGGGCGGGGATGCCAGATCACGGGGTGCTTGTAGTGAGGCTAAGTGTGTGTGTGTGTGTGTGTGTGTGTGTGTGTGGAGATTCCTTTTTTTTTCCTTTATTTTTGTGTGTGCGGTTGGGTAGCGTTCCCGCCTGTTTGTAGCCGGGGAGGGCAGACAGGGGTGGACAGAAGGATAGGGGGAGGGGCTTCGCTGGGAGAGGGATAGCGGCGTCTCAAATTTTATGAATTGTTTTATTAAAATTGTTTTTTTTAACCCAATAAAATAAAGTTGTTATCCTACTCACCTTGTCCTGGCGTTCTTGTGGCGGGCGGATCCCTAGGAGGGCGAACTGGCTGGGCATTGTGTCACTCCTGACAATTACTCTGAGCTTTTGCCTCCAAGCCAGTGTATGGTAATCAGTATATCTATCCAATCAGAACATGGCATGTGAAAAAACAAAGGTTAATGTATACTTAATTGGTAAGGCATTAGGAAGACAAGACAGGAGAACATGATGTACCTCACTGCTTGAGTTAGTAAGTGCTCACAAGTAAGGGTCAGGTTCAGCAATGTAATGCTTGACAGCTCCCTGTCATGGTGCTGAATGTGCTCAGAAGGGGGGCACCATCACTTGACTTATCTGTGGGACACAGAACCCTGATTCAAGCCTGAGGTGCTGCTGGCACATCCAGATCATAGTGTTGCCTAAAAGTCAATATCTGAGAATATAGTTAGCCTAACCACCTGTGATTACAGCTCACTTCAGTTGATGCAATCATATTAGTTACCCTAGGGGACATTTCTCCATATTGTGCATGTTACTGTACTTTTTATTTGTTAATAAACTTGAGCAACTGATAATTAATACATACACATGCAACATACACTGGCAAACTCAGTGGAAACAGTGAGCACCTGTCCAATTTTTCCCTGTTCCAACAGCAGGCAGGTGTCCCCATTACCTCTACAGTTTTAGTCAAAAGAGGCCATGAATGGGTCAGTATTGCAGGATGATGATGATGAACATATTTTGATTTCTTGTTGGAGGTCATGCTGTTTTTGAACTAGAATGAACCAGATCTAACTGTTGTAGCACATGCCTTTAGGGATGGTCTATACATTGAGGCTAGCTGTTGTGGAGGTTTTCATTGCTATAGTACTTAGTCTCTATTTTCAGTATAGAAATGGTTGCTATAGCACTGATATATTGACATATATTGATGTTTTCTGTACCGCTGTTTAAGTGGCCTAATTACATATACTAATGGTCCTTTACTCTGTAAGTAACTCTGGAAAAGAGTGTTTGCTGAATGAATAAATCAAAATGTCATTGCTGGCATTAAAGCACCACATTGACATCCTTTTGGAGGCCATGTTGTTTCTTAACCTCGTCACTGTGCACCCATTTTGCATGAGTGTGTGCACTTCTGGAGTGGTAGGGCATAACATCTGCAAGAAGGACAAAGCAGGGCACTTCACCCTGTGACCTCTGCTAATTGACTGTTGAAAGCTGGATTATTTTTGTGTATTTTTACTGATCTATCCATAACTCACTTAATCCTATTTCATGCTTCTATCAGGATCAACGTATCTCCTCTATATTGAGAATTTATTCCAAAATTAAGCATACAATGAAAATATAAGGCATATGTTTTCTAAAGGGTAAATACAGAATTATCCAAGGGCATAGGTTTGCATATGGACAGTAGGGACATGTCCCTACCAATATTATCTTTGGAGTGAAGTCACATTAGATAATTCTGATGTGCCCTCGGTGGTTGTGTCCCTACCAATGTTGAGACCAAACCTACGCCCTTGGTATTATCCACTCAAAATTTCAAATAAATCATAGCCTTTTTCATTGACACAAATGATACATATATCATGACATTTGTTATTATATGACTACACAGTGCAGCAAGAAGCAGGGTTCAAAACCTATAGGTTGCAGGCTCAAGTCTCAGGTGGGTCACTTCTGCTGTGCCCTTACTCAAGATCCTTAACTTGAATTGAAAGTTAAGTAATTATTCACCTACATAAATGGATAATGTGTGCCTGCACCATACGTCATGATACAATATTTATCTTATGTTCAAACCTAAGGGTCCATTTCTGAATATGTTTGTACTAATTCCTCTGTCTCTGTTGTTTTTGATGGCAATTACAGATTACATTTTACGTAGGTGACAACCACATTCATACGAAATCAGTCTATCACAGTTGTTGTTTGTCAACTGAGTTATAACAACATGTTTTAATTGATAATCTGCTGCCATCCACATATGCCGCCGGGAAAGTGGCGAGCCTCAAACTTGGCTTGGAAATGTCTATCCACGTGTCCTCATCATGGCCTCTGTACCCAGTGAATTCATAAACTACAATTCCCTGTGTCTATGCGGAAGAAACGCTCCGCTTTTTGTTGCCTGGAAGCGCCAAAATTTATGGGCATTGTGGGGAATGTAGTCTAAAATTACTTGTTTCCATTCCATGGTGAGGGCAAGTGAACTTTTTGAACTACAATCCCCAGACGCCTGACGGCAGCCGCACTATGCGTGTCGTGTAATTGTAAATGTCCGTGTGTAGGCGAGTCACGTGTGGAAAGAGTCCGTTGATCTCGTCCCGTCCCTGCAGTAAGATTTGGTAGGGTGTTTATATCGTTAAGATTTCTGTCTATTTAATTTTGTTTTTAGGCATTGTTTTTTTATTTGATCCGATATTTCTCCGAAGCATGAGTGACAACGATGACATCGAGGTCGACAGTGACGTGAGTAGAGGATTCATATCGTGTACTTCAGTTAAAATTAGTTACTTAGCTGTCGAGCTGTGTAGCTAGCTGGCTAGCTGGCTGCCTAGCTAAATGGTGAGAATAAGAACGCATTGTGCTTTTCTGTATTTTGGTCTTGTGACTGCTGATTGGTAGCTAGATTAAGGAAGAGATCGGCAGCCTTGAGTGAGATTCCCAGTGCGGTTGCGGTTCACATGGCTAACGCTAGCTGGATAACTAGCTAGCTACCTAGATTTACGATCGGCTTCAAATAATCTGTGTCTGTTTCCCAGCATTAGTTTACTAATGTTATTAGCGATTATTAACGTTTCTTACAATTATACAACTGCACTTTTCTGTTCTGTTTTTTTACAGGAAGAATCACCGAGATTTCACTCTGTGGTGCGTAATTAACGGAGAGATATGTCACGTTTAGAAATTTAATGATGAACGTAGATCCTGCATTGAAATATGAGATTATTTCCGGGTGGGTAAAGTAAATAGAGGCTGGCAATTGAGCAAGCATTGCTGGAACTGAGGGACTTCTAAAGCCGAAGCAGTGGCCGAAGAGCAATGTGAGTTAGCTAAGTAGCTAGTTAGTCCCAACCTTGCTGTTGCTTAAAACGGGACTGGTCGCTATAGCTAGCTACGGCTACATAGGCCATTGCAGAGGCGGATGTGGAAAACGTTTAGCTAGCGCTGGTTAGCTGGCATCAGTCGTGTAGGCAGTTGTCATGTTTGATATTTATCATATATGGCCATCCATAATGTAGCTATATTTGGCATTCATGAATACTAATAAAAATTTGCTTTTGAAAATTCTTAAACATTACATGGCAATTCCATCCCACAAGTCACAGCGCGTCCTAGATTTAGACTAAATTACTGTGACAACCCATTTCTTCAGATAAATTAAGGAGCTAGGCAGCCAATTAGCTAGCTAACGTTATCTAGGTATCTGTAGCTTTTTTGTTGAATGCTGCCAAGATAATCACTGGAACACCTGTCAGATTTTCTGATTAGGCTGGGTTGATGTATGTGTTGATCACAATAAACTGCGTGTAGGGAATGACTGATAACGTCATTGCATCACTACCTGACAGCATTATTGTTGGAATGCCCGGAGGTCGACAGGATTCCTGACTGTCGTGGACGTTTATGACCTAGCTAGCTTCCAGGCTAGGTTAAAATGGGATTTGAAATAGGGAAAATTTTATTGTCATTGTTGATTCTAGCGCGAATCTAATCCCACATTTTGTCGTGGGTTACGCACTGGTCAAATTCAAATAGTATCTTCACGAACGACAGTCGATGCCAAGCGAACAGGCATATGAAAAAATGTGGCACAGATTAAGTTATTGCTTCTTGAGTTGCATGCATGTAGTATTGATGTGTAGAGTACATGGCGTATGTACTAGAGCCCAACTGATATAGGATTTTTAAGACCGATACCGATTTCGATATTTGAGGATTTAAAAATCCGATAATGACATATCGGACGATATTCTTTTTTTCCCCAGAAACACATAACATAAACAAAGATTTTCCCTTACATTTGTTATGTGTAGTTATTTGAGTCCTCACCAAGATAACATGACATGATACAGTTTAAAAATAAACTTGTTTTATTGTTATAAATAGTACTTTAACAAAAGTACAACAAAATATATTAAAGTTTTGATAAATAAGAGTCAAATGTATAAAAATACAAAAGTGTTTAAAAAAATATGCCATCTTAAAATATGCAGTAAACTGATACAGTGACCTAGAGTAAACGCTGATTTTGAATGCATCTAATACTACATGACTATCTGTAACGAGGACTTGCGACTTTGGGATTTCACACTACACGTTTGAAAGAGGAGCTAGATAACTTTGGCTACCAAGCCATGTTAGATACTTGTTCCGCTAACGTTTATTTACGTGTCCCCTCTGGTTTAACCCTTTCGCACGTAACTTAATTTTTATGCTATGTAGCGTGTGTGTTACATGATTCGTTATATTTTCATTAGTGTTATTAAGCTTCTCATAGTTTTCAGTTAGCATTTGCCATATTCTTAGAGTTAAATGGCTGTTTCATCAAAGCTAAATTTAACTAGAATTTATCCAATCTAGTGTTCTAATCACACCAGTTTTAGCATACACGCTAAACGGCTAATCACACCGGTGTGACCGTACGCGTTAAAGGGTTAATAATTTCCAATGCACCAACTGTAACTACAGACATGTGAGTCGCAGATACTGTATATTTACCTTTGCTTCATTTAGGCAGAATAAGTAAACGCTATTGTTTAACCGCTCATTAACGTTAGCAGTCTTCCACTGATAAACATGGCATTAGCTAGCTTTGTGGGTAACCTAATTTAGCAGTGGACAGCGTTATAAGCTGCTGTAAGTGATGTTGCCAGAGACAAGTGACAAGGGAGAAATGCTTGGACTGTTGTTGGTTTACTCGATAGAACTGCCACACTGTTTCATAAATAAACCTACAATCAAGTTTGTCAGCAGCTTAGCCTACATCACTCAACTACTGTAACGTTAAGTGTAATTTTGATGTTTGACTGACGGTACCGGCTTTCATGTTACTGCAGCAAAACCAGGCATGGCTGACATGAATGTCGTCAGGCTTATTTAGGCTATGAGGAGAAGTGATGGGGGATATTTATTATGATTTAAGTAATGTATTTCATGTGACAATTATCAGTTTACCATGAACATAGATCTCCGTCATGGGTTACTCTGCTCGACTCTGCTAGTATCAGCTGATTGTTGTGATTTGTGGCATTCCAAATGTGTGTTGCCAACAGAGGAGTTGCAATGTGCCCTCTGGTGGACAAAGTCTGCAACAACAACACTCATAACATGGTTGAAGGATCCATCTTCCGTTTCTTTCCATTTCTTTTTTGTCATTTATCAGCCATTATAAATGCCAGTACCAATTTATCTGCAATTAGCTCATATCGGCGGATAATATTGGCACTCCGATTTATCGGTCAGGCTCTAGTATGTATCAGTAGTTCTTGTCAAATATAAGAATCTAAATCTAAATCGTATGAAATCCAAGACCATTCTAATTTATTCTCTCAATATTTTAGGTTAGTTGGAGTACTTTTGGCTGGCATATGCCAGCTCATATTTTGGCTTGCTAGCTTCTGTGGGTTCATCAGCTGCAGACACCTGTCACAGTGAATAGTCCACTTCTATGATGTCGTTACACAGCATGTTTGTAATCATGAAGTTAAATTCCATGTGTCACAAAGGGGTTCAGGGAATGCACTCGGCGGTCTGTCTTCACACAAAAAGCAGCATACAGATTCACAATGGGTTGTGCTTCCTCTGATCTAGCTCTCCACTTAGCTGTGTTTGTCCAGTTAGTCTGTGAAGCCTCATTATGGTTTAATGTATTACTTAATCATAAAACCTCCTGACAGTGCAGCCACTTTCAGTTGGTCACACTTAGTCTCAAAGGATCAATTGCTCGTTCATGTCATGCACCCGTGTGTTGTGGAACTCATTGGCTCCCTGTGGCTCAGCATGGATTTACATGTAAACAGCAGCGGCCAGATAGCAATGTCACAGCTTTCCCTTTTGGCTGCCAGAAGCCACCAATGAGAATCTGCTCATAGGCATAGCATTAATCTAGACCCTGCATTGTGTGGTTAGATGCAGGTACAAGGCCTGCTGAGGTTAATCCAGAAGTACAGGTCTGTACAGTGTATGACCAGAGCGTCATGGCTAAAGGTGGGCAAAGGAATTTTGGGGTCACTGCTAAGGCTGTCTCTGTGAAGGAATTTCCCCTGTGGTATTACCGCCATTTTTTTTTCCAAATTACTTAATCTATCCTGATTTTAGTGCTATATAAATACGCTTTATTGTTAGGCTATTATTAGGTATATTGATGCTTTTTAAATGACAAAGATGACACAGTTTTAAAACAAATTAAATACCATAAAACATCCAATAAACACCAGGCGTTTATTTGCTTTAATTACTTAACTTTACCAGCGTTTATTGGAGACTCTGCGATAATAAGAGACCTGCATTTATTTCACCCCAGAGCCCTCAGGCTTCTGCAAGTTAGTGGTAGCTGAACTGACCAGGAAAATTCACCATGTTTTTTTCCCCAAGTAGCCTACTTAACAAACATTATACATTAACAGCGCTCTTTAGTAGCAACTCAAACAGGGATCACTAATAAAGAAAGTTAAACATTGTCATTGCAACCTATGACGGGAGAGCACAGTCTGTAAGAATAGCAGTATCACTGTGAATTTAGGCTGCCATGATCCGAAAGACAGCTTGTTTTGTTCATTTATGTTTAATCTAATTCGTGAAAAGATGAACATGCGTAAGGCAAATTGAATTCACTAAAACAACCTCATTTAGCCTAATGTAAAAAATTGTTTATTTTATTTTTTAGCCACAAAAAATAAATAGGACTGCTGTAAGCATTTTAACCCACTGCTCTTTCGTTTTATAGTCATGAAAAATAAATATAATTTTCCCCGGCGTTTATTTGATTCAGGCGTTTATTTCACGGAAAGGGTTGGGCATACCGGCGATTATAAGAGAGTGGCGTTTATTGGAGACTCAGCAATTATTGGAAGTTTTACAGTACTTGTTTATTGTTAAATGCAGAACACAGAACGGCAATGAGGCGCAGTAACAAAAAAAGGTAGGCTACATGCCTTTTCTCCTTCATGAAAAAAAGGATTAAGCCTAGGCAAGATATAAAATATAAACGAAAATAAATAAGCAAATTGTTTAGGCTAAATCCTTTAAGTGCAAATCTACGGAGCCCCTAAAGGGACTTGAGTTGACCCCCCCCCCCCCCCCCCCCCCCCCCAAAGATATGACCTCTCAAAGTTCACCATGGTTAACCTTACGGTCACACGGATGACACAGGAGAGAGACAAAGCGACCGGCTGCCATTCATTTTCAGTGAGAATTGGCGATTTACAGCGACAAGAGACAAGTGGCCATTGGAAAGCCAGCTAGGTGACTAGATGGGGCTAAAATAGACTAGACTCGAGGTCTGGTTTATGCAAATACTGAGTGATGCGACACGGCGAAGGCAGCATGACACACGTTGCTGAACCAAATGATCCAACATTTTGGTTCCAGTGAAACATGGAGGAGAAGCTTATTGTGGCAGTGTCGGGTTTCCCCATGCTCTACAATTTGTCTCTTGATACGTACAGAGATATAGCCTAAATAAAAAACATGCATGGAGAAGGGTGTCCAAAATCGTGGAGATGCCTGGTATACATATTCATATATATGTGCACTGCAGTCACAGCTTTTAGCTTTAACTTTAAACAGTGCCCAACCACTACCTAGCTACCTAACTAGCTAGCTAGCTAAACTGAACCGCAACACTTGCTAATGAATACAATGTAATTTAGCGCGATTCAAGAGAAACGTAGTTGTTCATGTTCGTTAGCTAGGTAGCTAATTGTTTATATTGGGCTAGCAAGAAAACGTTCACAATTGCAAAGTTGCTACTGGCAGTCAGCTATGTTTTGTCAGTCATTGTAGGTACCTTACAAACTAGCTTTCCCTGAGCTAACTAATGCAAACACATTGCTGCTTCGTGTCATTAATAAGTAGGCAATGATGCAGGTTGGTTTTGTTTTTAAGGAACTATACCCATGTGTTCCTCAAATAAAAAGACTTTGGTATAGAGCCATTTGTCGCTTAACGTCCACGATACATTCTGTGAGATAGGACGTTATGTGATTTGGACATTGTGCAAACACCATACTATATACTTAGCAAACCTATATGGAATAGGCACAAGATTGGATGCTGCTGCTTACGAGTCGAAACATGCACTGTTACACGGCAAACTTTTTAATTGTAAGTATGCAAAGTTCACATTAAAACAACTATAGAAAGTACAGTACATAGGCTACGTAAGACGTAAGCATAGGCGTTTATTATGGCTATTAAGACATATGTGTTATATGGTATACTATGTACTGTACCATTATACGCCTGGCAGCACAATCTCTTTATTTCCATGAGACATGAGATAGATGTGTTGCGTGCGGGAAGCACTGCCTTCACTATGTCCGGTTACGTCCACTACGTCCCGTTCTGCGATCAGGATTTTTAAATTTTATTATAACCTTATGGGACTGTGGACGTATATGTGAACGGACGTTGTCCGAATGGACATTAAGCGGCGCATGACTGTACAAGCCTTTGGCCTTTTCTTTAGTGATTTTCACAATTTCCAGTGACTCTGCATTTGTAAATTTGTGTTCCCTTTAGAGCTTTTTAAACATCTCTCCAAATATGGAAAGCTGCTGTATAGTATTTCATATCTCATTCTTATCGAATCGAAATCGAATCAAATCAGATTGAATTGAATCATTAGCTTGTGAATCGGAATCGAATCGGGGCATCTGTGCCAATACCCACCCCTAATCAAGGAGGGGTATTGGCATACTACAGAAAGAAAGGCTTATGATCTGAAAGGTCCAGTGTTGTTGTTAACTAAGGCTCAGGCTCCTCTTGCCCCTCTCCTGATTGGCTGATTGTGGAGGGGGAGGTATGGCGTTTATGTGAAGGTTATTTTTACTTGGTTTTGGTTTCGTTTCTTTGAAGCACAAAGTGTCCAAGCCCTCCTCCTCACACACCGGGTTTTAGGCAGGCAGGGCTCCACAGTGCCAGCTGTGGTTGGTAGCTGCTGTTAGCCTAGCCTATGTAGTAAGTAGGAAAAAAAAACCTTGCACAATCCTGACTCACCATTTACAGATCTCTGAATGATTGTTTTTCTCAGTCTCTGAGAAAGTTTGAGAGAATCCAAATAGGTGTACATGGTAAAATGCATGTAAAGTCTGAGTTTTTCCTCTTTTTTCCTTTCCTTTTTTTTTTTTTTACATGCTGAGTTTAGAAATCACAGTAATCTGATATGTGACCAGGAAAAAACTCTTGACTAAAAATATCATTCTAGGCTCAATTTGAACTCAACCTTCATGGGTAGCAAGTCGTTCATATGTAGTGGCTTGGCCTTTGCAGAAAAATTACATTTACATTAACATTTATTCATTTGGCAGACGCTTTTATCCAAAACAACTTACAAGTGAGGCAGAAACAAAACAACACAAACAAAAAACGGTAAGGAGTCAACAATATTAGAAGTGCTGCATGACCAGGTTACAATGGTTGGCCAGACAAGGTACAAGCTAGTTGGTGTGTTAAACCTTTAAATTACATTTTTAAAAGTTTAGTAGGAAACAGTTTTGAGATATGCAAAATTCCTTTAGATGGTAATGTTTCAGGTGCTCAGGTGAGAGTGGAAGAGCTGTGTGTTCAAATGTTTCTTGAAGACAGAGATGGACTACTTTGACAATAACTCAGTTTTGACTGGTTCCTAGTTTGTGGGTCAGCTGGCATGTGCCAATCCAGCTTCAGCCCCACCCTTAACCCCATGCAGGGTGCGGATCCGTAAAGTATAGCAGACCTACTGAAGGGACCTATGTTGCAAATTCTGCCACACACTTTTGGTTTCAGTCCTGTCTGATAGTACCCTGACAGAAAAGTAAAGGGGATGGACTACATTGGTAGATTTCTTGTCTGAATTTTTGTTTGGAGAGATATGAAATACGATTTTCGATATCAGTTTGTGCAATTTCATTACAAGGTTGGTAACAGAAAACAAAAGGCGAAGTTGGCAGTTTTTAATCAAAGCAGCATAAAAGGAGAAGAATCAAGCCAGCGAAACTGAGAAGAGTGAAGTTATGTCCCATAAATGAAAACAAACAGGCATTAGACATTTTAGAGAGTGATATTAACTGACTGAGCCTTTGGAGGGTGTTGTTACTTTGATATGTTTCGGCACTGAATCAAGTATTCTGCTAATCAGTTATATTTTGCATCTTATATCCTATTATATCAGCACTAATGTGGTACGAATGTAATACTGAAGTCAGCACATGTGTAGCACAGGCAAAGGAAAGTCAGTCATCCTGTGGGTTGAGAGAAGAGACTGGCCGGCTGCCTGGTAGCTCTGGAGTTGAGTAGATGTGTCTTCTTCATGTCCCTGTGAAACAGCACTCTCACACTGCTCTGCAATAATACACGAAAAGAGAAGGTGAGGAGTCTGCTTGGTCCAGACACTGATGTTGAGACTTCATGGAGGTATATCTTTCCATGTCCAAAAATACAACAATAGAGAAATAGCAGAGTTTTAAATGCTTTGATAGATCAACCTGATGAAGATTTCAGCTTTTGTCTGTTTTAGTGTCACTCTGTCTGGTTCTCTGGCGTTTTCCACATCTTGAACCTGACATAGTTAAGAATAGCTAAATGTGCTGTTTGCAGCTTGGAGTGTTTTTATTAGGTGTCGGTGCTGGCCCTCCTTACATTTGGGCTACTTCCTCCAAGCCAAGAGGATAATTACATGTTCCTTGTTTCTATTCAGTACCACAGTAGTGTTAGGCCTACATGCAATTGCAGAATAAATGTAGTATCGGTAAGTTATTCAAACATTTGCTCTGAGCTATTACACTGCTTGCATTGGTAATATGTCTAAAGCAGATTAAGTGGCTTTTTTTGAATGTGTAATGGGAAGGCTAGGAAAAAGCTGGTGGAGGATGGGTTGAGTGTCTCCACATTGTGTGTAAATAATGGTGCATGCCTCCCTTTCACATTACGAAAGGCAAACTATACCCTTGTCTTAGGGTGGGTAATTTATTGTGATAAGGTGTTAGTGGACTCAGTGTATTCAATCTATCTGCAGTGCACTTCACTGTTAAACCTAGGAGCTTGGTCACAGTTGATAATATCAGCCAGTGGCAAAATCATAATTTTGTGTTAGAACTGATGAATTTGACTTGCTTAAATTCGATATGCATTACAAGTGAAGGGGAAGTCACATTATTGTTAGAATCAGCCTGGCTTGGTGAGTGACTGGTTTAGAAAGAATTACCATCCTTCCATCATTTCAAGTAGCTGTTGCATTAATGAGTCCTCACATACTGTCATTAAGCACTTGCCATTGTTAGCATTATAAGTAGTGTGCATACTGTTGTTAAGCACTTAGCATTGTTAGCATCGTAAGCAGTGTGTATTCTGTTGTTCAGCACATAGCATTGTAAGCAGTGTCCATATTGTTATCCAGTGTGTAGCATTGTTAGAATCATAAGCAGTGCACATACTGTCATCTAGGGCTTAGTATCGTTAGCGTCATAAGCAGTGTTCATACTGTCATCCAGCACTTAGCATTGTCAGCATCATAAGCAGTGTAATTTGCCAGGGCTGAAAGGAATGTGAATCTCTCATTGCAGGCAGACAAACGGGCACATCACAATGCACTGGAGCGTAAACGTAGGGACCACATCAAAGACAGCTTCCACAGTCTACGGGACTCTGTGCCTGCACTGCAAGGGGAGAAGGTTAGTACAGACCTGCTGCAACTGATCAGTGTTTGCCACACTGGAACAACAGCATGATAGGAAAAGCCTCTTTTACAGTTTTTCTGCTCTTCCTCATTTTTATCATTAACTGTTCCTTTGTAGAGAATGAACATATGGTATGTTGTTTGAAATATTTCCCATTTTAATGGTCTGGATTTTGATGTTATGTGATATAAGGTATATCTTGAAAATACAGCAGGTGAACTCCCATAGGCACTTTTATATTAAGATTACCGTTTGTAAAGCAATGCTCTTGTGCATAGGTAATGTGTCATTGTAGTAACACGCTCAAGTGCCTCAAGTCCCCATCTTTGATCAATATGTAAGAGACACATTACACATGTTGATAATGTAAAATGTGTTGTTGTTAGACTGTGTTTAAAAATGCAAAGCCCTGAAAAGTAACTATGCACTAATTAATTGTAAAGATCTTAGTGTAGTTACTGTCCTTTGACATCCCAGCTTACTTCCTGTAAGAAAGGGAGTGGGGGATGGAGGATAGTCTTCCTGTGAAGAACTGCACACTCATGTTGAACGGATGTGGCTACTGGTCACATTTGCCACAAGTGCCCACAGAAATCTTTGGAGACATTTGAGAGCTCCCCAAGCAGTGCACACCCCTTTGCCACTTAATGCCTTTGCTGAAACCCTAGAGTCCCCGCGTTGCATACCAGATCTGAATGAGACAGCAAGTCCCATCGGAACATGTGGTAGGCCGAAGCCTAGAAACATGCCAGGGGTTCTTTCCCAGACGGGGCCTTCTGAGCTTGTGGAGGGCAAGAGGCAGGAGGATGCAAGAGAGAGTTCAGAGAGGAAGCTGCAGAGTCCAGACAGAAGGGTGCATTGCGCAAACCAAATAACGGCACCACTGACACTAAGAATTTGAGGAAATTTAATGTCTATTCTTGTTTTGCCATCTGATGTGAGGGTCTGAGTGCACATAATGGCGAGTTTACACCGTCCCCCCACCTCCATGACATTCCAGCCCTCTGCACTCCTTAGTGTCAGCGAGGTGCTGTGCAGATGTTTTGCAGTGATCTCATTGCACAAAGACACAAGTGCCAGTTACAATGTTTGCACTGTTGGATCATATCTGCCTAGATTGTTAGTTGGACAGAAGATTTGCTTAGCTAAAGTGTACCCATGACTGCTTGTATCACTAAGCAATTGAAATAACGGTTAAAATTGCATGCCTTAGGTCATGTTTTTTGCAATGATGGTAGCCATGAATGTTTCAGAATATAAAGCTGGATGACTGCCATAGTGTTTGTCAGCATGTAAAAGAAGCCCATGGCTCAGTCCCACAGCATTGGTTCATTAGCATTATACAGTTATGTGCCCAGACTGTCTGCCATAAATTCTTGACTGTTCACTTCACTGTTGGCTCAGCAATGGGATGAGAATTACCTGAATTTCAAGATAATTCAGTCTTGGCAAGTCATTTTTCTATATATGTTGTGTTACAGATCTGATCCAAAATCTGGTTACTAATACACAATTGGAACATAATGGGATGTTAAAGTGATGATGTCAAATATCACAATTAAGTCCATTGAGTCTGCAGTTGAGTTGAAGGGAATTTTACAGCTCATCCCTGTGCAGTTTTAGAGTAGTGTTGAGACAAAATCATACTTTTGTATCACAGTGATTATCAGCTATTGTGATTGATAAATTGATTGGCAAAATTGTGTGAACTGTGTGAACCCTTGAGTATTTTTGTTGAGGCTCAGTGATGTCCCTACACTGTTAAAGACTTATGGTATGTGCAGGGGGAGCACTGCTGTAGGATCTGTTTGGCAGTGTAATAAGAATAATGCAACCTTACGTCATATTTTAGTTTATCATTTGTCGCTGACAGCAATCTATCAAACAGGCCTCCCGTGCTCAAATCCTAGACAAAGCCACAGAGTACATCCAGTACATGAGACGGAAAAACCACACGCACCAGCAGGACATCGACGACCTGAAGAGACAGAACGCTCTACTAGAGCAGCAAGGTGAGCTGCTCAGGTGCCCCTTGTCCACCTTGGTGATAGGCCCTCCCCTCACAGCCCTGTCTTACCAAAAATGGATGTGTCTATTCCATCTCGGCTGTAGGCCCTCCTCCCAAGGCACTCTTAGTGAAATAGGATGCATCATGTTCTGTGCCATGATTGAGACTAAGGTTAAGGCATCACAGATTCAACATGCAGCATATCTGAGGTTATCGTACAGTTCAGCACTTTGGTCAGTGTTCCATGCTCGTCCTGCTGAGCCATGGACAGTGTTCTACTTCGCACAAAAACGTGTAAATTCACACATTAGGGTTTGTTAGAGAACAGAAGCTTCACAAGTGAGCTGACTGTGTATCCTCCTGTCTGTACTGTGGTCCACAGTTCGTGCCTTGGAGAAGGTGAAGGGAAGCACGCAGCTCCAGGCCTCTTACTCTTCCCCCGACAGCAGCTTGTACACCAACCCCAAAGGCAGTGCTGTGTCTGCCTTCGACGGGGGGTCTGACTCCAGCTCCGAGTCTGAGCCAGAGGAGCCTCCCAACAGAAAAAAGCTACGGGTGGAGTCCAGCTAGGCCCGCCCCCCCGCCTTCCCACCCCTGTCCCGGTGCTGTCTCAACCCCCCACCGCCTGCTGTGTGCTTCAACTAGAGACTCCGCCCTCCCTCCTGTCTTTTCCTTCCCTCCATGCTAGCCCAGGAGAGAGGGAAACCAGCAAGAAGGAAGAAGAACCATAACAATGTTACCCCTGCTTTTCCTTTCTCTCTCTCCCTCTCCTCCTGCTTTCTCTGATTTCCCAGCATTCACATGTCAGCAATGACAACTATCCAAAAATCCAAATATGGCAGCTTCGCTATTAAAGGACTCAGTGCTTTTGTACCCCCCCCCCCCACCCTGCTTCCCAGTCATATGGATGGCATACATACAAGTACTGCAAGATCAAAACAGTGGTGAGGTCTTTCCTCAGATCAGTAAGAGCCTGTTGAAAGAGAGCTTTACTCACCTACCTTAGAAAATCTGTCCTGATACGTAGTTTACCTTTTTAATATTTATACTTTTTCCACAAAAGAATGTGAAGTTACTTTGAAACAAATGTAAATGTATAAGCAACCCACCTCAGGCCCAAAATGTGGCTGAGGTTTTCCACTGAATTTGTTTCAAATAAAAATCCCTATACTGAAGGTGATGTATTGAAAGAATTTGCAGACCTCTATTGTACTTTGTCATTTAGCTTGATCTAGTGAATGGAGTTAGGTGGCTCAACAGTTTAGGCTTCTGATATGATATTTTCACAGGTTCTCCATGATGTTTTGTACATTGCATTATTCTCATAGCCAGTGGGAATAGACTAATATGCTATATTTAGTTTCCCAACACATGAAATAGATACTGAATGTTATATCAATACAACTGAAGGTAGTTACCTTTATTTTATTTTTTTCATTAAAGGAGGAAGAATTGTCCATGTCAGTGTTTTGTGCATTACACTGTAAACTTAAATGTTGCCGATTTAAATTCTAGAAGAAGACTCCCCACGAAGCATTTTGCCTTTCTGGGGGATGTGTGTATGTGTATCGCTTTTCCCTTTTTTTTTTTTCTTTATTTGGACAAGATTAGTGTGTACGGAGTAGATCTTTGTTTGTCTGATTCCATTCCATGGAAGTTACAGGTATGTTGTACATACTGCCAACAATTGTCTTGCAAGTTGAGGCCTACCTTTACTATAAGACTATAAATAAAACTATTTTATCCTTTAGAGGTGTCATGTGATGAAATGTGTCTCCATGTTTGGTCAGGTTTACAAAGTTGTAGAAGATTCTACATTCCTATTTAAGTGGTGTTGAGTTTTTTATGTTGTCTGCTTTACACTTTCACATACACAGACTGGCTTTGTGGATGTTTAAGTGAGGACAGGGGCTATTTAATTCTTTGCGCTCTTCATCCAGTCATTCAAAGTTAAATGCAAAGCCCATATATTTGATGGAATCTGGTCCTAAGAAAAACACTGCCCAGAAAGGATAAATGACCTACGGGTCAGTAATTTACTTGTAGCTTCAATCCCTTTGCTGTTCCTTGTTCCACTAGTTATTAAACTGAGAAGATTACATAGTGCAGAGGAATTCTCCTCAGAAACAATACAACATGTAACCCAAACAGTCATTACCATGAGGACCCAGAGAGACACAAAGTTCTCTCTTGATTTCCAACTTGCCTTTGGTGATAAAAGGAATTGTGGGAGTTGGGCCACATGCTTCTGTATGTTAACATGCAGGCAGGTTTGGTGGGGGTTGGTGAGGCCTCTGAGGTGGAGTCGCTCTACGTCAATACTGCTTTGGACATTTGCTCCATTTGGGATTCTGGATCTGCCAATGTGATGTGCCTCATACTGTACCTATTGAGTCAATACTCCAATAGAATGCTGTTGTGTTTAAATGCAGAGACATGAGTGTGAGCTTGAGTTCTATGAGTTGTAGTGGCATATTTAGTGACAACAGTTCATGCCCTTGAACTGTAGGATATGACTGGCTATGGTTTTGTGAGGTCATTTCTATGATGTGTTACATCCAGTGTTCGTGCAATCATGAGGGTAGTGTCACCTGTAGTAGGCTTTTACCTGATTTCTTCTTGGCTTAGCTGCCATGGTATTTTTGTGTACTTGCTATGGCTTATGTCACTGTCTCAGACCTGGGGCATTGTGTTATTTTCATGTGGCTGGAAGCCAGAAGGCTTTTAGCAGTGCCATGTTGTTACGTCCCATGGGTGCTCTGGATGCTGTTTTTTTTCTCTGTGTATGTGTGCGTGTGTGTGCATGTGTCAATCCTTGCAGGCATGCCCGTTCTCGCATTTGGTTAATCACTCCACCTGCTCGGAGGTGATTGGTCCCCTTTTTGGTGCCAACATTTAAAAAGCCCATTTTCTGGTGTTTGAAGAGTGGTACTGGAGACTGTTTTGAAGAGCCGTCGCAGAGAGAGAGCCGTAGTTATTTTCTTGGCTATTTTCTTCTTTTCTTCTAGTATAGTTAAGAGTATCCATAATTTTGTTGCTGCATTGTTTTTTTTTTTTTTTTTTGTTACTTCCCGGGTCCCTAGACAGGGACGAGACACGTGTGCCTGTGTAGACATGCACTTTCACTTTCACTAGAAATGCAAGACATCCATCATTTTGTATTTGCTAGAATTTCTATGGTTAATACTGCTGATACAGGAGAGGGGGTACCTTTACTTTGATGTGGCTAATAATTAGATGGTGATTCTGCCTCTGCACTGTAGATTCTGGCTCTGCATTCTGCATTTCTACACAGGCACATGTGTACATATATATATATATATATATATATATATACACACACACACACACACACACACTGTCAGTGACCACTTTATTAGGTACACCTGTACACCTTAATACCAATTGACCATCGTTTAAATGCCACAGTCTACCTGAGTATTGTTGCTGACCATGTGCATCCCTTTATGACATGGTCTACCCATCTTCTAATGGCTATTTCCAGCAGGATAACACACCATGCCAAAAAGCACACGTCATCTCAAACTGGTTCCAGGAACATGACAATGAATTCAGTGTACTCCAATGGCATCCACAGTCACCAGATCTCAATCCAATAGAGAACCTTTGGGATGTGGTGGAACAGGACATTTGCAGCATGAATGTGCAGCCGACAAATCTGCAGCAACTGCGTGATGCTATCATGTCAGCATGGAGCAGAATCTCTAACAAATGTTTCCAACAAAAGTTGCCTGTTGCTGCTGGTATGTCACTGTGAGCACAAGCTTATGTTTTATAGATTTACAAAGATTATGTCCACATGGTGGATTCCTCCTGGTGGTCATTTTGAAAGGAAAATGGCAAAAAAGGGTTTTGGAGCAGCTGTGCAAATCCAATCTGTGCCTTTGGCTTTGCTAAACTGCTTTAGCCAGTTGCAGTGCACCAAGCTTAACCATTGAGAAATCTCTCTCTCTCTCATCAACATCTATATAATAATCGAAGCCTTATATTCAAAACTCATGTTCTTAAGATGTTTTCATTTCTTTTTCTTCCCAAAACCTGTTTTCATTAGTCTCTTGCAAGCACAGTGCTGTCTGAACTCTGCAATTGAGTTGTCCTGTGTTTAGTCTGTCAGTTCTCCTGCCAGATGTAATAAGTAAATTAAACAGTATTGTGCTGATGTGAGTCTTTTATCACCAAGTTAAGCAACAGTGTCAGGCCAAGCTATCAACACTCTCAGACCAGTAAGTGTGACTAGAACACCATTCAAGCACCACCACAAGATGACTTGTGCTAACCTGAAACTAAACAGAAAACTATGAGAAGTCAAGTACATGCACTACCATTACCACCACCACTATCACTGGTGAGCTAGTCCAGACAGGCATCTTGGGTAGGAAGAGTGACCCCTTTGGGAAGGGACAGTCAGTTGCTCCAAGGTTGTAGAGCAGACTGTTCTGGCCAGTGCATATGGTGTGAAGACTTATTTCCCTCTTCTAGTTGTCAGACTTGTATTCTCTCCCCGACCCCCCGACGACGATGCTATTGCATACAAACAACTTGTTACAAATCTGTTTAAATTATTTAAACCATTCACTGCATAACTGACAATCCCATCTCCAAGACAAAGATTTAAATCCAGGCGTGTATTTTAGCTACCATGTGCTTATGGCAGAAAGTATTAAACGTTAAATTCAGCAAACATCTAGGCTGAATATATGACTATACTCAACTTAGGCACACATGAGGAACAGTTGTTCATACCATCACTAGATCAACATTTCTTGCTGCTCAGAGCACATTTATCTCATTGCATCTTCACTTTTTCTGGAGCAAAAATTGACACAAATCAGACAAGGAAACTGAATAATTTTGTTTATAATAATGAATAATTGCATGTAACAGGAAATATTATTTACAGTATATGTGTATATTATCTACAGTATGTGTTCTAGCTGCTGACTCTTCTCAGACAGAAATCTCATAGAGATCCGAGCCCATCGTTCTTCCTGAACTACAGTTGTCTTCTACCTGCATAAGAAAACATACGATGACCTGGGAATTAACTCAGATTACAGAATTACAATGTTCAGATTCTTGGCAAGTAAACTCTTTGCCTCCTTGAATACTCCTGTTCACCTCAATACTGTGAATAGTGCTAATGTTGACCATAGTGTAGCTAATTACAAGTTCAAGTACAAAGACAATACATTTTGGCCAGTCTTTAGCTAGTTCAACAATCTAACCAAACTACATAAAGTAGAAAAGATATAACATCAATTTCATTACAATCTGTTGCATTTGCAGATTGTGTTTGAGTATGTCTGCTCATGAGAGGGGTGCTATGGGACTTGAAATACAGAGAATCCCACAAGACACCAGAAACTGCACTCAAAGAGGGCAGAGTGTATTTTAATTACCATGTAACTTTGGCAGGAAAGATAAATCTTCAGTGGGCAAGAGTTCACCTCTTTGAGAATCGGACAGCTGGGCTGCTGGTTAAAGAAGTCAGGTGTTGGCTTGCTGACTGGTTTCTTCCATTCAGCCAATTCAGCTTTATGCTCTTCCAGCTTACAAACCAACAGAAGCACACCGTTCAGACAGTATTACTTTGTACTAGTAGAAGCCCACTGAATATACTGTACCCATCTCTACTGCTGATAACACTTTTAGAAACAGGTTGTTAGACATGTAGATCTTTTACCATTTCATATGCACGTTAATAGCCCATTTAATCAACTTTTAGTGGAAAATGAACTCACTGCTTCTGAAGATAGGCCACCTCTCTCTTCTCTGCTGCCACAACATTCCGTAAGGCAAAGGCTCTCCCCTGGAAGCAATGACCAAGGAATGAATATTCTCCCTTTCACAAAGAAAATTATTCACAGAACTAGTGACTGTGTCCTTCTTACCCAGTTAAGTATGTCTGAAGAGACTGAAGAGATGTGATCTGGAAAGAGAGACAGAGAAAATCAGTGTTATGAGGGCTCTCTGGATGTTAGGTGAGTGAACACCAGCTCAACTTCCTACAATGAGAGTCCCTCCATCGTTATGAACTCCTGAAGCTGCTTAATAACAAACTGATCATTTCAATCAGCTGTGTTGGAACGGAGAGAGATCTAAAACATGCAGGACAAGGGGTCCTCCAGGAGAGGTTTGGGAAACTCTGGTCTACATAGTCCCCTGACTGTTGTTCCTCCTCCCCAGACTCTGCTAAAAAAATTTGTAACAGATTTACTATGAGGACTGTGTTGTCATAGTCATTCTCCTCATAAACAACTACATGCATCCCATTACAGATTCCTTTCTTTTTGAAGTGCTGGTAGTGTTTGCAGATAGCTCTGTGCCAGGCATCAGTACAATCTGTACATAGGAGCAGATTTATGGTGGCACACCTTTCCCCTATTTGGGCAAAATCTGCTGTATGCGCATAACACTATTTAACCATAAAGTTTACTGTTATGACAACTAATGCCTAAAATTAGTGTATGACATCTTTACTCCCAGGACTGCAGAAACTGTGGGAACAAGTTGTATGGAAAAATCAGACTCAAGCTACATTGTGGAAGAATGTTACCCGCTCAGGCCTCGGGTTACCTGGGCCGGGAGCAAACTATTCTAGATTCTGTGTAGAATGTAGAAGATGCAACATTTAATGTTAAAGGTTGAATGGTCAGAATTATTTTGAAGCATATTTCTTTTTTCCCCCTTATATTCTTACCAGTGCAAGAACTCAACATGCACAGAAACAACAAACATTCATAGATTCAACACATTCTCTTTTAACTGATTACATTAAATATATCCTGGGGAAGTGCACTGATTTTGTGCACTGGTTTCTCTCACTCAAACAGCAACAGCAAACTCTGTGAAACGTTCATTTCAATTCACCATATTCATTATGCACACATTACACTGACTACCTAAATAACAACATACAGTAGCACATGCACACAGTATTACCTGACTAAACATTTTCAAATATTTCATTATCCCAAATATATGCTTGGAATCGCCCTTAACTGGAATGACTGAATAATTACTGCAGTGGAACTTTAGCTTTTCAAAAGCACAGAAACATTGCTAATCTGCTGACACTAACACCTCGTGTATGCAGCCATTTCACAATCCTAAGAGACTAGCAGAAATTTCCCTTTCATGCTCTTCATGCTAAACTAACCAACCAGGTGAGTGACCCACCCTAAAGCACTCTTAAATGCGAATGCTTTCCTATAGCATATTTTAGAGAAAATGACTTATTGTAATTGAACATCCTTGACTAGCCGTTCACGGTAAAAATCAATCATTGTAATTTCACTATGCTACCCCTCTAACCTAACTCCAGACTTCATAGAACTCACTACATTTGTTCCTGTACATCTTTACTCTTGGCACAATGTTTCTTTTTTTTTTTGAAGTGTTTAACATGGTTTTCCAACCTGTGCAGAATGTGGAAAGAAGACACAACACTTTATTTGGACGCTGACTGACCTATCACACAATTGCCCCCCCGACCAGTCACTTCCCAACTCCTGTCTGCTGTCATCTTTCAGCTCCCCATCTGGATCAGTGCTGTTAAAAATTGCTGTGTTTTTTTTGTTTTTTGTTACCGCCTTTACTCTGGCACTCATTGCGCTGTTTTGAATTCGAATCTTGTTAGTTGCCCTATACCCTGTAGTTGTATAAATTAGCTAGTACTGCGTCCTCAAACAGACTTCGCTCTCAGCTGAGAACTACTGTCTCATTGTGGAACTATATACATCCTGTCCCTGTGCTGTTGCTATACTTACTGTATGCACTTTTGTACGTTGCTTTGGATAAAAGCGTCTGCTAAATAAGTGTAAATGTAAATGTAAATGCTTCCAGTAAACAACATCAGAAATATTTCCCAGTTACCGTGGCTTCATTTACATTTACATTTACATTTATTTATTTAGCAGATGCTTCAGATTTGTACAATTACAGCCTATAGGGCAACTAATACGATACACCTTCAAACGGCAAACTTCAACAACTTCAAACGGCGCAATGAGCGTCAGGGTTAAGGCGGCAACAAGAAACGATTTAAAAAGCACAATTTAAAAAGCACAGCAATTTACGACAGCACTGATTGGGGGGGGGGGGGGGGGGGGGGCAGCAATTGTCCTGTGGTACAGGCAAAACTGTGCTGCTTAATCACTCTTCTCACCCTTACCTACAGGCTCACCATGCTGAAATAGCCACCAGGTCCAAAGGAGGCTACTCTTTAAATGGTGATTACTGTTGTTGTCTCTCTCTGCTGTATAACTGAGGCCCAGGTTTCCCACGGATCTTAACAGGCAGGGGGTTGTCACACAATAATCACACACATTCTAATATTGGTAGTAGGACTGAAAAAAGAAGAAATTGTGTCTACACTTCTTTAATGCTCCCAGACAATTTTACTTGCACATAACAATAACACAGATAATGTTTCACTTACTGGGGATGTTTGTCAGGGCAAAGAACATTGACATCTCACCTGTAGAAAGTAAATTCCAGTTCAACCAATGTGATTGACCTAATTATTCAAAGTTTAGCATTAAAAACGGCCACATTGTTTTGCCGCTGTTTGTTCACACCACTCCCACCTCTCACAGACCCTTTTAAAACCACTTGAAACCTGCCCAAACGGGTCCTGCGGGTCCCACAGGTAACCTGAGGCACAGGCGTATCCCCAAGGACAGCCCCCAGGTCACCATTTGCCCTCTGACCTGTCCGTATTCTTTGGCCACCAATAGGAACCCCAACAGGGCCAAAGATTTTGAACAATATAAAGTAGTGGTTACTCCCCCACATCAGTGCTGCATCAATTCCTGTGGGTTGAAGAACTGGGGACAGATTGTTGTGTGCATCTATGCCAACGGAAGTGTCTTGCCTTCTGTAAAACTGGTTATGTTATAATTGTCTGTAGAGAGAGGAGGTTGATATACATCCTTGTTAAATGTTTGTGTAAGACAACGCGTTAGCATCGTGCATTGTTTTTACAGTAGACTACACTGCTGTGGAGCAAATAGCAGACGAAACGATTATTCTTCCGTAAATCCCGCTAGCTAGCGTCATCGATTCCTCTACCTGCAGTGCAGTGCAATCAGCAGAAGCATTGTAAGAATCCTGAAACATTGCCCAGAAATCTTTAGATTTTCACCGGATAATTGCACAGTTTTTATTTATTTAAGAGTAAAATGAATATATGATGTGAGACACTGTGCTCTACCAAAGGGTTCCGGTCAGGTGCATAGGCTGGCTTTCTCAACATGAAATCAAAATAAACAAAACGAGAGCGATCTGAGTTTTCATTCAACTTCGTTATTATTTTTATTTTCAGCAGCAGGAGTAAAACCCTAAGAAAAAATAAGAGCCTTGACGTTGATGAAGCAGTCATATGGGAGATTGTATGTTGCCAATGTTTTGTTTAATTTTGAAAATTGACCAAGCCTGGTCTCATAGCTTCTGCTTCTGTTGTGTGTAGATGAGGCAGCGGTACTCACGTCCTGACTCATCTGCTGCTACAGCAACAGGAGATAATTCTTCCTCCACCTCCTCTAGCCTCGCCTGCGCCTCGTTGCTTTCATCCTTTTTCTTTTTGAAAAAGCTTCTTATATCCATAGCCTTCAAGTCTTGCCTTAATGAATTAGCTAGCTAGCTACCACCAGATGCCAACAATGACAAGCCCTGTAACCGGTGTGCGCTCTCTCGTGCTCACACAAAATGCGCGCGTGCCAAGTAGTGTGAAGCAGATCCACTGCTTGAATGACACACAGAGGCCCCAAAACATACTTGCATTTTTGATCAACGATATCATGTTATTTTTGAGGGCTTTAATGCATGATTGGAATGGCAGATGAATAGATCCGGGGCTATTTTTTTTTAATTATCATTCTTATTTTTGTTTTAAAAAACAAAAAGAGACCCGGGGCTATTCATAAAACATTCGGGATAAGACCGTACGGTCACACCGGTGTGATTAGCCGTTTAGCGCATATGCTACAACTGGTGCGATTAGAACACTAGATTGGAGAAATTCTAGCTAATTTTAGCTTTGAGGAAACAGCTATTTAACTCTATAAATATAGCAAATGCTAACTGAAATCTATAAGAAACTTAACGCAGATGAAAACATAACGAACCACATAAGGTAGGCTAACGCGCGCGCTACATAGGCCTACCATAACAAATAAGTTACATGTGAAAGGGTTAAAACGAAATTTGCCGTTCAGCACATCTGCGTTTGCCACGCCTTTCAGTAATTCAGCCAGGTAGCCTAAATATCCGCGCTGGAATTACGGAAGGAAGTTACGGTCAAACTTGATAATATGATTAATTTGCGTTAAAACATTAACGCGTTAAAGTTTCGCAATTAATCGCGAACGAGCGTTAACGCGTTAACGTTGACAGCCCTAGTCTTAATACATTTACATTTATGGATAAAAAATGACCTAAAATAAACAAAGTATTAAACAGAAATTCAGTTTTCTTATCCTCCAGTATGACTCCAAATGTAATATAATTTCTGGTAAAATGGGAGAGAGAAAAGATTTTTGATTCTAGCCAATCATACATATTGTATCATGCCAGAAAGTATTGCTGTAAAGACAGAATATACAGTTATTGTGATCAAAGTTGAACCTTTGTCTAAGGAGTTCCACTGAAGGATATATATTGTTAAATACTTTGAAGAGAAGCTCTTTTGCTTTAGGGGGTAAAGGTAAGTTTAAGTTTATTTCTTTAAGGCAGGCTGACAGAAGGTGTGAGAAGCTGAGTTCCTGCTGAATTGCATAAGATATAAAACATTTGTAAAGAAACCTAGCCGCTACTAGATCACAGCCGAATTGTGCGTACCGCGGTTGTGAGAGAAGCGCTGCGCTGCTTAACCAAGAGTAGCGTGCAAGGGAAATGAGTGAACGCATAGCAGCACACATACTGTTTTAGTCAAGTCGTGTTTTTGCTTTTTGTGTAAGTACTCTCATTTATTAAACAGATATACATACAAACAAACACTGTGTAAGGTGGGCTCACACACCAACAAATGCACACACACACACACACACACACATACACACACACATCAGTGACACCACACACACTGTCAAGCACAGAAACCCCTCAATAAAGCTCTGAACTGGAAACCTGACTCCTGTGTTCTGACCAACACACCACTGTGACAGCAATCTTCTCCTGGACCTAGTTCATGGGTGAAACTGCCCCCTCAGTTTCAGTTATCATTAGCTACTCCAGTGTTTCTCAGTCTTACTCCTGGAGGCCCACTGTCCTGCATTTCTTCTATCTATCCTTGCTCCATCTACCTGACTAAACTCATCAGTGGCACTTTTGATTAGCTGAGCACACCTGATTTAATCAAGCAGCAAGGCTAGACAGAAGATATGTAGGACAGTGGGCCTCCAGGAGTAGGACTGAGAAACACTGAGCTACTCTGTGTGTGTAGATTTGGATAAGATGTAGTGATGTGCTAAAGTGTTGTGCCTGGTTATCCTGCCTGTTCTTTCTGCTAAACAAAGTGAAGTTTTCTTTGCATTTGGTGACGAAACTGTAATAATTATGGGTTTTGATTATTAATATTTTTTTAATAAAAAGGATGCCTAATGTCTCTATGGCTCAGGTGACACATGACCATGGAGAAAATTGATGATGCTGTTAGGAGTGCATTTCCAGCACTCAAAGCAGATACGTTGTAATGGAGTTGGTGTCCAAAGTTGGGGTATAGGGCACAGAGGTGGGTACGTCATCACTGGTTCTTTGCTGGTGTCGGAAGTAAATTCTCTATGGAAAATTACAATGGACTTCGCACACTATTCATCTTTACTCAAGTTCGGATTCGTTTCAGGAGCTGGGAATTTACTGAATTAAACTGTTCAGTGTGAGGATATATTTGGACTCATCAAATGTTTCGATATTTTCTGAAAATGTTAAGATTTAAGATTTGTAGTTCCTTTTGTAGTCCACTTTTCGAACAACATATCCAACAGAGCAGTGCAGGGGGAACATCCTGACAAATCAGATACCACCATCTCATCGAGCCATTCTGGGATCTTCGGTTTAGAAAACAGTTGGCTCTGAGAAAACCCAGCTAGGTTTGCTAAGTGGAAGGCACAGTAGCAAAGACGATGACAGTTGGTAGTCAGCTAGCTAACAAACAACCGTAATCATTATAAAATGGTTCAGTGTTTTGTCCCGGACTGCAGCCAGCATACATATGTGAATGACTGCAAATTTTTCAGATTTCCCAAATGCCCCACAGCATAGTTTTACATTATGGAAACTGTGAAGGTTATCTCTGTAAGCACACCATCAGTGAGACGTCTATCAGATGTAGCTAACTGAATATGCATTTTCACTCAAGTGGAGTGCCCAAATCTATACGTGTAAGCAGTATTATCTTTTTGCTTAAAAATCAAGGTGTTTCTGACTCTGTAGATATGTCTCAAAGGCTTCAGGCATTTTTCATCATTCAAAATCGTGGGCTAACAATCAGTCCACTCGATGGGTGGTGATGTGGTAAACTGACTTTGCTAGCTAGCTAGCTGGTTAGCTATGCTACCTAACGTTACACTGGCCTACACTCACTGACAACCTGTAGGTCTTATCCCTCATGCTCGCCCTGACCAACCCGGTGATATGGCCCACAAAACAACTAAATTCCTCCACATGCCCTGATTTATAATGGTTTTCACCCGCTGAAAACTTCAGGTCTCATCCTCAAAGAAGAGGAGAATATGGCTAAACGACACCATTGCTGCCAGCGATGAGCTTGCTATTGCTGATAGCGATGACTGCTAAAGATAAGCTTGCAAGATAGCTGTTATAGCGATAGCTGATAGCAATGATTACCCACACTCTAGCTAGCAAGGCCGGCGAGCGGGAATGAGAAAGCTCCGTGGTTTCATGGGACGTGTAGTTTTTAGCCCGTGGTTGTACTAGCATATAAGCTAAAAAATTAAATTATGTAAAATTTAGCTTGAAACAATTAAAATAAACAATATAGCTGCAAGCAGCAATGACGGGGCCAAGCACCACAGGGCCACCAGGTAGACAACTAATCAGAACAACCCCTGAATAAGACACCAGTCCATCACAGGGTGAAGACACATTGACACCCACTCTTACACTAATAGCTATGGGCAATATAACATGTCCAATTGACATTACCTGAATATTTTTGGACTGTGGTAGAAAACCAGAATACCCAGAGGAAACCCACTTGAACACAGGGACAAGGAACAAACTGAACACAGACGCACCCCGAACGTGAAACCTCCATATTGTTAGGCAGTAGTGCTACCCATTTGCACCACTGTACTGCTCCCGCTACATATATGTCAGGCTTAAACATAAGCAGTGCCATAACATGCAGTGTGCCTTCTTGGGACATTGCAATAAGAAGTGCCAATACTGTTGGAGGAGTGCAATTTTTGGGTATTTGAAAAAATCCATTTGGGAAAAATGGCAGAGAACATGCCATATCAGCTGAATGTCCCTGATTAGAAAAGGACCCCCCATTTTTCAGCACCTTTTTTGGTAAAAGACTTTTTGAAGATCAAATCTTATTTTTTAAAGAAATCATTTCATTTGATATCAATTTAATAAGATACACTGAATAAAACACGGTACAGTGATATATATTCTACATCTTTTAGATGAAATTGCCACATTTAAATAAAAATAAAATGTAATCACATTTTCAAATGAATGTTATTTAAATAAAAATAAACTAGTTTACTGGGATTTCTAATACCACTGAACAATCTCAGATGAATTGCCATCTGCTGTTCTTAATGTATAGATGTAATTTCTGAAGTAGAACCCCACCCCCCCCCCCCCCCGTCCTACATTCAGGCCAATATGGAAAGTCCAAGTGTTTCTTCAACACTATTTAGTGTATTATAGATTTACAACAAACAATTTAGCGATTGAACATATTTATTTATTTCACAGCCACTCTTATCCAAAACAAATGTGTATGCACGTCCTTGAGTAATGATAATAATTCAAACACGATCCAGACCAAAATGCTTAGAAATCAGGGGTTACAATAAAGTTGTAACTTTAGTTCCCTTTCAGACACTTCAATGACGACAGGATCCAGGAAGGGTCTTATTATATATTTATTGCAGGGAAATAAACTTTATTTTTGGCAGATGTGAAGTCAATTCTATAATAAATATATAAGCCTAATAACAATTACAATAGCCTGTAATATTTATATTACATCCAGGATCCAACTTGCAAAGAATCCTAAATTATGTCATTAAGTGGCATTCTTGTTAACTATGTTCTGGCAGAGAACATCTATATAGACGGGCTCGGGTTCTGGGTAGATCTCCAACTTCTGGTTTCCAGACAGTTTAACTGTGAATCAGCTGAACCGGTGTGTGTTTTTACACAGCAATCATGTTTAGCTTAACACTTATCTGTGCATTAAACTCATGATACATCCAGTTTAAGTAGTACAGTTCTAAAGCGCAGCTAAGCTAGCTGACAAAGCAATTGCCCCCATGTGTTTCAATATGCTATGTATGTGAAACACACACAAAAGTTATTCCAATATCAAGAGCCTTTGCCATTCACTGTCGGGTTAGTCTGGGGAATGTATGGGCTGTTTTTAGAAGTTATTGGCATCTGTGTTAATGGGTTAACATTACAATGGTTAGCATGTTAGATGGTCTCATTTTCTTCAGGTTCACAACAGATGTTGTGAGAGAGGGGCAGAGATCTGACAGAATGATAGGCTTTATTTACCTGTATTCATTTTCAGTTTCAGTATGTGCAAAGACAACTCTTTGTCTCACCCACTTAAGGGGGAGGGTGACATCATGGGGCTTGGAAAAGGGCCTCGACCTTTATTAATTTCAGTGACTTGGTCCTTAATCTGATCCCTAATAGTGTAGTGTGTGTCCAGAATTAGCATGCATGGAACTGATTATCTCATGACTAAATAGGTTTCCCAGTGCTATTAAAAGAGCTCATTTCACATTGAAACCAATGATAAATTGCGGGTGGTTTTAACATGTGATATTAAGAGGGCTGAGATATTAAGTGAGCTGGTGGTAGGCTTATCTGCTTATCAAACACATAGCTGTCTCCAGTAAGATTAAAAAAATATACAACCCTCAAATTTGACCATTTATTTATTTAACAAGGGACCCTACATTTTCCCAGTGTATGTTTATTTTAGACAATACTGGTGATGAGAGTTAGAGCCTCATGTTTCATAAGACATGACTATCAACAGAGGTACAACAAAGTATGCAAACCCACTCAGAGTTGTAAACCTTCATTTGTGTTTCATTTTATTGGATATGTTCAAAGACACTCATGTTACCAATCAGAGTGAATGAACCTCAGGTGAGATTGTTGTCCATTAATCTCCTTAAAGAAATCAACATCCTTGCTGTCTTGAACCATGTTCACTTCAGTCAACATACTGTATCACTCCAAGAGATAAGCTTTTGCTTTAACACCATAACAGTATAAGCTCATTTTGTACCAGCAACATCTGGTTTTACCTCTTATGTCTGATTAAGATTGACAATGTTCATTCTTTTTCTCCAATCAAATACTGTAAAACTTCCAATAATAGCCGAGTCTCCAATAAACGCAGGCCTCTTATAATCGCCGGTATGCGTGACGCTTTCAGTGAAATACCCGCCTGCCTCAAATAAATGCCGGGGAAAATTATATTTATTTTTGTGGCTAAAAAACAAAACACAAACAAATAATTTTTTACATTAGGGTAAATGAGGTTGTTTTAGTGAATTCAATTTGCCTTATGCGTGTTCATCTGTTCACGAATTAGATTAAACATAAACGAACAAAACAAGCTGTCGGATCATGGTAGTCTAAATTCATAGTGATACTGCTGTTCTTACAGACTGTACTCTCCCATCATAGGTTGCCATGACAATGTTTAACTTACTTTATTAGTGATTCCTGTTTGAGTTGCTACCAAAGAGTGCTGTATAATGTTCGCTAAGTACGCTATTTGAGAAAAAAACATGGTGAATTTTCTTGGTCAGTTCAGCTACTAATAACTTGCAGAAGCCTGAGGGCTTTAGGTGAAATAAACGCAGGTCACTTATTATCGCCGAGTCTCCAATAAACACCGGTAAAGTTAACTAATTACAGCAAATAAACGCCTCGGTGTTTATTGGAAGTTTCACGGTAATCTAACTCATAAATTCACTCACATGTGCACAGCCGTATCACAAACCTGATGCTGAATGGTATGGTGGATTGCTTTTAGCTGCTTCCTGGGTTGGCCTTTGGTGCCCCTGTCTTTTGCTGTCCTTAATAAACTTGTTTTACTGTTGTTACTACCTGTTGACATATCTCACTGTGTGGTAAATGCAGCATCTTGTGTCCCATAGACATGCCATCTGTTCTAACCTGACAACTGAGCTCTGTCTAGCTGTCACCCAGAGTCACAGGGTACTTTAGAGCGTTTTCATCAGACCCAGTCCATGCTGCGTGCTTACCGCACAGAACATGAGAAAGAATGAGACACCGGCATTCCTTTCGTTTTATTTGCCGGAATTTTTCCACCGTGGTTGCCACTCTCATCAGTCTTTTGAGTCCTTCGTGTGCGTTTGTCTGGACGCCAGAGTGCCAGGAGTCTTTTGAGTGCGTTTAGATGCTTTTGTGCCACGCACCTGTTCTCATTGCTCCTGATTATGTTACACTACTGAAGAGTGGAGAAATAAAGTGTTTTAAAGAATGAAAAAACACCGTGCTGCTTTTCGTACATTGAACAAGTGTCATGTTCGACGCTCAACCAGTGTATCTCATTAATATTCAATCTTTACATTTCAAAAGGAAAGAAATTACATCAAAAATAGTCATATTATCAGAGCTATAACTACATACAATACGTAATGCAGAGCAGCAATGAACCGCGCTTTTCCATGCTAGCAAGCGATAGTTAATCGTGACTAGCAATATTTCTGTACTTCGAACAAAATATATCTCAGTGAATGCAAACGTAACAGCAAAATCTCTCTATTACATTCGTTACTATCTAGTGACAAGTTACTCAAAGTTTCAACAAAATACATACCTGAAGAGTGGAGAAATAAAGTGTTTTAAAGAATGACAAAACACCGTGCTGCTTTCGTCACGTCGGTACCTGTAATAATGTGAAAGAGCAGCCAGTTCCTCCCTTACGTAGCAGCGCATTCTCCAAACAGGTAGCGCCATCTACTGGTTACCAAATAAAAGACATCCAAAACAGTCGAAATGTTCAAAACAGTTCACCCTTATGCATTTTAATCTCCCCTTTTAAACAGGTTATACTGGGCACATTAAACTCATGTTATACTGTGTGTACTGAACTCATAGTCACCACAATTACAGCAGACGTTTGGATGCCAGTGCCACTGGTGCTGGAGCAGTGTTGTTACAGGAGGATGACGATGGCATTGATCATCCCATTAGCTATTTCTCCAGGAAATTCGATAAACATCAGTGTAGCTATGCCACCATTGAGCAGGAATGTCTGACCCTCTTGTTAGCTTTGAAGCATTTTGAGGTTTATGCAGGATCTAGCTCCCTCCAGGTTGTGGTGTACACCGACCAGGCTTGGGGAGTAACGGAACACACGTAATCAGGATACAATAAAGGTAACTGTATTCCGCTACAGTTACAGAAAAAAAGACGTAATCAGACTACCGATACATTTAGTAAAATGGGGATTACTAGCAGGATTACAATTTTAAAATACATTTTAAAATAAAGAACGATATACTACCATGCACATACGCATACCTTACAACACTTAACGAGTCTCACAACACCACTCTGGTCTCGAGTGAAACCATAGGCAATCTTACAGTTGCCAATTCATTATCATGGCCTCTAGTGAAAAAAAAAATGCTCCCACTGGGTGGAAATTTCATTAGTCTGTCTTTAAAGCAGAAAAGGGGAACAAGTACGCGACATATAATTTTAAGAAACAAATATAGGTAAGACCAACAGCTAATATTAACTACAAAGAAATCCAGTTAGCTAAAGTTAACGTTTTATAGTAAAGTGCTTGAAAGCTAAATTAGTTAGCTACTTGCACATTCAACTGAAATGTACAAATACCACTTTACAAAGACAAATCTAGCTAGCTACAATACAAACAAAACAATACGCGTAACTAGCTAGCTACTATCACATTCCGCTGACGAATACAAATATCACCTTGCAAACAAACACATAGCTAGCTACAAAAAAAAAAAAAACGTAGAAAGCTATCCAACGCCTCCCGCCGAAAAAACTTCCCGTATTTTGAAACCTAAATGTTGGCAGGTGGGACCCCCCAAACCCCCCCCCCCCCCCCCCACCGGGTATTTCGCACACTGGCGGTAACTGCGAATTTACTAACTATAATGTTAATTTGGTAGCTAGGTAGTTAACAGTACTTGGTCAGGAGAGACGTGATGAGACTGTTTTAGTTTGATAGCTAGCCATATAGCTATTAGTAATATGACAGATGAGGAAAGTGCGTAGGCTAAATAATTGTATGTAGTGTGTAGATTGTGTTTCATAGACAATCTGGCAACTTGGGTAACGTCAGACAAACATGCAAAACGTATGGATCCGTGTATGACGATTAATTATAATAAAGTTTGCCAAGGAAATCACGGGAGTTTCCCGGGAGAAACAACAAAACGGGAGGGCGCTCGGAGATGGCTTTTGACTCATTGTAAGGAAAAGCAAATACATTATTTTGTGTTTACATCCCACTTTGTACGAAAAATAATATCAGCCCTATGTTGGGAACAATGCAGAAATCTGATGTGATTTCAAAACCGGATTACTCGACAAGGCTTCCTCACACAGAGAAATAGCTTGTATCATCAACTAGTATCAAATGGTAAGTTCTGCTGTTTATTTTGATATGTGGTACGTAGGGACTTCGCGCCTTATTTAGCCGAGAAGCAGGAGTGTGAAAATGGGTGAAGAAATTAGTAAAGATATTACTTTGCAGAAGTTTTATCTGTCTTCAAAACTAGATTACCTAGGTATGTACAAATATGTGACTAGCATCATTAAAAGCTCCGGTTCCGCCCTTTCTTGTGATATGTTTTCCATATCTATGCAATGACGAGTTCATGAGTAGGCTAATTCAAACAAGAGTAGGCTAATGGGTGTGGAGATGGATGCAGAGCTGTATACAGATTGTAACTATGATTAAATTTGATGTAAATTCAAAATTATTTTTCTAGCCAACACTTCATCGTATAGAGTAGAGTAGACAAGCAACTAGCATCGTTAGCGATGAATACGTCCTGAGCAATTCAACTGAGAAGGGATGTGAATTTGGACGCAGGCTGCGTCTGTCGGGCTTTAAGGGTTAAAAGACATTTTTAGTGACAAATTTTGCTGTTGAGGCTTTCAGGGGGACCCCCGAGACCCCCGTATTTCGCACCCTGGTTACCGCTATTAATCTAAACGCGCATAACAAAGCAATTACAAACAATACAAAATACAAACAATTAATAAACCTAACGGAACATAAAACATTATATTAGGCTAAACAATTTCACTAGCACATCCAATCCAATTCAAAAGTAACAGAAAGTAATCAGGTTACGTTACTTCAATATTGTGATACTTGGATTAGGTTACTGATTACATTTTTTAACAGGCAATTATTAATTGTATCGGAATACATTTTTAAAGTAACCCTCCCAACCCTGACACCGACCATAGCCCAATTGTGTTCTTAGCTCGCATGCAGAACCAAAACCAACCCCTTATGCGCTGGTCGCTGATCGTGCAGAACTACAATCTCGAGATCCGCTACAATAAAGGTTGTGAGAATGTGTTGGCGGACGCCTTACCTCGTACCTGAACCTGAACTTCTTTTTTTTTGTGTCTCGTACCCTGACTTGGTGTTCTCTGTTGTTTTGCAGGGCAAGTTTGTTCTTATGGGTGGGGGTGTTACGTGTGGTGCACTGTGCGTTTGTGGGGTCTGGGCTGCCTGCATCTTGTTTTCCTCCATCACTCCTCTCTCACTTCTCTCCTGATGCAGGTACCCTGCTGCGAAGCGACGCTGTCGATTTCCATCCAGCCTGGTGTTGCATCCCGGCTCCTCGTTCCGACCCGGCCAACCAGAGATAGAGCGCCCCAATTTAAAGATACCGGATTCTTAGAGTAGATATCTCGCTGTTTTGATCCTTCGTTTTTTCATGCTACTTACAAACTTGCCTGTACTGTGTTTGATTTTGCATCGTCCTCTGACTTTGATTCTGGATTGTGTCTCGGATTTAATGCATTCAGTTGTTGTGGGAGAGGGGCAGGTAAGGTGGGGGATCCCCGTGTTAGTTTTTCTTTTTGTATAGGGTTAGGTTAGAGGCGGGTGCCACTCTTGTACATTTTGTTTTAAGGTAGTTATTGTAGTTAAGTTTTTGTTTGGCTCTACCACCCTTTTGGTTTTGTATTCAGTTGCATGTTTTGGGTGAAGGTATTTAGGGTTCCTTCTGTTTTGTTAAGTTCTTTTCGTTGGCACCATCTCTTGTCCTCTCCCCTTTTCCCGTGTATATTTGTTATTGTAAATAGCCTGGTAAATATTGTAAATAGCTTTGTAAATATATAACACCCTTGTAAATATCTCATGTGTCTGTTTTTTCATCTCTGCACCGTCCAAGCCAGCACTGGTGGTGGGTTTTTATTTGTGTTGTGTCCCTCACCCATACCCCTGGACGCCATAACACATCTGGGGCATAAAACTTTTGCTGTACTGGACTTGCTGGTTTGCAAGTTATTAGTTTGTCCCAGTTATTACCAAACTGAGAGAAAAGGGAGAGACTGTGCTTGCAGTCCTCTGCTGTTCTTGCTTATATTGTACCAAGTTGATTGTGTGCTTCACCTTTCTGTAGCTGAGATCAGCTAGATAATAGCCTTGCTTTGGTCTCTGGAAGACTAAGAACAGGGACTAGCCTTGCTAGTCGCCTTAGTCTTATGCTGAACAAAATAGTGGTTCTGTTATTAGGAGTTATTCTGTGGTTCACTGTTCAACATCTGTTTGTAATTGTGTAACAGGAGGTAGCTAGCTGTCTTGTTAATTTCTTAATTAAGAAATTAAGGATTAATCCACATCTTATTTCCTTATCTATTCTGCTGTCTGTAGTGTTTGTATGTCTGTGTTGCACCTCTTTTATTTTTGGTCTTGTCAGAAGTCAATTGGCTGTAGCTTGCCTCAGCTACTCCACGTGCTCCACTAGTGGTGGTGCATCTGAGTGCACTGTCAAGTCATTATTCTAATGAGGTAATAGAATCCCCTTTTTGTGTCCGCCTTATTCTGTCTTTGGTTGCTCTGCATTCCTTGACTCAGAAGACTGCACCAAATTGATTACAACATCAGTAGAAGTATGTACTGCAAGAACTATGTACTGCAAGTTGTATCAGACTGGGAGGAGTAGGGGGCAGTCATTTAATACAGTGGTCATATACAGTTACCTTAAGAGAGAGAGCTTGGAGTGGTGTATTTTTCTTATTCATAAAGGTTACCTATGAAAAAGTGGTTTTGTTATTAGTTTGTAGGAATTGTAATTATCTGTCTCTGTGCTCTTGAATACAAACTACAGTGCTTGCACCTTTTCTCAGAACAAAATTGCCAGATGTGGGGCAGTGGTTTGGGCAGCCTGGGGAGTTGCATGTGGGTGTGGCACAGCGATAATTGAAAAATGGATTAATTGTTATGCCAAGTTATGCCAGGCACCTGTGAGCTGAGCGTATAGGGGAGCTTCACAGCCTTTTAAAAGGCAGCGGTTGGGGTGGAAAAGTCAGTCAGCCGCCTGGAGAAAAGCAGCAGGAGTGTGTGGGGAGGCGCTCTGTTTCGGTGTGTATTGAGTTGCTTTTGGAGTTTTTTTTCTTTTTTTGTATTAGTTCTTTGGGGCTTTTTTTTTCTTTCGTTTCGGTCACATGTTTTTGTTTGTGCGGGACTTCGGCAGGGTGTAGCGTCGCTGGAGCAGAGAGTAGATTACAAGTGTAGATTACGTTACTTACCTTGAGTAACCTAACAGAATACTTTACAAATTACATTTTAGAGCAAGTATTCTGTAATGTAGTGGAATACATATTAAAAGTAACCCTCCCAACCCTGTATATAAACATTTTCTAAATATGACCTACAGGTCAATAACCCCTTTCACTCCTCTCCTTATTGTGCAATATATACAGTAGCCTTATTTTATTGCATTTAAACCAAGCCTTTCATATTTAGCTGATAAGAAAACTATGATTAATAGAGTCAAGTTATATAGAGACATTTTCTAAATATGACCTACAGGTCAATAACCCCTTTCACTCCTCTCCTTATTGTGCAATATATGCAGTACCCTTATTTTATTGCATTTAAATCAAGCCTTTCATATTTATCTTGACAATAGTGCACCTAATCTGCTGTTAAATACTGCTTGTGTCTGAGCCAGTGTCCTTGAGTGATATTAATTTGTAACATTAACAACACTGCAAACTAGAGGAGGGGTCAAGAAGCTATAAAATGCTTGCACATGACAGACTCTGCTCATACCCTACAAACAAGGTGAACATCCAGTCCATACTGATACTAAGTTTGCTTTTGTTTTTCATGCTTATTCTTATGCTATTTAGATTGTGTTAGCTGTCTCAGATATGCTCTATGCTAAAATGTTCTTCTGTAAAAATAAATACAGTGTAAGATAAAAAATGTAAGATGGACTTTTTGTTTCTTTTAAGGAGGAACTGGTGTATTTTTTAACCAATGTAAAGTAAAGTCTGATGTGTTGAAACACACCATACTGTAATGTTTGCAGAAACTCATATTCTTCACTACCGAGCTCCCACCCCATTCACTGTCAGAACTGTTTGCAGTAGTAAAACGTGCCATGCCAACAGTAACCGCATGCACATAGCCCCAGGGCTGCACTGAATTTGTTCTGATGTATCATTAATATGCATGGCTTGTCAGCTGAAGTAACACCTTGCTCTTGTGTGTGTTAACTCAGTTCTAAACTGGCTGGAGCCTCTCCTCTGAGATGGTCCCATGGGCTTCTCCAACCCTGCTTCCAAACAGCATTTCTGACTGGTTCTGGTGGTGATGTGTGCTCCAGTCCATACCTACTGACCAACGGGCAGGTTGACAAGGTTACTCGCAGTGAGGCCCTCCTCTACTAAAGGCCCCTAGAGAAAAGGAACAACAAGAGTGAAAACATAAGGGACCAGAATGGATTACCCATTGTCCCCATCAACCACATTTTACAAATGCAAACCAAGAGGCAGACATTATGGGCCAGACTGTTGGTTACCAGACAGAAAAAGTTAATTCAAGGTGTTTTTCAAGCAACTCGGAACCCTTGGGTGAATATTCCCACCCTCAGCAACACCCAGACACAGTGTCTACTGTGGCCCTGGAAAACCAGAGATCAGACATGATGACTACTATCAGCATTTGGGGTCTTAATTGGGTAGCCTTACTTAATAATGGAACCTGGGAACTGAGTCCTAGATCTTACCAGGTGCACCTATGCCTTGTCAGGGAGGCAACTGGGATTAAGATGAGACAGATGAGTGAGAACAAACAGGGCATGTGCGGCATTTTATGGACTTGGCATTAGTATTTTTCACATAGCTATCATGGTAGACAAGATTTAGTATTTAGCAGAGTGTGACAGAGGGCTCTGTCCCAGGCTGCAAGCAGCACTCAGACCCCCACACCACCCTTACTGAACAGGAATACAGTGCTTGTTCATTTGTGCTCCGTGAGTATACATTTCACATACACTCCACTACCGCACCCATGTCAGTAAAATACTGCGTTAACTTCGGGGATGCACACCCAGAGCAAGCAGCAGGCTACCTGGTTACATACACGCAAACATCTCCAATCCGAATTCACTACCCTACAGTTTTAAACACTAGCTAGCATCACAAACACACTCCACTACATATAAATGTTTGTTATCGTCTTTATAGTACTTATCGTAGGTTAGAGCACTCTTTTTGGTTTTGCAATGTTCCGTCTTGTTAGTTGTCGCCGTCTCTCTCCATCTTCGATGTTTGTTTGTTTGTTTGTTTGTTTGTTTGAAGGTGTCGCAAGGAAGTAACACTTCCAGAGCAGGGGAGGGAGGTCCAAACAGAGGCGCAGTAACTTGGGCTAGTTTATCTGTGCCGACCCGAGTTACCCATGTGTGGTGCGGCATGGGAACGGGCTAACCCACCGGCAAACAGGTTTCAAACGAAAATGTCATGATGATGATGTGTGGAAACTACGGGGGAAATGCCCAGTAATGAGTGCATAAATGTGCAGAAGGAATATGTATTTGTGATTGTGTCTGTCAATATAAGTTACTGTGAATCTTAGTAATGAGGTAGATTTCCAGGGAGCAGCTGGTATGTTCCAGGGGGAGAGGCTTATGGTTGAAAAGGGGAGGGGGGTCAGTTGTGAGTGAGTGAGTGAGTGAGTGAGTGAGTGTACTGTATCAACAGAGTGTAGCTGTGAGATTTATGAGTAGTTGTGGTTGGTTCTTTTCTTTGTTCATTTTTTTTTGGGTTGATGTTGGGATTTTTGTTTTGTACTTTTTGTGTAAATACTTATCGCACTGTATATACATTACAATTTGACAGCATTTTTTTGTACTATTTTTGGCACTTTGGTTGGGATTGTGGACTTTTGGCACTGTAAATAAAACATCTTGCACTAAAGTGCTATTTGCGGCGGAGCCAGTTTTGTGTTTTCGGGGCAACCTGAACCCCTTTATGGCCTATCTTTGTTACACAGAGGCTGTGTGAGAAGATAGACCCTTGTTTGTTTTGTGGTGCTCTGTGTTTGACAAGTCTGCTGCAACTGGTGAGCTTGACAAGCGCATTGGGAGTGGCACCAGTGGGAAGACTGGAGAAGTGGCCAGTGGTGATGCAGCAGAGAGTACACCAGTGACCTAGAACAGGCGACACCAGCCTGACCAACACAGGGAGCAATGCTGTAATGAGGGGAAACTGGCTTTCTATGGCATCAGATTTATGTCAAAAGTCGCAAGCGTAGAAAACATGCTCGCGAGCGCAGAAAACATTCTCACGAGCGCAAAAAACATGCTCGCGAGCGCAGAAAACATTCTTGTGTACAAAGCAGCCACCAAGCAGCTTCCGTTAACTGAACGACAGGCAGACTGTTTGGGCAGAGGCTTGTTATTTCAAACAAATGAGTCCTGTCAACAAGTTCGGAGTTGAAGAGACAGTAGACGGAACAATGGCGGCGACACCTGAATATTTACATGTAAGTGATACTGATAGATGGCTTCGTCTAACAACCCAGTAACTTACTTACTTTAACATTACTTAACGTTTGGTCAATTTGCTACATGCACTAGGCTTTGTGACGTACTTCCGATTCAAAATAATACTGCTCGGTTATTTCGGTTATGTCTATTTGTTTACTTGGAGGTAGCTAGCTAGAGAGCTCTTGATGGCGTTAATGTTTAGGCTATTTCACAATGAGTGTACACTAGAAAATGTTCAAGAGGGTACATTTTCAAAAACAGGAGAAGAAATACTCCGAGCATTGTTGTGTCTAGTGGTGTAACGAACCGTAGTTGATCGGTGATCTGTGATCGGGGGTGATCACTAGCTAATTTAATGAAAGAACTAGCACCCAGCTTATTCTGTTCAAATTAGTTGAAACTAACGTTAGCTAGCTAGCTGGCAGTTATATTAACCTTTATATATTAACCTTTATTTCTTCAGGTAAATCCCATTGAGATAATTTAAAATCTTGCTTCTAAATTGTTGATAACTCATGAGACTATTCATTTTTAAAGTGCTCTGTAGCTTATTCCATGTGAATGGAGTGTAAAATCTAAATGCGGTCTTTCCAAATTCAGAATTCACTTTAGGTACATGGAGTGTGAGCCAGTCATGTGTCCGAGTTTGGTAAGTCCCCACTGATCTGTCCAGAAGAGATGTAATATAGGACGGTAATTTGCCAATAAGGGCTTTGTAAATAAATAAATACCAGTGCCTATCACGTCTCTCCGAAAGAGAGGACCAACCAACCTTCTCATACAGAATGCAATGATGGGTGCCATAAACATCACCAGTAATAAAACGAAGGGCAGAATGATAAACTGAGTTCAGAGGTTTGAGGACAGAAGAAGATGCATGCCTATAAATCACATCCCCATAATCCAAAACTGACATGAATACTGCTTCAATAATCCTTTTTCTACAAAACAGAGGGAAACTGGCTCTGTTTCAATGAAAGAACCCAATCTTCTGTCGTAGTTTATTCACAAGATTGTCTAGATGATATTTAAATGTAAGCTTTTCGTCTAGCCAGATGCCAAGATATTTATATTATGTGACTCTCTCAATTCTGGAACCATCTACAGTGGAAATATGTAGGTTACCATTGTCTATATTACTGGTTCTAGAAAACAACATAAACTTTGTTTTATGTGCATTCAAAACTAATTTTAGATCCATAAGCACTTCTTGCAGGGCATTAAAGGACTTTTGGAGGTTTGTAACAGCTGCTTGAACAGAGTCAGCAAGACAATAAACAATAGCGTCATCCGCATAAAGGTGGACATGACAGTCAGTTAAGGATGAAGTAATGTCATTAATAAAGATAAAGAATAAAATTGGACCCAATATGGAGCCTTGTGGCACACCTTTCGTTATTGGCAAAAACTCAGATTGGACATTCCCCATTTTTACACATTGATGCCTCCCCGATAAGTAATTCTGAAACCATCCACAAGCTTTAGAGTCAAAAGCAATGCTAAGCAATCTTTCTAATAATAGTGAGTGATCGACTGTGTCGAATGCCTTCGACAGATCAACTAAAAGAGCAGCACAGTGTTTTTTCCTATCTATACCAGACACAATATCATTCACAACCAAAGTAGTAGCTGTGATGGTACTATGCACAGCCCTGAAACCAGATTGGTACAGGTTTAGGACTGCATACGTAGAAAGAAATTCCTTAATTATATTATTATTATAATTATTAATTATTATATTATTATAAAAGAAATTCCTCCGATTATTTACCAAAGATTCTAGGATTTTGGCCAGACAACTCAGTTTGGAAGTAGGTCAATAATTGTTGACATTACTTCCATCTTCTCCCTTATACAATGGAAAAACATGAGCAGATTTCCATACACTAGGAACTATACCAGAAGAAACAGAAAGGTTAAAAATATATGTTAATTGCTCTGTGATTAATGGAGAGGACAGTCAAAGAAAGAAGGGGTCTAATTTGTCCTCTCCAGATGACTTCCTGGGATCAATTTTTTGGAGTGCGTCAGAGACTACACCAGAAGAAAAGAGATGTAGGGTAAACTGAGGAGCATGAAACTCAGAATGCATATGGCCATCATTAATATGAGCAGGCTCTTTATGCTTGTTCTCGAAAAGATGGCCAGCTGCAGCAAAATGTTTGTTGAAAACTGAGCAAATCTCCTTATTCCCAGATAGCAGACAGTCATCTGATTTAACATGCATAGGTAGGGAACTAGTATTTTTGTTTGTAGCAATATTCACTGCCTTACAAAATTTAGCTGGATTTGTATAAGAACTAGAAATTAAATTTAAATAATAATCAGATTTTGCTTTCCTCACAGAGGAAGTGCACTTATTTCTAAGTTGCTTAAAACTGAGCCAGTGAGATGGGTCCTCAGTACATCTAGCGAGAGCCCAGGCTTTGTTCTTTGATTTAAAAATATGTGATAGTTCAATTGCAAACCATGGACTGGATCCATCTTTTACTCTAAGCTTCTTGAGTGGGGCATGTTTATTGACAACTGAAAGGAATGAGTTTGTGAAATGGCCCAATGCCAGTTCTATATCCAATATTTTAGATGTGTCATGAATATCACTATATAGGTCATTTAAAAAAGCTTGTTCATTAAAATTTCTAAAATTTCTTTTAACGACAACTCGAGATTGGGTTGTTTTCAAATGCGTATCTCTAACACAGGCTATGGGACAATGATCACTTATTCCAAGATCAAAAACACCAGAAGCAACAATTTTATCTGATCTATTAGAAAAAATTAAGTCTATTAGAGTAGACTTAGATAAGTTTTTTAGATTTGGTCTGGTTGAGGCAGTAATCAACTGAGTTAAATTAAGATTGCTACAGATCTCCTTAAAATAATCAGAAACATTCGTTAACCACTCCAGGTTAAAATCACCCAAGATCACCAGTTCAGAGTTAACATATAAAGAAAGCAACTCTGCCACCTTATCAAGAGCGATGGTAGGAGCTGAGGGGGGCCTATAGACCCCCACCATTATGATGGAATTATTAGAGCACAATTCTACCTTCAGAGCAATGAATTCAAAGCATTTTGGCATAGTAACAGCATTTAAAATAGTGACAGGAAAGGAAGATCTAATATATATGGCTACACCACCTCCCCTCCCAATTCTGTCCATTCTATATAGATTGTAATCTTTAATGGCAACTTCAGAGTCATCAATGCTTTTTTTAGCCAGGTTTCAGTCAAAACCAATATATCAGGATTCGCCTGTGAAACCAAAATATTCAAATGATCTAGCTTCTGAGGCTGCAGCAAGCTTCTGATGTTCAGGTGGTGAAGCCCCAAGCCTTTTCTGTCCTTAAAAGAAATTGAAGTCGACTCAATCTGATGACCAATCAGAGGGGAGGAAGAAACACATGGGATAGTAATAAGATTGAGATTATGGGAGGCAGCCTGTAAAGGAGCATGGATCTTATCTGAAACATTTCTATTACAAAATGAAGGTCTGTTAGAGATTAAAACAGGAATAGTAAAAGTGTTACAAGTATGTAAACTAACACTGTCGAAATTGCACGCTAGTCAATCGGACTTTGACGGTGTAAAAGAAGCAATAAACTGGATAAGGTTAGAGATCAACTGCTTGGTCCCTTTCCTATTACGATGGAGACCGTCTAGTCCAAATAATTCACGTTTAGACCAGAAAGAGCCAAAGTGGCTGATGTAGCTATGATCAGTGGCAGTACAGACGTTTTGAAGCCAATGATGCAAGCTGAAGAGGCGACTGAAGCGTTCAATGCCATTTCTCAGAATTGGAATAAGGCCAGATAGAACACAACTTTTGCCCAGGTTCTCTATAGTTGAGGTTAAACACTCGAACTCAGCGTGCAGTTTCATTGATTGTCTGGACATGACGTCTTTTGTTCCTACATGTACAATCACGGTGTGGACAGAGGGGTGAAGATCAACAAGCAATGGAATCAGTTTGATAAAATTCCGTACTTTACCACCAGAAAGACTGTAGGTGATGGCACCGGGGAGACTGACGAATCTGGCGATGGAGTCACCCACGCATAGAATCTCAGGATCCCTGCTGTCGCAGCCGCTGTTGTTTATGGAGAGACGCGGAGGTAGCAACTGACTGGCAGCCACCAAGTCTGTCAAGTTAAGTCCAACGATCAAGTGTAAAATGTATATATTGAGTTCTTTAACTAATAAATGGAAAGTATAGTGATATTTGTCTCCCCTTTTTTGATGATATGAAAAATAATCCGATCCGTGACAGAAACCGTGACACGATCTGAACCGTGAGTTTTGTGATCCATTGCACCCCTAGCTGTGTCCCACTTTGTTTGGCATCATCCAACTTTAACGGCATACTAAATTTCCATGGCTTTCCGACCCATCCTGACCTGAGAAGACAATGGCTGGTAAACATACGCAGGGATAATTTCACCATCTCCTCTCACACTAAGGTCTGCAGCAGACACTTGATCAGCTCATAGAGCCAACAACCCTTGATGGTCGAAATCAGAAATATAACCTCTGCTTCATGGAAAAGAACTAGTAGGTTATTATGAGAACAGTGTGTTATTGAACCATGCTCCTAGACCTAGAAGAAGCCTACCCTCCTGAATGCTTAGCGTTACTTACTAAAACAAACTTGATTAACCTTCCTTGATAACTATAATGCCTTAGATGGTGTATACTAGCAGTGTTAATGTAAATTTGTTTCTGATCACTGTGACGGTCATGGAGAGACCGCACATGTCCGCTGCCTTCCTTGGGCACAAGTTGCCTTTGTGTGAACTCCGCTACACTCGCAAACACACACACGCTGACAGATGCCGATAAGAGCCATCAAGCTTAAGTAAACGTGATGCCGCAATTGGGGTACTTAATGTTGTTGCCCACGAAATCGACGTTTTACAATGGTAAATGAAAACGCTAGACAATCTTGTGATTATGCTCTAAACATCTTTATTGTGCTTAAGTAGGCGTGCAAACTTGAGTGCATAAAAAAAAGAACAACGTAGCATAGTCATACCGTGTTGAATGCTGCTCCTCGGTGTTGGCAAATGTCTCTCTGATGGCAAAGGGGTGCCAGGGGGAAACAGCATAGCGTTTATTTCGTTCCGGCCACGATTGGCCCAGTTTAACCTGCTTGTGGTCATGGGGGGTGACAGAGACGGCCCTGATCAAGCCGCTTCCGTTTTAATCCTCAGGTGTCATTTGGATGAATTGTATTTTTGCTAAAATCTGCTGTTTAAATGTTGTAGGGTGTTATGATGCTGCATCAGGGTTTGTCATGTTGTTTGTGTTGATTGATTGTTTTATGTTCCCTCCCTTTATGTGAATGGTGCTGGTCACCTGGGATATGTCTGTCTGTCTAGTCTCATGGAGGGGAGTCTAGTGTTGGATGTTGGACTGTGAGTACTGCTGCTGTAGTATTGTTCTCTGCTTTTCAAAAGAGACCTAGCAGATTTTGTACTTTGTTTTGTAGTTTGTTTGCATTCAGAGATTGCTATTTTTTGTTTGCTTTTTTTTCTTTTCTTTAAAACTATTTTTGTGTTATTTGAACTTTGAATGTGGACTCATTGCTTAGTTTTAACATTAAGCCAAAAATAAAAATACTTTTTGTCCATCTTATTCACTCACACTCTGAGTTTTTGGCCTGACCCAGGAGCCCTCAGTGGCGCCCTCTCATCCATTCCTTTACAATCACCCAAACACACACATTTCCATCTTATCCTTATTAACTTGATCAAATTATGTGACCAATCAAATTAGGTGTGATAAAGCAGGGACACACGGAAAACATCCGAGTTGGTGGGCCTTTATGAATAGGCCTGCACGATATGAGGAATCTGTGATGTGCGATAACATTGTTCAATATTGCGATGCCGATATGGCTTGCGATAAATAAACAAATACTGAAGTGTGCATATTAGCTATACAGTCCCTATGTCCTTCTGCTTACATAGGTACACTGCTAACATAGTTAATGTTAGCGAACTTGTACAACGAAAGCTAGCATTTGTAGCTAGTATTAGTTAATAGTTGTTTTCTTATCTTTGCAGCTGTGTATATATGACGCAGCATATTATTTAAATCCTTTGTCTAATTTGCTGGTTGGGTCTTTAGTCATCCCGCAAATCCGATGAACATCGGTTATGTTCAACTTTGGTAGCTCTTTGTAGATAGCGGGTTCAGAACGACGCCATTGTTGAACCGGAAACAACCAAGCAGTAATAAGTAGAACGCAGAAGTGATTGTGCAACCAGCGGATTGCATGCAGTCGGCTGAATGATAGGGGAAGCATAGCTAACGTTAGCTATTTACATGTTCCAACTAAATTTCAGAGTAAGTAAATTACTGGGTTGTCAGACGAAGCCATCTATCAATATTACTTGCATATAAATCTTCAGGTGTTGCCGCCATTGTTCCATCCACTGTGTCTTCAACTTCGAACTTGTTGTCAGGACTCAGTTGTTTGAAATAACAAGCCTCTGCCTAAACAGTCTGCCTGTCATTCAGGTAACGGAAGCTGTCAATCAAGGTTCAAGGAAGTCGTGTGGGTGTGATTGCGTTGAAAGTGACCAATCATAAGAGGGCCAGTGCCTCCCTTGGTTTCCACCCCCAAATTGTCAAAACTCAGGTCGATTCATGCAAGCAGTTAACCCGCGCGAGAGCGTATGCCCTCCAGCGCTCACCAAGCAGAAATCCTCTTGCGCGTGGTGGCTGCTTTGTGCGCGAGAATGTTTTCTGCGCTCACTTTTGACATAAGTCTGACGCCATAGCTTTCCCCATGCCGTAAGGAGAGCACTGTGATGTGGAGTGTGAGCACCAGTCAGAATGTTGAACAATGTGTATAAATGCAGAAAATGGTTTTTCAGAAGAAAGACAGCATTACTCCTTTTTATCTATTATGTAAGATATACATGCAAAAACACTAAATATATTAATGCTTAATGTTTGAGGTGCCATCTAATATGAAGCATACATATATTGTATGCATTTGAATGTAATTTAACATAATGTTATTCATCAAAAAGTTGTTTAATTAAAGATATTTAGTTCAGTAATTTATGGTCTTTAAAATATCCCTCTCAAATGCATGCAGCTGTTAGGACAGAAAGTATAGGACAGAAATACAGGACCATGTTGATGTCTGCTGAGTTCACCCTATTTGATTTAGACAGTATTTGATTAATGTAAAATGTTGCATTGTATTCATCTGACCAATATATCAATTAAATGTAATAAAGGCATATATGTGGTCCTTATGCCAGAATTAAACAAATGTATATCATATATAATTAACTCTAAAATAGTGAAATAATGAAGTGACTGACATTTGTTTTGAATTTTCCACTTTTTCCACCTTTCAGATGCAGGAGGACTATCACCATAGAAACTGGTGGCCAGAATGTGCAACTGTTCACCACCATCCTGAAAGTGGAATTTCCCCAGAGGTCATTGGACTGTTTGGACCCCTGCTCCTGTTCCCACTCATCCTATTCCAGGTCATGGAGGCCCTGGTGTTTGTGATCCCATGCAGGTGTTGCCAGAGATTCAGAGCACCAGCTAAATGTACATCCTGCTCTGGAAATTTTGATAATGACTGGATGTTTTAGAGGTCATTGTTCAGGAAATGTGTGGACAAACACAACCCCTAGACAGTGAGGAATGAATGTTTTAGTGATGCTTGTGTACCTACGTTTCATATGCCTTTCCTGCTAACCCTCTTGGCTATACCTCTCACCCCCACAGAGAAGTATATGCACCTGGCCGTGGACAGCAAAGTGGAGGAATTGAGGAGGCTTCAGGAGAAACACCAGAAGCCTCACAGAAACTTGTGAACACCCTTGACTTCCCTTCAAGCACACAGAGCACTGGACAGGAACATTCAAAACCTCTGGGCAAAACATAGTAGCAAGAGAGGCTACAAAGCCATGGCTGGCTGCACCTCTGACTGACCAATAAAGCTAAACTATGTAAACTGTGAATCAGCCAGTTACATATTTGGATATCTCACTTTCCCCTCACCCAATTTCAGCTTGCAGGAAATGAGTCAGAAATTAGTCTGTGGTTAGCAAAATACTCCACAGACACATGTGCAATGGGACAAGCAACTAATTGACATATATATTTGTGTATGGAGACTTCAGCTCATGTGAGGACACACCTAGAATAATGGGAAAGCATCTATCCCCTTACCTCCCCCACTCCCCTCTCTCCCCTGTGCTGTTATCCTAAGACACCAAGGAGTAGGGAGGAGAAGACATCATCTCCATAGTCCATTACTTGCTGCTGAGAACAGTCTGTACCTCAGAGATACCATGTTGCTATTAGCAGGAGCATAACTAGGAAAACAGCCCAAAGTTGATACACATTCACAAATAGATACAAAATGAAAAAGGAATACATATGGCCTCTTGCCCTTCTTAGACATTTTTATAGTGAGAGTGAAATTCAGATTGGTCTTAGTGCTTTCATCTATCCAGTTCATTCAGATATGCTGAAGGAAGGAATGAATGATTCAAGAGATGGAGAAATCCACCCCAAGAGCATTGAACCAAAGTCCAAGTGACAGAAGTGCATGAAATTGCCACAACTGCTTGTTTTCTACAATGAATGTAATTATGTAATTTTGTGTTATATTTGTGTTGTATGTAATTTACATTGATTTTATCTCAAATAAAAGTTTTTTTCTCTAGTCTTTGTGGTTTTATTAACAAACTTGTTAGCCTTGTTAGCCTTGTTACTTTAACTAGAAGTCACTGAAATGCAGCTTTGCTTTGACCCGGAAATGTAAGAAAGAGTCAGGGACAGGGGATTGCTGTTGGTGAACATTTATTCCCTGTTGTTACAGGCTGTTGGGTTGTGCGGGTTGCCGAAAACAATAAAGTTGCTTATGGTTTCTTAACAATGATAGCTTATTAGAGCAAAAGGAAAACAGAGCTGCTCATTGAATGGGTTAGGGAAGCTGCACTCATACAACACATGGCACCAACCAACTAATGCAATATTGAAATGCTACAACACTTTACAGTTTTTTACAACTTTTCACACTTAGGTCAATACCATGCCCACTTTTTCAAAACTCTTAACACAGTGTGCTGAAGAACCATGCCTATGAGCACATCAGTTAATATTTCATGCAAAATGCACAACAACCACCAAAACACTTCATAATTCACCCAAAAGTGACTCGTGCTGCCATAACTATAGCAAATGCTCTCTCTCAGCAAGACTAATTTGTCACTCAAAAAACAGAAACAACTCAAAGCATTGCAAAATGCATATATTATGTGTTGCCGTATCCTCTGTTTTTGCATAGATTAGTGCTGCATTGTTAAAAAAAAGTGAAGTAAAGTTTACAATACATATTGTAATACCAAACAAATAAATCTGAAATGCTGCAACATGTTACATGACAGATCTGTGCTACAATTTTTGGGGTATACTATAGTACAACAAGTCTGCAGAAGCTTTTTATTTCTAGTACAGTAAGTGAAACAACACATGATACTACCACTAGAAGTCAGCTGTATCCATAATGCTGATCCATGGTGTCCTCTGTATTTTGGATCAAATTTTTATGAATTTCACATTTACTGCAACAGAAAGAAATCTTTAGCATATCTTATCCACCCCTACATTCCCCCACACCACATAAATATTTGAAGCCAAGCAGCTATCATGACACCAAGAACAAACTTTTTGATCTGTTTGCCCGTCACAATACTGTAGATACCATTATTGAGTGTAGTAAATTCATTGTAGTTGCATTCTTGGGTCACTTTCTCTCACTGATAGCCCATGACTTACATATCCAGCAGTAATAGTGGAAAAATCTTTTCAGTGACAACTACATCTATATTTTGCCTACATACATGCACATTTCAATGCAAATATGACCACTTTTGTATGGATGGTAACAAGGCTGCAAACAAAAAACTGAATAAACTTTCTGCAAAAATCAAAATAATCTCCCTTATTTCAAGTGTATAGTTTCATTTGTCTCTCAAAATGCAGCATATTTCCATCTATAGTGATCTAAATTTTGTTAGGTTTTAAAGTGAAAGTTATAGAGTATCTAAATGTCCGCAAAATTTGCTGTAGTTGTACAGAATTTTGCTGGTGGTGAACATTGACTGAGAGAGGTATTCATGAATTTCGGAAGAAGTGGTGATTGAATGCATTTTGTTTCAAAGCAATGCAAAAGTACACACAGTTTAGTTCACATAGTCTACTGATATGGTAAATGTGTTAAGTGTTTTGAAAAATTGGATATGGTATTGAGACGTGTGAAAATGATTGTAAAAAACTGTAATTAGATGCCCCCACTTTAAAACCCTTAACTGTCCAGTTTCAGCCAAGCGCCCTTTAAGATTGGCAAAAGAATCCCCATTACATTACTGGCATTTAGCAGATGCTCTTATCCAGAGTAACCTACATCAGTTACAGTTTTTTCTACAATGTCATCCATTTAAACAGCTGGTTATTTACTGAGGTAATTGTGGGTTAAGTACCTTGCCCAGGGGTACAGCAGCAGTGTACCAGCAGGGGATCAAACCGGCAACCTTCCGGTTACGAGTCCTGCTCCTTAATCATTATGCTACACTGCTGCCCATAATTTGTGTGCTGCCCCCCCCAATCCTCATTAGCATCCTCAGTGCAGGGGGGACACTGAGCTGCAGAACATTAGCTAAGAATGCTAAAATATTTTCAAACTGACATGGAACCCCCATTTTTGTTGCCATAGTCCATAGGAAAGATGCACTACATGAAAATTTACCTGGGTTAGAATATGTATTTTAAGAGTGTCTCTTGCCTCAGAGTATCTGTGAAAGCAATGAATATGATGTTATTAAACCAAAGCATGCAGATCCTATTAGCTGCAATGCAGAAACCAAACAACATGATCCAAGTCTTATAATGTGCTAGTTTTTAAGAGGTTTGCCAAACCCAGATTAACTAAAATCATGCCATTCCCCTGTTAATAATACCTGGTTCACTATTCTACACCTTGGACATATCCTGGTGAGACCTCTTTATATAACTTGTTGACAGAAGCAGAAAAGTCAGCTTTCTCATATAATGCTGAATGTATTCATTATTCATTTTGTGAATTATTTCAGCACTTCACAATATTTATCTTGCTCATATCTCTTTAGAATGCAACATTTAGTGTGTCAGCTTTATGGTTTAATTTTTGGTGTTCAAGTTCCATGAAAATAGGGCATACCAATTCCTAGATATCTCTGAAATGTTAATACACTTGTGTCCAAAGGCTGTGAATGATAACAGAAACAGCCCATGTGATTGTAGCCCAGGACTAAGAACTCACTGTTCGAATATCTTACAAATATTTATGACACAGATAAATAATCACCCTGTTGCTTAACAAGGCTTCTTAAAGAGTACACAGTCCTACAGACTATCACTCCATGCATTCTCAGCAAGAGGATAAAGTGGGATCCACTGTCAAGGTAAAAATGAAAAATCTTTGTTTAGATTTTCAATCAATGAAGTAGCATTTTCTTTTACTTTTGATTGGATTTCAGAAATACCCTTGGAAAAGAATGCTTTACCATATAAGGCTCAGCACTTACAAAAATGTTTGTTATTGTTTCCATTAAAGTTTTTATCACAGTGCAGTAATAACAGCTATTATTATTGTCAGTATTAAGTAACACAACTACATGGTATGCAGCATAATTTGATTTCATTTGATTAGTTAATGTAGCATATTCTGTGTATGACACAATTTATATTGGAGCGATTGAATGGTACCAGTTCTTAAGTTCTAAATTCAGTTATTGTATACTGTTCTGGTGACACTATGAGTGATGAGGAAAAATAGCTTCTTCTGCAGTCATACTTTCACTCTCCACTGAAATGAGACCAGTCTTATTTCACTGGAGAAGACACATACATGCCCAAAGATGCATGATGTGACACAGTTCACACACAATAGAAAAATGTTCTGAAGGATGTGGTTCCAGGCAGGTGACAAACAAGCAGCACTAGAATGAAGACAGGGTAAAATGGCCTCTGAGCTTCATAGTCATCACATGGTACTAAGATTAAAAAAAGCTGCTACAATCTCCTAGTGAATGTAGTTACAGCTTTCATGGTATCACAATCTGAATTTTTTGACTCCTTTCATTCTATACACTGCTTGTGTACTGACTGGAATGTCACTTCCCTGGCATTGTAGATCTGAATAGAGGGAGATGACAGAGAGACAGTCCATGATGATAACAAGAAGAGCCATTCGATCCAGAAGTTGTGTAAGAGCTGATCTATTTGAGAACCACAAACAACAAATCCACTGCCACCCCCAATCAGCAATTACACAAGCCACATATTAAAAGAGAGTAAAACACAATAGTCCATTTTCAGGGTTCATGTAAGTATCAGCTATGACTGATCAACACCCTTTGGAGGTCAGTGCTGTACTCTTTCACCAACAATAGGAATGGTAAAATATTTTTCCCTACCTCCACTCACCTCCAGTCTAGCCACAGTTTTTGTGTCCTGGTTTTGACCAGGTGCTTTACACCTGAAATCCTTGAAAGAGAGGATTAATTTACAGGTAGGTGTGTGTAGACACCTCACTGCCCATGGAGATCCCATTCGAGTTCCCAATAAAAGCCAGGGGGGTGAGGGTGCAGTGTGCTGCCCAGGAGAATGCCCCCCCTCTGGAGGTGTTATGTGGCAGCCAATATGCGGTTGACTGAGACAGTACACCAGGGTTAGAGCACACATATGGGGCATACAACCACATACAACCACTGAGAGATCACACCTTGCAAAGGCAGGCAAAGGTTCTCCTTTATCATAAAGACAGGAGCTGAAATACTTATGATGTTGCTCCTGATATTGTTCTGGTCACATAAATGTGTTTGGTTTCTTCTGGGAGAAAAAAGAGACTTGTCTCAGATCTGTAGGTGTGAGAACTGAAATGTACTTTTATGAAGGAAGAAAATCTAGCATGAAATGCTGAATGCTTTTGTAACACTTTTGGAAAGACACATGCTAGTCAGTGATGCAGATTTGGGTGTCCTTCATCTTATTTCATTATAATTCAAATGATTTCATTATTTCAGTTGTCTTACTGATATGCTGCCCTATGTTCAAAGCCACTGCAAGATAAACAGAGGATTACATTTTCTTGAATGATAATGTGTCCATCAGTAGTGGTAAAGATCCCACCAATGACACTGCCAAACTGCTTCCAAGACTGTTTGTATTTGTTTGACAGCAGAGCAGCTGGGTTTCAAGGCAATTTAGAAGGGTCTGATAGCTAACCAGATTGTTTTGATGGATGAACCAGCTGGTTTTGATGGCAAACTGAATGGGTTTTACTTCATAAAAGATGGGTTAACAGTTTATTCAATCATGTTATTTAAATATCCTGTTGACATGAGTATGAGCTGAAGTGGAATCAGGACAAAAGACTGTGCAAGTAAGGCAGTGACAAGGCAAGGACCTAGACAGTTAATCAAAACACTCCAACACATTCCGTGTTTGAGTTTGATGTCCTTGTATTGCTCTGTGTCTCTCACAGTTCTGGGTCTGGTGAGGACAGAAGAACAGATCTGGGATGGAGGGCATCATGAACCAGACATTGTATGATTATCCAACCCTTGGGAGCCACAGTGCCTCCTATAACACTACACTCCACAACAGTACAGCATCTTTCCAGCCTTCGCTCTCTCCTATGATGGATAAGATCCTGAGTGCTATCACCATCATCATTCTCCTCTTCACCATGGTATCCCTGGGCTGCACTATGGAGATCCTCAAGATCAAGGCCCACATCGTCCGGCCCAAAGGGGTTGCCATCGCTCTGGTGGCCCAGTATGGCATTATGCCCCTTGCTGCCTTCTCCCTGGCCAAGCTGTTCCAGCTAGGCCCCATTGAGTCTGTGACTGTGCTAATCTGTGGCTGCTCTCCAGGAGGGAACCTGTCCAACATCTTAGCACTGGCTGCCCAAGGTGACATGAATCTCAGGTAACACTGCAGCGTCCGTCACTATTACTGTTCCTCTCTTTCCTAAAGGTAAGGATGAATAGCATACACACAGATTCAACAACATGAATAACATATGCTCATTTTTTTGCAGGCAATGGATAGACTATATTTAATCATTCTAAATCAGTCATATTTTGACCCAAGTCTAACTTGAACCAAATTCTTATGGTCCAGTTTAAGGTATCTTAAATTGACCCTGAATCCAACCCAAATAAGGCATTACAAAATAAAATAAAGTATATCTCCATTGAGATTCGACTATCAACAAAACTACATTCACATTTAGTTCTTTGGCAGAAACTCTTACCTAATGCAACTTATGAAAGTGCAATCAACAGGATAATGCAATTAGCTTCACAGATACTAAAACATTACCGCCATCCTTGACATATAGTTCCATTATGGCAAATATTGTCAAAGTGGGATTAAGGGCATACCACTTTAAATTATTACTGCTCAACCTTAAACTTATACCATACACCCTCCAATGCCACAAGTTTACAATTGAGTTGTTTACAACTGAGCTGTCTTTTAATAATGCCACGGCAACACCTTACGGTGACACCACATACTAACTCATTATCAGTGTTAGAGGTACGGGGGCCCAGGTGTATTTTGAATAGGTGGGTTTGTAATCCAATAGAAAATGGACAGTGATCTTGCAGTTCAGACAGCAGTGGAGAGCTTGTTCCATTCAAGGCAAATAAGGGATGTGAATGTGACATGCAATTCTTCCAGGAGAGGATGACTAGGTGTCCAGAGGTGGTGGAACAAAGCGGCCTGGCCAGAAAGTAGAATGTGATGGGGGACTGCAAGTATTGGGGTGCAGTTTCTGTTACAGCTCCATAGGCTAGCACCAGAGTTTACCTAAGTCATACAGGTTGCAATTGCAGACAGATAAGGAGAGGTGTGACATGAGAGCATTTGGCAATAGATGAGAGGAGCTGCTACATTCTGGCTTATCTGGAGAGGTCTGATGGCACTTGCAGGGAGGCCAACCAGAAGATTTCCAGTTGTCCAGTGTGAAAAGCACCAAGGTTTGAATCAAGAATTTCACCAAGTTGGTTTTAAGAAGACAGATTTTATAGATGTTGAAGAACATGAATCTGCAGCTCTGTGTCACTGCTGCTGTTTTGTTGAAGAAGGACAGGTTAGTGTTTAGCTCAAGCCCAGGTTCTTGGAGCTCTAGAATGATGACACAGTCATATTGTTGAGGGAGAAAGAGAGGTCATTAAGCGGTGGTGACTGCAATGGCATGTAGAGAAGTTCAGTGTTGGACAGACTGAGTTTGAGAAGTTTGCTGATCTCAAACTCAGTGTGGCTCATTAATCATAGATATGTGTATCTTGTCCAAGAGGGATTTTGGTAAAGCATGTGAGCTATTTACATTGATGAAGGTGAGTGACAGTAACTGATACACTTCTAAAATACTGCAGATTTTCACTTATATTATAAATACATTCCTTGCATATGTGATTTCATATTTTGGAATATATCAACTTGACTTTCAATATGGAAATTATGTATTTCCCCAGGGGTTGCACAATGGAGGTTGTAGATACTATCTGGAGAAGAACAATAGTATTTTGAGGATTCTTGATGACAAGCTTAAATTTACCAACCACATTGCTATGACTAAAATATTATGCAGATTCACGCTGTACAACATCAGGAAAATCAGGCCCTACTTATCTGAATATGCTGAGCAGCTCCTTGTCCAGGCACTGGTTATCTCCCGGCTGGACTACTGCAATGCTCTCTTGGCTGGCCTACCTGCATACACTATTAAGCCTCTGCAGTTGATACAGGATGTGGCTGCATGTCTGGTTTTCAATCAACCAAAAAGGGCTCACGTTACACCTCTCTTGGTCTCGCTCCACTGGCTCCTTGTAGCTGCCCGCATTATGTTCAAGGCCTTGATGCTTGCATACAGGGTAACCAATGGAAGTGCACCTATCTACCTGAACTCACTGCTGTAACCCTATGCTCCCTCCCGACCACTATGCTCTGCTACCGAGTGGTCCCGTCGCATCGTGGAGTAAAATCACTATCCAGGACTTTCTCTGCTGTTGTCCCTTGATGGTGGAATGAACTTCCACATTTCATCTGTTCTGCTGAGTCCCTCTTTGTCTTCAAGAAACATCTCAAGACACAGCTTTTCTGCTCTCACCTGAGCACCTGAAACACTACCCCCTAAAGGAACTTCTCATGTCTCAAACTGTCTGCTACTAAACTATAAAATAAGATTATAAAAAAGTAATCTAATGGTTTAACACACTTGTTAGCTTTACCTGCTGGTTTGCACCTTGCCTGGCCAACCTTTGAAACCTGGTCATGCAGTGCTTCCAGTATTGTTGACTCTATAAGGTTTTTCGCTTGTGTTGTGTTGTACCTCATATGTAAGTGGCTTTGGATAAAAGCGTATGCCAAATGAATAAATGTAATGTAAATGCTGATGAGTTGACTGAACTACATTACACTGACCCGATTGTAAAAATCGATTATGATTAATACAATACAGATCAGCATGTTCTGAACACAACCTACAGGTTAATAAACCCTTTGACTCCATATCATGCGACATATAGTGGTCTTATTTCATGACATTTTAAACCAATCATATTACATTTATCTTGAAAATAATCTTATCTAATTTATTAATGAACATTGCTTTTGCCACAGTCAGACTTGAATGCTATAAATCTGTTAAATTAGTTTGTACACAAAAATACAAATAAACATACTATACCTAATATGTCCTTAGAGCTTGCATTTGTTTTTGTTTTCTATTTAGGGCTCTTACCAGTGATGTTCCCTTGATGCTCAGTGATGTTCTTTCGGTGCTTTCAGTGATTAGATTTTTTTTACAGCCATTCCAAGTTATTGATTTTCTGTTTTACAAAAACACACAACAATGAAAAAAGTACCTTGGCATGCACCTATTAGAAGTAATAATAAAGTAAACGTAATACTCATAGAGAAGTCTCTAACATTTAACAACATGTTTGACCTTGCTTACATCTCACACATATGAACAATTTGTGTGGTTTAGGCTTAGGTTGATGGCCTTTTTCTCTCTGGCAGCATTGTGATGACCACCTGCTCCACCATTCTGGCTCTGGGCATGATGCCATTACTGCTCTACCTGTACTGCCAGAGCATACCCAACCTGAAGAGCAGTGTGCCCTACACTGGCATCATCCTGGCCCTGGTCATGACCCTGGTACCCTGTGCCATTGGCATTGCTATCAATCACCGTGCACCACGCTATTCTCCCATCATCACCAAGGTGACATGCTCACTACCTAACTGCATCTGCCAGGTTTCCCACATAGGCACAGCGTCTTAAAGACATTGTATGAAACCGTCCCTCAGACTTGCTGTGCTTTAAAGAAAGTTTCCACTCTGCATTAGTTCACCTAACATTTTATGACCAAAGCACCCTGATTAAAGAGACTAGTTCAAGGAAACAAATGATTTTCTAAATGCATCTGAATAGGAGGAAAAAGTCAATGAATTATTCTGCAGTTGCATGTTATTGTTAAACATGTGCTCCTTATTTATTCAAACAGTGCAGGAAGTTCTCTGTTGCAACAAGACAGAACATACACTGTAAACCTTAATCTACCCAGTGGTTAAACAGTCTCTGGCATAGTCTCCCAAGGAATAAACAGTCCATTAATTTAATTCACCTAATGTGGCACTATTTTAGGGTCAGAAGTCACCTGCAATGTATAGGACAGTTACATGATCAATTTTTATACAGCTCTCATCTTCTGAATGCAAATATAGTGTTAGGATTTCTGAAAGACAACAAGTGAAGCAGACATTATACCTCTAGTGTCTCCAGGCTTTGAGGCTGCTCAGGAGTTTGGACTCAGCACACCATGCATGCTAAAAATACCCTCTTTTTATATGTGTGGGAATGCTGTTGTGTTAATGTCTAGGTCTTACATCTAGCTGTCATTCAGGTAATAAAGGTATTACCAAGGTGAAGTTCCTTCAACATAGATGTCAGTCTCACTGAGAGCCAGTTCTATAGAGGGTTTTACACACAGCCACCTACAGCCGGCTCTGCTTTGATGTAATCCACAGGTCGGGATGTGTATTTTACTCATTGGATCTGTGACGTTGGTCATCTTGTCTGGCATCACAATTGGAGGCACAATACTGACAATCCTGTCACCCCAGATCATGGCCACTGCGTCACTACTGCCACTGAGTGGCTACCTGTTTGGGTACCTTTTATCCAGCATCTTCAGCCTGAATGGACAGTAAGCAAACAGAACTACTTGCTAGAACATGAGCACCAGATTCAGGGAAGACATTACAGAGTAAATGCTACTACCATCAGTTCTACACTTAGTCAACGACAATGTAAATCAAACGCACGGCATCAAATGCCATTTAAAAGAAAAGAAGGAAGGCAATGTTTTCTGTAATGAAACAAATATTTTGTACACAGTACTGAAAATTTTACTATCAAGTGTTATTCTTCAGAAAAGTGTTAATATCTCTAAGTTACATCAATCATCATGTCTTCAACAGTATGTTGTTTTCTGCTTGACCAAATATCACACACATGCAGCTGAATGAAATACTGGAAATGGGAAAATTTCTGGTAGAGTACTGTACATGTACAGTATAGTATTATATAGTATATAGTATATAGTATATAGTATATAGTATATAGTATATAGTAGTGGTAAGGAGCAGGGCCTGTAACTGAAAGGTTGCTGGTTTGATTCCCTGCTGGGGCACTACTGTTGTATCCTTGGACACTTAACCCACAATTGTCTCAGTAAATATGCACTGATAATATTGTAAGTAGCTCTGGATAAGAGCATCTGCTGTTAGTGAGGCAAAAGACATTTGTTTTAATTTTCACTCTATGTTTCAAACCTTTCAGATGCAGGAGGACTATTGCCATGGAAACTGGTTGCCAGAATGTGCAATTGTGCGCTACCATCCTGAAAGTGGCATTTCCCCCAGAGGTCATTGGACCTCTGTTCCTGTTCCCACTCATCTTCATACTATTCCAAGTCATGGAGGCCCTGGTGTTTGTGATCCTATTTAGGTGTCACCAGAGATTCAGAACACCAGTCGAGGGTATGTCCTGCTCTGAAAATTTTGACGACAGCTTGCCATTTTACGGTCATTGTAAATGAAGACCATAACAAGGAATAAATAAGGAATAAATGTTTTGGTGATGCTAGAGTTCCTGACATTCAATATCAGAGTGTCTGCTAACAGGATTGTTTATCATTCCAAATGCCTCCATGTCAAAAGATTGCAAACTGGAATTACAAAACAGCCCACATCATTAGTAAGGCATCAAGATACTTCTAACCTGTTTTTGTAAATTTGCATTTTTTGTTATTAATGATATGTTTATAGAATTATGTTTAAATATTAAATTATTCAATGAAATGCAATAGAGATAATACACTATATAAGAAAAGGTATTTTCACCCTTTGGAGCATACTAGTAACAGTAGTTGATAGTTTGATACTCTTCATGTATGTATTAGAGCATTAACTTATTATGGTATTATTGACAGTTTATGAAATCTTCTTGGTTTCATTTTTAAATACTCAGAAGCATAAGCAGTTCAATTTGTATTTTCCGTCATTTCCTTGTTACTTCTTTTAAATAAGTAGCTATTTAACTGTCAAGACACTGGTACTCCTTATTTTTGCTGTACATCGGTGTGCAAGTAGTGCTATAGTTCTGTAAAATGTTTACCGTTCTATCTGTTCTGAGTCCACTCTTTTACAGGTAAAATAAAACAGACAGGCAGGTTGTTGGGGAAAGAAGGCAGGCCAGGAAAAGACCCTGGCTATTCGAAGCAGGAGTATAGGCGGCCCGGAGGTCACGCAGGACAGATCAGGAATTTTATGCCCATTTGATTTGTGGGTTAACTTCACAGCACTGTGTTCTTTAAAAGAATACATTACAAGCAGCAACACAGCTTAAAAAACTGGTTCAGCTTTATGGAACTTTTAGTTCAAAAATTGTTTTCCTTCAAAACTAAGGGACCAACAATTGTCCCTTTCCCCACACCTCCTAGAGTAGGAACTAACCCCCTTGTCTCCCTCTAACAGAGAAGGGTGTGTACATGGCCGTGGGCAGTACAGTGGAGGTGAGGGTGCTCTAGAGGCAGCTTTGAGCACCTTACAGAAGCAGTCACAAATGCACCTGGACTTCCTGCCAAGAAAACAGAGCCCTGAACAGGGACATGCCAAATATCCAGCTGACACTAGGATGAGAAGTGCACTGCTGCATTTGCAGAGAGACTCCATGCGACCTCATTGAGAACATCCTGTTCTACTCTCAGAAAAACTCCCAGCCTTCAACATCACTCCACAATGCACAGAGGACAATTCACACTCTATTTGCACAGCAAATCTGAAGCAGTCTTTATACTTTGTTAGCATCAGGGAGTAGAAAATATTCTGTACCTGGTAGTCTTAATAAAGTTACAAACCTGTTAGAACAAAATCTGACTATTTTTATCTGACATAAGGATAGAAAATACATGTAAAATATATTAGTTGAAAATGTAAGATTTACGTGGTCAAACAGGATAATGACCTGGCTAACGTTATAAGCACAGTTGACGTTACTGTGACTGGCAATATGTAGATGGTATACATGGAGTTACCTTTAATTTGTGATTAATGTCCATTCTGTAATATGTAAAAATGAATTACCTGACAGTTTCTCCTTTTTCAAAATTAAGACAAAAGAAAGCAAACAAACAAAATAGCTGGTCAAAAACTTAAAGAGGCTTCACATCAAGCAAATTCATTGGATTTACACCCCCTAAAATATTGCCAAAAACATTAGTTTATTAAAAACTCTGAACAGACTCAGTGGGCAGTGAAAATAATAGGCATGTCCTGTTGTTAAAATGATCAGATTTGAGTTTGTTGGCTCCCACACCTTTCTTCTGGGAAGGAAATACTTTGACTAGTTTTAAAAGTAAAATAAAACTCTGCCTGTCCTCCTTCAGTGCATGAATGCCTAAAGGCAGATGAAGGGTTTTAAGAGTATCAGGGCAGATTGTGGCAATATGACAGTGACAAAGCAATATGTCAATGGAGGGACAAAAACTGACGGAATTTAAGAAAAGTAGCTGGAGGCTTAGCTAGGTAGGTTAGTGACACTTGTGTCTAGCCAACAGTAGTTACTACCATTAAATATAATCTTGTGTAACTTTTTTTACACAAAAATATTTATGTCGACATGTCACATGAAATACCATGAAAAACCTGTCAAATAACAAATGCATTTAATCTCTTAGGCTGCATTCAAATCCAAGTAAACAAGCATTCAGCAAGTAAAGGAATGCATACTTAATGCAGGATCTCATGAGTACATATTTGATGATGGAGGAACAGGGTATTATTTCAGAATGTATTTGTAACACAATCCTTGTATTCATAATAAAAGGAATGCTGGGTTATATGACCAACATGAAATGTATATGTACGTGCATGCAGCTGAAGGAAGCAATCAAAGCCAAGTGCTTAAATTCTTAATTCCCCCAGAAGGAAAAAAAGTACACTGAAGTATACTTAATTTAAGCATACTTAGTATACTTCCATGCACTCATGATTAATATACTAAAGTGTGCTATTTTCAAATGTACTAGTTATATACTTAGTATGGTAATGATATATCATTAGTGCTACTAAAGATATACTTAAATACAACTAAGTGTATTTGACTGTACTATTTTGAGACACCATTAAGATGCACTTAAATATACTTAAGTACATCTTTCTGTACTTTTTAAAAATGTACTTTGTTTCAGCTTGGAGTATATCCGAATCCACCTTTCAGATTACTGTTAATACACTTATAATATATAGGAAATGTATTTATAATTCAATCAAAATGTGTGGATAATACATTGTATATATATATATATATATATATATATATATATACTAACTATACTTACATTAAGTCTACTTCAATGTACCTTTGTATAATTTAATTGAATTTAGAATGAGTTTCAAGTGTGTCAATTAGCAACAAGTAAATTTAAATACATTTTAACACACCTTAATTGTGTGTCGACATAGTCACTTAAGTGCACTTAGGTGAAATGGATGTTAACCGTTTACTTAAACAATACTTTAACACTAAGGGTTATGTGTCTGGTATGAATTCCACTTTAAACTTTACAAGAAATATACTACTTTCTTCAAGTGTATTTAACATCTTTAAAATAAAGGAATTACTTATGAATTTAATTGTATACCCTTACTGGTAGAAACTCAAATTACCAAAAGAAATCTAAGATGCAAGACACAAAATGTGACTCAGACACATTTATTGTTTAGTAAAACAGTTGCACACCCCTTAATCTTTAAAGAAATTTAAAGCAATATTGTCAAACTGACATGCAATCTAGCCACCTAGTTTCAGTCCGAAAGGGGGCTAAACAATAGCATGAGCTTTGAACGCTGAAAATATTGATGCCATAATCTGTGTGTAGGATGGACTTTAAATTACAAAATAAGTAATAATACTGGTTGTACATTAAAAAAATTGGTTGTACTATTTTGTACGTTGTACGTTGTATGTTAAAATGAACAAGGGTCATGGTTATTCTAAGTGACAATATGATTCGCTTTTTTTTTTTTAATTTGTACATGAAATGCAGGCTCACATCTTTTCTGCCTTCACTTGTTTGAAGCATTCGTCGTTGCACTTCTTGCGTATGATCCTCCGGACATCTTGCACTGTTACTTCTTTGAATTTCTCCCTGTAAATTAGAAAAATAAAAAAGACATACTGTCACTTAAAATACCATAAGCACTATTCACTTTAAAGGTCCTGTGTGTATCTTGTGGGATTTTGAAGCTGTCCACAACACTGTGTCAAAAAACATGAAATATCTCCAGTTTCAAATACGCTTCGAACGAAACCGTTATCAATTGCACAAACAATATTGATGTTTTGATTTTTGCACGTTAGTGAGTCGGACAAGACGACAACAGACTCTGAATACAGAAGGATATCAGAAAAGAGGATTTAAATGATTTTGCCTTCAGACTGAAAATAGCTAATAGAAGCTATTCTAGAGGCACTCTTGCAGAGGGCATGTTCTCATTTGTTTACTGAAATCATAACGCACCATCACCACTGATCGAACAGCGAAATAATTCACAAAATACTAATAATAAATTCTACACACAGTGCCTTTAACATAATATAAAAGAGTACAGACAGAACTCTCACTTATTTTGTAATTTAAAGTCTAATAAATGCATCCTACGCACCGATTATGGCATCAATCTTCTCAGGGTCCAAGGCTGGTTTGGATTCAAGGTCTTTGTGCGCTCCAGATTGTCGGCCAGTCAGACTGGATGTAGCCAAGGTTTCCCTTCCAAACACCAGGACAGCGAGATCTCCAATGTAGACGGAAGGATTCAGGCTCTTTATACACTTCAATTGGTGAGCAGATACACAAACTGCAGATCCTGGCATCAGAGGTATCTGAAAAATTTTAATTCAAAGAGCAACATCAACATTTTGGCAAATAACACAAATATTTCAGTCGTTTTGGTATGTAATAAATGCATTTATGTACCTTTTTACAGAATCATGTCGTTCTGAAGAACTTACGAGCACTGAATTCCCCCACAGCAGTTCATAATGCCAGCTATGGTGCTGAGTGGCACAGTCTCCAAAGCGTAAGAAATACCCATTTTAAATACAACTGCAAACCTCCAGTGCAGCGACACATGCTGCAAACAATTATTGGGTCACAGATATACATTAAAAATCCGAAGGCATGTGTTGCAGCACTGGAGGTTTGCAATTGTTTTTAAAATTGTTGTCTTCAGAATGACATGATTCACTATAAAGATGCATGAATGCATTTATTACACATCAAAACAAGTGAGATATTTGTGTTATTTGCCAAACTGTTGATGTTGTCCTTTAAGATATGCTCAGAGAAGGTTTAAAGTCTCTAATTCATTAAACATGTGATGGACTAATCTAAATAACATATACTGCATCATTAAACAACAACTTCAATGACAGTAATAACAAACAATAAATTGCTTTTATATAGCCTACTGTGCTATCCTTCATAGGGGGTTTGTTTATCTGCTATAGCAACTTTTAGTTGATACCACAGCATTCTGTGTATTAGAAACATACCTGGTCTTTAAGATTCCCTGGCACAATGCTCAAAGACGGAGATGGATAAGGATTATCTGATGCACTGTAGGGTGAGGTGGACCATGATGATAGACTTCGCTCCAGTATTGCTTTCAAGGAACTCACAATTGATGGAAAGTCTTTATAAAGAAGTAAAGGTGAAAAAGAAAGAGAAGAATTATATTTACCATGTAATGAGCTAGACAATCACATTTATAATGAGAAGCAGCCTTATGATTTTAACAATAAGGGCATGAAGGCTCACAACTGTAATGTTTGGAAACACTGCAGTTTTACATCATGACATGTTTCTTTCCTAGAGAAATTACCTTTGAGGGCATTGAGGATTTCCTCATAATTACTGACAACTCATTCCTTCAGCCTTTTTATTTTCCTCTCTAAGCCTTTTTACATCCTGCCCTAACTATCTTCTCAAGTCTTCTCTTTCTCTGATTGAGAGTAACTGTAAGACTACAACACAAATGTACAGTACTGTAGTAGTTCCAACTAAGCTCACACACCAAGCAACTCCACTAAATTATTCATCATGTAGCCAGTATACAATCTATCCATATAACTCATTGAACAGATTTACAATTGCATTTTTGCTACCTAAAATTCAAATTTCAAAAAGGTATTAACATGGTAATGCTTACTTGCTGATCAGAAGTGTGCTTCCTTTTAACCATCAACTCTTCTTTTAAGCTTTCAATCATTTTGTTTGCTGCCTCCTTCTCATGGCAGCATTCCTTTTTGCTGTTTAAAAACAGAATAAAATAATTACATTATTGTAAATAAATATTTTAACAAATAAAACCACTGGAATTAATTGGTAAATGGCTAAGAATTAGACTAGTACTGATTTATTTAGCACATTCAAATATTATGTTGCTGGTAGATTGAAATATACCTTTTTGACTTTTGCTGGTCAGTCTTCTTCTCCATCAAACATCTTCGTGGGTTTTATTTTCCTTTTGGGTCCATAGGTCCAAATGTCTTCTCCTTTGATAACTGATCCCGTTTCTCACAGAACTCGTTGTAGTTGTCTGTTAAAAAATAATGTTAGTTAACAAGGTAAACTCAAAACATCTTGAAAATAAGGCACGCACATAAGCATGACATACAGGCATTATAGCTAACGTTACTACTTGGGGATATACATTAGTTAGCTGGCAAGTTAACGTTATACCAGAGACTACTGTTATAACAATAGCGTTAGCTGTAGTTAACGTTATGTTGACAACTTATACAGACAGCATTGTTTTAACATTAGAACATCTATGGAACATCTGGGTCAATTGCAGCCGGTTGCACCAGCAGAGCGTAAGTTCGATCTTTACCTAGTTTGAACGTAAATCGAGTTTACGAGCAACTAAAAGCTGGAGTTTAAACCTAAATATCTAGACTATATAGATAGATATAAACCTAGAAAGCTCAAACGTTATCTAGCTTTCTAGATAGGTCCGTTAGGTCGTCAAAAAATAATTTAAAGGAACTGGTTGATCGAGTTGTTGTGTCCAACTTTACGTCATCATCAGCTAAAAAATAAACGCGTTGCCTTCTGTTCTGCCCGCGCTGTGCCATCTTGCTTGCACCCACCCATCGTCCCCTTCTAGATATGGACATTAAGTTATTTCTTTACCAGAGATGCATTGCTGCACTGCAAAAACCGAATTTTAAGAAAGTAAAAAAGTCTTGTTTCTAGTAATTTTTTTCTTATATTTTTGCCAAAAAGAAAAATGATCTTATCAAGCAAGTTTTAGATTAGAAAATTTATCTTATATTAAGAAAACATATCTAGCATTTTCTTAATAAGATATTTCAGCTAACATTGAGCTACATTCAACTCGAAACTAGCTTCAACAATGATTTGAAATACATTTCAGCAAAGGGAAGAGGCTGTTTTTCTTATTTTAAGAGTATGACCCCCTGCAAAATTTCTTAATTTAAGAATTACACAAACGTAAGTCTGTCATGTGATTTTATTAATAGAAGCTTTACAAAGGCATGTGCAGCTGGTGCCACAGAGTAAGATGTTCATGTACATGCAAAACATTCTCTAAAATATACTTTAAATGTAACAAGGACCAATACTTAAACAAGTTTACCTATGTTGATGCATCAATCCCCACTATGTTTTTAAACAGACTGTGCTGCCTCACAAGTTACATTCCTTATAGGAGAACTGCATGTGACCATTATACATGAGAGACAGCTGTGGAACTGCTAGGAATACATTATCAACTCTAAAGTGTAACTATCAGTAACAAGTGTAAGATAATGTGCATAATACAAAGTGAAGAAAAAATAATCTCAGTTATCTCTTACAATACATCAGATGAGGCATTGTGTAAACCAATCACATCCTCCAGGTAATATCTGATTGGTATATATGTCATATCTTTATGTGAAAAACTGTAATACAGGGTGTAATCCAAAAGCTTTTCAGCAGAGACCAGTTCAGTTGCTTGTGCCATGAGTGGAACCTCTATTTTATAAAGCATGTAATCTCTGTCATAACAGATAGTGTTGTGCTGCTGGAGCTCAAAACAATACAATGATGAATTTATGACATATATATTTTTAACAAGTCCAAACACAGGTAAGTTATCTGAATTTACTGCACTTACAAGCAGTGTCTTCCCCTGTATATATTTGTTGCCATTCTGGTTAAGCCATTTTACTGACAGTGCACTGTTTATTTCATCATTTCCAAAGAAGACCCTCATTTTGTCTTTTAAGTATGACATGCTTTTTATTTCTGATGCAGGTCCCAATACACACTCATTTGAAAAAATTGGGTGTTCACAACTACTTAGATTCTGGCAACATTCATACATTTGATTATGCCTTATTAAAGACTTGCACACATTTTTGAAATTTATTTTTGGGACCCATTGTTTTAACAAACAATGTTTTGATTCAAATCTCATGCACATATGACAAACCATTGGTCCCAGTGCTTTAATCTGTGATTAAACATAGATAATGCTGTTCTGGAGTTATTATCTGGAAAAAGGTGCTTCATATGTTTTAAATGGTTCTCATGGAGTTCTTTCAATTTGTCAATAGTCTGCAGACCAATAACAGGAGCAAACAAAATTTGAACAATCTCTATGAGTTCGAGAATGACAGTGTGGTATTCATTTGTTTTAGCTGTATCAAACAGAAATGGCAATATTTTTAGTAGAACAAGCATTTGACCTGAGGACTGCTTTAACTTATTATCACTTGAAGCTAATGTGCTGTAGACTACAGGGCTTGATTTATCTCTAACATCCAGTGGAGAGTAAGCAAAACCAATTATTGCAGCATTGAGAGCATCCAAATCAATTTGTCCTAAAAGAACTAAATGTTTTATCACACACTTGATTTCTAATGGAGCAATACCTTCAAGAATTATGTGCATCATATCTTGGGGTGTTTGTTGTATAAGGTTAAAGGCTGGGAACTCTACCAGTTTACTCTTTCTGTTTGTCCCATATGTAGTTTTTAAGCTGTTTTGAAGAAACTCAGTGTTAGCCTTTTCAATGTCATTACACTGCCTGATATGTCTCTCAATTGTCCAAAGTAATCCTCATTAAAGTACATTTGCATATCCTCAAATGAGCATTCACATTGGCGGCATTTACTATAAGCAAAACCAGCACCCTCTTTAAATCCACATAACTCATGTTGAGCTAAAGTGTCTCCACAAAGTGAAACTAATGCTCCAAATATTTTACGTTCGCCATTCCCAATGTGAATTGAAACACCATCATATAGCTTTACTAAATCTTCATGCAACTGTAACCGGTAGAATGGAATGACCATTGCAGCCACCGTAGTGCTTGTTTGCGGTCACGCCCCCTTCTATGCTGCTACGGAAGTTAGCCGTGCAAACAATTAACTTGCCACACAGGGCAGGCATATATATAGGCTAGATAAGATGCACGGAGCTGAACTGCTCCTCTGCATACCTTTGGTTTCCGTGTGCCATAATATTCCTGATCTGAGGTAGGTTCCTGACTTGATTGTGTTTGTCGATTGGGTGTTGTGGGCAAGCTTCCATTACTTCCACGGTAACCAATATACTGCACTCAACAGGTGGTTGCTGGCATCCTGGGTTTGATGAGTTTTGCGAACTCTTTGCGAACTTTCGTCGGCGCAGCTAGTATTTCGGTACTGGTGATCGCAACTGTCGGTACCTAAAAAAAGGGGTAACGATAATTACTTTGGCTAGCTGGGTCTGACTTTGTGTGTACCCCCTAACAACATTCTTGACCTTATGAAATAGCAACTCCCGCAAGCACGGAGCTGTGAACCGATTGGTCTTTTTTGGAGTTTCTGCTTGAGTTGTATTATGTTGGACCTGTTTTTGATTTGGTTTTTGTTTCTTTCCTTTGAGTAGGTGCTGAGGTTCTCCTGGGGGGAGGCTAGACACTCGGTGGTGAGGTCCCGTCACTGCATGGTTTGCTTATAGGTTGCCCTGGAGTTCACAGAAGGTACACCTGTGTTTTTCTTTGAAGCACTTGTGTGAGTATTTCACTTCTGGACACACACTACTGTAGTCTGCCTCCCCGTGGCTGACCGAGGCCCTCTCCACATTGGCATTTTAATGTACTCTTTTAATAAAGTAAAATTTTAACTTGTACCGTAGCACAAACAAATAAGTGTGTTGCATTTTGGAAACAACATCTCTGTCCTCTCTCAGTGAGCGAACCTGTGTGTCTGGCATGTCTTCCTAGGGTTGATTGGACTGGTGTTGACCCCTGTGTATATTTCCCTGGGTAGTAGTCCCAGGGTGGCATAGTTGGTACCTCCATGGTCATACTTTTAATCCCCCCCTTTTGTACTTGCCACACAACCATTCCAAAATTTTGTCTCAGCTCCACATTCACATGCAATTTTCTTTGCCATAGCGAGCAGCCGAAATTGAAGCTAATCTAAATCTATAGTTAGGATGAATGTTTCCCAGTGTATAGTAGAACATAATCAGCTTGTTTTTGGAATTATGAGACCCTAGTGGGTTGCAAATTTCAATTTCATCTGAATAAAGGATTATTTGTAAAGAAGGATAGGCAGAGAACAAAGAGTGTGATTTCATGAGCTCTCCATCTATAATGTCACACAAATATCCATTTCTGTTTTTTTTGGCTCATCTATCATTGCTAAAACTTTTTATAAGAGGTATATAATAAAAACTTAGGGTTTGGAGAGGACTCTTTTTCTCCCTTTCCTTTGCAAGCAAGCAGTAAAGCCAACAATAACGTCCTCTGACTCTACGAAATTGAAATTCTTCTTAATCACGCAGTCCTGTCTGTACGTTGTTGTAACAGTGGCGAATGGATCCTCATCTCGTCAAATATGGCCATAGCCTCCTTTTCAAGTTCGTCTCCTTGATGTTGCTGGAATACTTTATGTAGTTGACTCCTCAGATTAGTCACCAACAGAGCTTGGTACTGCTGTATTGCTACCACTACATCATTCACACCACTCTGAAAAATAGAGAGTACAACATAATGTAAAAATTATTTTAACTCATTTCCATGATGCTAGAGGTCAAAGTATTGTTGATATGCTTGCAGACAAGACAAACCTGTGAAAGATGATGTTTTTCTCTTGCAGTCAACACAACTGATGTTGCTTGTCTGGTCAGAATATCATGGCTGGAGTCATCCTTTAAAAAAGAAAAAAAAATCTACATCAGAACCTCACATTAAAGCTGCCTCAGTTTTATTAAAACTAAACCAGTGCCAGATTGCAACACTACGGAACAGAGTGAGAGTGAGAGTGAGACACACACACACACACGCACGCACGCACACACACACAGAAAGAGAGAGAGGGAGATGTGACGAAGCATTTACATTTTTGACCTCTTCAGTGTCAGAAATGCTGTTAGGATCCATGTTGCTTACTTGATAACATTGACCTAGCTTGGCTGCTCTCTCTTATGTGACATCACACCCAAGTGTGTGGATATAAGACTCCCATACAAAAACGACTCTAAATGCTGTAGTGCATATATAGATATATATATTTTTTAATAATCATGTTTCTAGTTCATTTTCCTACAAAATAATTCACTGGGGTTCTTAACCTGAGAGTTGCTCTTTAAAGATAAACAATGCTTTTCAACAATTTTGGTTTCTGACAACAAAGGAAAGGACACAAGTCAGATGTCTTAGAGTTGAAAAACAGCACAACAAACAAGGATTACCTTATTTGGATTCATGGATTTACATGTATTCACTTTCAATTTCCAATACAGAACCAGAGACATTTACATTGCTACACAGGTACGTTTACAGCAGTAATATTACACCACTGTACCAGTGTACCATTGAATATGGCTGAAGGCTTTACTGATTGTTTGTCAGTCCCTGTACAAATAACGGCGACAATTCGTTACCATAGCAACAGAAAAGAGCGCCGGTGTTTAAACATACACCATCATGCCGAGAATACAGCTTTGACGTTTTATGGTTAACTGAGCTGGAATGGCCAATACATGCCTGTATCCTGCCCGTAAGGTTTACAAAGCGTAAATGTGGCAAGTTTAATTAGCGTGTATCATAAAAGCAATTATAAGTGATAAGGGATTTAATACTAGATGGTCAAAGTCATGTTAAAACAGCAAACGCACGTGAAATACAAACATTAATAGGCTTACCTTGGATTGGCATGAGGCAGAGGGTCTATCTGTGGGCTACACCGGACAGTCCTCAACATATGAAGCTGTGTTTAGGGATCCATCAGCTGTGAGAGCATGGTGCTCTGGAGATGAGCTTTGCTCGAAGCCAGAGTACAATGAGACATTGCTTGCAAAAGCACCAAAATGTTCTGGTGTGGAGGATTCTGGCTCCATCATTGCATCTTCAGCCATTCCAATGTTTGGCGCCCTTCTTTTCAATTCCACGTAAGGCGCCAATCTAGCTACCGTTAGTGACGCAGCTGCTGTCAGCCCTCTGTAGCTTTTCCTAATTCAAATTTTGGCATTAGTTAACAGTAAATTTGAGTTATGGATAAACTGGATGACGTTACTATTGCCACACTCAAAGGTATGTAATATGCCCGATGTATATTACAAATATGGGGTACATTATGTTTATTTAGCGATGTTAGCCATGTCGCTAGCTAACCTCGCTAAACACTAGCTAACCTCGCTTATTAGAGGGGGATAGGGCATGACTACAATTATAATTTTGTTTAATTTTGTGCATGTTTGTACAATGTATAGTATTTAATCTCATTTATTCTGACATTTTAAGTGACTTTTGCTTAAAAGGTCCTATTATACCCTGGTCATATGCAGGCCTCACACTGGCACAAGGCCTGGCAACGCCCTTGTGTCGGCCAATTTCTCTCTCGTCAGTTTCTCTCTAGGCATTTTAAGGATTGTGTGCCTATATGAGTTGAAGTGAATGCCTGTATATAATATCCTACATCACTGACACTAGATTTTCATGTGTCAGTCATGTGAGACCTGTTCATTGCAAAGTTGCCACTTTGGGTCATTGGGATGGATTTTAGCTTCAGTTTTCAATTACAGTAAATGCATACAGCTCAGAGTCCTGCACCGGGTCGGGTACCCGCATAAAAGTTGCTAAAACGGGCGGATTTTTCTTTCATTTAAATTCACGGGTACGGGCGCGAGCGGGAAATGAACTAAACGCGGGCGGGTAGTGGGTGAGAACAAAAACAGTATTTTAGTATTCCAAAATAAAACAGAAATGACAAAGATGTGCAGTATTTCAACGTCTAAATCACTATTATCAAGCCGCAATGTGTTTGATGGTGAAAGTCAACGATGCAACCTTTGACCCTTACGTCACCGATGCGACAGTGATTTCTTTGATGCTATCTCGTACTTGGAGACATGAATGTTCATGCAGTAAAAGATAAGTTGGCTAGCGGAACTTATAAAATCGTTGAAAACATTTTTATCTGAGGTTTGGAAAAAGTTTGGGACCAAGAAAATAACATTGTCAGCGGCTTTGCCGCTTGTAAAACCTGCAAAGAAATGTTTTGGCGTTTGATAGTCGCAGGCTGAACACGTCCTCTCTAAGGAAACACATTGAGATCTGCAGCAACCCAAGTGTTGCCAGTGCTGCAATTGACAGGTACTTTTCCAAAGGCTCCAAAAGGGGAGGACAAGGAGGCTATAACACACTTAGCCGTGAAATTTGTGTGCCGGGACATTAGATCCTTTGAGACTGTGTGCGGCGATGGATTTTTTTGACACAGGGCCTAATTGAGATTGGGGCACAAGCTGGCCTTGTGGACGCGCATCAACTTCTGCCCAGTCCAGACTTTGATATAATGACGGGTGACGGGTCGGGTCAGGTCTGGTACTGAGCTTTGCGGGCGTGGGTTTTCAAAATTGGACTCGTGCAGGACTCTGACAGCTCCTCTTGATTGAGGAATATCTGATTCATTCTGTTTATTCTCATTCATCTGTGAACTTATACTTGTAACATATCAAAGACTGACTCTGTTGGTTGTAGTTCTTAAAATTGCAAAAGCAGGATTATGAAAAGGGCTTATTTAAATTGACTCGTAATCATAATACAAGAGGATATAATATATTGAAATATCTTCAACAAGCTGAATGTAAACACTTGTTCTCTAGACACTAACTGTATCTTAGTTGTAACTTATGTCTGTATCTATATTCCAGCTGCTAATATTGGAGAAGATCTGCTACGATCACTCTCCAGGGATGACATCCAAGATCTGTTTCCTGGTCCTGAACATTTCCTGAGGTGACGGGCTCTATGGCATCTTGTGAATAATGATAAAAATGTCAGTCCTACATAACAAAACCGAGTACTGGTCCCATGGTATCACTAAAATCTTGAATACTCATTTTAATTTCATTTTTCAATTTTGCAACATCTTACAAATATTTATGCCAACATTTAAAGTAGTTTTAAGATAAGTATGCTTATTTAATAACACACACATTTTAATATAGAGATTTCATATGATACAATTTTTTGTGTTTTAGGGAGAGAATGCTGTTGAAATAACTAGGCAATCAACCTCTGTAAGCAGTGGCCCTGCAGAAGAGGAGCCTTGCACCACAAAGTTTTTGACTATGTCTAGCCCAGAGTACATAGTCTACACAGACAGTGAGCTGGAACAGGCATGACACTCCTGCTTTGAGGAGAAGCGTCTGGGGACCAAGCACACGGATCTATCCAAGGAGCTCTTCTGCCGACTCATAAGAAACACCATGACTAACATGATTTCAATTGCAAGATCCTTGGAAGACCCCAGATACCCCAGCAAACATGAAGTCAATGCCATGGCGAAACGATTGATGGAGTACTACCCTATGATAAAAGACAGTTCATCCAACAATGGTTGGGTAAGTAGCTTTTTGTCACTTATGTTTGTTTATTTGTATGTTTACTGCAAAATGTCCCTTTAACTGTTTGTAATTTGCAGGAGCATGTATCTAAAAAGCTCATGTAGAGACTGTCAAATGTCAAAAGTCCAAAGAAGTCCAAGAATCCATCTTCGAAAAAACCATGACAGGAAGTTGATACAGATGTTCCCACTAGTGACTATGATGGAGACTCCAGCGCATCAGCTATTATCCTGGACAGCAGTGATGAAGCTTGTATGTATTGCATTCATTACTCTCCGTGCTATTAAACTTTGGTAGAGAACCCTTTTAAAGAACACAAGTGTGACTAGCTGATGTCTTTCTTGTTCTTCTTCTTTCTTGTTAATCATTCTACCTCTTCATTTTTTATGACTTCAGCTGGTTCAGGTGACCTCATAGACAGCCAAAAAGCCCAGGCAAGGCACTACAGGACTCTTCAAGAAATGTACAAGTCCAAGAAGCCAAACAAAGCTGCTGTGACTCATCTACTGAACCTGGAGTTTGAGTCCAGAAGACGGTTTATTACCTCTGATGTTTTGAAGGAGCAAGAAAGACCAACAAAAATTCTGGAGGCTTACCCATGTTTCAAAGACCTGGAGCATGTAAGTAAATGTGGCCCTTCACCATCACATGTAATTCCATTTTCACATTTTTTTTTTTACTTTTTTACTACTCTACTACATGGACAATTTAGTGGGATTAAACTTGAAGCTTTTTAACTGTTACCTTTGCTTTTTTAATAAAAAAAAAATGTACATGATTTTTTTCAGGTCCTGGATGAGCTGCACAGAATTATTCAGCCAAACAATTCCAAGTACATCTCTGAGACAAAGGAGAGGAGTTTTATGGAGTCATGAAAAAAGTCATGAAGCCTCCAAAGACTCTGAATGGAGGTGAGGTCATAATAGTTCATATTCTGAGATTTTGTGATAAATACGTATTTATAATATATTCTTTCTTTTATGTCAAACCAGTGGAACATGCCTTGGCTGTCTTCGGAGCCTCCGGAACTCCTCTTCCCATCCAGCACTGTACCACCTAAGAAGTTGGGTGCAAGCAGTGAGGCCCTTTTCCATGTCCTGGTGAGTTTTACTTTAACATACTGCGAAACATTTCCTCATAACATAAATTGGACATTATTTGGATACATTTTGATGTACTACATAGTGTCACAGTCTAGGTCAAAATGTATCTAATACACTAAATTTTTGTTTTGTAGACTTCAAAAGACCCTGAAGGACACCTACGCCAGCGGCCTCTGTTGTGTCCAGTTTTGCTTGTGACTGAAGAGAACTGCATGATTGCCATTGGATGCACACCAGTGACAACCTTTGACAGTGGGAGACTGCATGAGGGACTGCTGTACCTTATGGCCTATTATTATTATGTCCTGCACCTCACTTACCCAAAGTGTATTTCCACACTGCCAGTGTTGCAAACAGAAATTCTGCAAGACTCCATCCACAACCAAGACACAACCCCCATCTACAAAAAAGCTCTTGCAGAGTGGAAGTCTTTCATTGAAATGAGAACAAGAGAGACTCACTCAAATAGCTTTGTTGGTTTAAATGTCTGGCATAGGTTTTTGTTAGTTCACAATTTACCCTTCTTGTCAGAAGTTGTGTTGTTTACCTGAATAAGTGGATTGTGAATAAGTGGATAATTTTTTTACCAGAATAGTTAAAACATACGCTTGTCTGTCTGCAATCAGGATTGCTTAGGTCTTTGTAACAAGTGATGATGTTCTGAGAAATTGTTGACTCAGCGTTGTATTCATACATTTTCCATGTTTAAATAAATGATGCTAAAAGTAAGAATGTCCCTTTTTGAAGTTATTTATGGTAAAATTTTACTGTTAGATGAAAATATACATTCTTAAATTTAGAATATGGTTTGATAGACTGAGCTCAGTCTAAGTAATTTTGTCCTTAATTAGTGATTTTTAAAAACTTGTATTAAGCATGGTTTTCTTAATTCTCATCTTGTGATAATCACAATTCTCTTGAATATAACCTTGCAGTAAGCAAAGTTTGCATGAATCTAATCTTGTTTTAAGCAAAATTTGCTTAAATCTAACCTTTTAATAAGCAAGGTTTTCTAAAATCAAACCTTGTAATAAGCAAAGCTTTCTTAAATCTAGTCTTGTAATGATAATTATTTGCCTAATTTAGGCATGTAATAAGCACAACTTATTTCAATGTAGAAATATAACGAGCATAACTTGCTTAAATCTAGACTTATTTTCTTACTGTAAGACTAATTTCAGTCTTTCAGTGGCTAGAAATTTATGCTAGTTTTAAGAATTCTTGCCAAGCAAAATTTTCTTACCCCTTGGCAGATTTTTTGCTTAATAGTAGAGAATTTTTTTAATTTTAAGAATTTTTGCCTTATTTCTAGTAGACCTGTTTTTGCAGTGTGATCTTCATCATTCATTAAATAGCTAGCTACCCATAACAGCAGGCTCCGTCACCTCGTCAGGGCACAAGAGCCACCCTCAATTGGCTACAAAAAGTTCAAAGAAGAAAATACCCCCAGAGTCTGCGAGAACGAGGGCACAAGAAGACTCTCTGACTGATCACCCGGTAACGAACCTTGGCAAGGATACGACAATGAAGCAAGTAAGTGGCAATAATCTTTAGAAACCAGCAGCTGGACATGTTCTTCAGACCTATAGGTGTGGCTGGACTAAAGTAACATCAATTCGTGGTCTTAAAATTCATCTAGGACGGAAGAAATGCTTGGAAATCTCCAACCCAGGGCCCCGCATTGACCAGATTCTGTCAAGAGGAAGGTCAAATCAGTCGGATGAAACTCAGCGGCAGGAAGAAAGTGGAGAACATACAAGGACATAAGCCGTTGGTGAAATGGCCAAATTCTAACAGCAAGGAGTGGGAAACCTTCAATGCAGACGTGAGCCTGATCCTTGGTGGCGCCAAGGGACCAGCAGAAAAAAAAAGCTGGAGAAGATGAGCGACCTAATATACAGCTATGGAAAAGATAAATTTGGAGTGAAGGAACAAGTCAGCAGGAAAAATATGCTTCCTCCCCCTAAATCCCGTCATCTCCAGGAAATCCAACAACTTGTCAAAGAAAGAAGAGGCCTGAGGAAGTTGTGGTAAAAAGCAACAGCAGAAGAAAAGGAGGGCATCAACCTCCTTCAAGAAGACTTAAAACAGAGGCTCTCGAAGCTGCATAGAGCAGAGAATTTAAGAAAACGATGCAAAAAGAATGAAAAAGCAAGAACAGGCTTCTACAAAGATCCCTTTAAATTTATGAAAAGCATCTTTATGAAAGAGAAAAGTGGATCTCTGAAAGCGTCAAAAGGGGAGGTTGAACGATATCTTAGAACCATCTCCACTGATGAGCTAAAAGACAAACCAATACTTGTCCCTGCTGACATCCCACCAATCTCACCTCCACAACATCAATTTGACACCAGCCCTCCCAAGCTCAGTGAGGTGAAAGAGGCAGTGAAGAAGGCAAGATCGGCATCTGCGCCAGGCCCTAACGGTGTTCTGTATTGTGTCTACAAGAATGCCCCGGATGTTCTGAAGTTCCTTTGGAAAAACATGAGGGTTGCATGGGAAAAGCAAATTATCCCCAAAGCCTGGCGAAGAGCGGGGGGAGTACTGATCCCAAAACAAAAGAATTCATCCACCATCAAACAGTTTCGCCAAATAAACCTTCTGAACATAGAAGGCAAGATCTTTTTCAGTATGTTGGCACAACGACTGACAAAGTATCTGAAACAAAACCATTTCATCGATTCGTCAATCCAGAAGGTCGGCATAGCAGGGTTCTCAGGGTGCCTTGAACATACCAGCGTCATATGGCATCAAATCCAGACTGCTAAGAAAGAAGGAAAGTACCTGCATGTCTTGTTCCTTGACCTGGCCAATGCCTATGGATCAGTTCCTCATTCCCTACTGTGGACAGCTTTTGAATTTTTTCAAGTGCCTGCAACAATAACAAATCTGGTAAAATATTACTTCCAAGACCTGCAATTTTGTCTCACAACATCAGACTTCATGACAGTTTGGCAGCCACTGGAAGCAGGCATCATGGCGGGGTGCACCATCCCCCACTGGCCTTCACTATGGCAATGGAGCTTATCATCAGAGCCTCAAAATGGGTAGTGGGAGGAAAAAAGCTACAGACTGGTCAGCAGTTGCCACCGATACGAGCCTACATGGACGATATAACAACACTGACGACAACTGTCCTCTGCACTAAGAGACTTCTGGAAAAGCTTCACCAAAACATCACATGAGCAAGGATGAAGATCAAGCCCAGCAAGTGCAGAAGCATCTCCATAGTCAAAGGTCAAGTCACAGATCAAATATTTCATATTGTCGGAACACCTGTCCCAACTGTTTCAGAAATGCCAGTGAAGAGCCTAGGTCGATGGTATGATGTAAAGCTCAAGGACACCCAGCAATTTGAACAACTCAAAAAGGATACCATCATGTACATAGCTTGCATCAACAAGACCTTGCTGCCAGGAAAACTCAAGCTGTGGTGCTTCCAGTATGGCATACTCCCAAGACTCATGTGGCCTTCAACAGTGTATGAAATCCCCATCATTAAGGTGGAAAAACTGGAAAGAGTGATCAGCACACACGTGAAGCAGTGGCTTGGACTCCCACGATGCTTAAGTCCTGTTGGACTGTACGGGAATGGCAAATTGGAATTACCAATTGCAAGTCTTGTGGAAGAATTCAAATGCACGAAAGCAAGGTTGGTCATGACCCTCAATGAACAGGTGCGGCTGGTTCACTTGGGCAGGTGGGGCAGAGCCCTGCCAAAGATTTATCCACTAAAAAAAATAATATCCATAATATAAATTTGAAATAAAATGTTGTTTGTGGATGTAATCAGTGAGAAAAGTACCTCAATATTTCATGTTTCTTTGTAATTTGTGAAGAAGTTTTGAAAAAGAGTTTTTTTTTCTCTCGCAGAGATCTCGCTGATCACCTCCACCGTAGTTGCTGTACAGTAACGTTAAATATTTCAGGTAGGGCAGCTGACCTCACTGCCCTGCCGAAATTGCACAGCACCCCGCTGTTTTTCTATGTAAATCTGTGGCGAAATTGTGGAACTGCAGCAAGAGCATGGCTCATAAAGGGTCGGAGGGGCAGATCATGACACTGCCCACCCTATGGTTAACGTCAGGGCTCAATGTAACACATTACCTGTATTACTCCGCACGAACTTCGCGTGGTCAGACAGTTTGCAAAGATGGCGAGTGAGTAGCATGCGTGCAACAGAGTTTCTTTTAAAGAACTTGTTCGAAAAAACTTGATATTGGAGTTAAATTGGCTATGAAGGAACTGGGACCTGATAAACCTGACATTAACATCGTCCAACAAACAAAGGACAAGGGTCAGTCATTCAATCGGACGTTTTCACGTTCGTGGTATGACAAGAAACCTTGGCTCTCTGGTTGTCCTAAACGGAATAAAATGTTCTGTTTTCCGTGCCTGCTTTCCGTTCCTCTGTTACGGGGGGACAAGGGGATGTTTGGAGCAGTGTAGGTGTGTGTGACATGAAACATTTTTCAGAGAAGGTGAAAAAACATGAGGCTGAATTGTGCTGTGAAGTTAGCCATGCTGGGGAATGCTAACATTGCAGCACAACTCGATGAGGGCTACAGTGTGAGTTTAAGAAATCACAACAAAGAAGTGGACAGGAATAGGCACATTCTGTCCAAGTTGATATACTGCATACGATTTTGTGTGGCTTTTGAGCTAGCACTTAGGGGGCATGATGAGACTGAATCATCAAGCAATCCGGGTGTTTTCAGAGGTCTTGTGGATCTGGTTGCATCCTTAGACGGTGTTATGCAGGAACACCTTGAAAATGCCACCGTGTTCAGAGGTACCTCCAAAACCATTCAAAATGAACTGCTGGACTGTATGTTTGAGGTTATGCAGGGCCACATCATAAATGATCTAAAAAATTCCGAGTTCTTCTTTGTGCAAGCAGATGAAACTACCGATGTGTCCACGCACTGCCAGTTAGTTGTAGTGTTTCACTACATTGACACTGCCAACACTCTACAAGAGAGGATTTTCTGTTCTAAATCAATTGATGGACAGAAAAATTCAGAGTCGATCTCTAAAGTGCTTTTGGAGCAGCTCGTTATAGTTTGTTCACCCGAGAGCGAAACAGGTAAAGGCCAACTGATTGTACAAACATACGATGGGGCTAATTTGCTAGATTCCGCCTGTAACCTAAACATGAACAAAACCTCAACGGTCCGCTCACAGTGGAAGAAATATAAAGAAATATAAAAATTTTAATCCAGTTCAATGCAATCATCAGACAATCTGCCCTACCTATTTTTCAACCCAGGAGCCGCTACTGTCACTGAATATGAAGATTCCGTCATACGAACAGCGGCCCCCCAGGTGGCAGCGGGGAGGAAGTGGACCCCATCTGAAGCCGTTCAGAGTGCTAAGTTTGCTCTTCATTTCAGAGAAGTGGGGAGCTGGTCTCGGGCTTATCCCAAAAGCTCCTCAGTGGCTCAAAGCAACATCAGCGTAAAAGAGACGGCTTGTAGTGGAGGAGGTGAGAAGACAGGAGGAGGCAGAGCGACACGCCAAGGCCGTCTCAATGGACAAGCAGGGCCAATGGACTAACTGGGAGAGCCTGGAAAAGAGGAAACTCAGCTGGCGTGACATCTGGGAAATGGAGGGTTCGCAACTAACTTTTGCCATCAGACCCACTGGTTGGGAGAAGACCCCGCTTGCTCCCTTTGTAAAGCACCTGCATCACTGAAGCACATATTAACAGGATGCACTATGAGCCTCACCCAAGGGCGATACACTTGGTGGCATAACCAAGTTCTCAGACAACTGGCAGAAATCTTGGAACAGAGGCGGATCACCACAAATGCCCTCCCCCAAACATCAGCTGGTAATGTCCACTTCACACCATTCGTACCAGCAGGCTAACCTCCAAAGCACCAAATAACATCAAAGAATGCAAGCATTCTGCAGGCTGCTCAGGATTGGAAAATGGAAGTGGACCTGGAAAAAAGCTCGTGTTTCCCCCAGACGTCGTGGCTACAACACTCCACCTAGACATGGTCCTGTGGTCCACAACAGCCAAGTTGGCATACATCATGGAATTGAGAGTACCATGGGAAAATGGCATTGAAAAAGCTTACGAGAGGGAAAAGTCCAAGTACTCCGAACTGGCAACTGAAGCTGCCCAGAATGGCTGGAAGACCAAGATTTTCCCAGTAGAAGTGGGATGCAGGGGATTTGTTGCAATATCTACAACCAGTCTATCTGAGGAAGATGGGGGTGAGGGGTTCATCCCAGCAGAAAAAAGCAGCAATTGGCTTTGGATTAAGAGGAAAGACAACAACTGGGCTGCAAGATGAAGAAAGGAGGGTATGGAACCAAGGGGGGTGCACCTGGGACGCCAGGTATCACCATTGAGCCCTCTTGAGATGTCGTGGGCTTATCAACGACACGTCAAAGAAGGAGGGTGCCCACCTGATTACCCCAATGATGGACCTACCTGTCAGGAGTTCCTCCTGACATGATCGCGCTGCACTCCCTGGGAGAGCGAGGGGGCTCGGGATTGAATAATTGGCAATTGACGGTGTTCGCTGCCTGGTGTGTGCTCCGCACCTGTTGCCTGTCTGTAAGTGATTTCGCCGGGACTATTTAGGCAGGTGAGTGGGAGTAGCACGATAGAGACGCTGACGGAGGTTGCCACACGGGGTTTTAGCGTGAAGCTAGGTTTTTTTGGTTTCTTTTTTCCTTTTGAACGTGCCGGCACAGCCGAGTTTAGGGTTTGTTATTTTGGTTTGCTGTTTTTTTCTTTGAGCTCTGGGAGTCGCGACCCAGAGCGGGTTTTGAGTTTGCTTTGTTTAATTTTTTTTCTGTTTTTGCTTTGGTGTGTTGGACGTGCGAGTGTGTTTGTGTGTCTTAGGCGGCCTCAGAAGAGCGGCGACCGAAGGGGCTCCAGCGGTGAATCCCTGAGGGAGCGGGGAAAACATCGCTTGGTTCCGGACGCAGCTGGGGTCGAAGAGAGCCCCCACCCTGTGGAAGCGTGTGCTGGGGAGGTGGATCCCCTAGCTGGAAGGGAGGTGGCACCGCGGAACCTCAAGAGAGTGCGTGGGTCACCAGCACGGGGTGGAGAGGGAGGGCTGACCGGCTGCTGTTCTGTGTCTCCCTCAGTGTGATCCCACGGAGCCGGCGGAGTTACTACCGGGGAGAAGACGTGGGTCGGCGCCGGAGCCGCCAGCCCCCGCAGGAGTGACGCGGGGGCCTTGTCTGGAGTTTATTTAATTTTTTTTTTTTGTTTTTTTGGGACGTAGGCGAAGCCCGGCAGTGTGGCGCGGGCTGAGCTACGTCCCCCCTTATACTTTCGTTTCGTATGTACGTCTTGTGTGGTGTGCGTGCGTGTGAGGAGCCTCCCCCGCAGCGGCAGCTCTTCCCCCCCCGGTGGTGAAATTGAGTAGTCCTCTCTCTCCCGGTGTCCAGGTGGGCGGGGACGCCAGATCACGGGGTGTTTGCAGTGAGGCTAAGTGTGTGCGTGTGTGGGGATTCCTTTTTTTTTTTTTTTTTTTTTTTTTCCTTTTTTTGGTGTGTGCGGTTGGGTAGCGTTCCCGCCTGTTTGTAGCCGGGGAGGGCAGACAGGGGTGGACAGAAGGATAGGGGGAAGGGCTTCGCTGGGAGAGGGATAGCGGCGTCTCAAATTTTATGAATTGTTTTGTTGAATTTGTGTTTTTTTTTAATTAGAAAACAAATAAAGAGTTGCTATCCTACTCACCTTGTCCTGGCATTCTTGTGGCGGGCGGATCCCTAGGAGGGCGAACTGTTTGGGCATTGTGTCACTCCTGACATACCCTCCCTTTTCATCACTCCAATCCCGCTGCCAACATCAAGAGTGCTGACTTACCACAGGGATTGAAACATCAAGTCCTATTATCTGTACTAAATCAGTTCTTCCCACTTCCACAGACTTATCTTGAAAGAAATACAAAGCAAACGCCATGGTGCGAACCATAGATTGAAAAAAAAACTCCCAAAGACGACGGCTGGAATGGAAAAAATTTGAGACGATTAGCAATGTCACTTCCATTACCCACGCACGCAGAAAAGAAGAACTTTCTCGTGGTACTACTAGACCGTATTACTGGTGGATGGCTTGCTAGTTGATTTAGTCATTTTCAATGGGCCTTTTTCACGCCGCCATATTGGAAAGCAACAGGGGGTAAAGTTACTTCCGGTCAACAATGGCTTCCTTCAATGAAGATGTATGTGTCTCTCTGATTTTCTCCAGATCTTTGGCAAATCTGCTAAAATTCCGGCTCTCACAGGTTGCTGAAACGGTGGATATATATTGCAAAACAAAACGATCCAAACTGGATCATGGATATAAACTGTTCCATGAACAGTTTATCTTTAATTATGAAGGTAATGTCAGCTAGCTACGGAGAGATCGCTAACGTTAGATGAAGCCACCTAGCAGCTTATAAATACACATCAATAAAGCTGTGTAATGAAATTATCCAATTGTTCATTGTCATAATATTAAACTATCATGACACATGTTCATTCATGTTTCTTACGTGCATGTTCTCTTTGATATAGTGTCTGACGTAGTAGACGGTAGTGTTGTAATACAAGCACGGTGCTACAGGTCGCTTAAAAGGAATGAGGAGCCACACAAACTGGAGGTGTAGTGAAGATAACATTGTTAAGGGGCAAAAGGAGCAAGAGCGCTGAGTAAATTATTGTTTGCATCGGTCTGTTGAAGGAGATGCTTTGGCTAGCAACATCGTTTTCTCAACCACAGCAAGGTTTGACTCAACGAACATCAAACCCCAGTCTTTGTCGATCTGTTGCGGACCACAGGAGCTTCAGGTTCCAGGCGGGTTTAATTAAACGCAAACGCAAAACTATTCCTGTCCACTTCTAAATCGCACTGACAATTGTTACATGTCTCAAAATTTCTCTCCTCTCACAAAAACCCTCGAAGTTGGGATGTGACTTTTAAGCATTCTGGGAGTTCGCGGTTGAGACAGATGTGTGATCAGGTTTGTTTCAGACACTGTCAATGATAATCAAACGTAGGAGCCGCGGGTATGCAACCTGTCGAAACAGGGGTGAACCGCACCGAAGCGTAGCCATGGTCACGTAACATGGTCGTTTTGAACCACATCTCGGAGCAGTGTTTCAATACGTCTGCACTTCGGAAGCTCGAAACAGCGTTGAAACGTCAGTATCCAGCGTCCCATCCCTAATTTTCAAGCGTATGTGCTTACATGAAAGCTGTGTAATCTGTGGTTGTATGACGCACTGCTGTGTGCTAGTTGAGGAACTCGTGAAATCTAGCAGGCCACTCAAGATGTAAACATAAAGAGTACCTTCATACACGAAGTGAGAAAGAAAGGAAAACCAGGACACAGGGGTATGGGTACAAAAGCTTTATTATAAATAAATAAAAAAAACACAATTCATGCAGGAACGGCTCACGCTCTGCTGACCCCACCCCTCCTAACCCCCCCCCCCCCCCTTCTCTATGGCAGTCCTTCCCTAGTCCCGCTCTCTCCTCACTCAGCCCGGCATCCAGAGTGAGATTACCCTCTCCCCCACACACAGCACAGCAATCTCAGACACTCCACGCTACCCCGTGCACACACACTCCACACCATGACCCCATAGACTCGTCTCCAGCGCCGGCCCTGGTGGCAGAAACGAGATCCCTCTCAGCCGCCCAAGGGGGGGGGGGGGTACCACCCGCCAGGGAGGAGTGGGTCCTCACACACACGCGCACACACACGCGAATAAACACAAAAGGTGGAACGCAACTCGGCCCGCGCCGCTATGCCAGGCTCCGCTTGCGTCCCAAAACCAACACCAAAAAAAAAAACCAGACGGAGTGCTGCTGATGCCCTTGGTCCAGACCCCTCCCTCTTGATGCTGATGTTCGCCACTCGCCCTTCTTGCGCAGCTCCGGAGCAGGCGTTATGGCCGCGCTGGGGGAAAAGGAACACAGCGGCATGCATCACCCGCTCTGCTAGGCTGGGCAGACTGCAATCAGGATGGCACACACACAAATGGCAACACTGCCAGTCACGTTCCTTACTGCACAGGGGCACTCCCCCGATTCGCCTCCTGCCCAGCCTGGGGTGCCGGATCTGCAGCGCTCCGCTGTCACTCACTCCTCACTCCCGCACCTATTAAAAGAGATCCCCTCCTGGGATCTCTCCCCAAAACACAACCGAAACAAAACCAAACTTAACCAAAATATTCCCAAACCGAAAGGAAAACCCAGCCGAAAACAATAACCAAAATCCAAACCGAAAAAAAGCCAACACAAAAGAAAACTAAACCAAACCAAACCAAAAAAAAAGAATCTTAATTAAACACACTACATATTAAATAGTAGACAGCCTTCTAATCAGTATGCAGTATGATGCGGTATATACTTTCAGTATGCAGTAGAGAGTTCAGACACGGAGACAAATTCAATAATCATTCAGTGTTTTGTTCTTTATTGCTTAAATCAACCCCCACCACTGACCCACCCCCACACCCCTACATTCTTGTTGCATATATATATATATATATATATATATATATATATATATATATATATGCTCCTTTAAGGACCGGGATTATGTATATAGACATAAAATTCATCCCCCCATTATCAAACTCTCTCCTACGCCTTTGCTTGTGGGGTATAACATAAGAGTATGAGGTGCAGTGTGCATCTAGTTGGCGTTCGGCATCAGTCCAGGATACGGATAAGTGTACTTGTAGGTAGTTGTTGTTGTTGTTGTTTAGCTGTAGCTAACAAGTTAGTTAACCAGCTAGTTTTGATCTTTTGTTAATTTGTTAATTTAGCCAGCTGTGAGTCGTTATTGCTTTGAACTAGGTAATTAGCACTCGCAGGTATTTAACTCTAGTCAGAGGCTGCCAGTACGGCAGCCTCATCGTCACCTCTCACTAACCCATGTGTTTTCTCCCTATCCCTGTTCACTTCTCTTCTCCTCCCAGGCAATACAACCACCGCAGACACAACCCGGCCAACCTGGTCCATCCCACTCTGTCCTCTTCGGAGGTACTCTCAGTGGTGGGTGGACTCTGGAACTGTCAGTCATGGGTCCAGAAAGCAGATTTCATCACTGCCTACACTGAGATCAACTCCCTTCAGTTCCTAGCTCTCACTGAGACCTGGATTTCTCCTACCAACACTGCTACCCCTGCTGCTCTGTCTTCATCCTACTCTTTCACACACACACCACGGTCTTCAGACAGAGGAGGGGACACAGGCCTGCTAGTATCTCCATCTTGGAGATATCGCCTTGTACCCCTCTATCACCGCTTTTGAATTCCATGCAATAACTGTCTCTCATCCCTTTAAACTCACCATTGTTGTTCTATATCGCCCCCCACGACCACTCAGTTTCTTCATCGATGAACTCGACATGCTCTTGAGCTCCCTCCCAGACACCCTGCTGATTCTACTGGGCGACTTCAACATCCAACCTGAGATCTCCTCAACGGCTAGCGTGCTCACACTCCTGCACTCCTTCTGCCTCACCCTCTCCCCGTCTCCTGCAACCCACAAAGCTGGCAACCAGCTCGACCTTGTGCTCACAAAGAACTGCGCCATGTCCCACTTCACGGTGACTCCCCTCCATGTATCCGATCACTACTTTATATCTTTCTCTCTCTCTCTGCCACCCTCAACTCCTCTGATATCCCCACTACCACCTTCAGGAGGAACCTCCACTCCCTTTCACTCTCCACATTCACCTCCACTGTTCTCTCCACCCTCCCTCCCCTCATCTCCTTCTCAAACATGCCTGCTAATGCTGCTACAACTGGTTTTTTAACACGTCTGTCTCAATCTCTAGATGCTCTCTGTCCCCTTATCTCCAGGACATCACAGCCATCACCCTCCTCCCCATGGTTGATCGACTCCCTCCGCTCCGATAGAGCTGTGCTGTGGGCCGCTGACAGGAAGTGGAGAAAATCCAGATCCTCTGATGATCTAGCGTCCTACCACTCCCTGCTGACAGCATTTACAGCTGCAACAACAACAGCTAAGTCCTCATTTTTCCAAAACAAAATCAACGCTAACATCACTAACCCCCACAATTTCTTCTCTACCTTTTCCGCTCTCCTCTCCTCCGCTCCTCCCCCCTCCCCTTCTCTTTTTTCTGCAGAAGACTTTAAGGTTCACCCATATGACATGAATAATTACCGTCCACTATCCCTCCTGCCATTTGTATCCAAATCCCTTGAATGTGCTGTACTTCTTAACCCACTGTCTCCCTTTCTCCACAAGCACAACCTACTGGATCCCCACCAGTCCGGGTTCAGACCCAGGCACTCAACTGAAATGGCACTCCTGGCGGTGACAGAGGCCCTACACACAGCTAGAGCCACCGACCTGTCCTCGGTCCTAATCCCCCTCGACCTCTCCACTGTATTTGATACTGTCAATCACCAGCTGCTCATCGCCAAGCTCTCGGAGATTGGCATCTCTGGGACCGCCCTTTCTTGGTTCAGGTCCTACCTGACCGGTAGATCTTCCCAGGTCTACTGGAAAGGCTCCACCTCCACACCCACTCCCCTCACTACAGGTGTCCCCCAGGGCTCTGTATTGGGACCCCTCCTCTCCGTCTACACCAATTCACCCTTTTTTGACCACCTACTCCACCCAGCTGCTTGTCCAGGCCACCGTGCTCTCCCGCTTGGACTACTGCAACACCTTCCTTGCAGGCCTCCCAGCCTGCACCATTCAGCCGCTGCAGCTCATCCAAAACGCAGCGGCTAGGCTGATCTACAATCTCCTGAAGTTCTTCCACGTCACCCCCTTACTGAGATCCCTCCACTGGCTCCCGGTCGCAACCAGGATCCGCTTCAAAACCTTGACCCTCACCTTTTCTGCTCCAAAAAAGACTGCCCCGACCTACATCTAGGTCCTCATCCTACCGTACGCACCTGCTCGACAACTTCACTCTGCTATAGCCGGACGCCTCGCTCCTCTCACCAACAGAACGAAAGGCCCATGCTCCTTAGAACAGCGTTTCCCAACCCTGCTCCTGAAGGCACACCGTCCTGCATATCTTCTATCTATCCCTGCTCTACCTACCTGACTGAACTCATCAGTGGCACTTTTGATTAGCTGAGCACACCTGATTTAGTCAAGCAGGAAGGATACATAGAAGATATGCAGGACAGTGTGCCTCCAGGAGCAGGGTTGGGAAACACGGCCTTAGAACATCGCTTTTCCATCATCGCCCCCCGGTGGTGGAATGAACTCCCCACCCCCCTGAGAACAACACCTTCACTCCAACCCTTCAGACGTGGGCTGAAGACACACCTCTTCAGACTCTACCTAGACTGACACCCTTGCCATTTTGACCTTGTAAATCTAAGATTCTTGGCTTGTACTTGTAGCATGTTTTTGCTTAAGATCAGATTAGTTCTGGCTCACTACACCAACCTTGTGCTCAGCTTCAGCACTATCTGCATTGTATGACCTGTCCACATCTTGCCCTTGTGCCTGTTTGCCCACTATATGCACTTTTGTATGTCGCTTTGGATAAAAATGTCTGCTGAATCAATCAATGTAAATGCTTAAGTCAAGTGGTCGCTTGAATGTACTGCTGTCTTCCTCAGTCTGTGTCTAGCTCTGTTGGAGGCCCCAGTCCCATCCTATCCCTCAAGCCCTGAATACCCTCCATTGTGGTCACAGATGCAAAGACATGCAAAACTGAATACAGGAGTGGTATATTCTACTTTACCACTGCATTCTGCATTATTCAAATCCGCACTACATGTCATATAAGGATATAAGGATTGAAGTATATCTGAGAAAGACGGGACATTACGGTCAGACGTGAATAGTACAATTCCTCCAGCAGTGGATCCTACAGCAGCAGTCCTTCAAAGGAATCAAAGGAAGACCTGCCTGCATCTTTATGAACCTCTGGGCACCCAGAGAAAAATTCAGAAGGTTAAACAAATTCTGTAGTTTACCAGCCAACCTAAAAGGGAGTTTTCCCTGGAAAAGGGTGGAGTCAGACAGCAGATATGAAAATCTGGGTGAGAATCTGTTCTTCACAACAGCTGAAAGATGAATAATTTGAAGAGAATATGTTCTTCAGAACAACAGAGAACAGGACATTGGGTATAATCTGTCCTTCAGATGGACCCTCTGGGAGCTGCACTACTTGATGGGGCAATCTACTGAGGATATTCTAGCAGCTTCTCACGATTCCAGGCCTTACTCATTTCACACAAATATGTTTTTTCTATGAATTTGATCTTTTTCATTTTCATTTTCATTTCAGTCCTGTGAATACAAATAATTTGGATCATAACTTACAAATTATTTGTTGTTGCATTTGGCTGTTAGTGTCTTTTTAGTCAGTAGTATGATATATTGATTCTAGGTTTTTTTTTAATTATGATAGAAAATCCACAAATTACTGTATTAAAATGTATGGACCTAAATTACAGTATAACCTTATAATAAACAGTGAAATGGTGCCTGCACCCAAACGCCACCTATACAGCGATGTTACTAAAACTGTACATGCTGATGCAGTCAGGCATATCAGACTTGTATGGGCTCGGAGAAAATCGCTGTGTTACTTTCATACCGGCTCTCCCCTACATGCTTCAGATAATAGGCTAAGTCATGTCTGAGGTCGACAAATGATAGGCGAATCTTTGCATGCAGAGTCTGCACACCACCTTCTTGGGGTCGTCCTTTACACGCTCGAAATGATCCCACACTTTGGATGATTTCCTGCCCGACATAGTGTAATAGGCTAACTTTTTAACGACAAGGCACAGCTCCTGAATGGAGTTTGAGGGTTTTTTTCTGTGACTAACCGACCAATGAAAACTTGGTCGACCAAGACTCTTCTCATCGGCTACGGTTTGATCGACTATTAGGGGACAGCCCTAGTTAAGTGTGACTTACCTGCCTTCCACCTGCTGTGAATATTTTGTATGTGCACTGTGAGTGCATGTTCTGTTGTCAGTAAACTGCCGGCTTGTTCATTCAAAGGCTCTAGTCTCTGGTCTACTATTTTATTAAGCTCAACCACTCCTTCGAACCTAGAACTGGTCCAGTGGCTTATAGCTGCCTGTAATACACTGACACGAATGCTCCAAACAGAACTGCACTTACCTACCTGAATTCACTGCTGCAACCCCCGTTCCATCCCGACCACTATGCTCGGTGATTGAGCGGCGCCTGGTGGTCCCATCGCATCGCGGCGTAAAATCACTATCCAGGACTTTCTATGCTGTTGTCCCTTGATGGTGGAATGAACTTCCATACTTCATCCGTTCTGCTGAGTCCCTCTTTGTCTTCAAGAAACATCTCAAGACACAGCTTATTTGCTCTCACCTGAGCACCTGAAACACTACCCCCTAAAGGAACTTCTCATGTTTCAAACTGTCTCCTACTAAACTATAAAATACAATTATTAAAAAAGTAATCTAATGGTTTAACGCACTTGTTAGCTTTACCTGCTAGTTTGTACCTTATGTTGTATTGCACCTCACTTATAAGTCGCTTTGGATAAAAGTGTCTGTCAAATGAATAAATGTAAATGTAAATGTAGAATCGGAATTCCTCTGTATGAGCTGGTGGCACCCAGAAGAACCACTAGATGGCACTAAAACACACCTGTCTCGAAACTTCTATTCCTCACGGAGCGAACAGCAGGAACAGCGCTTTCATCTTCTGCTAATGCAAATGTCACAAGCATAAATCTTTTATCACCAAAACAGAGACTGCATTGAGTCCATCATTTGTACAATTCACTCTATGAGGAAGGGGGATGCTAAGACATCTAACAATTTGTTTATCTAGATCAGGCGTGTGATTGGCAAAGGACAAAAAAGCAGGAAAATATACAGAGCGCAGAGCACGGTGCGGCTGCGCCATTTAGCACGTATGCTAAAACGGTGTGATTAGAAAACTACATAGGAAAAATTAGCTAATTTTAGCTTTAAAGAAACAGCGATTTAACATTAAAACAATTCTTCCCTGTCATGTACAACATGTTCTGGAATGACAATAAAAACATCCTTATCCTTAAGGACAACCGCAAATCCACGTTTCGGTGCCTGGATTCACTGGCAGACTGAAAATATGGCGAAAATGAGAGGAAGTGCCCTATTGGCTGCCCTTCACATGGGAAAAAATAATTGAGTGCCCTCTTGGGTGCCCCTTCATGCAATAAATTATGATGATGTGCAGGCTAGAGCAAGAAAATTTGATTACTCAATGAGTCTCAATGAGTGCCCTTCTAGTGGATAAAACGTGATGCAGTGCCCTATAAGGTGCCCTTACAATGGTCTAAACTTGACGTTCCCTACTGGTGCCCTTCCAATGGAAAAGAATGCCGTTATGAAGTGCCCTCTATGCTGCCCCTGCATGACAGTGTCCCTTTCCAGTAGAGAAAATGGGATGCAGTGCTGTATAGGGTACTCCTACAGGTGAGAAAACTTCTAATGGAGAAGTGCCCCTCCAGTGGATAAAATGTGATGTGGTGATAGGTGATAGGTGTGATAGGTGCCCTTACTATAGGATAAACTTGAGGTTCCCTACAGGTGCCTTTCTGATGAAAAAAACTCATGAAGTGCCCTCTTAGATGCCCTTCCAAGTGAGAAAACACAATGAAGTGCCCTTGCAATGGAGAGAAAAAAATCTCAGTAAAGAAAATAAGATGCAGTGCCCTACAGTCTCCCCTACAACATGCTCTCTAGGGCAGGCTTTCCCAAAGTGGGTGCCATGACGACAGTCTCAAGGGTGCCGCCAAACACTTTGATAAGATTTTGAATTTACCTCTCAAACCCCGCTTACATTCAAAACACATTGTATGGCTGCTAACAAATCTTTTCTGCATCAAAGCTGTGCTAAGGTGCCTTAAAGACAACAATGTGGAATCAGTTTTCCGTAATCTGACTATGCTCCTCAAAACATATCCTACAATCTCAGTGACAACTGCTTCAGTAGAGCGATCATTCTCTAAACGGAAGCTGATCAAAACCCAGCTCAGAAACTGATGTGGGGAAGAAAGGCTCTCCAATCTTCTGCTGCTGTCAATTGAGAGGGATATCCCAGTAGACCATAATGAGGTCATTGACATACACTATATGGCCAAAAGTATGTGGACACACCTACTTATTGAGTTCAGGTGTTTCAGCCACACTGATTGTTAACAGGTGAATAACATCAAGCACATAGCCATGCAATCTCCACAGACAAATCTTGGAAGTAGAAGGGGTAGTACTGGAGAGCCAGTGACTTTAAACGTGGTACTGTCATAGGATGCCATCTTTGCCACAAGCCAGTTTGCAAAATTTCTGCCCTGCTAGATCTGCCCCGGTCAACTGTAAGTGCCATTATTGTCAAGTGGAAGTGTCTAGGAGCAACAACAGCTCAGCCACAAAGCGGTAGACCACGCGGGGCCACTGAGTGCTGAAGCGCGTAGCACGTAAAAGCCGCCTATCTTCAGTTGAATCACTCACTATAGAGTTCCAAACTGTCTCTGGCTGCAACATCAGCACAAGAACTGTGCATCGGGAGTTTCATGAAATGGGTTTCCATGGCCGAGCAGCTGCACACAATCCCAACATCACTTGTGGAAAGCCTTCCCAAAAGAGCGGAGGCTGTTATGCTGCAAAGGGGGATGTCGAGTCCATATTAATGCCCATGGTTTTGGAATGGGATGTCCAATAAGCTCATATAGGTGTGATAATCAGGTGTCCACATACTTTTGGCCATATAGTGTATATGAACACATGGCCAAAAGAAGAATTCTGCTATGACTCCACCACCCACCATTTCCCTTCCCTGACTAATAATCTCCCAAATCATAGCTTTCTCATTGACATTATCACACCTGTGTGTGTGTGTGCTTGTGAAACAAATGTTAATAGTTCTCTCTGTGTTTTACTTGGGAGGTGTTTCTGAAATAACCATTTTAAAGGTTTATAGTTCCTTGTGTGTTTTTATCATAGAAGTGTGGTTATACTTTCAATCTGGATCGCCTAATAACATAATGTTAATCTTAATCAAGGATGAAGACTATTTCATCATACATGATGCATCATAGCTTTTTGCGTGCTGGTGGGGCCCCATGTCGTGCACTAGGTGCCCTTTTTATTTTTTCGCCCCTGCCCTTCAAACAGCCTGAGTCCGCCACTGCCTGGATTCCAGTTGTTTCTGAGAATTGCAGCTATCCATTTGCTTCTCTTTTCTTTAGCTTTCGGAAGTCTGTAAAAAGAGAGCTCAGATTTCTTGTTGAATCTATTTGTACCGTCAATGGCACAACAGCTCTTTCCCATTAGATGCATTTTTTATGTTTTCGCAGCATTCAAGCTGAACGCTAATGCTGTCTTTCTGCCGCTCAGTGACTCCGTCTACTGTGACGTCACGTGCATAACCTCTATATGTAGCCTAGCAGCTCATACCCCCCCAACCCCAACCCATTTCTTTTTTTTTTACGGATCTGCATGATTCACGTGGGTCACATTTTCAGGGCGGAAAATCCGGAATTCTGGAAAAATCACAACCCTGCTAAATGCTGGGAGATACGGAGTAAAGAAAGTGCAGCTGTATGGCCACTACCAAGTGAACACCACAAGCAGACAAGACCTACTATGCCTACTATGCCTTCTTTCTCCACGTGTGAGATCAGTAACTTCGTCTCTCCATCCTCCACCTTCTACAGGCACTACGCAGTAGTGATTAGGGATATGAACAACACCATGAAATTAAAGCTCAGAGGCAAAGCTACAACAAGAACTTTAATCAAACTACACAACCTGAATTGCATGAAGGAATACCCAGCTTAGATGATGGAATGTCAGCTCTGTTCGCTGCCCTGGTTAAGTGCTGCTGTGACCCAAAACCACCTTCACTAACAACTCATTCATATGCTCATAGAAATAAAAGTCCACTTTGCACACCTCAAAGAAAAGCTTTAATTAGAAATAGTTATATACACTGTATAATTAAATTAAACTTTATACAAATATTAAAATACTATCTTCACACCCATTGCAATGTACAATTCCAAAGGAAAACCCAAACAACTAAAAGCAATGAGAAGAAAAAAAAAACACTGTACAACATTAATGACAATTTTAGTGTTTTGTTTCCTTCCAATTTTGTCCAAACAAATTTTCAGCCCACTTCATTTTAGGAGTACCATGACCATAGTCTTCATAACAGAAATTTTAAATTGGAGATAAGTGGACTTAACATTTTTATACATACATTTTTTATGGTCTTCATCAGGAGGCAGCCCTCTAGATGTACAGTTGGTTTGTGTTTTTTCCCTCCTTAATCATAACTTAAATATCATTCTAACACTGAAATGACATAAAGAAATGACAAATTATCAAAAGAAACACTCCAGGTGCTCAGGCTTGGTTCTCAAGAGGCAGTCAAACATAATAAGAGGGGTTGTCATTTTGTGCTTCATTTGTAATTTTGAGAAAATAAGCACACTTCCTAACGCAGAGCAGAGAACAGGCCAGCCCACGAGACAGTGTGTCTTACTCTTGGAAGAGCATTCACGCCAACAGCTGAAATGTAGATGTGATTTCATGGGTACAAAAAAGTACAGGTCTTAAGGCAATGTCATGTCTTTGAAAGAGTCTAGAAAGTGATATGGGGAAGAAAAAAAATGAGGGACAGATCCAAACAGCGTTGCCTAAGCCTGAGCAACTAAAGCACTCGTGATCAACCAAAACTCTGCTTGGAAAACAACAAACGCCCATCTCCAAATGGCTTGCACTAAGCCACATGTAGTCGAAGCAAGGAACACACTTAGCACATATATGGTACAAATTCAAACAATAAAACTTTCAAGAGAGCATAGTTATTTTCCTCTTAAGACTTGCCTGCACAAGTGGACCAGAGGGAGGGATGTACGTCTGAGCTCGTGCTGTAGCTCCCTGTGTCACCACCACTTTCCCATGACATAACAGATAGTGGGGTTTGAGGATCATAAACACATCAATAGAATACACACTAAGATCTTCCCCTCTTTTGGGGAACAGTCTTTGGGGGCGTACGTACCCCCCCCCGCATACCCCTCCCTCAAGGCATCTTCCTTTTTGTCACATCAGACAGACACCTGCCTGAGACAGAAACCAACCACAGAACAGTGCTGAGTTCAGTGAGAAACCATCTCCTTCCATGTCGTGAGCACATCCCTTGTCTTAAAATGCAAAATGACAGCCCGGAAGGTGCTATATTTTCTGGTGTTTGTTAAGTAGCAAAGCCCTCATCAATAACAGTTTGAGGCACGTTGTGACACCACCACCAAAAACAGGCAAGGATTCTGTTTCCAGGAGAGCAGACAAAAAAAGAAAAAAAAAAAACATACAAAATGACAGGAGGCGTGGCACAACTAGTAACATGGGAAATTTACAGCAGACATATGGGCCTTTCCTGGATGAAAAAGGTACAGTGTAAAGGTGTTAGCTGCATAAGACCTGTGGTTGCATTTTTTGAAAGGTGGCCTGGCATCACAGCACAGCGTTCATGCATCGTTCAGAGTGCACTGCTGTGCACACCATGTGCGCGCTTCAGTAAATATGCAGACAACCTGCAACCAGAGAGGTGAGCCTAACTGATCAGCAACCCCCTTTCAAGATACCTCCATTCAATAATGGTGAGAAAGTTACTGCTCTTAAGCCCAGGAGAGAAAAACAAAATGATGTCTATATAAGTGTTCAACCTTTTGTTTTTTTTTCTTAATTTTAATCTTTTATGCCTGATAGATTGTGTGCACAATTTCCTCCCCTTTCAGATGCTAGGTAAGAGTTACCTTAAAGGGTGTAGGTAAGAGTCTGTAAAAAAATCTAAACCATGGATATATGTGAACAGTACGGAGCTGATGTGAAACCATTTGATGCCTGGGTGCTGTGAGCTTCTTTCTCTGGGCAAGGCATCTGGGCAGAGGACAGCTGGGGCCACATACTGTGTGTGTTTGTGTGAAAGTGTGTGAGAATGTGTAAGCAGAGAAAAGGTTTTTTACTTTGACTGAGATGGAGAATACAGATCAAATGGTGTATGTGTCCGCAAGTGATGTGCATCTATGTGTCAGTGTCTGTGTGAGTATCCATGTGTGAATGCAATGATTGTGCGTCCGTGCAGTGTGCGTGTGGGGAGTGTCTGTGTATGACAGGAGTCAGTGTGGCCTGGCTGCAGGCTGTTGGGGGACTCAGAGGGAGGCTTCAGGCTCCACTGTCTTGGCTGAGGGGGTATCAGGCCTCCTTTAGCAATGGAATATCTGCAGGAAAGGACACAGGAAAGACTACATTACCCAGGGGCAGCTACATATCAGACGCACAAAGAACAATGACCGGGGACAGAGGCACAGACCATGGAACTTCATTCAGAATTGTTTTAAAAATGATAAACATTAGCAATGGAATTTCATGACATTGTTCAACCACTGAAATCCAAAAATGTGCACACGCACACGCACATGCAAATGCACACAAGAGAGGTGTACCATCAGCAAACTCCTCAGTGGAGGTAAGGGAGAGTAGACTGTGCTGGTCACTGCTCTCTGAGTCGCGCCGCTGGGGTCGAGGGGCGGCAGTGCGAGGCTCCTCTCTCGGCCACGACGAGGAGGCTGAGGGCGCTGAGTGAACCAGCACTGTTTCTGACTGGCAGGAGGAGGAGGAGGGGGCACTGCACTCAGCCCGCACCCCTCCTGACGACACCCCGCTTTCCGTCTGTGGGCCCTCCGACAGCACGATCTGCACGCCCTGTGTCCGCGGCTCAGGTGGTGGCAGAGAGGTGCCCCCACTGCCATACACCGCCTCCTCATAGGACGGCAGCGACACTTGCACCCCCTCCACCACGATGGACATGGATGGGCCCGCCATGCCCTGCTCTCGCCTGTGGGAGGGATGCAGAGAGACAGGGCTCAGGTATGGCCCGTCACTGGGGAATCTTACACATCTACCAACCACTGAAAAGTTTCAATAGCATTAGCTCACACCAAATGAAGTGTGTTACAAACAACCCTAACCCTAACCCTAACCAAAACATCGAAGGGTCTATTGTATGGATAAACATGCAAGTACCTTTATAATTATATATTTAATAGAAGATTATGTGACTTTACTGCTTCATATACATTACTGATCTGTGAGTGGGGTGCTTTAAGATGTGGGGAAATGTTCTCACCGGCTGTGATGGAAGGACTTGAGTTTGGGCTGCAGCAGGACAAAGAGGACGATGAGAAGGAGGATGAGGGCCACTGAGCTAGCAGTGGAGGCCACGATGGAGAGGGCAGGCATGCCCAAGGGTGAGTGCTGCTGCTTTCCTGTGAGACAGAGCGGGGACAGAGCACTGTCAGCCAAAATGAGGAAACACTCAACACTAAGGTTGTGTAGCTCATCAGCAGTTTCATAATCAGTGGTGTCATGAATGGCTTTACACCTTAGTGGTTTCATAAATACTAATCATAATCGATAATGATCAGTGGTACACATAAAAACTAAGGGTCTCTATCAACGGTCTAATGAATGCTAAGGTTCTGTAGCTCATCAGTGATGTATGTGCCACCCTGTGGGTTCTGGATCTGTGGCAGGTTGGTAGGCACTGACCTTGGCTCAGGTGGCAGCTGACCTGCATGGCAGAGTCCCACTCCCCATTCTCACAGGTGAGGTATTTGTAGTCCCCCTTTAATGCGTAGCCCTCGTCACAAAAGTACTCAATGACGGTACCATGGGTTAGCCGGCGGCAGGGGGATGGGTGACAGGTGTAGCCCCCGTTCTCTGGTTCATAGGGAGGTCGGCACACTGGTGAATCCACAGGAGAGCATTATGTCCACATATGCATGTATCTGATCTACAAAACTGCTGCTACAGAATGGTAAGACTTCATGATCCCCATCATGTGCGGACCTAGCATGTGCTCTAAAGAGACTGGGATTTAAACATTTTCTGTGATGAAACATAATTGGCCAATGATAGCCAATGACAGCTCCATGCATCCTGGGCTTCATGCAGCCTTCTGCTTACTGCATGTGACACACTGCCGGCTCTGGGGGCTGCAGCAGCTGCTCTACAGTAACTGGCCATAGTGTAAGTACAGAGTTGTATAATACTGGCTAGAGTAAATTATCTGGTGTTCTCCAGACTCTGCCAGACACAGTGTGGAGCAGAGCTGCTGCCGGGGCTCAGACAGAGCTGGGGAGGAAGAGGGAGGAGGGACAATGGGGACTGAGGGATCCCTGGAGGGTGATGCAGAGCAGAGGGAGAGGGTGCTTCTTACCGTCAGCGTGTATGCAGTGAGGTGGGGAGGGGTACCAGTGGCCCGAGGAGGTGCAGGTGATGTCGCTGGGCCCATCGACAGTATAGCCTGGCTCACAGCTGTACCGCAGCAGCGTCCCTGGCAGGAAGGAGCCCTGGTTCGTCTCTGTCAGATTCACCCAGCCGTGCTGGACACTGGACGGCCTGGGGCATCCTAGGAAGGAGAGCCACTATAATTGACTGGGGGGAGAGCACAGCAGGGTGGTCCTCACTCCTTGGTGAGAGACCCATGAAAGCAAACAGAAAATAAAGGGGATGTCTATGCACTTTATCTCAGGCAGTCCAGCTTCACTTTCAAAGGGCGTCACATCTACTAGACCAGATCAATTCCATTGGGCCCTGTGAGCCAAAGCTCTGTTTTTGGAAGTTTTATCTGAAAATGAATGTCTGTGAGCTTCAAGAACTCAACTACATCCCCTAGTTTCAATCCTGCTTGCCTGCCTGCCTGCCTGCGCCCCCCCCCCCACTCCACTCCACTCCACTCAACCCACTGTAAACATTAGCTGCAGCTCCAACCCCAACCATACGCTGTAGAGAACACCCTGCTCCATTCTGGCAGGGACACACAGCCATGCAGCTGGTAAGAAACTGTTCCATCTGTCTGAGATCCTCCTCTCCTCTCCAGTATGTATTCACTGTCCTCTCCAGCACAGCTACAAAATGTATTCACTCCTCTGCAGCACAGCTACAATATCTATTCACTGTCCCCTTCCGCACAGGTACAGTATGTACTCACTGTCCTCTTCAGCACAACTACAGTATGTATTCACTGTCCTCTTCAGACAGCTACAGTATGTATTCACACCACACAGTGCCTTTTCCAGCAAAAAGAAAAGCACACAGAGGGATGTTTTTGTCAGACGCTCCACTTATAAGCATTTTATCATCACGTCTGCAGATGTGTTCTTGAGCCCTGATCAGAAGCCTAAGCCCTTGTGGATAACACAGAGCACGCTCTATGATTCCTTTCACACTGTCAGTTCCTAAGCTCCCAGGAGCTGACGTCTTGCGTTAGCCACACCGAGCCTGGAGGCCCAACCTCATTGTAGGTCATCTGGGATATTCATTTTATGCATTACAAGCACATGGAAATGGCACCAGGGACATTAACAGCTCTGTGTCCAGCAAAACAAATGTGTATGCCCCACAAATTAAAGAAGTTTAAACCACCCACACTTGGGTGCCCGAGTGTAAAAGCCTGAAAATCCATTGCTGCGGAGCTGTGACACAATGACCACTTGCCAGAAAATTCTGTGCTCCTCAGACCCTAGTAAGGCTTGGAATGTTTGGGTGCACGAAGCAAGAGAGACCAAGTTGAATTGTGTTACACAAACAAGACACAATGGGAGGATGCAGAGTCCACAGCAGGCTCTGTGGGAGCTGTGCTAAGAGAAAATGCATAGCTTCAGACCACATCACAGCTCTGCTCGTTTCCAGGCATACTCATAAACACAGCCTGTACTATAAAGCTGGTTATTTACTCAAGCAATTCAGAGTCATTCAAATCATTAGTGCAGGGTACTAAGCTGATGGCAGAAGTGATCCAATGGGGAGTTGAACCTGTAATACTCTGGGGGCACACTGGTGCTCCAATACTCATGCTTGCTTTTAAACTATGCCAATGAGCAGCCCAGGGGCTCACAAATGTTGCTGATTAATCAAGTCTGCCGCTCCCAACAATCAATATCTGCTATTTTTGCTGAAGCTCCAGAAGAAACAACAGTGAAAGAAACAGGCTGGGTAATTGGACAAGTCATGCCTGCATTAGTGACTGCAGCTGACAGTGAGAACAGAGGTAAATCTGTCCTTTATGCTGGCCAGTGGATTACAGTGAGAGACTGTGTGAGTCACCGAGACCATGATGAGCAAACACTGACAGATACCTTTCGCTCTCCTAATCTTGTGGGAGACTCTTGAATTATGCAACCCAAGAGGAACATGCCTTGGCAAGTTGGTTAAACAAATGTTCTACTGTAAAAGGAGTTCCTGTACAAAACAACTGCAGCACCAGTTTATTGGTAACTAATCACGATGGTGAATGTAATTGTGAGTATCTCCATCTGTTTTTAATCCATACACCCACATACCACTATACCCTCACCCTAACAATTTTCCCCCCCTCTTCTCAGCAGCACACGTCACCTAAATCTGTAAAAACAAAGACAAAGGCATTGTGGAATATGGCACCAGCTGCCCCTTTGATAAATATGTTTTGTTTTGTTGTTTGTTTTGCCCTCTTCACTGCTGACTGCACACTCCCCCAAATCATAGTCTAATGGATTCTGGAGTCAAGCTGTGACTTTAACAGTGAAATGCACTCTGAGAGCATATGGCAGAGAGCAGATTTGCCCACTGTTATGGGTGGTAGTGTTGGGGAGGTCATGTCCAAGCCTGTGGGAAAACATTTCCTGCCTTTATTAGATTAGGGATGAAAGACAAAGGCTGAAATGTACAGCATCATTCTGACAATTACAAACCAGGGGGTGATACAATCAGTTTTATTAATGAACCGTCTTTTATGGAATTATCATTGTTTTTCTTTCAAAAAATATAGCACATAACATTCCTCAATTCCAATAAAAGTGATTCAACTGGGAGAGAGGCTACAGGGAGCAGTAAGTCTTTGATACCATATACAAAAACATCCATGTCTGACACAAAGCAGAACACACTTGTAACAATAAACAAACAATCAGAAACAGAGAAAAAACATTAACAGAAGTAACAAAAACCAAGATTAAGAAAAGGTGAAAAAAGGAAGAAATCACAACCAAAGTCAGTGTGTTAATGAAGTGATTTTCCATATCTGCACTGGTAATTAGCCGTGTGTGGGGACTTGCGTGCAAATGAGGTGAATGTCAACATTCTCAAACAGATTAGATGAATAAGGAGCTAAAAGCATAAACTGGGACTCTGAAGTCAAGGAAACACAAGAGGGAAAATGCAGCATGAGGAAACAAAAGGGTAATATTCTTCACATGCTCACATCATTACATAATATTTACCTATATTTTGTTTCCTGTTGAACTGCAGTGCAAATCTCTCACACTTAAACTACATATGACGACCAGGCTAATGTAAGCTAATGGATACACAAATTGATTTCTTTTTCCCATTGCAGATTTTTTAGGCAAAAGTAGACATCAATTAGCCAAAATTCCCACCTCAAGGAAACTACAAGGAGAAATGGTAAACTGAAAAGAACACTTTCTGATACTCATATCTACATTATGAGGAGGACAACAACACAGGAAAGAGTTATTACTAATAGAAAATATCAAAATCATACACTGGGAACAATTCTCAATGATACTTCACCTGTGGGAGATTCTGCACCCAGCAGTTATCCCACATTAATTTATGTTTTTTGCAAACAATAGCTGGGGCTTGGATTCAGGTTGGGTGAGATGATCTTGGGCCTTGCAACCATAACCCAAACCTTGTTTCCAACCTCCTCTTATGAGACATAAACTGTGAAGAGAGAGAAACCAGTTAGTACTTGCATTCCTGGCATGCCTCGGGTGTAATCCTGAAAGTATCTTACAGTACATCTGTTAGCACAAACAGCTAGTAAAGCTCTCCCTTTACCATGGTGTAACACGACACTGCTCTATTTTCACAATGCGGATCTATTACCTCTCAGCTATTGTTTCTGTGTTTTTGGACATACAGCAGAGTCTGCAGCAAGCCTGAGTCACTGCTAGAATTCAATCTGTCTCAAGCCTCAAATCTGTGATGCTGAAGCAGACATCTGCTTTCCTAACGCTGAGCACAATGCAGCAAGCTCTGTATAGCTAGGGAGGGATGTCAATTTGAGGGAAGGGGGGGTAGAGAGAAAGGAGGCAAGAATGAAAGAGAGAGTGAGAGATGGGGGGTGAAGAAGAATGCAAGGAGGACAGGAAGTGCAGAGGAGGCGCTGTGTTTGTACAGCATGATGACAGAGTGGGGAGAGGAACTAAAAGCAAAGCTCATGCTTGGCTGCTAGAACAGTCCAAGACTCGACAAAACATCTGAGGGGCCTCTGTACTGTAATACTCCCCTTGTCATTCCTGGTCTCTCTGCTGTAATACTCCCCTTGCCAGCCCTGGTCTCTGTGCTGTAATACTCCCCTTGTCAGTGCTGGTCTCTGTTCTGTAATATTCCCCTTGCCAGTCCTGATCTCTGTGCTGTAATACATGCTGTTGACAAACATAGCTAGTTAGCTAACAGGCTACCTATCTGAACGATTGTTGAAGACAAGCTACTTAAACAGGTTGGCTGCTTCATTTGTGATACTCTAGCCCCTGACAACAGCAATGCTTACATCGCCATGTAAAGTATGGTTAGTTTTATTTTGTTTGCTAGTAATCAAGCTAATGTGGGGATCTACACGGTTATTTTTAGGTATAGATCTACAGAACTAACCAATCAAAGATCATTTTGGAAGTAGCCAGCTTGTTACAGCTATTTATGGAAGTCAGCTAGCTAATCAAATGATGGTTTAAAGGATTTATTATGACTGAGCAAACTAACAGATATCCAGCTAACTGTTGCTATAAACGGATATATTTGTTAAATGGGACAGTTGCATCAATGCATACCGTGCCAGAGTCCAACTGAACCATGCCTGAGCCCACCTCTTCAAGTGGGCCCAGGCTTGGTACGGAACGATCACACTAGTCAAACGAACTGGACTTTGGGGGCCAAACATGCTGGGGCATGGTACGGATTGCCTAGTGCGAGTACACCCTAAGTGTGCTCTAAACTAGGCCTTCAGCTCAGACACTCTAGCTAGGACATGCATTATGCAACATCCCAAATGCTTTCATCTGAAGATCCCAACATCAAAAGATTCCAGATAGGTCATCCTGCATGCAGGCAACAAAGTTAACTACTACAAGTGGTCAAAATAAGGTGAGCCACCCAATTTAAAAATATAGACTACAAAGACATTAAGAATGAAAGACCTAGCTTTAAGGTTTTAAAAAGCAAGCAAAAAACTGAAGCAGTATCTACACTGGACAAGAAAACACAGTTTCTGTAATGAATTTAAGGTTTATTCCCCAGCCCTTATGAAGCTTTAACTCTGCTCCAGGAGGGAAGAGGAAAGAGAATATATACCAGCCACAGTACTAACACTGTTCTCTGAAATTATTTTCTTTCTTTGGACAGCGAGTGGATCCCTGAAAACAACAAAAATGCACTTACTATATAGCCCCTTTCAGACATGCTCTGAAAGCCGGAACTTATCTAGCCATTAGCCAGAGGAGCTGTATGTGAGAACGCAAACATCCGAATCAGTCTGGACTGGACATGAGATGGACTTCGCTCTGCCAGCTCCCTAGTACAAAGTCCGTCTCATGTCGGAGTGAGCCCATGTGTGAATAGAGCAGGTAATTTGCCGGAGAGTCCACAGCGAGCGAGTGGGCATATTGATGACGTGTCTATCATGCGACTGGCGCGAAACCGGAAGAATACAAACACCTGCTTCATATTCTTTTCTGTTTGCCTGCATATTTCTTTCCACTCTTTCATTGATATCACGGATACGTCCAAATACATGTTATTTTGAGTCCAACGATGTTAAAGAGATAGTTAGTTATAGCTATACTGCCAAAACTTGTCTCTTACAATGATTAATAATGTTGGTCAGTAGTTTATTATCTGGTTAGTAGCTAGCTAAGCTGTAGCTAATAGAGATAGGTGAACTGGTGACCTAACGTTACATAGCGAACAACAAAAACTTACCTTCCTGTTATAATGAATGTATAATTAGTGTAACAGACCGTAGTTGACCCCCGACCCCCCCCCCCCCCCCCCCCCCCCCCCCCCCCCCCCCCCCCCCCCCCCAACGGTTCGGCACGCATGTGAACAGTGGCAAAGTTTAACCATAATAGTGCGAAATACAGTTTTACTGCTGCTGTTACTTTTTAAATAATGAATTAAATCAATATGAAGACACAAGCGCCATTTTAAAAAGTAGCAACCTTACTTAGCAGAAGCATTGCGAAGACGAAGGCTGCTTCCGACATCGCTCACTTGTTTACTCACTCACAGTCTTACAATAAATTAATAATTTTGTGGATATAGTTTTATGTTTGCAAGTTTATTTGAACATTTGTATGAACATCTTTGTGTCTAACTGTGCCAGCTAGCTAGCTAAGTGACTAGCTAGTTGCAACTTACGTTAACCTGCTAGCTAGATAATACCGCTATCTAGCTATCAGTAGCTAACAAAGAACTAGCACCCAGCTTCATCTGTTCAAATTAGTTGAAACTAACATTAGCTAGCTAGCTGGCAGTAAAGTCAAACGATCAAGTGTAAAATGTATATGTATGCACTATATAGTGAACAGGGAGCGATTTCGGACACAGCCTAAGAACAGCAGAACAAGCGCCCAACAACTGAGTATTGAGTATTTTATTTTAAGATTTTATTGGACATCTTGAATGCTGTTTTCATTTAAGACCATGGGCAAAAGTTCCTTGCTTTAAGTGTTCTTTACGTAATAAATGGAAAGCTAGTTTACATTTGTCTCTTTTTTTTCGCTGATCCGAAAAATGATCCAATCCGTGACTCAGAAACCATGATACGATCCAAACCGTGAGTTTTGTGATCCGCTGCACCCCTAATAATTAATAATAAATTATGTGTACCGGTAGCACAATTTGGATGGTTATGTGTGATATTTTTTATAGGCTACCCAAAAGTATAATAGCTATGTTTGTCTGCTCCTCCTCTGTGCCACATTATGTGCCCGTACCACCGAAAGGTAAGATATTGAAATGAAAAAACCTGAAAATACTTCAACTCTAGAATACTTGTCATGAACTCGTCAATACTTTTCACTCGTGAGAATGCAAGTGGCGTCTAACTGGAAAATACCATGAGGAAATCTAAATCTGGACGTTACGAAACTTGCAATGATTTCACGCGACAATGTAACATACTACAAATGTAAACATTAATGGTCGCATACTGGGTACTATACTGAAAAATAGCATGCAGTATACAGTATATATTTGTGTAGTGCACAGTACACAGTATGCAGTAGGCTCTCTGTCTCACATAACCACACACACACACACACGCATACTCTTACACGCAATCTCTCACGTACACACACCTGTACACACACGGACACATGCATGTGTGCACACACACACATCCACACGCACCAGGATGTGTGAATACTGGAGCAGCCAAGGCTGGCTTACTGCGCATAGGAAACCATGCAGTTTCATACCCCCAATAAAAGCCTCTTTGTTTTCCCATTTCAAAGGGAATGAGTGCACTGACTGAAACGTTTCACTCCACTACCAGAAAATGGAGACAATCAGTTTCTGTTAGTGACATGTGAAAATCCCTTTTGTTTAAGCAACCCTGTATTTTAGGGTCCAAGCTAAAACTGCATTACTGCTCTTCCTGGAAGTGATCAAACAAAGGGGAGGCTATGACACATTTTGGGCTTCTTAATTGGGCTACTTCTGCATTATTACAGACTTCACAGCATCAGTAAAGACCACAACATTTCCACAAAACAGGAAGTGGAAAACTGAAGGCTGTTTTTGTTTGTTCTCATCATCTGTGTCACCATATGAATTGGTGAAACATGAACTAATACTCACACAAACACAGAACTGAAAAAACAGCAATGTGTATTTGTTATTTGCTATTAATACACTACATTACTGGCATATAGCAGACACTCTTACTCAGAGCAACTTGCATCAGTTACGGCTTTTCTACAGTGTCATCCATTTACACAGCTGGATATTTACTGAGGCTATTGTGGGTTAAGTACCTTTCCCAAGGGTACAGCAGCAGTGCCCCAATGGGGATATGAACCAGCAACCTTTTGATTACAAGTCCTACTCCTTAACCACTATGCTACACTGGCACCCCAAAATGTGTATTTTCTTAAGCTTTAGTCTGACAGGAACAATGAAAATGCATGAACGTCAAAACTCTGGAAAATATCTCACTACCCACTGTACTTCTGGGTTCACTGTGTGTGACCCGAGCAACTTCACAAAGGTCTTTGGAAAGCATTGATATTCTCACACAACAAAGTCAATTTTGACAAACCAGATGACGGTGTGTTCTGTTACTGGCTTCTTCCTATGCACATTCTGTCAATCACTGATAACAAATCCATGTTCAGTAGTTCGGCCCCCTCCGGTCTGAAAGTAAAAATTCAGGGGGGAAACCTGGGGTACATTGTGTCATGCCAGGTGAGGATAGGGCTGTAGTACTCGAGTCCAGTCTTGGACTCGAGACGGTTTTTCTATGGTCTCGGACTTGTTGGTATTTGCACTCAGACTTGTCTCGGTTTTGGCCATTGGTCTCGACCGAGTCCAGCTGCCTTTAAAAATATATGTTTATTTGTTTTTTATTCCCACAAGTAACTCCTCCTTCAAAACAAAATCATTGATTAACCCTTTCGCGCGTACGGTCACACCAATGTGATCAGCCGTTTAGCTCATATGCTAACACCGGTGCGCAGGGGCAGGGCCAGAGGGGGGGCTTCCGGGGGCACGGGCCACCCTGGAGATTTGATTGGCCATCCCGGGTGCCACCCAAACAGTCTAGTCTACGATTGGCCATAAACCAGGTCAATGGCGGGACCTTTCTTGATGTACTTGGTGGTTCAAATCAAGGTGGGAGTCGGGAGTGACTGACTTCAAAAATTCAAGTACACATTTTGATATAGCCATCCTATATGTGTAATTTAGGGCTGTTAACAATTAATCGACTACGATTAACTGCTAATAATAATTTAATTGATGATTCAAATGATCAACTCATTATGAACTCCTGAAGCTGCCTAATAACAAACTGATCATTTGAATTAGCTGTGTTGGAGCAGGGAGAGATCTAAAACATGCAGGACAGGTGGTACTCCAGGAGAGGTTTGAGAAACGCTGCTCTAGCTAATTTTAGCTTTGAGGAAACAGCGATTTAACTCTAAAAATATAGCAAATGCTAACTGAAATCTATTAATAACACAAATGAAAACATAACGAACCATATAAAGTAACACGCGTGCTACATACCATAACAAATATGTTACATATTCTCAGCAGCTGGCCTTACTGTGAACAGATTGCGTACAAGACTCACCCCTGACCACGCAGGTAAGCTGATCTTCCTGAATAAAAATACTTAGGTTTTAGGTTATTTAGGTCTATGTGAGCATAGGAGATCAGACTCTGAAGTGTGCATGCCTTTCATTCAGCAGGCTTAGTTTAGGCTACTGTTGTCTATAAAGTTCAAGGGGGATAATGTTAGGCTATCGGTTCACTTGGGACAAACGAAACTGAGTTTTTTTTTTTTTTTTTTAGTTTTTTCCCCCTTTTTCCTTTTGTCCTTAATAGGAAAACGAAATCTAGGCCTACACAACATTTTTTGATATGCTATACAAGAATGTCCTATATTTTGGATTTAAAATAAACATTTAACTGAGGAATATAACATGTATTTGTGTTATGTATATATACAAGGTAACTATTGCTTTTATAATAGCCTAGAGTACAGTAAATTTCAACGATTTTATAATTTACGCCTAGCCTACTAAACGGTATTGGGTGGGCTAAGAAAAAAACCCGACAATCGATTATTATTTGATAAGGTTAACAACAATCGATTAAGGACACTTTTTTAAATTCACATCCCTAGTGTAATTGGTTGTTAGCATGTGAGTTAGTTTACAACACTATTGCTCTTGCTAGCAAGCAAAGTTATCTAGCAAGCTAGCCAGCTATCTGCCCATCTAGCAAGGTAGCTAGCTAGCTAATCTATCTATCTAGCTAGCTAGCGTTATTTAGCTAGCTAGCTAACATCAGTTAGCTTGATAATGAACTACAAAGCTCATCAGGCAGCTATCTTGTCAAATGTAAATCATTATTGTAAAAAAAGCCTTGTAGGAGAAGGATCTTTTCATTATTTAGTTGGCATGTGTTTGTTGATTTGTATTTGAATTTCTCCAAATAAAAAATATGACATATAGATAGAGAAGATTGTGTTTGTCCTTCTTTGAAGTTTCATCCTCTGAATATGGTGTTCATATGGTTAGTTTATGGTTTATGGTTTAGCTCCTGTATTGTATTTGTACTAATTTCACATCTTGTTGTGCTTTCAGTGTGTGGGGGGCATTATAAATATTCGTTATATGCCTATTCCTGTTATTGTGGATTTGGCATTATCCTCATGCCACCCTTGAATGAATCAGTGCTCCACTTGGGCCACCCCAGTCAAAAAAGTCTAGAATCGCCACTGCTGGCATGATTTGAACACGAGATTGGAAAATTCCACCTAATTTTAGCTTTGAGGAAACAATGATTTAACATAAAAAATATAGCAAATGCGGTGGCGAAAACTATGACAAGCTTAAAACGCTTATGAAAATATAACAAACCATATGGCACACGGGCTACATAGTGTAAAATAAACGTGCAAAAGGGATGAGCGAGCTTGTTCAGAAAACGTGCGTTGGTTTTATTAATTCAAAATCCATCTAGAACAGGCATTGACATTGACATCAGCTTTATGTCACATTTAAGTGAAAAGGCTATACTTAAAGTAAACAATATGACATAATTTTATCCTACAGTGTGGTTACACTGCACTTGCTTTTTGATCATCACAAATAAGGTACAACACCCTTCTCGGGGCGGGGGTTACATGTTGTTTTGTCTTTGGAGAGTGTTGAGTATGATATCAAGTGAAAAGGGTATACTTAAAGTAAATAATATGGCCTAATTTGATCCTACAGTGTTGTTACACTGCACTTGCTTTTTGGTCATTACAAATAATAGTGCAAAATGATCATCTTAAAATAGAAGATATACTGTGTCTCTGGCATCACACAAAAATTATAAACAGGTAAGTAAGTGCTCTCAAAGAGGATTCTTTTTTTCCGTCTCTCTCATTTGGACTCAGTCTTGTCTTGGACTCGAACCTCTTTGGACTTGGACTTGACTTGGACTTGAACCTCTTTGGACTCGGTCTTGACTCGGTCTCAACTAGTCCTGGTCTTGGACTTGTCTTGGACTCAACAAAGGTGGTCTTGAATACAGCTCTAGATGAGGACTCCACAAACCACATTCAAACATCAATTTTACTATTACAGCCTCTGTAACAAAGGTAATAGTACTAAATAAAACTGCATTCACAATAGGAGAACATTTTAACATGCTGTTACAACTACAGGTCGACCAATATGGTTTTTTCAGGGCCGATACCGATATCGATTATTAGTAATCATGGAGACTGATAACCGATATTTGGAAACAATATATATTTGCAGTAAAAATGAAAATTTTGGTGTCAAAATTTAGAATAACACAAACTCCAACACAAAACTATGTTGAAATGCCTTTAAGCATATGTTTAATCAAAAGAGAACTTTTCAAAGTTATCTTAAAACAGAAAGTGCAGGGAGCTAACTGAAAATTAACTGAAAATTTAAATAAACAAACAAACAAACAAAAATAGCTCCCTGAAGTTTTATAAAGTAAATAAAGTAAACATAAATAAAACTACTAAAACATAATTTTGAGTCTCAATTAGTAGTCCGGATTCAGCAGCACCAGACTGTGGTGCAGAAAGCAATAGCAATAGAAGTGAATATTCAACTCTGACAACTGTCTATGCACCATCTATGCAGTCCATGTATGGATTAACACAGGCCTTAGATGCAGTTCCATTACATCTGAAGTCTCTAACAACAATATCCTGCTCCTCTCTACAAGAAACAGAGTCAGAGACAGCTTCAAGATACACTTACTAGTAACGTTACTAGTAGTCATGGGTTGAGACAGAGTATGGCCGGCCCTGGTAAGTGATGTGCAAGAAATAATGTTATAGCCTATCAATTTTTTTCTAGTCAGCTGCCTAAATTATAGATCAACAAACGAACATGTTGACGTTTGCTATCGCATTCAAGTTAACTCTACAGGACTCAACATTAACCTACATTATTATTACCATCGACTGCCTATAATATGTAAAAACACCAACATGTACGGGCGAGTATTGTTACATTCGCAATATAACAGTAGCTAAAATAAGTTCCAGTTGCACTGGCACCAACGTTATTCAAAGATATAGCTATCGCTACATAAAAAAACTATTATCTCATTACAGTTAACTGTGTATCACTTAACAAAGTGCATTATTCGGGCATTTTCAGTGTAACTGGGAAACTGGGCGTGCTTGTCATCACAGGAATAGATCATAAGATTGTGGTGTTTCTGCAACTTCAGCGTAGAGGATTATGGTGTTTATTGCAACTTCGGCAATATCTGCTGCCTTACCTTCGAAACACAGCTCTGCTCGCTCACTGGAGCTGCTCCAGTCTGCAAATGCATTCCTCTGTGCCCGTCTATGGCACAGTAGCCTTCAATGTTGAGAGACTATGACTCGTGACGTGTAACCAATCAGACAGTGCTGTGGGCGGGACCTTGCTCAAGACCACAGAGTGGTGACTACAGACAGAGAGAGGTGGCTGCATCAGAGCCAAAGCAGTGAATTTTTAAATTAATTTATTTCATTGGCAATCAGATTAAAAAAAAAAAAAAGCTTCCGATAATCATAAAAATACTGAATATCGGATCATATCGGCCAGGCCAATTATCAGATCAGAGAGAGACAGCTTATTCCAGCTCTTATTACATAGACAGCATACTCCAGCACTTACTACAGGAATAGCACACTGCAGCTCTCATTACAGACAGACAGCACACTGCAGCTCTCATTACAGACAGACAGCACACTGCAGCTCTTATTACAGAGAAGCAGCACACTCTAGGGATGTAACGGTACAGTGGGCCCACAGTTCGGTATGTATGGCAGTTTTTGGGTCACGGTAACGGTACGGTTTCGGTACCTTTATATTTAAGAAAAAAATAAAAACACATCACCCTTAAAACAATGAAGTCTTTATTTATCCTACAGACAAATAAAACGTTCCATTCAGAACAATGGCAGCATGACTGACCAGTAGGTCAGTAGCTCAATTATGGCAAAAATAATAATCACAATTATTTTGATCAATATTGAGATCACGATTATTTAACACGATTACTCATTGACTTTGGAAACAACATGCATTTATTGAACTTTTAACCCTTTCGCATAGTAACTTATGTTTATGCTATGTAGCACGACTGTTATGTTACATGGTTTGTTATGTTTTCATTAGTGTTATTAAGCTTCTCATTGTTTTCAGTTAGCATCTGCTATATTTTTTAAAGTTAAATCACTAAATTAGCTAGAATTTTTCCAATCTAGTGTTCTAATCACACTAGAGATGAAACGGTATGAAAATTTATACCGTTGAAAAATCTCCGGAGCGCTATCACTGTCTTCCGCCATGTTTTCACTGACGCAAAACAAACCCATGTTGCATGCTGTGCCTGCGCACCTGCGTCTAGGAGACTTGCTAACTTTGGTTGATGCTAGACAGTATTTAACTTGAGTTTTTCAAAGTTTTTCAACCACGGTTTTAATGATAATTAGAAATTTGAAATGGTAATACTAACCATCAGGAATTACCGAAATACCGGCAAACGTTTCATCCCTAAATCGCACCAGTTTTAGCATACGCGCTAAACGGCAAATCACACCGGTGTGACCGTACATGAGAATGTTTGTTTTTAGTTTCCCCTCTCTTCTCCAGCTGGTATTTTCATACAGAGCGCTTATAGGCTCCAGGGAAATTCTGACAGGCTCCAAAGATGTTCTGGGGATCTGAATGTACAACATGCATGTAGTCTGCAGCGCAATAAGCAAGTTTTGGAAATTATAGGAAAATGACAGGCATATCGGATTACTGCGGTTCACATGTGTGTATTGAACCGTAGGGGGCGTACTGAAAGGTTCGACAAAATACTGTGTACCGCTGCATCCCTAGCACACTCCAACTCTTACTACAGAGACATCACACTGCAGCTCTCATTACAGACATATCACACTCCAGCTATTACTATCGTGTCCACTGAAGGACTGATCTAAAGGCAGCATATGACCAGACTAAAAGTGCATTCCATTTCCACAATGTGACCCATGGCCGTCTACTCTAAACGCAGAATGAGAAAGACACACACAAGCACACCTGTCTCCCTCAAACACAAAATATCTCACATCCTCACATACAGTGTGCCAAAGGAAGGAAATAATTGCTTATGGTCACAACTCACAAACCACAAAACAAAGAGCCACTAATTCAACGAGAGGATAATCATGGCTTTGTGGCACATAATTACTTTTTGATCAGAAACAGGACAATTACAGTCCGCTGGGGATAATATTAAATGGGAGTTAAATGGGAGGGAAAACGCATACAAGCTCGCTTGAATAAATGTGTTCCTGTACATCCAGATTCACTTTCTTCTGCTGGTTTTTGTCTTTTTTGTTATTTTTACACAACTTTTTAAAAAACACAGATTACCTTGGCTGATTGAATGCATTTCTCCATGGAAGATGTCCAACTTACCCTAAATGGAAAGTAAAAAAAAAAAAACTACAACGCCTCTGCTGGAACTGTGTATAGACAGATGTCCAGCTAGACAGTGCGGTCTGAGCAGGGATCCAAAGTCAAACCTGAGTGTGGACAGTGGATGCAGATTTAAGTTAATTATCGGCATCGACAGATATGAAAATTTCTGCCAATGTGCCTGGCCGAAAAGGAGACGTGTTTACTATGCGCACACGGTGACGCTAAATGTTTATTAAGAGCGCCAGCAACAAGCTTCAATGTGTCAGTTGTATGGAAGTATTTCAAAGTATCTGAAACAGATAACAAAATTTCTATTTGCAATGCTTGTAAAGCACTAGTGATGCAAGGAGGGGTAAAATATATAGTGAAGTTTCTCGCTCTGGGAGGATGCTAGCTGTGTGCTGCTAAGCTTTTCTCTGCTTCTGGAGGGGTGTGAGACCATTTTTAAATAACACGGCTCCGTAAGGCGAGAATGCGATTTGAAATGAAACAAGACAGCCCACGATCGTCGAGCTCATGCTTTGGGGCTCGAATGGAGGTCCCAATGGTATCGACCGACCCCCTAGCTAGGTTTCTCACCCTGGGAGGATTCTAGCTGTGTGCTGCTAAGCTTTTATTTGCTTCCGGACGGGCGTGAAACCATTGTTTAATATCGCAGCTTGGTAAGTAGAGAATGTGATGGGAAATAAAACACCATGTGAGGATGCTAGTTGTGTGCTTCTCTCTACTTCCGGAGGGGAGTGAGACCATTTTTAAATTACGTACCATCTATTATATATTTCACAAGCTGATGATTCAATTCAATCTGATTCAATTGATTCCAATTCGATATCGATAAGAACAAGATATGAAATACTATATAGCAGCTTTCCATATTTGGAGATGCTTAAAAAGCTCTAAAGAGAACACAAATTTACAAATGCAGAATCACTGGAAATTGTGAAAATCACTGAAGAAAAGGCCAAAGGCTTGTATAGTCATGCACCGCTTCACGTCCATTCGGACAACCACTCGCATATAAGTCCGTAGTCCCATAAGGTGATAATAAAGTTTAAAAATCCCGATCGCAGAACGGGATGCAACGGACGTAACCGGACATAGTGAAGGCAACGCTTCCCGCACGCAACACGTCTATCTCATGTCTCATGGAAATAAAGCGATTGCGCTGCCATGCATATAATGGTACAGTACATAGTATACCATATAATACATGTATAAATTGTCATAATAAACGCCTATGCTAATGTCTTATGTAGCCTATGTACTGTACTGTACTTTCCATCGTTGTTTTAATGTGACCTTTGCATGCTTACAATTAAAAAGTTTACCGTATAAGTGTATGCTTTGACTCGTAGGCAGCAGCATCCAATCTCGTGCCTATTCCATATAGGTTTGCTAAGTATATAGTATGGTGTTGGCACAACGTCCAAATCACATAACGTCCTGTTTAACAGAACGTATCGTGGACGTTAAGCGACGCATGGCTGTATACCAAAATCTTTTTATTTGAGGAACACATGGGTATAGTTCCTTAAAAAAAAACCAACCTGTATCATTGCCTACGTATTAATGACAAGAAGCAGCAATGTGTTTGCATCAGTTAGCTCGGGGAAAGCTGGTTTGTAAGGTACCTACAATGACTGACAAAACATAGCTGACTGCCAGTAGCAACTTTGCAATTGTGAACGTTTTCTTGCTAGCCTAATATGAACAACTAGCTAGCTAGCCACCTAGCTAACGAACATGAACAACTACGTTTCTCTCGAATTGCGCCAAATTACATTGCATTGGAACCAAAATGTTGGATCATTTGTTTCAGCAACGTGCATCACGCTGCCTTCGCCGTGTCGCACCACTCAGTATTTGCAGAAACCAGACCTTGAGTGTAGTCTTTTTTAGCCCCACCTAGTTGGCTTTGCAACAGCCACTTGTCTCTTGTCGCTGTAAATCGCCACCTCTCATTGAAAATGAATGGCAGCCGGTCACTTTGTCTCTCTCCTGTGTCATCCGTGTGACCGTAGGGTTAGCCATGGTGAACGTATCATAGTAAAAAAAAAATTTGATATAACAGGTTTTCCTCTATGCATTCGTAGGTCGTTAAGTTAAGTTAAACGAGACAGCGACATCTAAAGGGGGGGGGGGTAGTAATTGCCTTTAATCCGACAGTTAGGCTATGTCAGAGCCCGTCTATTTAATTCTTTGGCTATGTGTAACCATTTCGGAAATGAACCTAGAAAACCGGAAAAAATGGAGATTAGCCTAAAGATTGATCCATAAATTTTACAGATCGATATCGAATCAGACGAATTTCAAAAAACGATTAATCGAAAAACGATATTTTTGCACACTCCATTTATATACATGTATATATATATATATATATATATATATATATATACACATATATATGAGTTTTCTGACTACTATCTAAACTGCTGTATCTCCTTGAATTCTGATGTTCCCACATTCCTTTGTGCTCAGCCAGCTTGCAGGGAGGGAGAGGGCATATGGCAACTCAAATAGCACATATGGTCAATAATGCAACTACACACTGCATTTTCTTCAGGAAATGCACACAAATCTAGTTTCATTTCAGCAATGGTGACAGTTTCAATTCATCCTTGGCCATGTAAAACCAACTTGAAACCATAAATAACATCAACCAAGCTTCACTGCACGCCAGCCATAAACCACACCTACGGGGAGAATTTTTCAGTTTTCCAGTTCAGTTTAGAACCACAAAAGCCCTGGATATTAACTGTTCTCAGCACAGTCATCATATGTAGAGAAGGAGTGCAGCTGCTCATTTCTGCCTCTGAAAAATGTTCTGGACTAGCATATGCCACACTCTGATGTGCTCACTTCCTGTGAAACCAGACACCCAGACACAGCAGATGAACATTCCCAAGACCCTGTCTATCAGACTGCAGGACTTTCACTGCGCAGAGGTCACAGAGTGCCTGACACCCACACAAGAAGGTACCTCAGCAATTTGTGCTGTAGCCCCCAGCAGAGCCATCATCCATCCACGCAAATGCAAACATTCATATCAACGAGCAGTGATCTGCATGGGAGTGAGTGTGCGACTGTAACGCCACTGCAGCACTATGTTCATATATGGGGAGCGGCAGCATGCCTGGGAAGCCAAATGTGGACACTCTCGTGCCACTCTACTTCTAGTGCGACTCATTAGAGATGAAGATCAGGCCAGACATGCATGCAGCACCATGGCATGGTGCATGGGACCCTGTGTGACTCAGCATTACGTAAAGCAGAAGCTGGAGCATGGAGCCGAGGAGGTGCTATTTTCAGATGTCACATCCAAACATGCAAAGACATTTGCTGCTGCTTGCTGTGCACTGCACAGACACAGGATTGGGATCAGCACCAAGAGAGTGGGCTGCGGCAATACACCCCGCTCTCCTCTGGTCCAGGATCAGTGCATGGAGGCTATACTGAAACACCCAGCTTCGCCTTGACTCCACAATCAGTGCAGGGCTACCAGGCTACAAAGACACACAGAACTCTGTTCTGATCCAGAATCAGCGCAGAGATGAAGATTTTGCTTAAACCCAGGCTCTCTTCCTGGGGGGCTTACCACAGCCCCCTACATAATTAAACAGTCCAAGAAGGCCTTTTATTAACACAGTCTCAGAACTATGAGAAAGGAGTGGATGTTTGTGAGGGAGGTGTTCGTTCCTCAGCTCAGTGTGACTGCGGATCGATGGCTTCCCTTTGGTTTCACCCTCAGGACGCCCTCCTCACATTCCAATCATGTCATAAGCAAACAAGGTGAAGCATTAAGCAAGCAGGGACAAAGGGACTTTACCTGAGGCCTGTGCCACGGAGAGGAACACCAGGAGAAACAGAAGAGGCATGGAGACGAAGGCTCTGAGCTCAGGCGCCACCATCCCATGGCACATGTTTCCCTGTGGCCAAGAAGCGGGGATCCTTTTTGGCTGAACCTGGGGGGAGCAGAGACTGTGAGGCCTGTTCCCAACTCATAAACGGACAGTAACAGCAGCGGTAAACCTCTTCAGAATCAATGCACATCTTTGGAAACATAACTCAGGTACCCTAATTAAGGGAAAGGAATTTTATGACATTTCAGTATTTTGTTCAAGTGTTGTGGTTCAATACTTTCAGTGAACCTATATGCTGAACGCCTCTAAAACAGCAGGGAATTAACTGCAGCATTGTTTTGCAGAATGGTACAAAAACAGCTAATCCTGTAGCAGAGAGCAACTGATCAAGAAAGGTGCCACCCATTAAAACTGCATCACACACCACTCACATTTTCATTTCCTGTTTTCCTCAGCGCTCAGCCACTCAAAGTTCAGTTCCCTAAATCCAGCTTGAGACAAAATGAAAGACCAGTTTCCCATAAGTAGCCGGGGGGCAAGGTGAGGGTGGAGGACAGGGGGAGCACTGGTCTCTCAGAAGCCCTTCTACTGGCTCCGTCGCTCCTCACGGCAAACTCTGGGTCCACCCAGCTTACCTGGACCATCCCGTTACACACATACTGCCTGGCAGAGCTTTCAGTCACATGCCAATAACAGCTACAGCCATCAGGGTCTGTCCAGCACCAACAATCCATGTCACATACTTGCCTGAGTTACTGAATTACTAGCAGTGGTCCGCAGTCCTTTAAAGTGAGCTTGTTTACTGGTTGACAGCTACATAGAAAGGCCGTGTAGGGGAGGAAGGGTCATTAAAAACCCTGACTGCAGTGGTGGGCCAGAGCTGCATTTCACCCTGACTGTAGAAACTGGTTTTGTCATTCCCTCCCCTCATGCTACACACTGAATTCACAGCACACTAAGCACATGTTACCCACACTCACTGCTGGCATTGAGTTATCATGTTTCAGCTGTCATGTGGGGGCTGGGCAAGCTGTGTGGAACAGACAGATGGAGCTGAGCAGTCACAGACCCACGGCTCTATCTAACCACCAGTCCAATACTTCAGTTAGACAGCCCCCATGTAAACCACAGTTACTGTCAAAGGATCTCTGTAAAGCTACATTGGATGACCATCACCATATATTTGCTAGGAAACTGCCTTTTTGCCCCTTAGGGCATTCATTTTTTCTGGGACAACATTGTTTAAGAGTCCACGAGGACACCACACCACACACTGCTTGGAATCCGAACCTATGACCCTCCAGTCCAGACTGCAGCGCTTAATCCACTTCAACACAGATACCTTGCTGGTGTGTGTTGCTCTTAGCATGTGAGCATGGCTGCTAGCAAGCTAGCCTGACTATTAGAATGTGTGCATGGCTGTTAGCATGCACGAGTTTCTGTTAGCATGCAAACACAGTCTGGTCCCAACATTAGCCTGCCCAGATTTCTCCCAGAAGGAAAAAGTGCTCCACACCCACCTCTGGAATGACACAAAAGGCGGCCGATTCTTCCTTGTTTTGGTTCCAGGGAGAGCCCCATGTGACATATCCCAGAGCTGACTGTTAACTCTTTACTGACTGCAGTACCCCGTGGTCCATTTCCCATGAATTAGCTGCTTAGCGACCACACCAGACACAGACCTCGCATCCACATCCCCCACCATAAAATCGTACCCTGTCATCACTTCTCAGAGCACACTGGGCAGGCCTGCAAGATGTCAACCCTCAAGAAAGCTTTAGCAGGCTCTCGCAGGCTGCGGCTGGAAAAACAGGGACTAAGCCTGGAAGAGAGTAGCCACCAGAGATCGCTATCTGATAGGCCCAAGCCAGAGCCTGTAGGCTGGCAAGGGATCCTGCTCAGCCAGGCAGCGCTGAAAGATGGGAGCCCTAGTGAAAACATATGCTGTGTGTTTTTCAAAGCTAGCCTAATAGGTAAGTTAACCAACAATCAGACACAACTGATATTTTTCTGCCCCGGAAGCATTTCACTGAACTTTGGAGGTGTGCTCCCGCATCAGGTATGACTAACGGGAAAAAACCTAATACCACATACCGGGGATAGCTGTTATTGTGCTAAAAATAGCAATTCGATATATTGCTATGGCTATATCACCCAGCCCTACTACAGCATTTAACTTATTCCACCTAAATGAAGCAATGGTAAATATATCTGTGACTCGCATGTCTGTAGTTACAGTCGATGCATTGGAAATTATTAACCCTTTCGCGCGTAAGGTCACACCGGTATGATTAGCCATTTAGCGTGTATGCTAAAACTGGTGCGATTAGAACACTAGATTGGAGAAATTCTACCTAATTTTAGCTTTGAGGAAACAGCGATTTAACTCTAAAAAACATCTGAAGGTTAATCATGCTAATGAAAACATAACGAACCATGTAACGTAATACGCGTGCTACATAGCATAAAAAATAAGTTATGTGTGAAAGGGTTAAACCAGAGGGGATACATAAATAAGTGTGAGCTGAACAAGTATCTAACATGGCTTTGTAGCCGAACAAAGTTATCTAGCTTCTCTTTCAAACGTGTAGTGTTGTCCTCATTGTCCTCATGAGTCGCAAGTCCTCATTGCAGGCAGTCATGTAGATGCATTCAATAGCAGCGTATACTCTAGGTCACTGTATCAGTTTACTGCATAGTTTAAGATGGCATGATTTTTTTTTTTTTTTTACTTTTTTTGTATTTTTATACATTTGACTCTTATTTATCAAAACTTTAAAATATTTTGTTGTACTTTTGTTTAAAGTACTACTTATGACAATAAAACAAGTTTATTTTTAAACTGCATCATGTCATGTTATCTTGGTGAGGACTTAAATAACTACACATAACAAATGTTGTTAGAGAAAATCTTTGTTTATGCTATGTGTTTCTGGAAAAAAAGAATATTGGCGATATATCATTATCGGATTTTTAAATCCTCAACTGTCGAAATCGGTCTTAAAATCCTATATCGGTCGGGCTCTACTAAACACGCCACTTCAAATAAACTTAAATGAACAACAAATACGATACACAACAGGATCTTTAACTCTCGGTTTGTTTATCGTCTTAAAATGGGAACCCTTAAAATTTTAGCGGGACCCTAACAATACAGGAGTTCTAGGAAAACGACTGGGTTGTTCTTAAAAAAAAGAAAAAAACATCTTTACCTAAATGCCCATAGACATGCCATTTCTCTGTATGAGGAGGATTGGTTATCCTATGGACAGCTGCATATTCGCTGTCTGCTTATGAATAAGGCACAGACAGGGAGAGATAAGGTCCAGCTTCGGGACTATCAGCACAGTCACACGCGCTGGCACGTGCCTCAGCACAAAGTACATTATGGACATAGACTGCGCTCAGGCTACTTTCACATCGCTAACCAACTTCATGAAAACGGACTATTCTTTTTCTGACTACGTTGCTAGGACACTACACGCCTATGCAGATAGACCGCTGGCTAATTAGTTAGCTAGATAGATATAGTTAATTTAACAGATTTGTCTATATTATGTAGGACACCTAACATTACTGGCGTTTGTTAAATCGGTGGATACGACTGGCACCCAAATCAACGCCGTCCAATGTCAACCACTAGCTGTAGGAGTTTGTTAGGTTAGTTAGCCAGCTATTTTTTGTTTGTACCGATGATGATTTGTCGTAGGCTCCGTTTACATTTTATCTAACAGCTAATGTTAAGCGAAAGACTGACAGCAAACAAAGCGGGAAATAACACACCATATTAAATGCAGTCTTAATTAACGTTGTCCATCTACTTATAGCTGATGTTAAAATTCACTTAAATACACCCATATAACGCCAACTAGCAAGACAATGATCCAGCAGACAGCTGTATGTGAAATCGCACACAATCACAGTAACTTTGCTGACTGAAAACACCAACATTACAGCTAACGTTCACTAATTAAGTGCGGGCTTACGAGAAACAGCTCATGTTTGTTAGCTAGACTAGGACATAGTTCTAAATTACGTTAGCTATCTGTTACCTGGCCAGCTTGTTAGCTTTCTAGACAAGGTTTTTGACTGCCACACGAATTTATGTAGCTAAACAGTTGTCATGGTCATGCTATATTGGTAAGGCAGCTATCTCGGTATCGAGTTTCTGACTGTGGTCAGCTGGCTACTGCTGCTAGAATGACAGCACTGTTCCGCTAGCATAGCCACAGAAACACGCCTAGCCTCGCTTACGCTATCTTAGGGAAAGCAGTACTTACCAAGAACACGACCTGCTTCAGGGCCCCCTCTTCTCGCTCACTGTCGAGACATGTACCCGGGATAAGACTGAAGAGAGAATTTCCCAGACGATACAATTAACTGTTTTTGTTTAATTGAGGAGAGAGTCGCACGCAGCACGATTGCTCCTCTATTTCCTCGCTCGCTAGCTCGCCACTGTCAATGGCGGAAAGAGACCCTTCACGAGCTCCACCAGCTGCCTCGCTCTGGTGCCGTCTCCATGGGAACCAAAGCGAACGGAAAGGAGGCGTGTCCCAATTTTAAGCGAAGGAGGGGTTTGAGCATAGGGTTTGAGTGTAAATCACCATTTAGGGCGTGTCTGGATAAACGCTTCTCATCTGTCATTAGCTAGCCGCCCCTTAACAATTTCCTTTTATAACAATGCGGCGCAAATTCAGTCATCATTTAATATTTTTCCAGAATTTTTACGCATTCCCCCCAAATAAGGAAATATTATTCCGGTGATGTTTTTAACAGGTAATACCAAAGTTACCCAAAAACTGCCAGATCAACATTTTCTGAAGTCTGTCTTTATATGTGATTGGCTTATTCTTTTCAGAGAGCCGGGGCACTTATAAAGAGCAATCAATCCGTGCATCATTGATCCTGAACAAAAACAACACGGGACTTCAGATCATTTAATGTTTACAGTTGCAGTGATTGCTCTTTAAACCGTGCTGCTCCTATCAAATGTCTTTGACATTTAACCAGATGACATTAAATTGCATCTGTCCTCATTGTAATAACATTTTCACAACGTGACATAATAATAAGGAAAAGGTCTTGTAATTTGAAGGTTCAATGCCTAGGTAGGGCACTACTGATTTTTAGATGAGGGTGTCTGTTAAGCAAATTTGTAATTGTACTCATAAAACAAGGAAGAGATGTAAGAACAGCACTGATAACATGAAATAAGACTAAAATAAACAGAGAAATAAAAGGCCCAAGTGTTGTCATACACCATCATGACATATCCGTCAACAGGTGAGAGAAGAGCACTCTAGTACCCCATAAATCCCTAGAATGATACAAATTCCATATGTCTAGTGCACAGTGGGTTCTATTATGATTTTCTTACAGTACTGTGAAAATTTCCTTTCCAACATGAACAGTTCACACTCCAACCACCAGATTCTTTTTAAAATGACTTTTAGTCTTTATGTACCCTGTTTGGAAGGCTGAATTGTACATTAGGCTCATCTCACCGCAGCAATGTCTGCAGCTGTTCTGGAATGCTAAAATGAGACTATTACAATTCCCTCTATACTTACACACAGTCAACAATTCATTTTCACACTACACATCCCATAGTACACCACAGTGAAGTGGGCACCTATTGGAGGATAGGCACACTGGCGTGACCGCTCCCCCTGGTGCCCCCTTGTTTGAAAAAGCATTGCTAAAGTGCCCTCTAAAGTGGCAAAAATGAGAGGGAGTGCCCTATTGGCTGCCCTTCACATGGGAAAAAATTATTGAGTGCCCTCTAAGGCAGTGTTTCTCAACCCTCACCTGGAGGACCCCCTGCCCTGTATGTTTTAGATCTCTCCCTGCTCCAACACAGCTGATTCAAATGTTCAAATGTTTGTTATTAAGCAGCTTCAGGAGTTCATAACGAGTTGATCATTTGAATCAGCTGTGTTGTAGCAGGGACAGATCTAAAACATGCAGGGCAGGGGGTCCCCCAGGAGAGGGTTGTGCAGGCTAGAGCAAGAAAATTCGATTATGTGTCTTAATGAGTGCCCTTCTAGTGGAGAAAACATGATGCAGTGCCCTATAAGGTGCCCTTACAATGGTCTAAACTTGACGTTCCCTAGTGGTGCCCTTCCAATGGAAAAGGGTGCCGTTATGAAGTGCCCTCTATGCCGCCCCTGCACAGTGGCGGCTGGTGAGCTGGAAACAGGGGAAGCTGAAACGTTATACCTTTAAATCTATCAGTACTTTCAACCTGTTCCCCTTTATCTTCTTTGATTAACAATAAACGAAATAATTCACACAATAATTGACACCAATGCGTAGAGTAAATGATTATGCTCGCGAAACAGCGCAGATTGTCTGTAGTTTGTGCACTATTGCGAAAGCTACAGCATGAGGTTTAATTAACAAGGATTGCAATTTGAACAATTAAGTGGCAAGTAATCCCAAAGCTTTCTCTTAAATGTTTCACATTATAGCTTTCTTGTGTTACAAAATTCAAATTACAAAACAGAACTAAATCTAGTTAGATCGATTTAAATTACTGAGAATAAACTTTTAGGTTAGGTTGAGTGTAATGAACAATAACGTTTAGAACACAGACCTCACAAAAGTTGTGATGTGTCATGTGCATTTAATGTAATTTAATTTGATAAATGCCATCCTTGTTAATTAAACAATATCACGTTGTAGCTTTCGCAAGCACACAAACTACAGACAATCTGCGCTGTTTCGCGAGCATACTCATTTACTCCATTTACGCGATTGGTGTCAATAATTCTGTGAATTATTTGTTTTATTGTTAATCAAGGAAGATAAAGGAGAACAGGTTGAAAGTACTGATAGATTTAAAGGTAATGTTTCATCTTCCCCTGTTTCTAGCTCACCAGCCGCCACTGCCCCTGCCCCTGCATGACCGTGTCCCTGCCTGTACTCCTACAGGTGAGAAAACTTCTAATGGAGAAATGCCCCTCCAGTGGATAAAATGTGATGCAGTGCTGTAAAGGGTGTCCCTACATGCTGGAGAATGTGGGGAAGTTTCCTAATAGATGTCCCTCCAAGGGAGAAAATGTGATGTGGTGATAGGTGTGATAGGTGCCCTTACTATAGGATAAACTTGAGGTTCCCTACAGGTGCCTTTCTGATGAAAAAAAACTCATGAAATGCCCTCTTAGATGCCCTTCCAAGTGAGAAAACACAATGAAGTGCCCTTGCAATGGAGAGAAAAAATCTCAGTAAAGAAAATGAGATGCAGTGCCCTACAGTCTCCCCTACAACATGCTCTCTAGGGCAGGCTTTCCCAAAGTGGGTGCCATGACGACAGTCTCAAGGGTGCCGCCAAACACTTTGATAAGATTTTGAATTTACCTCTCAAACCCCGCTTACATTCAAAACACATTGTATGGCTGCTAACAAATCTTTTCTGCATCAAAGCTGTGCTAAGGTGCCTTAAAGACAACAATGTGGAATCAGTTTTCCGTAATCTGACTATGCTCCTCAAAACATATCCTACAATCTCAGTGACAACTGCTTCAGTAGAGCGATCATTCTCTAAACTGAAGCTGATCAAAACCCAGCTCAGAAACTGATGTGGGGAAGAAAGGCTCTCCAATCTTCTGCTGCTGTCAATTGAGAGGGATATCCCAGTTGACCATAATGAGGTCATTGACATACACTATATGGCCAAAAGTATATGGACACACCTCGTAATTATTGAGTTCAGATGTTTCAGCCACACCGATTGTTAACAGGTGATTAACATCAAGCACATAGCCATGCAATCTCCACAGACAAATCTTGGAAGTAGAAGGGGTAGTACTGGAGAGTCAGTGACTTTAAACGTGGTACTGTCATAGGATGCCATCTTTGCCACAAGCCAGTTTGCAAAATTTCTGCCCTGCTAGATCTGCCCCGGTCAACTGCAAGTGCTATTATTGTCAAGTGGAAGTGTCTAGGAACAGCAACAGCTCAGCCACAAAGCGGTAGACCACGCAGGGCTGCCGAGTGCTGAAACGCGTAGCATGTAAAAACCGCCTATCCTCAGTTGAATCACTCACTACAGAGTTCCAAACTGTCTCTGGCTGCAACATCAGCACAAGAACTGTGCATCGGGAGCTTCATTAAATGGGTTTCCATGGCCAAGCAGCTGCACATAATCCCAACATCACTATGCGCAATGCCAAGCGCCGGCTGCAGTGCTGCAAAGCACGCCGCCACTGGACTCTGGAGCAGTGGAAACGAGTTCTCTGAAGTGATGAATCACGCTTCACTATCTGGCAGTCTGATGGACGAATCTGGGTTTGGCGGATGCCAGGAGAGCGCTACCTACCGGAATGCACAGCGCCTACTGTAAAGTTTGGTGGAGGAGGGATAATGGTCTGAGGCTGTTTTTCAGGGTTTTGCCTAGGCCCCTTAGTTCCAGTGAAGGGTAACATTAATGCTACAGCATACAAAGACATTTTAGACAATTGTATGCTTCCAACTTTGTGGCAACACTTTGGGGGAGGCCCTTTCCTGTTCCAGCATGACTGTGCCCCTGTGCACAAAGCAACGTCCATATGGTTTGACGAGTTTTGTGTGGAGGAACTCCAGTGGCCTGCACACAGCCCCAACCCCATTGAGCACCTTTGGGATGAATTAGAACGCCAATTGCAAACCAGGCCTTCTCGTCCAACATCAGTGCCTGACCTCACAAATGTTCTTTTGGCTGAATGAGTACAAATTCCCACAGACACACTCCAAAATCTTGTGGAAAGCCTTCCCAAAAGAGCGGAGACTGTTATAGCTGCAAAGGGGGGTGTCGAGTCCATATTAATGCCCATGGTTTTGGAATGGGATGTCCAATAAGCTCATATAGGTGTGATAATCAGGTGTCCACATACTTTTGGCCATATAGTGTATATGAACACATGGCCAAAAGAAGAATTCTGCTATGACTCCACCACCCACCATTTCCCTTCCCTGACTAATAATCTCCCAAATCATAGCTTTCTCATTGACATTATCACACCTGTGTGTGTGTGTGTGTGTGCTTGTGAAACAAATGTTAATAGTTCTCTCTGTGTTTTACTTGGGAGGTGTTTCTGAAATAACCATTTTAAAGGTTTATAGTTCCTTGTGTGTTTTTATCATAGAAGTGTGGTTATACTTTCAATCTGGATCGCCTAATAACATAATGTTAATCTTAATCAAGGATGAAGACTATTTCATCATACATGATGCATCATAGCTTTTTGCGTGCTGGTGGGGCCCCATGTTGTGCACTAGGCGCCCTTTTTATTTTTTCGCCCCTGCCCTTCAAACAGCCTGAGCCCACCACTGGATAGGCACTACTTCACTACTCGGAGCAACTTGCCAGTGCCTGATGAATGGCACTGCTTGGGAGCACTAACATGGGGACATTATGCTACCCTACCCTGTCAGAAAGCAGATCTGCCACTGTGCCTGTTGCACAACTGACTGTTGCCTTGTCATTGTCAGCTGATGGCATGATTGGGATTGAACTGGGCCAATCCAGAACCCCCAGTTACCAGTAGCTTTCATAAATATCCAGATTCCCAGATAATCAATAGGTACCAAAACGCCTCTGACAAAACAGTTTGCAAGAGATAGTTACTATTTTGATTCTTTATGCTGGAAAGACAAGCAACAAGGTATTACTAAAGTTTCAGTCACAAGTTTTCTGCCTTGAACAAGGTCATGCAACTTCTTCAGTGTATATTATTAAGAGTCTATTTTCCATTTCCTATTACCATGATATCAATTAGACATCAGCTGCCACCTAGTGGCTAAAAGTTTATAAATGAGCAAACAAGTGCTCAGCCTGCCATCTGAAAAATAGTAATAATGGGGGGAAAAAACTCTCGCTACATGTGCATGGTATTTTGGCATAAAAGTAAAGCAACATTATGCAATGAACAATAAAAATAAAATTTAAAATGGCCTGACAGATAAATGCTTGACCATGGAAAACTACACAGTGTCCTCCATCGGCATTGCCCCCCGTCCACAGCCTGTTCCCAGCAGGCTAGGCTTCCCACTGTTTTCCCAGGGATCTGCTTGTGTACTCAGGTTGAAATTTGGTTGCAAATGTTGTCAGTGGGGGTTTAGGTCAGGTGCCTGCAATGGCAAACTCATAATTTACATTTCTTCCTCTTCAGACTACCCCATTCATAGTGCTGCCACTGCAAAAAGCATTATCCTCTTGGTGTATGCCTTGACAATATTGTGCCAACAGTCACTTCAGGAAAGGCTTCCATTTTGGAGTTCACATAAAAAATTGTTCCTTCAGTAAATGTATACATTTCTGTATATGATAAATAATTGTCAGTCACTGTACAGGATATGAATATCCTCTCCAATTCAGTAAACACACCCTAACATAGCTAACATAAGTTCAATGTTACCTTGCAAATCAGAGTAGTGACATGAACTACATCTCACCAAACTAGCTAAGTCAGTCTTGTCCCAATGCAAACTGGAAAAACTATTTACAAACCCCCCTTGTAAAAAGCACCATAAAATAACCTGTTACCTTAAAAAAAACTGTCTCAACAAAATAAAAAAGACATTTTGTAACTCAATATAGTAAGGAGGCTTTTCAGACCATTATTATCAAAAAACAACTGGCTAGTAATAGTGAATGTCCCCCATAACGTATTTACATAAATTCCAGCTTTTGGGGTTAAATGGGTCCTATCCCATGAGACAAATTATTGGGAAGCCATCCTCCTGCCCCCCACAAAGAATACCTTTAGAAAACTGAACAGAAGTGTGCCATGTGGACTGAAAATTTCAACTTTCTGCTGGCCAAACATTTCAAACATGTTAAGCATGGAAATATTAACTCCCTCAATGTGTCTACCATTGAAGTCATCCCACATTTCCATTGCAATGTTCAGTTATGTTCAATTTTATTTTGAAAGGCCCCTTGGGGCGGGTGGAACTGACATTTAGTCTACTCGATGGATGGTATTGGCTGAACATCTTGGTTACATCTTAAAAACATTACCTCATACTGTCAAAACAATGCATTTTACTACTTCGATGAAACTGAATTTAGCGATATATCAAATAAATAAAATGAGGCAAAGAAACTGCTGTACTTGAACCCCAGCACGGTAGGCGGCAGCACAACTTAGCAGCAACATGACAATATCAGCTGCCCCAGTGATGTGTTGAGAAGGTCGACACTGCCACATTTGCCGCTACAGCGATGGCCTTGAGACGCTTTGGAGCTTGTCACAAAAAATTGAGCCAGTATTTGTCTTTTACAATCGCCAGTATGAGTTCACAGGTATCCATACGGCTTCTCCCCAGTTCCAGGTGTCTATTCGATGAAGCCGTGCTGATAAAAGTACGAGGACTTGCCCCGGAGCAGCGAGTTGATCTGACGGCAAAACTCACCGATGACAAAGGCGTACTTTTTAAGTCTTCGGCCGCGTACAGGGCGGACCTAAGCGGGGAGATAGATTTAGGCAGCGCTCCCGCTTTGGGCGGCAGTTACACAGGAGTTGAACCTATGGGTCTGTTCTGCTCCTTGAAACCAGAAACTCCACACGCAAAACTGCGAAAGACTGACGTGTTAAGCCCGTGTTTTGTCGACATTGAGGTACGCAGCAGTGAGAATCGGGAACAAGTACTCGCTAGAGAGACCAATGAGAGAGGATTCATGATAGAGGGGATGCGTAGAGTACCTGTGGAAGATGGAAGAGTACGGGGTATACTCTTTCTGCCACCTGGTCAGTCTTCTCTTTCTCTCTCTCTCTCTCTCTCTCTCGCTCACACACACTGTCATCTGGACCTACACCTGTTTTGACAGTAGGAATCCACAAATCCAGAGAAATATGGCAGATCCAAAAGTGTCCAGAAGAAATATTGAATATTTTGTAAGGTGTCTCCTTTTACACAAAGAACTCTCCACGTTTCTCTATTATGCTGTGTAAAACATGTGTGGGAGATATAGAGCACCATGTCAGTGCACATTTTGTGAAAATTTATCAATGATTTGAATGAATTTGGAGATCACTGTACTTGTTAGTATAATGGTAAAGTCATATATACATGTCAGGCTAACTTAAAAAGATTGTTGAATAAGAAACTGTATTTATTTAACAAAATAGGGTGTTTACACAAAAAATTTACAGGCCTAGGCTTTTCTGTGTGAAAGTCTTCATCATTAACATAACATTTTGCCCTTTTGCCACGTTAGCTATTTCATAATGCTTCACGAACATTTGTTATTTAGCTAACCAATCAAGTTTGCTGGCTGCCAAGTTATGTAGCTCCTTACAGTATGTAACACTACACTATTTGTACTTGTAGCTAACTTTCTGAATGTGATTTGGATGCTGCAGAAAAAGATGTTCTGTAAAAAGTATAATGACATTTCTTGATGGCAAACTAAATCAAACTAACCCAGAGAGCTAGCCAACATAAGCCCTTATCTCAGCCAACAGAGCTAGCCAAATGTGATGGCTAATGAGAGAGTGATCAGCGAACTAACCTACCTAAATGTAATATTCCAGCTAGTGTAACTTATGTGAAAAATGACTGCTTCATCAGCCCTGGTTCCTTAAATACGTAAAGTGGTTTATATTTATATTGCTAGCTAAATGGTTTAAACATCTACATTTAGCAAATTACATTCTACCTAAAATAATTTGCCAACTTACCTGGCCAAGTTGGATTGCACTGCAGCACCTGCGTGCTTCTCCCATGGGTGTGTAGACTGGTTTAGGTACATCATGTTAAACCCTCTACCACAGACTGTGTGTGTCTCTCTCTCTCTCTAAGGGCCAGGGCCGTTCCCAGGTGTGGTGGATATGTATACTTTAGGAGGGGGCCTGTCTGAAATACGTGCATGCCTGCTGGCCAAGCAGGGCTTTGCGATTTTATCTCTGGCTTACTACAGGTACAAGGACCTGCCCAAATTGCCCAACAAGTTCGATCTGGAATACTTTGAAGAGGCCATAATGTTCCTGAGGAGACAACCTGAGGTTTGTAACAGAATTGCGAGGGCAAAAAAAGGGAACGTATTTCACATTTTATGAGAAAAATAAGATTTTTTTGGAGCCCTAAATCTGTAATATAATTCATCAGTGTCATTGTGTGACTGATGATCGAAGCACAGATTTATGGCAGAGAAGTGACTGATACTGTAGATGTCCATGCCAGCTGGATTGTAATGCTGTGTTCTCTTTACACTGTAGGTCAGAGAATCTGGGCTAGGTATCTTATCCATCTCTAAGAGTGGTGATCTAGCACTGTCTATGGCATCGTTCCTGCCTGGAGTCTCAGCCACAGTGTGCATCAATGCCTGCTGTGCGAATACCATGTTGCCCCTCCACTACAAAACCATGGTCATCCCACCCCTTAACACTGACCTCACAAGTGTAAAGGTCACAGAGTCTGGACTCCTGGATGTCAGGGAAGTCCTGGTAGACCCCTTGGCAGAGGAGAACCGGGGATCCCTCATTCCCATCGAGAGAGCAAACTGCAGGTTTCTCTTCGCGGTGTCGGGGGAGGACAGAAACTGGAAGAGTGACTACTTTGCAGAGCAGGCTATCAAGCGCCTAAAGGATCATGGGAAGGAGAGCTGGGAGATGGTGAGCTATCCAGAAGCAGGCCACTTCCTGGATGTCCCCTACATGCCACACTGTGGCTCGTGCATGCACGCTGCTGTGGGCCGGGTTGTGGTGTTTGGAGGTGATCCCTGTGCTCACTCCAAAGCACAGGTGGACTTGTGGGAGAGGATCATGTGCTTTTTTAGGAAGCACCTTGAGAGTGGGACATCCTCTCAGAAAGCCAAGCTCTAATCAGGTCCAACTATCAGGAAAAAAATCTTTTGCTAAGATAACAAGGAAAAAGCAATAAACTAATAAATAAACTAAATGGGAAAAACTGAACTGTTTTGTACATACTGTTTGTAAACTCTTGAAAATCTTGACAGATTAAAGAAGTGGGTTTAACTGGATGTATCCTGGGTTTCTTTGGGTATAAATATTGAAATAGTGGTTGATTCCTGAGTGTGAACAGGCAGACTATTCCATAATTGTGGGGCTCTGAAGGAGAAGGCCCTGCTGCCTGTTTTAGTTATCTTGAGACTCTGAGCTAGCAATGTCTTGTGATGGAAGCAGCCTTGGAAGGTTATACAGAGATAATAGTAATGTTAAATGTCTATTTAACATTTCATATATTAAGAGCAATGCCTTAAACTCAGCCTAGTACCTAATGGGTAGCCAATGGAGTGAAGACAAGACAGGTGTAGTATGATCACATTTTCTGTTATTATTTTGTGATAATTCTGACGGCAGTGTTTTACCCCTGTTGAAGGACATTTAATAAAGTAGGTGGACTGCCAGACACTGTAGTATGACAGTTCTTGTGTCTTAACATGACAGATGGTGTGAGCTGGTTTTCCAGCATTGATAAGGGATGCAAGATGTCTGAGTTTGTGTGTGTGTGTGTGGGATTGGCCAGCACATGGCTGTCCATTCTGGTTCACCTCAGGTAAATATGACTGGTTTTCTTTTCCCCTGATTGCTGTAACAGGTAATTGTCCTTATTGTATCCCAGACACCCTGTTGCTATGTTGGTAAAATGACATGATAGATGTAGATGCCTACCAAACACTTATAAAATCTGGCCAGTTTTGGCATCAGATGGAACCCCATATATACCCCTAGGTAACATGACTCAACTTAATACTCCAATATAGCAGACAAATTTCATCTTTATACAAAAATGCAAAATAAATAAAGCTGTAGAGCTGTAAAGTAATTCTATTTTTTGTTGTACATGTCACATTGTAGTTTCTGCCATTTTGAAAACTGCACACTGGCAAAATGTTTTCAGAGGTCTTTGTAACAATTTGAAAAAAAAAAAAAAATGAAAACATGGCGGCCATTTAACATTTACACAAATGATCTGATATCCTACCTGACATTGTGTAAGCTACATGACATTGTAAAAATGCTTCAAAACTCATGAGCTGTAGCTAGGAATGACTTTAACTTTAGCATGGGAAGTAGTACCTTTATGGTTTCCTCTCTCCAATTTGCCCCATCCTTTATTCAAGGAAAAGTTGCTCTGTGCAACAACACGACACACGTGTCAGTTTGTACAGGTAGAAAATTGGAACATTTTCAGCTCTTGAGCAAACATAATTTCAAAATGGCTATATTAATCCTATGCATCTGAAGCAAAAACTCTCAAAGCTTTGCTGCAGTGTCTAACACAATGGGATGTCACCTCAAATGTTAAAACTTTGGGGAGAGGTCACGTGATTAAGTGTCCAATTTTCAATGTGCCCTTGTTCTGAAACAGATGGTTGTGAAGACTTTAAACTTAGAGAGTCATTTTCTTTCTCAGCTAATACAAAATGAATTCAGCATAAGAGCTAAACACATAATGTTAACTCTTCACAAATCATTTGGCACAAACTCTATATAAACAGTCAATTGAATCAACAAGGAAATGAAACTCAACATCAGTCATTCATGCAGTCATTCAAATCTGCCACACTGAATAATCTTCCAAATTTGAAAACAATTCAAGAAAAGGAGTGGATGGAACAGTGTATTTTTCTGCACTTTTTATTTTACACACTGACAAATATACTTACAAAGCATAAATATGATTGGGTTGTATGCTTTTTGGGGAAAATAAAACACAACTCATATGATCAGTATGGAGTAATCCTCATACAAAGCTCTGTCTAATCTACAAAGATCTAGTTTGTACTCTGCTGTACTCTATTTAACATGGCCACCATGAAGAATTGAAGTGAAACTACAGTAAACCACATTTGAATATAATGACACATTTATGGAGGTTTACAGGATGTGTCACCATAGGAAATTTAGTGGTTGTTGGTCACATGGCACAGATTTTACCAACGCTGAATGAAAACTTGCAAGGCATATTTTGCCAACCACCGCAATGACAGCCATGGCCATTTTGTGCTTGGGACTGGTCATTCAGTTAAATTCATTATTATTAGGCAAGTGCATTTCACACTAAATTGGAAATTAAACGTAAGGTCAGCGCTAGGATTCCTCGTTAGTCACCGCTCGCTTAATTTCCCAGAAGAGCTGCACCTGGTGTGCGAGTACGGACTGTGAAGACTGCTTCACTATTGCAATGTTTCTTTTACTGAAGATTGTATAGATATATGCAATTTCAGTAGCTCACCCCGTCCCCTAAATACGCCGCCTACGTTCCTCCACCTGCAGAATGTGCCTGGAATCTGCAGTATTGTAAATGTGGGAATTGTGCAGGCACGCTTTATAGCAGGATTCTGTCAAAATTCAAGGGGCGTGTGATCCCCGTGGAATTGGCCAGGAGGAGTGTAAGTAAACTAAGAAATTTCTCTGTGGCATGTTTTTGGTATTTGCGTTGTGTAGACAGAGGATATTAGCTGAATAGTAGAGAATAGTAGCTTTTAAAACAACCGTGGAATTTCGACATTTTAAATCTTCAGCAATTAAAAAGGTAGATAATACAGCTGGCAACTTGCACAACGATGACGTGATTGGAATATAAACATAGGCTACAATCCGCAGGGAAACGCTGAGAGTATATGAATTTCGAGGACTTCGCACACGACATTTCTTACTTCTTACTTCCTCAACACTGTATAATTAATAAACCATTAGATTGTACCGTGTCGATGTTTTCTTCTATGCAACAGTGTACCGTATCGGAAAACCCATGCTGAATGTACCATTAAATTTTTGAAAAGGTAATATAAAGTAAAAATAAAAACATTGATGGGCATTGATATCTGAACTATGGAGAGGTTATGCAACTTTTGTCTGTATAGGAGGCACTAATGCAGACGATGTAAAATAAATTCATCCATGTTTACATTAAAATATAAACCATAGATTCATTTTGAAAATACAGCCGCAAGTGGCGATTACGGGGTCCAAGCAGATCAGCCGAAAATTGAATGGGTGATGGCTGCCGTTGTTTCTGAGTCATCAGCTTGTCCTTGAAGACTTTATCAGGACCCTTGACCAAGATGCAGTATACAAAATTCTAACTAGGGAATTGGTTTAGGTTACACAGTGTTTCTCAATCCTACTCCTGGAGCCCCCCTGTCCTGCATATCTTCTATCCATTCTTGCTCCAAACACACCTGATTGAAATTAGTGTGAGCTCTTGATTAAATCAGGTGTGCCCAGCTAATCAAAAGTGCCACTGATGAGTTCAGTCAGGTAGGTAGAGCAGGGAAAGATGGAAAACGTGTAGAGCAGGGGGGCCCAGGAGCAGGATTGAGAATCAGTGGTTTAGGAGATATGGCCATTCCTTTGCTATAGTGCCACCCATTCATGGATTTACACCAAACTTGACCACCTTAAGCCTATTGTCCTATAGATATCAGTTCTCATTTAAATGTGACAGGTAATGTAAATGGTAAATAGTAGGGGTGTGCAAAAATATCGCTTTTCGATTAATCGTTTTTTGAATTTCGTCCGATTAGATATCGATCTGTAAAATTTATAGATCAATCTTTAGGCTAATTTGCATTTTTTCCCGGTTTTCTAGGTTCATTTCCGAAATGGTTAAACATAGCCAAAGAATTAAATAGACGGGCTCTGACATAGCCTAACTGTCGGATTAGTTGTCGCTCTCTCGTTTAACTTTTAACGTTTAACGACCTGCGAACGCATAGCGGAAAACCTGTTATATCAATTTTTTTTTTACTATGATACGACCTCTCAGGCTAACCCTACGGTCACACGGTCGACACAGAAGAGGGACAAAGCGACCGACTGCCATTCATTTTCAATGAGAGTTGGCGATTTACAGCGACAAGAGACAAGTGGCTGTTGCAAATCCAACTAGGTGGGGCTAAAATAGACTAGCCTGGAGGTCTGGTTTCTGCAAATACTTAGCGATGCGACACGGCGAAGGCAGCGTGACGCACATTGCTGAAACAAATGATCCAACATTTTGGTTCCAGTCAAACATGGAGGAGAAACTGATGGTGGCAGTGTCGGGTTTCACCATACTCTACAATTTGTCTCTTGATACGTACAGAGATATAAATAAAAAGATGCATGGAGAAGGGTGTCCGAAATCGTGGAGATGCCTGGTATACATATTCATATATATAGCTTTTTAGCTTTAACTTTATTAATACAGTGCCCAACCGCTACCTAACTCGCTAGCTAGCTAAACTGAACCACAACACTTGCTCACGAATGCAATGTAATTTAGCGCAATTCGAGAGAAACGTAGTTGTTCATGTTCGTTAGCTAGGTAGCTAGCTAGCTAGTTGTTCATATTAGGCTAGCAAGAAAACGTTCACAATTGCAAAGTTGCTACTGGCAGTCAGCTACGTTTTGTCAGTCACTGTAGGTACCTTACAAACCAGCTTTCCCCGAGCTAACTGATGCAAACACATTGCTGCTTCTTGTCATTAATACGTAGGCAATGATACAGGTTGGTTTTGTTTTAAGGAACTATACCCAGTAAGCAAAAGAACGTCTGTAAGACGTCTTGGAGACGTGTGCGAAAGATCTCTAGAACAGCTGGAAGATATATTCTAGAGATCGTTTCCTCACAGGGCAGACGTCTCAGAGACGTCTGCATACTGATCTTTAAAAGACGTTTAGACGCTGTGTTCCAGATGTACAAGAATACGTCACAATAGACGTGTACATCTGGCTTTCGCCTTATAAAGGTCTAAATTATGCCGTTTTTACATCTGCTAGATGTAATATTGATGACGTTTAGCCGCCTTATACAAGATATTTTAGCTACTTTGGATTTATAGTAGGCAATAAATAAAACAGCATGTGAAACTTTAAATGTTTATTGAATATTTATTTTCGCCCCGGTGCCAGTCTTGAAAAATCTTGTAGGCATTTTTCGGCCTCGGCCTCTGTGGCATGTATGGCCGGATTTCTCAAGGCAGTCCCTGTGAATAGGAGAAGAGAGAAACAGACAAACAATTTATTTGGTGTGAGAACGTCCATGAGAATTTCCTCTCCTGTTTTTTTTACGGTCTATATGGTCGCGACACGGTAATTTTTTTTTGGAAAAGTAGCAGTCACATGGATTCACTGCAGACCCGTTGGACGACAGCTTTCAGGTAAGTAAATTTGATTGATTGATTGATTGATTGATTTCTTTTCCCCAAGAGTTCAGTTTTTATACCCAGATATCAGAATTCAGATTCCAGATAGATAGAAGTTCTTAATTTGACATTGAATTATGGTCAGAATCGTCGTGTTTGTTTGTCGTTTTTTCTGAAGAGGAATAGCTTTTTCTTCTGCAAGATGAGAAGATATTAAAATTAGAATTTATGTCCAGTTTGAATTCTAAGTCTGTAAAACACCAAATCGCTGACACAACTCACTTTCTCTCTCTCTTTGAATTTTCATACTCCGACTGGATGTCTGATGTGTAGCAGGACTGCTTCCACCTGCTAACAATGTTTTCAAAGTTGTCTAAAAAAAAAACAAACAAACAAAAAAACATATCCACATTCAAGACATTGTTTTTAAGTGTTTTCTTTTGTATGGCTGGCTTTCCATCCAACTTTTTAATGCAGACTGTTCACATAGGGTTACCCCTTTTTGGACCCACAACTGTTCACATCTCCTCCCTTGAGTGGAAGAGTGTTTATTCTGAAGTTACATTATCACAGTGGATAGAAATGAACACAGAACATTTCTTTTCAACAGAATTTTCAAAAATGCCTTTAAAGTCTGTTACTGATTTTGGATGGAAACTCAGCTTATGTCAATATGCCAAGCAATTGTTATATATGGAATGATACACTAATTTGCTTTCAAAGTGGTTAAGTACTGCAAGCACCTGAATACTGAAAATATAACTTATGCTTGAAGATGAATTTCAGATAGGATGAAAAAAGTTTGTATGTGGGCGGGGGGTCATAGGCACAAAGACAGTGTTGTGTATCTTCCATCAGTGTGTCTTAATTTCTACCTGTTTCATAAAGGACCCTGGCTGGATGCCTGGTCCATCCTTTTTCCGGCTGTGGAACGTCACCCCTCTTGACACTCCTTAGGAGCTGGTTCTGGTCCTGGAATGGTGGCCACCATGCAAGGCCATCTGAAAACCAGGACTTTGAAATGGGTCCGGTGTTCCCCTCCTGAACAAATTCTACGATGAGGGACATTCTGCGGCCAAAGTGGACCCGAACAAACCCTAAGTGTGTGGGGGGGGGGGGGGGGGGGGGGGGGGTTGATTAGTGTTATATATCTCTTTGGTATTTTATCAGTGGTATTCTATTTCATTGTTTATGCATAAAATGTATATTAATTAGTTCTTTTTGGATTAAACTTTACCAACTAATTTTTGTTGGATTAAAGACATGGCTCCTACTGCTGGCTATAAAAATTTTATATTTTTCTACGTTTTTTTTACGTTTTAAATGTCGACATTACAATATCCTCGATGGTGTTAGATGTCATTGACTGAATGACTGTAGAACTTGAATGCATGCTTGCGATTGGCCAGATGCTTTTTTGCAATGACGTAATTGTTCGTGCCAGGAATCAAAGGACCACAACGCTTAACGGACGCTCTCATTTTCCCACATGGATTTCACGGAGGTGGATGTAATTTCATGGTCTCACATGAAGTTTTTCGGACTACTTCGAAGGTAGAAAAGGTATGTTTTGATAACCGGCGTCGATTTGTTCTGTGAAAGTATGCGTAGTGGATGTATGCGTTTTAAATTATGAAATCACAAACGATGACTTTGAGACCACATGGGCTGATAGCTAGCTAACGTCAACGTTAGCCTTGGGGAGGTTGGTTGTAGAAGAGCAGATTGAAGTTAACTTTTGTGGCCATTTAGCTGCCAGAAGCCAAGAGAAACAAATAGGCAAACTAATGCCTATTTTATTCAATTTTGCAGATCGATGCTCGATTGAATGAAGTGTTAACGATTTAAAGAGGATTAGGTGTATGTGGTCAGTACAATGTTTATTGCATTTTCTCTTGTTAATCATTTAGATGAGCGTAAAAAATCTTTGAGATGTGTGCGATAAGTACAATGTCTGACGTTGTTTACAGGTTAAGGCTAGTTAGGAGATTGAAATTAATCAGTATGGACCGACATGTCCATGGGGCTGATTACGATAGCCAGTTGGCCCCCTGGTAGCCGTTTCACTCTAACTTACATGAACCGTTACAATGCATTAAGATTAATTGTAGTATAGGTAAATTTCAATTTCCTACGTTTCATAAACTTAACTAACGCTTGAATTTTGGGAGGCGTCACTGTTTTTTGTTACATTTCGCTGTATTTTTGATAATTCCAGGTAAACATGGTGTTAGTCTGGTAACTGTTGGGTACCTTACACTAACAGCCAGGTGGAACACTGCACAGAGAGGGCGCGAAAAAAGGTCCGCGAGATCACGCACTACGTTAAAGTTTGTGTCCATGGAGGTAAAATGTGAAATTTATTTGTAAGTCAAACATATGAATTTAAACGGTGAAATGAAATTACCATTGCACATGTAACATTTATCCGCTCCTTTAGAAAAGAGTTCATTAACAGTTTGTTCCTGACTAAATTCTGACTGACCACAAAGCAGAAAACGAACTCGGTAGCGTTAACATTTACAAATCGCTTAGGTTAAACGAGACAAATCCTGGTTACGCAGTGCTTGGATAAGTGAATTCCTTATATTTGTTCATGAATATACTTTGTTTCAGCTAACCGTAAAGCGAACTTATGTTAACATAAGTGTGAATGGCGTTGCCATAGACGCGCGCTAACAATGTTGTGGAAATTACTGAACGTTAACGTTAGCCAGCTAGCGAAACTGAAATTAGCTATAAGGTATAACTTTAAAACTTCGAGAGTACTCACCTTGAAAGTGAAAGCCAGGTTGGCAGATAAGCTAAACTAATACTGAATATTATAAACTAATACTAAATGACCTAAACTATTAACTATACACTATGATTAAATATAAACACCAACACTTAAACTCTAAAAATACTGTTAAACTAACTATTGGAGGTATTTACAAAAAAATCAAGCTATATACAATACACTACAATCTACAACAATATAAACTACAAAACTACAAATACAAAACTAACGCTATAAAATTACAACTACAGAAATACCAAACTATGCTCTAAACGCTCGCTACGCTATCTCTCCTCTGTCCACTTTCCAGCTCTCACAACCCACAAACGCAACGGTCGCTTCACAGGCTATTTAGACGCCCTGTAGCGCACGAGATCACTAACCCCTGGTTCTATTGTATCACAGAGCGCGAAAAATGGAAGATTAGCCAGTCAGATTGTCATGTGGTAAATTAAGTCCATTGTCTCATTTTATATGTTAGTGATTCTTATTGCTCAACATTAAACACAGAATTATAAAGTGTATAGAAAATATGTGTAGGGCTGTTTAAGTATGCAGTTTAAATGCGAAAATATTAGTGTAGGTAGTGCAGGTAAGGAAGCAGTTTCTCTAGTCTTGGTGGGTTGACTCAGGTTGAGATAGAAACTGTCAATTTAACTATGGCCTCTGGTCCATCTGTAGTGCTGTCTGGATTTCTGGGTTTCTCATGGGTGTCTGTAGCAGACTCTCAACCCATTTTTGAATATGTTGAACATTTTGATCACTCATTAAGAGGCATAACTGCTTTCCTGTTTGTGAACTTGTAGTTGTTGGGATGCAACCTGTACCATATGTGTTGAATCTCTAATCCTCACAGTCTCCCACCTAGACAGAGCTGAACTCTTGACAGGTTGATTAAATTGAGTAATGCATTGCCTTGTGAGGTAGCAAGGATGCCTAGCTCACTTAATGAACTGGACAGATGGAAAGCCCTGAGACCACTAACCTACATGTTTTGATTGATCTATTATAAAATATATACTTAAATGTGTGTGCTTTTTTGTGCACACTCCTCTAGCATACGCATCGTACACCTCAGAGCTGTTGATCACAAAGTAATTGAGCAGTGTATGGCAGAAATTTTTGTTTTTCCCGTCATGATCTGCAGTGAGAAGGATTGACATTCCAACACCAAGACAGATGGTGGTGGTACAAGTCCAGGTCCAAAATCCCTACGAGCAACACTGGTTCAGTGTAGAAGAGAAGCCTTCAGAACTCAGTGGGGTGGAAAAGCATCTTCCCCCCCCCTCCTCTATTACTTTCACAGTGTCACTCACTCAAATAGACAAGGTATGTAGGTACAAGGTAATAATGGAGGACTTGGGGCTAAAAGCTAGTGTTCTAAATGATGTCTACTGGTGCTTGCATAAGTACTCAACCTCCTTGAAAGTCTTAGAGATATTTTGACAACAACAATAATAATAATAACATGCAGTTTTTGCTTTATTCAACACTGGAACATCAAAGGTTTTTTTGTTCACATTGACAAATTATTCACAACTGATAGAGGTGCACTTGTACTATTGTATTTTTATAGCATTAAATAGCATGTTTCTGACTACATTGTTCATTTGTTAATTCTGTAAACAATGTATACAGTGAAATAATAATAAACACAAATGTAAAAGCTCTGATATAGATTTGGTGTCAAGTCATTAACTAATGCTTTAGTATTTACTAAGTATACTATTTTTAGTATTTACTAAGTAATACTATCTTTAGTATTAACTAAAGATTTTAAATAGCACTTGTCTGTGTATATAAAAGCCTTCTTTCTCTCTCTCTCTGTCTGTCTCTTTATGAGGTAAGGAATAGAAAACATGCATTATCTTATGAATATAGAAAAGAACATGATTTTAATTTTCTTACCTTGTTCTCCATCAGAGATTGTGAAGCTTGTCCAGTGAAGACGAGGAAAGCCAGCAGAAGGAATTCATTGCAGGACGAGTGGCCCTGGCAGTGGGGGCCAAAATTTCTACCACAAGCCGTGAGATTTATTTTCCTACATTTTCATGTACATTTGCTTTAATGTTTTTATATTATATTGCTTTTATTATTTTTTTCAGACATATATTTATGTGTTAATTGACTTTTAATTGACAGTTTGTTGTTACTGTGTGAACTCAGGACATTGTTGCTTAATGTTCAGTCAATTTTCCCTGAATAAATGTTTGTTTTGTTTGCTTTTATTTCCCTGTAATTCAAGATTGTTAAAAAATATATAAAAAACACATCTCTAAAGATAGTACTTGAACAAAATATTATGTCAGTAACCACTGATGTCCGCAACACGTTCTGTGTTGACCTGATTGATTCATGTGATTGTATGTGTGAGCAATTTTAAAATCTTTGTGTTGTAAGAATAAAAAAGCCTTTGTAATGTTAGAATAGTTTGTGCTTTTATTTCTTTACTGTTATTTCTGGTTTGTTCTGGCAACAAACATTTGGATATGTATATTTCAACTGAAGCCTGTGTAAGTATTACAAACACTAACTTAACGTTCATTCAGACTTGTACCACTTTTCACTGATGCATGCAGACTGGGATTAATTTATTTCATTTCTAATGTCTTAATCTCTTATTTCATCTGGTGTGGGTAAAATGACTAAGACTGTCTCACAACAGTTAGTCAATTATAAAAGTCTTTGTTTTCAATTGGTCTGTAAAAGTGTAATAAGGTTGATCAAGGTGCTGCCGTGGAAAAGACGCTGTCAATGATGGTGTTTACTGCTATGAATGAGAAGGCTTGTATATGATGGGCAGCGTGGAAAACATGGAAAATTCATAGTTTGTAAAATGGAGAGAGCCAGCATTAAGTAGTAGAAGATACAGTTTACAGTGTCTTAAAGGGTTACTGTTAGATTGCCACACGTTGTCCTGCTATGTCAATGATGGCATTTGTTAATATACGGATAAACAGGCTGGCACACAGTATCTTTAGCCCCTTTCGCACATGCACTGGACGCCGGAACATATCCAGCCCTTAGCCGGAGGAGCTGTATGTGAGAACACAAACGTCCGAATTAGTCGGATCAGACATGAGACGGACTTCATTCTGCCAGCTCCCAAGTACAAAGTCCAACTAATGTCGGAATGAGTCCATGTGTGAACAGAACAGGTCATGTTCCGGAGAATCCACGGCGAGCGAGTGGGTATGTTGATGACGTTTCTTTCTATCATGCGACTGGCGCAAAACCGGGAGAATACGAACATCTGCTTCGTACCCTTTTCTGCGTGCCTGTATTGCTTTCCACTCTTTCGTTGACATTGCGGATACATCCAAATACATGCTATTTTCAGTCCAATAATCGTTAAAGAGATAGCTATAGTTATACTGCCAAAACTTGTCTCTTACGATGATCAATAACGTTGGTTAGTAGTTTATTATCTGGTTAGTAGCTAGCTAAGCTGTAGCTAAGTAATAGTGATAGGTATAGTGAGATAGGTGAACTGGTGACCTAACATTACATAGCGAACAGTACTGGGTACTACACTGAAAAATAGCATGCAGTATACAGTATATACTTGTGTAATACGTAGTACACAGTATGCAGTAGGCGGTTTTCAATACAGCCACTGCGATTTCTGCAGCGTACTTTTTGCGTCATGTCCTGCCTCCTGCACGCTCTACCCAGGTGCTGCTCCTCACCTAACCCAAACCAGAGTATTTCCTGTAGGTGAGAACGAGTCTGTCACGGGCAATCTCCTGTTGTGTGCTACATGTGTGAAAGGGCAATTCCGACTTGATTCTCCCGAGCTTGTCTGGTGTTCATATGTGAAAACGGCTTTTGTGACTATCAACAAACGATCGAGTAGACGACGTTAAAACGACCTAAATAAGACGTTTCAGATGGAACGCGATGTATTTCAGACATTACGACCTTTACCAGATGTAGAACTTCCACCATGTCTTGACAACTAAGTCGTACTGACGTTTGCACGATCTAAAGAAGACGTTCCAAATGGAACGCAATGTATTTAAGCTGGTACAACGTTTTCCAGACGTCTTGCAGACGTATGTGTGCTGACTGGGTACCCATCAGGCCTGGTTCTAGATTTCCCCAATTGGGGGGGCAATCATAGTTTTGGGGTGGGCAATTTTTATTCACCAATGCATAATTTTCTTTTTACAGCATATCAAAAAATGCATAGTACTAAATGCTACCAACAGCCTATAACTTGACAGAAATGTAAGATATAAGGGGTGGCAGTATCTCAGATTTGAATTGAATTGAATGGTTTCTGGTTCAAATCCCGCTTCATGTTGCATCCAACTGAGGGTGTTTGAACATGGCTTGTCTGCCAATGTTTGTTGATGATAGGTCATCTGCTACAGCCAATCATTTAGATAGAAAAAATGTTGGAATGTTGATGTGTTATTAGTTTTTCTCAATTACTTTGGCTTAACCTTCAAAAAGTGAGTTTTGCACTTGTTTTGAAAACATTAAATATCGTTAGCCAAAGCAATTGAGGAAAACTGTAAATACCAGGCTACCCGAAGTAATTATGAACTAATTATATATATATGAACTATGAACATCATGTGTCAATGCGGAGTGGGCACGGAAAATGCACTACTTGAACTCGGCACTTCATGCGAAGGCGCCGGACCCAGTGCCTTTGATTCTGGAGCAGCTGGCGCTACATTAGCAGAAAGTTGTTTAATAGGAACCAGCAATCGCTGCGTGGCTGTTCGACTGTAACTATACAGGATACAGAAGTCCTCCATGTAATTTAGCCAGGTAAGAAATTATTTAAATCAGATTTATAAAGCTTCTGATTTCTAAAGCTACCACTCTTTCAAGACAGCAGTAGCTAACTAGCTAGGGGAACTGGCTAGCTAGCTAAGTAGCCTATCCTAAATCAGGGGCAATTCTAGGATCAAACCTTTAGGGGGGCTCAGTCCCTAATGAGAATGTGACATGCATACAGTGCCTTGCAAAAGTGTTCAACCCCCCTGCTAAATCACTCATTTCACTGGATAACAATTAATACATTAATATTTTTCTATATATGATATTTTAATTTACAACAATAATACATTTAATGAATTACTAGTAGCCTAAATAACATGAGTTTTACACCACAAATTATTTTTTTAAGAAAATGAAAAATGGAATATGCTGCTTGCAAAAGTGTTCAAGGCCTTTCACTTTGGCAAACCTCAATTCAATTAGGTACACAATGTTACCTTCAGAAGCAACCTAATTAGTTGGGTGGTCTATTGTAGTGTATAATAATGGTTCAAACATACAGTAAATATACCATAAAGCCCAATTCTATCAGAATAAGAAACACGTGACTACTTTAACTAAAATAATAAAGTGCATCAGTTGGCAACTGTGAAAACAGACTAGCTCAGAAAGCAAACATTAGGCAATAATCTCTAGCGAACTACGTCAGATAATGTTCTTTGACACTATTCACACCTTGGAATTATAACCAGACACTTTCTAAGTAAGGAATAAAGCACGACTGGCGGTGCAGTTCTATGGAAATAAACCATGACAGGGTGGTGTGATGTGGCCCCATGGAGAGGGCCAAGGGGCTGTTAACCACCCTGAAGTGAAATAATGCGGAAGGGAATAATGCACACCCCTCCACCCCATCAGCAACAAGTATTTAACCGTGTCGTGGTATAAACCTGTTTAAATAAAGCCATTTGAACCTGCAACTGTGTGTCCCGTCTCTACAGACAAGTTCACAAAATCTAACGTTAGAGGGCAAAAATGATTTCAGAAAATAATAATAAGTTATTATTATTTGCTAAAATTTGGGTGGGCAATGCCCACCCCTGCCCACCTCTAGATCCGGCCATGATACCCATGTGTTCCTCAAATAAAAAGATTTTGGTATACAGCCATGCGTCGCTTAACGTCCACGATACGTTCTGTTAAACAGGACGTTATGTGATTTGGACGTTGTGCCAACACCATACTATATACTTAGCAAACCTATATGGAATAGGCACGAGATACGGTAAACTTTTTAATTGTAAGCATGCAAAGTTCACATTAAAACAACGATAGAAAGTACAGTACAGTACATAGGCTACATAAGACATTAGCATAGGCGTTTATTATGACAATCAAGACATATGTATTGTGACGGGTCCGACCTGGTAGAAGGGGGTGGGGCTATTTTCTCAAAGGTAGTAGGGGGCAGGGCTATTCCCTCAAGGGTAACAGGTAAGAGTGAGAGTCTCGTGAGAACACCTGAGCTACTGTTTGTTCCCGTCTTCCCTTCGCTGGCGTTTGGATGGATGCAGATTGATGCTGTTATGACCACGGTACTGATGCTGATGATTTAATTCGCGGCATTCGGCGTTCTGCTTGGGATATAATAGCATAGAATCGTACTGCATGGGTATACCTTCTTCTCGGGTGAATGCAGGGCGTTCGCTGGCAGCATAGTTTGCAGCGCAAGCAATCATATTGTGCCTGGACCAACATCATACAGAGGGTACTAAAGTAAAGAGTCGGGCTTCCCATTCCAAACTCCAGGGCTCGTCTACTGGGACAAGGGCATCTGGTAGTAGCATGAGTATCCCACTCTCAGGAAAGGTGGAGTCTAAGGCCGCAAAGGATATCCAGTCTCCACTGCTGTGCAGTGCAATCAGTGAAATGTTTTTCCCTAGCATTAATACCGTACAATATAAATATTTGAACAGTATTTAACAGCCTTTGTTCAGTGGTGCAGAGTGTTCTATTGACAACTGGAGTTAGGAGGGCTCATCCATGGTGGTATCCTATCCGTCTAGGGGGCAGCATAGTGGGTTATTTGTGTATTAGTTTATTAAGTGTGTGTGTTTTTTGTTTTGTTTTGTTCTTTTGCTCTCTGCTTACCCCGTACTCCGGTATTGAGTGGGCCCTTGGGGAGGACTGTAGTGCCTTAAGTGGTTCTGGTACTGTTGGGGTGCTGTTCCTCTTTATGGTTTAGAGTGGAGTGGTTTGATATATGCGGTGTTTATCTCTCCCAATTGGTGGTATATACATATATATATATATATATATATATATGAGACATTTTTTTGCGATTGGCTTTACTGTGTGGTGTGAACCCTATTATTGTGTGCAGTGTTGCATCACCCTGGTACCCAGACTACTTGAGCCCTTAACGCGACCCCAATTTATAGGAGACCAGGAGGGGTAGTGGGTCCACACTGCATCACCCCTAGCTGCCTATGATTGTTATGCCAAATGTGCCTTGGATAATTTGGATTTAAGTCATTTTATATAATAAAGACAGAGCATCATCTTTTGTACTCCAGCCTCTGTGTCCTTCATTTAGTTGAACACACTGAGTGGGGAGTGGACCTTGAACAGCCTTTGGGATCTCCTACCCTTCAAATTGGAGTGGCGTAGTTTGGTTATTCGCAAAAGATAAGTTACGATTGCATCTTGCCACAGTATTATAGGGTATAGCCTACTATGTACTGTACCATTATATTCATGGCAGCGCAATCGCTTTATTTGCATGAGACATGAGATAGATGTGTTGCGTGCGGGAAGCATTGCCTTCACTACGTCCGGTTACGTCTGCTGTGTCACGTTCTGCAATTGGGATTTTTAAACTTTATAATAACCTTATGGGACTACGGACATATGCGAGCAGTTGTCTGAATGGACGTTAAGTGACGCATGACTTTACAAGCCTTTGGCCTTTTCTTTAGTGATTTTCACAATTTCCAGTGACTCTGCATTTGTAAATTTTTGTTCCCTTTAGAGCTTTTTAAACATCTCTCCAAATATGGAAAGCTGCTACATAGTATTTCATATCTCGTTCTTATCGAATCGATATCGAATCAGATTGAATTGAATCATTATCTTGTGAATCGGAATCGAATCGGGGCATCTGTGCCAGTACCCAGCCCTATTAAATAGATCAATTTTTTACCATTGTGAAATACATTATATGCAAGAATGTTTGCCATTAAAAGAACCCAAAAGATTTTTGCCATCTCAGGTCAGTGAAAGTTGCCCTGAGTCTAGGTGTCTGGGTCAAAGAATGTTGATCTGGGTGTAGCCATCTGGAATGTAGCAAAGTGTAGTTTTTTCACTGGGGGAGTGGTGGAAAGTGAGTTTGCCATGTAATTTACAGACACAGATTGCTATTTGACACATCCAAAACAAAGTTTTGTTTGTTTCATGATGTTAGGTCATAGTTAAGTCAGTTTGAGGGCTGATGAAATTTGATTGGCTGATGTCGGCCATCTTGTTTGAACCATCAACTTGTCCTTATAGACTTCATTAGGACTTTTGGCCAAGACACAGCGTGCAACATTTCAACTTGATTGGGCAATTGGTTTAGGAGTTATGGCCATTTGTTTGCTATAGCACCACATATGAACAGATTTACACCAAATTCGGTAGCCTTGAGTCTAACCGGCTGTAGATGAGGGATCTCAAGCTTGGTGAGGATTGGACATTGCATTCAGGAGTTACACCTCATTATATCAATTGAGGCCATGCCTGTAAGATTCATTGGTTTACTGTGGCCAAGTTTTTTAACGTAGCAACTTTCTTAACACAATATTAAAGATCTTGGTCTGAAGATGCTGTGTACCAAATCTCATGCAAATCGGACAAACCATCTAGGAGGAGATATATTTTAAAGGTTTTACAAAAAATTCAAAATGGTGGAAAATCCAATATGGCGCATCATTTTGGTCCAAGAGGTTTTTTTGTTCATCTGGAGCCAGGGAATCAGGGGAAAAAGAATTTTGATTCTACCCCAAATAGTTCAAGAGTTATATCCCAAAACGCGTTGTGGCTCGCTATAGCGCCACCATCTGGCCAATCTACCAAGTTTGGTAGCTCTAGCATCTATAGTTTTTGCTGTGAAAACACTCATAGGGTAGAATAATAATAATAATAATAAATATAGCTGCAAGCAGCAATGAAGGGGCCAAGCATCTCAGGGCCACCAGGTAGACAACTAATGAGAAGAACCCCTGACCAAGACACCAATCCATCACAGGCTGAACAGACACATTGACACCCACTCTTACACTCACACCTATGGGCAATATAGCATGTCTAATTGACATTACCTCAATGTGTTTGGACTGTGGTAGAAAAACCAGAATAACAGAATACCATGCTTGGACAGCTTTGCAGCGGGTAGTTTCGAGAGCTGAAAGGATCATCGGAGCACAGCTTCCAGCCCTGGAGGACATTTATATCAAATGTTGCCACAGGAAAGCATCAAATATCTGCAAGGACTCCACACACTCCCACCACAGCCTCTTTGAACTGCTGCCATCTGGCAGACGTTACAGAGCATTTCGCGCCCGAACCTCGAGACTAAGGGACAGCTTCATGCTGGGGCAATACAGGCCCTAAACCAATTCAATAACTAATGAATTACTGATTTGCACTGCTGCCAACTTGCACTTTACTGCATTGTACTGTATTATTTATTGTAATGGTATTTATTGTTATTTATTGACTCTATTATCTACCAGCTATCATATACTGTACATAGTTTTTAATATATACTGTTCATAGTTTTTATATACTGCTCATAGTTTTTAAAATGTCTTATGGACTCTCATTTTTAATTTTTTCATTCATGGAGAGTGCACCAAAAATGTTGTTGTGCTTTATGTACAATGATAATAAAGGAATTCAATTCAATTCAATTCAATTAATGTATAATGACATTAAAAAGTCTAGTCCTCCCATGTAAGACAACCCCACTTTTCAGATGTAATTGACTGATGTAGAAAAAAACCTGCTGTCTAACATTCAGACTGGCTGACACACAGGTTTCATGCTTTCCCGGCTAGGGTCCTTCACTGTGATGATGCACAAGAAATTTGGATGAAACTTCTGCTTTGGTTCCAAAGCTGTAGGCATTTGAATTTTTTTCTCTGTTTTTCTAGTATAGCGCCCCCATATGGCCAAATTTCATTAAACTTGGTGGGTACCCAATATTCCCCCTGGCAATAAAGTATACCAATTTTGGCATGACTGCAACCAAGCATTGCTGACATATGGCTCACTTCCTGTTTTGGTGTCTTCGGCATGGAAATTCATTGGACGACAGCAGCCACATTGTTTGCCCTAGCAAAATTCTTTGAATAACTTTTGGTCACACCCATCTGTAGATGATATGTACCAAATTTGGTGGTGATAGATCAACGGCCTAGGACTAGTTCGCAAAAGAAGTTTTTTCTGAAAAATTCAAAATGGCGGAAAATCCAATAAGACGGACTTTAACACCAATGGGTGCATTCGAATCGTCATGACCCAAGGATTCGGGGGAAAAGGGATCACAACTCTAGGACAAACGGTTCAAAAGTTATAAGCAAAAATGTACCTTGATGTTTGGCCTGTTGGTGGCGCTACAGAGATGGATGGATTGACCCCAAATTTGAGGCCTGAATACTTTGGACTGTCCTCTATGAATGTGCCAAATTTCATAAAAATCCACCAAGGGGTTCTATTGGCTACCATAGTCTCCCAGAGGAGAAAGTATAATAATAGTGAAAAATTTTAACAATTACAATAGGTGCCTAGCACCTTCGGAACTTGGCCCCTAATAATAAATATAGCCGCAAGTGGTGATTACGGGGTCCAAGCACATCAGCGGAACATTGAATGGGTGATGGCTGCCAATGTTTCTGAGTCATCAACTTGTCCTTGAAGACTTTATCAGACCCTTGACCAAGATGCATTATACAAAATTCTAACTTTATTATGGTTCGTTTCCACCAAGCAGTACAGTACAGTTCGGTTTGTTATGTAACGGTTTCGTACGGTAAACCCTGGTACGGCTTGTGTTTCCACTGCCAACCGTACCTTACTTAATAGGCGGGGCGTATGCTGGATGGCGATTGCTGCATCAGCTAGGTCAGTAGCGTGACATCGTAAAAGCGCGCGAAGAATTTGCTGTTCAGCACATCTGCGTTTGTCACGCCTTTCAGTAATTCAGACAGGTAAATATCCGCGCTGGAATTACGGAAGGAAGTTGCGGTCAGACTTGATAATATGATTCATTTGCGGTAAAACATTAACGCGTCAAAGTTTCCAGATTAATTGCGAACGAGCCTTAACGTTGATAGCCCTAGTTTGTATTCACGTTGTCGCACGGAAGTGACGACCCTCTGTCGACCAATCAACGGACAGCAGTGGGTGTAGCGCCATTCTTTACAAACCGTACCACCCAACAGAAGGGTACCAAAAACCAGTACGGTACGGTACGCTTATTTGGTTTGCAACTTTTGATGATGGAAACACAAATAATTTCGACCGTACTTTACTGAACTGTACTGTACTGCTTGGTGGAAACGCACCATTAGGTAACTGGTTTAGGATATATGGCAATTTCTTTGCTATACTGCCACCCATTCATTGATTTACACCAAACTTGATCACCTTAAGCCCATTGTCCCATAGATAACAGTTCTCATGTAAATGTGATGTAATGTAAATGTTAAATAGGGCACTATTTTGCCATTGTGAAATACATGTATTATATGCAAGAATTTTTGCTTTTAGAAGAAGCCAAATGATTTTAACCATCTCAAATCAATGAAAGTTGGCCTGAGTCTAGGTGTCAGGGTCAATGAATGTTGATCTGGGTGTAGCCGTCTAGAATGTAGCAAAGTGTAGTTTTTGACGGGGGGAGTGGTAGAAAGAGAGTTTGCCATGTAATTTTCATACAGATTGCTATTTGACACATCCAAAACAATCCCGCAAAGTTTCATGATGATACTGTAGGTCATAATTAAGTCAGTTTAAATGCTGCTGCTGAAATTTGATTGGCTGATGGCGGTCAGTTTAAGGGCTCCTGAAATTTGATTTGACATTTGACATTGTCACCCACTCTTATACTCACACCAATGGGCCTAATAGCTTGTCCAACTGACATTACCTGAATGTGTTTGGACTGTTGTAGAGAACCAGAATACTCAGAGGAAACTCACATGAACAGAGGTACAAGGTACAAACTGAACGCAGACGCACCCCGAACTTGAAACCTCCATATTGATAGGGAGTAGTGCTACCCATTTGCACCACCGTACTGCCCCCCACTACATATATGTCAAGCTTAAACATAAGCAGTGCCATAAAATGCAGTGTGCCTTCTTGGGACATTGCAATAGGAAGTGCCAGTGCTTTTGGAGGAGTGCAATTTTTGGGTATTTGAAAAAATCCAAAATCGTGGGAAAAATGGCAGAGACCATACCATATTAGCTAAATATAATAACATGTCCCTGATTAGAAAAGGACCCCCAATTTTTCAACACCTTTTTTGGTAAAAGACTTTTTGAAGATCAAATCTTCATGTTTAAAGGAAAAAAATTCATTTAACATGAATTTAATAAAACACACTGAATAAAAGAAGGTATGCTGATCTTTTAAATGAAATTGTCACATTTAAATGAAAATAAAATGTAATCACATTTTCAAATGAATAAGCTAATCAAATAAAAATAAAAATAAACTAGTCTACTGGGATTTCTAATAGACCTCAGCATGTTAAGTCAGACAACACTTGCTCCTCCACCATCACACTGAACACCGGCGTACCACAGGGCTGTGTGCTGAGCCCGTTCCTCTACTCCCTCTTCACCCACGACTGCAGGCCTGTATATGGTTCCAACACCATCATCAAGTTTGCAGATGACACCACGGTGATTGGCCTTATCAGTGACAATGATAAGACAGCCTACAGGGAGGAGGTAAAGCACCTGGCAGCATGGTGTGCTGACAATAACCTGCTCCTTAACACAAGGAGCTCATTGTGGACTTCAGGAGGAAGAAAGGAGGCACGCTTGACCCCATCCACATTAACGGGATGGCTGTCAAACGTGTCTCTAGCTTCAAGTTCCTGGGGATCCACATTTCAGAGGACCTGTCCTGGACCACCAACACCTCCAGCCTAGTCAAGAAGGCTCACCAGCGCCTCTTCTTCCGGAGGCCACTGAAGAAAAACCATCTCTCTTCAGCAATCCTGGTGAACTTTTATCGCTGCGCCATCGAGAGCATCTTGACCAGCAGTATCACAGTCTGGTATGGGAACTGCTTGGTTTCAGACAGCAAGGCTCTGCAGCGGGTGGTGAAGACTGCCCAACGCATCACAGGGTCTCCGCTTCCGGCCATTGATATACACTGTATATAGCTATCTGTAAATTTGTCCATAACTACTGACCTCATAATGTACATATCACATTGTATATATCCATCTGTACAAAAAATGTCCATAGCAGTCATCTTATACTGTGCATACATATAACTGTAATATATCCTCTGCACTTGCTGCTTACTGCACTTCTGGTTAGATGCTAACTACATTTCGTTGCCTTGTACTTGTTACATGTATAATGACAATAAAGTTGAATCTAATCTAATCTAATCTAATCTAATACCATTGAACAATCTCAGATAAATGGCGCCATCTGCTGTTGTTAATGTATAATGACATAAAAAAGTCCAGTCATTCCATGCACATTCACATTTATTCATTTGGCAGACACTTTTATCCAAAGCGACTTACATAGGTTACAGTTGTTTTTACAATGTTATCCATTTATACAGCTGGATATTTACTGAGGCAACTGTGGGTTAAGTACCTTGCCCAGGGGTACAGCAGCAGTGTCCCAGCAGGGATTGAACCGGCAACCTTTCGGTTACGAGTCCTGCTCCTTAACCACTATGCTACACTGCTGCCCTGCAAGACAACCCCACTTTTCAGTCTTTGAAGTAGAATAAAAACCCTGTCTTTCATTCAGGCCAATATGGAAAGTCCAAGTGTTTCTTTAACACTATTTAGTGTAATAGTTGTGGCAGTAGGTCAAAAGGTGCAGGAGATGTGCCCATTTTAAGTGCTACAAACTGATAGCATCTTAGCAGCCATGCCATTTGGACAATGTACTATGTGTTCATTTCCCAGTTATGACCTGACATGTAATGATGTAGTGATCTACAAGAAATTGATTGTAATATCTGCTTTTCCTTGTGCGGTCTGTGCCTTGTGATGTCCATTAGAACAAAATGTCATGAACATCTAAGTACACAGAAACATGGCTGTTTAAAGCTGTTTTCCAGTATAGCACCCCAAGTGGCCAAATTTCACTAAACTTAGTGTGTTCCACTCAGGCCTCATGGTAAGCATGTCTAGATGAGTTTTATGGCAATGAACAAAAGCATTGCAGATATATGGCCACTCTTTCTTCATGGTTCCTTCATGGGCGAATTTGTGGGTACACTGCAGCCATATTGTTCAACCTGGCAACTATCCTTTAACAGCTCTTAAAGACCAAAGACATAATACACAAAACCACATTGTGCCAAGCTCTAGGAGGAGATGATTAAATGTGTTTTTGACTAAATCAATGATGGATGAAACACAAAATGGCAGACGCAGAGGTTTCATAAGTTCCCAGTTAGGGTCCTTAACTTTGATGAAGCACAAGAAATTTAGCTAAAATATCTACTTTCGTGCCAGAGTAATGGGGATTTAAATATTTTCTAGGAATGTACCTGCCAAGTTTCATGATGATAGGTCATAGTTAAGTCAGTTTAAGGGCTGCTGAAATTTGATTGGCTGATGGCGGCCATCTTGTTTGAGCTATCAACTTGTCCTTTTAGACTTTATTAGGACCTTTGACCAAGAGAAAGCATGCAATATTTCAAGTTTGTCGGACTATTGGTTTTTATGGAGTTATGACCATTTCTTTGCTATAGCGCCACCTATGGACGGATTTATACCAAATTTGGTAGGCTTGAGTCTAACCGGCTGTAGATGAGGGATCTCAAGCTTGGTGAGAATTGGGCATTGCATTCAGGAGTTACACCTCATTATATCAATTGAGGCCACGTCTATAAGATTCATTGGTTTACTGTGGCCACGTCTTTAAACATAGCAACTTTATTTATATAATATTTAAAGATCTTGGTCTGAAGATGCTGTGTACCAAATTTGGTGCAAATCAGACAAACCAGCTAGGAGGAGATAGATTTTAAATGTTTTACATAAAATTCAAAATGGCGGAAAATCCAATTGGTGCATCATTTTGATCCAAGACGTTTTGTTCTTCCTGAGCCAGGGAATCAGGGGAAAAAGAATTTTCATTCTAGCCCAAACGGTTCAAGATTTATAGGCCAGAACGCATTGTGGCTCGCTATAGCGTCACCATCTGGCCAATCAGGGTAATGTTTCTAATCTGAGTAGTGGGTGACCATTGGAACCTGTCCACCAAGTTTGGTACCTCTAGCATCTATAGTTTTTGCTGTGCAAACACTTTTAGGGCAGAAAAAAATCAGAACAAACACAATAGTAAATAATAATAATAAAAATTGGAACAAACATAATAGGGTTCCAGCACTACGTACTTGGACCCCAAAAAATCAGATCAAACACAATAGGGTTCCAGCACTACGTGCTTGGACCCCTAATAAATATAGCTGCAAGCGGCGATTACAGGGTCCAAGCACATCAGCAGAAAATTGACTGGGTGATGGCTGCCATTGTTGTCCTTAAAGTCTTTATTAGGACCTTTAACCAAGACATAGCATGCAAAATTTGAACTTGATCGGGCAAGTGCTTTAGGAGTTATGAGAATTTGTTTGCTATAGCGCCACCTATGGACGGATTTACACCAAATTTGGGAGGCTTGACTAACAGCCTGGAGATGAGGGATTGTACGTTTGGTGATGATTGGTCATTGCGTTCAGGAGTTATAACTCATTATATCAATAGAAGCCACACCCACCAATTTCATTGGCTTACTGCTGCCACATCTTTTATGTTTTAATGTAGAAACTTTCTTCATACTGGGATTAAAGATCTTGGTCTGAAGATGCTGTGTAGCAAAGGGCAAGAACAGTCACCCAACCCTGCCTCGACCCCGGTCTACGGGGTACCAAACATGCAACTATGATCACCAGACTTGTTGGTATGGCAGTCAGAGCACATACTCAACAGTAGTGGCGGCACTCCATCACACTGCCCTCCCCTTCTGGAAGTGCACCCATGCGCTTCAAGCACCAAGGTGTCCCTCACACAACCCCCACCGTACTTCTCCCATCCCAGGATGCCCCACTCACCAGCGCTTCACCCATATCTGGGGTCCCTCACACCATGCTTCACCCATCTCTGGGGTCCCCTCATACGCCTCAAACACTGGGCACACCTCTGATGGCCTCGCGGCCAAACATGCGACATTGACCGTGACGCCAAAGAGCCAGGCTCGTTAGTATGGCAGTCAGAGCGCATACACAACTGTAGTGACGGCATTCCGTCACATGCTGTGTACCAAATGTATGTGTATAAACAAAAGAACTACACCGTCTTTTCAGTCCCAAAGTGGCAGATAGGCGATCGCTGGCTACGTCTTGTTCCCATTGCAGTCACTGCTGACGGAGCAGCGATATTTATTTTGAATGCGCAGAAACACAATAAAGTTACGCAAAACTGTATTCGCTGTCAGCTATCCTTGTGTGGGAGTACATGTCAGGAGTTTTTCCTTACAGCAGTGAATGGTCGCGCTGCACTCCCTGGAAGAGCAAGGGGGCTCGGGCGTGCAGCCGGGTGAAATTCAAAAATTGAATTGGATTTGCTGTCTGGTGAGTGCTCCGCACCTGCTGCCTACTAGTTAAGGGGGCACCAGGTCTGTTTATGTAGGTGAGTGGGAGCAGCACGGGAGAGACGCTGGGAGGCCGAGGGCACGGGTTTTATTGTGGAGATTTTCGTTTTTTTGTGAAACGTGCAGGCACGGCGAAAATTATCTTGGTTATTTTTGGTTTGTTTCGTTTTTGTTTGTATTTGGTTTGAGCCCCGGGAGTCGTGACCCGGGGCGGATTTTGAAGTTTGGTTTTCGTTTACTTTCTTCTTTTGGAGTGAGTAGATGCGATTGTCTTTGTGTGTTTGTTTTTAGGCGGCTCCAGGAAGAAGAGGCGACCGGGAGAGTACCACGTGGAGTCCCTGAGGGAGAAGGGAAACGACAACAGTTCGAGGATGCAGCTGGGACCGAGGAGAACCCCCACCCCGCGAAAGTGCGTGTCCGCGAGGTGGCTCCCCCAGTTGATAGGAAAGCGACACCTCGAACCGGCAACTGTGTGTGTGAGTCCCCGGCGCGAGATGAAGAGGGAGGAGGGCGGACTGGCTGCTGAACTGCAGTGAGACCCTGCGGAGCTGGTGCAAGCGGTCAGCGAGAAGACGGCGTGGTCGCCGCCGGAGCCGCCAGCCCATCCGCAGGAGCGACGGAGAGGGCTTTTCTTTTTGCGTTTTTTTTTCTATAATTTCCCATAATTTTTATTTTCACTTTATTTTAGCATTTTAACATTATTGTCACATTATTTATAATTTGTATTTTCATACATGCTTAAGTCTTATGAAGACACAGACTTGATCTGAAAGAGTCCATGTCAGAGATCTGGCTTGATCTGCCATGCCTCCAAGGCTGACATCTTTCTTGTTGGGTTAACTGTCTCCATCTGCATCAGATTGATTTGCTCTCTGTTCGACCCTCCTGGCCGTCCTGGGTCTCCTGACCCTGTGCTCCTCCATGACTGATTTTTCTGCAGGAAACCAAAAATAACCAACATAAATTTCACCGTGCCTGCACATTTAACAAAAAACGAAAATCCCCACAATAAAACCCGTGCCCTCAGCCTTCCAGCGTCTCTCCCGTGCTGCTCCCAGTCACCTACCTACACTCAAAAAATAACTCTTTGAGTGAACGTAATTAAATCATGGAAAGCATTTCCACATGATTAAATGGCTCTCTGTCAGCATTAAGGAATTCTGTTGATCCAACGTGATGTAATTGGATTGAGTCAACTTAATTACTAGGGTTGGTCCAACTAATTTTACAGTAGCAAAATTGCATTAGTAAATGAATTGCTTAATGCTACAAGTCTACAGCCTGCTTGGTGTTAAAGGTGGAAAAAGACAAACAGGAGATGTTGCAATAAAACTATTTTCCAAAATAGGCAATGATAGTGTAACAATGCACTGGCAGTTGCTTGCCAATAGTTTGTCACATTTTTTGAGAAATGGATAAACAAAATACAGCACACTGCCTCCCTTATTTTGGAAAGTGCTAACAGAATGAATCTTATACTTCATCTGTTTTTTTTTTTAAAAAAGCAGTCCAAGATGTGAATTTGCACAACATATTTAAAATTTACAGTGAACGGTGACTGCAGCTTAAACTTTTGCAGTGTCAATGATTCTGAATTAAGTGACGAACAGGAAATCAATGTTTTGAGAGCCTGTACTTTTGCAGATAGTTTGTTTCCATCTAGTTCCATAATGATCTTCTGCAGAGTTTCAAAGGTGTATTTTAGCTCTGGAGGGTAGCTAAAGTTTAGCGCATACACAAGAGCAAGCAACATCGCCACAGCAAAAGGTACATTTTTCAACTCATCCAGCACTTCCACCCCCTCATCACTGGGTTCTGCACCTTCGTGTCGAACGACAAAGATCCCAAAGACTGTCTCTGCCACGGCCGTTCCACTGTTTTTGTCATTAGTTTGTGAAAAAACAATTAACAGGGGCAATGATTTTTCACTGATGTACATTACGTCCCATTTTCATAGCATGTGTCATTTTTACAGTATTACTGTAGAACAGCTATCACTAACTTAATTCACGCAATCAAAACACACCTGGAAACCTGGATTCGATCCCTGTCCCCGGATGCATCGGATATTATATTTCACAGATTTGAGACAATTAGAACACATAAAAGTTTCCAGACAAACTGAAAAGAGACTTAATCGATTGGTACAACTTCACGTATTTACCAGTTAGACTTCATGCATTTACCAGTTAGACTCTTATATTGTTATTCTGTGCAGACATGCCTGGTTTGTATATTTACATTTACATTTATTTATTTAGCAGACGCTTTCATCCAAAGCGACTTACAAAAGTGCATACAGTAAGTACAGCGACAGTACGGGGACAGGATGTGTACAGTTCCACAATGAGACAGTTCTCAGCTGAGAGCAAGGTCTGTTTGAGGACGCAGTACTCAAACAGACCTGTATATAAATGCAATGCAGTAGGCAAGTAGGTAAATTTCAAGAAAGTTTTAAGACCTTATCTTTTCCAAATTTTAAAGCTAATGGGGACCCAGAGGAAACCCCATCCATTCCAACTGTGATCATCCCCTTAGTGAAGATAAAGGTAAATTAACATACCATGTATTCCCTCACCAGCTTCTCTGGATCTTCATTCAAGTAGACACAAAGACCTTTCAGGATGTATTCTCGTCTGATGTCAATGCTGTCAGTCTAAGTATTTATATCAAAGGGAATATGCAAAAAAAAAAAAAAAAAAACATTAGGAACACCATCTCAGTCACGCAGCATTTGGCTGACCAATGGTGTAACTTCATTACTCAGTCAGTCAGTCGGTAGTTAGCAAGTTTATATTTTAAGCTTGTCTTCCATCCGCCACATCCAGTGACTGAACATGGCTCTTTCAAACATGGATGTGTTGATACAAGAGCTTCTGCTACATCCTCAAACTCATGGTCAGAGAGATACACTTTGTACTGGATGATCTTTTCAGTTTAAGCCATCAAGAATGGCAGATTTAAGTTTAGTATCAGGATTCAACAAAGTTCCAGTTTCTTTGAAAGCAGCATTGGCCCTGCCCAGCCCATAAGAGAACTGGGGCACTTGGAAGACACTGGACCATCCACAGGATCTAATAGAGGAGGTGGACTCAGGAGAAGATAAAATGTCTGTATCAAATGAACTACCAGATGAAAGGGATGATGAGTCCATCTAGAGAGAGGGAGGTTGCAGCAACTGAGTAGGGAGGGGGCAGGGAGCCACCAGGCTGGGCAGGTCCAACTGAATTAAAGATGACCTTGATGGTACTTTTAGTCCTCGATATCTGATATTGAGAGTAAGTTGGTGAATTCATTTCCAAACTCAGAATCCATGAATTGAAGCCTGAAGTCCCCTTCTACTCCACACTGCCTCTATTTGCTGTGCGAGTTCACTGACAGACTCTGGAATCCCATCTGGAAGGATCAATCTCTGGGAATTGTTTTCTCCTAGAATGATTCTGAGCTTCACTGGAGCAGCCATTTCACAACAGTCTGTTTATGTGGAAAGAGAAGATTAAATGTTTTAACAAGAGAAGATCTGAATTTCAACAGAGCAATGAGGGGACAAAAGAACCATTCAACATTTAATCTGAAGGTTACCACATGTTATATGTTTATGTGTCTTTTTAATGTCACCATTCTGAGAGGTCCAACAAAGTAGTCTGCCAAAGGGTAGTCATCAGCCAGTTCACCAAGCTCAATCAAAACAGTTTCTCTGGCTGGACATGCAGGCAGCTCAAAGGCTCTGAAATGTTCCCTGTACCACCCAGAAAGCCTTCTCACCATGAAACACAGTGCCTTCTGTACAACACAAATCTGAAGAATCTCTCCAAAGTCAGGCAGTCTACTTGTAGACCCATAAGCGACTATCATCCTATTACTGAAATTTACACCTTTGCTCGACACACACTTTGTAAAGTGAACTTCAGTTGTACCAGGGAATTTCTGTTCAATAGCCCAATAGCTATTTGTTGTTTCAAAACATCCACAAGAACTGTTGAGACATTTGTGATCTCTAGGGCAGTTTTTTTTCAAAACTGAATGATCTCAAGTGATATGAAATCATTAGCTGATGCTTAATAGCTAGCGAGAGGGGCACATTTTTAAAGCAATTGGTGTGTCGCACAACCCGCTTAAAAAAACTGTGCTTCGCCTCCAAAGTCCCACAAGAGGACCAAACATCCTAATCAGCTGGGGATAGTGCTCTAAATAATGATGCTTTGGTAGTAGTTGCACATCAGGAAAGAGTTCTTGGTACCTTTGTCTGTGCTCTGAAATTTTGCCTTCAAGATATGCAATGGACTCATCTGTGTGTGTCGGAGCAACCACAAGCTCCACAATGTCTTTTAACCCTCTATGGTACGCATTATGATATCAGTGGCTAAAAAAATATTTGTAATGTTTTTCTTGCTTAAAATTGGACACTTTAACAAAATCAGTATACATTTTCATTATTTTAAAATTTATTTATTTTTTAAAAGTTTGTTGCCTCAAAGCAACATTGTACCATAATGGACAAAATTAAACATTTGATGTTTTCATACAAAAATATTAAGCATATGTCTTCAAAACATATATTTCTTCAACTAAACACTTAAACAGATTTATTTGTTGTTTTAAGCATAATAGATTACATATTTCACAATAAGTCAGATATTGTATTCAGCCGTTGCTCTTAGGCAACATTGTACCATTGTGGAACAAAAATATTTGAAAGTGATCATATTATCAATTCATCAAATATCAATCAATCAATATTATCAAATCATTTTAATGACTGCTGTTTACAACCAAAAACAGTAAATAGCACCATTACCTTCTCCTTACATTCACAAGCATGCCCATACACACACAAAAGCATCCGCATGAACACACAAGTACCCGCATAAACAACACAATCTCCTTCCTCTGTTTGGCACCTCACTGCTTGTGAAACTTGAGGAAGCAATTCCTCTCAACACAGAAACAGAGGTAGGTAGCACATTTTGAGCACAACACTTTTACAATTCCTGAACAAGCTGGGTATTTGCATCTCTGTTGTGGTACTGGAAGGATGGCCCTACATGTTCTCCATTGTAGATTTTTTGCTCGTATGTATTGCTCTGGAAAAAAATATATATTGTGAGAATATAGAAAAGGTTGACCTATTTATTTATTTATTTACTACCTAACTAACTTCACTTTCATCCTACAGTAATCAAGCCTGCTACTATACCTCCATCTTCACCATCATCAGGTTCCTCATTCTGAACTTCTTCCTGTTGATTTTCTAGTACCACAGTATCTCCATTTTCATCCTCATCATCATCCTCATTCTCACCCTCTCTCTGCAGGGTTGCCACTATCACCTCACCTTCCTCATCATTATATGACACTTCATCCTCACTGTCATCAACTGGCAGTGCCACCTGTGCTGTAGATCATTTTGACTTGCCAACTTGTGGATTCATCTCCTGCATTAAAATGTGCAAATATATAGTATGTGAATTACATATTCTTATACATGCAATAGAAAATCTTATTCCTGGAAAATACATGTAGATAATTCAAACTCCATCCCTTACAGATGTAATGTACTTGCATCCTAACCCATTATGCCTGGTCTGGCATTACGTGATTTCATTACGGTACAATGTTGCCTCAGGGCAACACGCAGTTTTTTTGTAATTTCCTGAGATATATAGATGAGAAACTGGACAGAAAAACACTTTTTGTGAGAGGAAATATGGCGCCGTGCGTCATGTGCACATGTGCTGAAAGAGGAAGCAGAATGGCCACCTGTGGGGCATGTGACCAATTTTTTTGCATTTTCATTGGTTAATACTGGGGTGTCCAGCTCTTAAGGTGGACTGAGCAGTGTAAGGGATGCCTCATTTTCTTTCAACAAGGTAAAGTAGTCTATGTTGCCTGGAGGCAACATGGTACCATAGAGGGTTAAGTCAAACAGTATTTGCCATGCCATTTCACCCTCAGGTACCAGATGCCGAATTATGAATGGGAGTAGGGCACAATTTTCATGGGCATTCCCACCTATTGTTTTCCTTGTTGAAAATGTCTGTGGGATCACATGTGGCCCATTTGTCTTATCTGCCCACTTATAAGGGAAATGCAGGATAGATTTGTTGACGGTCTCAAGATTGAAATATTTCCTGGGATACACCTGACTTTACTGTTTTTGTTTGGATGTCTGTTCTTGTTCCTGTGCAAAATCACAGATCGCAGATATACCCACCAGAAAAGCTCTCGTTAACCTGGGAGCTCACAGTATAGTTGGTTTTATCTGCCACAACAACCTGAATCATGCCTATAAGACATCTGCCACGCAATGGAATGAAAACTCCCTCTTGCTCCAGAGTTTTCATATCTTGAAGAAGAGGATGTAAGACACGGTCATAACCGTACTTGTTCACATCATCAGTTTTACACAAGACTACCAAGTAAATTGAGGATAGTGATGAATGTGAGCCTGGAGGCAAATTACTCAAAGTCCAGTAGATTCTACAAAGCTTATCTTTCCTGCGAGAAGTACCCAGAGGACTGCAAATCTCAAAATCATCTATGTATAAACTTACCAAAATTCTCAACTCATCCCCTGACAGAAAACTGTTTTCCTGGAAGTGTGACCCATCCTGAGAAGATTTGTAAGTATGTTGCTCACCAGTCACCCTATTAGTCTGCTGTGCTCTGTGGTTTTCAACTACCTTGTCCACAACATCTTTCCTATCAAAGAGCTGCTGCAAAGACTTCAATATAGGCACATACTGAAAACTCCTTTTCTCCTTGGCATCAAGTATGTACTCAATGGGTTCTACAACTTTAAAGCTTTCTTTGTAGTACTGGTTGCGGAGATAAGATGTGCTTAGGGGACCACCCTTCCCTATGGTTTTGAGAAAGGGGTTAGATGCGCAGAGAGCAGTGGCTACTTCTGTTATCACAGACTTTTCAGTTGTGGGACTATGTTTCTGAAATACATCTTCAAGAATGTTAATGGAGAAGGGCAATGTTGCTGTAGTGCAGTTCTTCTAAGAACTCATCAATTTTTGTGCCTGACACATGTGCAAAATGCTCTAACTTGAGCAACGCTGCAGCAAAATTCTGCTCAATTACTTCGGGGAACTTCTTAGTTACATCCACATCACTACTTGAACATGCACTGTCTTCTTCAACTGCAGAGTCATCTTGATTATGTGCATCTTTCTCAGGATTATCAGAGGATTCTTGTGAAACTCGAGTGGTTGTAACTATACCTGGCTTGAAATCTTTCAACGTATGTGGGTTGTGTTTCCTGTTCTTGGGAGAGTGAAATGTTCCGGATGTATTTGTTTGAAAACTGCAACCCCCAAACATACAAGTAACAGTTTCATTACTCTTCAAATGAGTGCCAATGTCTACAAATTAATCCTTCTCTGTAGGAAGATCGCTACAAGATCACAAATGACAACTGAATGTTGACAATTCCAGCAGCTCCTGGAGTTTTGTTTAGGATGGACTCTACTTAAATTAATGTGCAAAGCTTTCCATGTCTTAAAAGTACACTGACAGTTTGTGTGTGGGCATGGGTGGCATTGCCTATGAGGGTGCTGTAGTCTAAAATGTTTTAGTAGTTCATATCTACCAGATAGAGATACACTACACTCCTTACACTTCCACATCCCCCCACCCAAACAAAATAAAAATTTACTGTTTTAGGCTGACCACCTCCAGATCCGGCAGAAAATAATAAAAAGAAACATTCAAATCACAAACTTGATAATGGCTGATGACCCCTTCTGCCTTCAGTCACTGATGCGGTTGGACAGCAGACACAGGTGTGGCCAGTGCAGTCCGACAGGACACTCTTTCAGTCGGACGGCAGACACAGGACACTTTTGCAGTCACAAATTGCTGTGATAAAATGAGAGATCAATCAAGTAACGTCTATGAAGGTTAAGTTAGCAAATAATCATCGACAGACCTGCAAACTCTCACGTAGTGAAAAAGGTGACAAGATATGAAACTAAAATCAGGTAGGGGGGTCCAAGGCATTCTTCTCCAGAAGAAAATTTTTGTGATTTTAATACGCAAATGAAGCCTTTTGGAGCATTTTGAGATTAGAACACAATGAGAAAACAACATCTCATTTTGATAAACAACTACGTTTTATTGCATTTTGACTCTTTTAATCACAATGTCTAACAACAGGCAAGATGGGCCTCAGGATAAGCTGGCACACTGATAGCCAAACACACACACACACATGGAGGAAAAGAGCACAGAGGCCCAGAAGCAGAGGGAGAAGAGGATGAGTGAGGATGGGTGAGAGAGAAACAGAAAAAGTAGAGACAGAGGGAGGAAGAGAGAGAGGCACAGAGGAAGAACACACATCATGCTTTTCTTTCTTTTTATGTTTTAAGTCTCTTCGCCTGTACAAGTGCTTTGCTTGCATGTTTGCAAGTAATAATACTACACTGTAGAAATACTCTGTCACAAGTTAAAGTCCTGCATTGAAAATGTTACTTAAGTAAAAGTACAAAAGTATTAGCATCAAAATATACTTAAAGTACCAAAAGTAAAAGTACTCATTATGCAGAATGGCCCAGAATAATATATATTGAGAATAATATATATTATTTTATTATAATTACTGATGTATTAATGTGTTTATCGCACATTAATGTGAACCTATTTTTAATTTATATCTATTTTATATATTACTTTACATACTGCTGCAAAGAAACAAGTAACTAAAGCTGTCAGATAAATGTAGTGGAGTAAAAAGTACAATATTTGCCAATATGTAGTGGAGTATAAGTATAAAGTAGCAGAAAATAGAAATACTCAAGTAAGGAACAAGTACCTCAAATTTGTACTCAAGTATGGTACTTGAGTAAATGTACTTAGTTTCTTTCCATCCTTGGTGGTGGTGGTGGTGGTGGTGGGGGGGGGGGGGGGGGGTGTTGTGTAAACGTTCCTTTATGGGTTCCTACTTCTTAAGATAAATAAACTATTTAAAAACCCTCTTGGATTAGCTGGATTGTCACAAACATTGTCACAAAGCTGAAAACAGGGCTGTTTTTCTGAGTTTATGAAAAGTTAACTTTTAAGAGATATGTGGTTCTCACAGGACAGCCATGCTACAAACATATGATGGAATATGATGTATTGCTGTAGATTAAACTACCCAACAATATACAACGTAGCTATAATTAGCTCAACCTTAAACATCTACAGTAATAAAATGCAACATACACATTAATACAGCAGTAATATGAATCCAAAAACATCATGTATAATAGTAAAACACTGACAGGGACCATTTTACTGCATAGTGAGTACTTTTACTTTTGATACTTTAAGTACATTTTGCTGACTATACTTACATACTTTTACTTAAGTAAGGTTTTGAATGCAGGACTTTTACTTGTAGTGTAGTATTTTCACAGTGTGGTATTAGCACTTTAACTTAAAGGATCTGAATACACCTTTCACCACTGATTGTTCTCACCTGTCTGAACGTCATTCTGTGAGTGTCACGCACCGCGAAGTCCTCCACAATCTGCTCTAGGTTCAACTCGTTAATTCTCAATGCGTCATATAACCAGCCCGCTATTACCAGTCCACTCAGCCTCTGTCCCGCTGCGCTCTTCAAAGTTGTTTTTAATACTTAGAGCTGAATGAGGTCACATCAGGGGTTATTGTCACAAACAGTAGAAAGTCCCCACACACCTCACTGAAGGTAAAAGTTCCTAAATGAACTCAGATGTCACCGCTAGAGGATCCACCGGGAGGATTTTATCATTTAGCATGTTAGCCACACCCAGCATGTACCTGTTAGTCACGCAACATTGTGGGTGTGTTTGATTGAATTTTTTACTATGCCGAGGCACAATAATGCTAACCTTAACCCATACTGCAGCCGAGTGCGACCACACCTCCCGCACCCCGGACACTCGGCCAGTGAACGTAAACACTGAACATGTGTGTTTTCCACAATGTAAGCAGAGTGTAGAGTGTCTCTTCTCTGGAGCTCTGATGTCCTGCTGCGGCAGGCACACCAGCGGCTTCTTCTCTGCTGCAGCCACTGATTTATCATCTTTCTTTTGTTCCCTTCTCAAACGGTTTTGGTGCATTCATGTGGTGTCGGAATAATCGGAAAAATGAGTTCCCGACTGGGAAAATTCATGTGAGCGCCCCCCTCAAGTCGGAACAACTCTGAAACTGGGCGAAAATTTTGGCCGAGTTGCTGACGTCATACGCGCAGAAACATGGCAGACGAAAGTAAATGTTTGGTTGATTTTAATTAATGGTGCAAATTCACGTATTGCATATAAATTTTTTTGCTAACATTTAATTTATAGCCTAATATGGTATTAGGTTGTAACGGTTAGTTGCTATCCACATAGTGACCTAGATTAGTTAGAAAAGTTAGGTTATTTATTAGCAGTAGCCCTGATAAGTCAGGTAAAGCAATATTTTAGTGGTTTCAGCAACCAACGTGTTGTTTAAATGCTCTGAGCAAAAAATAAATAAATAAATAAATAAATACAACACATCATCTTTTTAGCGTCCATGTTGTTTCCACATTCCGACCTAAAAGCACATGAACACACCGAAGTCGGAAGAACGACTTCACAACTGGGGAAATGGGACCATCCAAGGAGCACGTGAATGCAGCATCTTTTTCATGTGACTTCTGTTTTTACTCTGAAAGGGATACCTCTTGAAATGTAGCGAAGTACAATACGTGTGATAAAAAGAAGTAGGCTAAAAGTAAAATTACCTTTAAAAAAAGAGAGTAAAATACACACACACGCACACACACAAAACAACTTGTTACAGTAACGAGAGTAAATTTACTCTCGTTAACTAATATCAGGGGTAGAAATAACGAATATTACATTTATGTAATGTTTGTTACTTCCACCCCTGATAATTAGCCATGCACATGGTGAAGGGCGGCTTCTAAAGTCTGATTAAAAATAACACAAAATAACTATTGAGACCAAATATGGGTGAAATGATGGACTAACAGCTGATGACATTTATGCACAGTATTTTTGTATTTAGATGGATGGTAATGAATGTCTGCTTACCTTTTCAATATGCACACCAACAGTCGATCTTTTCAATGATTGATCTTCTCTTCTCGCGATGACTGCCTGCCGTGATTTTTCCGGTTACCCGTAAAAACTAGATTGTCTCAGCTTATCTCAACATGAGTGAATCTAATAAATGTTAGGTTGTTGAATTTCATGCAAATACTACATGATTTAATCACGTTCATCTTGGAAACATGGAATTATAGGCTATCGTACAAAATACATATTACACTTTAGTAAATGTAACAGGCTGCCAATTTCCCTTTTTTGGGTGTAAAAAGACCTGGTGCCCCCTTAACTAGATAGGCACACTGGCGTAGGGGAGGGGCCCGCAAAGCACGCACTATTTATTAATAAATAGTAAATAATAAATACATTTTAAAACACAGTAGCCTACGTATTATCCAATCACAATCGCCCCCATGATTTTGAACCATAACCGGTATGGAATAGCGGGAAAGCAGCAACATTGAGCAATCGTTGTTTCACAGATCAAACATCGATTTAGGGGGATGGATGCAATTGCCAAGATATTCAGTTGTTTACGACCCAGTGAATTCATATAAGCAAACGATGATGCGTTGCATGCATCCGCCGAGACACTAGCCCTACTCTACAAGGATGATCTTACATCAGATTTTCCATTACAGCTACTTTCTTTTCGAAATGCTCTGAGGTCAGAAATAAAAACTATTGAAATGGGTTCAATTAAAGATCTGACCGAGCTCCTGTACCTGAGACATGCATCTATTCTGCCCAGTGTCACAGACGTGGCTACTGCTCTCAAACTTTTTTTTAACCATTCCTGTCACTGTGGCGAGTGCGGAAAGATCTTTTTCTAAACTGAAACTGATCAAGAACTATCTAAGAAGCACTAGGACTAGCCGTTCTCAGCATTGAAAGCCATCACGCTCGCCAAATGGATTTAACAAACATTGTTAAGGAATTTGCACAGATGTATGTAAGGAGAAGTTGTTTTGCTCATTGTTAAAGGTAAGAAAGAATACACTTGATTCTTATCGGGTTTATGTATTAATCTAAATACAGAACCAAATTAACTCAGGGTGTGCTAATGGCCTAGCCTTAGGCCTATGTGTTTTTTCTGTGCTTGTTAATGTATGGACGGTCATTTTTGTGTGTTCACTGGATAGGCAGCAGGTGCGGCCTATCTAGTTAAGGGGGCACCAGGACTATTTAGGTAGGTGAGTGGGAGCATCACGGGAGAGACGCTGGGAGGCTGAGGGCATGGGTTTTATTGTGGGGATTTTCGTTTTTTTGTGAAACGTGCAGGCACGGCGAAATTTATGTTGGTTATTTTTGGTTTGTTTCGTTTTCATTTGTATTTGGTTTGAGCCCCGGGAGTCGCGACCCGCGAGTTTGTGTAGGTGTACAAACAGAACAATTACGCCTGTGTTCAGTCCCAGAGTGGCAACTACACTGCAAATGTGAAATCCAAAGTTTATCACCGACAGAGTTAAATCTAACACTTTCAGAGTGTATATATGGGGACCACCACGAAAGTGTTAATTTAACACTTCCATAAGTGTTACAAGTTACAACACTAACAGGGTGTTAAAATTTAACACTGTAAGAGTTAAACAGTAACACTGAATTAGAGTATCTTAACACCAGATACTGTTAATTCTTGCTTTAAAAATCAACTCCAAGAGTGTTGCTTTTTAACCTTAAGCCAGTGTTGAAGTGACACTAATGTAGTGATGAAGGCTCTTTTATATTACTCTATGCCATGGGAATAAGAGGGTTCCTTGTATTTAACTCTATAAGAGTAAGCAGATATTTCATATGGTGTCATATATGGTGTCTAATAGTGTAGTGTCATCATTACACTATTATATGTCATTGTAAGCCCTAGTAAAGTGTATGTATTTTGTACAAACCTTTGAACCATTTCACATTAAACTGGAAAAAAACACTAAGATGTACTTTATTTAATTATTAAACAACATAGAACCCCCCAAGTTCAGCTCATTACAAAATGCAACAATCAGTCACAACATAAAAGAACGAATCACAGCCGTATGACATCAGAAGGTCAAAAGGTTTGTGATGCTGCAAATCATCTCTTTTAACAATATACAAATTATCAAGTTCTTTAACCTGAAAACATGCAGGTGCTCAACATAAACAGTCTCCATCTCCATCACAATAAAATGTCTCATCTTTTTGTAGGGTTATTGCCATAATTTTACTGAACAATGGCATTTCGTCCTCCACATCAACACAAACAACAGATCCACAGTGATACTCAACCCCATCACATCTTACCCATACAGTAGAAGATACAGTAGTGGACTTGTCAAGTTGAAGTGTTCACAGACCAATTCATCATAATCCAATTCACTTAACATTTGAGTTTTCACTGGCCCTGACTCAATACCTTTGACAGTAAGTGACTCCCAATGACAGGCTACGGCTAACTGATGCTTCAGTGCTAAAGACTTGGTCAAGTTCTTGAAGTTCTTAATGCTAGATTTGAAAAATCTATGCTTTGCTTTGTATCTCATCATCCAAACATGAACCAAAGGACCAATTTTTGTAATCAGACCTGGATAGTGGATCATTAAGTGATGTTTAGGGATCAAATTATGAGTAGGGTAAAGTTCTTTAAATAGTTTGTGATGTTCTGCAATCAGAGACCCCAAATAGACAGTCATACCCTCAGTGATGCTAGGAGAGAAGACTATGTTTACAATATCAAGCAGAAGTAAGAGTAGATTCCAATGATTATCTTCCTCTGGAACAATATTGCCAAATATAAGCAGAGTGTTTCTCAAAAGACACATTGTTTGACTAGCATTGAGCCCAAGTCCATTCCCCTGCATGTTATTCTGTGTTGGCCTGTTCTTGTGGTCTAAGTATCCATAGCTGTACCCATAAATTCTCAGTAGGATGTTTTCACTGGAATGAAATTCTTTGCTAAATAGTCAAACAGTAGCTTGACTTCATATTGTGCTACACCTTCAAGGATGTCATGCATTACATCAACAACCACATTATCTGCAATGTTAAAGTATTTTAACTCATAGAGAATGCTGTTGTGTTTGATACCATAACATGAACTTTCACCAGAATTCTCAAGATGTTTGTAATGCTGCTCATTCAGCTCTTTAGACCGCAAAACAACCCTTGGATCATGTTCACTGAATACGGTTTGAGCTGTGGCCTTGTCTGTTAAACATAACCTGCAAAAATATGTGGCACTAAACGATTCTACATAGCCAAGGATACCATTTAAACCTAAATTGTCACCTGTAATCTGTGATATTGTTCCATAAAGAGGTTCCTCGGAAAACGACAGTTTAATCCCACACACTTCAAGCTTTTTAACGTCATCTACAAAAAGAGTTAATTTATCCAAGCCATACTTTCTGGTGTCTTGTGAGTGAAACAGGGAAATGAGGTGTATGTTCATGAGAGAAGAATTGAGATGAGGTGGAAGATTTCTGAGTGTGAAATATAAACATCCAAGCTTTTGCACACCCTGCTTAGAACCCAGAGGGTTAGGTGTTTCAAAATAGTCATAGTAAACCTGAATCTGCAGGGCATACTTGAATGATGAGAACAACCGATTATTTTTGAAGTAAGTACTAGGGCTGGGACGATATGCTTTTGTCATGATACGATATTATCACGATACTTTGGTGCCGATTCGATTCGTATTGCGATTCCAATATATTGCGATTCTACAAGTATTGCGATTTGATAGTACAGTGGCTGCCACCTCAGAAGCAGACTTGGTCTTCAGGCTTTGATGATCAGCACTTTAGTCTGTGGTTGAATCTTTGGCATGTTGTGAGAGGTCAGGTTGCACTTCACATGAAGGTCTGGTGTGCTGGGGTTCTTTTTAAACACACCTGGGAATGTGTTCATTACAGTATTTGTCACAGGTGAAGCTCTAATCTGTGATTGGTTGAATCATTTAAAGACGCGACAAGACTTTTGTCCAAGCAAAATCTGACCTTTCTGTCCTAATTAAATGAGAAAACTCAATGAATGGCCTTTGCCTTTCATATAAGCCATTTCTGATTCCAATTGATCAACTACAAGTCAAGTTATTATTTGTTGTTCCTACAACTTGGATAAGCGACAAGACTTTTGTCAGCCACTGTATTGATTATTGCAATTTTTCTGGAACTATTTTTACTCATGTCACAGTATTCAGCAGCCCAAGCGTTTAGAAGCGCCTTCTACAGGCCTGGTGGAATTCTCGGCCACTCTTGGCTCACATTTTTCAGTGAAAGCAATGCAGCAGTCTAGTGCCACTATTACGCATATGACGTCACAGAAAGTATTGATTCTGGGAAGAAGTATTGATATTTAGTATCCTGCTATAAAAAAATCGCGATATATCATGAATCGATTTTTTTTTTCCCACCCCTAGTAAGTACCATCACAGAAGTCAGCATACACATCATACAATTTAGAAGATTGGATGTGGCTGCAAGTCACGTTGTTCTTGAAAATAAACTCCAGTGTTTTAAACAATGGTATGTAGATGAAAGTGTTGTTGACCGAAACCTGTTCATAATTTCCAGAAATTATGTTTCTCTTAGAGTCATATCTTACTCCTAAATGCACCTCTGCAGGTTGTACAACTCCATAAAAATTTAGCATAAAAATATTTTTTCCATTTGCTATCAGTGTTCAGGTCAGCAAAAGGGTTCTGCAAATTGGCAAGCACATCCTATACTGCCCTTCTACTTGGGTTGCACTCTGGCACAACCTTCAAGATTTGACTTCTAATAGATGTGTGGATATCATTCAAACATTCCTCCATAGTTTCTACAACTGACAAAATTACATTGTTTGCAACATCACTGCCCTGCAACTTAACAGAACCACACATATCTTTTGACACTAAAGGATGATCACTTTGAATGGCCAAATCTTGATTTGAGTCCAAAGTTCCAATAGAAGGTGAATTGTCAGATCCATCCAAAGGCAGAGTTGGTGTACCTACAGATGATGTGATGTCAGATGAAGTCATTGGCTCATCAGACCAACTCAGTTCAGTACCTCTAGTGTCACTGTGAAAACGTTTAAGATGTCTGCAGAAACCAGAGTAACTTCTGACCTGTAAAGCACACCCATCCTGTGCACATATCAAATTTAACTTTTTGCCAGGATATAAACCATGTAAAAGTTTGAAATGTTGAATCAATACCCCACCGGAGCCATGTAGTGTCCTACAAATATAACACCTATACACCTATCCTTGGCATGGAATGAGCTTTTTATCCATGACTATGTAGAAGCTGTAGTTGGCTCGCCTGCTGGTTCCCGAAACTAGCAGATATGGCTGCCGACGTTCATCTGCATCCAAATGCTCATCAAGACTCTGTCATGACTGGAAGGAACATAAGAGAAAGGACTGTAATCAAGTACTCGTTCAAAAGAATATATTCAGTTCAGTGACAATATTTTGTGAAATACATATGCAGTAGAGTCACAACACACCTTGTGAAAAGCTACCAGGTGGTCCATAGCTTGACCTGCACTGATCTTATGAGTCCTCTTTCTCCCAGCTGGCTGAGGTGACAGGATGTGCAATAGCAGGAGTAAAGTAGATATACTGTATCACTGTCCCAACCTGGGAAAAAAAACTACTGAACCACTGAAGCAAATAATTCTACAGACTCAACTGTCTTGCATAAAAAATGTGTTTGGACAGTTTAACTATGAATATCCAGAATTGACAGGTTATTTCATACAATGGTAACTAAAATGGTCATTTCCATTAAAAAAACAAGCAACATGTAAAAAACAGTTACCTTGCCAGCTGTCTACAGATGACTCCACTTGCTCCTCTCTGGCAGACTGTAAAAGGTGTTGCAGCAATGGTGTTGGTACAAGCGCAGCTGCCTCCTTTATCAGCTTGGGTTTGTATGAGGGCCACCTTTCCAGAAGCCTAGCAGACGTCTCAGATCCAAAGAGAAGGCTGAAGTCTTGAAGAACCTAAAACATGGAAGAATACACAGGACAACTAAGAATAAGGCAAGGAGCAGAACATTGTCAATGTCAACAATCTCGTCAGTAATTCAACCTTACTAATCCTTTTGTGTCCAACAGTCTTGGGAACACAGACAGGACTGTTGATGAACTTTGAGGGTTGTGGACAAGCCTCTGCCTGTACTGGAATGTCTCCCGATCATTGGTATGGGTCATCAAAGAAATGGCCTCTTCGCATGGCTCATCCTGAGGCTGATCTTCTTGACTGATATTCCTGATGAGTGTTGGACCACCTCCTGTCACAACTGCGGCCTTAGGGGAACTAGATGACTCAGGGCGAAGCTTAGTCTTCCGTCGAATTGTCTTGAGCCGCCAAGCCAAGAAGCCTGATCCACTCTGGTCATCATAAAAATGCTAAGAAAAACAGTGAAACGCAGTCTCTAAATATCCCTTCAATAAAAGACTAGAGTACTCCCTTGCCATGGACACGCTTACCACAATACATAATAACCAGCATTTAGCTACCCGAAAAAGTTTCACACAACTTACATAGCCTTTCTTAGAGAATGGGTCTTTCAGGGCATGGAACAAGGTGATGATACCGAGGGCATATTTTTCCTTAGTCAGTCGTTGTGGAATTCTCCTAACATAAAAATGACACAATATCAATACACTAGTAATACACATAAAAAGAATGGTAGAAAAACAAAAAAAAGAAAGTAACATCTTCAAGGATAGCATACCCTTCAATTTCTGTCATGTGTGCTGCTAAAATGTCACCATCTGTCACCTTGAACTGTCACATTTGCTCCGTGTCCTCGTACTCCTTTAGGATTGCTGCTCCACCAGGTTTCTCAAGCAGAACCTTCTTAACAAGCTGAAATGATTGACATAAAAATGTATCACCACCTAATATTCATAATATTCATCAATACAAACTAAAAATGGCCAGTTGAGTAATGTCCTGCCTTGTTTTTAAACTATTCATAGCTGTACACTAGAATGTCTACACCAGAGTTAAGCCATTACTTTAGGCAAGCGTAAAAATCAAAAGCAATTAAAAACTGGGAATGATCAGGAATAGATATAACAGTTAATGTAATTTCAACAAAAATAAAGCTCTGCTTCCTCACATCTCTGGCTGGAGCACACTGCAGCACCCTGCCTCCATGTATGCTCTTTTACACAGGCGAAGCTCAGTCTCAGTATCCTCTCTACTTGACAAGGAACATGTGTCCATGAGGCAAGAGGAAGACTCATTGGCAGGCGACTCTAGCAAAGGGGAAAAATATAACATATCATCAGGTGCACTGACAAAAATAAACAAAAATGCCACAATTCCTTCTGTGCCGATTAGCTACACTTCTGCATGGCAACTGTATGTGTAAATTGGACAAAGTCAATATTTCACTATACAACGACCCAATCCAAGCACAAAATATACCTTTATCAGAATTATCATGGATGACTAAGCACACATCCTTGGTCACCAACTCTGGAAATAGACATCATCTATCTCTGTTCCTCCATCATCTGTCACTGTCAGGGTTTTGTCTTCATGTATGGAGACGTTCTCTCTGACTAAAAAAAGTTAAGAAAAAAGTATTACTCAAAATATACTGTAATTAGTGCAAATACATAGCAATTAATTGATTGGAATTTTCTTGTCTGATTCCAAAATTCTTTAGCTTGCAGCCTATAATTAACAGCATACTCTAGTTTGTAACTATTCTTTCATGAAAACTCAATTGTATGTTTATAAAACACTGGCTATTAAATAACTAAGAACCGGACCAGTTTACAGGAGACACCTTTCCCGTTTTTTTTTTTTTTCTCCAACTTAAACAAATGTACAATTGATGAACTACTCAGCTGTTTACAACTAAACAGGTTTACACTTGGTTTTAAAATGCATCTTGGGCGATCGGGTCACAAATGGACAGCCGAGGCACATCGCCGTTTACACCTGTGTCTAACATGCGTCTCCAAGGGGTCCAGCTGACCACTTGTGTTCAGATTTCGTTACTGCCCACGTCACCCCGCCTACATCAGTCTCTGTTGCCAGATTTGTTTAGCATGGGCTAGCTAAGAAAACAAAAATGTTTCAAGAACTAATATACTTGTACGGGCTATTTCAACTGTTGAGAGTGGCAAGACAAAGTCATTTGTGACTTGCAAAAGAGTGCAGGACAAGACGAAAAAGGAAGAACGTTAGAAAAGCATTTTTCGAGCATTGGCGCACTGTCACCAAAACAACCACCACGTCCTGCACTGATGACATATTTTCCTATCCAAATTTTTATGTCCAAATTGGGGACGCATCAGGATGCATTAGCGTTTACAATACAAAAGATATGTGGTCAAATGTGTCCCAGACCACCTCAAGTGGTTTGAGTGATTGGATCACAATGCGTCTTGGTGGTCGTTTACACTTGTATTTAGTGCTGTCCACTTGTGATCCGATTGCCCAAGACGCATTTGAAAACCAAGTGTAAACAGGGCCTTAGTCTCATGTCACCATATCTCAAAGCACTGAAGTAGCTAGCTAGCTAATGCTGCTTCATATCAAAGGTAGCCTAACATTAACTTACCTACAGCGATGAACATATCCAAGCATGGCTCCCCTATCTTGACATTTTTTTCGTATTCAGGTATCTCACCTTGGCAATCATCTTAACATCCTTTTGAAGTGGATGTGATTATCTGTTGATGGAAAGGCAAAAAATTTTACATTGTCATTCGTTTTGATACATTAGCTAGCTACCTACCTACTTGTCTATCTATACCTAGCAACCTAGCAACGTGGGTAACTTTAGCTAACAATGCTAACACTGAGTATTTGCACTAATGTTGCTATTTACTAGAGCAGCGATTCTCAAACCTCTCCTGGAGTACCACTTGTCCTGTATGTTTTAGATCTCTCCCTGCTCCAACACAGCTGATTCAAATTATCAACTTGTTATGAACTCCTGAAGCTGCCTAATAACAAACTGATCATTTGAATGGTTTGAGAAACGCTGTACTAGAGTGACAAAATGGACTTCAAAAGCAAATGAATGTAAGGTACATTCACATTACATAACATAAACATTCACAAAAACGTCCAGTTCACATGCAATATAACGTAACAATATCAGTTAGAGCAATCTAACGTTAGTTGACAAGAAGCGGGAAAGCCTTAAACTTTTATTATGTAGGCTACAGCTTCATAAAGATTTACAAATCTTGTGCCACACAACCACTAGTATTAGATATTAACCAGCGTTTGCCAAAAGTAAATTATTAACTCAACACATGTGTTACGATCATGGTTGTTTGTGTTTGTGTTTGCGTATTCATTCGTTTTCCCAATGTATGTGTTTTTGCTCCGGCTGCGTGCTTTGCGTCGTTTTACATTTTCCCCAGGTCCGGCTCATCCCTTCCCCGAGGTGTGTCCTTCCTTGGGTGTCTCCTCCCCTCGCCCTTGATTGGAGTGTTTCATCATTTCCTGTCCGGCCCGCTCCCTTCACAGAGGCTCAGTCCGCGCAAGAGAACAGACCACTTGTCGCTCCCTGACGTTCGCTGTCCGATTCGTTTATGTATTTGTGATTGCTAGTTGTACATCGTCGTGCGTATGCTTAGGTCCTCGTCCATGTGAATTTGTGAGTATTGCTTTTGGTTTTCGTGACACTATGATTGGGTGTGGGAAGTAGGGAGTCGATGCCAACCTCTTTTCACATTGGTTTCGTTAGGAAGGGAGAAAGGTAAGTTTTGCTGTATCTTTTTGTTTGAGATTTATTTTGTGTTAGGTCAGTTAGTTTCCTTCTCTAGTTTAGAGTGTGTCTTGTTTGTTGTTTTGGCTTTGTCGACTCCTGAGTTTGTGTTCCCTGTCACCCACTTTATTTATGCTATATGTTTTTTTAATGTTTATGTAATTTTGTTACACTTTCCCGATGTTCGCGACTTTGGTTTCCCTTTTATCCCTGTTACGGTCTGACCCTAGACCGGGCCGTTACAACACGATAGTCCACCACCTGGCGAGGCATCCAGCAAAGGGGTTTGAGGGAAGCAAGGATCCGACCTTTATTGGCAGGAGTCTGATGTTCCTTGCAAAATATCCCGGATGGAATGGAACTCTTAGTCTTAACACCGAATGGGTGTTTATGTAAACTCTGCAATTTAACGAGGGCGTTTTTTGTTCTATCTACACTGAGAGTGTTGAAAGTGTAAAATTTATCACTGAAACCGTGACACTTTGACTCTACCGGAAGTAACACTGGAAATTCATCACCAGTGAATTTGCTGTGTAGGCAATCGCTGGCTACTTCTCATTCCATTGCAGTCACTGCTGACGGAGCTGCGATATTTATTTTGAATGCGCCGAAACAATAAAGTTACACAAAACTGTATTCGCTGTCAGGTATCATTGTGTAGGTATACATGTCAGGAGTTTTTCCTTACAGTGGTGAATGGTTGCGCTGCACTCCCTGGAAGAGTGAGGGGGCTCGGGCGTGCAGCCGGGTGAAATTCAAAAATTGAATTAATGGGTTTCTGATGGGATTGGCTGTCTGGTGCGTGCTCCGCACCTGCTGCCTATCTGGTTAAGGGGACACCAGGTCTGTTTAGGTAGGTGAGTGGGAGCAGCATGGGAGAGACACTGGGAGGCCGAGGGCACGGGTTTTATTGTGGGGATTTCGGTTTTTTTGTTAAACGTGCAGGCACAGCGAAATTTATGTTGGTTATTTTTGGTTTGTTTCATTTTTGTTTGAATTTGGTTTGAGCCCTGGCAGTCGTCACATGGGGCGGATTTTAGCATTTGTGAAGTACATGATGTACATGCTTAAGTCTTATGAAGACACGGACTTGATCTGAAAAAGAGTTCATGTCAGAGATCTGTCTTAATCTGCCATGCCTCCAAGGCTGACAGCATTCTTGTTGGGTTAACTGTCTTCATCTGCATCAGATTGATTTGCATTCGATCCTCCTGGTCCTCTTGGGTCTCCTGACCCTGTGCTCCTCCATGATTGATTTGTCTGGTTCATACAATGCGGGTGGCTTATTCATTGCGCTGAGCATGGGACAGTCATCTTCCCACTCAGATGTGTTTGTGTCAGCTTCCAGGTCCTTATCCAAAGCCGAATCTCCACTGTAGGACAGGGACACAGTCTGAAATGGCAGCTTCTTTTTTTACCGTCTCAAAGTCGGAGGAGTGGTCTGCGTCAATTCCTCCATCTCCGGAGGTGCCACTTGAGACCTCCTCAGTCATTGATGCCTGCGGTCTGGAACCGTCCTCATCCTGCCACTCCTCATCAAATTTATAGGGTGTTGGGAGTGGACAAAATTCCCAGCCCTGCCCCAGTAGGTTCTTTCCCTTCTAGGGATCCGCCTGCCACAAGGACACCAGGACACGGTGAGTAGGGTAACACACACTTGATTTTTACCAAAAAAAAACAAAAAAGGGGTACATCCAAAATTCATAAAACAGAGACACAGTTTCGTTCCCGCCCGCAGCTGTTCTCCTTCCCCCACCCTGCTATCCTCTCCTGTGCTCCCCTTCCTGGACCCAGATAGCAGGTGCGTAAACCCACAAACTGAAAACCCTCACACCACCACCAGACACCCACACACGCACACACGTACACACACACGTGCACACGTGCCCCACTGCAGTACACTCTGTGATCTGGCGCCCCCGCCACCTGGGCACAGGGGGAGAGAGGACCACTCTCTTCCACAGGAGGGGGAAGTCCTACCGCCGTGGGGGAGGCTCTCTACACGCACTCACACGCACCTGTACGCACACCACGCAGACACACACAGAGCACAAAAGGAAATATAAGGGGGGACGTAGCTCGGTCCACGCCACCGTGCCGGGCCTTGCCTACATCCTAAAATAAAAAAAAAAAAAACGCAAAAAGACAAGTCCTCTCCGTCACTCCTGTGGATGGGCTGGCAGCTCCGGCGGCGACCACGTCATCTTCTCGCTGACCACTTGCACCAGCTCCGCAGGGTCTCACTGAGGGAAACGGTTCAGCAGTCCTCCTCCCTCTTCACCTTGTGCCGGGGACTCACGCACACAATTGCCGGTTCACGGTGTCGCTTCCCTCTCAACCGGGGGATCCACCTCCTGGACACGCACTTTCGCGGGGTGGGGGCTCTTCTCGGTCCTGGCTGCGTCCTGGAACTTTTGTCGTTTCCCTTCTCCCTCAGGGACTCCACGTGGTACTCTCCCGGTCGCCTCTTCTTCCTGGGGCCGCCTAAAAACAAACACACAAAGAGAAACTCGCATCCACTCACTCCAAAAGAAAAAAAAAAACCCCAGCGTCTCTCCAGTGCTGCTCCCACTCACCTACCTAAATAGACCTGGTGTCCCCTTAACTAGATAGGCAGCAGGTGCGGAGCACGCACCAGGCAGTGAATCCCATCAGAAACCCGTTGATTCAATTATTGAATTTCACCCGACTGCACACCTGGGCTCCCTCGCTCTTCTAGGGAGTGCAGCGTGACCATTCACCGCTATAAGGAAAAACTCCTGACATACAAACAGAAAAATTATGCCTTCTGTCCAGTCCCAAAGTGGCAACTAGGCAATCGCTGGCTACTTCTTGTTACCATCGCCATCACTGATGACGGAGCTGCAATATTTATTTTGAATGTGCGGAAACAAATTAAAGTTACACAAAACTGTGTTACACAAGGTTACCTGACAGCGAATACCTGGCAACTAAGTGATCGCTGGCTACTTCCTGTTCCCATCACCGTCACTGCTGATGGAGCTCCGATATTTATTTTGAATGTGCAGAGACAGAATGGGGCGATTGCTCTGTTGTTAGCTTAGCTGCGGTTTAGAGTTTAGCACGGTTTTAAACGCATATTTTGTGGAAAAAGTCACGTGGCTTCTTAAACCCCATTGCTGTGTCATCGGTACCTGTGGTTTAACCTACTGCTGAGGTTTAGCTTGATCTCAGTTGCTGTGTCGTCAAGAAATCTCATACCAGCCACTAGAGGTCGCTTTTTGTGCGTATTTGTTTAAAACTGATACTGAGGTGGTTTAGCACTAGTAGCGCTGTGCCGGTCTGACCCACTTATACCTAGAAGCGCCGAGTGGCCGAAGGAATTAAAACGACCGAATTTTGGCACTACTTGGACTGTGCGGAACTAATCATCATACGACTTCGATAGTGACTATGTCAAGCCCTGTTGTCATGACATGCCACTATTTTACAGCAGCAAGAATAATTTACAAAAATGAAATACAAACAAATGTTTTGAAAAGTGGATAATTAATATACGCGCTTTTGTTTCACGTCCATGTGCGTAACTAATCATCATCTGACCCTGATAGTTTGTGTGTAGACTATAGTAAGCTCAATTCTCATGTCATGACATTATTTTAGTGCTGCAACAATAATTTGCAATGTTGAAATGCAGACATTTTACAAAGCGGATAAACGTATAATAAACGGATTTTGTTTCACATACATGGTCGCAACTAATCATTATATGACATAAATAGTTTTCAGGAATTTTGCAAATGGTAATTCATTCAATATAATAACGGCAATCGGCAGGTGATAGGAGATGACGGCATGGGCGGGGCTGTTATGATCATTGTGTTCACAGTAGCACTTCTGAGACATCGAGAGCAATAAATTGGTATGTCTACAGCACACTGTAGTGGCTACACTGTTTGGGCGATTTGGGCACGGTTGCGCGGTGCATTACTTACAATGACTCAGAGAGTGCGATATACCCCACAGCAAGCGCTGGAGCTGCTGTGTAATATTAATGAGATGGAATCGGTGGGCAAACAATGTGAGGTGTCAGATGGAGATGAGAGCGATTGCGGAAGTGAATTTAATCTGAACCTTGAATCTGATTCAGGTTCAGAATCAGACTCTGAAATTGAGTGTGCTGGGGACTCATTTCAAGAGGCTAGAGATGGCATGGTATGGGCTGGACAAACTGCTGGCAACCCTCGGGGTAGAGTGCGAGAGTGCAATATAATGAGAGAAACCCCAGGGCCCACGCATTATGCCAAGGACAATATTACAAGTCAATTGAGCAGTTTACTGTGTTTGATTGACACAGAAATGTGGGAAAAGCTTCAAATATACACTCAAGCTGAAGCTGATCGAAATAATGCTGATAAATTCAAACTGACAGCTGACGAGCTGAAAGCATTCGTGGGTCTCCTTTATGTGAGAGGAATTACGGGCGGTAAAAGCATGAACCTGGATGAGTACTGGTCTGCTGACTTGGGAAATCCCATTTTCAAAGAGACAATGTCTTGACAGAAATTCCGAGATATCATGCACTATCTGCGCTTTGATGACAAGAACACAAGGGCTGCCCGCCTTGTGACAGATAAATTTGCCATGACGTCTGAGATTTTCGATAAATTTGTGAAAAACAGTATTGCTTCGTACACACCCGGTGAGAACATTACTGTCGATGAACAACTGTTCCCTACCAAGTCGCACTGTCGTTTCACACAGTACATAGCCAATAAACCAGACAAATTTGGTATCAAATTCTGGGTGGCCGCTGATGTCGAAACGAAGTATATGCTGAACGCAATTCCCTATCTAGGGAAAGATGACACTAGACCGGCTGGTCAGCGGCTATCGGACAGTGTTGTGATGCGTCTGATGGAGCCTTTCCTGGGGAAAGGAAGAAATGTCACGACGGACAATTTCTTCACCCCGTTGGCACTGGCAAACAATCTTTTGGCGAACAAAACCACTATTGTTGGCACGATGAATAAAAACAGACGAGAGATGCCCCCTTGTACACAGGCACAGTCTGAAAGATTTTCCACCAAGGTGCTGAGGGCGGGAAAAGCCACACTCACGATACACCAAGCAAAACCTAAGAAAAATGTATGCATCCTGAGCACAATGCATCAGACAGTTTCAACTGATGATGGCGCAAAGAAACTGCCTGAAACAATTTCCTATTACAACAGCACTAAAGTTGGTGTTGATGTCATGGATCAAATGGCACGGCTGTATTCAGTAAAGGGAGGCAGCCGCCGTTGGCCTGTGGCTGTGTTTTATAATCTGCTTGACCTGGCTGCGATTAATGCACATGTTCTGTACAAACAGTGCATGAACGTCACCATAAGCAGAAGGAAATTTATTTGTGAGCTGGCTAAAGAGCTATGTGTGCACCAGAAAATGGCAAGGGGCAATAGCACGTAAGCGACTTATGCCTGAAACCCCTTCTCCGCCTGCGAAAAGGAGACAATGCCAAATCGGAAGATGTTCAGGGAACAAAACTTGTGACGTCTGCCAGGCATGTAAGCGACTTGTCTGTGGCAAATGCTCCAAGAACGGACCAAAGCTGTGCTTGGAATGTTGATAAAGCCATGCACGTATCCTGAGCATAGTTTGAAGGGAACTTGACTTGAGTTGGTGAACAAATCAAACGATTCTTGACGCGGTCATTACGAGCACAATGTATCAGGCAGTTGCGGTTGACAGTGGGGCTGAGAAACTACCCGAGACTATTTCCTCACTGTTTCAAATCGGCTGATGTTCAGGGAACAAAACTTATGATATCTGCCAGACATGCAAGCCAAATGTAATGCCTTTCAGTAGTGATAAAGGCACTTGCAAAACATTAGCTTACGTTGAAGGGAACTTGACCAAGTGATTCATGACGCGGTCGTTAGGAGGGGGTTGGGATCACACCTAGGCTATTGTTCTAGGCTGTCGGTCGATTATCTCTCCACTTGAAATGGAAACGCAAAGCGGCGAGGCGGAATAAATGCACATCATTCCCTGCTTGAACAGGCTGTGCACAAGGGGTTACAGCATCTCGACACATAGGATACTAAATAGCTAGAAAAGTACTTTGTTATGTAATTATTTACTTAGTGCATTTTTCATTGTATAGAGTACCTTGCGTATTTGTCTTGTGTAATGTATAATTAATTTTTCTTAAGTATTTACTGTAAATAAACTACACAGCTGTCGATTTTCCTAAAAGAAGGTGTTTTTTCGTGCTGTAATTCAGTTTAAATAAATTCAATTTATTCTAAAAGCCTAGACATCAGACACAGCTTTGTTGACAAAACTCAATTGCGACATACATATTTTGTAAAAACAACATTCATGCATATTTATTCACTTTCAAGCTGTGCCTACATTTTCTATTACATGTGTGAAATTAGTTTTAGCTAAGACTCATGATAGGCGGTGGTAGGCTGTTCGTAGTATGAACTAGTTCGAGACACTAACGATAGACTATGGCACTCTATTGGGAGGGGGTTGGGAGGTGTTACTCGTAGGCTACTCGGCAGGCTAGATGATAGCCTACTGAATGCCTTGAAAAGTCATATTGTTTGCTTTATCTGTTAGTTGTGGTACATGACTAATTTATTCAAATGTAAATGTAAAGCTTTATATCCTCGGGAGGGGTTATTGTGTGGTGTAAGCGATCATTTCAGAGACAGACGAGTTTGGAACTGAAACACTTTAGCCTACTTCTCCAGTGCCACCCAAAGGACTCTCACACTGTAAACCTGTACAAGTTTCAATTTACACAAATTGTAATTCTCAACCAAATGCTGCCTGTCTTGTCATTCCGATAGGCTGTTCTACTGAATAAGCGTGAGGTCTTATAACCCCGTGACGCGGTTTATAACCCCGTCACCCGACACGTCGCCCAACAATTAGAATGTCCAAATCTGTAATTTGTCGCAACAATAATTTTTGCACTAGTTGGACCGTGCCCTTACAATAAATGAAAGACTAGGGACAATGACGTGATGTCAGTCGACAACTGAATGTTTATAAAACTGGGCTACGCATTTACAGACCAACTGCTACCGTGTGTGTGGCATCTCTAATAATAAATTAATTCTCCAAGGCAGAAGACTAAATATTAAATAAAAATACTATGAAAAAGTTGCCTGAACTAGTCTTGCTTAGTGTTGTTCAGATGGTTTTCTCAGTAAAAACATTATGCTGAATGATGGAAGGGCTGGACAACAAACGTTCTAATGAAAAAATCACCGACTATCTACAAGGAAATGATACATTGGCCGAGCTCAAGTTGATCTTGTAAGCAAACTATTTGCTTTGTGCAAGAAGTGCCATCAAGCGTTCATTATGTGTCAGTAACAGCGTCCTTGTCTAATGACTCTGCGGTCTTTTGACCGCCTAGCCGCGCTTTAAGTAGGTAAACCCAGCCCGGCGCTCTTAGTAGGTAGTCACAGCGGTCAAATGACCGCCGCTCGGTGCTTCTAGTGTTTAGGAGAGACAACCATTTCATCTGTAGATTGAGACCTACATCATATCCTACACACAAACTGTAGTAATATTTTGTCTGCCCCCATGTCGGCCTAACATCAGGCTGTCGTCACTTACTTTGACTGTGTGAAATAAAAGCTACATAGGCATATCTCTTTATTCAGTCCCATAAATAAGGTTTGCGGAGATAACTCTACATCTTCTTCGAAAAATTGTGGGCTGTTTTTTTCTAATCGCAAAGACAGAGGACAAAACACGGTCATCTAAATAGTGCATTCTGTATTCATCACCAGGATTTTAGTGCTGTGCGGCACCGTCAATTTTCAACAAAAAGAAATTTACAAAATTATGTACGCATGCTGTGAGGTTAACTGAAATGGTTTGCAATGATGGCTTGGCGAAATGCATTCCCTGCTAGATCAGCAGCATCAGGTCCAGCGGCAGTATTAAAGTCCTGAAGGTCAGCACCTTGTGGCTGAGGGTAACGGGGCTCATCCCAGTCGATTGCCAAGTTATGGAGGACTTCACAGGCGACTGTGATGATGCTTGCCCCTCTGCGGGGTGGTCCGAAGGCCAAAGCAGAGGCATGCAAAGCGGCTCTTCAATAAGCCAAATGTTCAGATTCAGATTCAATCTTTATTGTCCCTTGGGGAAATTTGTTTTCACAGTCTGTACCACAACAAGAAACATTCAACATAAGAAACATTCAACATAACAGACCAAAACATTCAGCATAACAACCCTTACAGTTAACACAGAGACAGTATAGCAACTACAGCAACACTGCTATCTTCTACACAAGTTATTCAAAGCAGTTATGGCAGATGGGATGAAACCTTTCTATAAGTTATTTGTTTGTATCTGATACCAGAGGGGAGGAGTGAGAAGCATGTATTTAAAGGATGGCAGGGGTCCTGTACTATGGTTTGTGCTTTGCGAATAATGGCAATGCGAATGAGGGCTGATAAATTGGGAGTGGGAAGGCAGATTATTTTGGAACATGTGTGAGTGATTTTTATGAGCTTATTCCTATTATTGTTGGGGAGCATGGTGAAGTAGCAGGTGGCACAGTACAGAAGGATGGACTTGATGATGCTGCGATACAGAAGGAGTAAAAGGTGAAATTTGACTGAGAGGGACCTGAGTGTACAGATAACATGGAGTCTCTGCTGACAACGTTTATGGATGTCTGTGGTGTGCTGGTTGAAGTTCAGTTTATTGTCCAGAGTGACACCAGGGTATCTGAAGCTGTCCACTATCTCCACTGGTTGGCTGTTGATGTATATCGGGTCATGTTGGGTGGTGTTCTTGCAGGTATCAAATATGAGTTCCTTTGTTTTTGTGACGTCAAGGAGGAGGTAATTGTCTGTGCACCACTGGGAGAAGTGAGCAACAGATTGTTGGTAGGCTGTGAGTGAGTTCTTGTCTGTAAGAAGAGCGAGTATGGCTGTGTCATCTGGGTCTAGCTGTGGGCTGACAAATGGGAGGATGGCATTCAGTATTAGTTTCTCAATACATTTTGCAAGGATGGAAGTAAGTGCTACTGGTCTGTAGTGGTTCAGTTCAGAGGGACAGGGTTTCTTGGGAACAGCGATGATAATAGATGTTTTCCAGAGGGTGGGAACATCAGTTAGGAATGATTCACAGAAGAGGGAAAAAATGAAGTTGTTCAGGTCTGTAGCGAATGAGACGGGATCAGTGGGTGATGTGGAGGGTTTTGGAGTGGAGCCAGTGAGTGTTTTCACCTTCTGCAAGGCCTGCCTGGTATTCATGCTGCTAAAATCCTGCTCTAATTTGTCCTTATATGCAAATTTTGCCTTCTTGATTACATTTTTCACAGAGCGGTTTATGTTTCTGAGTGAGAGCCAGTCCTTGCGGTGGAAAGCTTGATGTTTTTCCCTGAGCATGAGTTTTATTTGAGCTGTCATCCGTGGTCTGGAATTGAGGTATTTTTTCACGGATTTGGCTGGGATGGAATTTGCCATGCAGAACTTGATGTAATCTGTGATTACCTCGACTTTAGTGTTTAGCTCATCCTCAAAAACACTCCAGTCTGTGCAGACAAGTGACCCCTGCAGTTCTGCAGCTACATCCTCCGACCACTGGTTAACGCTGTAGGTTGTTGAGACGTTTCAGTGCTTGAGTGTACTGCGGAAGCAGGAAGACGATGTTGTGGTCCACTGAGCCCAGTGGTGGCTGCACTCGAGTGCTGTAAGCGTTGTTTATGTTCCCATAACACAAGTCCAAGACATTGTCCCTTCTCGTCGGAATATTGACATTTTGTTGGAATGACGGGAGAATGCTGTCAAGCCTGCAACTGTTGAAGTCCCCCAAAATGAAGACCAGAGTGTCTGGGTACTTCTCGAGCATAGCATTAGCACACCGGGCTAATTCAGGTGTGAATTTGGTGTTAGCACTGGGTGGGATGGAAATCATGGGTTATCCCTCCTCGTCGTCCTCCTCGTCCCTCGATCCCTCCTCGTCGTCCTCTTTTCCACGGTCTGTTTTGGATGTCAGTTGGAATTACATCCACAGGTTTTAGGCTGTGAGGGACAGAGCCTCGGAGAAAGAGGAGATCCTCTCTGGAGAAGGTGAGTTTTTTTTCACCGTGCGCCTCTGGGAGAAACGCAGCACTTCTGAGATCGTAGATTAATTGTAGGACGATCAGGGTGATCCCCCCGTTTTTACGATTCTGGACATAGTAGCCATGATAGCAGATTAGACAAACAAACCTGGAACAAGAACTTGACAGACTTGCCAGACGGAGACCAGACACGATATGGACGCGGAAGACTGTGTTGTCGCAGCAGAGCATGCGCCAAACAATACTCACAGTTCCTTCAATGTAGCAGCGACTCTTCTTGTGGCTCTTATTGAACTGGACCTCTGCATGGGTTATTGGCCTCTGAACAGGTGTGTGTGTGTGTGTGTGTGTGAGTGTGTGTGAGTGTGACCAGGGGTGGCTCCGCTGGCTTCTCAGTTCCCTCTTCACGGTTGTAGGAGTTGCAGAGCACAGCGAGGTTAGGGCTAAGTTTGCAGTACACATAAATGTTCACTGGTCATTGATGTTTTATATGTAACAGAGCAGTATCTCAGTTAAATAGGTGGTTTATCCTTTTTTTTTTAAAAAAAAAAAAAAAAAAAAAACATTCCAAATGGTTTGATAGCCGAAGTATCTTTTAGCATAATAGGTTATTCATTTGCATGTTTTACTGTAAGCAAAAACTAATAGTTGCTTTGGGTTTGTTTCCCATGTTTGCATCTTGCATCTCTTGATGAGATACAATAAGTTTGGACCTCCAGCATTTTGGCCAAAAACTTGATTCCTCTTCTAAGAATCTAAGAAACTAAGAAAACCAAAAACGAACATTCTAGCATGCCAAAGATCCAAAGCATTCATGAAAATCTAATCAGAAAAATAAGTGTGGTTATGTGTTATCATTGTACATTATTTCTTGGGAAAGCAACTTGTTTACATGTAGCAGTAGTGGCCAGCTGTATTGCCCTGCAATCACACACACACACAGACACACACACACACACACACAGTGACATTTCATACCTTTTCCAGAAATCCACAAGGGCCACAAGTTTGCTCCATAGTGCTGGTCCAGATTCTGTCCTTACAAACAAGTAGGATCAAACTGATGGCAGCTCTACTATAGCATATGGATGGTAAGGTATGACCCATGACAAGAATTAATTTGGAAAAAAAATCATTTTAATTAATTTTTATATTTTATATTAACTCAGCAGAAGCAACATGCACCATGCAACTTTTCAATTCAAAAGAAGGCCTCAGAAAACAAATGCGTGGCAGGACTTTTACTTTATGAAGCCGGGGTGTCCACGTCTGCTAATAATAAACAAAATTTCAACATATTTTGTAGAAACCTTTACGCTTTTGCGCGTACGGTCACACTGGTGTGATTAGCCACTTAGCACATATGCTAAAACCGGTTTGATTAGAAAACTAGATTGGAAAAATTTTAGCTAATTTTAGCTTTGAAGAAACAGCGATTTAACATTAAAAATATTGTTCCCTTTCATGTACAACATGTTCTGGACTGACAATAAAAAGAACACCTGCCCTCCATCCAGCAACGTTGCACTGGCAGAGGAGCTCAACAGCTTCTTTGCTCGGTTTGACAGAGACAACAAAACACCAGTGGTGAAGGCCCTGCCATCCGATGGAGAGACAGCACTGACGCTGAGCACACAAGAAGTGAGGAGGACCCTCCGCAGAGTCAACGTGCGCAGAGCAGCTGGACCAGACGGCATCGCTGGGAGGCTGGGAGGTCCTTGCTGACATCTGTAACCTCTCTCTGTCCCTTGATATGGTCCCCAAATGCTTCAAAACATCCACCATAATCCTGATACCCAAGCAGTCAGCAGTGACAAACCTGAATGACTACAGGCCTGTCGCTCTCACCCCTGTAGTCGTAGTCGAAATGGGTTGCCACAAGTGCCTGGATCGACTTGTGGCAACCCATTTCAAGAGTGTCATCCCCGCTACCCTGGACCAGCACCAGTTTGCATACAAGGCAAACAAATCAACTGAGGATGCCATCTCCATTACCATCCACACTGTGCTGGACCACCTGGAACACAAGGACACCTATGCCAGACTGCTTTTTATCAACTACAGCTCTGCATTTAACACCATAATTCCCAATAAACTACATTCTAAACTACACAATCTGGGTCTCAGTACACCAGTTTGCAACTGGATGGATGTGGACTGAGCCCACTCCTCTATGCCCTCTTCACCCATGACTGCACACCTGCTCATGCATCCAACACCATCATCAAGTTCGCAGATGACACCACAGTGATTGGTTTAATCTCAAACAATGATGAATTGGCTTATAGAGAGGAGGTACAGAACCTGGTGGGGTGGTGCAACGACAACAACCTCTCACTCAATATCAAGAAGACCAAAGAACTGATCATTGACTTCAGGATAACCCAGAGGAATGCACAGGCACCACTAACCATAAATGGAGAGGCTGTGGAAAGAGTCTCTAGTTTTAAGTTCCTGGGAGTAAGCATAACAGAGGACCTCTCTTGGACCACTAACACCTCTGCGATAGTAGGGAAAGCACAGCAGCGTCTGTACTATCTCAGGAAACTGAAGAGAGCAAATCTGCCCCAGAAACTACTGGTGAACTTTTACTGGTGTATTAATGTAATGGCGTGTGTATGGTACGCCAGTTCCAACAGTAATGACCAGAAAACACTTCAGTGTGTAATTAGCACTGCACATTATTTGCACTGCAATGCAAATCTTCCTCTTGTGCAATAATTTGTACTATGTTCACCGCACTTTAATACAGTACAATGTACACAATAACACGGGTATGTTCAGTAACAGCCACTGTAAGCTCTTTCTTCACATGTAACTGCTAGGAGTACCTCCTGTCACTGCCCAGACACTTTACTGTTATTACTATCTGTTTATTTCAATGCTACTCTCATATTCTACACCATACATCTTGATTTTTTTTGTATATTTATTCTTGTTGCCTTACTCTTACTATATGTTGTCACAGCACTGATACCAGGGAGTAACTGTAATTTCGTTGTTCTGTACAATGACAATAAAACTATCTTATGTCTTATGTCTTATGTCTTAATGGCAACCGCAAATCCACGTTTCGGTGCCTGGGTTCCAGTTGTTTCTGCGAATTGCAGCGATGCATTTGCTTCCCTTTTCTTTAGCTTTTGGAAAAGAGAGCTCCAATTTCTTGTTGAATCTATTTGTATAGTCAATCGCACAACAGCTCTTTCCCATTTTAGATGGGAGTTTTATAGCCGGGGATTTTATAGTTTTTTTTGTGTTTTTGCAGCATTCAAGCTGAACGCTAACGCTGCCTTTCTGCCACTCAGTGGGTGTAACCCGCAGTGGCTCCGCCTACTGTGACATCATATGCATAACCTCTATATGTAGCCTAGCAGCTCATACCCCCAGCCCCTCCCCCAGTTTTTTTTTACGGATCTGCATGATTCACATGGGTCACATTTTCAGGTCGGAAAATCCGGAATTCTGGATTCATCTGGAAAAATCACATCCCTGATAGTGGTAAAGAGTAGGGCTCATAACCAAAAGGTTGCTGGTTAAATTCCCCACAGGGGCTCTGCTGTTGTTCCCTTGGTCAAGTTGCTTAACCCATGATTTCCAATGTTTTAAATAGGTAAAATTGTAATCTATGTAAGTTGCTCTGAATCAGAGTGTCTGCTAAATGACAATAGCGTCGTGACTGGGCTGTGGCACTGTAGTGTGAACAGTGTCAGTGATTTGCATAATGACATTTAAGTAGCTTTCAGTATAATACCTTAATCATCTCTGTGTTTATTTGTTCTGCTTGATTAAGAGTCAAGCAGTTAGTGAACAAAAAAGCCATCCGAGCAAGTCTGCTCATGCCATTGCCTTTCTCCTCTTTGGATTTTGCATTCAATTTCTGTCCATCCCAGAACTCTGCTGCATTCCTGCATATGCACGGAGTATTTGACCCATCAGGCAACCTTATCAAATTTAATCAGATCTAAATTAAGTCTAAATTTAAATCTAAGTTAAATCTAAATTTTCTTAGCTAAACGACAATGACAGTGCAGGAGGTACTGAATCCCAGCCAGTGACTGTGATCTTTTACTGAGCACTTGACACCATAGACACCATTCCTTTGGATATACAGTAATAAACATCTAAACAAAAATGTACAATAATGGCCATATTACACAGGTACAAAGTATACATACTAAGCAGCACTTGTAAAATGGGTCTTTCACTAAGTTTATTAATTTTTAAAAACAATCTTTTTGTAGCTGTCAGCATCCTCTCTGGATTGGTCTGCTCCTAGTGCAGAGGTACTGAGAACTGAGTAGTGATCCGCAGTGTTTAAGCAGCCACAGGATTCCAATAATCACTGTCTCTTAGAGTGCTGGGGACCTAAGGAGATCTCAGACCGAGAAGAAATTAAAATTAAATTAAAAACCACTTTGGTCCTTTAATGTAGATTAGAAAATTCAGATGTTAAACTGGGTAAAACCCAGAGTGCGCTGGCCTGCTACAGGGTACAATATTTGTGTGGAGAGGGGGAACAAAGTCCTGAATGTGGAGCTATGGTTCCTGGTGAGGGAAACACCATGGAAAATGCTGCTCTCCAGCACCAAGTTCCAAGCTGGACACGCAGCTGTTGACTGAACCCTGGGTGACTGGATCTTAGCTAGAGAAATGATCATACTCTCAGAGATCCCCAAAGCTGAGGGAAAACATGACTGTAAATCATGCCATGTTTAACCCAGTTATGCCATTACATTTACATTTATTTACTTAGCAGACACTTTTATCCAAAGCGACGAACAAAAGTGCATACAGTATAGAGACAGTACAGGGACAAGATGTGTACAGTTCCACAATGAGAGAGTAGTTCTCAGCTGAGCGCAAAGTCTGTTTGAAGACGCAGTACTAGCTAATTTATACAACTACAGGGTAAAGGGCAACTAACAAGATCCTTATTCAAAACAGCGCAATGAGTGCGAAAGTAAAGGCGATAACAAAAAAACAAAAAGCAAAAAACACACAGCAATTTTTAACAGCACTGATCCAGATGGGGAGCAGAGAGATGACAGCAGACAGGAGTTGGGAAATGACTGGTTGTCAGTGCTCCCGCCCCCTAGCTATTGTGTTTTGTTTTTCCCTGTCCTGCTTTTGTTTTCCTTGTGTTCTAGCCCTGCCCCACTCTCCGCCCTGTCTCCGCCCACCCGATCATCCCCTCCTGCCTGCTTACACACCTGCTTCCCATCTCCTCATCAGCCCAGCCCTATATCTACCCTGCTTGTCTCTGTCTTGTTGCCAGTTCGTTGCAGTGTGCCTTTACCTGTCTCGTTCCCGCCGTGTTTTTCTGCCTGATTGCTGTTCCCCGAATCGACCCTGCCTGCTCTTCGACCTTGCTCCTGCCTGCTGTCCTGCCCTGTTCACCTGATCTTCCTGACTTCCTGGTTTGACCCTGCCTGTCCCCGGCTTTGATTCCTGACTGTGTTTGGACTGCCTTCCTGGTATTTTGACCCTGCCTGTTTTGGACTGCCTGTTTGTTCTTCGAGTCTGTTTATAAACGCCTGGGTTCTGGAGTTCTCGTGGTCCGCGCCTGAGTCCTTGCCTGTGACCTGACACTGGTCAGGGGGGCGGCGATTGTGTGATAGGTCAGTCCAGATAGAGTATGAAGAGATGTCTTCAGACCATGTCTGAAGGATTGGAGTGATGGAGCTGTCCGTAGCAGGACAGGGAGTTCGTTCCACCATTGGGGAGTGATGGAAGAGAAACATTGTTGCCTTGCAGAGCGAGAATCTCCTGCTCTGTCTGTGCGAGGAGCAAGTCATCCAGTTGCTGCTGAGCGTAGGGGCCGGGCAGGTGTGTAGGACTGGATGAGCTCTTGGGGATAGGTAGGGGTTGTCTTGTTGATGGCAGAGAAGGTGAGGGTCAGCGTTTTGAATCTGATTCTGCCTGCGACAGGAAGCCAGTGGAGGGATTTAAGCAGGGGAGTAACATGGGAGAATTTGGGGAGGTTGAAGATTAGTCGGGCAGCTGCATTCTGAATGAGCTACAGAGGCTGGATGGTGCAGGCTGGGAGGCCTGCAAGGAGGGCGTTGCAGTAATCCAGGCGAGAGAGCACTGTGGCCTGGACAAGGAGCTGCATGGCGTATGTTGTCAAGAATGGACAAATCCTCCTGATGTTGTGGAGAAGGAATTGACAGCCCCGTGATGTGTAAGCAATGTACTCCTTGAAGTCTAGTTCGTTGTCGAGGATGACACCCAAGCTATTTGCTGATCGAGAGGATGGTATTGTGGTGCCATCGACGGTGATGGAGAGGTCTTGCAGGGAAGAGGGGCCAGCTGGGATGAAGAGCAGTTCTGTTTTCTTGAGGTTCAGCTTCAGATGTAAATTGAGAAAAGTAGTGGTCCCAGTACTGAACCCTGTGGGACTCCTGTAGTGAGAGGGGTGGGTGCAGAGGTTTTGGTGTGGAACTGTCATGGCATATGACCTCAGCACTGTTTTGGATCAATCAGAGAGGAAACTTTATGACTGTATCCCTGAATAAGGCATTTGCCCTCGGTATCTAAAACCCAGGTGGACAAATGTGTTTTCCTGCTCACTGTGGAGTAAATCAGTAATGTGAGGAGCACAAGAGGAAGAGCTTTGAGTGAATGTTTTATTATGGAAGTTCATCTTTCCTCTCAGGACTGTGTAAACCTAGGAGCACTGACAGCTCCAGATATGTAACTTTATTATGTTACACAAGTTGGTCATTGGTCTTTTCCCCACACCTATTCATTTATAACTTCCTATTTTCATTTGCTTACACTAGATGGCAGAATTGTATCAAAAAGCAAGTGCCACTTAAAAAAACAACCGGGAGCTTGTGTCAAAGACAGAAATTTCCTCTTTGTTAATTTAGGAGAGAGGTTAATATTAGCTGTAAAGGAGGCTAACATGACTGACATACAGTAGGCTAATTGGTTTATTGATAGTATTTCCAGTATGCTGTACTCCATATAAAATCACATGGCTGCTGATTGTCATACAGAGTCCCAAAACTCAAGGTTTATATTGGGAAATGGCAGAGAATTACAGTGGCAGACAACAATGACAACGCTAATAAATTCTATCTACAGAACAGCAGTTAAGGAAAAGATGAAGAGTAAACACAATATTGACAGACTAGGAATTGTGAAACATTAAGGAAGTCTATATGCACCCATGATATTTCACTATATGTGTACGTTAGTACAAAGGTTGACAAAAGCACAACATGAGTTTATTGTAATTTCATGTAAAATGGCTCCAAGTAGCAGAATTCAAAGAAAGTATAAAAACAAACACAATCCTATTGTTTGTCACCTCCTTGGATTGAGTTAATCTCTGTGAAGGCTGGTTCATTCAAGTACAAACATCAATGCTTGCATGGTTGTGGTGTTCAGGAGAAACGGTCCACTATTAAAATGCCTTTTACTCTGCACTGGGCGTTAGGAGATGACAGGGTCAACAGAAGGGCTCAGAAACTTGATTTTATGGTGGCAACAGAGGAGGTAGCCATGACATAGAAATGCACACTGTGGGGCCCTGTTAGCTGATCCATATTATGAAAGGCAAACACACCAGGAAATGTGATGTTTCAGTCCGTGGTAACTGTCCATGAGCCGAACCAAAAGGCAAGTTGAGTCGTTGCATGTTAATCGTAAAACCACGTAAAGACAGAAACAGCTTGCGGATTATGGTGGGCCTATAATTTTAGCACAAAATTCTTTGTAAATGTCATGTACGATTAGCATTAAGTAACAGCTATTTAAACATTTAATGTAGTTAGTTATGGAAATGTAGGCCTATACATTTAATTGAATTTTTATGACAGTACACTCTTAGAAAAAATATATTAGCTACAACCATATAGGGTTCTTTAGCTTGCCCCTATGGACAACCATTGTATGTTTCCAGTCATTACCATTTGTGATGACTTCTTTGTCCGTTCCCCCAAATATTGCACGAGAGTCGAGATGGATTAAACATTCAGCCTTTATTCTGCACAATGGGACACACAACCACATATGGAGGTCAACATAAAAGTGTTGTCAGGTTAACTACCACACATCAGATCTCTGCTGTAGGATTCCCCCACACACACCGTGACCGTACAGTATGTCAGTTGCCGTTACCCTTCCACATGCATGAATGTCCATACTTTTTTTGTACAATGAAAAATATATCGGTTGAGGCAATTAGCAGACATGTGTTAAACTGCTAGCGTGTAGCCGAGCCACGCAGCTTTTAGCAACAACCACCTAGCACACTAATTCGCCAAACTAAAAAAAAAAAAACCCTATCCCTACATACCTGCACAATGGGACACACAACCATACATGGTTAACACAACCATACATGGAGTCAACATAAATGACTGACTTAAAGGAAACAAACCGTTTCGAATTAGCAACCTAGCCGCAATCCGCTAGCTAACTAAAGGTCACAACACATTTACCAAAATAATGTCTCCTCATTGTAATATGCCATCTTTTACAAGTAAAAAGGAAATGAAACAACTTATATCACATTTAACAGAGCAAGCACCGGACAGCTTGCCTACAGCACATATCTGACATTGCTCTTGGGATTCCCACAATTCCATGTGAAATAATAGGCTCTAATTTAGATTCACCAATTAAAAGAAGTTTTGCACATAATAGGAGTTGGTTGTCCCAATTTAAGCAGGATTTTAAACCCAACTACTTGCACCGTTACACATTAATATTATTGAAATGACACGGTTTTATTGAAAAAACTGTTTATAAATCTAGGAGCAATGGTGGGGAGACCCTATGAAGAGGAGCAATCAAGACAGACGAAGCTGTGTAGATCCGGCGGAAACACCCCACAGGGAATAGGTCATAAGTGTAGGAGCACCGAAACAGGTAACAAAGGCACAATCCAGACGCGTGAGACTGTTCTCAGCAAGAGACTTTGTTTTCAGGGAAAGAAAAGGATAAATAGGGGCAGTCTACTTAGAACACCTGGTAAAGTAGTCTGACCCCCCGCCCACTCCATCATGCATAAACAGCATAAAGCAATGGAGGGTCCTAGACTTAATGGCACCAACACACACAGAAATCATGTGGTTGATGTGTTTGAGATCATTCCACTCCAGCCATCAAAATAGGCTTGACACATTGTATTGTGCTTCTGGTTTAGGTGTTTTAGAAAAGAGGTTTTGCTATATTGCCTGAGTCAACCATTATGGCCACTTTTTACAACAAAGCTGCCTTCTCTTTGATGACTAATCTAAGGATGCTCAACATGTTCCTTGATTGTTTTTTTTGGACAACAAGAACATTGATAATACCTTAAATGCTCTCATCAGAAAAGGACTGTGAGATTGCCTAAACCATCTCCCTCAAGCCATTGGTACATCTCTTTGCTTGTACAACTTGTGAAAGAACTGACTTCTACTAAAACAGAGGCAAGAAACAATTAACAGCATTGAATAAATAATTCTTCTTCTACCACAAAACTGCTTAGCCAGATTCAATCCTATGTCTGCCTTCACCTCATTTAGCCTCTTCTGAGCCTTTCCTGAATTTGAGAATGAATGTTGGCTTCCTGAAGTATGGTGTTATGATGCTTGATTTAGCTTACCTTGTTTCTACGATGCTTCTTACCTTCTTTGGTTTTTCAATCCAGCTTCTAGTATTAATTCTCACAGGTGATCATACTCAGTTCCAATTGTCTCTGTTCCAACCTGAGACTTACTTATCCTAGGAGCACATAAAAGTGGTGAACGGTGGAATTTTTTAGGATGACATGCAGAACAATGGGGCGTTTCCCAGGTACACATGTAAAAGAACTTGATTTACAATGGGGAATGTGATTATGTAGGTCAGAGCATCATGTATCCTCTTGCCATCTCCTCAGATAAGGCTGGCACATACGAAGGAACTGTTTAGTTGCCAAACGTCTGAGGTGGAACCCCTGGTTCATGGGAGTTCTGGCATGTTTGGAAAGGGGCAAACAGGTCTCAGTTTGAGTGCATTTTGTCATAAATTGAGATAGGAATGCAGTGGGCACACATACCATGTGCTTTGTGAATTAAGACACATCAAGACTTCAACAAATAGCCAGTGTTCTCAGGCATACAGCACCCTGCCCTGCCCCAAGCAGTGGGTCCAAAGACATAGCTGAGAGTATGGAGTTAAATTGATGTTATATAAATGGATAAGCTGTGACTGTTTTAAAGGGGAAATGGAACAGCCGTATGCAGCCAAGTGTTTCTTGTTTCAGGCTTGGTATCTTTCCAGGGACCAGTTCAGGCCCAAAGAGCCTCATTCATCCTACTAGTTCTTGACTGGACCACTTAGGCACTGTGTGTCAATGATTATGAGCTGCTGTGGGATAGGAGAGCTGTCAGATTGAATCAAAAAAGAGATGATATGCAGAATTGTTACCTATTCAATATTAATTGATTAGCCATATCCATATACAGTGGGATTGTTTTATTAAGATACAGTGCCCTACAGTCACACATGCCATAAAGATAGATATACAATAAACCTTGTTGCCTGAACCAATAAGACATTCCACTTATCCCTCTTACCCCTCCTCTTACCAATAAATGATACATCTGATCATTTTTACTGCATTTTGGAGGAAATAAAACACACTCCAACAGTTACAATATACACCCAAAAATGAATAATGAACATCTTTTAAAACTTTCACAACAATAATGACTAACTAATCAATGGAAGCCAAAGATTTGCCATATAGATTATCCGGTCACTGCACCAATCCATATTTTTTTCAACTACAGTAATTATACATTCACTGTATTTTCTGTGAATATGGCTGCTGACAAACAAATATTAATGGACCTTAACTGTGTCTGTTTCTTCTAATAACAGGTGAAATTCTTATCCACAGGGACCTGTTACTGTGGTTCCCTTTTAAATGAGATCAGAAGCACACTGAGTTGTTCACTCCATAAAAAGTAGCACACGTCATTTTTAATCTGATGATCCTGAACCAACTCACATACAAAAGGCAGTCAGTGAACTGAAAAGGAACTGTCAAAGGCTGTCACCTTTATATGCTATAATGCGATAGTAACTGGTAGTGTGCTCATATTTGTAACATGCAAACACACTGTGTTTCTTACATTTTAAAACAGGTGTGTTTTGGTATCTTCCAGCTTGCATAGGATTCCCACCTGTTTCCCAAAAACTGGATTTGTTTAAACCCAGTCATATGTATGAAATTGTTTGGAGAGCCTCAGACTGAAAGAAGCCTTACGCAGGTGCTGGGAAAATGTTCAACAGACAATTTCAGTATGTGTTTCAGGGCATTTCATGATGCATCCATTTCAAAATGTGCCACATGCATGCATAAATCATGGGGACTCCTCTTGGTGACCTGTGAATGCAGCTGGAAGTTGGCTGAGAGATCATCCATCTCTAACACTGCATTATGTTCTTATGGCAGGAAGTCCCTGTGGTTTGGTTTCCATCTGATCAAAGGGAATTTGAGCTTGTGTTTCTTGGTTTTAGATACATTGTCCAAGGCTGATGCCACATTCATTCATCAAATTTCCCACTCATCACAAACTGTTTGGTTATCGTGAGGAGGGGGTCTGAGAGGGGACCACATTCAAGGGTCAGGTGATTATTCCAAAGGTCCATCCTCTGTTTATTCTCTATATAATCTGCGGGGAACACTACAAATGCTGATCTTTTCAGATTAATTATAAAGATAAATGAGGAGGAGAGGAGTTATCCCTTCAGAACCTGCTGAAGAAATTTCAGTATCCTTTTTTTCATACTTGGTCCATACTCATTCAAATACTTTACTCAAATAATCAGTCTATATTCATTCCAATACTTTATTCACATACTTAATTTGTATTTCTTCAGTAAGAACATTTACTTTCACAGATTGTAGACTGAGAAAAATGGAGGAAATTTATACCAGAGAAGTGAATCTGGGCCAAAATTGCTCCTGTGCGATACCATACAGACAGGTACAAAAACTCACCCTTGCCCTACTTTGTTAGACTGTTGAATGAACATGGAATTTAACTTCTCAATATATTTATATTGTTAATGAGGTGTTTGTTTTATCCTGTAATAGTGATGTAATTTGGTGTTTTTAACAACATGGTGTTTTAAGAATTGATAGTATTGCTGAATGATCTATTAATCTAAATCTAAATGTCTTCACAGCCTGCATGTTCACAAATATGAATATTGTATAGAACTCATTTGGGTGGTAGATAATTCCCTTTGTTCCTAACAGTAGGATTGGGCTGCTGAAAGCACGCTATTAGATATTACAGTATGTTGCTGCTTCAGGAAGGTGTGAAACCTCTTTGAATAGAGATGGTTGATTAGCATTTTTTCTTGATACGTAACTGTTCAGAAGATGTTTCATTTACTTCTGTCAGAATGAAGACCACTTGAGCACTGTCACAGGTTAAGCCACACTCTGTGTTGCTGTTGGGGTCACACCTGCCATTGCGAGAAATTGTTCAGCATAAAATACAGGGCAGATGAGCATGATACTGTGAAAGGTGATGCAGAGTGCATGTGATTGTGAGTGTGTGTGATTGGTCAAACATTTTCCTTTCCTTTTTCATAATGTACTATGCGAGCCACTGTCAGATACATTTCACAAATGGGAGACATAGCTTGGTCACGACCATGTACCCTGTAGCGTGTACTGTGGTCTTAATGTGTGACATACAGTATAGACTTCAGCACCCTGGATAGCTCCCACCATACATGCGGTCCATCCCATTCATGCGGTGACTTAGGGGTCACTGAGGCTTCACTCTGGTGGGGTGGCTCAAACCAATGCCGGTCCTTCTCATCACAGGCATGGAAAAGGGTGTTTTCTGCTTTCATGATCCAGCTCAATCCAGTCTTCCAGGAACACATTACAGAGTGTCCGTTAATTATTGCTGTTTACTGTGCCCAGCTACACCCTTGGAGCCTTCCAGACCAAACCTTACACAATCAGAAATTTTCTCTAGATCATGGGCAGAAAGATCAAACAAGAAGGGCCGAATGGCCTATTATCACAGTTTTGCTTGTTTATATTCTCAATGTTCTTACATCCAGTAGGACTCCAATAATACATTAGCTGAATCCTCAAGATAAAAGGCCTGTTCGATTTTCTCAATTACAAGAGAGTGTGACTTTAGCTGCAGCTCCCAGTCAGCGTTTGGCTGTATGTTTCTCAGCAGGGGCTTATGGGATGGCTGCTTATAAAACCAGAGCTGCGGCTGTGCCAGTCAGTCGGTTGGAAAGTGATGCTCATCCTGAGTGAGGGAGCTCAGAGATCAGATGGTGGCTTTGACTTTGATCTCAGCTAACAGCCCTCTCTCAATGAATGGGGGGGTGGGTAAACTGAATGGACTCTCTGAGTGTGGAGGGGCAGGTTTGCTGGTGCAATAAAGACAAAAAAAGAAAACAGTCACGACCGGTAAACCATCATGTGTGTATCATGATGCTAATGTGTTTTTTCAGGTGATAAAGCAAACTAAACAACATAGCAGACACAAGGCAGACAAGGAATCATAAATCTGTATTACAGGAAGCCCTCATTCACACTGCAAAGACACATGGTCATACAGCACAGAGACACTAACAGCTCAGAGGCACTAACAGCACAGAGACACACACAGTACAGAGACATTAACAGCACAGAGAAACTAACAGTACAGAAATACACACAGCGCAAAGACACTAATAGCACAGAGACTCACACAGTGGAGGGCTATCATTCCCATAGCAATTTCTTTATGACCGTGCACCTCTGGATATGTGTATACTCTTGTTTTCTCCAAAAATGACCATTGATCCTCTAATCATGCACTGTGGCTGAATGACGCAGGTTTGAAGCTGGCATTGTGGTAAACCCAGAACAAGATCTAGCTGCACAGTATCCCTGTCTTCTGGCTAAAATTAGACACCAGGGGCAAGCAGAAGTAGTCTTTAGTGGTCTGTTCTAAGGGAGCACATTATGTTTGCCAGCAACACCAAACACTATTCTGGCTGGATAAAATCACAATAATCAGCTAGAGCCTCATACAAATTAGGGCAAGGTTTATAAGTGATTAAAAAAACAATTGAACAAATTAACTTGAAACAAGTTCCCAGAAAATGAAAGCATTGAGAACATTTTGGCAAACAGCCAAGCCCTGTCCAAATATTCATTAATCTTTAAAGCCATTAAGCCCCTTATGTGGAAGGCAGAAATCTGATTTGTAAAAAATGAGTGATACAAATCAACCCAGGAGTGAATTCACAAATTAGATACAAAATACATATTAAATAAGTTTGATCTATAACAGGAGACTGTGGTTGAAACAATAACGTGTCATTCAGCCTCCATTCTTTCTTAGATAAGATAAGATTGTTTGGATGAGATTTGGGGATATGTCAGGGGCCTTGTAAAAGAGCATGCTGTACAGTGTATCATAAAAATGTAATTATGATTAGCCAGAATAGCCTGGATGTGGTCATGCAATTCACATGAGCGTGGATAATATACAAATACAAGTATGATCCTAAAGAGATGTCCCACAATGAATTCTGGGAAAATCAGTGCAATTTGCTGGTGAGTTCTGACTGTATAAACGAAAAGGTAACTACCTTAGTCTCACTGAGAACCACTGTGAGTGTGGTGACTGTGGTGATAGCAAGTGTCTGATCTGAAATAACACATTCCTCGAGAAACTTCTGTTTTCCTCACTTTCCAACATACAGAATTGAGAATTCTGTGGGAAATAACATGAAATTAGGCAGAGGGAAAGCTCTTTCTAAATAATATCAATACTTAATAGTCAATGAAAAGTGTGTCGGTAGTGCTATAACAACCTGGAGCCAGATTTGCTTCAGCAGGTCAGGCTACTCTTTTTAGCAACAGACAAGCAGGTAGGCCCTCTGATGTTCTTGTAAACAAACTCAATTCCCAACAACAGTTCTTACCGTATGTTCACACCAGGAGCAGTGAGAGCATCAAAATTCGCTCTGGCTGCCCTGCCAACAACGCTGTTGAAGAAGTGGACGCTCTGACGCAGAAGTTCATTCGGAATGTTTGGTCTTGCAAATGTTATTTAAAGGGACCGCAAAGCAAACAAACATGTCGACTGCTATCTTTGTGTCGACTGACCACAAGTAGGGTATAAGTTAACCTCATTAAATCTTTTAAATGTGAAGGTAAGAAATCGATCGATGAAGCAAAGAAATGAACAATTATAATTACATGTTTGGTAATGAAATAAACTAATTAAAAGCCATTTGTGTGGTGTGACTTTTGTGTTGATGGGCAAATTCAAATTTCAACATTCAGTTTATAGGACATGTTTACTAGCCTTGGTCTTTAATTGACATTAATGTGAATTTGCGTGTAGCCTACATTAAAGTAAATAATGGGAAAACCTGCCACGGCAATTATCAACCTCTCCTCCATTGTGCTTGGGAACTAATGTTTGGTGGGAACAAAAGTTAACATGGTTGTGTTCTGTAGAATTCTCTAGAGCGGAGCACAACCAATTCCGATTGGTTGCCGCTGAACCGCATCATAGCTCATTACCATAAATGCGCCACCAACGGTCATGCTGCTACTCGCTGCTGAGAGACGCTGGCTCACATAGAAAATGACTGACTTCCAGTTGCTTTGACGCTCTCGCCACTCCCGGTGTGAACGTATGGTTAGAATGTGAAGGCTTTGTTTGTGGTGGTCAGTTACCATGCTTGGCTTCCACACTTCCATACATGGGCACCACTTCCTCCCAGCAATCAGAAGCTGGCTTTGGGGGTGTGGCTCATGCAAAGTGAACCCTGACTGTTTAGTTTCTGTTTAATAATCAGAATACATAGCATATGTTTGATACCTGTGAAGGGAGATAACTGTTCATAGGATGGTGTCCTGACAGTCCCTCACATTGGAGAACATGAGCATATGAAGAAGGCAGCAGGCTTCAAAATACATTCACCTCATTTACAAACAGGGGAACTGGTGGACTTACATGCCCACATCCGATTTGCAAACTAGCATGTCTCTAATTACTCCTAACATGTGGGTGCACATGAGCAGACCTATCACATGTTGTGTAATGTATCCAATAGAAAATCCAAGCTTCTTAAAATAAAGATAAAAATAAATCTTACACTTGGGTGGGTACACAGATTATTAGATCATCTAATGTTTGCAGATAAGAAGGGCTTTGAAAAACATAGACAGTAAGTTTCGTAAGTAAGTGACATTTCCTTTCTGTTTTCAAACACTTTCTTGGCAGCAAAAACAATGTAGCTATTCTATGTCTGGACTGCTGTGGGTGGGGCTTCTGTGCCAGTTAGGACCACCCCTGGGGCAGCACTGTGGGCTGATTGGATTTTCTGTCTAGGGTGACGCAGCCTGAGCATTGAAGGTAAATGCCAGCTTTTCAGTTCCTATGCCAGGGTACCTGTGCTGATCCAAGCACGGCAAGCTGCAGTGTATCTCAAACCACAGCAGCAGGCACCACTGTGGAGGTGAATCTGATGGCATAGAGCTGTAAGTCAGGCCATGCCCCCTGTTCTTGATCAGGAGCCTTGCTCTTGGTTATTCCTAGCCAGACGAGGAGGAGGGAGGACAGGGAGGAGTTTTATATATATATATGCATAGTTGCTGGATTTTCTACATAGTGTACAGGGACAGGATGTGTACAGTTCCACAATGAGACAGTTCTCAGCTGAGAGCAAGGTCTGTTTGAGGACACAGTACTATTAGATTTGTACAATTACAGCCTATAGGGCAACTAATACGATACACTTTCAAACGGCGGACTTCAACAACTTCAAACGGCGCAATGAGTGTCAGGGTAAAGGCGGCAACAAGAAACAATTTAAAAAGCACATGTAGCCGGTTGAACCCTGGTAGTGATCAAATTGATTAGGTTCACCTGGTGTGACGGCACGTAATGTGCACGTAACCTCCTCCGGTATTTAGAAGTGCCTTGGGATTGTTTGAAACTCTTGCGGGCGTCCTTGAAAAAAGCTGTTTGTTGCGGGTAGCTGTGCCGTTGTCCATGGAAGCTTGTGGGGTGTATTCCAGCCGAGTTTGTGAGGTAACTGCTTTCATCTTGTTCCTAATTCACTACGCTTGTGAGTTTTAATGTCATCACTCGCCACTTGGTAGTAACAATCACCTGTTGTACCGTAGTGCACCGAGAGCTCCGGGCTTCTTTTTCTTCCCTGGGTCCAGTAGCATTTACCCCTGAGAGTAAAGGTAGGCATGGCAGTCTCATATATACGTACTTCTCCTGTCGTCTATCATTGTGATCTATACGGGTATAGGCATCCAGGCTGTTGGGATATTAAGATCTGCTCTTTCCCGTGACAGATTTTGTTGTGGCTGTGGACCTGGATTTGATCACTGTTTTCCCCGTCTTTCTTTTATTGTGGTTTTGGTTTAGCGTCACAGCCAGCCTTATGCTCTACAGTCTTGTGTTTTTTTTCTCTCGTATTGTGAGCGTGAGGTGTTTGGTGCGTGTACGTGTTGTACTGACTGAGGCTGTGGATGCAGTGGTTAGTGTAGTCTAATCAATGCCGGTCGAGTAGCGTCAGTGTTTGTTTGACCGAGTCTACCAGCTGCAGAGTATAGCCCCCTCATTAGTTTGCCCCCCTTCCTCCCCCTTCTTAGCTTTCCCTGCCGTCACGGGTTCGCCCGTGTCGATTCAGCGGCTCGCCTGTGTGCGGCTGCTGCGTATCTGATTCTCTGTTCTGTGGTTTTTTTGTTTTTTTCCTGAATGATTTTTTTATTGATTTATTTTGTTTTCTTGCCCCTTTGCTGCCCCCATCTCTATGATCTGTGGCCTGACTGTAACTGATCCTGTTGGCCGAAGTTTACATAGCAGTATTGTATGGACACGCCCTAGTGGCAAGAGTGTGGGTTGCACCTTTTGTGTGCTTGCTGTGCAGTGTAGCGTGATGCTTGATAGCTCTTAACTATTGTGTGTACACATAATGTAATCTGTCACTGAGTTTTTTTAATACTGCTTAGCTCAGGGCACAACTGTGCTTCAGTTAAGTGGGCACAGGCTCTCAGTGAGGGAATTCTTGGTGTTGGCATCTTTGACCGTGTGCCACTTGTTGGTTTAGCGTGTTCCCTTTGTCATTTATGAATGTATACTGTCGTGCTTGTTTTTAACTGAAGACTGAGAGAACACAAATATACATGAAATGGAACAATAATAAATTATTGATTATTTATTGACTGTAACAGCCTCCCGTCTCCATTTATTTGGACAGCCTGGGTTTAGGTCATTATCCATCACAATAGCCTAAGGAATACCTAGGGTATTCTTGTAATTTGGGGTGTATATTCCTGTTACATTTGGCGTCACGAACAGGATTTCAGTGGAGGCTGTTCAGTGGTGTATGTTTTCGTTTTTTCTTTACTTTATTCATTAATAATAGAATTGTTACTTTGGCTGGTATTTGTTAGTATTTTTTTTTCTTTTCCATTTTACTTTACGGGGAAAACAGTGGTCGAAGACCCAGTGTGGCGGATGACTGACTGAGCTCGTGCTGGATGGCAGTGTGAAGATTCCCGCATCCTCTCACCCACTGCTATTGCTGCCTTATATTGTTGTTGTGCTTTGTTTTCCCCTCTTTGTTTTGTTTGTGTATTTCCCTTTCCCAACCCCCCCCCCCCCCCCTCAGAGGCCATGGAGGGTGACATGGCTGCTCAGCTGAAGGCCCTGACAGAATTAGTGCAGCAATTGCAGGCCGATAACCAGCGGTTAAGAGAGGAGATGGCACAGAGACCACCCCCTCCATCTGAAAATGGTGAATCTTCAGGTCAGTCTCGTAGCACAGATAATGGGGCAGTTCCCGCACAGTCCGATACGCCTAGTCTGTCAGATAATGGTAATGCTAATTCCACCTCATCAGGGGTAGTAGACCGCTATGTATACATTCCACGGGAGCGTAAATGCCCAAGGTTCTCGGGGAAAGCCTCTCATGATTCTTTGACTGTTGAGGAGTGAGTAGAGGAGGCTCGTCAACACATATCTTTACGTCCCATGCCCCTTGTTGAACAGACATTAACAATTTTTGACTTACTCGATGGTGAGGCAAAATCAGAGGTCAAGTTTCGTCCTGCTGGTGAGCGTGACAGTCCAACCAAGATATTTGATATACTGATTAACATATATGGGTGCACTCAGTCCTGCTTCAGCCTCCAAAAGCAGTTTTTTCAGCGACGACAGCTTGAAGGGGAGTCTCTGACAGAGTATTCCCATGCTCTCATGCACACGCTACAGGCAGTTAAGTTAAAAGACCCTTCCTGTTTTGCTAATCCCAATGTGGTGTTACGTGATCAATTCATTGAACATGTTCGAGATGTTATGTTGAAGAGAGAGCTGCGACATCAAGTCTGGCTCAACCCTACCATTACTTTCTTTGACATTCGCAGTGAAGCTCTTAGATAGGTGGAGGAGGGTGAACATGCTAGCCATAGACCCCGTGCTCATTCTTTTAGTGCTCAGGCCGTTGCAGCCTGTGATGTAGACTCTAACGCTGTATCAGTTACTCCCGTTAACGAGTTAGTTGAGTTGAAAGAGTCGCTTCGCAAACAGCAGGCTCAGCTGGAGGCCATTATGAAACGCCTTGACTCTCCCCCGCTTGTGGCACCTTCTAGTTCTAGGCCACAGTCACGAGGCCTACGGTTCCGTTTCCAACCTGATGGCACGCCCATCTGCCTACGATGCAACCAGCCTGGTCATGTCGCACGTCTTTGTTCACTCACGCCCAGTACCAATTCTAGAGCGGAGCTAAATTCCAACTCCCGCCCCCAGCAGCAGGGAAACTAGCGCCCCCTGGCGTCATGGCCCAGGCGTCAGGTGGGGAATTTCCGGGCTTTTGTCCTGTTGGTGCATCTCAGCTTATTGGTAAATGCCCTGTAGTGGAGGTTCAGATGGGGGGAGTGGGTGTGGCTTGCTTGCTGGATACGGGCTCCATGGTGACCACCATCACCCAGACGTTCTTTGAACAGCAGTTGCAACCACATTTTCAACTTCAACTGCACCCTTGCACTTGGCTCAAGTTAAAGGCAGCAAATGGCCTGGAGATACCCTATCTTGGGTACCTGGAACTGGATGTGCATCTTTTTGGCCGAACTTTCCAGCAGATGGGCGTCCTGGTGGTCAGAAACCCCAGTGATTCCAACATTCAAATGCACAAACAGTCCGTTCCTGGCCTGCTGGGAATGAACATCATTCGCCACTGCTATCAGGAGTTGTTTGTTGATCATGGCCATTCCCTTTTCCAATCGTCGGCCGTTCGTCAGGCAGGCAAAGCATGGCGTCAAGCTCTGTCAGAGTGTCAGCACTTGGAAAAAGTGTTAGAGGCTGGCCATGTAGGACCAGTGCGAGTGCAGTCTGGCCGAGCCGTATGCATACCTGCAGGGTCCATGAAGTTAGTTCCTGCCTCTTGCCATCAGGGACTAGGACCTACTCTGGCATCAGCTTTATTGGAGCCCATCCCATTCACCGATGGACACCTACCGGGGAATCTGCTTATACCTACAGCATATCTTCCACTCACTGGTGGCAGTGTCAAGGTGCCTGTGGTTAATATTGGGGATCAAGATCAGTGGCTTTGACCTAAGCTGCACCTGGGTGAGTTGTACGTGGCGGCACCGCCTGCCTCCAGTCCATCTGTCCACTTCGAGATTGTGGGAGGAGGCAATGAGCAAGTCGTTTATATACAGTCCACTCAGGCAGAGAGTAGTGCCCCCCTCGACTTTGCTCACCTTGCATGGCCCTCTTTGTCGGCCCAAGAACAACAGGATGCTCATGCACTATTGGAAAAATACAGAGGGACCTTTAGTCAAAATGACGGAGACCTAGGATGCGCGACCCTGGTTCAACACACCATCCCTTTGCTTGATACAGCCCCGGTGCGACAGCGTTACCGCCGACTCCCGCCCTCTCAATATGATACTGTTAAAAAGCATGTGCAAGAGTTATTAGACCATAACATCATTAGGCCCAGTTGTAGTCCATATGCATCACCCATTGTGGTAGTACAGAAAAAGGATAAATCGATCCGCTTGTGTGTGGACTACCGCCAACTTAATTCAAAAACACGGAAAGATGCCTTCCCCCTACCCCCGATCAAAGAGACCCTGGATGCACTGACTGGGGCTAAGTGGTTTAGTACTTTGGACTTAGCGAGTGGCTATAACCAGGTTTTAGTTCATGAGCAGGATCGTGAAAAGACAGCATTTTGCACAACCTTTGGTCTGTTCGAATTCAACAGGATGCCATTTGGGTTGTGTAACGCCCCCGGAACCTTCCAGCGCTTGATGGAACGGATTTTCGGGGACCAAAGCTTTCACGCCCTGCTTCTCTACCTGGACGATGTGGTGATTTTTTCCACTACTTTCCAACAACATCTGGAGCGTCTAGAAATGGTACTATGCCGATTACAACAGCACAACCTAAAACTGAAGTTGAAGAAGTGCAAGTTTTTCCAGTCTGAGGTCAGCTATCTGGGCCACGTAATTTCAGCATCAGGAGTGGCCACTGACCCTGACAAAATCCGAGCCGTGGCAGAGTGGAAGAAACCCTCGACAGTCAAGGAACTTCGTTCTTTCCTTGGATTCGCCTCATACTATCGGCGGTTTGTGGCGGGCTTCGCGACGTATGCCGCGCCACTGCACAAGTTGGTAGGGGCGTTGGAAGGAACCCGGAAGGGGTCAAGGCCTCGGTTGCGTGGGTCTATTGATCAGTACTGGAGTCCAGACTGTGAAGAAGCTTTCCAAGCACTGAAAGATCGATTGGTCCGGGTCCCTGTGCTAGGGTATGCCGATTTCACCCGCCCATTCATTTTAGAAATTGATGCAAGTCACGCTGGGTTGGGGGCAGTATTGTCCCAAGATCAAGATGGACAGAGACGGCCCATTGCGTATGCTAGCCGAGGGTTGCGCCCTAGTGAACGGAATATGTCCAACTACAGTGCCATGAAGCTGGAGCTCTTGGGTTTGAAGTGGGTGGTAACTGAAAAATTTCGAGACTACCTCCTTGGCCACAAGTTCACAGTGTATACTGATAACAATCCCCTCAGCTATGTACAATCTGCAAAGCTAGCAGCAGTCGAACAACGTGGGTGTCCCAACTTGCGCTGTTCGACTATGACATCAAGTACCGGCCGGGCACAGCCAATCGCAATGCGGATGCCCTTTCCCGACTGCCAGCAGCCACCAACCCAGACCTGATACCCATCCCCACAATGCCCCCTAGCTCCTCGATAGGGGAGACTCCGGAGTTTGGCCCCCCGAGAATCACCACCCAAGAAGCTCGCATTGGCGCACCCACCGCGTCCGTCCTCCAACAAGGCCTCCTAGATGGTTAAGTCTCCCGACTGGGCCCCGGGGAGTCAGGATCTCCTTCTAGGGAGATGACCTCAGGCCGTTGCTTTAAACCACCACTCCTGGGGGTGAAGGAGATCCCTGGGCTGGGCCTCCAGAGTATGGAACACCTTCCTGGCAAGATTTTTAGCTTTGGCATTCAGGTGCCAGCTTGTGCACGAAGTAAAATGGCCCCCAGGCTGGGCCCCTGGGTGGCGGAGGTAAATGAAGTGGGGGCTTCAGTGTCCCGAAGTAAGCATGACCTTCAAGTGCTGCAAGCAGCAGATCCCTGCCTTGCTGTTTTTCTGCAGTTTTGGAAGAGGGGCCATCCCCCAAGGATGGCTGAGTTGAGGGGGTCACCAGGTGGAGTGCGAGGGCTGGTCAAACAGTGGCGCAGAATTAAAGAAAAGGAAGGGTTGTTATACCGCGAAGTACAACTTCCCCTATCCAGAGCCACAGTCATGCAACTCCTGTTGCCAGCGACCTTACGGACAGAAGTGCTCACAAATTTGCATAATGCCCATGGCCATCAGGGAGTAGACAGAACCACAAGCTTGGTCCGCCAGCGATGCTACTGGCCCGGAATGAGTCATGACATCAAGAAATGGTGTGAGGAATGTGAGCGGTGTGTGGTGGCAAAGGCTAACCAGCCCAGGATCCGAACCTTCCGGGGCCACCCGGCCCTTGGAAATAGTAGCCATCGATTTTACCATCCTTGAGTGTGCAAGCAGTGGCCATGAGAATGTTCTGGTAGTCACAGATGTATTCTCAAAGTTTACACAGGCATATCCAACAAGGGACCAAAAGGCTAAGTCCGTTGTAAAGGTGCTAACTGAGAAATGGTTCTATGCTTACGGGGTGCCTCAACGCATCCATTCAGACCAAGGCCGATGTTTTGAAAGCGAATTGTTACATCAGCTTTGCACATTGTATGGCGTCCGGAAGAGCAGAACCACCCCCTATCACCCGTAATTTGGGGTGTATATTCCTGTTACACACAATTTAAAAAGCACAGCAATTTACGACAGCACTGATGGGGGGGGGGGACTCCTGTAGAGTCTGAAGAGGTGCGTCTTCAGGCCCCGTCTGAAGGAATGGGGTGAAGAAGCTGTCCGTAGCGAGACAGGGAGTTCATTCCACCACTGGGGAGCGATGTTGGTGAAACGCCGATGTCTGGCAGTCCGTTCCTGACAACATACGCGATGTTCGTTCCACCACTGGCATCACGTATGTTATCAGGAACGGACAAATCCTCCTGATGTTGTGGAGGAGGAATTGGCATACTGGTGACGTCCGAGCAATGTACTCCTTGAAGTCCAGGTTACTGTCGAGGATGACGCCCAAGCTCTTTGCTGACTGAGAGGATGGTATTGTGGTGCCATCGACGGTGATGGAGAGGTCATGCAGGGGGGAAGGGCCAGCTGGGATGAAGAGCAGTTCTGTTTTATTGAGGTTCAGCTTCAGATGGTGGGATGTCATCCATTTGAAGATGTCAGCCAGGCATGCAGAGATTCTTTCGTTGACCTGGGAGGTAGAGGGAGGGAAAGAGAAAGAGAGTTGGATGTCGTCAGCATAGCAGTGATAGGAGAGGCCATGTGATTTGATAACTGAGCCAAGAGAGTTGATATAAATTGAGAAGAGTAGGGGTCCCAGTACTGAACCCTGTGGAACTCCTGTAGTGAGGGGGGTGGGTGCAGAGGTGGAGCCTTTCCAGTAGATCTGGGAGGATCTATCAGTCAGGTAGGACGTGAACCAGGAGAGGGCAGTTCCAGAGATTCCCATCTCAGACAGCTTTGATAATAGTATCTGGTGGTTGACTGTGTCGAAAGCAGCGGAGAGGTTGAGGAGGATGAGGGCAGATGACAAGCTGGAGGCTCTAGCAGTGTGGAGAGCCTCTGTCACAGCCAGGAGTGCGGTTTCTGTTGAGTGTCCAGCTCTGAAACCTGACTGATGGGGGTCCAAGAGGTTGTTCCTGAAAAGAAAAGGGGAGAGTTGGTTAAGTACTGCACGTTCCAGGGTTTTAGATAGAAATGAGAGAAGAGATACCAGTCGGTAGTTTGTAACATTGGATGGGTCGGTGGATGGTTTCTTGAGGAGTGGTGTGACCAGAGCTTTCTTGAAGTCTGTGGGGACAGTACCAGAGGTTAGTGAGGAATTGATAAATGAGGAAAGAAATGGGGCGTTCTCACCAGATATGGATTGGAGCAGGGTAGAGGGGATGGGGTCCAGAGGGCAGGTTGTGGCATGGTGGTCTGTGATGAGTTGGAGCACTTCCAAGTCTTTGAGCGGCATGAAGGAAGACAGCTGGTTGATGCAGTTGCTCGTGGTGGTCAAGGGTGTTGTTGAAGGAGTCCCGGATGCTGGTCACCTTTTCCTCAAAGTAAACCCTGAAATCGTTGGCAGAGAGGAGAGAGGGGGAGGGAGGAGGAGGGGGGGGGGAGGAGGGTGGAGAAGGTGGAGAAAAGTTTTCGTGGGTTAGTTATATTGGCATTAATTTTGGATTGGAAGAAAGAGGATTTAGCTGATGTTGTTGCGGTTGTAAATGCTGTTAGCAGAGAGTGATAGACAGCCAGGTCCACGGAGGATCTGGATTTCCTCCACTTCCTCTCAGCAGCTCACAGCGCAGTCCTGTCGGAGCGGAGGGAGTCAGTCAGTCATGGGCATGAGGGTGATGGTCGCGATGGCCTGGAGACAGTAGGGCAGAGAGCATCTAAAGATTGAGAGAGACATGTGTTGAGGACTGATGTAGCAGATTCAGCAGGCATGATGGAGAAGGAGGGAAGGGGAGGGAGGGAAGAGAGAACAGTAGAGGAGAATGCAGAGTGGGAGAAAGTGTGGAAGTTTCTTCTGAAAGTGAAGGTGGGGGGATCAGTAGGGGGGTTGAGGGTGGAGGGGATAGTGAGGGAGAATGATATGAAGCAGTGGTCCGATACGTGGAGGGGAGTCACCGTGAGGTGGGTTGTGGCGCAGCTCCTGGTATGAAATATTGAAGTCTCCCAGTAGAGTCAGTGGGGTGTCATCAAGGAGGGAGTTCAGAAGAGTGTCGAGCTCGTCAATGAAGAAGCCGAGGGGACCTGGGGGGCGATAAACAACAACAATGGTGAGGTTTAGAGGATGAGACACAGATATGGCATGGAATTCAAATGAGTTAATAGAGAGAGTATGGAGGGGCAGAGGGGAGTATCTCCAGGATGGGGAGATAAGCAACCCTGCGCCACCTACTCTGCCTGAGGCCCATGGAGTGTGAGTGAAGGAGTATGAGGACGACAGGGCATCGGGGGTGGCGGTGTTGTCCGGGGAAATCCAGGTCTCGGTGAGTGCCAGGAATTGGAGCGACATGGTCTCAGCGTAGGCTGTGATGAATTCAGCCTTCTGAACCGATGACCGGCAGTTCCATAGTCCACCCGCCACTGAGAGTACCTCGGAGGAGGACAGAGGGGGATAAACCAGGTTAGTCAGGTTGCGTTTGCGGAAGTTGTATCTCCTGGAATGAGAGGAAGAGTGGATGAGGATAGGAAGGCGGCACAAATGGACTAAGTCAGCTGTTGCACAACAGGACTTCCTCTGTAATTGTTGCTTTGAAAAGGCCACATTTGTTTTGCTTGGTGCTAGAGGGACATGGCAATGCTGCAAGTATCTGTGCCAAATATAGCCCCCTTCCCCCCCAACACACACACATGCACACACCACAGTTTTTTTCATAAGTGGAAACACACAGCAGAGTCTGAATAATAACAGGTCTGTTGCTGTGTTTCAGTGTTAATTTGGACAACAAAAATTTTGGCAAAAACTATTTGACAATGATCTTTTTGTCCCATGACAATGGCGTTATGATAATACTCTTAAGAAGTATAACTAAATGTCTTTTCATTCCTCTGACGACAATGTGATGAGACAAAATCAGTAATGGACTAATGGACATTCAATTTGCCACAACGCTTTTGCATGATATCAGTTTAGTCCAACAATATGCATGCATACATTGCAAAACATAAACCATTGTCCATTGTCCACTGTTCAGTCCTGCATTTTTCTCATTGGTAGAACAGTCAACACTTCAGTTGCGTAAGTTACTCACTTGTCCACCCACTCCCACCAGCTCACAAGCCATCCTGTCATAATGAACAGCTGCCTGAAAATGCCCCATATCTTTTTAGCTACAAGTCATCAATAAAAATGATAAAATAGACATGTCTTTGTTAAGCTCTGATATGCCAGGGGTAAGGTGAAAGAGAGGAAACATCAACAACATTTTAGTGCCCTTATCAGCTCAACTAGCTAAGTCATGCTGGCTGAAAATCCTAGATTCCAACTTATAATTTCTGCTCCTCGGGCACTGTTTTCTAGGGTTAAAATGTACATAGTGCAGGCTTAGCTAAGGTCAGTGCGGTTATGGAGTAGGTATAGAAAGATCAACATGATCATTATGACAATACATAATTTCAAGGCAAGCAAACTATCCATGTTACCTGCTTTCCTGACTGGTTTGATTTCTTTGCAGTCTGTAAAGCTTGCTATACCTAAATAAATTCATTTTGGAGAATAATTCATTAGCTGGGTTAGATTCTAATACAGCTGAGTAGAGGTACATCTGTCTAGAGGTATGTAGTATAGCAATATGATCATCTTCCCAAAACTTGACAACTTGACATCCCACTATCTACCAAAATAATGTAATTGTCCTCAGGGGATAATTTATTAAAGTTTATTAATTATGAAGTTTATTAAACTGAACTGTATATACTTGATAAGCTATTAACTTTTACCACATAATACCAATTGTCATGTCCACTGCTTTTGTAACCTAGATCTAATGCAGCCCTGCAGACCAACAGCAAACTGCAGCTCGTTTAAATTGCAATGGCTCAGTTGCTGCAGTGTGTGGATTACATGGTATTATACACTGTCAGGCTTCCAGGTGGAAGGACCTAGGTGCAGACCAGAATGCCAAACTTAGGTATTTATTAGATGGCAAGCCACAAAACAGTTGTCAAAAACAGTTCGAGTCAACACCAGAAGATCCACAAAACAGGCAGAAATCCAAAATCACAAGACAAGGACAAATCCAAAAATACAGGCAGAGAAGTCAAATTAACCAGGCAGAGAATTATTCCAAAACAGCAGGCAAGAAGAATATCTAAGAGGCAAAACAGAAGTCAAACACCAGAGCATATCGATCTGAACAGGCAGAAACAAAACAGGCTAACTCACTTTGAGAAACTGGCAGAAAACAAAGAAAACAGAGGGGTATTTATATACAGACTAATAATGACTAAACAGGGAACAGGTGAGAAGGACCGGCTTCAGGTGGCGGGTGTGGTTTAAGGGCATATCGGCAGGACAGGAAGTGGGACGACGGAGCACAAGGGGCTGTAAAAAACAAAAGCATATGCACGCAAAACAAAAACAAAGACACACTGACACTGACAGACAGGAAGACAGAGAAACACAACACAAGCAAGTCATCTCAGTCTGGAGTACTGACACACACATTGCTTCAATGCTAAAAGACAGTTATACCATTTGTGAGCAAAAAACCAGGCAAATCTTGCATTTTAAATTCCAAGACCTTACTCTTTGAGGACATAGGTCAATGCTGGCATAATGGTGAAACAAGTCCCCTTTTCCATCTCTCTGGAAAATGTATGTTTATATTGAGAGACAGAAGCCATTATACACTATTCTGTGTTTCATAGAGTTCGCAATTTATTATTATATCTGCCATGTAATTATGAAACGGAACAGTTGCTCCAGTGAGTTTCAGAATCCAGACCTGTTCAAAGGTAATGACCAGGCAGGTACATCAATGTAAAACACAACATCTCCACACTGGTATTGTGATGTTATGGAACTGATTTTAAACAATTTTAAAATTGCACAATAACTTAATGTTATATTCTGCAATATATTACTGAAAGCATATGCTTGGAAGTGTTTAGAATGTGTACATTTATGAAAAGAATTGAAAGAGAATTTATGAAAATTTCCCATCAGCCAGCAGAGGGCAAATTGTTGGGTGTTGATGCATTTCCCCAGGGTGGGAGGCTCTGAATCCTTGTGATGAATGTTACCTGGTTATGCAAATACATGCTCTAACTATGGACAAGAGCATCTGCTAAATGACTACTACTTCTACAGCTGCTACTACTACCACTAGTACTAATAATATACAGTAGAGACCGTTTAATTGAAATTGACGTAAGTAAAATGTGTCTAACATGGAAAAACGTGTTAAAAGAAAGCCTTGGAGTTATTGCGTACTGTTTTCATACAGGTTTTATCTAACCATGTAATGTTTGATCCAAAATTTAAACCATATCTGGGAAAGTGCATCTGGATTAACCTGAGGTCAATAGCCATTATAATGCCTGAATGAACACACAGTGAAAATGTCTTTCCAGCTTAAATGTAAATATGTTTCAGGTCAGCAGGCATGATAAAGATGGGCTATGCCATTTGTAAATCAGTTTCATCTGCACTCCATGTCTTTCAAACTGTGGCAGAGCCAGGGGTGGTGGCAGAAGTGAATATGCTTTCCTGGTAGTTGTCTCATTTCTTGCCAGTAGCTCATTCCAATTAAGTGCTTAACTGAAACCATTTGGAAGACAGAGTGGTCCAAAGTGTGAGTGATTGTCTCTTTTGGCTGCATCCACTGAAGAGACTGTGGAAGAAGTAACGGTTCAACTTTTACCCTTTCACCCTCACCCCATGGCAGCTTAATGTTTGGGATAAAACCTTACCCTTTCAAGGCACAGTCATGAAATCATCATGCTTACCTTGGCTCAGTACTATAGACATCCTGGGTGCAGACCGCATAAGCCCTTTAAAACTCAGTTAGGGAGTCAGGACCTCATGTCATAAGACTGCAAGAGCACATTATATCTCTGCTACTGATGTTATGGGGCAAGGCAAATGTGAACTAATTTTCTGGTTATCACAGCATTAGTCCTAACCACACACTTAACATACCTCTGATGCCAGATATGTGAAACTGTAGTATCTCACAACTTTTATTCTAGTCAGAAATGCGCATAGGACAGTATTCTACAACCTGTTATATTCAATGATGAAACCATTTCAATGCACAGATTACTGATCATTGTGAAGGACATGTGAGGTGTAGTGTGACTGTGGTGTTTTTCAGCTGGAGGACTGAATTCTTAGAGGAAAGCTGGGACTGGCTGCAATGACAGCTATTTCTGTGCATTCCTCCTGGCAGGACACGCTCCTGGCAGGGCAATTGTGGGGATATTACATTTGCACTGGTGTACAGCTCCCTTTGTGCTGCTCTTGGAATGCTATTACATTTGCACTCTGGGAGGCTTATGGCTCCCCTTGTGGTCTTGTCCTGTGATCATGGTATTGTCTGTAAAGAAGACTCTTCCACTGTGGGACCCAGGGCAGAGGCATGACCATGCCTGAAGTGTCCACCGCTTCATTCTCACACACAACACAGATTTTGCCTGCTCAGGTGAAGTACAGAAGGGACAGATTGCACCTAGACTGGAGACAGGATGCTACAGCATGTCACTCCATCAATACCATGGTGATTTAGAGGGAAATCTTTGTTAATTAAACAGGCCTGGGTGACTTTATCTTGGCTGAGATCAGACTGGCAGAAATGTCTGTGACTTGGAGCAGATAAGAACAAGTTCTACAGCATATACAGAGTGCCCCTTTTCACTGCTGGGTCATTTGGGGTCTCCCAACTTTTGGGGCTTCAGTGAATACTGCACATAGCTCTGCTCATCACGCAGTCCTATCCAGCTCTACACATAACACAGTCCTGTCAGCAAGTCTTGTTACTCCAGAGGAAATTGTGAGTGTGCATTTTTAATTGATCCCTCCTCAGTCTGACAGACAGAAATATACATCAGCAGACTGTACTTTTTTCTCAAAGCATGGGTCCCTTTGATCTGAGGGCATGGTTGTATAGCTTTGGTTGTAATTCTAAAATTTAGCATTATCCTCTTCCAGACATTATAAGAATCTGTTTGCTTTCAAGTTCTTTCCAGGCTCATGAGTCTGAAGGCACCTGAGGGTGGTCCATCTTATTTCCTCATCAGACTAACATGGCTGCTCATGAGCCTCTCAACCAGAGGAATGAAGAGTCGGGAGGATATTATACTTCAAGCTGCTAAATGCCAGATATTTACAGTTGTGGAAATTCCAAATGATGTTTTCACTGTAAGATACATGTCTTACAGAAGAGTAACCTGAGTTTTTCTGTGTATTGATCCTTCTCAAAATCTATGGCAAGGACTGTGCTGGATATTCTTGTACAGATTGTAGAAATGTTTTGTGTGGACAGGTAAAGTGGACACAGGGCGCTCTACATGGCTAAACAGGAGCTGAATAGTATGAGTCACTGGAAGGAAATTTTTCTGCTGCCCTGCAGCACTGTTATTCAACCTGACGGAAGTAGACAATTTTACCAACATTTCCTCCCAGCCCTCTGCTTTGATACATCGCATGGTTGGCACGAAAACATGTGTGTGAGAATGAAGCATGTGCATGAGCAAGGCTGATAAATGAGACTGCCATTTCCCCACAGGGTGTCATTCCTGACGTTTCCTTTTCTCTCAGTACTCTCCTCCATCATGCCCTTATTGTCCCTGCTCAAATGGCTGTTTGCTTCCTGCCGCTGGTCACAGGATGTCACAAGCATTGAAGAACCTGACTACATTTTTCATTCAAGTTGGGCTCACACAGTCCCTGTGGTCCACTTTCAGTTAGGAACAGTTGATCAATCAATATTTTTTTTGACAGTTCCAGACTTTGGGATTTTTGTATGAATATTTCCCTGGACCTGTCTCTGACAAATAAACACACCGGTGTAGGCAGTCTCTCCAGGATTCAGCAGGATGGTTTTAATTTTGAAGAGTAATGCTTGTGCTTCCCTCTCTGCATTCCTGCCCCGTATGGAGAATGACATGCAATATCAGCCCCTTTGATGTAGTCCAGAGAAATGGGTCTGTTGGATATGCCATTATTAATTTATCAGATGTCTTGGCCAATAACCTTCTTTATTTGTGTGGGAGCTGACCTTGATCATAATCAAATAAAAAGAATACTCATAGTTTTATATGGTTTTTGTGATTGCTTTGATAGGCCCTTACCACTTACAAAACAACAAATGTCTCTTGGGCAACAACATCTGTTGCCTTCTGAGTGCTGTCACATTCATAATTGAAGCATATAATTTATGGAAGCTTCTATGATTTGCTCAGATTATATTATTGTGATGCATGATAGTTTAAAAACCTATTAAAGACATATATGTACATTGATAACACCTGTGAGATAGCTGTAGTAAGAAATACTTGGCAATGGGAGCTGTAGCACCGGCAAGGAAGAGTGAAAGGGGTTGCTGGTGGAATAACTGGTAGTCAGCATCCTGAATCCTGAACTCTTCATAATAAACTGCATTTAGAAGGGGATGCTTTCTATACTGGACGAAGGACCGCTTCTGATGGACAGCATGGTACAGTTAACATTTTAAAGACCTCCCCTTCCTATCCCCTTCCTCCCCTCCCTACTGGAAGCTGACACCCTGCTCTCCAGCAGATATTGTTGATGGACTATTGTGTCCTGTCTCTTTAGCTAACTAGCCTTTTATGTTCATGCACTTTCCTCTGAGAACATACAGTATGTGAGACCATAGCCATGCCCTTCCTCAAGAAGTCTGATGCCCCATCTATAGCCACTTTCTCAGGAGGTCAGGCCCCCATCTGAATGCTGCTGTAGGCTTTGTGTGCACTGAATCAAACCACCCTTGACTCTGCATGATTTCTACTTTGTCATTGCTTGCTGTTTGATTGTTAATAAAATAGTATGCATTTGGAGTACTTGTATTGAAATGCAGATATTTCTTGAACAACCTGTTTTGTACTGTATTATCAGCCATTATTGTGTACATTGCATTGCTTATTGGGAACAGGAGGAAACCTATAAGACAGAAATGAGCATAATTGTCTAAATAAAATCATTGGATCTACATACATATTCCGATTGCTGCTGTAGTTCTGCCATAATGGGAGCCAGACTGGCAAAAGCAGCACCAAAGTTAACATGCAGGTTCATAGTCACAGCACCATGGTCTATGATCTGCAAATAATATGACGATATATAATATGAACAGTGGTTAAACTGTACATGACAATATTTTGGAAAGTGTGCACAGCTTATTGAATTTTGTAAATATAATTTAAAGGTGATATAACTTACCCCATTGTTTGGCGGGTTTGGTGTGGTGTTGGCATGTTGTCTTGGGATGTTGTCTTCTTTGAATCTTTATTGATCTGACAAGCCTGACAAAAGTCAAACTAATGTGGGAGAGGATAATGATGAAATTATTTCAACCTGTAAAGTGTTACAATAGGATTATTAGTTATATTGTCAGAGCAATGTGGGTAATATTGTTGTTACTGATATAATATTGTAAATAATATATTTGATGACGGTAATTGATTTCTCTTAGTTGGTATGTTATGGAAGAGGAGCTTAGAAGAGGGAACCTTGATAAACCAGGTCCAATATTCAGTTGGGGGAGCTGAAGAAATGGAGTCGTGCTGTGCTGTAATTGGAAAGCTGCCAAGTCGTTGTTTGTGTGTTTGTTCCAAAGTGTTTTTTTGTAAATAGTTCTGCAGGCCTTATGTTTTTCTTGCATTCTTGTTAAAATAAATCACTCATCAGAGGTGTGCACTACAACTCTTTTGCTGTGCTTATCACTGCTCCAATGCTGAGCCATTTTGTCACAGCCAAATAAGGGCAGTGAAATTTCTGCTCTTTGTATGTTCTGTATTGTATAGCAATGTGCTGCTTGCTTAAATATGAAGACCAGCACCATGGAGGTGAATCTGGCCATTCAGCTGCAGAAGGAATGATGTTATTTTTGATCTTGGAGATAGATAACCTTAATCTGCCATTTTATTGGAACACCATCAAGTATCTGCACCTATTAATCATAATTTGTGAGGCAGGCCAGATTTGTTGCTGCACTGTGTATCCTGAAAACCATTGGGAGCTGTCTGGTGCTTAGGTGGAAGAGTGTTTGTGGAAGGCACATGGGGAATTTCCCCCACTGTGGTGCCTGGCATGTAGTGTGCGATACAGGTCCATAGTAACTTTACTCATCCCTGGAGCTATTCTGCTGGTTTGGTGCATCTTCACCAGCTCACCTGGAGCTCTAGAATTGTGTCTGATGGCAGGTTATGCCACAGATGGCATGCTATTCCACGATTTTGTTGAGAATTTTTTAAGAGCCGACAGCTGTAGCTCCAATTGCTTAATGCTTTCTTTTTTCTTTCCGCTGTTTTATTTATTCTCATTTATTATTATTTATTCAGATTCCAGTGTAGGTATACTCAACACTATAGGATTATGGAACTGATTTTATGCTTCTCTGTTTTAGTATTGATTTCTTAAAGAGCAGTCTTTCAAGTCACCCACAGTTAAAAGATGTGCAAACTTTGACCTCACCTATGATTCACCTGACCTTGCACTGTTGTGCTGTAGCGTATTCATGCCTCAGGAAAATGGTTGAAGTTGTTGATTTAGTAAAACAGCTAAAGACACCTGAGGGCATAGGCGTCATTTACACTGGGGACACTGGGGACGCTGGGGACGCTGGGGATGCTGGGGATGCTGGGTCCCCACCACTTTTTGTCATGGCTCATTCCATCCCCAGCACTTTTTGAAAGCCTTTAGTTAGTTGTGAACACGTCAAACCCGTTGTTGTCCCCAGCACTTTTCAAAACAAAGTGACGCCCATGTCTGAGGGTCATAGACTTAGCAGCATCCCATTGCCCTGCATTGCCCCTACATCACTGAAGCAATGGCTGGTGTAGTATTTACAGGGATGGATCAAATGACAGCATCTACAGCTTGCATCTGATGTGACAAGAATCTGCAACAAAGCCTCATCAGTGTTTTCCTCATCAATGTTCATTCACATTTTCCAAGCCTGTCACTAATCTTTCACCAAACTCCATTGCTCATTACCTGCTGTGGGAAAACTGCATTGATGTTTATCATATTAAACTGGAGGTTGCTAGCAGCTTCTATGGCTTCTACTTAAGCAATTATAAAATTATTTGAGTTAGTCAATGTTGATAAAATCTGTACATGAATGTTGTGTGGTAAAAGACAGCAATAGTGTTTACCATGTTTAGTGTAGCTGACCATGATAGGTGTGGCTGGGTGTAGCTAGTCCTGCAGCCATGACCTGCAGTTTGCTGACATGTACAGACAGATCAAAACACTTTTTGTGCTCTTTCTGGCTTAAATGTGTAATAACAAGAGCAAAGCAGTGGACTTTCAGCCAATGTGTTTGTTGTACCACTACTGTTCCGCGGTATTTGTTGTTGTGACCTTGAAAAATATTTGCGTGAATGCCAGACACGGAGCTGATGGCTCATTGAAGAGGGGCCGGGAACCTGTAATGGGCCCTTATACAGCCTATTATAGGCTGTATGGAGATGCAAGACAGATCCAAGGAGAAACTTATGGAGACAGAAGGGCAGAACGGAGAGAAATGTGGATTACAATGTGGTGTGCTATTTCAGAATAAATAAATACCGTGGCTCCGTCAGCAGTGACGGTGATGGGAAATGAAACAAGACAGCCGGCGATTGCCTAGTTCCTACTTTGGGACTCGAACAGAGGGCGTAATTTTTCTGTTTGTACACTTACACAAGGATACTGAACAGTGAATAAAGTTTTCTATAACTCTATTGTGTCTGCTCATTCAAAATAAATATTGCGGTGAGAAACTTAGCTAGGGGTCGGTCATGTTCAGTCAGGCAGATCAGGCCCAAGGTGGGCCCCTTTGTAACTGGAAGAACCGTGGATTTTAACAAATTTATAAATTACAGCTATTTAGTTGACCACTGAGTTTATTTTGTACTGTCACTGTCATTCATGGCTGATTAATTGTTTCCATCTGTATTTTAGGCTTCTTTTCCTATATTCCCATCAGATTCTCACACTCTTGCAAGCTAAAGGTCTTTTCCCAAACCTCAATGAGGAAGACCTGCTGTTCTCCTTGAATAAATTGTAAAGAACAAAAGGGTAATATTTTCATTTGGCTCGTATGTGTACTCTTGGGGAAAATACGGACCTACTGCTGTGTAGGAAGGTCCACTGAAATGATAGTGGAAGTCTTTGGAAAGTGTCTCTGCTGTAGTAACAAGGTTGATCTATCATGCCAAGAGTGTTTTAGAATACAATGAGTCTGTCACATTTAATTCTTTAATGTCTGGCCCGGTTTGGGCTTTGTTCTGTGTTGCTCTTCCCAATACAATGTAGAAGAATTAGATAATCAGAAATGATGGACGTCACTTGAACTGTCATCAACCATCATCATTCAGTGAGCATTGCACCTTAATGACATGGAAGTTCTCAAAAAATAAAGAGAAGGGCAACTAACTTGAAGTATCAAACATATTCGTTAAAAGGAGCATCTCAAAACACTTACTCACTTTAATCTCAGAAAAGAGAATTTATGGGATTTATGATGGGATTTGATTCGTTTTTAAAAAGGGATTTAAAAAGTATATTTGCTGAGTTTTCAGTTCAAAGCTGAGTCTGAGCTGAGTTCCACTGGCATAGCAAGAGGTCATATTTGAAATTAAAGGCAAAATTCACACTTGCACCAGCAAGTATTTCCTTTTATTTTTGATGCATGGAATAATTCACCAGTAAACAGTACAAGCAGAGAGTTTTTAAATCAGACTTAACATAGTTGTAGATATGCTCAGGACTCTAGGCAAATGATAAGCCTTCTTGGACTGAATGCACCATTCCTGGCATTAAACTTTTGGATGCCCTCATCTCAAAGAAATTGTTGTGAATAGTGGTGTATCTACTATTTCACCATATGGAGCTTGCAGTAGTCAGAGAGCAAATCCAAAATATGGTGTCTCTACCGAATGGGAGTAGACAGGCTTTTCAGAAGCTGTCTGGATCATGAATCCCATATCTGAATGAAAACAATGATTTAGTGGGGTTCACATGTATGATTTTATTATGACAATCATGCAGCATGAAAAGCTTTAGACATGAGAATAACCTTTTACAGTTTTTTTTTCAATTGCTAACAAGCATCGGTCAATATTGAAGCCACTTTTTCAAAACTCTTCATACAGTCTGCATTACCAACATGCATCTTGCCCAAACAGTTAATCTCACCTCCAAAACTCACTCAAACCACCAAAACCCTTCATACCTGTCTCAAAATAAGCTCGTTCGACCATAACACTGGCAACAATTCTCACTCATAAAAAATTCATTGTTACTCATAACACACTGACCTAAAAAACACTAACAGGGAACATTACATAAATGATGAATTTTTATCTTTGAAGTTTGAATGATTTTTCACATAAATCGGTATTTCAGTGTAGAATAAGAATAACACCTTTTCACTTTATTGACTGTACTAAACTGTATGTAACAAGAATGAATCAGAAATGCAGCATTTTGCTTCAATATCCTTTATTTTTTCTATATCTTTGCATATAGTAATTTACTTGTGAAAAATAAAAAGTAAAAACAAAAAACAAATTCCTGAAATTCCAGGGCTGAAAAAAAACAACATGTATAGTACAATTACTTATACTGTACAGTACTGTGAGGGTTGTAGTCCTCCCTCTGTCTTGCATTTGGCCACAAGTTCTCATCAACATCACATCTTATGTCTTCTCTGGCGATGCATCTTGGAAAGTATCTCCTGGAATGTCTAATCCAACCCTGGCAGTCTTCAGGAGAAGTGTCTCCACACCCCGCATTCATGGCATCCAGTAAGGACATCTGGTCATGTGGATGGTGGTCATAAACCTTCCACCTCCATGCAGAGAAAAATTCCTCTGTGGGGTTTAGGAAGGGGGCGTATGGAGGAAGGAACAGTACTGACATCCTGGGATGTGCAGCAAATCAGTCTGTGACTGCAGCAGAGTGGTGGAATGTTACATTGTCCCACACAACAATGAAGGTAGGGGAGTTTATTGCCCCTCGACTTCTTTCCTCCGCTGGCACACGTTGATTATGCAGGTCATCCAGGAAAGAAATGAGCCTCTCTGTATTGTAGGGGCCAATGAGTGGGTTGTGTAACAGCAAACCATCATTGGAGAGTGCTGCACACATTGTAATCTTAGCTCCTCTTTGGCCTGGGACATCCACGGTTGCTGTCTGTCCAATCACATTTCTTCCCCTGCAGCGTGTTTTTGCCAGGTTGAATCCAGCTTCATCCACAAAAGTGAATGGGTCCAAAATTCGCAGCAGGTGCTCCGTCCGGGTCCACACTTCCTTGGCGAAGCCGCAATCCCAGAAGGCATGTCAGAGGGTCTCCTCTCCCATGCACGTCGGGTGCGGGCAGAAGGGGTGCCTTGTGAGCTTGTGTCGGTACAGTACGTCTCTCACAGGCAGTCTGCTGTGGACGCACAGCCAGTTCAGGTCCTGCAGGCGGTGGTACAGCGCCTTGGGCTGGACTCGCTCCCACACTTCGTTGGTGATCCCGTGACGGCCCTGGTTCCCGGCTCAGTCCTCATCTCGGCGTAGAGGGTCCGGTGCTTCAGGAGCACGGCGTTGGTGGTCTGCGGCAGGATCCTGGCGATGAACCTCATAGCCATCCTGTAGCGCCACGGGAGTTGTTCCGCCTTGGGTCCAGCGTTGCTCCAGTCTGTCACCAGGCGGCACATGGGGAAACTAAACCACAGCCTCCTGAAATGATGAAAAGGATGCAACACTGGGGACACTAGCCCCTGACAGAGGTTAGCGAAAAACAGGCAGTTCAACTTGAGAGGGAGGTTGGGCACATCGTGTCCTCCCTCCCCCACGTCCATGTACATCACACGTCTGGCTATGTACTCATACTTGCCACCCCATATGAGGTCAAACACAGAGCGCACTAAACCCCTCCTCATGCTTGCATAAGGAGGCATGCATGCCTCATGCCTCATGCATCGGGTACACCTGAGCCAGGTAGAGCAGAGAGGGTTACACGCCTACCTTAAGGGCTAAAACCTTACCCTTGAAAGACAGGGACAGAGTCTTCCACAGCACCAGCATCCTGGAAGCTGCGCCTAACCTTTTCAAATGAGCGGCCCCCTCAGAGAGGAAGGACACGCCCAGTACCTGCAGAGGACCCTCGCATATGGCGAGGCCCCCCAGAACATCCTGTCTACCCTTCCACTTACCAGTTGGCAGTTGTCAGAGATACGTGAAATGCACTCTGGGTTCAGCAGAGTCAATCTGAACCCCGAGCACTCAGCGAAAGCATTCTTTATACTGATACAGAGCTTTGATCAGGATCGACAATAATTAGCATACAAGTGGTGAAATACAGGAGGTCTGGTAATTATATTATCTTCCCTAGCAAGAACAGTTCTCAATCACCCATCACCGGTGTCTTTAGAAGTACCAATTGCTGCAATGGCCAGCTACGGCCAAAGTGACAAGTCTGTGAGCAGAACTGTTACAATAAGGCCATCTAGACAAATGAATACAGGTATTAGCATACCTTAAGTGAGAGGATCCGTGCTATCTTATGCTGCACTGAGTGAGCTGGCTTAGGGATCTGGACCAAAATCTAACAAATGTGACTTCAGTTTTGACCAGTGCATGTTAGCAATTGAAAAAAACTGCAATAGAATCAATAGGCATAAATGTTTTTTTTTTTTTTTTTTTTTTTACTAATTTCTGGGAAGTCTCTTGGCTTTCAGGTTTTAAGTTCCATGGTCCTGGTCACCCTCTGCACCAAAAGTGAAAAATAAAGTCTGCATGAACCATCAGTTTATCTCCTAATTCTTCAGGAATGTTCAATGTTGATGATGTCACCTGTGATTGAATCAGCATGTCACAGCAAAGGCTCCAGAGCAGCAGTCAGATGGAGGAAAATAAACTTCCTAAAGAGTTAAAGAGTTTAATTTACTATTTATGCTTTTTAAGGTCACATGACTGCCCTGATCAATTGGATTTGAGCACCGGAGATATTCATTCAGATAACTGAGTACCTCTGTGAGGTGCGGGTGACAGAAACTTTATGGAGAGTGGGGCACAGGGGGCAAGGGGACTGAGAAGAATTAATGGCCTTTGCTTCTCAAAGGCCCAAATTAAATGGCCTAATGCAGTTGTAGCACCTACTGGGGCAGAGCTCAGTGGCTGGGCTTTGCTCCTTGGCAGCTGGCCTGGTTCATGTGGCTCAATCCAAAAAAGAGCCAGTATCTTTCAGCTTGTCCCTTTTCCACAATTTGAAGCTGTCTTTTATATGCCTGATGTTGTTTGAGTCAACTCTCTCAGCTCCTTGTGTGATGTCCAACTTTGTGAGGTTAGGTTTCAAAGTTTTAGAGCATGCAGACAAAGTAAGGAGGAATATACACATTAAAATTTAGTGAGCCTCTCACTCCCCAATACCTAAACTGAGTCAACATTACATCAAAGACTATATCAAGGTTATGAAACAGTTTTATGTTTTTATACTCCTGCAAGGTACTGGTGTGTCAGTATTGAATTGCTCATACTAGTTAGTTACAAGCAAAGACGAGTGCTCTGCCTGCAAGTGATTTTTGTGGTTGTGTGTGCTTGTCAAGGAATTGACAGACATGGATGAGAAATTGTATGCTGGTTTATAGTATTATGTATTAAGATGCTGCTTGCCATATATGGACATATTTTGTGGCTAAACCCATTTTTGTTGCACTTCACCATACTTAAACTACCACAATCACTTTTGGTTTTCAAGGACTGAGAATACAATGTAATATGTTAATAATAAGTCTCTGTACCATCATGTGGCTAATCTTGTATATAAAGGAATGATCTGAAGACATGTCTGTTAGATATGTGCTCTGTGTGATGTAGGAGTCACTTGGGCATTATTGTTAAAGGAGAGCTGCACAACTCTCACAGGCCTCAATCCTGTGGCCTGACCCTGACAAAGCACTAGCACCACGGAGATAGCACATGGAACCAAGGACTATGTGACCACAGGGCCAAAGATTATAGTGACAGAAAGTGAAGCTAAGGTAAAGACCATGTGACCATAGGGTTGAGAGTGACATTTTGCCTAAGGGACGCTTTCAGCACTGCTATGGAGAACAGAACGCAGGTCAAGGTGACAAACAGGGGTTCTTTAAACCGCTGGGTCCCAGCTTCTCTTGATATCTTCCAAAGGAAAACTGTGAACCCTTTCTCTGTAAATTTATTCAGTTATCAGTAGTAGTGTTATCAGTAGTAGTATGTTTTCAATATTACCCCAAACCATAAATTTTCCATTATTTAAAATAAAAACAGTGTTGTTGCTAAAACAGTTCCCATTCCACAATGGGTCCTCTGTGCTGTAAGCTTCATGTGAAACATGGTGGTCTTTTTTTCCAGGCAGTCTTAAAGCCTGGTGAGCCTAAGACCTCCATCAGCACATTCCTCCCTAGGTATCTACTGTTTTCATTGAACAGCTTTATGGTCATCTCATCTTTACTCCAACTGTGTCCTGTTGAACCTGAACCTCACAGTCAGAATTTTGTGATTTCGTTCCACAGACTTGAGCACATAGCCTGTGCACCTCTCTCTGTTAAAGAGCTCTAGGAGCCTGGGTTTGGCGGGTATCTTAGCCATAGCCACTACAGGTCTGCACATATGGGCAGTCTCAGGAAGTGGGTTGGTTTTGCTCAGCTGGCCTCATTGGAGCGGCAGAGTCATGCATCTGCATTCTCATTCTGGCCCATTTCCTCTCAGCTCGCACATAGGGCTAACAGAGTCACAACTAAACAAGAGGGAAGCATTATGTCATGTGCTGCTCTCTTTCATGAGCAGGCTGGCTTCCTCTCTCCCCGACTGGGACCAGAGGGTTTGGGGGGGGGGGGGGGGGGGGGTTGTTTGGGATTTTAGCAGCAGTGATTCAGTTGGTCCACTGGTGTGCCACTGCGTTTTCCAAAGAAGAAAGAAAACACCCCAGCAGCCCAGAGTGCGTGATGGGGGACTGCTTTTGGCTCGCCCAATTCTGGGTTGTTTGGTTTGAAAATATACTTGAAATGTTTAACATTCCTCCAATCCAGTAGCTGCTCAACTCCAGCCTATCTCTGGAGCTCAGAGCTCCCTGAGCTCATGCACCCAGGTCCCCTTATTTATTTTTCATAAAGCTACCAGCCATTCTCTGGCAGTTCCCATGAAACCATATACAATTTTTTTTAAATGATATATAAATAAATAAACGTATATGCTTATATTATTTCAAATAGATTTTGCTTTTAATTCCTTTTAATTGTAATTAGTGTTTTTTTTTTTTGGGGGGGGGGGGGGGGGTAGAGAAATGAGACCTTGCCAAAAGTCCTCTATTGGTGCCATAAAGACTGGGAAACTTATAAAAATCTGTTCCAAGAGCTTATAGGAAAGTATGTAATAAAAGAGCCTTTATAAAACACAAGAGGCAGTACAGCCACATGCCAAACAGATGCAGGACACATGAAGCCAGACGTGAGGATTTACTCAGTCCAGATCACACTGGAGACGCTGTTATATTGAGCTGTGAGGCCAGTGATAAGCAAACATGTTACTGTCAAAAAGCTATGTCGGCAAATGTCCTTTACCTTGCTGCTCAGTGAAAGGCTGTCTCCTGAATCTCAAGTGTTATTCTATTGTAGATGCTATGTCTTTGAAGGCAGTCCTCTGTAAGCCTTTTGCTCTGAAGTATGCATGTGAAATGAGAGGTTGAGACCTGGAGCCCTGATCAGGGAGGCACAGGTTTAGATCCTGGATGTGGCAAAGGTGTTGTGTCCTTTAGAAAGGTATTTTACCTCACACACCTGGTAAAGTTTCAGCTAAGAACATGCAGTTAATAACAATGTGAACAGCCTGTTTTGAGGATCATGGCCATGTTCTTTGTGATGTAGTTTCTGTTTGAAGACATTGCCCCCATTCACAGAAGTGTATTAGTCCTTAGTGATGGCTTTTATCTGCATTCTCAGAATAATTTCAGATTCAAGATTGTTGTTTTTTTTAATAATCGGGGAATCTTGATTTGTGGTGATGTATAAATAATACACTGTTTATACTGTATTTGCATCAACAGTTGTAATGCTGTAGTTGTTGAGTTGCAGTCCATTCTGAAACAGGAGTCTGAAACAGGAGGTGTTTAGGGGATAGCAGTGTTGGAGTATCTTTAGATCGTTTACTGTGGGAGTTGTGCATGCTGACAGTAGCTGTGTAACTGGTGTTCTGTTTATGACTTTCTGAGGCAGATTAGAGTGATTATGGGAAAGCATGGCCAATAACTCCACAGGAAAGGCTCTCCCAGCCGACCATTCAGTGAACACAAACCTGTCCATTATTACTGAAGGCCAACATAAGCGTTTACTGGTTATGCAGTAAAGGCCATTTCCTCCTCTTTTTTCCATGCGACAGTCTTGCCAGGGGGTGGGAGGTGGGCGTATGAGTGGTGTCGCTGTAATATGATTGGGTCGTTTGCCAGAGGTGGGAAAGGAGCAATGCTGAAGTCAATCTTCGCTGTTTCACCTCACTTTCCTGAGAAGTCATAAAATATACAGTACAATGCATGCTTTGTGTGTGAGGTGAAAAGCTAACATGGCCAATTTTTCTCTGATAAATTTACAAAATCCACCAAAGTTCACCATGATAGATAATCAGTGCGAATTTGTCATGATTGGTTCAGGGGCGCCTGCAGGATTTCATCTTAGGTATGTAGAGAAACTTGACCACGTATGCACGCACGCGCACACACATTGAGAGAGAGCTGAGAGAGAGAAACGCCACTGACTGATTAATGAATAATGAAATCAGGCCTACCTATTTGAAGTTTACCCTCCTTCTCCCGGTCGCATCGAATTGTTTGAGCACTTCCTCACAGACCTTTGATCACATAGCCTAATTGAAGAGCGTTTAGCCGGAGGAGAAATATTTCAGGACATTCTAAAACGCTTAACGTGCCTTAATGTTCCAAAACTGTGATCAAAGATCACCAAATTTCTCTCGGACATCTCTAGTTAGAAACACCTCCTCCGGTCAAAAAAATCAAAGCCAAAATCCTAGGAGTGTGGTCAATTATCTCACCTTAAGTGTTTTTCTCTCCATTGACGCCCATTATAAGGAAAAAGCTTAACGTGGCTTAATGTCCCAAAACAGCGATCAATGATCACCAAATTTGTCTGGCATCTCACATGTCATGAACACTATCTCTTATCAAAAAAGCAAAACTGAAATCCAATGAAAGGGGTAACCAGGGGATAGAAGGGGAACAAATTGGGATTTGTTAGGGGGGGGGGGGGGGGGGGGGGGGGGGCTCTGTAGTTTCAGGGTTACCATGGGTGCACATGTGTGTGTGCATAGACTACAAAATCTGATTGATATCATTTGACAAACTGTAAATAAAATATAACAAGGTGAGACAACCCTCTGCTCTGAACACTAAAATGCTAATCAAAGTCATTCTAGATACTGCTGACAGTGAGCAAAACTACAGCTGATGACAATAAAAGCTTTCTGTAAGTGCACTCTCCTGCAAGGGCGTAGTTTTGGTCTCAAAAGCTTTGGTAGGGACACAACAACCGAGGGGACATTGGAATTATGTAATATGACTTCACTCCAAAGATAATGTGAATGAGTTCGCTCAAATATTGATAGGGACATGTCCCTACCGTCCATGTGCAAAATTACGCCCTTGCTCTCCTGTGTATCTGTATCAAATTTAGGAATGGTGTTGTTACCACTAAAGGAGAGAATAATAATACAAAGTAATAGGAATAGAACAGTCTCTTTAATAGTTACATTAAACTGGAATTAATTTACATCTTACGATATTACAATATACACAGGCTGCCAACACCTTTTCAAATTTCCAAACCTTTCCTTTTCAAAGTCGCATAAAAATTCAATCACCATTTCCTCTTGCTAACCATAATCTATAGATAGAAAAGTGAAAAAATGGAGAAGCAACTACATGTGTACTCACTGAAGACACATTTTAACTTCCACATCAATACACAGTGGAAACGGTAGGCTAATATTACAGTTAATTCCACACACACAATCAAATTCCATGACTTTCTAAAACTTTTTGTGCACAACATCTTACTGTAAAAGTATCAGATAATAATGATCTGATGAACTAACTGGTCTTACTAAGTGAAAATAGGAGTGTAAAAAGGTTAAGAAACTAAAATTAAACAAAGCCTTGTTCCTATGAGAGGCAAGACAAAGACCGCAAGCTTAGTTCCTTTTCATTAATTAGGCATGTTACAGCTAGGAAATGGTCAGACTAGCCTGCATTTCCTAGCCATGAAGTAATTTGAGTTGATCTATTCTGCTCAAACCACGATTGTCCTGACAATGCTGAGAGATTTCAATACGTGCTAGCTTGTTTGACAGTTTAACTCGAACTAGAGCTTGCCAGCTAGCTTAATGTCACAGTTAGCTAGCTACCAAAGATTGGAGGCAACCTGCCGTTAACGTTAAACTATCATTTAGTAAAATCGAAACATTGTTTAAGCAGAATATCAGAACAGTTTACATTCTGTCATTAAACGTGTCAGTTTCTGACCTATTTACCTATTTTTCTCCCTACCTTGCCATCCACCTATCACTCTGCCATCTGTGCTGTCTGACTGACTGACAAGTGACTGAGGTCGCTGATCTGCTAGGTAGCGTTTTACCCTTTCGCGCGTATGGTCACACCGGTGTGATTAGCCATTTGCTAAAACCGGTGCGATTGGAAAAATTCTAGCTAATTTTAGCTTTGAGGAAACAGCAATTTAACATTTAAAAAATATAGCAAATGCTAACTGAAAACTATGAGAAGCTTAATAACGCTAATGAAAAAATAGCGAACCATGTAACATAACACGCGCGCTACAAAAAAGTGCGAAGGTAAGGAAAGTTTCCTTAGGAAACCCATTGACAGAAAAAAGGGAAACCCCGTGAAAGTTCTGATGTTCGCAGTTCTTACATCACCTCATTTATGTTCTCTACAGCTACAGGAAATGTGTTTTAGTCATTGTTTGAATTATTAAGAACGACAAAAGTCGAAAAATATATACATTGTTGAAGATGTGCGTGGCTGAGCGTCCCCTGATGATGTAGAAGAGCGTATGTCTATGTGCTGGGGCTGAGCCCCGGACAGCCCTGGCCCAATTTAACCCCTGGGGGTAACTATCTTGCGTTAAGCTGTTTCTTCTCCATTGACCCCCATTATAAGGAAAAAGCTTAACATAGCATTATGGACCAAAACAGTGATCAGGACTACACTTCTGTAACACGTTTCTGATCATGACCACGTTCAAGAACCAATACGAAGACCCCATGGGTTTAATATAAACACTGACGTTTTCATTGACGTTTTCCCCATAGGAACCCATTATAAAGACATTGCTTGCAGCTGGCCTACAGTTGGCCTATTGGGAATATCTTAATGCAAATATTCATGTTTAACCTCTTACGACATCACTTGAACTACAGCCTACACTGGGGTGGTAATCAGCAATGTGTATGATCAGCAATGTGCAGGCCTACTGTTGCAATAAAGAGCATTAAGGCTTTTCTGCCATTATACGAAACAAGCTTAACGTGGCTTAATGTACCTAAACATTGATCAAAGAAGACCAAATTTCTCTCACACATCTTTTGTCATAAACACTTTCACATATCAAAAAATCAAAACCGAAATCCAAGGAATATGGTCGTTATCTTACGTTAAGCCTTTTCCTTATGCCTGGTACTTAATCAAGTCGGTGCATCACAGTTTGTTGTTTGTTTTATAGCTACTTGTTCAGCATGCAGCAAGCTAACTTTAGCTTGCAAGCTAGCTAGCTAATTGATACACCTAGTTAGCAAGCTAATTTCTACTTCGTTAGAAATTGAATAAAGCACAATAAATTCCAAATGTTAATAAATGCTCACGCTATTACGATCATACAATCCAAAAATGGTCTATACTTTAATTCTGTCAGACACAATTGTGTTGTCTTTTACATGTAATATTTGGCGGAAAGCTGGTGCAATAATGCGCCGATCTCCATCAGAGACATTATATAGGACGTTACCTAACCTAATGTCACTCATTGTGTAGATTTGCCCCGTTTGTGTGCTGCGTAGCTATAATTATGACAGTAGAGTGGGCTGTGGGTGTTCATTTTTCACTTTAAGAATATGATAGGCCTGCCTTTTTCTGGGTTACGCCTTTACCAACAAAGCGATTGGCCGTTTGCTGTAAAAGTGGGACTTCCCTTAATGCAACCGCCACACTGAGCGTTACAGCCAATGCCATTCATATTTCAACGAGTGGTCTGTCTCCTCCTTTGTAATGTCTCTGACACACCTCTCTCTCTCTCTCTCTCTCTCTATCTCTTAATTTTCAATTTCAAATTTCAATTCCAAAGAGCTTTATTGGCATGACAAATATACTGTTACGTGCGGCGCACTGGGCGTGTGGAGTCTGGGTCGCCTGCGTCAATCTCATGGTACGCACAGTGCGTACAGCCGTACAGCTGCAGGCGCCCATGGATTGGTTGCCCAGTTTTTGGTATTTGTGATGGCATCTAGCAGCAGGAGTCTAGCCATTGGCTCTGGTGAGTTCTGTCTGAAGAGACACTGTCACTGGTGATGCAGCAGGATTTGGCAGAATGTCTGGGAGATTGGTCATTACTCTGTGGTCTAATGACTTTCCTTTCATTTCTCCATGGTTCCCTAAAGGAGGTTTGTGTTTGCACTTCTTTTCCCACAGCAGATGAATTACTTGGGCTTGTATTACACAGAAGTTTATTCACAATGGAAGCCTGGTTCATCAAAAATAAGCATTTGCACATGCCCAGTAGCATCATGTTCATAAAAATAATTTAAAACTGATTTAAAAACTCATGTCCACTGTGATGGGGGCCAAGTGTGTTTTGTATGTACATGTTCTGGAGCCCTTGTTAAGACAGAGAGTGTCTCTCCAACATGTACCAAAACATTTTAGCCAGAAACCTGGATTTCAATGCCAAGATTCAAGCTTGGTTGAGCAAGCATTCATCAAACTTCAAAGAATTGGTTAACTGGGCCGTTAACTTGTCATCGCTTAACTGGCTAGACCATATTCTAATTGCACACCAGTCATTTAAACACAGTTCATAAACAAAATCCAAAAGATCTGAAGGACGTAGAGCCTGGTGGAATGGTGATATCTTAGCCCCCATAAGACACTACAGAAAGTATCTCTTCAGGGTGATGCATTCAAACAGGGGGATGGATAAGATAATACATAAATGTGACCCTCATTTTCTGGAATAAAAACAATTATTTGTTAACAAAATAGCATTGTTCTCAGCGGTGCCATTAAGACTATGTATTTTTAGAAAAATAAGCACAAAATATCTAAAAGTATTGTTTCTATGTAATGAAGTTGAAGAGAGGAGGCAGGGCTTTACACCATTCCATGAGATGTTTAGTTTTGCATGAAAACAACCTTCCCTGAATGGCAGTAATGCAGTGATGGAGTCCAAAAAAATCTGAAACAGTCTGGCAGTACTGGTGGTGGTGTTTCCTTTCAAGAAGTGGCTTTAAGAAGAGAAGAAATTTAATGTGAAATCCATGGGTCACTTGGTCACTTGCTGGTCATGTACACTAATGTGATGGAAAAAGCAAATCTCCAGAGGGGTAGATGATGACCCCTGGTGTCCCAGAGTCATCCCCCTTTGTATCTCCCCGTTGTCTTGATGTTATCTTGGAACCCATGAGAGGTCTTTCTGCTTGAGCCAAAGCCATTGGCTCCTTCTTTCTGCTGCTTCTGATGCAGCTCTAATGTTTTTTTGTTGGTTCTGACCATGGATCCCTAACTCCTTCAGCAGTTTGATGGTGGATGTGGCTATAAAGCCTCTGCAGCCCATAGGGCAGACTATGGTTTTACAGCCCTGTTGTGCTTCCACTGCCAGATCAGCATAGAGTAGCTTATTGCATTTGTGTACTTTGTCTACTGAGTCCTTCCATGGGACTGTGAGTTCGACAATGTAGACGATCTGCAGCGATGTGGACCAAAGCACCAAGTCTGGCCTAAGATTGATGCTAGCAATCTTCTGTGGGAAGATGAATTGCTTATGGACGTCCACCAACATCTTCAAGTCGTGGGCCATATTCAGCTGTCCTCTTTTTAGTTTAGGAGGAAGAGTTGTTGGTCTTTTCTCTCCCTCCTGGATGATTGCCATTGGTCTCAGTGTGCTGGTTGTTCTTAGGGGCAAGGAGTTGGTTGTCATCTGCTTGGTCTCAATTGCTGCTGCCAGACTCTTCAAGACCTGGTTGTGGCACCATGTGTACCTGCCTTGTGTGAAGCTGGTTTTGCAGCTTGTTAGTGTGCATGAGGGTTGCTGGAGTCGGGCAGAGGGCACAGGTTGGATCTTCGCCAAACCATTAATGGAGGTTTTTGACAATGGAAGCACATCATATGTAGCGCTGCTGATAAAGCTGAGCCTGCTTGCTTCTAGGCCTGGATTACTGCACAGGCCTATCGGGCACAGGCCCAGGGGTCCAGAGGTCACAGGGGCCCTAAAAACCCGGACCAAGTAAGCCCTGCTGCTCCCGGTTGACCCTTGAGAGATGCTAAAAGGCCCGTAGCAATACACAAAGGGCTACATGGGCCCCCAACCTGAATGCAGATGGTCTAGAGCTAGTCTCATCATTATAGACATGTACTGCTTTAAATGTATGTTTTGCACCATATGTGAGGTCCAATGTGTCCTTGAATGTCTAGAGTGTGCATGTCAGTGACAGGGGCACTGCTAGGAATTCTGGGCCCCCTGACAAAATTTTCAGTTAGGCCCCAATCCCCCCCCCAAGCAAGATTTTTGGGCCCCCCTCTAGCCAGGGCCCTAGGAATCATACTCGCCTTTCATGCCTTTACAGCACCCATGGTCAGTGAGTACTGTGTGTCACAATGTTACGTATTAATGTGTATCTAAGCAATCGTACCAAATCAAATTCCTTGTAGGCCTACATGTCTTGTGCTTGGTGAATGAAGGAATTCAGTTTCTGATTCAGATTATAAGGGTTTCTGAGGGCCTCTAGCAGTGATCAGGGGATCTTCAGTTTTGAAATACCCCTTTTCCCTGTAAAAGTTTGGTTAATGAACATTGTATAGCCTACTTAGTTGTATTGTGGTTATACCTGAATATCCATCTAAGGAAATTGCATTTAAAAAAAAAATCAGATTGGATATGTTGTTGATGCTATAATTATGCAGATAATGCAATCTCTATTATTTTTTATCATGCCTGCCAATTGAACTAAAAAACAAAAATCATAATTTTTGGTCTCATGCATATTTATTTTCATTTTACAAATAGTAAATAAAATGAATGTGATTTAAATAATGCTATGATATGTTAAGCAAGCCTGCCTTGTTTGAGTGAAAGGTCAGGCAGGGTCAGTGGCAATGCATGCCAGGCGGGAACAAGATGAACAGACAGATGGACAAACAGAGGGAGCTAGTCTACAAACATGGATCAGCATTTGGGGTGGGGATGCCAAGCAAGCAGATTAAGAAAGAAAAGAAAAAGAAAGAACAAGCATTATTAAAAAGTGTGCCAGGCATCTCAAACTTCTTTAGATCGTGTTTTCTGTTGGCATAGCCTAGTTAATAGCGTGGGTCGTTCGTGATTAGGCTAATGTTACTGCCTGTGGAATTAGTCTCGTAAATCCTGTATGATGGGCTATACAGGTGTCTTTTTATTTTGTCCATTAATGTGCTATTTGTCGGCAATTCAAATACATTAATATAGCTTATTGCATCATGTATTGATGTGGTGTAAATCCTGTAGGCTATCTACAGGTATTAAATATGTCTTGTAAGCACAGGGTGGTTGGACTGTGAGTCACTTCTTGCTGTGCGTGTGTGCCCGGGGGTTGGGGGGGCCAAGGAGACTTTCGTGCCCAGGGGCCCTTGATTTCATAATCCGTCCATGTTTGCTTCCATCTCCCAAATGTCCTTCTAGCTGATCTTTCTTCTCTTAATGCAGTCCTATCGTGTGTATTGCCCTTGCTTAACCAGGACAGTCTTTGCACTTCTATTTGTCTCTTCTTGGCACCGCACTTCCTCAGCCACCATCATCCTTCTCTCTGGGGTTGTGGCCTTGTGCCAGGTGGGTCCACTTGTTGCCAGACCAAAGCTGCCCCTACCGTGCTGGACCTGCCCTATGATGTCTCTATGCCTTAGGACTGATGTTGCTTGCTGCACCGTGTCAGATGGGGTCCACTTCCACCCAGTTGCTAAGGTCATTGCAGCATGGGAGTCCTTGCGTTTCATCTGTAGTCTCACTTTGGAGCATTTATATTCCTGTGTGAGACCGGTGAGAGGTAGTTCAAGGACTTCTTTGCCATAAAGGCCGATGTCGCTGAGATATCTTGGGACATCGAGCCATTTCTTCACGCACAACGAGATGGTTCATTCGATCATCTCCACAGTTGTCAGTTGGACCTCATAGATATCGAGTGGCCACATCACCTAGGGTAGGAGTCCAAACTGTAAGCACCAGAGCTTCAGTTTTGTTAATGTATTTGTTTCTCTCTAGGTAGCTGGATAGCCTCTGTGCAATTACACTGAAGGAGGTTTTTCCTTTGATGTTCAAAAGGCAGATTGGTTGGAACTGATTGATGTTTCTTGCGTCCTTTTCTTTCGTAATTAGGACACCACCCACCCTTTGCCACGCCTGATGTGGCGCATCAGAATTCAAATGTGAAGGGAGGACTCTCACAGTATACTGTACATAGTCACAAAAAATCATAGCAAACATTTAAAAAGAATGTAAGCTAGGTTTGGTGTGTGCTTTTGTCTAGAATACACTCACAAAATATGGTAAACTACTTGTTTATGGTTTATTTTGAGATGATTGGTGAAGGACCTAGATGACATGAAATGGCTCTGGATGGATGCAATGGAGTCTGTTAGTTTCGGCATCATGCCCGTAGCAGCAAGCATCTGTACACACTTGTATTTGTGTGTCTTGTCTTGTGTCATGGCCCCACAGGCTGGCTCGGCCAGAGAAGAGGAGAGGCTGCCAGGACACATTGGCTGGTTTCCAAAAGTGCTAAGCCGCATCCTCTCCTTGATTCTCATATCCTTGCATCCTTCGAGACATATGACATTTATACATGCTCTTCCTATGACATCTATACATGCCTACATGCTCTGCCTCTCACACAGAAGAGTTTTTTTTAAGAATCTGTGATGTAAGCCCTCACAAGTTGGCTAGACGAAGAGGGATAGGATTCCTGTTAAATATCATACAGAACTGATGATGTGTAATTGAACTAGGACGTTCCAGCTCCCTCACTGCATTGGCTGCCTTCTTCTTTCCTCTTCACAGCTCTTAAATGTTTCAACAAAGAATTGAAGAAGGGATGTGAAACCTCATTCCTGAAGTAATGGAACATGTCCAGGTGTCCTCCAGAAGGGAGAGGTCACAGGGAGATAGTGCCCTACAGGAAGAAGAGGTTGCAGGCAGATAGTGTCTTCCAGGGAGGAGAAGGTCACTTGAGGAAATGTGATGAGAGCATGTGGAGGAGCTGGAGCATTATGGGTAATACCTGCTGAGGGTTGTGGCTTCACCATCCACACCCCACCCTATATAATAATTTAACTAAACAAACATTCTTGTCACTGAGAAAAAAAAAAACACTGAAAAAACATAATTGGTAATAATTTCCAGACCCATGACCTGTGTTCACCCATATGTCCCACTCCTGGTGTTTGATCTGCACGCTCATATGGGCTGCACGCCACTCCTGCAGGCAGTCACGCAGTCATGAAGCCAGGAAATAAAAGTGTAAGTAAAAACACAAATTTCTGTGAGAAACAAACAATGTCCAGTATTGCGATACATGGCAGAAACAAAACAGAAAGGAACAATTACAAACTGATGCTAAGGTTCAGACCAGATACATCACAGATGTGTTGTGATGTGTGTGGATAGATGCGAATATGTGCTGATGTACATCTACCTGCCCATATACACAAACAGCGTTTGTGAATAAGTGGGTATATACAAAATGGATCAGACAAACATAACAAAACAGTTGATGAAAAACTGAAAGAAAAGTTGAAACCAGGTGGACAACAGAACAAATTGCATAGAGTTTGAAAAATACCATTACTTATAAGAACATAAGAACATTATGACGAGAACAGGCCATTCGGCCCAACTAAGCTCGCCATTATAATTAAAGAGAATGCAAAACTGCATCAAGTCTGGATTTGAACACAGCAGGGGTCTCTGCCTCAACTACATGACCTGACAACCTATTCCATGTATTGATAACTCTTTGTGTAAAATAGTACTTCCTTACATCAGTGCAGAACTTACTCTTCACTAGTTTCCATTTATGTCCCCTTGTTCTACAGACTGAACTCACCCTAAATAAATCTATTATAGTTAACCTTATTGAATCATTTTATAAATTTAAAAACCTCTATTAGATCACCCCTAAGTCTCCTCTTGCTAAGTCTAGATAGGTTAAGTAACTTGAGTCTTTCCTCTTAGCTTTTATATTTCATGCCAGGAAATAATTTAGTTGCCCTTCTTTGAACTTTTTCAAGAGCCTCAATATCTTTCTTATAGTGCGGTGCCCAGAACTGCACACAATATTCCAAGTGAGGTCTGGCTAAACCTCTTTAGATTTATAATCAATACTTTTGGTTATATATCCCAACATCCTGTTGGTCTTTTCTACTGCTACAAGCACACTGGTTAGATCCTGTTAAGCTTGGGTCAACTATTACTCCCAAGTTTTTTTTAAAATTGAGCACATTGTAGTTTTTTTCCCCCCATGAAGTAGTCTTGTCTAAGGTTCTTATTTCCCACATGCAAGACATACATTTATCTAAATTGAATGTCATCTGCCAGGTATATGCCCCCTTTTGGATGCTGTTTTGGTCTTCCTGTATTACCTTAGTTGATTCTATACTGTTGGCTAGACCCCCTAGTTTTGTATCATCTGCAGATTTTACTACCTTACTACTAACCTCTGCATCCACATCATTTATGTATATAAGGAATAGCAAAGACCCCATCACTGAACCCTGTGGGACTCCACTTCGCACAGGACCCTGCTCTGATACAATACCTCCCACAGTTTCAGTCTGCTTTCTATTAGACAGCCAACTTCGAACCCACTCAGTGATAGCTCCTGTGATTCCTGCAGATTTCATTTTCACTATGAGCCTCTCATGCGGTACTTTGTCAAATGCCTTTTGAAAGTCCAAATAGATAATATCAAAAGCTTGGTTTGAGTCTAAACACACTGTAGCTTCCTCAAAAAAGTCCAGGAGGTTTATTAAGCATGACCTCCCTCTGCGAAAACCATGCTGGCTGTTATTTAAGAAACCATTTTGTTCAAGTAATAATTCCAAATTGTCCCTAATGATGGATTCCAGTAATTTACATGTGATACAAGTTAAGCTGACGGGCCTATAACTTCCTGGATCAGTCCGGTCACCTTTGTTGTAGATAGGTACTACACTGCCATGTTTCCAGTCATCTGGTATTTCTCCAGTTTTGAGAAATTGTTTAAAAATAACTGTCAGAGGCTTGTAAACTGCTTCCGCTAGTTCCCTGAGAACTCCTGGATATATTCCATCGGGGTCTGCTGCCTTATTTGTTTTAAGTTTTTGGAGTTTATCTAGTACTTCTGCATCATTTAAATCAATTTCCTCCATAAGACTCTGAGAACTGAATGCACCTGAAGGCATATGTAAAAATACTTCACTAGTGAAACTCTCCACAAAGTAACTATTTATGGTATCAGCAATAGCTTTGTTATCATAAACCATAACTCCATCCTTTTGTAGCTCTTATCTCATCTTTAACTATCCTTTTACAACTGTAGTACTGAAAAAAGCTTTTAGACTTGCTCTTTGCATCTAGTGCAATCTGTCTTTCAAAATGGCTTTTAGCTTCCCTTATTTTTTCTTAACTTGAGCTCGCATATCACTGTATTCAATCTTATTACTCTCTGAGCTGTCCAACTTCTATATTTGAAATAATTTCCTTTTTTGTTTCAAACTGTCCCGTAACAACTTATTCATCCACTGTGGATGCTTCTTTTTCAGCTTCACTTTTCTCATCCAGACAATATGCACAATATGCACCACATTTCTTTCACAGTTTTGCCATCTAGAAGAAGTACCCAGTTTATATTCCTTGTATAGTCACGCATCTTAATAAAGTCAGCTCGTCTAAAGTTGAATACTCTAGCATTGGAGAATGCAGAGTTAACTTGCCAAAAAACGTCAAATGTAATTGAACTATGGTCACTTATTCCGAGTGGTTCCCCTACCTCAGTACTGCAAATTCTATCAGGATTATTACACAGAACCAGATCTAGAATTGTGTTCTCTCTTGTAGGTTGAGTAACAGACTGTATCAAAAAACAGTCATTTACAACATCTAAACACTCTTCCTCACATTTACCTTGATCTGACACAGCTTCCCAATTAATTGAAGGGTAATTGAAGTCCCCCATTACTATTGTTTCACCCTCCTGACATGCTAGCTTAATATTATCAAAAAGCATACCGTTAACACTGCTGTCTAAGGCTGGTGGCCTATAACATACTCCGACATTCAGACTCTTTACATTTCCCCCCAATATTTTAATCCATATGCCTTCACTAACACCAAGGGGCTCCATTCCTGGAATTTCCTGAATATTAAGATTATCCTTCACATAGAGAGCTATACCCCCTTCTCTTCTATTGGATTTATCTTTTCTTAGCAGCTTGTATCCCTCTATTTTATACTCATCCCCATCCCCTGCACCAAGCCACATCTCTGTGATCCCAACAACATCATAATTACTATTACTCATAACAGTTTCTAGTTCCAAAATTTTATTTTTTATGCTTCTAGCATTTAAAGGAATTTCAGGGTACTGCGTGTATATTTCTTGTCTTTCCTTTCCACCCCCAGCTGCTCAAAACGACCTCTATTACAGTGCTGCTCTGACTTATTTGCAATCATGGTTTTCTCATTACAAATAAAATACTTAACCATGGTGTGTTCTATTCCGACAGTCTGTCTATCCCTACCCATCTCACTGTAAAACCTCCCAGCCCCCCCCAGACCCTAGTTTAAATAACCCTCTGCTACCCTAAGCATAGGCTGGCCCAGTGCAACTGTATCCCTCTGGGTCAGGTGTAACGCGTCCCGCTTGTACAGGTCACCCTTGTTCCAAAATGAGTCCCAGTGCCCCATAAACCTGTACCCCTCTTTCCTACACCAGGTGTGTAGCCACGTGTTAAATCTCCATATAAAGGCTTGCATCCCTTGCTTGCTTGTGGTACCAGTAGAATTCCAGAGAAGACTACCGTGGAGATTCAGCTCCTAATCTTCCCCGCCAGCACAAAAAATTTGTCCTGCAGAACCCCAAACCTACCCCTTCCTATGTCATTGGCTCCAACATGGACCATGACCACTGGATCCTCCCCTGCTCTGGCCAGGAGCTTTTCCGCACGCTCCAGGAGGTCTCCGACCTGGGCACCAGGTAGGCAACAGACAATGCGAGACTCCTTGTCGTGCGAACACATTATGCTATCTACCCCTCTAATGATTGAATCCCCCACTATCACTTATAATGTAAATCACTAACTCCCTTTTCTTGGAGGATGAGGCCGCCTAGGTGCCCTGGGGCTCTTCAGTCCTCCCACTATCAGGATTGTGGGCCAACCCGTCCTGCAGTGGCACAAAAAGGTTGGTCACCGCGACCTCTGGAGATGCCGCCCCTCTTGGAATTGTGCACCCCTTTCTATGCCTACGCCGTACTGTAACCCAGCTCTCTCGCCCTATTTGGTCTGTATCTTCCCCCCTACCCGGCTTTGGTGAGCACACTATCTCCCTATAGGGCGTACTAATCAGTTCCTGGAACTATAACAATTCAGGATTATTGTGGAGTCCAGCTAGTTGGGCCTCAAGGTCAAGAATCTTGGTGCTCTCCTGGTGCTCAGCGAGTCGGCAACGATTGCAGATGAACTCATCCTGGAGGTCTCCCTCCAGAAATCCGATCATCCAGCAACTCATGCAGTTTTGGCCACATTTTTCTCCCCTAACTGAACAGGCTTTCTCTAAATAAAGATTTACTGCCGAGACAGAATTACCAGCTAAAAAAGTGCTAAAAGCACCGAGGTGGCTCAGAACAGTCAAAGGCAGAAATTAAACACAAGAAATGCCACTTAGTCTAGATACAGTAAACTACGCCTACAGTTCAGCAAAAGCAGACGTGCTAACACAACCAGAATCAGGATATTCTAAAAGCAAACGCAGAACGGTAAAAACAAGGTATACAAGCAAACTGGCCGGCTAGCTATACTACTCAACTAGCTAGCTAAAGTATGCTGCCTAGAGATTTAAAGATTTGCTCCTGAGATGGCAAAAAAACACACAAAAAAACCTTGTCGACTAGAATATGTACCAAATTATCTGCATTTACTAACGAGCTAACTCGTTGGCCAACGCTTTGACAGAGGAAAAAAGTGGAAAATTCCCTCTCTGTCCCCTAATGGCAACAAAAGATTCAAATTTAGGAGCAGATCAGACCTACCCTTATTTAATAGCTAGGTTTATTTATTTAATAGCTAGCCCCAATTTTTATTCCGTTTGGATGTAGGAGCAGACAGACCACTGTACAAACACAGCACAAACTCATCAGGCAAGAGCAGTCGACAATGATCATTCTGTGATAAAATTATGTTTATAAAGTAACACAGGGGAAATTAGCGTGTAGTGGGTCATCATCACTATGTTGTTAAAGTGTAACAGTAATGTCAATTTTATCCTGTTTGACTAGAACAGAAAGCAAATAAGACCTTATTATGGCAGAAGTGAACCAAAAATCAATCAAAGAGGATTTAATATAGTTTTGCAATTGCACGGTCACTTATGCTCCCTTTTCAAATAACCCTGCTTCTTTCAGTATCCCCATTTTGATGAGTGTGCAGTTAGCATGTTTGTGTCAGGGCACAGGCACGGACTCAAACGCAGACCAGGCGTACACAGGTTCCAAGTGGTTTATTGAAATCGCAGGGCAAGTTCGTAGTGGTAGAACAGGCAGGGTCAAAAACCAGGAAGTCAGGCAGATCAGGCAACAAAGGCAGGGCAGCAGGCAGGGACGAGGTCAGAAGTCAGGCAGGAATCGGTACAGGAAACAACAACACGAGAACCAAGGTGGGCCCATAACAGAGCAAGCACTGAGACAAACTGGCCATGAAACAGAGTCAAGCAGGGTATATAAAGGGCTCGGCTGACGAGGAGATGGGATGCAGGTGGGCAGGCAGGCCGGTAGAAGCGATCAGGAAATCAGGTGGGCGGGGACAGGGTGGAGAGTGGGGCAGGGCCAGAACACATGGGAACTGTAAACAAAAGCACATGGAAGACACTGACAGACAGGGAGAGCACAAAAACAACAGTTAGGGGGCCAAAGTGCTGACAATTTGTCCTACACATGTAATCAACACAAAAGTTCCTCTGATGTCACCAGCATTCAGCTTTTAAAGCATGTTGTGAAAATTTCTCCAAATGAAGGGAATCCGGAAAATATCTTAATTTTAAGGGCTGTAACTGTTTCATCTCATTTAATTTAAAACGCCACAAATGTTTACAGCTATTTTTATTTACTGTACACTAATCACTTTGTGTATGTTATATTATATGGTGGGGTACTCCTCACATTTCCCCTGAGGCTAGGGTGCTGTGCCTAGGAGTACCTGGGCTTTTTAAAAACTGTTTTTAGTGACCCCAATCTGGGTTTACTGTACAGGAACTGTGCTCAAATTCCACCACAGAGGTTGCCTGGAAACCTCTCAGGGCAGGAGGCGTGGTGACTGAACCCCCAGGTCTTGCAGGCTGCTCTGCCTCTCTCAGCTCTGTTTGCCCAGTGTCAGAGAGAGGAATGTCCCAGGAACAATGGCCTATTGGCCTGGATTCCTACACAGTCACAGTTGTGACTTTAATTTAGTGGCTGTTGTGAAAGCAGCTGCTTTCATTTCCAAGGTTTTTGCCGTGTCATAGCTCAAAAGGCTTTCCCATACTTTGACCCAATGGGCCCATAGAAACACTTGCTTTCACAACGTGAACACCTGGGAAATCACTCTGCATAGACTCAGTGGTAATAAAGAATATTTAGTCACTTTCTTAAACAGAAAATAGCTGGCATGCCATGCATTAAAGCAATGTGTACTGATGTGGCCATGCATTAAAACATTGTGTATTAAGTGTGTTAAAGTAGCTGCACATTAAGGCTGCTGCACATTAAAACATTGCTTCACACACCCAAGTTGACACTATAAAATACAATAAAATGCTTTTAGTTGATTTTAACCCCAACAATCTTTGTAAAGGAATGATATTGCATGCGTAGGCTATTGAATTATTATTGCAATCACATCAAACTTAACAGGAACAAGCTAAATTGTATACATATGGCCACCCTCCAGTTTGTGCTTGGAGCTGGCTGCTTTACTTGTGTTCTGCAGCAAATTATTGTGGAGTCCATTGGCAGTGTTTTCTTTAAATTACAGTGTCCGAAAAATTACAAAGTCCAATACAAAAGTGGAAATTCCAAAAGCAACTCTGTGATGAGTCCAGGGGAATTTTGCTCAGCACCCAGTTGTAACTCTCACTCATGGCTGTGTGTGATCCAGTCAGTAGGTTTTTAAAAGACGGAAAAAAGGGCCAGGGTGGCAAAGGTGAAAAGGAAAGGCTGGGGAATAAGGATCAGCACAGCAGCCTTAAATGCAACGCTGTTATGGATGCTGATCAATAGAAGTTCCTTATTCATGTTTAAAATGTTGAGGGACAGAGAATTTTCAATGTTCATTTTTAGAGTAATGTGACATTTATAGGTTAATAGTGAATAAACTCAGTAAAAAAACCTCCTTTCCTCACAGCAAAGTATAACAAAGGAACATTATATAGCTATACCAATTTATAAAGGGATTACTTTATTAAAGAAGTTAATAATGAGCTAAATAACTCAAATAGTATGAATAAATAGTATGACACATGCCATACTAAAAGGATATATTGTCAGGGAGCTAAGGCAAGGACTCAATCGCAGACCAAAAGTGCGTCGGTTTCCGGGCAGATTTAATGAAATCACAAGGCAGATCGTAAACCAGTTCACAGGCAGGGTCTAAACCAGAGAGGCAGTCCTAGGGAAAATCCAGGTACGGGAAAGTCGGAACAGGCAGGGTCGGACAACGGGCAGGCAGAGAGATCGGGCGAACAAAACAGAGCGGCAGGCAAAAACAGATCAAAAACAGGCAGGTCGAAATCGGGAAACAGTAACAGACGAAAACCGGCGGGGACGAAACAGTTGGAAAATACTGCTACGAACTAGCAACAATCACACAACAAACAGGGTATATATAGGGAGAGTCTGATGAGAGGATGAGATGCAGGTGTGCAGGTAATCAGGCGGAGACAGGGCGGAGAGCAGGGCAGGGCTGAAACACAAGGGGAAAAACAAAAGCACATGGGAAAAAACAAAAACACAACGGCTAGGGGGCGGGAGCACTGACATATATATTGAGTAATATCTTGTTCAGCCAAAAAATATATTTCAAATACAATTAAAATATATAAATGCAAATCAGAATTATACTGAAATACACAAAAATAATTTACATATTTTAAATATATTGATTAAACTGAGAATATATTCATAAACATATATTTTAATATTTCTTGCATGGGTATTCACAGAACCTAGCTGCTAGTCTATTCTCATATATGTAATGTCTACATAAGATTCACAGTTCAATTTTGTCAATGTTTTTATATGTGTTGATAACATTACAGGTATAAAGCCTTAACTATGGTTAAATTTACATTAAAAAGATTTATTTGCTTAGCAAACAACTTTTAAACACCTCCATTTAAACAGATGGAATTACTGAAACAATCCAGCTAACATAGACAATCCGCCACATGGGAATCAACCCTGCAATCTTAAAACTAAAACCCCAGCTTCTCAGCCACAGCTCCACCTTGCTGCCAACATTGCTCATACCTGAACACAACACAGAAGGATAAGGAGCAATGTGTGAGAATGACCAAAAATGTATTTTATATTTCAGATTTTCTCTTTCCAGTCACAGCTTTGCAGCATGCCTTCAGGTAGCTACTGGGTGTGCATGCTTCCACCTGGCTAAACATAAATAAATAAATTTTTGTGTTTGTATTTTCGTCGTATTGGTAGTGAAGACTACCAACGACAATGTAAAAAACTGCATAACCTGGATCTCACTGTTTGCCAGCTCTATATTTTCTGCACTGGAGTGTCCACAGTCTACAGGGACTTCAAACACATGACTAAGTTCCATAGTGAGATGCAGTTGTGGATTTCTCAGGTTGAAAATCAACATCTGTGTCTTGGAAAAACAGGAAGCAGTGAGTGATGTTTGATGTCTGCTGGTGTCTTTGCAGTTCACATTTTTACAGTGGTGTGAAGTAGTTGCTTTACATGCTGGAGCTTGGGAGCTGGGGCTCAGCTGGAGTGCTGAACTAATTCACAAATCACTGCCTGACCATAGTGCAGTAAAACTGTCAAAACCTCCACAGGCATCCCCAGCAAAGGCCAGTGTACTCCCACTTGTGATGGCATGGCACAGCTGCCCTCACAACAGGATTTTAGCTTCTCTCTCATAGCAGTAAGGGTCCCAGAACAGACACAACTAGCATCCTCACAGGACAACATACCTTGTCCATGGCTGGGGGTGATCCCAGACCAGCAACCACCGTCGTCCTCATAGGATCACATAACTCTGCCCCTTGGCTGAGGTGGAGCCGTCAAACTGCATACAGGCGCCTCTTTATTTACAGACATTTCAACTGTTACCAATTACAATCAACTATACCATTCAAGCTGATGAAACACAAACTCTTGCAATAGTAAAATCCAGTCCTTTTTAACATGAGCTGTGCTGCTGTAACGTCAACAAATGATCACGTTCATTAGATACTGTTTTGCTGAACATGAAACAGAATGAATGCATCTCTTAAATGATTTGACAGAACTGTACAATCAATGGCCTCTTATAAGGCAGCACAAAAAAGTCATACAACAGTTTGTTTTACGCCATTAACGCTGGTTTTCCAGCAAGCCCCTAAAAGCCTTACTAGGTCCTGGCCTCGTAATACAACGCCTCCTGAACTGCCAAGAAGAAACATTGTAATGAAGAAAATGTGAGAGATTTTTTGTGGTCACCAGCAAAAAGCCTTTCATTTCCAAATGCTCCACTTCTAAGTGAATGGACTGCCAAGTGGTAAAATTACAGGCTTTTAAAGTCATTCATAACACGCAAGTTAAAAATAACAAAGACGCAAGTGTATATTTGGCAGCGTTTGTCTGTATAATTTAAATAAGTGCATGCAAATTGGCAGTGCTTTTTTGTGTGTACATACAGACCTACAGTGGTAGTGTTACTGTAATTAATACAATTGCTTATGACTTTAACAATGTTAATTTTTCATCTTACACAACAGTTGCTCTAATATGTTTTGAAGAGGCCTCATTAAGACAAACATTTGTGCTTTCCTGAGACAGAGCTAAATGGAAGGTCAGTAATCTTTCAGAATGACTCAGCAGGACTCTAATGTACACCTTAGAGTAAGGAAGTCATTATTGGACTTTTCTGAGTAATTATTAATTAGGTCTGCTGAGAAAATGGCCACTATGTTGGATGTTTGGTCTTTGAAATTGAAGCATAGCAGCTGAAATGCAAATGAAATGATGTGATGTCACAGTGGCTGCTGTAGAGGCTTATGCCTGAATTCTTTTCCCACTGAGGGTGTGGGACGTTTCACCTGACACTCCACGGACTGCAGCAACTACTCTACCCAGATCTATAATTTTGGACAGCTACCTTGCTGTTTTGAATGGTTTGGACTGCGATACAGCACTTATTCAGAGACACAACAGTCCGTATTCCTTTTCAGTGACAGTGAAACAGAGCTGAGAGTCCTAGATCTAAATCAGTGCAACCCCAGTTGTGTCTTTATATCCTGGTGTCTACATATATACATTTATTACATGTGAATTTGTGAATAAAATTGTTATTTTATTAATTTTATTTTGTTCTTTAATTTAATTGTTATTTAATTAGTGTAGCTGACCAAAGGTCAAGAACACTACTGTTTTTGTGTGGCTTATTAGTAGTGTGGTTGCCTGAAGGTGTGCTTACTGATTTTTAAAACATGTAAACATTTAAACATCTGGGTCAAAGAACAGGTAAGACGACGGCGGACTACGTCCGAACTGTGTCCTTACTACTCGCTCGCATACTCAATAGTACGTACTACAGTAACGGCCAGGTAGTACGTACTTAACCGAAGTTAGTGCATACTGAATATTCAGATGCAGCCTTTGAGATATCCCCTCACTCTGACCAGTTTAACATTTGATATTTAAATTGTTGCAATGGAGTCAATCAGAGACAGCTGGTGTCAAGTGACAGTTAATTTGAAATGTTCTCAAGCAACCAATCAGGCACAGGTGTGCATAGCTGTTGACAGAAAGAATGAGAAAGATATTCTATTCCCGGCTTTGAACAGTATATTTTTTACGCAGACGTATGTCGTTTTTTAAACAGCCCTTCGGGCAACCACACTAACTAGATTTCTGTGTATTTCCTGTGAGGAAATGTGGTTGCCTGTTTGCATTATTGACCATACGTGCAAATTTGCATTGGAGTTGCCATCTCCCTCCCCCCTTCCTCTGTGTCTGGTGCTGCAAGGAGACAGAGGAATGTGTGCACTTGACTTAGAGCGACAGCTGAACACGTAAATATTTCAGATCATAACTCAAAAACCATTCATCACAGAGCTGAACCAAATGCATCGTGAGAATCTGCATAAAAGTACAAGCACACCAATGGTGAACGAGCCGGTTGATTTAGCATTGGTTTGGTGTCTGTAGCATGAATGGTTTAGGCGGAGTTAGAGCTATAATAATAATAATAATAATAATAATAATAAATGTATCCTCAAGCGGCGATTACGGGGTCCAAGCAGATCAGCCGAAAATTGAAAGGGTGATGGCTGCCATTGTTTCTGAGTCATCAACTTGTCCTTGAAGACTTTATCAGGACCTTTGACCAAGATGCAGTATACAAAATTCTAACTTTGTAAGGGAATTGGGTTAGGAGATATGGCCAATTCTTTGCTATAGTGCCACCCATTCATGGATTTACACCAAACTTTGTAAATATACTGAACTAAACTAAACTATTGTCCTATAGATATCAGTTCTCATGTAAATGTGACATGTAATGTAAATGTTAAATAGGTCTTTTTTACCATTGTGAAATACATGTATTATATGCAAGAATGTTTGCCATTACAAGAACCCAAATGATTTTTGCCACCTCAGGTCAGTGAAAGATGTCTAGAGTCTAGGTGTCTGGGTCAATGAATGTTGATCTTGGTGTAGCCGTTTGGACTGTAGCAAAGTGTAGTTTTTGACTGGGGGAGTGGTGGAAAGTAAATTGTAATTTTCGTACAGATTGCTATTTGACACATCCAAAACAGTCATGCAAAGTTTCATGATGATAGTCATAGTTGAGTCAGTATAAGTGCTGCTGAAATTTGATTGGCTGATGGCGGCCATCTTGTTTGTGCTATCAACTTGTACTTAAAGACTTTATGAGGACCTTTGACCAAGACACAGCATTCAACATTTCATGTTGATCAAGTTGATTTTTGGAGTTATGACCATTTGTTTGCTGTAGCGCCACCTATGGACGGATTTATACCAAATTTGGTAGGATTGAGTCTAATGGACTGTAGATGAGAGATCTCAAGTTTGGTGACGATTGGCCATTGCATTCAGGAGTTATTACGCATTATATAAATATAGGTCATGCCCACATACCTCATTGGTTCACTGCGTCCACATCATTTAACGTAGCAACTTTCTTTATACTGACATTAAAGATCTTGGTCTGAAGATGCTGTGTACCAAATTTGGTGCAAATCGGACAAACCATCTAAGAGGAGATAGATTTTAAAGGTTTTACATAAAATACAAAATGACGGAAAATATGGCGCATCATTTTGGTCCAAGAGGCTTTTTTGTTCATGTGGAGCCAGGGAATCAGGGGGAAAAAGAATTTTGACTCTAGGCCAAACGGTTCAACAGTTATAGGCCAAAATACATTGTTGCTTCCTATAGCGCCACCATCTGGCCGATCGGGATCATTTTTCTAACGTTAGTAGTGAGTGATGATAGGAACCTACCTGCCAAGTTTCATGATGATAGGTCATAGTTAAGTCAGTTTAAGGGCTGCTGAAATTTGATTGGCTGATAGCGGCTGTCTTGTTGAAGCTATCAACTTATACTTGTAGATTTTCATAGGAGCCCTGGCCAACATGCAGTATGCAAAACTTGTCCTTTGAGACATTATTAGGACCTTTGACCAAGACACAGCGTGCAAAATTTGAACTTGATTGGGCAAGACCTTTAGGAGTTATGACCATTTATTTGCTATAGTGCCACCTATGGACGGATTTACCCCAAATTTGGTAGGCTCGACTCACCTGTACATAAGGGATCTCAAGTTTGGTGATGATTGGACCTTGTATTCAGGAGTTATAGCTCATTATATAAATAGAGGCCACACCCACCAAATTCATTTTCCTACTGCGGCCACATCTTTTAACGTAGCAACTTTCTTTATATAATATTCAAAGATCTTGGTCTGAAGATGCATTCATGCATGGGATGCATGGGATGCCTAGACTTTTTAATGTCATTATACATTAACAACAGCAGATAGCGGCGTTTATCTGAGATTGTTCAGTGGTATTGGAAATCCCAGTAGACTAGTTTATTTTTATTTTTATTTAAATAACTTATTCATTTGAAAATGTGATTACATTTTATTTTTATTTTAATGTGATAATTTAATTTAAAAGATAGCATATCTTGTTTTAGTCAGTGTGTTTTATGGGGGGTCTTTTCTAATCAGGGACATGTTAGTATAATCAGCTAATATGGTATGTTCTCTGTCATTTTTCCTACGATTTTGGATTTTTTTAACTACCCAGAAATTGCACTCCTTCAACAGCATTGGCACTTCTTACTGCAATGTCCCAAGAAGGCACACTGCATTTTATGGCACTGCTTATGTTTAAACTTGACATATATGTAGTGGGGGCAGTATGGTGGTGCAAATGGGTAGCATTACTCCCTAACAATATGGTTTCAAGTTCGGGGTGCGTCTGCGTTCAGTTTGTACCTTGTACCTCTGTTCATGTGGGTTTCCTCTGAGTATTCTGGTTCTCTGCAACTTTCCAAACACATTCAGGTAATGTCAATTGGACATGCTATTAGGCCCATAGGTGTGAGTGTAAGAGTGGGTGACAAAGTCATAGTTAAATCAGTTTAAGGGCTCCTGAAATTTTATTTGACATTTGACAAACTATCATCATGAAACTCTGCATGATTGTTTTGAATGTGTCAAATAGCAATCTGTATGAAAATTACATGGCAAACTCACTTTATCTTTTCATCCATCTTTGACTCAACTGAAACCAAGGGCCAGACACAGAGTGGACTTTTCTGTCTTTATGTGAATACACCCTGAAGAAAGACACTAAGCTGGCAAATGCGTTTCAAACAATTCCCCAAAATGCCACCTCTACATCACATGATATACAAAAAGAAATTATTGGGCTAATGAGCGAGGTAGTGACCAAAGAAAGTTAGAAAGAAAGAAGTTGGAGATTCATGGTTCACGTTGAAAGCTGGCGACACAAAGGATCCTAAGGAATGCAAAAACATTGCGATTGTCATTCGCTACCTAGATGAGAGCAATGCAGTCCAGGAGAGGTTGTTAGCAATGGTAACCAGTAAAGAATGTGATGCAATAGCACTTACAAATGTAGTCATCACAGAGCTTACAAACGCAAGACTTAGCACAGCAAAAATTCTCTGTCAGGGTTACAATGGAGCAAGCATAATGTCAGGTGAACATGGTGGTGTACAAAAGCTTATGCAGAAAGAGTTGAACCAAGAGGTGCCCAACATTCACTATTTTAACCAACAGTCGCAACTGCTCGTTGTGCACTCTGTGTTTTCAGAGGCTGCAGTCGAGGACTTTTTCAGTGTGTGCAACTGCATGTACAAGTTCATGAGGAAGCCCACTGTAGCTGCCCATTATACAGGTGACACACTGAATACTCGATCAGAGATGGACTGGCCACCTTGTCACTGTATCTGTCATTTTAAAATCATTTGACAGCATTTTTGAGTTGCTCATTGTAATTGAAAGTACTCGATCAGATGGCACAAATATCAGAATTGAAGCTGCTGGCTTAATCAAAGCAATGACAGAGCCAATCTTCAAATTCTTGGCCAGCATGGTTCACAGAATTTTGGGGCTCCAAGATCCTCCAAACAAGCTGCTTCAGGCCAAAGACGCAGACCTGCACACTGGTTGGAAAGTCATTTGGAGTGCCTACGAGTGTGTTGAAACGTTGCGAAAAATTACACAGAATTTGCAGAACTGTGGAGACAAAGCAGAGATATGGACATGTTGATGGGCCATAAGTGAAGATGGATTGTAAGCAAAACATTACAACAGTACACAGTTGAAGGTCCAGTAGGCCAACATGATGAATTAGCGAATACAAAAGGTTGTTTTTCAGCACCGTATATGCTGTGCTTGGAAAGATTAGGAAGCATCTCAGAGAACGCAATGTCAAAAGATGCATTGTATGCACTAGATCCAGGAAGCCACAAACTTTCTGGATGTGGAAAAGGTAAAACCATTGCTGGATTTCTCAAAGACAGAGTTAGTGGAATCAGTTTAGTCAGTGGAATCAGAATAGTTTGTTGCTACAAGCCAAAACCATTGGCAAAGACGAAAGGCGAAAAAATTGACCCTACTGAAATTAGTGCAAAGATTCTCCCATCCTCTCGCAGCCATGCTGCCGGTGCTGACCGCATTGAAACATGGACTCACATTCACACTCTACTGCAAGGTGTGAAAACTCATTCTCCACATTGACCAATGTATTCAGCCAACATTGAAGGAGTGTGTTGCATCCACGGAAAGCCATAATTCAGCTGGCATTCGAGAAGAACCTAACATGGAAATTTTGCCATGAATGGAAGGAGAGGTAGTTTAGGAGGTTCAGTTCAACAACAAGGCACTTGCAGCTCTACTGAATGAAGGTAAGATAATGTTAAGCTGCCTTGACTGGTGCTGTTACCTGAACATGTGTATTGAGAGCATTATTAAGCACATTTCTAATTGTATGTATGTATTAGTATTTGGTATAACGCTAGTTTAGCAATGTGTCTGCACACATTATGGCATTGTGACGTCTTAGTTGGTGGCTATGGCATATCACTATTGAGAAGCAGTCCTTAGTTTAGTGGGTTTTTTTGCACAAAAAGTTTTTTAAGACTTTTTGTGCTCCCCGTGGATTGCAAATGTACCTCTCTGGATTTTCTCCTGGTGCCAGGCCTGCTCCTACACATGACAAATATACAAAAAAATGAGTGTGGTGGTGCTGAATGTGCTGCTTATGCACATTTAAAGCATTTATGCACTGGGACCACATTTTGCATTGGAAGACAATGGCAGAGCAATGGTGTTTGTTTCCATTGTAATCTCTGCTTACTTTAACTTAGCACAGGAAGAGGTAGTCTCTGAGCTTGCTTAAGGGCTACAGTGCTCTGGGTCATATGACAGCTCAGTCTGAGGGCAAATATACCCAGTGTGCCATCTGTGAGACAGGTATTCTATTTTCATACACTTAAAGGTGTATTTACGTAGATAAACTCATCATGATGTGTGGGTAATTATCCAATCTAGGGATAGACCCATAGCTTTCCATGATGGTAATATTTTCCTTTGCGTTGAAGAATTATGTTGTATCCAGGTCTCAAAAAGAATTGAAGCAGCATTATGCTCTGTCTTGTGTTTTCCTTTGTCTGGACAGAAGTAGGCTCACACAGCACATGTCTGCCCCCTCTGCTACTCCCTGTACCATGAGGTGGACTTCTGCAGGTACAGTCTACAGCATGGCATTAAGGTATGCTAGTGCAGTTAATGAAAAGGAGAAATTATCTTCACCTAGTATAATGAGAATAATCATCCACCAACAGCTGATTTCGCATTATAAAATGAGTACATGATGCTTGAAGCTAATGCTAATTCAACATTAGGTGTAATAAAAGGAAAAAAGTAATCATCTGCTAATAGTGGATCCTTAAATAAAATTGGCATGACAGCTCATCAAAACAGTCTCAGGCTGTTCTCTGCTTCTCCTGCCACACCTGCAAAATAAATTACATCGAAATATCAAAATAAATTGCTCTCTGACATGCTTGAGTTATTTCACTTTGCAAACCATTCATGACTGATGTCAATTACAATTGATTTCCACAATCCTAATTACCTTCTTATGGGTAATACAATGCCACCCATCATTGTGTACTAAACTCAGTATTTGGTCCTTACTTCTCTGTGGCTGTGAGGGAAATTTCAGAATAACCACAAGACCGCAGGACTCAGCACACCTTTCCAGCAATAACAGCGATGGATTTTAGACTTAGTGTACTCTAACAGATTTAAAGAGGTTCAAATTGCTCTCAGAGCTTTTGAAATAACAAATCTTGTCACTTGGTTGAAGGGGACCTGCAATGCTCCCTCTGTCTACATCAGTGCTGTCTTTCTGATCTGCATGGGTGAGTGACCTTCCTCCTCATACAGCCCCATGCATGGGAGAGGGTGCAAGAGGATTGTTACAGTTGTGTAACTGTTCATGCCGCCCTTCCCCCAACAACAGTCCTTTCTCAGAGGAATGGAAATGATTAGCTTTGTAATCACAAGCTTTGGGAAAATCTTTGAAAGCAGATTGGTGCTCTTTACACCACCGTGCTGCACTCTTTCAGCGGGCTGCCCCAGCCTACTCCCATGACACACCACTTTGGGCACTACAGCATTACATAGGGATCTCCTCTGAAAAATGCGACTGCTGTGCACCTTATGCAGGGCTGTCCTCCACCCTGATCCCGCCATTGGGGCTGCGGGGTCTCTAATCCTAGCTGTGACATAAAGCAGATTGCCTCTGATTGTGTAACTGATAACTAAACTCAAATGCTTGAAGGCTAATGAGGCTGTGTTGTGAAAAGGCTGCAAACTAAATGCATTGTACAAGCCATTTCTTCCAAACTACTGTTGCATACAGGACCTCTGCAGGTAATTGACACCACCCGACAAGTTTCATTTGGAATCGACTCAGTTGACACAGACTGCTCTAGTCTGACTGTGCTGCGCACAACCACACAGTGCAAAATAGCATGCTATATCATGAATTCACATTAATCACATTAGCTTTCCCAAAGTCATGTACTCTGAGAAACATCTAAGCATGTTTGTTACTCCTCTCATATGTATAGCCTGATGAGAGAGAGATGGGGGGAGGGGTAGAAGGAGAGAGGGAAAGAGAGAGACCCTTTGTGCTGGTAACACAGCAAGTGTTGGTGGGTGTACAGTGCTCTCTGAGATGGTCATGCATGGCTGGCATACGCTCAGTTGCAACAGAAAACATTATGTAACTGAAACATTTGCAGGGTTTCTTAGCTTACTCAGTATTTCCATCCATTTTTCAAATAAAAAGTGAGAAGAATCACTTTGGCGCTCCCTGCTCTCCAGTTCAGATATGTGAGACAGCATGTTAAGATGTCGTCTGTCAGTCTCGTTTGTCAGTCTACTGTCACTTCCAGGATGGGAATGTTGCTAGTGTGTACCCTATTGTTGAGACTGTTGACCAGACTGTCACTACTTCAGTGAACACCCTCATCAATGCCTTCTGCCATCTAGTTGTAAAGGAAGGTACTGTTGTTACCCACTTAGTCTGTCTCTAAGCCCCTGAGTGAGTCAGTGAGGCAGAGTGTTAGTGGGAAAGTAAGATAGTGAATGAGTGATTGAGTCTGTGAGGGAGTGAGTCAAAGAAAGGGTGTAGGGAACATAATCTCTGGTATTTCATTTAGTAGAAATGATCATTCACACAGAAATGTGTGTGAGTCAGAAGAACTCATAGCCCCCATGCTAAATGCTCTGCTCCATGCCTGTGGCAGGTGTGGTGAGTTTATCTCTGTGCAATAGGCCTTGCATCCTGCTGCACGGATCCCATTTCTCTGCCTCTTCTGTTTTACAGTGAACTACAAATGCAAGACTGCATGTAGGGCCCTACACTGAAGGCTCTCAGCTTTCATCCTCCCTCTGTGACTCAGCAAAAAGGTCCAGCTCACTTCTCTCTCAGCTTCATGGTTCAATGCTATAGTTATTCCAGTGATTAAAATGCACTGCGTCTATGCAGCAGGGTGACCACTATTGCACAAAAATATCAAAATTCACTTGTGTAATCTTTTTTTGTCTTGTTTTGATATCTTTTACATGTTATGAAGATAACTGTAAGAAAAAAAATCTTGTGTTTGTAAAATGTGGCTGAAAAAATAAATGAAAATATACGAAATCCGAAATGTCGATTGAAGTAGCAGCATGCTAATATCAGAGGCATTCTTACCATGGCTAGCAGCGCTGTGCCACATGATGCTCTGGCTGGAAAAAACACGTGGTCATTGACCTTGTAACACAGGCAGCATACCTTCCGGGAGAGTAGAGAATGCTTTATTTTTGCTGTGTCTGTGTGTGTAGGGGGGAGTGTTACTGACACACCCCCTCAGCAGAACACCTGTGAGCACTACTCTGACCCAAAGCAGTGTTTTATGGCAACCACCCACAGTATTAAAAGGTATATTTTAAGAAAATAGGGTCAAAACAATTCTAATAGATTATCTAAAGAGGGCAGCTTGTATTGTGCTGTATATCGAGAGTCATATGAGCTGTATATACTATTTGTGGGAAAGTGGCGCACCTTAAGTCATGAGTCAGAGTTACTCCTTTCCCCACTTCTAAAAATGCACATGTTGATAAAGAGGAGAAAAATGTATTATTTTTGTGATCAAATGTTTTTCTGTTTTTTAACAAATATCAATAGACATCAATACAATGTTTAGTACAAACAAAACATCCCATTCCCTGCCACCGAATGAACCAACAATGGTGATTCCTCATTTACAAAATAATATAAACATATATATATATATATATATATATATATATATATATATATATATATATATATATATATAACTAAAAAAAAATTCACAGTTCAGTATGCATCAGAAAGTTGTAGATTTTACATATTTGAAATATCAATATCATTGTAGTATTCATATGGATGTTGTATATGGAATAAGAAATCTCAAAATTATAGCTGCATCAGTAAGAGAGACTTCACTAATGTAACAGCTTTTTCCCAAGCAACTAGTTTTTCTTTTTGCACCATGAATGTGAGCTGTTGACCGCTCCATATACATTTACATTTATTCATTTGGCAGACGCCTTTATCCAAAGTAACTTACATAGGTTACAGTTCTTTACAATGTTATCCATTTATACAGCTGGATATTTACTGAGGCAATTGTGGGTTAAGTACCTTGCCCAAGGGTACAGCAGCAGTGTCCCAGCGGGGATCAAACCTTTCGGTTACGAGTCCTGCTCCTTAACCACTATGCTACACTGCCGCCGCATATAAATGATGTCTAGTAATGTCAACATCCATTGAGTCCCAGGGAGTGCGTGAGGTGGCTCCCAGTGGAATATCAGTAACTTTTTTGCAGCAGTAAGGGCAGCTAGCCAGTTTCTTTTTTGATCAAGTGTCTACTTTAGAGTGGAGTCATCACTGAGTAACAAAATTGAAGGGGAACAAGGGATCAAGGTTCAAGGTTCTATATTTGTCATTCGACATGTTAAAAACACAAAGAACGAAAACTGTTTCCCAGGACCAGCGTTTAAAATAGATAATAATAAATAGATAAATAACCTAAGCAAAAAAAAAAAATCGAAACCTAAAATCATATAATAACTAAAACACATTATTAAAAAACAAGCAGCGTTTTGGGATAAAGTGCAGTAGTGCAGAGGACAACTTATGGCACCGAGTTCATGAGCCTCACAGCCTCAGGGAAGAAGCTGCACATCAGCCTTGTTGTCTGAGCTCTGAGGCTACCCAGCCTTCTGCCTGAGGGGAGGAGGGTGAACAGTTCATGGGCTGGGTGGGTGGGGTCCATCATCATGTTCGTTGCTCTGGTTCTGCATCTGCTGTTGTAAATGTCCTCCAAAGAAGGGAGGCTGCTGTTGGTCATTTTTGAGCAGATTTGCAGCGCCTTCTTGTCAGCCACAGAGCAGTTGCCGTACCAGACAGTTACAGAGGTTGTCAGGATGCTCTTCACCACACACCGGTAAAAGGAAGTCAGCACAGCAGCACTGAGGCCGGCCTGCTTCAGCTTTCTCATAAAATACAGGCGTTGGTGAGCCTTCTTAATGATGCTGGCTGTGTTTGTGGCCCATGTAAGGTCATTGGATATATGCAGACCCAAGTATTTGGCTGTGCTCACCAGCTCCACAGCTTCTCCTCCAATGAAAAGGGGAGGAGGGACTGTAAACCTGGTGCTGTGGGAGGAGTTGGATGACTCGAAGCGGGCATAGAAGGTATTCAGAGCATCAGGCAGTGATGGATCTCAAGGACAATCAGCATCCCTCCTTTTGTAATCCGTGATGCTCTTTATACCCTTCCACATGCTTCGGGGGTCATTGGTGGCAAAATGACCCTGTATCCTTTGGGCATAGGTCACCTTTGCCCTTTTGATGGCTACATCCAGTTTCCTCCTTGCTGCTCTCAGTGTCACTGGATCTCCAGACTGGAAGGCTGAGTCCCATACCCTTAAAAGAGACTGCACCTCTCCATTTAGCCAGGGTTTCTGGCTAGGACGGATGGTTATCTCCCTTTTTATGGTGACATCATCAATACACTTGCTGATGTATCCACACACAGATGAAGCATAGTCTTCCAGATCCACCCTGCCCTCGTGGGTTGCTGCTTCTCTGAATACCTGCCAGTTGGTGCACTCGAAACAGTCCTGGAGCATAAAAATGGCTCCAATAGACCACACAGTGATGGTCTTCCGTGTGGGCTTGTTGTCTTTGAGCACAGGACGATGTGTGGGAACCAGCAGGAGGGAGGTGTGGTTAGAGAAGCCGAGGTGGGGGTGGGACACCACCGTGTAAACGTGGTCCACCATGCTATTGCCCCTGGTCGCTATGGAAACATGCTGGAGAAAGCATGGCAAAATGTCCGTGAGTTTAGCCTGGTTAAAGTCCCCTGCTACCAGGATGAAAGCTTCCGGGTGTTTTGTCTGGAGCTCACAGATGATGTAATCATGTAGCTCCCTGAGTGCCATGCTAATGTTAGCGCTCGGGGGGATGTAAACAGCTACCATATACACAACTGTGAACTCCCAGGGCAGGTAAAACGGACGGCATTTCAGCGATAAATACTCTACTGACTCAGAACAATGGCTGCTCACTGGACTGCAGTTTGTGCACCAGCGCTTGTTGATGTAAATACAGAGTCCTCCTCCACGAGTTTTCCCCGACAGGTGGTTTTGGTCCACTCGGAAGAGTAGTAGCCCCTCGATCTGGTAAGCTGAGTCCGGCATGTTGTTGTTAAGCCATGTCTCCGTCAGGAAAAATACACAGCAGTTCCGCATCTCTCTGTAGGTGCTCAATCAGAGTCACATTAGGTCCATCTTATTGTCCAACGATTGGACATTTGCCAGAAAGAGTGTCGGAAGAGCAAGTCTGCTGTTAGCCTTTAGCCTAGTTAGCCTTTAGCCTAGTTAGCAAAGGGATGGTTTGGCGAAGTATTACAGATAAAGTTGAGCACATTCGAATCCAGAAAACCTTTACTTCTGGGCAATCCTAGAATGTATGAAGGAAAGTACCAGTAGCATCCTGGGAGCACAATGGGCATAGAGGAGTGGGAACCAACTGCAGTTGGAAACGCTTTAGAGGAGTCATATAAACACTGTAAAAAAACTTTAAGTGAATTTCTTGATGGTTTGGGTTTTTAGAAGCTAAAGCAATATTATTCCATAAAGTAAAGTAGCTCGTCCCTCATATTCAGGTCTCTACTCCAGACTAATAGGACACCTAGAGCTCTCAAAAGGGTGGTGTAGAGAGTTGAAGCAGAAGATTTAGACTTGGCCCTGGCATTCAGCAAATCATGGAAAGGGTGTTTCGGTAATATCACCCCCCAAGGGACACCATAAGCACGTAACGCGGAGCGAAGACATGGATAAATGAAAAAGGAAGTCCCTGGAAGATCATATTTCACCTGGAATGCGTGAATCAATGTGGAAAAAAGGGGATATTTCCAGAAAGCAGATTGTGATTATAGAAGAGGGGAGAATGAGAGTGCCATTTTGTCTGAGATTTGGTAAGTTTTTCCATTATACACCAGGTTGAGATTAGATGAGATATGATTGGGCCAAAGTGCATTCTACATTGTTTAATGGGTACATTTACATAAATCAGATCTTGTAACCTGTAAGGAGTAACTAAAGATTCTTCAATAGGATGCCAAGCTACCTGGGTACTAGCGTTAAACCAGACAGATAGTGCCCGCAGTACAAAGGAGTAGTGATAGTATTTATGGTTAGGAAAAGCCAACCCCCCTTTAGCCTTTTCGCGCTGTAGTGTGGAGAGTTTAATACGAGGGCGTTTATTATTCCATATATATTATTATATAATATAATTATATATATATATATGTATATATATATATATATATATATATATATATGTTAAATGAATCATTGAACTAATTAGTCACAATGCTGTGCAGAGAGGGATAAATGTCAATGCCAAGGTACAGTATTTAAAATGGCTGACCACAGGTATTCTAGATGGTAATTTTACTGTATGAGGGGGAAAGTTCAAAGGGGGAAGAGCTGATTTACTCCAATTAATTTTGTAACTGGAGAATGAGCTGAAACTATCAAATAAATTCAGAATAGGTTGGAGAGAATTTGTGTTTTGAATGTACAACAGAATGTCATCGGCATACAATGAAATGTGGTGTAAAGCCCCCTTAACGGAAATAGGTGTGGAAAAAATTGACTGGCGAATGGCCTGTGCGAGCGGATCAAGAGATAAGGCAAATAATAATGGTGATATGGGGCAGCCTTGACGTGTACCTCTGGAAATAGGGAACTGGGTAGAATAGGTACTGCCAGTGAGAACCGTCACAGAGGGGTTAGAGTAAAGAACCTTCACCATATTAATGTACCTTGGGCCCAAACCTAAATGCTGTAACACAGACCACAGATATTCCCACTCCAAGCAACCAAAAGCCTTCTCGGCATCTAAGGACAAAAGTGAGCATGCAGAAGGAATATCTGTGGCTGCGTGGACGATATGTAACAAACACCTGATACTATCAGAAGCAGAACGGGATTTAATAAAGTCAGTTTGATCACAGTGCACCAGTTCAGTCATAAACAATTCAAGACGTCGCGAAAGTACTTTAGCAAATAATTTAACATCAAAGCCAATCAGGGACAAAGGTCAATAATTTGCAATCTGTAGGGTCTTGTCTTTTTTAATAGTAGGGATATACCAGCTGTATTGACATCTCTCTTGAGGGAACCTTTGTCAATAGCAAAATTAATCATTGCCTGCATAAGAGGACCAAGTTTTGCCCAAAAAGACAGATAAGATAAAGACCGTCCATGCCAGGGGATTTCTTTTTGTTCATTTCTTTACAAGCTTCCCATAATTCCTCCAATGTAATGGGTTCAGCTAACTTTCCAGAATCAACCGAGGAGAGATAAGGCAAGTTAAGCGTCTGAAGAAAAGATGCATAAATCCTTGAGTCGCAGTTGACATCGGAGCTATACAGATTAGAATAAATAGAACAGAAAGCAGAGTTTATCTGTTTTGGGTCAGTCAACAGGTGCCCATGTGAAGATTTAATAGCTGGAATATTCACGAAGCGCTCCTCTTGACGAAGTTTGAGTGCCAGAAGGTGACTGGGTCTACTGCCATTGAAATAATAATATCGTCTTGTCTTGTGTATGAGAAATTCTGCATGACGTCTAAGTAAGGAGTTTAATTCTTTCTTTATCAGCTCCAGTTCCAGTGCAATGGAAACAGAAAATGATAGCTGTTGCGAGTTTTCTAGTGATGCCAGTTTGGATTCCAGCTCTGTAATTCTACTAAGGTGTGATTTATTAAGCTTAGAGGCAAAGGCAATGCAATTATTTCTAATAAATCCCTTAACGGCATCCCAGAGAATATGGGGATCTGTAACTGAGCCAATGTTAAATTCTAAAAATTCTTCCAGTTTTCTTCAAACTGTGCGCAAAACTCAGAATTCTCTTGCAGTGTCAGGTTGAAATGCCAGCGAGGGGCATGTTTAGACTGGCTGGTTAAAGTAATTTGACATGAACTAGCATGGTGATCAGACAAGGACATGGGTACCACTTCCAATGTTTTAATTGAGGGGGTAAGGGTTTGTGATGCGAATATGAAATCAATTCTTGAGTATGATGTGTGTCTTGCTGAAAAAAGGTATAAGCACTAGTGGAAGAGTTAAGCAAATGCCAACTGTCTGTTAAGCATAAATCAGAAACACACTGCTTAAGAGCTGCCGTTGCTGTATTTTGGGAATGCATTTCTTGGGCCGGAGATCTATTGATTATAAGGTTCAGAACTGCATTCATATCCGCTCCCAGAATTAACTCAAATTCAGCCAGATCCATTAAATTCTTAGATAGATTAGAGAAAAACTGTTCATTAGGTGAAGTAGGGGCATATACTGAAATAAAGGCAATCTTACTCCCACAGATGGACACTTTCAAATACGCTAGCCTCCCCATGTACCCAGTATCATAACTTGTAGGTTTCTCCTTTGTAAGAGAGCTACACCTTTAGTTTTATGTCCTCCAGAAGATGATGCTACTACAGAGTAAAATCTGTTATTTAATCTAGTGGTGTCATCCTTTTTAAGTGTGTTTCTTGAATGAGGGCCACGTCTATCCTCTTTCTATGTAGTAAGTCCAAAAAAGCGAGTGTGCTTATACTGCCCATTTAAACCATTCAAATTCCAGCTCAAGATAGATATGCTAGTCATGGGAGTCGAAATTCAAATACACTGTCAAGGATAAGTCTCCAAAAGTGAAGCCATTAAAAGAGCATATACAAAATAACATACCACAAGGTGAAATGCTATAGTAAGTGTGAAATAAGAGAACAGAAGGGAGCATACATCTCGGGGTATCACCATTGTCCCACCTTCCCAACCCAAAAGAATTCCCAAACAGGGAAAATAACAGTACCCCCTCAGAAATCACCCACCCAAGGACAGCAGGAACATGCCTCTGTCCGTATCCCTCCCCATCGCAAATCCGTGACATCAACATCAGTTGAGTGCCTCGTCAGGGCACCCACCTCCACCCACTTCTGTGAAAATGATAGGTATGCATAAACCCACAAAAGTCCAAAAAAGACAATAAAATCTAATTCACTACCAGTGATTACATATTGTACACATTGGTTATTAATTTTAGGTAAGCGTTACATGGATATGGTAAGAAAGGGAAAAAAAGGGAGGGGGAATTTTGCTATATGTGGATGATACAATAACAGTTTTGCCAAAAAATGAAAAAAAAAAAAAAAAAAAAAAAAATTTATATAAAAAAAAAAAAAAAAATAAAAAAAAAAATAAGAAAAAGTTTAAAAACAAACAACCGAAAGCCTAATACACACCATAACTTCACCTTACCTTATTTAAATGCGAAAGCATGAGAGAGAAGGAATTAAAAACCTCTTATCAACTGCTATCTGTTACATTGCATTAGCAAGCTAACTAACCGAGCAAAATGTCTTTCATGTTACTCAACACAATATATATATATTAAAGTTTAAAGTATTCTGTCTGTATTCCTGGTCCGTTGTCTTGACAAGATAATAGACTGTTCTAAGTAAGGGATAATGTACAGCGAGCCGGTCATTATTGCGAAATAAACCCCGACAGGGTGATGCAGGACCCCGATGCGAAGCTGTACATTATCCGCTTATTACACAGCTACTTACTAAAGAAATCAATAATTTGACTCAAAATATTGATTTAAAAATGATTTTATTGATTTAAAAATGATTTTATTGCTTCCGCTAAAAAATAGTCTGTTAGATTCTACGGTTGGAATTGCGTCCATAGCAACGTAAACTCTGTAGCCTTCTTAAGATTAGCCTACCTAGCGTTATAATTCACGTTAAACTGAACATTTCCACTGATGGTAAAGTGAGACAAGGTGAATGGGACTTCTTTGGGAATACTGATGTTGTCGTTTCTGTCCTCATTCATCTCTACAGTACCAATCACTAATCACGAACTCAACGGTAGCAACTTAGCCGGCTAACTACACCGGTAGGCCGGAAACTGCATGTAAAAAGATAAAAATACAATTCCCCACTTTTGGTAAGAATCTAAAATTCATGCACATATCCATGCAACAGAAAGTATGTTCTGCTGTAGCTACATCGACCTACAATGGCACCGTTAATGATGCTAGGTAACTACTGATTACTGTGTAATCGATGTGGAAGCGATTTGTGGAAAATGAGGTGGGTTCTATGCTAAAGAAAAATGATGAAGGGTGGAGGGAGGAAGAGCACTAACCAAGCACATTCTGATGAGCAGGTCACGTGTTTGCCAACCAAAGGAACCCCAAACTGCAGCCTTTAACTGGCCACTTTGTTTACTGTAACCACAAATTCTGTCTTCCTCAGATCATTTAGCAGAAGTATTGTGATTCATGAGAGAAACTCTCAGCTTTGCACTTAAAAATTGTCGCTCGGGGAATACAGGATGTAATTGATTCTGCTGCTCCTCTGTTTATAGCAGCATTTCTGCAGGACAGATAGTTATGGGCATGTCACATGAGCATGTACTGCTCTCCTATAAATTTAACATTCAGTTTCATGAAATTTACATTATGGATTTGAAAACTTCCAGAACTTCCACAGAAACAAGCCATGCCATGCTAAACATATGGCCCATGGACTGCAACCTACAGATTATCTGGCTTAGTTCTGAAGCTTGAGAGTTTTAAGACAGGTCACCATGGTCTGGCAAAATGTTCAACACACCAGACTGGTGCAGACATGTGATGTAATCTGTCATGGTGGACAAAACATGCTGCAAGTAAATTTCCATTGATTATACTATAAGAGAATTTCATTCGGACACAAATTTAAAAAATACTGTAGGGTGGGTTCATTTTTATTCATTTTTATTCAACCATGATGAAACAGGTAAAGAACTGTGAGATGGAATTTTGCTGTCCTCTCTGCTACTGACATGACAGTCAATGTTTGCTTTTATGGATTTCACAAGTCTCCCTAAAATTTCGCATGCCTCTGAGGGCTTGTGTAATTGTCAGGGAGTGTATCACAATTAGTTTACCATGACCTTTGGCCGTGGGTAGGCCATGAAAAGCTGTGCTTCAGGCAAACTTTCAACTTGTTCAAATGGTGATCTCACAATGGCTTTCATTCTCCACATGATCAGCTTTCAGCATGGACAGGACCATGGACCCTGGAATAGCACTGATGTCTAACTGTACCATTTACCTGAACAATTGTCAAAAAGTCACTTATTACAAGGAAATTCATTTTGAAAATAATACCAATACTATTATTGTCACTATTATAAATATTATTATACAGTTGTTTTCTTTGCTGTACAGTATGAACTGTTTGTGCTGTCAATAGGGGAGAAGTTCATTCATGAGTCATAAATGTCTTGTCTTTTCTGAAAACGGACAGTAGTGAGACAGGTGAAGTCAAATGGCTCCATATATTGGACAGTTTCTGTGGTGGTTAGTGGCATTATTGGCAGCCCTGATATTAATATTGCAGAGCACAATCTCCCATTTCCTTTGCTGGTAAGAATAGCAGGAATGTACTGCACAGCATGGATGATTTCCACTCAATCATTTCCACACTGACTTGTATAAATCACTGTGGACAGCACAATGACAGGGTGTAGTGAATTATACACCATTCTCTAGCCAGAAATCAGGAGTCACTGGGCATGCTTAGTCCAGGAAATGAAAATCCAGGGCAGCTTCCTTCAGAGCCTTCATCTGGTCTGTCATCTCCGGCCAGCGAGTTGACGTGGAGGAAGCTATCAATCTCTTCTTTTTTCCCATGCAATCCATATGATGCTTACCCTTGTCCCCGTGGTTACTGGGGACTGGGCTTCAATACATTTGAGGTCATTCTTTGGTGTGGCTTCAGTTTAGATAGTATGAGGCTAAATATACTTTTAGATTAAATACAGAGTGATGGTGTTTACTGCTGTCATGCTACTGTAAGCAGCAGCTGGACAGATGCATGTGCAAGCACAAACAGACACCAAACACAGTATCTTTAGTGTGGAGGCTAATGCACCAGGATCCCTGCCTCCTAATTCTATTGGTGAGGTGAGCCTGAAGATCCACCCATACCACCATGAGAATATTTACTGTAAGAGGGGTAAGCACTGCTTTAGACAGGTACGTTTTTGCAATTACGCTACCCTGGAATTCTGGGATTTTTCTTAAGAAAGTTGCAGAAAGAAGCAGGCACCAAATGGAAGCTACTACCATCCAGTCATTGTGCCTGAACGTGTGTGCTCCTACCAAAGTGTTCTCCAATGGATAATGGAACAGCAGCAGAAAATGCCTGGGACAGAGGATGTTCTCCTGGACTGTCTGTTTGCATACCAGCCACAGTAACAGCACAGTCTTCACCAGCACAGTGTTCCTTCACTTTATGCAATAGACTTATTTTCTGAGGCAAAGAGAGAATAAACATTTGGTTCATGAAGGATTCACTTGCACTTAAAACATGAAGAAAAAGGTATGAAATTCCAAAAAAGAAAAATAAAGGGTTACATGATGAGCCAGCAGTTTATTTAAGTGTTATTTTGGAACATTGGTCAGAGGCATTCTGAACAATAATGGCTATGTGTCACGAAATTCCAAAAATCTCTCACACACACGCAGACACACAGCTGCGGAGTTGATGATATTCTATATTCATTCAAAGGCAGGACATATTCCAGCCATCCTCATAAAATGCTCTTGTGCATTATTTTGCAGACCTCAGCAGTTTCCATCAACTGTAGATGGATAATTTAAAAAAGAAGACACTTGGAATCCGGCCTTGAAAGCAAGGAGATGGTCACATCTTCAGGAGTAAATATCCTGAGGCCGTAATCTTATGTGCTGCCAGGGGAGCATTTCATTCTGTCCATGCTCACAAACACAAACATCTACTTTGCTTTGCGGAAGCCTGTTGTTTGTGGAATGCAGAAAACAATCCATCATAAAAACAGGAAAATGCAAGGAAAAAGGGTAAGGTAAATGCGGTCTAAATTCTTCATTCACTTAAAATATGTCACATATTTTTAATCCTATAGGGATTAAAATTTAAGAATGCAGTCAGCATTTTTTCATAGTTACTTCATGTGAGAAAACAATGGTAGACAGCTCTTTGATTTGTTTATTTAATCCTAATGTCACAGTACGTTGAATTTGTAGAAAAGAGGGTATGGCCAAAAAAACACAATTCTGAGTTTTTATGCTGAAGAGGGCTCTGTCCCAGGTACCTGCTGGAGAGTACTGAAATTCAGTGTAGGGATTACCTGGGCAACCTGGCGCTGATTCTGAGAGATAAGACATCCTGCATATCTCACTCCAGTGTCCACAGGTTAGTCTGGTGCATCCACAGGTGCTCATAAGGCATTACTCCCAGAGTTCCACTTTCCTCCACCTACCACTCCTCATGGTGTCCGCTACTGCAAATGAGCATGAGCCAACACTAAAAAATCTCTGACTTGTGCTCCTTATTCCATTCATTTCTCTCCCTTTATGCTGTATCATCACTTATTCAACATTACATTTTCATCCAGCATTTATCCAGAGCATGTATGTGTATGTTAGGAGTCCTGACAGAGTTAATTGGCTGGGCTGGATTCCCTGGAGGTAAATTGGTGGGGCGCCGGGAGCACGCATTCTAGGGCAGAGTGAATAATTGTTTGATTGGCTTTTGGGCGGCGGCTTCGGCTGGAGTGCGGGCTCGCAGCTGCTCCTTGTTCCTGATTAGGGCGCCGGGCAGGTATTTAGGAGGGTTGCAAGGCTTAATTGGGGGAGATGCCAGAGAGGAAGGCTTGATGTGTGGGGAGTTTTAGACAGGGGTTTGGAGGCCTGGTCTTTTAAAACGAGATGGGGTCCACCCCACGAGGGAGGGTGCAGCTATCATCTTTAGAAACATGGTTCATAGTCTGAATCCCTCTAAACCTTGACTTATCAGGGCCAAGGCCAGGCAGCAGACTTTCTGTCCTACACAGATGTCTGCTTTTTCCCTGGAACCACCACTTAAAGTCCATCCCATAGAGACAGTGTCTGTTCCATGACCCTCGGTCCCAAACTTCTTAAAAACATCCAGTAGGGGCATTTGTGTTGATAATTTGATAAAAATTAAGTTTGACAAACCTGAAAGTACTACCTGTAGACAAATGGTCCTTAAGATTGGGTTAATAAATATCAGATCGCTACAACCTAAAGCTATATTAATAAATGAATTGATTACTGATCACCAATTTGATATCTTATGCCTGACTGAAACATGGCTTAAACCTAATGACTTTGTTGCTCTCAATGAATCAACTCCTCCCAGTTACTGTAATCACCAGGTCCCTCAACCTACTGGTAGAGGTGGCGGCGTTGCTGCTGTACACAGCTCCAAACTCTGTGCCAACCTTAAACCTGGCTATAACTTCCATTCGTTTGAACTGTTAGTACTTACCTTTGCAAATCCTGACAAGACTGCATTTCATATATTTACCCTTGTAATAGTTTACAGGCCACCTGGCCCTTACAGTGTTTTCTTATCGGAATTTGCCAACTTTTTATCTGACCTGGTTGTCAATACAGAAAAAGCTGTGATAGTAGGCGACTTTAATGTGCATATGGATAATGAACATGACCCGTTCAGAACAGCATTTTTGTCCATCATCGAACCCATTGGACTCTATCAAGCTGTGGACAAACCCACACATTACCGCAACCATACTCTAGATTTGGTCCTCACACATTGAGCAGATATTAACCAGGTGGAAATTATGCCACACAATCCTGTGTTATCCGACCACTATCTCATCTCTTTCAATTTACCACTAATGTGCTTCACATACTCGGAGCCTAGATTTTCTTCTAGGCGCACGTTTTGCTCTCTTACAGCAAATGCCTTTATCGATGACCTCCCTACATCATACTACCTGCACAACAAAATCTCCTCTAGTTTATGTTCAAACCCTAGCTCAACTGAAATTAACCTACTTGCGGACAGTATTGACTCTACTTTGCGTAAAACTCTGGATGCCGTTGCTCCCCTCAAAAGGAAGAAAATCACAGACAAGAAGCTAGCACCTTGGTATAACAACCATACTCGAAGCTACGCAAAAACTCAAAAGAAAATGGCGCTCCACCAAATTACAGGTTTTTCTTCTTGCATGGAAGGAAAGTCTCCTAACCTACAAGCATGCCCTCACAGCTACCAGATCCAAGTTTTCTTTTTTTAATAATAATTTACCCTTATTGAGAGAAACAAGGGCAATCCTAGGTACCTGTTTAGCACTATCGCCAGATTAACCAAGAGTCCTGCATTAGTTAACCCTACCATACCAGCAATTTATAGTAGCAATGATTTCATGAACTTTGATAGTAAAATCTTAAAGGTAAGAGACACAATACAAAAATTCTCATCGACTTCTGCCTCCTGCCTGGCCAGTCCCGTTCCAGATTATGTAGGTATGTCTATTAGGCCCGCCTCACGCTTTGACTCTTTCATACCCATTGAATTTAGCGGCTTTTCTTCTTTTATCAATTCATCTAATAACTCTACCAGCTAACTTGACCCCATACCAACTGGCTTCCTAAAACAGCTACTGCCTGCAATTGGCACACCGCTATTAAATCTTATCAATGCCTCCCTTACGTCTGGACACGTACCTCAGCCCTTCAAAGTAGCAGTTATCAAGCCTATTTTGAAAAAGCCCAATCTTGATCCCAATGACCTGTCAAACTACAGGCCCATCTCGAACCTTCCATTCCTCTCAAAAATTCTGGAAAAAGCAGTATCAAAGCAACTCTGTGAATTGTTACACTCTAACAACGTTTTGGAAGTTTTTCAGTCTGGATTTAGGCCTCACCACAGTACGGAAACCGCTCTCCTGAAAGTGCTCAACGGCCTTCTACTCTCCTGTGACAATGGCTGTATCTCTCTTCTTGTGCTGCTAGACCTAAGTGCAGCCTTTAATGCCATCGATCATCGTATCCTCCTCGACTGCCTCGAAAACCTGGTTGGCATAAGTGGACAGGCCCTATCTTGGTTTATGTCTTATCTATCAGAACGATATCAGTTTGTCTCCATTAACAACGAATCCTCCGCTCGTTCCAGAGTAAGATATGGTATACCTCAAAGATCTGTGCTTGGGCCTCTGCTCTTCTCATTATACATGTTGCCTCTTGGCGATATCATCCGTAAACGTGACATTAGCTTCCACTGTTACACGGATGACACTCATGAATATCCTGAGAATATCCTGAATATCATGACCTCTGAATATTTCAAACATGGAGGCCTGCCTAACAGATGTAAAGAATTGGATGGCCCAAAACGTTCTCCTCCTTAACCCGGACAAAACCGAAATATTGGTCATAGGCCAAAATTCAATCAGGAGCAAACTCACTCATTTTACACTGGACCTTGATGATGTCTCCCTTCCCCCGAGTGCAGCCATCAAAGACCTTGGTGTTGCTATTGATCCTGAGCTCTCTTTTGAAACTCACATAACTAACACCTCTAGGACTGCTTTCTTCCATCTGAGGAATAAAGCTAAAATCAGGAAAATCGTATCAATTAACGACACTGAAAAATTAGTCCACGCCTTTGTAACATCCAGATTAGACTACTGTAATGCCCTCTTGTCAGAATGTGCAAACATCTCATTAAAACCCCTTCAGATGGTGCAAAATGCAACTGCTCGAATCTTAACTAAAACTAAACGTTTTGAGCACATTACCCCAGTTCTGGCTTCTCTCCATTGGCTACCTATTAAATACCGGATCGTTTTTAAAATACTCTTACTCACATTTAAGGCTTTAAATGGGCTTGCCCCCCCCTATCTTAAGGACCTTCTTCACCCATATCTTCCGCAGAGAGCCCTTCGCTCCCAAAATGCCGGGCTTCTCATCATTCCAAGAGTGGGCAAAACTACTGTAGGCGGTAGAGCCTTTTCCTATCAAGCCCCTCTCCTGTGGAACAGCTTACCCACCGAGATTCGGGGAACAGACTCTCTGTCCACCTTTAAGTGTAGGCTCAAAACATATCTATATAGTAAATCCTTCAGCTGAGGGACATTGCCTGGTGCTGGTGTGGATCATAGAGTCTCTGGTGATCTAAGTGGTCATTGCTTTCATGGACTCTGTGCTGTGATCTGGTGTTGACTGCCTTAGGGTCGCCCTCATGACTATGCCGGTCCCTTCCCTCCCTAGGTATGCTGCCATAATGTTAGCCTGCCAGGGTTTTTCCTTGTTGCACACCTTTTTCCCTGCCCCTCCTCTCCTGCCTCTCTGTTCTACATCCCTGCCATTCTTATCATCCACTAACCACAGTTTTCTGTTTGCTTCCTATTCCCTGCTCCGGAGCTGTAGCCCAAGCGTCTCATCCCGTTTTCCAGTCCTGCTACCTCGCTGCCCTGCCCATCAAAGCCAACTGCGTTCCAAGAACCGGACATCCTAGGAGACATTCTTATAATCACTCTGCTGTTAACTACTATTGCCTATCAATCGTAAATGTCTTAACATACATTGTATAACTTGTCTTTAACTCTATCTGCCCAGTGCTGGCCAGAAGCAGACGGGCCCCCCCCCTCTGAGCCCGGTTCTGCTCAAGGTTTCTTCCTGATATGGAGTTTTTCCTTGCCACTGTTGCCTTAGGCTTGCTCTGAGGGGGTCTCAGGCCTGGGAACAATGTAAAGCTGCTTTGTGACAACTTGTGTTGTAAAAAGCACTATACAAATAAAAATGAATTGAATTGAATTGAATTGAGTGAACACCCTGTTGTCATAAGGAATGTCCGCACCCCAGGGAAGCATTGTGGGTGTGTGTGGCCTGTAGCAGCGGGGGATCGAGGTAACACTGATTAGCTGCTGTCCCCCTTCCCACAGTATGGTGCTGCGGAGCTCTGGACCTGATGGTGCAGCGTCGACGAGGAGGAGCCGACGACTGGGGATGACAGCAGCCACTGGGAGGCCTGACGGCGAGAGCAAGAGCACGCCCTCCACCTCTGTGTGTGTGCCTTTTTTTTATTTTTATTTTGGGTGGTGCAGCCCCCCTGCCCTTCCCTGCTGAGTTGGCCGAGCGGGACCCCCCCCGCCCCCCCCCCCCCAAAAGCGGGGTCGGGTGCAGGAAGGGCCAGAGTGGGGGCACCAGGAGTGGCTAAAAGCACGTGTGTGTGGGAGAAGAGCTGAGGTCCGAGTGGTGCGTGTGTGTGTGGTGTGCTGTGTGGGGGTTGCCCATACCTGTGAGTCGTCTCTGGGCTGGAGAGGAGGAGTCCCAGGAGGTGAGAGCAGGTTGGGGAGGGGAGCGGACCAGGCCGGGGGGGAAATGGTGACAGTCTTGGCGTCCCTGTTTGTAAGCATTGTTTTTAACTTACTTGTCTCGCATTCTTTTGGCATACTCTGTCCTGGTGTGCATGTGCATGACTCATATCCTTATGGTAAAACAATACTCAGAGTACAGCTCATGTGAGAGCTGAGTTTAGGTAGACTCAAAATGCCCAGCCAGCACTTCAACAATTACTTCCAGTATGTCCTTGCAGTTGCCTTTATTGTTAGAATCCTTGCCCTCACTGTACTTTCTAAAAGCCAGTTCCTGTTGCTGAAAGCTTACTGTATGTGATTGGTACCACACACAAACACTCACTACCATGTTTGGCATGGACACAGCTTTCAGTTCATCCTGAAGCACTGACCCCACCATGGTGAGGCATCTGCCAACATCTGAGAGATCAACAGCAGTGCCCTTCTCCTGTGTCTCATACCCACAGTGCTTTGCTCCTGTGTGACCTCATGAGTACCCTAATGTGTGTTTCAAGAGTAGGGGCCAAATTTTCTTGTAATGTCAGTGTCTCCATGAATGAATGTGGAGAATGGGAAAGTAGGTCTCTCCCAGGAGAGTAGGGTTTGCTAATTGGACTGCTACATAATGATATAGGACTCAACAATTTATTGCCTTCATTTGCAATACTGGAGCCCACAGAGTGGGGCTGACCAATTGATCTGTTTCTCTCTGATCCATATTTTCTCATGGTTCCCATAGTGAGGGCTTCTCTCCTCTCTCCCAGCACTTTAAACTACTCTGCACTATAAAGTGGCCTTTGACTCGGGCCTGTTGTCTCTCTCAGTCTTGACTCTCTTAGTCTTGATCCTCTGTAGTGTTTTCTCATGGTCTTGTAAGTGGACTGATAGAGCATGTGCAAATCTGCATGCCAAAGCAGCTTCACAGTTACGCGGATTGGGGACCCCGGTACAACATCCCTACTGTCTGTCCCCAGCAATGTGTGTGTATGTGCTCAGAGATGAGGAGCAGTGGCTTCATAGCCCCATGGACCAAGCTTTGTCTGCAGTCCACATGCATTTCAGAGTGCAAAACACACCGACCCAGCCTCAGATTACCCAGGCAGAAACTGCTTTGTATAGTGGTAGTTAAAGAGCTTTCCCTGAGACACAAAGAATTATAAGCAACATCACTGCTGCATGTAAAGTGCTGTTCCATGTGTATAATCAGATTGGACTAAAAATCCTCCTAATACATAGCAGCTGAGACAAACAAAACTTCTGTAAGAGGCTTTAAAACATGGTTTATTGTTCAGATGTATGTTAAAAAATGAAATGGTATGCATAAAAAAACAGTACTTTTGTATTGTAAAACTAGTAAAAATGTTTAAAGACAAGTGCTAATTGTAAAAGAAAAAAAAACTGAGAAAAACACCCCAATAAAGAATAAAACATCCTCATGTCAGTGTGCAAAGTTTATACAGACAGACTCACTGCCCACTTCAGGTCTCATTTCCTGATAAATTATTTAAATAGCATTTATCTACATAGACATGAAATAACCTCTTACAAAATACAAAGGCAAATAGAACAATAATTTATCCATCACAAAAGCAGTGGACACTCAAAGGACAAAAATATTTATAAAAACTGTCTCCCAATCCAATGTATATTCTATCAGGAGATCTCTGTACTACAAAACATATTTCAATACTATTTACAGCTTAAAAAAGTGAACTGCTACAAAAGAGATACAATAAGAAGTTAACCAATTCCTATTCTGCTGCTATATATCAGAAGAGTACTTATGCTTATGTTTGTTTCAAATTACACAAAAATAATGAGGTAATATTTGTACATCAACGTATTCACTTGTTATTTTTTTTCTAATAAAATATAAAGGCACATACATACATACACACTGTGCAGAGATGTTTTGAGGGATTTTTGCTTTTTTGGGCAGAGAGGGTGAAAGGCTTGGGACACCTGTTTGCAGTTTTCATGTGCAGCAGTGGAGAGTCATTTCTTTTTTTAAAACAAGAAATGAGAGAAGACTCTTCTAAGCCATTTATATAAAAAGACAATGAAGAAATAAATAAGGACTTCTATTTACAATCTCCCAAACTGTATTCACCTCTGGCTGAGCAGGATGCCAGTGCTGCATCCACTTATAGCCTCCTTAATGAAGACCAGTAAAAACCAACCAATAAATAGCTCACGGGTTTCCATGTTGTTGTCTCTGCTTCCAGCTTCTCTAAAGAGGTTCTGTAACTATTCCATACTTTCCCTCCCTCTGCTGTCTTTTATCAGGGCCTCCTTTGTAGAGGTAGGAGATTTTTGATGTAAAGTATGGCTCCCAGTCCAGCACTTCGCTAAGTCACTGGCCCAGCCAGTTGGATCGTGCATATTAGCATTACATGTAACAGACAACAGTCGGGTAGAAGCAGATGTGCTATGGCAGTGTGGGCTCTGCCTTTCCTTCATCACCTAGTGTGATGGTCCAGCAGGCAGAATAGGACATCCCATCTCACCCTGAGAATACTGTAACTATGGTCACCAAGCCCCATCAGCGGGATCTGCTGCCAGCTGCGCTGCCAAAGCTACGCTGGCCACTGTAAACCGCACTCAAGCCTCTGTAATGCCCATTTTTAACACAATGCATCTAGCTCAATTCAAAGAACTCCTGTTTAGGTTTTCTCTGTTTCTGCTAGGACTTCATTGGCTTGCTCTGAGGATAAATAAATGGAGGACATTAATAATACTACTTAACATAACATTCAGCTACATGTTGGTTTGGATTTTTAAATCTGTGGAGTCTAGCTACTTAAGAAAATCTACACATGCTTGACCACACAGCATACACACATCCCCAAGGTAACAGCATCTCCCATATTTTGTCCGTCAACCATGACTTCTCAAAGCTCTAAAGCACTATTCTGAAATCAAAGAGATTCACGTCCTTCATTCTTGAGGCAAACACAGCCTGTTTAATTGGCTGTGGATTGACCTGGTGCATTGGCCTTACAGAGGGAGGAGCTGCTCAGTCCTTCCATGGGGAGCTCCAGTAAGAGAGAAAGAGAGAGCAGAGGGTGTGGAAGTGCAGAGGTGTTTGCTGGGAGTCGGTCCCACGCAGGTTTTTTCTGAGAGAGATCGCTTTCCCACTAGAGCAAAGCAAAGGCAATTTTGTTTATATCTGTGAGTGATGGAGCTGGTTTCTGTCCCAACCAACATGAGTATACCCCCAAGCTGAGCACATGCTCCCCTTTCTCCAGCATTCATGTCACAGGAGAGAAAGGAACAAAGCTAGCATCTGCAGGCTTTTCTTAATATACATACTCATATTAATACAGAAATGTGCATTCTTCAAAGAGCCTCCCATCCGTGCAATTACGTATCTGAAAAAAATGACAGAGATGGTATCCATCAGTGTTGGCGCATTTCAAATTGAGGTGAAAGAAGCCTTGACTCCATGCACACAGGTAATACAGCTCTCACTGCAGCTCACCTCTGCATTCATACTTCAGGTCTGAGAAATACACCATCTCCTGGGAGAAGACAAACAGCCCTAGTCTTCCACCTGCGTACGTTTTATCATAGATGCTTCCAGAGTCAGCCATGATCTTCTTACCTTCATACATGACAACTCTGAAATAGGAAAGTGGTGTCATGAGACTGTTCAGTGCATTATGTGGTCAAAGTCTTTTATTTGGAGAGAACATCCACTGCCTGCTACATGAATGGGCAAGGCCACTGCCATCGGGTTCTTAGCCTGTCTCTCACCTGATGTGTCCTGTCCTTGGTCTGTGTGTCAGGTGCCACCTGTAGGCAGTGAAATCCTTCCAGCCAATGTTCTTAGGGTCGTGCCACAGTGTGCGGACCTTGGGAAGAGGTGAGAGCAGATCAACATTACCGTGATGTTTGAGGGTCAACATCACAGTTGTTGAGAACACTGGAGGCCTTCCTACACCTCATCCTGCCTGTTTCCATGGAGAGTAGTGCTTACTTGTCCTGGAGTATTGCCCGTGTGCCAAAGGGCATTCCTTAGGTGCTCCCCGGGACCGGTGGTAGAGTTGACCACCTTGATGGAGAGGCCCGAGTATCCCTGCGCCCTGGTGGGCGTGTTGGACCAGTAGGTCTGTGTGATCTGCTTCCACATCACCACGTAGAAACGAGCACTGGACTGATAGCCAAACACAAAGCCAGCATAGTCGTCATCCCGATCCGTGTTTATAAAGAAGGTCCCACTGAAGTCCACAGCATTAAACTCATCAAAACCTGAGTAGTGAAGAGAGAGGGGCAAGTGAAGGCTCAGGCGTCAGGGATCACCCTCAAACAGCATGGCCTTTTCAAATCCACTAATCAATAGCACAACGAGGCTGTGATACTGGTGAACCTACCAACAGCAATACCAGGGTCACAGTTGACAGTCTGCACCAGCTCTTTGCCCTGGTGCCGAACCACCCAGTTGGGGTCAATCTGCGATGTGCCCTTAGGATCCAGCGGTACCATCTGGAACTTGCGGAAGTCCGTCTCGCTGATGTCGAAGTTCTCAGGGCAGACGTCATAGATATCAGGCACGTTGTCTTGGTCAAAGTCATCTTTGCAAGCATCACCACGCCCATCGCCTGGAATGTGAATTAGAAAAGACCAATGTTGAAATGCATGTGCTCTAGAATTCTAACGTGAGTCCAATTCCGAATGAATGCCAATAAATAGTGTGTCATTACTCATTTGTGTCTTGAAGGCTAGGCTGTTTCTCTGCTTGGCTCACCATCAGAATCCAGCTGGTCTGGGTTGAAGGCCAGCCTGCAGTTGTCTTTGTCATCAGGGATGCCGTCATTGTCGTCATCATGATCGCAGGCATCTCCCTTGCCGTCCTTGTCATGGTCGGCCTGGTTGGCGTTGGGGATGTAGGGGCAGTTGTCCAGGTTGTTTTGGTGACCATCCTCGTCGATGTCCTGGTTGCTGTCACACTTGTCTCCCACTCTATCTGAGTCTGAATCGAGCTGACAGGATAGTGGGGGTGGTTAGAGGAATCACATGAAGTTACGCATGCATGCACATACACACAGTTATCTTAAGAGACAGAGGAGTCAGATCTCATCTAATTCTCTCACTGTTGATCCTCACACACAATCCACCCCTCAAGCAATCTTTAGTCCAGGTGCAACACACACACAGACACACAACACAAACTCATTCCAGCACTTCACTAAACCTTCACAGGTGATAGGACATGCATGAGCCTACAAGCAAACCAATGCCTTGGCAGAGGTAGAAAACCCCGGCTTCAGAAAGTACAGTAAAAGTCCTACCAAGTATTTGCTCTAGCCATTCACTAAACAAGGTGATTTCACTAATTAGCTCCTCTACCTGGCTGAAGGGTTGTGCTAATTAAATTCAGCTGGTGTAGTGCATTGGGTGGAACAAATACATGGCAGGACTTTTACTTTCTGAAGCTGGGGTTTTCCACCTCTGTGCCTTGGTAATTAGATATTTCTGTCTCTTTAACATTTTTCTCCCTGGAATTTAGTAAATTCTGAGTACATCTCACACTTTTCTGACTGGGTCTGCCCATAGATGCGGGGAATGGACTCCACCTTGGATATGGTGTGATATTGCTCCAACACCCATGTTAATTTCCATGCTGTATTGCATTACTTACTCTTACATTACTTACTCTTTCTGCCACAGTCTTTTCTGTGTTGCCTAAAATGGAACTTTCTCCATGTAAAGCACTGAACAAGATGGTACCCTTGATTTTCTGGTTAATTTTAGAATAATAGAACTGCCCATATAGAGCAGATGAATAGAGCATGAAAGAGGATGATTTGAGTGTGTGAAAGGGTTATGAGTTGATGTGTTTATCAGGTGTGTGAAAGGGGTGTGAGTGGGTCTGTTAATGGGGTGTGAGTCACTGTGTTAATGAGGTATGAGCAGGTGTGTGAGTGGAGGGGTTAAGGAGGGGAGGAGGGACACCGACCTGGTCTGGATTGTGTTCAAGTGGGCAGTTGTCACACTGGTCTCCAACTCCATCCAAGTCTGTGTCTCTCTGGTCAACGTTGTAGACATAGGGACAGTTGTCTTTCTCATTAAGTATACCTGCCAAAGGAAGGTGGATTTTCCATGAGCTTACAATCATTACACTCACAGGGGTGCAAAAGCTGAAGGCTCTGAGACCCCTCACCTCTTGGACCCAGCCACTTTTTACAAAAGTCGTAGTCGTAGAGTAGTGACTGACTCCATGTACCAGAATGCTTTGTACTCTTAATGTTCTAATGTTTCCCATGGTTCATGTGATATTCATACATGTAAACCAATTAGATTTATTTGTTTGATAAGTCTTTATTTGAATCTGGCAATCAGCCAATGATCATTTGTAAATTTATTATGCCCGCGAAATCACGGAGACGGTTAACATTCTGTCTCCTCTCTAGCGAAAAATTCTAGTCAGTCCAGCCTGCTCTGAGTGAGGACAGAGGTCACGGTTTTGGATAGTGTTCCTCCTCACTGTGAGTGTTTTATTATTTTTTTTTTTGGCTCCAGTGAACTAACGTTAGCTGTAAGTGCTAATTAGTTAGCTGCCGCATTTGACATCTACTCTTTGGTGCTGGGCCCACTGGAGAGCCACTGTCATCACACAATTTGAACAGTTAGCTTGGCTAACTAGATAGCTAGCGTAGTTTCACCTGAAGATCCAGCCTTCTCGAGAGGATATGCTTGCTCTCCAGTCCTGGGCCCACCGGAGAGCTACCAGCTTCACTGTACTGCTCGCTAGACTGGCTTGTTTGTTGCTAGCCTAGCTTCATCTGAGGATCCAGCCTTCTCTGGAGGATACGTTTGCTCTCCGGTGCTGGGCCCACCGGAGAGCTACCGGCTTCACTGGACTGCCCGCTAGACTGGCTTGTTTGTTGCTAGCCTAGCTTCATCTGAGGATCCTGCCTTCTCCCTGGAGAATATGTCTGCTCTCCGGTGCTGGGCCCACCAGAGAGCCACTGTCATCGCCGGCTACCTGCTCTGTTTGCCTGGCCGGATAGCCAGCTGTTGTCTGCGGGTGTAGGTGGATCGTGAGTAACGTGAACTTACACTTACACTGACACACACACACCTTCTTTCATCTCGCCTCCATTAGCAGCAACGTGTACAGGCATTGCAACGGTCGCTGCCGTTGCCCTCAGCTCTGAGAGCTGATTAGTGCACCAATGGGCCCCAACGACAAGCGCTTATTTTGGGTTTTATTTGATACTTTGATTGATACTGGTTTTGCTTATGTAATTTTTCAGTCTGTTTATGCACGCTGCGAATATAGCGATTACTGTTCTTTAACCTGTACGGTTGAGCCTATTTTTAACGAATCTTGATCACACTGTTTAAAGTAGTTTCATTCCGTTTGTTTATTTGCTGTGCACCGGAGAGTAAATTTAACACCTTTGGGTAAAAATTGTTTTCACCATTGTCTCTCTAGGCTATTTGTTTGCATTTGTTTTATTCATTTCAATTTCAATTTAACTATTTCAGTGACTATTACTAATAAATTCTTTTTTATTGTATTTTAACTATACCCTGGGTGTATTGGCAGCTCTTTTTGCATACGCATGACCTAATATATAGGAGTGCTGGTGTATTACAGGTGTAACTCTCTTGTATCTGAGAGAGATATACTGTACATTAAATTCTGGGAAGATACACTATACACTAGCTTAAAGGTAAGTGTAGTATTTTCACAGTGGAGGCACCACACTACTAAATTCATTTAAATTTACTATTATTCATATTGTGGCAATTTCAATTATCTTTAATATTATTTTCTAATAATATTATTAGCCTACTGGTACACAGGGAGATCAGCCAGCTCACCATTCCACCGCTGAGAATTCAGGATCCTGTTGCACTGTTTTATGTATACTGCCTCAGTCATACAGTCATAGGTGGTGCCTAATTTTATTGGGCTGGGTGACAAGCAGCCACGAAAAAGGGGTTACATAATGATTTTCTGTATTACGCTATCACTTTTATTAGGGGTCCCAGCAGCAAAGCTGCTGGAACTCTGTTGTGTTTGTTCTGATTTTTATTTTTTTCTGCCCTAAAAGTGTTTGCACAGCAAAACCTATAGATGCTACAGCTACCAGACTTGGTACATAGGTTCCTATGGTCACCCACTACTCAGGTAAAAAATTACCCGATTGGCCACATGGTGGAAGTCATATTGGAAGTTACAACACTTTTTGGCCTATAACTGTTGAACCGTTTGGCCTAGAGTCAAAATTCTTTTTCCCCCTGATTCCCTGGCTCCACATGAACAAAAAAGCCTCTTGGACCAAAATGATGCGCCATATTTTCCGTCATTTTGTATATTATGTAAAACCTTTAAAATCTATCTCCTCCTAGACGGTACGACTGATTTGCACCAAATTTGGTACACATTTGGCATATTCAGACCAATATCTTTAAACCCAGTATAAAGAAAGTTGCTACGTTAAAAAATGTGGCCACAGTAAACCAATGAATTTTGTGGGCGTGGCCTCAATTGATATAATGAGCTATAACTCCTGAATGCAATGTCCAATCATCACCAAACTTAAGAGTCTTATTCTACAAGCCATTAGACTCAAGAGTACCAAATTTGGTGTAAATCTGTCCATAGGTGGCACTATAGCAAACAAATGGTCATAACTCCTAAAGCACTTGCCCAATCAAGTTCAAATTTTGCATGCTGTGTCAAAGGTCCTAATAAAGTCCATAAGGACAAGTTGATAGCTCAAATAAGATGGCCGCCATCAGCCAATCAAGTTTAAGCAGCCCTTTACACTGACTTAACTATGACCTACATCAACTTTGCAGGATTGTTTTGGATGTGTCAAATAACATTCTGTCTGAAAGTTACATGGCAAACTCACTTTCCACCACTCCCCCAGTCAAAAACTACACTTCATTCCAGAGGGCTATACCCAGATCAACATTCATTGACCCAGCAGTGGTGGCGGGTGAGCTGGAAACAGGGGAAGCCCGAACCTTTAAATCTATCATTACTTTCATCCTGTTGCCCTCTATCCTCCTTGATTAAAAATAAAACAAATCATTCACAGAATAATTGACATCAATGGCGTAATTAGAATAAATGATTACGCTTGCGAAACACCGCAGATTCTCTGAAATTTGTGTGCTATTGCGAAAGCTACAGCATGAGATTGTTTAATTAACAAGGATGGCAATTTGAATAATTAAGATTTCTCTTAAATGTTTCACATTGTAGCTTTCTTGTGTTACAAAATTCAAGTTACAAAACGGAGCTAAATTTAGTTAAATCAATTTAAATTACTGAGAATAAACTTTTAGGTTAGAGTGCAATGAACAATAACGTTTACAACACAGACCTCACAAAAGCTGTGATGTGTCATGAGCATTTAACACAAATTAAATCGATAAATGCCATCCTTGTTAATTAAACAATCTCACGTTGTAGCTTTCGCAAGCACACAAACAGACAATCTACAGTGCTTCGTGAGCATAATCATTTATTCTAATTACGCCATTGGTGTGGATTATTCTGAATTATTTGTTTTATTGTCAATCAAGGAGGATAAAGGGGAACAGGTTGAAAGTAATGATAGATTTAAAGGTAGTGTTCGGGCTTCCCCTGTTTCTAGCTCACCCACTGCCACTGTGACCCAGACACCTAGACTCAGGTCAACTTTCCCTGACCTGGGATTGCAAAAATCATTTGGGTTCTTCTAATGGCAAACGTTCTTGAACATAATAATATATATTACACAATGGGAAAAATTGACTTATTTAACATTTTAACATTATATTACCTGTCACATTTACATGAAAACTGATATCTATAGGACTACAGGCTTAAGGTGATCAAGTTTGGTGTAAATCCATGAATGGGTGGCGCTGTAGCAAAGAAATGGCCGTATCTCCTAAACCAATTCCCTAATACAGTTAGAATTTTGTATACTTCATCTTGGTCCTGAAAAAGTCTTCAAGGACAAGTTGGTGACTCAGAAAGAATAGCAGTCATCACCCATTCAATTTTCGGCTGATCTGCTTGGACCACGTAACCACTGCTTGCGGCTATATTTTAAATTAGTTGAACTTGTATCTAGTCATTCACTTCATGGTATCAAAGGCTGTAGCTCAGATTTATGTGTTAATGGTCCTGTTGTGCTGCAATTTGTTGTTACTTCTGCCCAGGTGAATACATGCTGAATATCTGTGTTGCAGCTTGGCATGGTGCTGTCTTACCGTCTCCATCGATGTCAACGGCACACGCATCCCCCTCGCCATTGTTGTCCGTGTCAGTCTGGTCGGGGTTGCTATTATAGGGGCAGTTGTCGCAGCGGTCTCCCACATCATCACGATCATAATCGTACTGCCTGGGGTTGAAGATGAACTGGCAGTTGTCCTGTTGCAAAAGAAAAAAGCTCAGAATGAGAACCTCTGCAGAAATTGCTCCAACATCCTCTCCCTCAAAGCTGCCATTAAATTTAGATACCTCAGCTTGTAATTTACTGTGCCGCACAGGTCTATTTCTGTGAGTGTGAAGATGAAAGCAAAGCTTTATTTATAGGGCTGTGACCAGATGTAAAGTTAATGTTAGGTTCAATAGGTTATACAGTGGGCATTCAGAGTTATACCTCTGTGCTGGAATTTGAGGTTTGGCTCTGAGGAAGTTAGTGTTTGCTTGCTGCAGCGTATGTTCCCCTTGCCAACTGAATACAGAGCAGGAGTTATGAAAGTGAAGCTCTGCTCATGGCTGGGTGCCTAAAAGAAAACTAGCATTCAGCTGTTCCTGCCCCTAAGTTTTACAGTAGATGAAGGGCCTTACAGTGCACTGGACTGATTTTGCTGTCTGAATATAACGGAAGGAAACCAGACCCCCCACCCCCTCACCCGGTCATCAGGGATCCCGTCATTGTCGTCATCGTTATCGCAAGCATCACCGATACCGTCCTTGTCGTAGTCCTCCTGCCCAGAGTTGGGAAGGTTGGGGCAGTTGTCCTGCAGGAGGGAGAGTTTTGGTGGTTTAGTCATACTGCATCATGTGGGAGAGACACGCTGAACTGGTGTGTTCCATGGCAGAGGCTGCTGTCCCCAAAGCCAGGCCAACCTTCTTGCAGTGGTATGTGGCATTCTCAACACACTCCAGGTCCTCGTTGGGCCAGCCATCCAGGTCTGAGTCCTCCCCACAGATATGTCCGTTCCCAGCATAGCCTGGCTTGCACTCGCAACGGAACATGGGGTCAGAAAAGTGGCCCAGGTAGTTGCAGCGGGCGTTCTTGTTGCAGTCGTGGCTCCCATCGATGCAGGGATTGCGGGGAGTGCAGACCTGGGGAAGGGTGGAAGCCAAAAGTTAGCACGCCAATAAAAAATGTTTCAGTGGTCGGTTCTTTGGCTGGTCTGAAAGAGAGACGCATTACATTACATTACATTCATTTAGCAGATGCTCTTTTCCAGAGTGACTTCCAGAGAACAAAAGTGAGCAACAGTGTCAGACCAGGCTAACAACACTCCCAGACCAGTGAGTGTGAGCACAACACCATTCAAGCATTATCACATGTTACTTTATACTAATATGAATCTCCACAGCCTAGAAAACTGAGAAGTCAAGTACATACACTACCATCCGTCACATAGTCACTAGATCACAGTATCCATAGCACATCGTGATACTACATGTAGACCCCCAGAGCAGACCCCATGTCACTTATCACAGGGGTCGCGGTGTTAACCCTGGCATTGGGGGCGAACTCTGGCTTTCTCAGTCTTATCCTCTCGCTTACAGCAAGATGGGCTCTGCTATGTTTTCACCTCACAGCTCTCTTTGTTTCCTCAGTGCATTCCAGGCTTCCTGGCTAAAGAGAGGTAAAAGGGCATGGCTCTGGGCTCTCTTGCCTGTTTCTTGGAGGTGGCGTCCTCCACTCCTCTTCCGTAGGGCTGAGGGCCAGAGTAGCGTGGTGGACACGGCAGGCAGTTGTAGCCCGGCTCTGTGTTCTCGCACCTGTGGACTCCGTTGAATGAAAAGCAGGCATCTGGCACCTCTTTGCACTGTGGCGACAGGGGGGAGAGACATGTGAGTTCAGATGTGCGCAGCCAGGCGTGTGGGGCTGATCGGGTGGGTGGGGGCACAGCATTACCTCGTTGATGTCCTTGCACTTGACACCATCGCCCTTGTAGCCAGAAGGGCAGGCGCCACATTTCCATGAGCCATCAGGGAAGCTGGTACACTTGGTGCTGGGGAAGCAGGGATTGGACAGACAGCCATCTGGAGACAAACAGCACCGTGTGTGTGAGTATGTATTAGTGTGTGTGTGTGTGTGTGTGTGAGCATGTCAGTGTGTGAGTGTGTGAGTTCACTGGGCCCAATGGTGACTGCGAGGGTGAGGCCACTAACCAACGGGGCAGTCCTTCTTGTTGCACCGCTGCGTTGCCTTGGCATCTCCCATGCACTCCTTGCCCCCATGCTTAGGTGGGGGGTCATTACAGAGACGCTTGCGGGACTGGACACCTCCCCCGCAGGTAACAGTGCAAGTGTCCCATGGAGACCAAGGTCCCCAGTTGCCATTGACTGCAAAAACACAAGCGTGATGTTGATACATATGTGCTCATGGGGTTACAGTGAAGCGTGCGGGTTCTGTAAGGCGTTACAGTGAAGCGGGTAGGTTCTGTGAGAGGTTACAATGATGCATGGGTGAGCATGCTCGGCACAGCTCTACTCACTCGGGCACGAGGACTGCTGGCACTTCTCTGTCTGCCTCCCCTCGCCCTGGCAGCTCTTGCCTCCCATCTGCGGGGTGGGTGAGTTGCAGAGGCGGATGCGGGTAATGAGACCCACTCCACAGGTGACAGAGCATGAGGACCAGGGGGACCAGTGACTCCAAGCGCCATCCTGCTTGACTAGGGATCACAGTGACACTGCATGCTTACAGAAAAGAAGCCACAGAGGCAGAAAAAGCATGACCTAAAACATCATTATGTGTATGATGTGTATGCTTGACTGTGTGTCTGCTTGTGTATTTGCATGTAAATGTATGTATATATGTGTTCCTGAATGTTAATGTGCGTATGTATTTGCTTATTAATGTCTGTGTATGTGTGTATATATGTATTTGTGTACTAATGTGTATGTATGTGTGTGTGGGTGTGACTCACAGCGCTTGTCGCATTCCTGTAAGTAGCAGTCCCTCGTCTGCACAGATGTTCCCTCGCAGTTATTATTGATGCGATCGCAGGACCGGCCACGTTGCTGCACTCCTCTTCCGCAGGTGACAGAGCAATGCGTCCACTCTGACCAGGGGGACCAGCCATCCTCGGCATAGTCACTCGCTGTTGGGGACAAAGGCACAGCTATTCCTCCTCTCCAGAATCCAGAGGACAAGCTTGTGATGCCCTTCTCTCTCAAAGCCAGACTACACCAGACTAACCTCTCCAGCCAAGGCAAGCCAAAAGTGACAGGACAAGGTACTGATGGAAAGTACAGGAGCAACCACTCAGCACAAAGACACTCTTTGAATTTCCATGTGGAAATGAATCTGAAAACAGCGACTATGAGGTGCTGAACTTCAAGTGGAATACATGGACTTGCATGTGGTTTTCCGTATTTATTTAAGGATAATTCAAAGTTCCAGCCATCTGGTATGTGGAAAACTTTTTGACTCTCATTGAGAATGTGTTTAATAGCAAACCAATTTTCCACCCCACTTTGACCAATTTAGACATTATAGGTACTGCTGCTCTTAAGATTCAGATGTGTGATATACAAAGCTGCTATGTTTAAACACTATAGATCTATTCATTCACAGTTCTGTTATGTTAAACACATCTAGCTGCTTTTATGATAATTTTGCTAACATATCCAGTGGGTTTCCAGCATTCCATTTTCTATTAAATAAACAGGTTACAATGACAAGCCCTGGCTGTCGTATTGCTATTATTACCACCAATTCAGAACTGCCTCTTTGACTGGTTGCATCTTGAGTTATTTCTGTCAGCTGTGGTTAAAGGGTGAGTGCGTTCTACCACTGGGAGTTTCCTGGGCTGATGGGGTGTGGAAAGGCACTCACGTGTTCCACAGCGTGGACAGCACTCCCCGTCTGGCACAGTGGCATTGGCACAAGGGATCAGAGGGCAGGACACCTTCCGGCACACGGTAGCAGAATTCTGTAACAGAGGTATGCTGGAATTCCACACGCATGGACAGTCGACAGACACAGCTAAAATACTGCTCAAAACTAGACATGTGAATAGAAGGGGTCTTCTGGTGAAAAGGGTGGGGATTAGCTTGCATGAGGAGAAGGAGTATAATGGACATGCCCTGAGCATGGCCCTGAGCCACACCCAGTAGCCTTGGTGCAGCACTAATCCTCAGGGAAAGCGCAGCAGGAATCACTTCCATAATTCCTTATGATCAAACAGGAGCAATTCTCTTATGGCCTGTTTTAAAGTACATCTGAAAACTTGCAGTCATGAATGATTGTATATCAAGCTAGAGTCAAATGTGTTTTACTAATAATTAATAAAATTGGAACTTTGAAGGGAGAATTGACACCCTGAAAATACCTGGCCACTGAGTTAAAGGCACATGCCTACACAGAATTTCCCCCAGGACTCGGCCATGGTCTCACTGACTCATTTACATTGAATCATTTTGGTCCGGCATTCATTTATTTCAAGTGATTTTCACCACTTTCCATCAGTAATTTAGTGTAAAAAAATAACCAGGGTGTTTTGCTCTTGGCTGTTGTGATTAAAATGGAAGATGGAGAGAAAAAGGCTAGACTAATACTGCTCCTCATCTAACTTAATCAAAGACATAGTTTCATCAGTCTCTTGTCACAGAAGTGGCTCAGTTTACCAATGTAAAGGAACTGGTTCCTATTGTAGGGTTCCTGCCATCTGTCTGTGACCCCAACCACTACAGAGGGAAAGACACAGACCACACTCTGAGCATGTGATGGAGCACCTGTATATGCCACCAAGTATATTTATATAATATACTTATATATATATATATATTCATATAAGTACCTGTGCATGCGACTGTGTGTTCTGTGTATGTCTGTGATTGAGTACCTGTGTGTGTAATTGAGTATTTTTACATGTGACTGAGTACCTGTGTGTGTCATTGAGTACCTGTACCTGCAATCAGACGACCACTTACCTGGCACGTGCATTCAGTACAGTCATCCACTGTCCACTCATCCTTGTTCTTATGCACGATGCCGTTGTGGAGACAGACACCGCTGTGGATCCCAATTTGGTTCATAATCAAGTTATTGTCTTCAGTCTGGGAGTTAAGAGGAAGGGACACCAAACATAAATCTCATAAATATGCCTGGTTCTATGGCATTTTCTTCAAACAAGGGAATCAGGCATATGAACAGGATCAGTACATACTGGATGTATACATGAGAGTGTGATTTATCAGATTAGAGGGCTGGCTGTCTTGCAGCATCCTTCACATGCTTGGAGACTGACTCTTGTAAGTATGTCTGTTATAAGCAGGGCAAAGGAAAGACAGAGGCAGACTAGCCGGTTCATGTCCTCACCACTTTGCGGAGCTCATTGGACAGCTGTTTCACCACTACACCAAGGCCTTTGAGCTCCTTGAACATACTGGCCAGATCCTCACAGGAAAACCCACAGACAGTCATTAGATCTGCAGGGACACAAATGCAGAATTGCAGCCAAGCGTTTGCACTGGCAGCTTCCAGAAGGCCTCCTTGGTCCACTGTGCTTGAATGGACGGCTGTTTACCTTTAGTCTTGTGGCCGGTATAGTCAGTTCTAATTGCTGGGCTGGACCCATTGACTGGAATGTCCAATATAATGGTATCGGTCATAGGGGCTAAAGGGAGAAAATACATAGACATTTCAATAAATTCAGCTGCTGTGTTGTGCTGTAACTATGTGGTTGGCTGTGTGGTTCACAGAACAAGTGAATTAAAGTATGGTCACTGCTGTACATTGGACAGTTACATAACAGATAACATACAGTTATCTGATTATTCAAGAGTGTGAGAAAATATTACGAAAAAAATTTTGAAAGCACTTGGGGCATACGGTAGAATAACATGCGTGCGCTCAGTGCGAACTAATCAGTGCCGTTATTTTAGAAAACTGAAGTTGACTTCGCTGTGCAACCTAAGAGAGCACCAAGGGAGGTAACGTCACGTGCCAAGAGAACCGCCCGCTTAACAGCCTTTACAATATACAAAAATACTTGTGTGCTTAGATTAGTGCCGTTAAATCACATATTAATAAAGTATTTGTCATGAGCACTTACAGCTTTGGCATCCTTTGTTCCTTAAAATCGCGTCCAAAGTAGTTCCAAAAACAAAACGCACGTTTTGGAGCACCCCCTGTAGAAGTCAAATCTAGTGAATGTGTACGTTCTATTTTAAAAACTAAAAACAACACTGCTTCATGTGAACAACACATAAAGTACCCGTATATAATAACCTCAAATAACCATAAATGTAGTGTAATATTTTAATTGGTAACATTTATGCATAGTTTATGTCACAGCCTACTAAATGAATCAAACATATTAGGCTGTAGGCACCTTTCATGCGTGTTAATCTAGTTAGATTATTCAATGAATCCTGGTCCTACCATGAATCTATCCTTCACCGCTGCCTTGCCGATCCGCAGGCGTGCAACGCCCGGAACCTCCTGTGTCAGGATTCTGTTGATCTGCACGTCCATCTCGGATGTATTGATTTCTTCACAGCCCACATGCAACTGTGCCCGTTCCTCCTGAACGAACAAAGTGATGTTCTTCCACTGGCCAGTCGCTAAGTCCACATCCTCGATGGACACCACCTGTTGCTTGTTCTCAGTAGAGTAAACTATGTCCAGAGTGTTAGCCTTGCCGTTGGAGATGATTTCGAATATGGGTCCGGACCCGTCTTGTTTCTCCACGGTCAAGATGCTTCCCCGAGTCCGCTTGAATTGCTTGAAATTGGCCAGCAGGAGAAATCCCCTCTCTGCATGGATGGCATCAATTATGTCCCTGAAGGACGTCTCGGGAACAGGGGGGATCAGGTCCGGGTTCAGGATCTTGTAAGCGGGGCTGTACGGGTCTTCTCCTTTGACCAAATTCACGCCATGGTTCTTCTTGTGGACTTGCACGAGCTCAAACAGGTCGTACACACTATTATCGTCTCTGCTTTCTGTTGAAAGATGGAATTCGATAAATGCTTTTATAACGCAATCGGTTTCACACCCATGCCTTACAATTAAGCAGCACAGAGCCCAACAGTTCCTATAGGACGCAAGGGACTATTCCAAACACAAACTTAGGTTACGAATAACAACATAGTATAGAAAGACTCGGAAATATTGTCAATTTCACATAATTATTTCATTCATCCTTTTCTCACCTGCGACTCTGGCTCCCTCGCACTGCCAGAGCATCAGCAGCAAAAATATTCCTGTGAACTTCATTACGTCAGATTATTTCTTTCTTTTTTTACTTCTGTAAAATATAAAAATGATATCAGAAATGACATTGACACGTTGGGACACCCATACACATTGAAACACTTGAAAATAATTTCAATAATTTCGATCGGTTACATCAGAAAAGCAGCTTAACTACCTACGCACTCAGAAATGGTGACTCCGAATGTAAATGGATGCGGATCAAAATCCTTTGAATTCGAGCTTTTTCTGATTTATTTTTGTGAGAAATCCAAGAAATAATCACTTAACTTAAGTTAACCTTCTCCCTGTGTATGTCCTTCTTCAAACGCTTGAGACTATCTGTACGCACAAAGAATCAAGTAACATTTAAATAGTTTCATGGCATTCCTAAGAACACTTCTCCTCCAATCAGAGGCCTGATGGGAAAAGGGACGAGCTTACTCACTTACCTCACATTGTGGAGTGCAATGTCTGAGACACACACACACACAGGAGGAGAGAAATTGAAAAAGCGACCAATTCCAGAGCTGAAATTCCATTAGAAGATTCACATTTTACAGACCGTCGCTGCCAGTTAACAGTACATCATCTGTGTGAAATGGGCTGCATTTTTTAAAGTCCTCAAGTTATTGGCTATGAGTTTCAGTTCTTCAAACCTTATTAAAAATACACAAACCAAAATATAATATGATCATGAGTTAATATCAGGTGAAATAAAGTCATCCAAGTATTGTTGCGGCGCACATAAATATTACTGTCATTACATAAGCATTGCTTCTGACACCAGCCTACAATAAAATACTACACTAATAATAAAAATCATCGACAACAGGAATAAGAAAAGTAAAGTCCTCCAATTTACAGACTGCTTTACTGAAGAATGCTTGGTCTTCAGAACTTGAATACGTTGCCATTTCTAGTTTGTCCACAAGAGGCCGTTGTGAGTTCATAAGAGTCCAAAACTGCCTGATTGTGCTGCAATACATAATATCACGAATTATGTGGTCTTTTTTTAAAACTGAGGTTTATCACATATAATGAATAACGTATTTCTGACATAAATAATATCTATTTTTAAACCGTGATGTGCATAAAGCTGTTGCTTTGTTTAGGTCCACTTGTGACTACTCAAAATTTATCAGTTGGCTAAATCTAAACCAAGCTTGCCTCATCTAACATCTGGATGTCTATGACCCAAACATTTCCACTTCTTCAAGCCTTAATTGTTCTTGTTCCTCTCTACTCCTATCTACTACACTCACTGTTGTGGGTGCTTAATCAACAGCACAAGAATGCTGTCCTTTAGTGCTTTGAAACATTTTCTAGTACGGACATCTAGACCATTGCTGGATGACTGGATGAAAGGGTATGTGGATGATTTGCTCCTCTGTGACTCCTCACTGTGTGGATGTAGAGGGACGGCATTGCATGTCTGCATTCCTTCTCTCCTTAGGGGGACTAGAGAAACATTCCAACCCTGGCAACTGACTGTGGAGCTGGTTTAACAAGTACTAGTTGGCCAGAAGACAGGTAAGGTGGCAATGCAAAGACTAAAAGACTGCTCGGAGAAACAGCCTCTTTATGTCAGACTGAGAGGTTGTTGGACCAGGACTCCACAACAAGTAGGCCCACCAGAGCTGGCAGTGCTGTAGGACTGGAGCAGGTCTGCACAGCCCTGAGCTGACAGATTAGGGCGGCGGGGGGGGGGTGACAGCAGGCGACCCCCCCGCACAAGATGCAGACAGTCGGACTGCCACGGCGACCTGCAGGTGAGGTCGTGTAATCCCACTCTGCATGTGTAATGGTCAAACACGGTCACCGAACCGCTCACCTGCCGCGAGGGGGTGAGGGACAACTCAATCAAACTGTGAAGTGGTCTGTATTCAACTATGACCAACAAAATATTACCTTATTTGGTTATTTACACAGTACTTTAACTTTATTTCATCCACTGTGCTACAATGGTCCAAATTCATTGTTCGACATTACAGTCAAATAGCTTTGCTGATAGATTGCACATCTCCCCTGGTGATTGTAATCTGGCTGTTGGAGATGTGGTGAATGCATCAGACCAGCCACCCCAAAACATGAGCTCTGCAATAGATGCACACAGGTCTGAGATCTGCTGTGAGCACTGCTTCTAGTATCCACAGCTCCCAGTTAACTGACCACTGTTTGGTGACTATGCTGATGTGAGGATACAGGTCTGGGGGCTAAGGAGATGTCCATTCTGGGATGGAGAGGTACAGAGGTGTATCATTCACAGGCATCCATCAATTCCAATGTTCCCTTGTAAACATCTTGAAAAGCACATCATAACTGGACTAAGGTGGAATTTAACTAACAAAATCTGTGGGCTAACAATTACCTGTAGCATTTTAGCCCCTGAGTTTTGTTCTGATTTCCAGCAACATGCTTAAGATCCTAATATGTATGTGTTTGATGTGAGGATTTGTCTTATAATGGCAGAGGATAGCTCTGTGTTGCATTTCCGATGGTTTGTTGTGGGTGTTTACTCACTCTTTGTATCCTGCGCTGAATATCCTCTCTTGTGCAGGAAGTGACTTTAAGGACAGCAAAAGAAATGAACTGTCAGGGGGGAAAAAGAGCTACTGCTGCCAAACAACAGGACTTCAGCTAGGGGTGGGGCCAAAACATTCATTCATATAAAAGTATTCATATAAAAGTCTCTGATTTTTATAATCATCATGATATACAACAGGATGATTTTTTTTATAATTGAAATGTTTCAATGTAAAATACCCTATCATTACATTACAAATGGAGTGAGATTTCAAAAAAAAAAAACAAACACAGTTATAATTTCAAAGGTACACCCCTGGGCTTCATTATTCATAAAACTGTGAAGTGGCTGCACATTTTCTAAGAGGAACTCAGCTACCAAAATCAACAACAGAAACTCTGGGTGTCTCAGCAGTAATGTTATGATACCAATATGCTGTCCAAAACCACCTTGGCATCAGTGTTTTTAGCCATTCACTGAGTCAAATGTGGGGGAAGGAGATCCTGTGTGAGAATGGAGTCTGTAGGGTGTGTGGTGTGTCTGTAGAGTGTGTGGTACGTGAGAGTGTCTAGCTTTCAGGCCTATGTGCTCTCTGTAGCAAAAGCGGGGGTGAAAGGAAGCTTCTGAATGAGAATGAAGTCTGTAGGGAGCATGGTGTGTCTGTAGAGTGTGTGGTACGTGAGAGTGTCTGTATAGCATGTGGTGTGTGAGAGTGGCAAGTGGGAGTGAAGTGTCTTTGTAAGTGTGTGGTAATGTATTCAGTCTGCTGTGTGCAGGCATAAAGATGTAATCTGTGACTGAGTCGGTGGTGCTGGGCCCTGACCCTCCCTGAGAGTAGCCCTCTTCCATTTTTTTCTCTCCTCTGAGGCAAAAATCCATTACTTGTCCCAGCATTGTGGGAAAAAGCATTTACCCCCACTGATGCAACAGCAGCATGCATTAGCCCTGATCACCATCAGCCCTGTACACCATCAGCCCGCCATGTTTACCTAGCTGCCGTGCTCCACTCTGATCAATACTACATGGCCTCCTTACAGAAGCATTTACAAGCCAAACAGTGCTTTGTGCCAACCCTCATCACAATAGCAGTAGTACCTGCAGTAAGTGGAGTTCGAGTTGTAAAGCAATATTCAGAGAATCATGCCTTAAGTCATGTTACATTATAATGCATTATGGGAAATTACCACTGAGCAGGGAAAGCAGACTGTATTGGTTAGTTTTAGTGTTTTAAATTGCATTGCCTTCTGGGCAGAGTTTTAAATACTCTGTTGGCAACAGCTCTTTCACATGGAATGAAATTGAATGAAATAAATGAAAATGGATGTATTTTGGACAGAAATTCAAATGAGCTCCTGATGTATATAAGTCCACTTGAATGTGAACATTAGTCTGCACCCAGATATCTTCACCCCGGGTATTTAATGTAAACTGCCCTATTACATGTCACCTGCATCCATGTTCACTGTCCCAGCCTGCCTCTGTAAACTTTTGTGTAATGTATAGTATTGTATGTTTGTGTCTGTAAAGTTTTCTCTGTCTAAAATTGTGTATTTATGTCTGTAAAGTTTTCTGTGTCCATCTGAGATTGTGTATTTGTGTCTGTTGCATCTCTATAGCATGCCTGTGTTTGAAAGCATACCTTCTTCCCTAATTGAACTGCTTGATGGCAGCCAAAGGCAGACACTCCCCTTAGAATTAGGTGCTGATCAGGTTTTCTGCCTTTTCGTGACAGATTTTCCTTGCCACTGACACCATAAATCTTGTTCTTGGGGTCCAGGCCTGGGATCTCTGTTAAGCTACCTTACAATAAATTCTATTTGTAAAAAGTCCTACAAAAATAAAACTGAATTCAATTCAATACTTATACAAAGTCAGAAGATATAATACAATTTAACTTAAATTAAACATAGTGTCAGCTCAGGCAGGGACTCAGGCGTAGATAGGAATGCAGGATGCACAAACAAGTATAATAAAGCCAAAACGCAGTCCAGGAATCAAGGTCAAAAAGTAGGCGAAGTCACAATCCAGAAAAGAACAGCAAACAAAACCAAAAACAGATCCAAAGACGAAGTCATGTAAACAGGCAAAGAAATCAGACAGGTAGGCAGGCAGGCAGGCAGAACAAAATAAATGCAAAGGGAGAGCTATATTCCAAAATCGCCTCAAAGGAAAGCACTTGTTTCTATGTATGACATAAACCCAAAAATAAAGTAAATATACGAAACGACACATGTGCTAGGCCTTTGTATAAAGACATGTTTGACGTGTGGCTATTCATTAATAAAAATGCACTATTGAGGAAAAGGTGCAACAAAATGCTTGTTCCAATGTCCACACTTGAAACTCATGCTGAGTAGCCTATTATTAAAAATTCATTATTAAGAATTCAGCCACCCTCTGAAACGACCCAGATGCAAGAACAGACAGAGCACTGGTGATTTTGATGAGGATTGGTAGGGAATGTGGATGATTACTGTGGCTGGAAAGCTGTTCGTCCAGGAGTCTGCACAGGTCGATGATGGCTTCATGGTTGAGACGAAATCGCTGGATGCACTGCACGTCAATAAACCCCAGTATATCCAAACGAGGTCGGAATACTCGTAGCCGTCTTCTTTGTGCTTGGTGAGCTCTTTTCCGTCTTCCCCACTCCTTCAGGAGCACAAGCACATGCAGAACAGACATTTTGGTTTAGGATTGTTAAGGCATACTAGAAGATTGGTCCTAAAATAGAAGATTGGTGACACGCAAATATCATAAATTTTGAACTTTATTTGTACATGTATAATAATGTTAAAAGTAGGCCTACCGCCAACTTAAAAGGCAATATGGTGTTTCGCCATGTAGTGGCAGTTGACTTACTACAGTCCTCAGAAGTGTGTAACTGAAAAGTGCGTAAGTCAAGGGCAGAATAAGCGTAAATGGTATTTACAAAAAAAAAAAAACGCCCAGATTATGGGGTTGCTCCACCCGAACTGCCTTCATGGCTCGCAAATCATAGACTTAAGTCAAGGGAAGAGTACACGTAGGCTGAAAAGTGCGTAGCTGCATGCTTTTTTTGACTTAGGCGCATGGGAGAATATGGCCCTTTGTGCTTACATTGGGATCAAGTGAGGAATCCCTTCTGTTTACTGTAGACCCACAGTCTCAGTTCCTACATCCACTGACCAATAGCTCCTCCAGTACAAATCTAATTGAAGATGGAATGCACTAATTTCACAGGAAGTGGTGCAAAGAACAATGTAGAGACTGCAGTCAAGAGTGTAGAATGATTGATGATATCACCTCCATTAAGATAAGCAGCATCCTTGTGCCCTCTCTCCAGCAGGTTGATCGCTGCTCTTCCCAATGCTTCATCGTTCTGTAAGATCAGCATGTATGCATAAGGCTGTGTCTATTTGCCCTAATCTGCATCTCAGGTAGGTAGCGCTGCTCAAACTGATTTACTGCTAATTGTTTGCAAGCTCTTGATAATTTGATTAAATACAGGTGTTTGCTGAACCTTGCTGACACTATGAGTTGTGTCTGATTCTCTTAAGACACTCCTTTGAAACCTTAGACAGACAGATAAGACTTGGCAGAAGAGAAGTTTTTCCTCTTTCTTTTATGTGTTCATTTTATAACCCTTATGCACCGGTGCTGAGTCTCTGTGTTAGGTGTCTGGGAGTTCACCTTGTGAAATTAATCCATAAGTCATCTGAGTCCACTGTCCTCATGCCGCATGCAGGTGAGCAGACATCTCCCCCCACTCCAATTTGGACATGCCATTCTGGAATGTATGGGAATCCCCTGTTATGTTTTAGAGTGGAATTATACGGTCTGTGCCCAAAGAAGTCCTCCTTCTGGGATTCATTTTTCTCATACCTGCTAAGGCCCCAATTCAATCTGAATAGTCTGTTGCAATTAATGGCAGTACATCATCAATGTATCATTATCTGAAGGTTGTAAGTAATTTTAACTGTTGTTTAAAAGTTGATGGAAAAGAAATTCAAAGGAATTGTACATCATTCACACTTTTCATACTGTGGTTCTCTTGCATAGCCCCTCCAGACTTCTGCCTCACATAAACCAGAGGCACTCTGTTGCCCTCTCTTGCTGTCACCTGGGGTAACTCTAAACTGAGATCTTGTTGAATTCCAAAAACATAGTTTTACAGAATACCAAAGTGCTGGGTGAGACTCTGGAGGCAAACATAGGCTCAGCATTGTCAGAAAGGATAAACAGCTCCATGCTCTGGGTAGCACCAGGTGGAATGTGTAATGAGCTGGAATACAGTAACCCCCATTCATTTTCAGGAAGAATCACTCTCTGTACCAGAAGCAACTGGAGAGGGGAATGTTTGAATATGAAGAAAATAAAAATGCATATTCCATTTCAACTGTCCTCAGGAGTAAACACAGATGCTGAATATGATGGATTCTGCCTTATCATCATAAATTGAGATAGTTGGGTGAATCCTCATATGACCACACAAGCTGATTAGGAGGTCCGCTTCAAAGCTTCAAATATGCCGATAAGGAGGTCTGCTTCAAAGCCAATACCAATCTGAATTTTGGCCTCAAAGCTAGTGGCATTTTGAAAGCTGAGCTCAGAAGTGTGACACTCTGAAAGCTGGCTTGGAAGCTGATAGCATTCTGCAAACTGGCTTCAAAGCTGATGACAGCTTGTCAGGCACCAGCAGATGTGTTTAGGGTGGAGTCACGCTTTGAGTTAGTAACTTCCTCAATGATGTTGTCTCTCTCTGCACCTGCCACCTTGCAGAACCCTGAGCAGCGACTCTCCTGCACCTGCAGAACCCTGAGCAGCAACTCTCCTGCACCTGTGGAACCCTGAGCAGTGACTCTCCTGCACCTGCGGAACCCTGAGCAGCGACTCTCCTGCACCTGCGGAACCCTGAGCAGCGACTCTCCTGCACCTGCGGAACTCTGAGCAGCGACTCTCCTGCACCTGCAGAACCCTGAGCAGCAACTCTCCTGCACCTGTGGAACCCTGAGCAGCAACTCTCCTGCACCTGCGGAACTCTGAGCAGTGACTCTCCTGCACCTGCGGAACTCTGAGCAGCAACTCTCCTGCACCTGCGGAACTCTGAGCAGTGACTCTCCTGCACCTACAGAACAGTAAATTTAGGATTGGTTTATAGAAAGCTTCAGTATTGTAGTTCAGTATGGGATAGTTTAGGATTGGTGTGTAGAAATTTAAAACTTTAGTTTTGTAGCTCTGTATGGGTAAGCATAGGATTGGTGTACAGAAAGCTTTAGATTTGCAGCTCACTATGGGCAAGGTAAGGATTGTTTCCTACAAAGGTTTAGCTTTACAGCTCAGCATGGGTACATTTAGGATCAGTCTACTGAAAGCTTTAGCACAGTATGGGTAATTGTAGGATTGGTGAATAGAAAGCTTCTCTTGGATTAATGCTCAGGGCACTGTCTCCAGAACAGCTGTCAGAACATGTTTAAGCCTTACAGAATCCAATGGCATGGTCAACATTAGTGCTGCTTATCTGCATGGTTACAGATGTCCTCCTCTAATGAAAAAGCTCATATGTTGTATTTTGTTGTCCATACAGGAAGCTCTCTTGAAATACTGACTGGTCTATTGGATGGCAAGGAACAACATAAAATGATTTGCAGGTGCTGTCAGTAAGATGTTCTGCTGCAGTTCCTGCATTAGAGTGTACTGTAAATAGCAACTTGGTCTTCAGTAGCACAGGTGCATATGGACACAGGGAACCAAGTCATGTGTGATTTGATGATGACAACAGCAATGTTATAACAGTAACTTGACATGGTGGATACAGCATAAATCACATCAGTCATAAAGTGATGAAGTATTGCCATCTGCCACATGTGAATCTTCTCCTTGTTATTGTTCAGTAAAGGTAACATTAAGCTCAGCTCCCCAACTGGGCCTTCAATCACTAGACAATGTGAATGTGGGAGTTATCATAGTGATGTCATAGCCATTAGTTACTGCTCCTTTGTGTCCTGTCAATCTATAAAATTGTTACACACCTGACAGTTTTACTTGGCTGTGAAACATTTTATTCATTCCTCCTGCTATGTGTTTTGAATTTGAATAGCACTTTTGTAGCACTGTCTGTTTTCATTCATTTTGTCTCATAGGGAGAAGAAATGCTTCATATGGTACATTTTCCAATGTCCTTTTTATGATTCATACAGCTACATATTTGCTAAAGCAACTGAGGTTAAGTATCTTGCTGAAGGCAGTGCAGAGTCTGGGGAATGAACTAGCTACAAGTTACTTGGGCTACAAGTCCTGCTCCTTATGACTGCATTGCTACCCAGAACCTGGCATTATATAGCCCTTTACCACCACAATGAACCTGATGTTATTTAGCTCCCTACCACCACACTGTCACCCAGAACCTGGTGTTATGTAACTCCTTACGACCACATTGCTACCCAGAACATGGCATTATACAGCTCCTTACCACCACACTGCCAGCCAGAACTTGGCATTATGCAACTCTTTACCACAACAGTGACCCTGGCGTTATGTAGCTCCTTACCACCACACTGCCACTCAGAACCTGGCGATATGCATCGGCTGGTAATCTTACCCAGGACCCCTGCATGGCAGGCAAAATACCACATACTGTATACTAGAGGCCACATTACATTACATTATATTACATCCTGGTAGCAGACACTCTTATCCAGAGCAACTTCCAGCATGATAGAACATAAGTGTATCCATTCAATTTAACTAAACAACAGTGTCAGACCAGGCTAACACTCCCACACCAGTGAATTTGAGCATGACACTATTCGAGCCCTACCACAGGTTAACTTGTGCAATCTGACAGAAGCCACGTATAGTATGATACAACAGTCCCTAGAACACAGAATCAAAATACATCACAACACTACACGTAAAATTAACATCAAATGCTAGAAGTAGCAGGTGTTAGGGGGTGGGGATTGAAGTGGAACCAAGATGCAGTTTGAAGAGGTGGGTCTTCAGTCTGTGTTGGAAAATGGCAAGCGATTTCGCTGTCCTAACCCCTGTGGGGAGTTCATTCCACACACAGGGATTGGGTCAGGACAGTCAGTTGCCCTGTAGATGCAGGGCGCAGTGAGCTTGAGGGAACATAGGGTTTGAAGAGGGGTTGTAGGTATGAGTATCCTGTTTAATATACTATATACCATATACTAAATACCATATACCATATACCAGATGCCACGTATCCTGCTCCTGTCATGACTGCGGCGTCTTAGCTGGTTGTTTTCTTTTCCCTGTCCATGTGCTTTTGTTTTTCCTTGTGTTCTAGCCCTGCCCCGTTCTCCGCCCACCTGATTGTCTCTACCTGCCTGCCTGCACACCTGCATCCCATCTTGTCATCTGCCTTGCCCTATATATTCCCCGTTTGTTTCTTGTCTCGTTGCTAGTTCGTCTCAGTTATCTGTTTCGCTACAAGCTATTTTTCCTGTTCTGCCTGCCAGCCTGTTTTCCCAATCTTGCCTGTTTCCCTCGACCGTGTTTTTGGATCTGTTTGGTACTGTTTGCCGTGTTTTTCTGGTTTTCCGACTTTGCCTGTTTTTGACTTCGTTTTCTGGATTCCCCGTATCGGCTTATTATACTTCGCTTGGTGCACCCCATTCCGCTGTCTGCGCTTGAGTCCCTGCCTGAGTTGTGTACGAACTAGCCAACTATGGACTCAGCAGACAGTAGCCAGCTGCGGTCAGTGTTAGACCGACAGGGAGCCCTGCTCGACCAACATCATCTCCAGCTGGAATCTGTTAGCAAGACCCTGGAGTGCTTCGCGGCGTGCATGGACAATCTCTCTACTCACCTGCAGCACCTCCAGCTTGCACAAGACCTCCCTGCACCTGCTCCGCAACCTCTTGCCGCTCAGCCAGGAAGGGAGCCCCGTCTGCCACCTCCGGAACCGTACGCTGGTGAGCCTGGAACCTGCCGCTCCTTTCTGTCACAGTGCTCTCTGGTTTTCGAGCTCCAGCCGTCCACCTTTCCCACAGACCGAGCACGAATCGCGTATGTCATCACCTTGCTCACCGGGCGTGCCAGAGAGTGGGGAACGGCAGTGTGGGATGTCAGCTCGCCTGTGTGCTCCTCCTACACCTCCTTCTGTGAGGAGATGAAGCGAGTGTTCGACCGGTCCACCACTGGTCATGAGGCTGCTCGGGAGATGCTGCAGATCCGTCAGCAAGGGAGCTCAGTCTCCAACTATGCCATTGACTTTCGGACCCTTGCTGTGACTAGTGGCTGGAATCAAGAGGCCCTGTACGACGTGTTCCTCCATGGGCTTTCGGAGGAGATCAAAGACGAACTCGTCACCCGGGATCTGCCGGCTGGGTTCGACACCCTGGTCGACCTCGCCATCCGCATCGACCACCGCCTGTCTGTTCGTCGGAGAGAGAGAGCAGAGTCTCGGGGATCAGCGGGGGAGTTTCGGAAGCCTTTGTCTGCTGCAGCGATGCCCTCTGTTCCGGAACCCGTACAGATCGACCGCACGCGCCTCTCTCCGGCGGAACGACAAAGGCGGATCCAGACCCGGTCCTGCCTGTATTGCGGCAACCCAGGGCACTTCGTCTCTAAGTGCCCAGTAAAAGGCCAGCGCGCACCTGTAACTGGGGAGATACAGGTGAGCACAACGCCTGTTCCAAACTCCCCAATCACTCGCCCACTGCTGTCAGCGTCCCTCTTTGTTCATGGCCAGCCACAGGTGGTTGCTGTTCTTATTGACTCCGGAGCGGACGGGAACTTCATCGATGCTAGCCTGGTCCTGCAGCTTGGGTTGCCACAGGTCCCGCTCCAGACCCCCCTAGAGGCGGTTGCCATCACCGGGAGGCCGCTCGTCAAGATCACGCATGTTACTCCGCCGGTGAGTCTTCTGCTGTCTGGCAACCACCGTGAGGACATCGTGCTGCACATCATGGACACACCCCAAGCACCGTTAGTACTGGGACTCCCCTGGCTCTGCAAACACAACCCCTGGATCAATTGGGTGGAGAACAGAATATCGGAGTGGAGTCCGTTCTGTGCATCTCATTGTCTCAAAGACGCTCCAGTCCCCGTCTCTGCAGCTTCCACCATTGCCGATGAGTTTCCTGACCTGTCTGGAGTGCCCCCCGAGTACCTGGACCTGAAGGGAGTTTTTAGCAAGTCCCGCGCCGCCTCCTTGCCGCCTCATCGTCCCTATGATTGTGCCATTGACCTCCTGCCTGGCACCACTCCGCCCCGGGGCCGCCTGTATTCCCTGTCGCCACCGGAGACGGAGGCTATGAATAAGTACATCCAGGAGTCGCTGGCAGCCGGCATAATTCGCCCCTCGTCTTCTCCTGCCGGAGCGGGTTTTTTCTTCGTGGGCAAGAAGGACGGTGGACTCCGCCCCTGCATCGATTACCGGGGGTTAAACGCCATCACGGTGAAAAACCGATACCCTCTCCCGCTGAGGAGCGAAGATCTTTAGCAAACTCGATCTGCGCAACGCCTACCACCTGGTCCGCATCAGAGAGGGGGATGAGTGGAAGACCGCGTTTAACACCCCGACGGGTCACTATGAATACCTGGTCATACCTTTCGGTCTTACCAATGCTCCTTCCGTTTTCCAAGCCCTGGTAAACGACGTTCTCCGTGACATGCTCGGCAAGTTTGTGTACGTGTACCTGGATGACATCCTCATCTTCTCCCGCTCGCCTGCTGAACATTGCCTTCATGTCCACCAAGTGCTGCAGAGGCTGCTAGAGAACCACCTGTTCGTTAAAGCGGAGAAGAGTGAGTTTCATCGGGACTCGATTTCCTTCCTGGGGTGTGTTGTCACAGCCGGAGGGGTCCGGATGGATCGTCGCAAGGTCCAGGCGGTCGAGGAGTGGCCAACGCCCACTTCTCGTCGTGAGCTCCAACGATTCCTGGGTTTTGCAAACTTTTATCGACGGTTCATTCATGATTACAGCTCGGTTGCCTCTCCTCTCACCTCTCTGACTTCCCCCTCCAGACGCTTTTCCTGGCCCCCGGTCGCTGCGGAGGCATTCCAGGCGCTCAAGAGGCGCTTCACCACTGCGCCGGTGCTCGCCCAGCCTGATCCTGCCCGGCAGTTTGTCGTCGAAGTGGACGCCTCGGAAGTGGGAGTGGGGGCTGTGCTCTCTCAGGTGTCCGCACTAGATAACAAACTCCATCCTTGTGCCTTTTTCTCGCGCTGGCTTTCCACCTCGGAGCGCAACTACGACATCGGGGACCGGGAGCTGCTAGCCGTTAAGCTGGCTTTGGAGGAGTGGAGGCACTGGCTGGAGGGGGCGAGTATCCCGTTTCTGGTGTGGACCGATCACAAGAACCTGGAATATCTGCGTACGGCGAAACGCCTTAATCCTCGCCAGGCTCGCTGGTCCCTGTTCTTTGCCAGGTTCGACTTCGTTCTCTCCTACCGCCCAGGTTCCAAGAACGGCAAGCCCGATGCCCTTTCTCGCCAGTCCTCCCCACCGGAGGAGGCGCCTGAGTCCAGCACCATATTGCCCACTCGGTGCTTGCTGGCTGCGGCATTATGGGACATCGAGTCCTTAGTACGCTCTTCTCAACAGGGCGACGCCTGCCCCAGTTCTTGTCCGGTTAATTGTCTGTTCGTTCCAGAGTCTGTTCGTTCCCAGGTCCTGCAGTGGGGACACTCCTCCAAGCTGGCCTGCCACCCAGGGGTTAGACGCACCAAGGCCCTCATCGAGCAGCGTTTCTGGTGGCCCGCCATGGAAGAGGATGTCCGCAGCTTTGTTTCCGCCTGCTCAGTCTGTGCACAGAACAAGCCCTCTAATCACCCCCCTGCTGGACTGCTGCACCCTCTGCCTATCCCCAAGCGACCCTGGTCCCACATCGCCTTGGACTTCGTCACCGGTTTGCCCGCGTCTGAAGGTAATAAGGTTATCCTAACAGTGGTTGATCGCTTCTCCAAGTCTGTGCACTTCGTCGCGCTGGCAAAGCTGCCCACGGCTAAAGAAACGGCGGAGTTGATGATCGATCATGTGTTCAGACTGCATGGATTGCCGGTTGACGTGGTGTCGGATAGGGGGGCCCAGTTCACGTCACGCTTTTGGAGGGCTTTCTGCAAGTTGTTGGGGGCATCTGTGAGTCTCTCCTCAGGTTTCCACCCGCAGACCAACGGCCAGACCGAGCGGGCTAATCAGCAGCTGGAGACGGTGCTGCGTTGTCTCGCTTCGCAAGATCCCAGCTCCTGGAGTCGGCTGCTGCCCTGGGTGGAGTATTCCATCAACTCCCTGCCATCCTCTTCCACCGGCCTGTCCCCGTTCCAGTGCTGCCTCGGCTACCAGCCCCCACTGTTCCCAGCTCAGGAGGAGGAGGTTGGGGTCCCCTCGGCTGTGGCGTTCGTCCGTCGCTGCCGGCGTACCTGGAAGCGCACCCGGACTGCGCTCCTACGTGCATCTGCCCGGATCAAGCGGGCCGCTGACCGGCTCCGTTCCAAAGCTCCCCGCTACGTCCGGGGGCAGTGAGTGTGGCTGTCCACACGCGATCTTCCCCTCAGGGTGGAATCCCGCAAACTGGCCCCACGCTTCATCGGTCCCTTCCCCATCGCCCGAGTGATCAGTTCCACTGCTGTCCGGCTCAAGCTCCCGTCCTCCCTCCGGCGCATCCACCCGACTTTTCATGTCTCCAGGGTCAAGCCCGTCATCCGCAGCCCACTCTGCCCAGCTCCGCGGGCCCCTCCGCCCCCCCGCCTGATCGACGGATCCGAAGCTTACACCGTGCGCCATTTGCTGGGAGTCCGGCGCCGGGGTCGCGGACTCCAATACCTGGTGGACTGGGAGGGTTACGGCCCGGAGGAACGATGCTGGGTCCCGGCCCGTGACATACTCGACCCTTCCCTCATCGCGGACTTTCGCCGGCGGCATCCTGGACTGCCTGCTAGGACGCCCGGTGGCGTCCGTAGGGGGGGGGGGGGGTACTGTCATGACTGTGGCGTCTTAGCCGGTTGTTTTCTTTTCCCTGTCCATGTGCTTTTGTTTTTCCTTGTGTTCTAGCCCTGCCTCGTTCTCCGCCCACCTGATTGTCTCTACCTGCCTGCCTGCACACCTGCATCCCATCTTGTCATCTGCCTTGCCCTATATATTCCCCGTTTGTTTCTTGTCTCGTTGCTAGTTCGTCTCAGTTATCTGTTTCGCTACAAGCTATTTTTCCTGTTCTGCCTGCCAGCCTGTTTTCCCGATCTTGCCTGTTTCCCTCGACCGTGTTTTTGGATCTGTTTGGTACTGTTTGCCGTGTTTTTCTGGTTTTCCGACTTTGCCTGTTTTTGACTTCGTTTTCTGGATTCCCCGTATCGGCTTATTATACTTCGCTTGGTGCACCCCATTCCGCTGTCTGCGCTTGAGTCCCTGCCTGAGTTGTGACAGTTTCATGTACTATATACAGTTCAAGGTCATACTGTGTGAGATTTGTCCTCCCTTACACCTCCCTTAAAATGTATGCAAACACAATGTAATGCAGTCACATGCATGCTGTTGGGATGCCGACGGTTGGCGTAATAAAAACGTCAGAGGGACGAGGAAGTTCTAAACCCAGTGGTTTATTTACAGGTGCCTGAATTACTAATGCGAGGTATTTACAGTGCAACAGCTACATGTACTAACAAACAACACAACTTGGAAAAGCAAAAGTAAGAAAAGAAAGAGAGAGATTACCCTGAATTTACTGGTACTAGTAGCTATGCCCCAACTGGGCCCTATAGCACACCCCAGGAGAGTTAGCGTACTCTCCTGTGCTTCACATTTTTGGAAAAAACACCCGAGGGTGCTCTACCTAGGCTTTATAAACCTGAAGCCCCCCCTCCCTGGGATACAGCAAACACTCCGACACATACTTTGATTTACATGGTTTTCCATTTCCTATTACTTCACATAAGGAAAGACAACTGCTATTCAGGAGTAGCATTTTTTCCAGCATACAATAAGGGGTACTGTAATACACTTACAACCATCATAGAAGCTGTGTGTTCACATATCCCCCCCCTGCACACCATGGCGAACCGGTGCGTAAGTACTTCCTTCGCTTCCCCCCTTATTTACCAAATTACCATAACGAATCATTGATTACTTCTCCCACGCCATAGCGACGGGGCGCATATACGTACAAAAAAGAATGTAACAGAATAAAACACAAAAAAACAACAGTTTTCTGTAGAGCATACCAGTGCGCCCATGTTACCTCAGCGCAAAAATAATGAAAAAAATATGGAATGCTTTACGAATTTACGTGTCATCAACCTCGTTTCATTTTCGTTCTTTGAACAAGTCCCGCCTTTCCCATCTACGGGGGCACTCATTGAGTTTCGGGTCTTCGAAGAACAGGCCAATGGGAAAAACCCCGCAGTGTCTCATTGGCCCGTTCTTCGAAAAGTACCCGCTGTGATTTGCCAGCTCGCCGCCTCAGCGGGAATCGTGAATTCACCGCGGCTCTTAATTCTAAACTTGAACTTTGCAGCGAACAAACACGAAGCACACGGAGAAATTCAGTGAGGTAAGCTGAACTGTGTAACTTTTTAATTTGTAACAGTATGTGCTATGGCGAAAAAATAGCTTTACCTTATATGAAAAAGCCCTTTTTGCGTTAATATAGCAGACCTAGCATGGTGGTACTGGCAGGCCTGACTAACGCTAATCGGTAGTTAAGAAGCTCGATCGCCGCAGTAAAATGTGTTTAAAACATGATCAGAGTATTTGGTTTATACTGTATGTTGGGACCTGGGAGATGATTGTATTACTACCATGTGCCATCGAAATTCAAAGTTTAAATACGCTTTAGATGCGTTAACACATTACCCGCGATTAGCATTTAAACTCATTGGAATGAATGACCTTGCGATCTATGGAAATGTATTTAAACCTTGATCAAACTATTTGGTTAACATATTTAGACCCTAGAGATTGTGTTACTATAGAGTGTGGGATCAAAATTCAAAGTGTAAATATGCTTTTGATGCCTTTTAATTATTAACCACGATTTTCATTTAAACGCATTGGAATGAATGAGCTAATTTCAGTCAGTCCTCTAAAATGACCTGGCGACCTCTGAAAATGCATTTAAACCGTGATCAGACTATTTGGTTAACATTTTAAGACCCCTGTGATGTTACAACAGTGTGGAAACAAAATAAAAAGGCGTAAATATGTTTTAGATGTGTAAATAGGACCCCTGCTATGTTAAAAATGTGTGTGAATGAACGGGCACGTGTGTAAACCCATATCAAACTGTGCACTAGTGGGCTATTGTAACAGCTCCACAGGGAGTGTAAACGGTTCATGTGTATTAGCAGTGTGATCAGTGTAATTACTCTTTCATTGTGTGTGTATGTCTTCAAAATGCTTTCCGTATGGTGTGGTTTAATTTTTTTGTCTTCTTCTTGTAGAAAATGGAGTCTGTGTCGAGTTTTCGCTTTGAGCCCTCGTCCCCCGAATTAACCCTTCGGCCCTCCGCTGCAGCACAGGCGGTGGCCCTTCAATACCACCAGGGGAGACCACTGCCTGGCAGATAAAGAGGGCTGACAGGGTGCGTGACAGGGAAAGCCCAAACACTACCTTTAAATCTATCATTACTTTCAGCCTGTTCCCATTTATCCTCCTTGATTAACAATAAAACAAATAATTCACAGAATAGTCGACACAAATCCGAGAATAGAGTGAATGATTATGCTCGCGAAACAGCGCAGATTGTCTGTAGTTTGTGTGCTTGCGAAAGCTACAATGTGAGGTTAATTAACAAGGATGGCATTTATCAATTTAAATTACATTAATTGCTCATGACACATCACAGCTTTTGTGAGGTCTGTGTTCTAAACGTTATTGTTCATTGCACTCAACCTAGCCTAAAAGTTTATTTGAATTTTGTAACACAAGAACGCTATAATGCGACACATTTAAGGGAAAGCTTTGGGATTACTTGCCACTTAATTATTCAAATTGCCATCCTTGTTAAACAATCTCATGCTGTAGCTTTTGCAGTAGCACACAGATTTCAGACAATCTGCGGTGCTTCACGAGCATAATGTTTAGCGAGCACAGTGTTTCGCTACCTTGCAGCCGCCACTGCAAGCTAGCGGGAACAAAGTACAATAAAAACAAGAGAACAGTGCTTTAAAAAACAAACTTGTCCATTACTTTTTATACAATTTTAGCCTTTTGTGAAGCCAAATGTTAAGTGACATTGGTAGGTGAGTCAATGGCAATGTTAGAAAGTAGCATGCTAATGTTAGCTACTGTTACCAAGGTTACGGTAGCTGGCTAGCTAGCTGTTGGTCAGCTAACATTACCCAAGCAGGCATAGCTACTAATTTCTCACATCAATGATACAAACGTCGAATGTAACACTGATGTGAGAAATTAGTAGCTATGCTTGCTTGGCTAATGTTAGCTGACCAACAGCTAGCTAGCTAGCCATCAATGTTACTTTCGTAACATCGATGTGAGAAATGAGTAGCTCGCTACACAGCTAAGAAATACATAGCTGGCTGGCAACAAGGCGAAACGTTTGAAAAATAAAACTTTGGTATCTCTTCTTTTTAGGCAGACTAGACGCTTTACTAGCTCTGTTTTTTTAAAAATGGCGGTCACAAAGTTTTAGTTGGTCACGATAATCCCACCCCCATCCCCTGACGTAGTGGTTCTTTGTTCTAGACCAGCAAAGAGTTGGTGCTGCTCTTGAACCAGTTTTTCTGGCTGAGAGCCGGTTCTTTGGCTGTCGAAAAGCAAAGAACTGGTTGAAGATTAGGCACCAGATAATGCGAACATATTGAAATGCGTTGGTGGAAAAGGGGCACCAGCTGCTCACTTCAATAAGCCTCTAGGTGTGTGCTCTGCTTTTGCACTTTGCCATTCCCTGATGCATACCTGCTAATTAAAGCTCCAGCATGTGTGTACCTTGTAGCCATGGGTTTAGTCAAACATCAACATTGTCTGTGCTTTCATTCATTACAGAGTCCTCTGAGAGTGTTTTGCCTGGCTGGAAAACCTACTTGCTGAATTTGCAGACATTCCCTTCACAAAGAATACCAACTTAATGCAATGTAACTTGAGTGCAGCTGACAGTAATATGAAGCAAAAATATTCCCAGATCCAATTTATAAGGAAATTAATTTAGCAGTAATCAAAAGAGCAAGGAATAAAATGAGAAGAATATTAACCATTTTGCTGCCAAGCTTTAAAGTATTATTATTTTTGTCCTAATGTACTGAATATAAAAAACTATGATACATCAGCTCACAAAATTGAACATATATGAAAATACTTAATATCCAACCAAATATTTTGACATGTCAGGAAAAAAATGCAACATATACATAGAATGTATACGTTATGGCTGTCTTCATTTTTTGCATTTGTTGCTCAGAACCTCATAAACTGTAATATATTATGAAGTGTGTTATGCTGAATATATAAAAATGTATTTGTTTTGAAGGGACGAATAAAAGAGCAGTGAATGTTGCTGTAGTGTCTTTTGAGAGCACTGCCACAATCAGTGAGGCACAGTGAGACCTCATGGTGCTGCTGAAGAACGGCCATGCTGTTCGAGGGTGACAATATGTGTAGATGGGTGAAGCATGGGCACATGATTTAGGTTCTCACATGCGATTCCAATTCATTTAACATCCTTGTTGTTGCAGCCTGATGAGGGATGTGTGAGTCATGAGCCACACTGGCTCTGACAGCTTTGTCCTTTCAGGGACCTGCTCATCAGCTGCCCTGTCTCCTGTTCTTGCACTGAGGTATGTTCATCTCCTGGGTCAGAGCTAAAAATCTCTAATTCCCATGACATCACAGCTATCTGCTAATGCAGATGTTCCAGTTGTGTTTTGGTTTAATGATTTAAACACCAGCCATCAGGACGTGTCCTCCTTGCCTCCATGCTGAACTTAAATGCTTAATGTCCATCTCTGTCCACTCTTTAAAGGAGGTTGTGTATCAATGGGGAGCACTACAGTTTGGTCCTTTGGCAAGTGAAAGGGTCATGACTCAACATGAACTTCATGCCTAAATTTAGTTATCTTCTGAATAAGACATTAAATGGATCCCACAGTAGTTTTTGATTACTATGTGGTTTGATTAATATGTGGTTGACAGCATAAGTGAAGTGCACTACATTGTATAATTATTCAAATATCAAATTATTATTTCATCCTGCTATAGGCATTATTACTTTAAACAGTAGCTACACAATTGGCTAATACAGTCAACCCATTATTATATCATGACATATGTCGAATTGTTTATGTGGAAAGGCAAATAAAAATAGAAGTAGCATTTGAAGTAATTTAACAGCATGGGTCACAGTAATTGCAACGGTTTCATCTGAAGCATATACTTTTCTTAATAAAGATATTCTCCAGGTGATGAAGCCTAAATGTGTTGCTGATAGAGGGTGTCAGTTACACATTCACATTCCTGTGAATTAAAGGTTACAGCAGTGAGCATTTTATTATTTCTATGATCATATTTAGTGCATTACTTTCTGGTTGTGGCTGCAAGAAATATGTATGTATTCTGAATGACAATTTCTCAGTTTTAGCAAGATTCAAATATATAAGATAATATGATATTTATTCATTGCAATCAGTGTCTTTGTTTTGAAATAATGAATATCAAATACATGTTGACCCTGTTAATATCATCTTGCTCAGCATTACAACCCCTTCATCTCACAATGTTAAACTGAAACCTTAATATCACTTGGAAGCCAATCTAGTAGCTACCACCAGGTTTTTGTCAGTTAGGTGTATAGTTTAATGATTCACCTAGCTGGTGACATGTAGCAGATACTCTGTCTAGAACAATTCACATAGCTTAATATTTTTACGTGTTATGCATATATTCAGCTGGATATTACTGATGTAGTTAAGGTTAAGTACCTTGCCCAAGGATACAACTGTAGTGGCCCACCTGTGAATCCACTCCTCATGTGTTGGGTTTTGAGCCTTACCACTACACCTGCTGCTCATATAGATTTTGGCCCTTCAGGTGAGCAGTTTTCAAATAATTCATTGACTCCTTTTTAAAGAAATGGCTTTGATCTTTCACCTGCCTTAAAGGGGAGGTATGCTGTGAACATTTTTATTTGTCTAGTAACTTGTCAGCTATATGTATCTTTCGCCTTTATAAAATTACAAACAACACAGATGCTCTGTATAGAAGTAATATTCCAGTAACAGATTATTTTGATCCACATTCCACATTCATGCCAACAGAAGCTTAATGTGGTGGTGTTGGTTACATATACAGCAGAATCCTGTGGAAAATGCAGTGGAATATTAATTTCAAAGAGAAGCAGACAAAACAGGATCCAGCCAGGACAAGCTAATAGTCAGGGCTCCATAGGTAAACTGCAAAACAAAGACATGCTCATCAAGATTATAAATACAAGAACAAACTGTTCTATCATTCTGTGTTACAAAAAATATAAACATCAGCAGATAAATGTAAACTAATGGCTTCCTGGCTCTTGCTTGCCAACACAGAATGGATTACATCATTCATAATCTTCTATGAATTAAATAACATTAGACTTTGATTTGTATTGACATTGATGTAGTAGAAAAATCCCACAGAAAACCCCAGAAAAAATACATCTAAACTCTATTTAAGAATTATATACACACCATCTACCTAAATAGTGCCAGATCAACAAGCAGAAATGTTTATCATGTTCCCAGTGTTATACATTTCAATATATGTTTACTAGGGATGTAATGATACACTCAGCTCACGGTTTGATTTGATTCACAATACAATGCAGTTCAATCCTTCCATCCATGATATTTTAAAGAAAATCAATTGAACTGACACTGGAATGAAAACAATGGATTTATTTGCATTATATGCATTAACAATGCTGAACTATTGTTATCTTTTTGTACCATTAAAGTGATGACAGCTTGACCCTAGGAGGAAATCTTTGAAGACTAGACAAAAATAATTAGTCTTCAAACATAAAATAATATTAAATTGAATGGTTTGTCTGTATTACATTAATATGAAATTATGGAAATTGCATCTCAGCATACAATGCTCAAATTTAGACACAAGTTAATGAGCTAAGATACTGACAGTCAGAGAGAGATTTTGCGGTATGGCTCTCTTCATGTCAGCCACAGTGGTGGAGTCATCCTGATTGGGTACCATGCTCTTCTCAATCATGTATTTCAAGGGTGCAGTAAGTGACAGTGTGGCACTCTTTTCATCAGACAGCACAGTGGTAGCTGTTGTTATAGGTTTCAGAAGCTTCACTATGTCCTTGGCATCACTGATGTCAGAGCTATCCAAAGTAAGTTGACGAGCGTTTTTGCGCACCTCTGTGCTTACCAGGGCAGCAGTTACAGCTGCTTGTTGCTTGAGATAGCGTTCCAGCATTTCCATACAGCTGTTCTAGCGTGTGGCAACGTCCATAATTAGCTTATATTGTGCAATCTCAAGCATCTTTTTCTTTGCAGTGAGCACAGTTGTTGCTGTGGCACTTCGGTGAAAGAAGGCCACAACCCGTCTCATTCGCCCGAGCAAACGACTGATGCGGGTGATCTTTAATCCCGTCTGGGTAGCTAGATTCAGCTAGAACACTCTCACTGGCACCTCCATGTTGCGTGCATTGCCGGTAACGACAGCGCTACCGTGATTTGGTCTTTCAAGTTCCCACTCCAAAAGGGCTGATTTTAAAACTTCAGCTAAGTTTGTTCCTGTGTGCGTCTCAAAAAGCGGACGAGTCTGAAGCAAAAATAAATTTCAGTACCCACTCACTATTGATAAAATGCGCCGTTATTGTAATGTAGCTCTGAACTCAGGATTTAAATAGTAAAGGATCAAGCATGCAAGGCTTATTTTAAAAGGAACATTTTTGCTGTGGATAAAAGTATGTGTATTCAGAAAGGGTTAGCAGCTGTTACTTGGCTGCTGAGCTGAAACCTCATTTGAAAAGTAAAAAGTAAAGCATGGTGGGAACAGTCTGTGGAGGGCCACAGATCTGCTGTTGTGAAACGAAGGCACACAACAATCAAGACAATGTGTCACCGCTCCTTAAATAGCCCTGGTTTGTTGTGGCTACAGCTTTGATTTTCCAACACCAGTTTAGGCTGTTCTCTGCTTTATCAGAGGTCCTCAGTGATAAAGCATGTGGTCATAACATTAGAACTGCTCAATGCAGCAATTTCCTCTTAGCTTAGAGTAACTTTCCTGACTCCTTTCCCTATGAAAATATACAAAAAGCCCAAGCAACACAGACAGATTAATGATCCCATAGTCTACCACAGACACACAGTTGCATGGATTTGGCTATGAGTTATAAATGTATATATTAAAATGTTAGAGTAACTGGATGAGACAACTGATGGGACATCAGGGCCACAAATGCACTTTTGCTCTTTGCTAGACAGTCTGTTGATTTTCTTTCTTCTGCACAAGCTTGAAGTTCAGGTAATTCAGCCCAAACTGGTGCACCGTCCCTGGACAGTGACTAATAAGATCATAAAGATTTGACCAATTCGATTCTGTGATCAGATTGCAGATCAGATCAGATCACAGATGGGGCAACATGACAAAATATATGCTTTTTAAATGGCCATTATCAGCATGGCCATTGATGAACCTTAATCTGAAGCATCAGAATTTATTTAGGGCTTACAGGGATGCTGAGAAGATCGACTGGATGTGATATTACTTACAGCGTAAAGATATTTGTGATAAACAATAAAGCAAAGTGATGAGGGAGAATCTCTTCCATGAAAATGGTTTGAGGATTAAAGCAAAGTAGTGCTAGGGTATGAAGTGAAGGGAAATTAATCAGAACCTTGTCTTCTCTTGAAAGTAATTTATACAAACCATCACCAGCATAACCTTTGGACTCCCTGTACTTGAAATTGAATTCAAGCATGAAAAGAATTGACAGCTGAAGCCAAGATGAACAGTGAGTAGGGCTTGTATTAACATGTTGCCCTCTGCTTGTAACAGGATGCTTGCCTATACCTGAAATTTTAATGCAATTCCCCCTGTGGTGGAAACCCCCTGCTCATATCATGAAATATCATTTTATGAGTCAACATGTCCATCATGTTCCACATCCAAAAGGGTATCCGTGAGAGAACCATTTTCAGCATCATCATTGGGGAAGCTAGCTACAAGCTCAATTTTACCCTCCTGGGAAGAAAACTATCGCCCACCCATAAATGTACATTGTTCTTCAACTAACTCCAGATGTAGCTAGTTGTAAAAATGTAAAAAAGGGAGTAGGGAGTCTTTGTAGAATTGCTTTTCTGGATTGTGGCTGTGTCAGAAAATCAGTGCTAGCGTTTTATGCAGCTGGCTTGCTCTCCATCTACATGACTGTGAAATGTTACACATTTCTTAATAAAGATCTTTGTCCATTATTCCACCATCAGCTAAACAGCTTTGTCTCTGGAACACAACCCTGGAGAGCCATTCTCTTAAAAGGGTTTGTGTTGTGGAACTGTCTGTAATGGTATGACTAATGATGAATTAACAGGGAACAGTTGAGCAGGACAGGTTTCAGGTAGTGGGTGTGGCAAAAGGGCAGATCAGCAGGACAGGAGGTGGGACAACTTAGCACATGGGGCTGTAAACAAAAACAAAAGCACATGCACACAAAACAAAAACAAAGACACACCAACACTGACAGACAGGAAGACAGAGAAACACAACACAAGCAAGACATCTCAAGCTGAAGTACTAACAGAATGCTCATATTCTGTACAATGAAAGCTTTATCAAATTATGAAGAAATAAGTGACAACATATGACGTGACAACTTCCCTGCTTTCTTATTGGCTCAGTCATTGTGCTGCATCATTTGCATAAATACATGGTTTGTTTTTTTCTGTTCTGACTAAAACTTTTGTTTTTCAAAGCAATGAAGAATCTCCATGTTCATGTTGGCTATGTGGCCCTGTTGTCCATGTGGCCTTATCATTGAGTTCTATTATTGATATGGAATTTGAAGTTGATGGCTTGTTGCCATGACAGAAGGCAGCCATTTGTTGACAAATCCAGTGCCATTGTACCACTTGTATCCTCAGCCCTGGAGCTGTAAAAAAGATACAAAATCACTACTTTTTATGGATGTTTGACCCCCTCCTATCTGCAACAGCAGCAGGTCCCTGAATGAAGCCACCTTTGCTTGTGGGTGTGATTATTGCCCTTTCTGACGTTCCTGTGCAGGAGGGGGGAGGGTTAATGTGTATATCAGCATAACTCATAGTCACATAATAGCATTTCAGTCACGCTTTGAGATTGATCTCTGTCAGATACACAGAAATATACCCAGCACAGTCATTTCCCACATTAATTTTGCTTATAAAATTCAATGCAACAGAATTGCCTTGGAACACAGTTTCCTTTGGCATGAGCAGTGGTAAAACCTCATTCATTTCCTTGTACAGTCAAAAATGATTAATGATTTAATGATAATGTGTAATGACAGTGTGTCAGAAAAAACTTTTTATGAGGAACTTCAAGATATCTGACAGCTCACCCTAATAACCTTCCACAGGCACTGAGGAAGAAAGAGTGGTTTGAATTATCCAGCAAATTCATCACGAGGAGCCATCTAAGATCTTCAGAGCATATGCAGTATGGGTTGTTTTTCTGTAGGATGAAGACGTGGTTGTTGGCTGTTCCCTGGAGCTCCTGTTCAGCGCAGTCATAATTCTGACCCTGTCACATGGAAGAAGAATACCACATCCATTTATCCACATGCTCATATGTTGCAATCATCATGCTGAGGGCTATGTTCTGGCCACAGGGCACAGAAGTCTTCCCCAAGCATTTGGGCTCTGTTGCTTATTGTCAGGTTTGTGAAAAAATGATGGGATTTCAAACTGTTTCCTCCTCCTACAGCCCATTACCCAAGTGAATGAGAGGTGTGAGGGACAGAGAGGAACAGCTTGGGCCATAGAGAGAGAAGCTGTGGCTGACAGGTCACAGAGAGAGCTCACTGGAGATGTAAAAGTTCACAGTGTCCTTCAGTGAAATACCCTTTGAGGGCCAATCTGTTTCATTCTGCTACCTCCATGGAAACCCAAAAACATAAACTAAAATCCTGAAATTGTCTTATCAACCAATGTACTTATGTCCCAGTCAGACCACAGTAACACACAGTGCAAGACAGCAGCTCTGGCAAGAAATCCCTCCTCTCATGCACCCAGCATTGCTGTTGTGATTCACCGCATGTGCTTTGAAACAGATGTTCTAGAAAGAATATACACAAATATGTCCTGTTAACTGGATGTGGTTTAATGGATGTCAGATCATTTCTCAGTAAACATCTTTAGGTCAGATAGAAGGAAACAGATTTATTTATTTTGCATCTGTGAATGATGTGCTCTTGAAAGACGTTTGCAACGTGTATCTGGTGGCATGCAAGGCACAGATGAGGCATACCATTCCTTCCTTTGGACATGATTGAGTAGAGATGGTTCCCTACAAATGAAGCACAGAACCTGCTTAAGTAATAAGAAAATTATTCACTCAGCATTGGGGAGATTTTCCTTGTACAAAGTGAGAGCTAAAGGCCATCAATGAATGATATTCTGGAACAGATTTATTAACATAGTTGACGAAATATGACGAAACCTAAGGTAAATAAGAGGCCTCTTGATATTGACGTCATTTCTGTCAATGATTCCTGTTGCACTGATTGTTTTTACAAAAATATACTCATAAGGGTGAGTCTGGGCTAATTTTCTGTGTAATGGAGTATGTTTTATTTTTGACTTCTGCATGTTTAGTGCAGTGTTATAAGTTTGGGGAATGAGACAGTGGTTGATAAACTATGAGCATATAGGCATATAAGCAGCTTGATTATAAATGATGATTCATAAAGAGAATCAGGCACCAGTGTTTACTTAAGCAGAATCTCCTTTCTATCACATAATGACACATTATAATGCAGTCCAGTCTCTGAGCAGGTTTCAGAAGTTGATGCGAGAGTGGGGTTTTACAGGAGCAATGCTTTGTTAGGGCATTTCTGTGTGAAGGTGGGGTGCCCCTCTGCACCATCACACACCTTTCTTTGCACGTTTATTCACCCTTCTGTAACGTCACACCGCCCTCTGCACCATTACACACCGCTCTGAACCATCACACATTCCTCTGACCCAGGCTCGCCACCAGGAGAAAATACAGAGGAGTGCAATTGCAATCCATGGGGGAGGCACAAAAAGTCATATCTTAAAATGCTAAACTAAGGACTGTTTCTCAAAAGTGATATGCCAAAGTGATATGCTAACTTAGATGTCACAATGCCACAATGTGTGCAGAGACATTTCTCAACTATCGCTGTACCAAATACTAACAAATAGATGTGGTCGCTCCCAGTCTTCTTCTATTCATCATGAGTCTGATGAATCAGTCATTCTCCATGGGCAGTGTGACAACAGCCTTCAAGGAGGCTTTCTGAAGAAAAGGACTCTGGACCCATCTGCTGTCCAGAACTATCAACCGGATTCTCTCCTTTCTGTCTAAAATGCTTAAACAAGCTGTGGCTAACCAGCTAACCTCCTTTCTCTCCCAGAACAACCTTCTGAACCCTTTTCAGTCTGGTTTCAGGGCTGGTCATTCCACAGAGACTCTCCTATTCTCCATTACTGAGGCTCTTCAATCAGCCAGGTCTTCTTCCCATCTTCCTCAGTCTTTCTGCAGTCTATGATACAGCACTCTACTTCTATCTGCCATGGCAACGGTGGGGATCACTGACACTGCTCTCCTTTGGGTTCAATCCTACCTCTGGAGGCTCCTTCAGGGTGTTCTGGAATGGTGGGTTGTTCAGATCTTTCAGCTCTGTCGTCTCCTCCCACGGTTTTTCATATCATTTCTATGCCAATGACATGCAACTCTTCCTGTCGTTTTCGCAATCTGATACACAGGTTTCTGCACATATCTCAGCTTGCCTGAAAGAAATTTCACAGTGGATGGTGGACCACTGCCTGAACCTGAACTTGGCTGAACTACAATCCTCCATACGCGGAAAGGGGAAGGAATCGGGCACAGTCACTGCATTCACCTTACGGTAGTCCATGCAAAAACGGGCTGTGCCATCACTTTTGGGTACCAGAATGCACGGTGAACTCCAGAGACTCGAGCTAGGCTGGGCTAAGCGATGGTCAAGCAAGTAAGACACCTCCTGGCGCATCAAACCTCTCTTAACTGGGTTCACGCAATAAGCGTGTTGCTTAATTGGCCTGGCCCCATTTACATCAATATCATGCTTAGGCACACTTGTTTGAGTTGGCACATCATTAAACAAAGTATTGTATAGGTGGCATTTTGGGGAATTGACTGAAACAGATTTGCCAGCTCAGTGTTTTTCCTCAGGGTGTATTGAAATAAAGATAGCAAAGTCCACTGCCTGCCTGGCCCAAGGTTTCAATTGAGTCTGTAGTGCCCCTGTGCCCCAAACAGAGTTTGGAGGGTTACTTTTAATATATATTCCACTATAGATTACAGAATACTTGCCCTAAAATCTAATTTGTAACATATTCTGTTAGATTACTCAAGGTAAGTAACATAATCTTAATACTTTGGATTACTTTCTGAACTCTAGCTACTGTTTACATGCACACATTTTTTTCATTCATAATGAAATCATTCAGATAGATGATTCCGAATGTACTGTTTACATGAAAGCAATCAGATAGTTTGTGCGCTTTTACATGTCACAAGCTTACAATCGGAATAGATACTCTAGCTAGCCAACTAGTTCTAGAGTGGACTGGTGGCTACACTATACGTACTACTTCGGGTTGCTTTATAGGATAATGAATAGAAACAGCAACCTCCGACTTTCACCTGAAAAGTAGCTGGCAAATTGAACACACAAATCTAGCCTACAACCATAATCCAAATGTACGAGTACTGTGTGTGAGGTGGGAGGGAGAGGTGACTCAGGCTACCAGAGATGTTTTCTTCAGAGACAGAACTCGCCGGTGTCTTAGACGAGCTGAGCACAACATCAACACCGTGTTGGGCTGCGGTAGTCAGCAGCCGTTGTCCCATAATTTCCTCCATTATGCCAAAAAATGGAAAGTTGGTAGGGGCTGCACCACTTTTGTTTTGGTCAGATTTTGCCTTATAATACCCACTCTTCAGCCCCAGATAGCAGTAGACTCCGGGGCGCATCCACCCTCAAGTCGACAGATCCGCCATACTGTCTCTCTCATTTCGGCCATGCACACAAGATCTGGCCCGCCTACAGACAGTGCACCGTCAAACAGCGAACTCACTGCGGACACCTGGCGGATTCACACATTGAACACGCCTTTTTTTCCAGTTCAACGTACGTTGCTGACGGTTAGAGAGCAGTTGGAGTGGAAGAGCGTTGACACGTCTGAGGACACGAACGCAGTAAGTATGTCAAAATATGCTTTATTTGTATAAATTTGTATTTATTTATTTATTTATTTGCCTAGCCAGTAATGGTCATAACGTAAGTTACTTTATTGCTTTGCTTGCTGTTTTAATTCTGGAAATGATGAAAAGATGAACAGCACCCCCATATGTTTGCTCTATAGGTGCTTACCCGCTGAATATTGAGACATCGTTGACTAGCTACGCAGATGTAGTGTATGGCATCAAAAAAATCAACAAAGTATGTAACGTAAGTAGGATATGTTTCTTTACCATTATGCATTTGGGTCGGAGCTAGTTTTGCCAGCTCGCTTAACCATCTTGCTAGCTCATTTCAGTCAAATACAATTTTCTTATTACCGAAGGAGTTCATCTTGTGAACCTAATATCTGCCGGTTATATTGTGTGCCAAATTGAGAATATATGATAAAGAAGGGACAGACATATAAACAACTTACCTGCCCTTGCCGGTTCGCCATTACTACAAAACGCTGATGCTGATGTAAAGTGCTGTGTCTGGCGTTGTTTTGACGCCATAGTAGTGAGCCGCACAGTGCGAACACCGCAGTCTCTCACTCACACTACTCACCAGTCTATTGGACTTTTATTCATTATTTTGTTATACTATTGGGAGTGACGATCCGTGAGATTCAGTGTCAAATGTTGAAAATCTGTGAGTATCACGGATACATTACATTTCATCTCATCTCATTTTTTGTTCCATTTTAGATTTCCTCCCTGGCAACCATCGGGGGCCGTGACACAAAACATGTCACATGGAACATCCTTGCTCGAATGTTATATGATGATGTTGGGAGGATTAACTGGAAAAGGATAAATGGGAAAATGTTTTTTAGCCAGATGGCATCAAAGACATTGCTCCTGCGTAAGTAATTGTAACAAATATTAAAAACAAGTCACACAGCAGTCTTCGGCAGTGTTCAAACTGACATTAGCACTACATCTCTGGTAGACTCTGTGACTTTACTGTGTACATTAAGATTGTTGTCACGCAAAATAAAATACTTTTTGTCATGACAATTTTCCAGAGTTGTAAAATCCATACATAACCCCTCCTTACTGTCCAGATTAAACAAAATATAAAGTACGGCTGTACTGAAAAATTCGAAGCTTCGTTCACTGAATTGGCATTCGATTGTGAAATTAAGCATTCGATTATTAGGATCGGTGCTCTGTAGCAGTTTTAAGGTTATTGCTACTGTAATACAAGAAATTTAGATGTTATAGCGGCCTACTTTCTGTTATCATTTAACATAAACAATTTTGCCAATAAACTATGGGGCGTCAAGTGTAACAGACCTTTTTTCGTAGACAGAATGGCTTCTGTGCTACGAAATACATAAATTTAGTACGAAACCATACCACGTTAGCATTGTGTCCACGAAATATTGAAGCGAGCACATCCTTTCGTGTGTAACGGTTGGTCTCTTACTGCGTTGTGTTTTTTATATGATGTTACGTGGGTCGGCGAGCGAGTTTCGAACCGTGGTTATGGCGTCAGATTTATGTCAAAAGTCGCGAGCGCAGAAAACATTCTCGCACACAAAGCAGCCACCACGCGCGAGAGAATTTCTGCTTGGCGAGCGCTGGAGGGCATACGCGCTCGCGCTGGTTTAACTCTGCTCGCGCGAATAGACCTGAGTTTTGACAATTTGGGGGCGGAAACAAAGGGAGTCACTGGCCCTGTTATGATTGGTCACTTTCAACGCAATCACACCCACACGACCTCCTTGAACCTTAATTGACAGCTTCCGTGAACTGAACGACAGGCAGACACTGTTTGGCCAGAGGCTTCTCGCGAGCTAACCAGCGCGAGAGCGTATGCCCTCAAGCGCTCGCCAAGCAGAAATTCTCTCGTGCGTTGTGGCTGCTTTGTGCACGAGAATGTTTCCTGCGCTCGCGACTTTTCACATAAATCTGACGCCATACGAGGTTATCACTGCTCGCTGCCAACCCATTACAGCCAGCGTCATTGCCAGTTGAGCTAAAGGCAAATTGCCGTTAACCTGTCGGCAACAACGCTACTTAACCAGGTCTCAGGGAGTGACGTAGCCGCTGCCTAAGGCTCAGGACTCACACGAGCTAATCACGTCAGCTCTGCTACACGTGCACAGAAAACAAAACGGATGATGTCGTGCACTGTCGTGCACTGAATTCACCGCTGTGCTTTTCATTTTGTGGACAAAAGAAACTCATTTTGTAGACAGAAGTAATTCTGTCCATGTAATAGATGTCCTAGGCCAGCATTTATGCTTTTGTGGCACAAAATGCTGAATGCGCTATACTATCATCATTCTGTGCCATCGAGTGTTCATTTTGTCCACTTAACTGCTTTTCTATATCACTTAAAGTATGATGTGCACGAAAGGGATTTTGCACAATATATTCCGTGACTGCCGTGCATAGTAAAACGTCAGTACGTCATTATTTCGCGTAATGAACATGCTCAGAAAGTTCCAAGTGCAGAAGGCAATCCGATTGAGCGTCTTCATGGCTAATATTTTCCTATCGAAAGGATTATCAGAAATCTACACCACCTCTTTAAAAATCGATTGAATACTCGATTGGATTGGGGTATTTCATTCCGATCAAGGTGTTTACACGAGGTATTTTCATTCCGATTGAGTTTGAATCCGATTATTAACGGAATATTAGGTTCCATAAACGCACCTACTAATTTTTAACGTTTTTTTAAAGAATGTTCATCCGACTAAGGTTCTGAACAGTTATTTATAGAACGTTCACTTAGCATTGTTGTGGCTAACATTTTGTCATCCCCATGTTATGTCTATGGGCATTTCATCGCAGTTTCTTCAGAACTTAGAGTTATAAAAGGCATGAGCCACCCTAAATACATTGTGAGTGAGAAAGGAGTAGCTTAACAGTTTAATGTATTATATGCGTAGTGTAAAATTGTTGGAGTAATCGCAGTTTTGAACGTGAAATTTCACTTGTTTTGTCACTGTATCTACTCGTTAGCTAGTTAGCTTTAATACTATACCTACTAGCCTACTAGCTAGCTGAATAGCTAATCCAGTGCAGCCAAACTATGTAAAGTAGCTAGCGATCAATATTAGCTTAAATAATGAAAAAGAGAACTTACTCAAGATGCTTCTTCAGGTTAGAGGTCGACTCTTTTGAAGTGGATAGCAGTTTTGTTGCTGGCAAACACAGCTTGCATTGTACAGTTATGTTGTGACCTTATTTGAAATTTGAAAGTAAAATGGTCCTGGTATTTCCATGACATAAACGTGTTGCGATGGTTGCTTTCTGTGCTCGTCATCACTGAGGTCATTGGGTGCTCTAGGAGCTAGAATGTATGCCGCTGGTGCTGCTGCTGGGCTGAGTGCTTGAGTTGGTTGGCTTGTCATTGTCATGGTAAGCTGGAGCTGAGTGACTCGTGGTGAAGATGTTTCAGCTCCCCATCTGGGTCAGTGCTGTTAAAAATTACTGTTGCTATACTTACTGTATGCGCTTTTGTACGTTGCTTTGGATAAAAGCGTCTGCTCAATAAATAAATGTAAATGTAAATGTAATGATGCTACAGGCCTGAGTATTAGGGCTATTCGGCTTATCATGTTCTTCAGGCACCAGGGTTGAACACATCCAAAATAGCAGGGATGTGGACTCCTGCAATGAACAGGCTATGAAATTATAAGTTTCTCACTTATACCTGCACAGATGAGGGATGCTCCATAAATTAAACTGGACACTTAATAACACCGTTTCAAGCAGCTGGAACAAGAAAAAAATGTGCATAGGATTTTCATGGATAAATCAGTGTTGTTTAAACTGTGATGAGAAGTTGAGGCCTCATGAAATGTACAGTGAGTAGCAGGGTCAGAGGGCTGCAGTGACTCACTGATGTGTACCAATCACACTTTTTTTCTGCAGAGAATAAAGTCTTATGATTGATTTAGGTCAGTGAATGACTGGACATGGTGGGTCCATCTAGTATGGAGTTCATGAAGCCTGCTCTCCCAGCTGCATTTATCTGTCCCAAACCTATGATGTCTGTATTTATGAGGTATTCCTGGGTTTGTGGGAAATTAGAGAACCCCCCTTAGGCATGGCAAAGGATGTGTTAACCTGCATGCTGTCATGGGTGAGGTGTTCAAAGTGTATTTCAGTAAGATCTAACAGCTTTAAATCTACAAAACAGTCTTTCCAAAACATGCTTTTCAAGTCCTCTCTTAAACACAATGCTATGTCATTTCCTCTGTGAAAATGATATTCCAGAGAGGGAATCCATTGCCCTCTTCTAGAATGGTCCCAGATTGGTGAACCTGTGGTCGTCGTTTCTAACTGGGCTGCTCCATGGCATGAGCCTGATTGGGCAGGTGGACGTGTGTGGAGTGGATGCCCATCATCTGTCAGAGCAGCCACCTCCCTCTGTGGTTTCTCTTTAATATGCTCCAAGATGTGTGTCATCTGGCTGGAAACATTCAACCATGCCCCTTTTCCACCAAGGCAGTTTGAGGGCTGGTTTGGAGCCGGTGCCTAATCTCGAACCAGTCCTTCGCATTTTGACAGCCAAAGAACCAGCTCTCGGCCAGGAAAACTGGTTCGAGAGCGGCACCAACACTTTGCTGGTCTAGAACAAAGAACCGCTATGTTAGGGGCTGGGGGCGGGATTATCGTGACCAACTAAAACTTTGTGACCACCATTAAAAAAAAAAAACAAAAAAACAAAAACAGAGCTAGGGTAGCGTCTAGTCTGCCTAAAAAGAAAAAGAAAACCAGAGTTTTGTTTTTCAAATATTTCGCCTTGTTGCCAGCCAGCTATGTATTTCTTAGCTGTTTAGCATGCTACTAATTTCTCACATCAATGTTACGAAGGTAACACTGGTGGATAGCAAGCTAGCTGTTGGTCAGCTAACATTACCCAAGTGAGCATAGCTACTAATTTCTCACATCAGTGTTACATTCAATGTTCGTATCATTGATCGTATCATTGTAGCTATGCTTGCCAGCTAGCTAGCTACCGTAACCTTGGTAACAGTAGCTAACGTTAGCATGCTACTTTCTAACATTGACTCACCTACCAATGTCACTTAACATTTGGCTTCACAAAAGGCTAACATTGTATAAAGTGTAGTGAACATGTTTGTTTTTTGGAAGCACTGTTCTCTTGTTTTTGTTGTTGTTTGTTCCCGCTAGCTTGCAGTGAGGGCTGCAAGCTAGCGAAACACTGTGCTCGCGAAACACTGCAGATTGTCTCAAATTTGTGTGCTATTGCGAAAGCTACAGCATGAGATTGTTTACTTAACAAGGATGGCAATTTGAATAATTAAGTGGCAACTAATCCCAAAGCTTTCTCTTAAATGTGTCACATTATAGCTTTCTTGTGCTACAAAATAAAAATTACAGAATAGAGCTAAATTTAGTTAAATTGATTTAAATTACTGAGAATAAACTTTTAGGTTAGGTTGAGTGCAATGAACAATAACGTTTAGAACACAGACCTCACAAAATCTGTGATGTGTCATGAGCATTTTAACGTAATTTAAATCGATAAATGCCATTCCTGTTAATTAAACAATCTCACGTGGTAGCTTTTGCAAGCACACAAACTACAGACAATCTGCGGTGTTTTGCGAGCATAATCATTTACTCTCGAGCATTCTTTGTGAGCATAATCATTTACGCGATTGGTGAAGTATTCTGTGAATTATTTGTTTTGTTGTTAATCAAGGAGGATAAAGGGGAACAGGTTGAAAGTAATGATAGATTTAAAGGTAGTGTATGGGCTTCCCCTGTTTCCAGCTCACCAGCCACCACTGCTAACTTGGTGCTAGGGGGAAAGCGGAGACGTATACAGTGACGTAATGACGTGGCTCTATGGCAGAGGTGGAAAACCCCAGCTTCAGAAAGTAAAAGTCTTGCCATGTATTTGTTCCACCCAATGCACTACACCAGATGAATTTAATTAGCACAACTCTTCAGCCAGGTAGAGGAGCTAATTAGTGAAATCACCTTGAATGGCTAGAACAAATACTTGGTAGGACTTTTACTTTCTGAAACTCTCTAGCCCGTGGAAAAGCAAACCGGTTCTTAGAAGGTTTGCAGGTTGAAGCAACTCCGAACTGGCACTAGCACCAGCCCAGAACTAGCACCTAGTTCGCGTTGGTGGAAAAGGGGTACCAGTGATTGTCCTCTGTCAATAACATATTTCCTCATGGAATTCATGTTTCAACTCATGTGGTATTAATATTCAAACCCTTCTCATTCTTGTTTTTGAAAACATTGACCCATGATGGGTTACTTTTTTACAGATTTTTCCTTGAACTAATTCCTCAGTGATTTATCTCACTGCAGCCAAATAAATAAATAAATAGTAATGATAATGACACCATTGCTAGGTAACATTTCTCTGGTTTATCTCATCTGTCCACATCTATCATGCAAAAATCACTCCTGAATATAACTCATGTGTGCTTCTGTGTCTCTTTCCACTGCCAGATCACAGTGCACCAGAGAAAGCAAAGTACTACAACTCTGGGCCAGGATTGCTCTCAAAAACATAAACAGAGTGCATTACACACAAATGAATGATGTTCAATGCATTACCCAATTACAATGCATTATTTATAAAGTACTTAGAGTAGGAGTTAATAAGAGTTGTGCTATATGATAGATGACATATGGGCCCAGTTGTTCAAAAAGTTTAATCTGGATCAGAATGATTCGGATTTGGAAATCCCATGTTTTCCTATCCAGGATCAGGTAATCCATCTTACTTTTGTGCTGGTTTTTCAAAGCAACATTGGATTGGATCACCCTGATCCAGATACAAATTTTTCAAGATTACCAAATCCAGATTAGCAGTGCTCTAAATGGGACTACCTATCACAATGTAGGCTACTAGCTATGTAAAGAGCAACAGATAGAACAGCCAGTGTGGGGTCACTTTAAGTGTTTTTATTCAAAGAGACAGAAAACAGCACAGGGAGCGTGCAACATAATACTTGCCTGTGTTGTCCTGCACAACATCGCTACCAGGGGCAATGTCCCTCTCTGTGATGACATTTATGATGCACCTGAGCCTGAAGACCTGGACCAACCTCCAGCGTTCTCTTCGAAAGAGGGACTGACTGGACGTGCCATAAGGGATGCAATTGTTAGTAATTACTTTTGGCTGGTTCATTTCTGATGATTGTGTCATTGTAAATAATATACAGTGATAAATGACAGTTAAAATTAAATATATTGTTTTTGTTTGATATTGACAGCTGTTTGGGAGATTATTTTATGGGGACAAAATCTTTTTTTTTTTTTACTTTACTATACTGAAAGGCTTAATAGGTAACCTAATGTCTACGACCCTGTCTAGGGTGGGGTGAACATAAACTCGACGTCCTCCGACCCCTGCTACCTGAACAACACACGCACACACTGCGTCTTCATGTCAGCCTTTTTCATTTATTATTTTTTTTTTTCTTTTGAACAAATAATACTTCAGGGATGAGCCAGGCCAAAATAATAAACAAAACACAACTAACTGGGGAAGAGGGAAGCTGGCTAACCTACCGAGAAAAAAAAAAACACAGAACAACTTCCCTAACTCCCGAACAAAAACGGGAAAATGGTCATTAAAAAAAAAAAAATAACACTGTAACCTGGACGGGGAGCAAGAGGGAGAGAGAGAGAGAGAAAACATACACGAATACGTCCTAGGACGTAACACTACTTTATCTACTTTATCACTGTACTGGTTAAACAAATCAGGTGCAAAATATAAATAAATGTATATATACTACATGATACAAATGTTGTATTATTTGACCAATTTTAAAGTTTTATTACATTTTGTTCCCGAAATCCACTCTGAATCCACCCTTCTGCTGGGATCAGGATAATCCTGATTTTTTGGATCAAACTAACAAACTAATCCTAACTAATCCTACTAAAAAGTTTTGAACAACACTTACTGAAGGTTTGATCAAGATCAAAACCAAGACTGGATTACGTGATCTAATCCGATTTCAGAATCCTTTTTTGTCTTTTGAACAACCCATTTTCAAGGTTTGATCCAATCCGATCAGATTACTTCTGAACAACTGGGCCATGGTGATGGATAACACTTTGCTCTCATAAACAAATACACCCATGCCAGAAAAATTTTCCTCCCTTCATTAACTATATTCAACACATTTCCTGCAGTTGAATAAAGATATGTCTCATACAATGCCATCACTCTGACAAAGTATCATTGCAAACAAATTAATCCAATAAATGCACACATGTGTCTATTTAAGGAGGAGTTCACAGGCTCATGGGCAACGGATTGGGTTCATAGCAACACATTAAGGGGAGTTATTCTTAAGGTTGCCAGATTAGGGCATTAACAGCCCAAGACCAAAACCTCATAAAAACCAACCATAGCCATTGGCATGGCAACTGAAAACAAACCCCTAAAACAGTGATATTTCATTTGAGCCCTTCCATTAATGTTATGGTTTCATGAAAGAGCTTTGAAGGGGTGCAGATGTGAGGCTTACTAATTACAAAGGCTAGAATCTGGTTAACTGCACAGTCAGGGGGGTGTGTAATGCAGCGTGGTTAACAGTAATGGCCATTTTGTGTTAAGATGTTGAACCCAAATGATTTAGCACTGTCTTCCTGTCAGCTGTATCTCCTGTACCTTGTACTGCTTCTCTGCAAGACATACTAGTCAAGGCCTCTGGCATGTAGGTTATTTGTCATTGGACACATGTCAGCTACAGCAGTACAGATAAAGAGAAAAAAAAACCTTATGGAAGGCTATTTCAGCTTGTTGCTTTTGGACAAAAGCACAAAATACACTGACATTACTGACATTACTTGAATGCCTACTGAGAGGACTATTTACTGGCCATACTGCCATCAGGCTAAAACTTCAAATGCTTTTCATGTTTTTTGGCCATACAAAACAGCTGACTCATAATTTATCTGCATTTAGGAGAGATTAGAAGCTGACAAATCATCAGGCCACAGATGCTGGGTGGAGGAGAAACATATGGTCCACACTACCACATTCTCTCCAGTGGAAAGGACACAGATTTTGCAGGTTCTAACATGCAAATGAGTGGGTTAAATGAAGCGAAAGAAACACAGAGAGGATGCCCACAACCCTGACAATAACAAGAAGTGTGCTGTTTAAAGAGGAAAACAGCAACTAATTACAACGGAGAGTTCACAGTAAACGTTGTAATAACTCTCACTCAAGAATGGCAAGCTTGTCATAATGTTTGTGATAAATCACTCCCATTAATGATGGGTTCATGGTAAAGTTGCTTTTAAATCCCTCTCCATAATGGGGAGTTTAGGGTAAATTTAGGATACCTGCAGGCTATGGCCCCAGGGACCAGCTAGCAAATGTGCCCTGCATCTAGAATAGCTGTAAAAGATGAGGGGCAGGAGCACTGCTGAAGAGCTCCTTCAACACTCTCACATTCCTTTCCTTCATTGTGTATCCCACAGCTATACCAGGGAATATATTCATATGAGTTTATATTCTGAGAAAAATGACAACATCACCTGGAGATGTAAAATGTCCATCATTTCTGATTATAGTTATAAAAATAGTATCCAGCATTCCACACTTTGGAAAGCTAATGTGTGTCTGTTGTCTTAAAATCTTTCAGATTAGCAATGACCACAGTGCAGGTGTTTTCTGTAAGGGATGTAGAAGAATCAGGGGAAGTTTTAAAGCCATGAAAATGGACGACAGCGCTTTAATAGGCTGTTGAACGTATACATAGAGTGCAGTGTAGCTCTGGAAATTGGATTGTTGAGATTCAAATTTGTGGAAAGAGTTGCCTCTGTGGGGGGGGGGTAGAGATTTTTGCAACACACATAAATTATGTGCCAGAAATATGCTGGTATCTAGGATCTGAAGAGAAACTGGCCTCTAACTAAGCAAGCAACACTGTAACTGGAAGTAGTACTTCAATTTGGGGGCATGAAAGCCCATAGAAATGTGCAGATGTGAGCTTTGTGATGCACATGGCCCTGGGCCATAGAACATTAGGACTCCTTCATGCAACTAGTGCCTGATGCTTCTTGGTGGTTTTCATGAGAGGAATTAGAACAATGGGGCAGCGTACAACAGTCTTTCTTCATCCAACACTAGAGTCATGGTTGAGAGGGTTAGTGGCTATGACACGAAAGCCTCACTGATTGCTATTCATATTTGTCAAAACATTCAAGGAGCATTCAAAACAACTGCAGAAAGGAGAAGGGCACAGTCCTCTCAGCTTAGAGTTCTGCTTTATAGTCATAACAGGTGCAGAGCATTGCACATACATCCCCACACTTTTCACTCACTTGTTGTGCTTGTTGCTCAAGAGCTTCCCGCAGTTGGCATGTCCATCAGGATGATCCTGGGTCAGCTCAGAAAAATGGCTCCATCACACTGACCCTGGATCAATTCGTGGAAATGTCTCCAACACATTGATCCTGGGTCAATACAGGAAAACAATACAGGAAACAATAAATGGCACTGCGCAAATCCTCAGTATGTTTTATGTAATTCCTTGGTATTTTTATTTATTCGATTTATGGGAATGCTCAGCGTCTATTCACTGATGAAGCACAAAAGTAGTGACAGCTAGCAGTGGCTAACAGTTTTACAGGTGGCAGCCAGTGTTGGAGCAGGCCTCATTCACCTGAGGTCCCACTGAACCAGGGCCTGCAAACCCTGCAGACACCTGTCAAAAAAAAAAAACTCCTCATCTGAACCTTGGCATGAGGCTGAGCCTGTCTAAGGAGGAGAATGGGGCAGAGAAGATCTGGCTGAGGGATGGCTCCAAGTGCAGTCATACCTTCATCAGAGGTCCCTCAGTCCATTTCTGTATGACTGTCTCTACTGCCCTTGACATAATATATAAGGTAACACTGCAATGGCATGATGAAGCTCCCTGAGCCTCTTCCAGAGTGTATGGATCATCACACAGACATAAAGAAGGGGTAGTTTCACTTTGGGGTATAGGAGTAACAATTGCTGATTTGGGCATAATCTGACATTTGTACCTCTGTGGGACAGACAGCATGCCCTGCAGCTGGATAATGACAGGGGGACCCCACCAGGACACAAATGGACTGTGAAAGTGAAAAGAAAGATTATTATGCTGGATCAACCCTGAGGTCTAAATAGAGCTACACTGTGCAGAGTAACACAGCCATGCTGTAAAACCTCTCTGCTTTGATTAAACACAGATCCTTACACATAATGCTTCCCAAAACTCAAAGTGGCAGCCTCACCCCCCTTCAACGGAATCATTAAAGTCCTAATGGTTTTTTCTCCTCAGTTTTACCTCTTGTGCTTGCATGATGCTGGGAATAGTTCTCTGTCTGAAAAAAATAACACCAGCGAGCATACCGCATTCAGGTAAAATGACGGCTTGGTTTGTGGCAGCCACATACCTTTTAAAGACACAGTTTGCTCTTTTCCCACAGAGGAACAGCTATGTATATATATGTGTATGCAGTTACTTCTTGGAGGTGAACCACAGATGAGAGCGGGGTTGAGACTGGTCAGGTGGCATGTATAGTATTAATGCCACATGCACAGCTGATGGGAGATCTTTCCCTTCCACTGAACTGAGGAAACCACGTGCATAAAAGGAATGGCTGGCTGAACGTGACATGGACTAAACACAAATATTTTCATTGAAAGTGAGGCTTCTCTCTCTTCTTTCATTCTTATTTATCCTGGCAGGGGCTGATCACTCAATAATTTCTGTGAATGCAGCCAGTAGCAACAGATGTTTGTAGTTTGTTCTGGAGTTTTCTGTTCCCAAGAAGAGGGCAGCAGAGTGATGCATCATATTTGTTGACAATGCTCTTACTGGAGGCACTGCACAGACTTCTTGGTTCAGGCTGAACATTTCTTCTTCCAGCCATCTTTCAAAGTCAATATCTTTAGTTATAATTAACTAACAGTACCTTGTAGTGTTTGTGTTTGGATTTGAATTCTTGATTTAGCATAGAGAAGGAAAACGGTGATCAAAAAGGCACAGACATGTGTGTGGGCGTTTTATGCTCCCTTAAGGACACAACTGAATTTTATGAGTGTTCCTTTATTAGTTTCACATCCTCTGAGCAAAGATAAGATTAAATGAAAATTTAATAGTTCATTTTTCTTTATTTTTCTCCAGTCAAGGTGTTCTAAAAAGAGAGCCTTGTGAGTGTGAATATGCATGTAACTTAGGGCTGCTGATTGGCCCAGAGTCTCAGGGGGTGTGTCCTCTGATCAGTAGAATGCATCATTAAAATCATCAGAGTGCTTGTAAACCATGTGCAAATGAGGCTGCAGGTGGTCTATGTGGAGATAGGCTGCTGCTGGCTTGTGCGGCACAGATCGCAGCCAAGAACCGCTTAGGGAGGAAGGCTCATATAGGGTGAAAAGGTGGGAGATCTTTGAGCCTGCTTACAGGAGTTTTAATAGCATCTGCAATTGAGAGGTGTTTGGTTGACCCTGGTAGGACACACTACAGCCATCCCGATCGGAGGAGCTCTTCCAAAATCAAATTCTCTGGCTTCCTCCTCCGGCTTCTCCTCTCCCTGTGACCCCAACACAAATGCCCTGGAGAGGGTACAGGCTCATTTCTTTATCCACATTTTCTGAATGTCTTTTAGATCAAAGGACTTTGCTGAACAGCTGATACCAGCAGGGACTACTTATGGAATGCACTGAAGAACAGGAAAGCAGGGGAAATTAGTGCCGATATTTTTGTTTTCCAAAACGTAGTACAGACAGACAAGGCTAAAGGCAGGCCCACATCAAAGGGAGGAACACAGCTCTTTTGCAAGACTGAAATCCATAATCAGAGGAGTCACTGCAAGGGTAATGAATGTGAGGACTGTCTGTGAGGCCACACTGCCCCTATGTGAGTGCAAGACCTGGTCTGCTCCATGGGCCCTCTACGGCGGACAAATGAGGCAATGCTGATGAACAAGCTATGCAGCACGCTGCAACACCGCAGTGAGATGCACTCACCCACCTGCACCACTCCAACCCCACACCATTACAGGATCCTGCTCCCATTGATCAAACCCCCTGGAATGTCTGTGAAACTGCAGCCTACAAGCATATATTTGCAATGATGAATCCTGACTGCTGGCTTATTTGCTGGATGCCATAGAATCCAGCCCATCCTTAGTATTCAATGGCTGCCTTTTATGATTATATAATGAATTTCACCACATTGTACTTCTTCTGGCACATGCATATGCCTACCTGCTACAGCTCTGAGTGCAACTCCAGTTTGTTTATCTTCTTTGTGTCTGCTTGATTTCTCTGTGTTTTGACCTCAGCCGAACCTTTGTACTGAGATTACATAACACAGGATACCGACTTCTTGGCATGGTGACTATGTCTGAGCCTAGAGTAAGGCCAGAGCAGCAGTGGGACTCAGGGAAAATAATACCAACTGAGACAGATGGTAAAGCTGTCATGTCCACCCTGGCTCAGAGGTCAGAACATGGAGGCAGGCCATCTAATAGCACATGGAAGGAGCACACTGACAGCCTCAGGAGCTGAATGCTTGGTTTCTGACTGTTTATCTATGGTGGTAAGTAGTTCGCTGGAAAGCACTTGAGATTGTGGTCTCCTCAACTGGGAGCTGGCAGGAGCATCCATGCATCTTTCCTGATCCTAACTTATGGCTCAATTGAAGAGTAGTCATTTGCTTAGGTGTTCATTCTTGCTTCATGATTGGCTGAGCAGTACACACAAATTACAGCAATTTAGTTTCATATCACACCAACAGTCCATGTTGGGCTATTAGCAATTGAATGACTCAGAGCAAATGTGTGATGTCTATATTGACAGGAAATTTCCCTCATCTCAGCAGGCTCCGTTAATTTCTTCTTATTTCAATGCAGAACACAAACTCCTTGATGTGGGATCCTGGACTGAGTTGGACCTGCTTGTGGCCAACTGTATTTCTCAAGTGTCAGATTGCGACTGGTAGAACAATGACAGCCGGCACGAAAGGAAAGAAAAGGACTCAGCAGTTGCACCATGGGCCAGTTGCTGCATGCTGGACCTGCTCACACTAACATTCTACTCCTTCCCTGTCATCTTCATACTCTTTCTCTGTTCCTGTCTCCTAGTGAGCCACAACCACAGCAGCCTGTGCGGCAACACGCAGCACTACATATCTGCCATGGCTGCTGATTTCAATACCCACCTCAGTACAGACCTACAGACACCTTCACTGCTCTCCTTCTCCTGCAGTTTTTTAAATTCAGCATATCTGAGTGGCTGTTTTATGAAAGAGGATTCAACATTATATCTGATTCAGGGTTCATTGTGTGCTTTGTGTCCATGAAAGACTCACTCTATTTGCACTCTGTTTGCTAATCACTTGTCAGGCTGTCATATTTAGCAATGTGGCCACGTATTTACCAGCTGTTTTCCTAACAGTGTAACCTGACCATTGTCTGCCTACCATTTAGTGTGAGAAAACAATAATGAAAACAGCACTGTAACAATAAGAAGTCCCAGAATGTCTGATGATGTTGCCCCAGGACAATCTCATTAAGAATGTACAGGGATTAATAGCGGATGGTGTGGGGATGTTTCTGTATTGAGTGCCATATTGTTTATCCCGTGAGCCATGCTGTGAGTAATGGCATAATTGGGAGGCCAGACAGCCAATGGCATGACAGCTGTGGGAAAATGTCTCCAGGACAGAAGGAGGGTTAGGAGACACTACCAGCAGGGGAGAGAAACATGGGGTATCTCTTTACTCAGGAAAGGCCACAGATTGAATTTACATGGTTCAATACTGCAACCTAAACTCAACACTTCAAAAGCTTATTTTGACATCTTAAACATACCTCAGTCCTTAGCAGAGGCCATTCTAACTGTGTGCTTTTACCTGAGAACAGAGATTAGTTTTTATTTTAAATGTCACAATGGAATTACAGTGGCTGTGATCATTGTGATACTCAATGACTGCTCTTAAATTTTGGGTAAAGTGAACTGAAGGGCCCTTTGTACAAAGCTCTGGAAGTGAACGCTTTACTCACTCCATAACCAATCACAGATTAGGTGCAAATAAATGAATCTCATGTTCTTTCTCTTTTCCATTTGTTGTGATTACAAGGGAAAAACAAAACTCACATTCAGTGATAATTTATGATGTAATCCTTCCATAGCTGAAAACACAAGCCTACCTATGTCGGGGAATTTGTGCAATAGATATCTGGGCTTTCAGACTACTTTGCAGTCAAAACCTGAACAGATATCAACCTGCTGACATGAATACTATTTTTCAACTTTTTTCTAAAAAACGAAATCTTACCATTGGTATGAGTTGGAGCAAAAAGAACATATTGTGACAATCACATCAAAACACAGGTGGGGGTGGGACCATGTTTTCCCTTGCAATTATTCACCTTCACCTGTGATCCCTTGTTTCTGAGTGCTGAGGTGAAGGCCAGAGTCTGGTAAAAGCAGCCTGGCTGGGCAGTTGATAGATATACCTTCATTTCACTTACTCTTTGTTTCAAAGCAATGTCCAGGCCTTTTCCATCTTCAGGTGGAGTTCTGCATTTGCGTCTCTGTCTGGTAATTTCATTTTTACTCAGGATTCATCCTGAGTTTCAGCAAAAATGCATAGATTTTGGTCTGTTCTAAGTTAAAGCAACACACAGAGTTAAAAAAAACCATGGTGTTAGTGGTACGCTACTTTAGCCTGATTCATCCACTAACAATGATATCATTCAAACACAGTAGCCAACATTTGTGACATTCCTGTACAGCTGAGATGTACAATGAGGATAAAGGTAGGAAATATTTTTTTCTTGAAGAGCAAACAGAATATTACCTGAATGTGAATTCTGCTGGGATATTCCTGTTTGATTGACTTGTTTTAAGTAACAAAGAATAATTGATTATTCTGAACATCATTTTAATACTTAAAAAACAGCATATCCAGAGCTATTAGTCTTTTATCATTGCATGACCATGTGAGCAGTGACTTTTTGATCAATATATTTTCTCTCTATGTTGTAGCTGAAGGGTGGTCCAGACAAAGGCCCTCCCGAGGGCTACTGCTTGTCAAGGGGAGGCTAATGCTGTCTGCTGGGCCATACCTCTTCTTCCCTAACCCTGCCACTGTACACTGGACCTACTGCATACAGTCACAAAGCCAGGCCTAACTGTGCACTGGAGCTGCTGTAAAAAGTCAGGCCTAACTGTGCAATGGATCTGCTGTATAAAACCAGGCCTAACTGTGCAATGGATCTGCTGTATAAAACCAGGCCTAACTGTGCACTGGACGTGCTGTGCAAAACCATTAATCTAGGCCAGAAGTGAAGTTATTTTGTATTATGGTGTGAGGCTTTTGCACTGGGCTGCTGAGCTGCCTGGGATGTGAAATTGCTCACTGCATTTCTCACATGGTGTCCCAGGCCTATTCAGGACATGTGGTTTCTTAATCTCAGTCCACTGACAGGCTGTGATGAATAACATAATATATAACATGCAAAATATGTAACCTATAAAAGGGCCATAAAGAAGCAGCAGCTAAGAGGTCTTAAGACATTCTACATACTCATTCCACTGGAAATTCCCCCTTCAAAGCTACCTCAGGTTTGTGTTTGCTCTCCACCAAAAACAAGCTGTTTGAGCTTTACAAACGTTGTTTTGTGCATTTGAGAAATGGACCATAAAGACCCATTGACCAGCAGCTTGAAAAAATAAATGCAAACTGACTGATAAAAGAGGTGTTTTGATGTGCATCAGAATAAATTGGGAATTGGAGCTCTCTGAAGCAGGTCTCAGCTCCTCAGGGGCTGAGACTGGGGCAAGCAAGAATTCAAAACATCCTAGCCCAGGGACGAGCCAGACTGAACCCCAGTCATACTGGAGAGCTTGCAGCAGACATGAATGGACCTCCTTCATCTTACAATCAGCCATTAGGATCGTTTAAACATCTGCAGAGCTGCTCTGAAGCTCCTCTCACACATTCTTGTGTTTAGGCTTACTGCCGAAACTTTTCAAAGCGCAATGTGCTCAGCCATTTCCACTGATGAAAGCTCAAAGCTCTGTGATTTCCCTTGCTAGAAAATATAGTTTGTCTTATTCCACAGCTGTTAGCAGCTTGAGAGGCCCTTGCTAAAACTAATCAGAGTCTTTATTATCTTAATATTTGAATTTCGAGCACAAGATGCTGACACTCATGCTGAAACATTTCCTCCTGGACTCTTTCTGACTGTTAATGTAGTTATCAATGAAAGGCTCTAATGTTGGGCATGCCCAAGCCCTCTGAAGGTGCAAGGGTATTTTGTATTGGTGTAATGGTATATTGTATTGTAATGGAGGCGAGGAATCAGCCATCTAATAGGCTAACTACAGGCACCTCCATATTGTTTGGTTGGTTGGCGTTCCCATCATGCCCTATGATATGTGAAAGCCAGGTGTCTTTATTATTTTAGTTATTTCATTAAATTATCGTTTTTAATTAGCCATATTTGTTAGACATGCATCATGTGTTTTGCTCATTGTTAAGTGTCCTCCCACACTGATTTTCCTTTCATTTCCTAACTATGGGTGAGACTTGAAGCATGGAGAATGGCCTTTGGCCCTTCTCAGATGCTCTGATGTGTTGGCTATTGGGGTTTGCTTGTAATAAATTCAGCAAATTCTGTACTTTTGTCAGCTTCTTGGCAATGCTGCCTCAATATATTGAAAACCTAGGATAAACACATACAAATGGTGCAGTTCCTTTGGTGCGCTTGAATTCAGTTGCGTGAGAAGAGGGACAGGTCGGTGTGTGTATGTTCCTGTTACACATGCTCTGTAGTTGTAAGAGCTCTCTCATGGCAGCAAGCAGTCCCTTCATGAACACAAAGGGCTCTGTCCTGCTGGCAGGCAGGCCAAGGTGCTTCTAGAACAAACAAAAGCTTGGCATGCTTTACAGCTCAAAACACAGCGTACGTAAATACCAGCACCGCAAAGCATCAATTACCAAGGGCATGTCACCTTTTACAGTACCTCACAGGGCTCCTGTCACAAAATGGAGTTACCTTCACCAGTTTTACTGATCTCTTCAATGTGTTGCAGTCTCTCTGGAGGACTCGGTGCAACGATTAGATGCACCCACAAATCAATGTTTAAGTACAGCAGCAGTGTCTAGCACTGATCACATTTCTGTGTCCTGCTTTTTTCTTGTATGAATTGGCACCAATAATTTTCCACTCTGTGTATGGAGTCATTAGGAATGGTGATGTGGAGCTCTCAATCCATTTCATCTCTAACATCTTGTTATTTACAGATTTAACATTTTCGGGCTCTAGTGAATAATTCACCAATAATAACTGATGACTATAACTAATAATTGATCACCTTTTGAGATTTTTTGCTAAAGATGTCACAAGGGTTTGTAAATTCACTGAATAATCTTTAAAGGACCTGTCAAATGAAAAAATTCCTCTCTGGAACAGTTCCACTCCAATGCTGCTCTTTCTCACAGTCTGCAAACTGGCTTTATCATGTTCCACAGAATACACATACTGCTGCTCTGTCCAGCAGTCTGAAACCAGTAGGGATATCTGGAGAAGGGATTGTTTCTCCTGAAGCGGGTTGGTGAGGCAAAAGGGGTTACTGTGGTAATGGGGCACAGGCACTGTGGATTTCAAAAATTATGGAAAACTTGAGATGCATTTTCAGGATGACATCCTCTGTTCTGTGAAACTATTTGTGGTACTTTGTATTATGCCTGGAAACTGTACCATTTCATCAGATTCAAATGTCTTGTTTCAGAATTTTCAAAATTTATCTACAGCCATAAGGTTATATGTCAATAATAATTAATTCCACTGTTATCTGGAACAATGTATGAAACAATGACAGGATCAGTAGTAAGATCATTATTAGCTTTATCAGTTATTAATTAGATTGCCAGCAAAGCTGTTTAGGAGTGTCTGATACCGATATCGACCTTGATGTCAGCTCCTCATATCAGCTTTTGATTAATTGCTGTAAATAAAAGTAACAGCCACATTTACTTCCTCATAAACCACCACAGTAAGTCTAACTGTATTAATGAGCTGTGGACTATGAGGATTGAGGCAAGATAGGTGGTTCTCTGGGGGAACAGAGAGGCATGTTTCTGTCTGTTATGGTGTCCGTTTCCTCCCCAGATAAACCCTGGCATAGGAGGGGTAGGGATGACAGTGCTATTTAAAAAAATCAGGCATGGAGGGTTAAATGCTTCACACATGTGTGTATAAGATCCCTTTGCAGAGTTGATCATTTGGTGTTATGAAGTTGTTATGTAAGATGACAGATGTTGGCTCTATGATTTTGTTACAGGTGAAGCCCTCAGAGGCTTCAACACAAACATACTATACTGATTTTAGTTCTTTCCCTGATAAATGCATCAAATATTAATAATCTGAGTTATGTTGGGTGGGAAGGAGGAAGGAACCTGACCCTCCTCACACTTTCCAACATCTCCCATGGAGAAATACAGCCTCAGACTCTGTGTCAGTCTGTTGCCAAAGCCAGTCTGGATTCCTTCAGAGGAAAATTAATTCCAACCAATATGCCTCATGTAAATTATGTATGTGCTTTTAATGTTCATTTTGGGAGGAGGAAAAAGTGAATCAAAAATATCCTCTCCATCATTTAGTGGTTCTAGAGCCAAGCAATACAGCATGGTGGAAGTGAGCAGAGGCTTAAACAGTGGTTAAAGTAAATGGCCATGCCAGCCATTTTTTATATTTAGGGTTATATTTTCCTTTTCTTTCCTTTTGAAAGCACTGTTTTCATTCTTCGTCTAGGGGTGAGAGGTGAGGAGGCATTCAAGACTAAATTTCTGCCCATAGTTCAACCTGGCCTCCATTTCATTACTTCAATTCCCAATTATGATTTGAGATCAAATTTCTTATAGATAACAACTGGCATTTTAACTAGATAAATAACTGTCGTACAAATAAATTAATGTGTTACAGGACTGGTGTTCCACTCACAATAACCATAATAATAAGTTAAGTAAGCTCACTGTATGGATAATAGTTCATTACTCACAGACATAGGAGATGTCTAATGCATGGTGTTCTTTTTTGCACTGGTGTTGTTCACCTTTTACATTGAGTTCCACAGTTTGGTCCTTAGAGGCAAAGACAACACAGTGTTCTTCCCAAGACCATTCATCCCTTTCAGGTGGCTTTCAGATTACTTTATTTGTACCCGGGGATAGATTTGGTTTGCAGTAAAGAGTCCTAATTCATGTACACACATGTAGTAACAGACAGACACTTGTCATACATAATTCATCTTTACATTTGCTCTACGGGCAACAAAGACCATAACACATAAACATAAAACATAGAACATAACATAAAAGTTCTCAGGGGTCCAGTCTTTTCTAAGAGATTTAAGAGTGTACTAAAAGACAATAAACCAATCAATAAAAGAGTTCAATCAATTAAAATAAAAGAAATAAAATAAAACTGAAAAAAATATTAACAATTATACTATGAACAATTATACTATGACTTATTCATCTGTGTAATGGCTGCTGAAACAAAACTGTTTTTGTATCGTTTTGTTCTACAACTTGGAACTAAAAACCTGGGACCAGAAGGAAGGAGCTGAAACTTTGTGTGTAAGGGGTGGGAGCCTTCACTTAAAACTGAGTTTGTTATTTGCTTTAGTTGCCCGATATACAGGGCCTCCAAATTAGCTAGTGACTCACCGATCAACCTGCTAGACCACTTAACTATTTGATTGAGTGAGTTTTTGTTGTTTAAAGAAAGGGTTCCAAACCATGACACCAGAGAAAAAGATAAAACTGATTCAATAAAAGCATGGTAAAATAAGGTCATCATGGATTTGTCAATATGGAAACGATTCAATTTTCTCAGACAGAATAGGCGCTGGTGCCCCTTCCTACACACTGCTTCACAATTCACTTCAAAGGTCAGTTTAGAGTCAGCCCAGATATTTATAAGATTGCACACATTCAACAGTCTGACCTTTAATGGATGTGATCTCCTGTGCGTGGGCATTTTTCCTAAAATCAATGATCATGTCTTTTCTCTTAGATATATTCAACTGAAGGTAAGACTCTTCACACCACGTGACAAAGTCATCGAGGAATGGACCATGGTCAGTTTCATTGTCATGAAGCTGACTGACAATGACTGAGTCATTGGCTTACTTAATGATGGTCCTATTCTCCCACCTGCTCTGACACATATTTGTGCAGAGGATGTATAGTAGCGGTGAGAGCACACAGCCTTGTGGGGAGCCAGTTGAGGAGCAAACTTGGTCAGATAGACATCCATTTACCCTCACTCGTGTTCGGTTGGTTAAAAAGTTAAGAATCCAGCCCAACAAATTATTGCTGAGGTCAAACTGTTCCAGCAGCCTACTGGTTAAAATATGAGGTTGAATCGTGTTAAAAGCGGAGGAAAAATCAACAAATAATAGTCTGGCATGGGAACCATTTTTTTTCCAAATGTTTAAAAAGTAAGTTAAGGAAAGTGACTGTGGCATCCTCTACTCCCCTGTGAGGCCTATAAGCAAACTGCATAGGGTCAAGTGCATGCCCAGTTCTTCTTAGGATTTCAGTGAGTGGCTCTCTAACACCAGTGTTAGTGTCAACATTAGGCCAGGTGAGGGGCCACTGAGCTCAGGAGGCCAGGAAGAATTGTCACCAACTAGGTCAAAGGGCAGAGAGGAACGATACAAACATGACAGGAAGAATAGTGCAATCATCGATCCAAGTGGCAAACACATAGTCTTCTCCTGCAGTTTGCGCTTTTCTCTTAATCTGCAAAACCAATTAGCATTAGTTTGCTGGAGGGTAGCTAAATATTTCTGTCACCAGCGCTTCCAAAATATGTCGGCAAGGCACTGTACATGCCTCCATTGTTTCTTAGAGAGGTCTTTCAGATCAAAAGCTCCATCCGGTGTGGAAGTTGGATTTGCCTTCTGTGTCAAGAGCATTACGGGTGTCAAAATGACAGGAGACTGAGGGTCCAACGACACTGGAACTAGTGGTCTGGTGTTCATAATTGCCATCACTTCTGCCATCAGTGTGGTTAGGACCTCATGGGTGAGATGAGTGGGGCCAGACTGCAGAAGCAGAGCATCCAAGATGTGACGCGCTATGCCTATCAGAATGAGGTGGGCTGAATGTTCAGGAGCATCCTTGACCCATGAGGTAATTCCTTATCTCAGAGTCATTTGTGCTAATGTTCAGCTCCTTGCAAGCACCTATAAAATTTGTCCTGCGATGAGATCTGAGCTGCTTGGAGGGACCGCGGATTGCAAAAAATCTTCGTAAAGCATTAATAAAACTTGAGGTAGACATTGACTCAATTACCTCAATATGGACGGCTCTTGTGCTTAAGCAGGAAAATGTTACTGCCCATCGTTTACACTCTGCATATCCTCCCCTAGTGCGCCATGAGGTAACATTCCATAGCCCGAAGATGTCTAATCCAACCCGAGTAAAAGGCAGTTCAATGGTAAGTCGATCAGCTGGTAAATCTGCCATTTTTTGTTCCTATAACTTTCCTCGCAACTTGCGGCAGATGACGCATCCGTGGATGACACTAGAGACTAGCCCTCTTCCCCCAATAATCCACACTCCGGCTGACCGCAGCACTCCTTCTGTGAACTGACGGCCTTGATGAGCAGCATCTTCATGGTAATGTCATACCAGCAATGTGGTGACATGGTGATTCCTTGGAAGAGCGAGGGGGTATTTCTCATCACTTGCTAAATCAGCAGAGGACAAACGGCCACCAACCCTCAGCAACCCATCCTGGTCGATGGTCAGATTTAACCTCCACAGTGGCCTTTGTCTGGAGACTTGTTTTCCCTTCTCTAGACCGTGGATTTCATCCTTGAAGGCTTCCTGTTGTACACATCTAATAACGATGGTTTTGGCTTGTGACTGCTTATTTTCAGGGTGCAGTTTTGGAGTATTGGAGCGGGTCTTTGCAGCCAGGATGAGCCTCGCTACACCTTGGATCAGTAATCTCCAGCTTGAGAAACGCTCAAACCGTTGCAAGCCTAGATTTCCTACAGACGTCCTTGTTGAGAAAGTCATAACCTCTGGCTGGATCTCAGCATCTGATTCTGGTTCTATAAGCTCAAAGTTGCTCACTGTCCTTTGTGGAGGATCTCCAGTTCTGGCCTGTGTAAGGGATATGGGATCAGAAAACCAATTAGTTTGTTCCAAGAGACCTGCTGGAATTGGTCTTGTGGCATGATCTGCTGTATTGTGATCTGTAGTGACATGATGCCACTGATCAGCGTGCGCGGACTTCCAGATCCTGCTGACACTGTTAGATACATAGACATAAAACCTCCTAGACGTGTTATGGATGTAACCCAGCACAATCCTACTGTCAGTGTATAACCTGATGCCATGAATGTCAAGGTCCATTTCATGACAAATAAGTTCCGCCATCTCAACAGCAAGGGCAGCAGCACACAGTTCCAATCCTGGAATGGTATGAGCAGGTCATGGCGCTAATTTTGCCTTCCCCATCACAAATCCGACATGGCACTGTCCCTCTGAATCTACCACATGTAAATAGGCCACAGCTGCTATCACTATGGTAGAAGCATCAGAGAATATACAGATTTCTCTCTCCTGGGCTTCAGACAGGGACACAGGAGCATAGGGCCTTGGAATGTGGAGTTGTTGAAGATCTAACAGGGACTCTTTCCAGGCTCTCCAGTACTGTTCCTTTTCTGATGGAAGTGGATCATGCCACTCACACTGCTCAGAAGTAAGTTCTCGGATTAAAGCCTTTCCCTGCACCGTGATAGGAGCCACAAACCCAAGAGGGTTGTAAAGACTAGGGCTGCCCCAGACTAAAGATTTTCCTAGTCGACTAGTAGTCGTTAGCTCAAGCCATTAGTCGACTAGTTGTCGCACGTTTATGACATTAATTTAATTATTTAAATAGCCTATATATTGATTATTTTTGGGGGCATCAGAAAATGGTTTGAGTTCCAGGGCTGAGAAACAATGTTATAAGTAACATTGTTAACAGTGTTCTACATCACAGAGAAATACAAAACCGTAAAAATGAGCCTTTAAAATATAAATTTTACAAGCGCACGCACGAAGCCACCTGTTAACAACAATGCTAACGGGAAAAGTGGCAATGATTTTGAATGTGTCAGAACAACCAGCAAGGAGACTGAACATTTTGTTAATTTATTTCAACACAGTAGCCTATAACATAACACAACTTACGAACTTGTAACACCAACACAATAACTTAGAAAACAAATGATAAATAAAAAAACAGAACATGAAGTTAAACATGAAGTAAGCAAGGTAAATTAGCTTCCCCAGCTCCCACAAAAACTTGGATAAGCCTAATAGCGCATATGACAATATATTTATTTAGCTGCACATAGCCTTAACTTTGCAATTCGTTAATGTTAGATAATGTTAAATAACCCATTAATTATTTAGCATAATGGAATAACCCTTTCACACGTATGGTCACACCGGTGTGATTAGCAAAAATGTACCTTGAAGTTTGACCTGTTGGTGGCGCTACAGAGATGGATGGATTGACCCCAAATTTGAAGCCTGGATACTTTGGACTGTTCTCTATCAATATGCCAAATTTCATAAAAATCCACCAAGGGGTTCTATGAGCTGCCATGGTCTCCCAGAGGAGAAAGTATAATAGTGAAAAATTCTAACAATTACAATAGGTGCCTAGCACCTTGGGTGCTTGGCCCCTAATAACGTTACCTCTAGCTAGCAACTGAACTCATGGTGGGGTCGTGGATGCGAATGCGTGTGGCAGACCGACAGCCCAGGCAGTTGCTAGGCAATAAGGTAAGCTTTCATATTTCCTCTAACAATTAAATAAAAGTATAGACATGGCCAATCGTCGCTGTGTTTTACCCATTTTTACCCGTTTACGGGCACAGGATTGGATGTATAAACATAACCAGGAAGAAAACAGAATAGCAGTAGAAGGAAACCAAATGAGGTTTTATCTGAAGCTATGAAATTCTAAATTAGAAATACATTTTCACAAAAAAAAAAAAAAACGGGACAATTCGTGTCCCAGGAAAGATTATTAATTTTCCGGGAGAGTCGTTCAAAAAAAAGGACAATCTCAGCAAAACCGGGACAGGTGGCAACCCTATCAGTCACATACATGTAGGTCAGAACTCATCTCCTTTCAATCAATTGCTTGGCTTGCTGTTATGTTGGGATCAGTTCAAAAAGTTGTGCTGTGGAGAGAGTGAGGGTGTGTGCAACAATGTGCCCACATAACAGTTAATCCAAATTTCTGTTTCTAAAACACCCAAGGAAGAGGAACAGAACACTGTGTCATACGCAATCACATTTTGTCCTTCAGCTGGGAACACAAATAATTAAAACCATAACAAAAGGATAGGCCTGGAGAAGTAAAATGTGCCTCATAGTCAAATTGTGGTGGTATCAATTTTAGCACTTCAGAAATAACAGGCCGTACAGTTTGCCTCTGGGCTGGACTGCTGAAGGCAGGTTTGGAGCCAGGTTTGGAGCTGGGTTGGGGTTTTGGTGGGAGTAAGTGACAGCAGTCAAGGGGGTGGAGTAAGTGGCGAGTGTCTCACCCCGGATGTGCAGCCCCACTCCAGACTGTAAACCCATCTAATCCACCATTTGCCATGACGACCTGATGCTCTAGTATTATACACATAAACATAGGTTTAAATACATTCAGATGAGCCAAATGAGCTGTCTTGGGTACTGTATTCACTGTACCTGTATTCTGTGTGATTTAGATTCAACTAAGATACCATACACATATATGGTAGGATTTTCATCAGTGCAAGCTTTGCTCTCAAATATCATAGTTTACCCCTAAAATTACAAATGATTTGTACTGTGAATACTAACAGTGCCTTTTCAGACTGAATAATCATAGGGGCTGTTTTCATTAAAATGGCTTAAATGTTCAATTTAGTCCCCATTGGAATTAATGGCATTGGTTTAGCAATATGCTAACACTCCACAGCCTGAGGCTTCACAATATCAACCCCCAAGCTTTCTGTACACTTCAAAATGAGAAAGTCCTTTTTCATTTAATTTTGACTCAAGTCAGAAAACATATCTGTACATTTCTGCTGAAGTACATTGCAGGAAGGGGGATGAACTAGATCTTACAGTTTTTTACAATCATTTTCACATGTGTCTCAATACCATGTCCACTTTTTCAAAACACTTAACACATTCACCATATCAGTAGACTATGTGAACTAAACAGTGTATACTTTTGCATTGCTTTGATACAAAATGCATTCAATCACCACTTCTTCCAAAATTCATGAATACCTCTCTCAGTCAATGTTCACCACCAGCAAATTTCTGTACAACTACAGCAAATTTTGCAGATGTTTAGATACTCTCTTCAAAACAGTTAACTTTCAGTTCAAACCCTAACAAAATTTAGATCACTGTAGATGGAAATATGCTGCATTTTGACATGAAATGAAACTATACATTTGAAATGACAGATTATTCTGATTTTAGCAGAAAGTTTATTGTTTTTTTGTTTGCAGCCTTGTTACCATCTATACAAAAGTCATATTTGCATTGAAATGTGCATGTATATAGGCAAAATATAGCTGCAGTTGTTGCTGAAGAGATTTTTCCACTATTACTGCTGTATATGTAAGTCATGGGCTATCAGTGAGAGAGTGAACCACAAATGCAACTACAGTAAATTTACCACACTCAATAATGGTATCTACTGCAGTGGTGGTTCTAGCTTGTATGGCACCCTGGGCGAATCCCCCCTTCAGCCCAACCCCCCCCCGCCCACCAAAAAAAAAAAAAAAAAAAAAAAAAAAAGCACCACACATGTGCACTAACTGTAATTTTTATTCAGACGTTTGGAACAACACAAATAAATAATCATAACATTTAAAACTATATACATATACAACATATACAAAAATAAGACTCATAAATCAAAAAAAAAATCAGAAAAACAGAAGTCTATGTGGACCAAACTGTGAATCATTTTTCATTGCTTTCACACAAAACGCATTTAATGACCACATTTTCCAAAATCCATGAACTCTTTTCTCATTCATACTTCACCACCTGCAAAACACTATAATTTGCAGCACATTTTTCAAATGCTAACACACTGTTTTCAAAACTGTTAAAAACACATTCAAAACAGAATGATGGCAAATTTAATGCATTTCTGCAGTAACCATATTGAAATATACAGAAAATCTTAGCAGAATACTTACAATAAAATGAAATAATAAGCATTCCAAACACAGCTGATTGCAATTTCAGCTGAACACCTACCCAGGTGTCCTGTTTTTAGTCTCGTTACCATACTGACAAAAGGGGATGGCTTTGGAATGATTTAGTTTGGAAACACGGATCGAGGAAGACAGGTTGCTGGGGGAAATAAGAGTGGTACGGAGAGGAAGAATGCGTGGAGGACAAAGGAGAGGAAGACCAAGAGCAGTGGTCTTTGTTGAGATAAGGGCTACAATTATTGATCATGTTGTAAACCATGGTCTCTCTTTGAGAGAGGTCGGTTCAAGGGTGCAACCAAATCTGCAGCGTTCAACAGTTGCATCAATAGTACAAATTTTCCGGCTAAACAACAGGTGAGATGTACATCCTTCAATGATAATTGAACTACATATTACAGTACAATACAGTACATTTACATTTTTACATGTACTGACATTCTGAAATGTTTTGATTGTTTTGTGTTTTACAATAGGATCCAAAGGTTGCCTCCCACAGGTAGAATATTTTCAGATGCGCAGGAAATTGCCATTGTTGACATGGTAATTGACAACAATGCAATAAAACTGCGGGAAATTCGGGACAGAGTGCTGGCAGACAGTATTGCTTTTGGGAATGTGAATACGGTCAGCACAACAACAATTGCCAGAGTGCTAGACAAACATAAAATAAGGATGAAGCAGTTGTACACTGTACCCTTTGAGAGAAACGGTGAACGTGTGAAAGAACTCCGGTATCAATCTGTCCAGGTAAGATGACTGTTTGATAACCAAACAGGGTACATACACAGCTATGCATAATGTAAAGTACTGTAAAACTGTGGATTTACTGTATTTCAGAGAGTAATGGAAATGGAAGCCAGGCAAAACTGCACATACATTCATCTTTGTGGATGAAGCTGGATTCAACCTGGCAAAAACACGCCACAGGAGAAGAAATGCGATTGGACAGACAGCAACCGTGGATGTCCCAGGCCAGAGAGGAGCTAAGATCACAATGTGTGCACCACTCTCCAATGATGGTTTGCTGTTACACAAACCACTCATTGGCCCCTACAATACAGAGAGCAACTAATGTCTAAATACATATGGTAACCAAATATTCACATGGTTATTTCCTTTATTCCTTTGAGGATTATATATTTTGCTGTTTGAGATCTTCAGCAATCTGCCCAGTGGTGAGTAGGCAACATATTGTGTGAAGTAACCTAATGTAGCTAAAGTATCAACTCATCTGCTATCAACTGCTGAAAAGGCTTAGCAGGGCATAAGCTGAGTTTAATGTAGAGGTCACTTGAGCTTCTTGAGCTTCTCTTTTTTGGCTTTTGCCAGCATTAAACTTGAACATAAAAGTAGTTTTCTGTTAATGAATTAACAAGATCCTCCCAATCACAGCCGTAAACACCTCTGTTGCTTTCTTTGAATATTGTTGTCTGTGAAACAGAAGAATGGGTTTAATCTTTCCCACAAAAGATTAGACTGGCTGACTTCTGTCTGACTCAATATTTTAAGTCCTCTTGCATGCACCCTTCTAAGGGTTTGTTATGTAAACCCATTTCTTACACTTGCAGGTTTGTGCTAGGAAAATTGGCAAAGAAGTCTTGGAAAGCAAAAACTAGGGCCTGGGTTAATGTCTGTATCTAATCAGGGACTGCCCCTTCATTTTTCCAAGGACTAATTAGCATTTGGAAGGGCAGGGGAGGGCACTGAACATGCCTCATCGGATGTCACAGAATTTGGACGCTTGTCTGGCTTGTTTGGACCCTCATACCCTTCCTAAAAGATGATTTTACTAGGGTACCTTTGTCTAAGCCTTGTTAAATATTACGATGGGATCAGGTTGAAGCTTTGCAAGGAATAAAACAAAATCCAGTTTAGGATCCTGAGGTACTGTCCTATGTTCTGAGGAATTGCACTGATTAATTTAGTTGTTTCTGATGGCTCACATTTCTTTCACACTTTTATACTTACTGTTGTATTCCTTACAGCAGTCTGACAGCTGACACTAAAGGGCACCAATGGCTTTTTGTTACTTTACTCAAAGGTTGGTGTTTAATCATTTTAAAATTGATTTGAAAAATGTATTAATTAAAGGTTCTCTGTAGGCTTGAACCCCAGGGAGAGTATTTGGTTTGACAAACCAAATGTAACTGGCCAGAATGTCTGGGTTACTTGTGCCTTCCCAGCCACCGTAGTTACTTCTTGGCTGACACACAATCAGCTGATTGGACGGCAGCATATTTAAACCCCCAAAGTAGCACCCCTAGGCAGTATGCTCATTCCTGGTGGGTTTGCTTGGTTCTTACTGGACACTGCCATGCTGTGGAAACACTGTTTCATGCTATTGCAACAGACCTACAGTGTGTATGTAAGCAATTGCTGCAGCTTGCAGGTAGGGAGCAGGACCTTTTTCCCTTAAGTTGTACTGCACATAGTAAAGTTAAAAAAAATGCTCATTGGAAATATCGACCAGTTCCTATCTCTCCTGTCAGCAGGAAAAAATGCAACCGCACCTGTGGCTGGTTACTGGATGGTGGCTCCCTTTCCTTTGCTACTGCATGAGGTGGATACACATGTAACAGTTATAACATGCACTTTCACCTTGACCACTGTTTGTTGTGTGTGGGAAAGTGTGATTTTTTTTATTTTCTTTATTTTATTTTACCAGAAGTCCCATTGAGATCAAAAATCTCTTTTACAAGAGATACCTGGCCAAGATAGCAGCCGTACAGACTCTCAACGTATTAAAAACACAACATGTACAACATATAGAACATAATATACAAAAATCCAAAACAAAAAAACAGCTATTTAAACTCAGTGGCGTCTTAAGAAAAGCAACGACATGTCTCATTCACCACATTCTTTACGATTGACTTAAATTTATCAACAGATATAAATGTATCCAATTTTAAATCTTTCTGTAGATTATTCCATGTCCAAGGTGCATGGTAAGAAAATGTAGTTTTCCCCAGATTTGTCATGTACCCAGGGTACATTAAAAAGCAGCCACCTGGAAGAGTGTAGCTGGTAACTACCCGAGCTGGGGCAGAGAAGGGTACAGAGGTAAGCTGGAAGTTTACCCAGATTCTAGGCACTGAGAGCACAGACACCTGTGAATTGTGTGCAGGGTCAGCCTCCTTCCCCCATTCCAGTTAACCACTCCATTTGTATTCATTCATTCCCTTGTTGATAGCCAGTACCCTATCCCATTCTATTCTGCTTGCTTAGTCCTGTTTTTATTGTAGCTTTTAATGATTGCTTACTTAAATTGATTGTTTACTGCTTTATCCACTTAAGCTTTTAAAGATTTATCAATAAAATTGCCTATCCAATGCAGATATACATCTCTATCATTTATTACAGAACCTAAACATGTACATATGCCACTTTAAGCCTGATATTGGTTTGGTTGGGTTGTATTAGACTCTTAAGGTGCAAGTCCTTAGGTGGCATAGTCTGGCAATTAAGTCTAAACATTGCATGTCCAACCATATATTCAGAACCGAAGGCTACACAAGCATAGACTAAACCAATGACCCTGGTAAGCAAAGATAAGCACTTTCCATGGATTTTATTATCCTGTTGAGCTATCATTGGTACTTTTTAAACTTGGGACCCCCTAGAAGGGACTAATTTGGCTGAGATGCTCCCTGTTAGTGGGGAAATCTGATCCCTGCAAATGGGTGCAAACTGATGGTTCTCAGAAGCACTACAGGGAACGAAGTCATGTCAAGCCACACAAGACACTGGGGGAGATCAGGGCCAACCCAACTAGATCCTTAAAGGACTTCTCAAGTCAGTTTTTCCCTCTCCCTCTCCATATGGCTTGAGGCATGGCAGTATCCCACTGAAGCTGTGGCATGCCAGTGCTCTACAGAGGTTGAGGCATGGCAGCACTTTATTTAAGGTGAGGTGTGGCAGTGCCCTGTAAAGGCTGAGGCACAAAGTGTGAGTTGAGGGTTCTACAGACAGGTCCAGAGTTATTGGCACTCTTGATAAATATACACAAAAATGCTGTAAACTAAAATGCTGTTACTGACAAATGTTGTTTCCCAACATGTCTAAAATGGTGTGCTTTATTAATGATTCAATGAAATCAACCAAACTTGCTTCTCCTTGTATGCATTCCTCTTTTGCTGCCAAACATGCCGATGGTGTATATGGCCAAAAAGTTCAATTTTTGTCTCATCTGACCATAGCACTCTCTTCCAGTCATAGTTCCAGTGATGTTTGGCAAACTCCAGGCACTTGGTTTTGTTTCTTGTGCTCCTTGGGTTCTTTATTGCCTCCCTCATCACCTTCCACCATCTTCGGTGTGAACAACGTGCACTTGGGTCCTCTTCTTGGCATGATTGTAACCATTCCATTTGTTTTAAATTTTCTGATCATTGCCCTTACAGTGCTAAGTGATATGTTTAACTGTTTATGTATTTTTTGTAGCCATTACCAGAACTGTGAAGGTCAATCTGTGTTTTTTGAATTGACTGTTCCTTGGTGATGGATGACAAAGGAATTTTGCATGCGTGTTACCTCATTTTTATACCCTAGTGAAACAAGAAGTAATGGAATGACAGAATATAGTTCCTTTAGACTGAGATTAACCTAACTAAAATTTATTGACAAATTTATTTACAATATAATTTTGACACCTATGGTTTTCAGAAAAAATGCAAGAAGCATTGAAACATGAGAATATATGTATTGAAATAAAAGTATATAGTTTTCACATATTTTCGAACACAACATAAACTCAGATAATGTATATTATATGCAAAATGTTTTTTTTTTTTCATTTTTATCCAGGGTGCCATATATTCTGGAACTGACTGTATATCCTGTGTATGTGAATTTTGGAGGTCCATGGCAGAGTACATTGCAGGGTTTTCTTCACTGCCGGTGAAGTAGATCCTGATTGTTTTTGTTATGTTGATTTTTTTTTAGTATGTTTTTCCCACATTGTTTTATTTCCACAGTTCCTTCCAAAGTTAGAGGTTACACTGTGACATTGAAGCGCCGGTCAGCACACCCCTCAAGCTCTTCTGCTTCATGTAGCTTCATTTCTTATTCACCTCAACAATGTCACACAGAAAGACGTATTTGATAGTATTCATGCAAATGATCAACTATTCACAAAAAGATCTTTATCCTAGCATGGATCACTAAACACCAGGTCTTTCATTTTGCCCATCTGCTGATGATACCTAGCAACCAAAGTGTTGCCCACACTATAAATTATACAGTATATTAATATGGTAGGATGATCAGTCATATAACGGTGGCTGTTGTCAGTGTCATGGAGAGAGCTTTCACACACTGTAAAGAGGAAGGTTCTACTAGCTCCATAAAGCCAGCATGGTCTGTTTTAAGCACAGGCAGGTAACTTTCTCACCTGGAATGGGTGCAGGAAATTGTACATTGTGATTAAAATGCATGGATCTGGTCAGATGGACATATCAGCTAAGAACAGTTCTGAACAGTTTTAAAAGACAAGCTGTGACCAGTTATAATGCAAACTCATTTAGAGTTGGATAAACCATTCAGACTTCACACAAGGACATGTAGAGAAAATTACTCCCAGTTGCCCAGGATGTGCTACTGGGCTCGTAAACTCTCAGGGGAACCTCACTGGAGTGAGATGTAATAGGTGTTATTTGCACTGAGTTCTTCACAGATACATTTTTGTGAATGAATGCTTTACAGATTAAGCAGACAACAGAAGACCAGTCAGGTCATGTGTTACTCTGCTCCCTCTATTATAACACATCTTAAATGGGGAGGGGGTGGGGTCAACTTGCATACACATCCATTTCCTCCTGACCATCTGAACAGCGCATTGAGTAAAAGTCATGGAAAATACAAATTCCATCTAAGTGGGAACTCTATGGGGGTTGATGCTCAGTTGGACACTATGCTGATTTTTATTTCAGCGGTTATTGTCAGGGCTCCGCCCCCTTAATCCGCGGCGTTTTTGTTTTTCCCCGTCCCTGTGCTTTTGTTTTCCTTGTGTTCCAGCCCCGCCCCGCTCCCTGCCTGGTCTACGCCCACCTGATCTCCTCATTACCTGCACCTGCCTGCCTGCTCACCTGCATCCCATTGCCTCATCACCCCAGCCCTATATCTTCCCTGCGTGTCTCTGACTTGTTGCTAGTTGGTTTCAGTGATTTTTCCTGTCTCGTCCCCGCATTAGTTTCCGTGATTTGCTTGCTGTCGCCGTTCCTGCCTGCTTCCTGACTTAGTTTTCTGCCTGCTGCTTTGGAACTGTTTGACGCCACTTCCCTGCCTGGTTCCTGACTCTGCCTGCCCCGACTACCGATTCTGGATCTGCCCCTCGAACCCTGCCTGTCCCTGTACCACGAACCGCCTACCGATTCTGATTAAACGCTTGGAATCGCATACCCTGTGGTCTGCGTTTGTGTCCCGATCTCCGATCCTGACAGTTATTGTGTGCAGGTTGAGGCTGAAGGAAAGAGACTGCAGATCTCTCTCTAAGCAGAGGCTCTCAGCAGTTGCAGCATCATGCTACACCATGTCTTTTTCCTGTGAAAAGAATGTCATCTGTTTCAACAGCTGAACTGCAGGGCACTAGTGGGAACTATAAATCTACAAATGGACACTCTTTTACTGTTTTTCATTTTGTAGCATTTTTCCTCTTGGATACTAGCTGTCTGAGGGCCTGGTTTGGGAAGTAGGCCAGGCGGGAATGCACTTTCCACTGTTGGGGTCCTGATATACACTAGACATGAGGTATAAACATGCACAGGTACCTCTACTTTTGGGGTGTGGGTGGGTGGGGGTCCTTTTGCCATTTGTTGATTGCCTGAGCACAAATGTAGATCCAGAAAGGATATAGGCTGTTTCTTATCTCATTATAAGCATTTAATTTATCCCAGAACAGAACAGCAACACTCATCCCAGATTGTGGAATTGCAAGAGTAAAAGAGTAAAATTGCAATGTATTGCAGTGTGACAGAGACACATTGGCATTTTGTGGTAAGCATAATCTGTCCAGTTCCTGAAACATTCACCAAATGTCATACTGGGGTTTTATGAAACCTTATTAGCCACTGGCACACCAATGTAAAATGGTCTTTAAGTGAACCTATACATAGCTGCACTTGAGTGATTTCCAAGAAATGGCTGACGTTTACCCGCTTGTCCTGCCAAGGGGATATGACTTTAGCAGACAGGGTGTGGGGAGCAGCCCAGCACATCTCGAGGGGTCTGCATCCCCCGTAGGATGTTATCATGCTCACACAGAGCCATGCATATGTCTGCTCCTCCCCTGCCTCTTCATCCCATCATCCAGTCCTTCAAATAGCTATCCCACATGGCTGTGCAGGCATAATCAGGGCACTTTACATTACATGATCTGTGGGTTTGTTTTACATTACTGACATACCAGTGTGTCTGAGCACCATGACAGATGGCTACCTCCCTTATGTTAGGTCAATGAGTGTAATATTAGTGCAGAGCAGCAGCTGTTTGCCAGTTTAATTGGTAAACAAAACAACACTCTTTCTGGGTTGGTTTCATGCATGGCTAGCCCACAGACACAAAAGGAATAAACTCAGATTACCTTTGGCCTCATTGAGAGCTGTGCAGGTGGGGAAATTCAGCCCCCCCCCCTAACACAGCCATGCACATGTTTGAGTTACTGTGCTTTTTACAATAGTTATTTTTACAATCATTCCACTATGGAGCAGTGTACATTTTACAGAAACTTATCTTTGTCTGAACAACCAGCCTCTACCCTGATCATTGCAGACACAATACACTTCGTATGTAGCACGCTGTCCTACTTTAGCAGGTCAATCACATTCAAGTTACTAGTCATAGAAACACAGTCTGTCTCTGATAAACAGACAGACATGGTGCCCTCTATCTGTCTCTAATAAACAGAGACATTCTCAGGGGTTTTCAGTTGATCAGTATAACCACACTCGTGGGGACAATGAAAGCTCTGCTCATTGCACGAGCTCAATTTGCACCATTCTTACCAGCAAGAAGCCTTGTAGCCGTGTGCAAAAGGCCAAGCTGGAAAACAACATGAGATCACATCACCTGTTGTATTCAAGGGTTTATCAGCATTTAAGTGTGAATCTGCCAGTATATGGGGCAACAATGACTCAAACTTCCTCACCCTTCATTTCCCAGAACGCACTGCAATCAGAGAAAAGAAATGAGGGGTGCAGGATGTCCTCTACCTGTAATTGGCTCCTCCAAAAGTCAGTTATTGGTAGGATCTGATCATTTGTGTGGAAAATATAGATGGCTCAGTTTTGACAGACTTAATTGTTTCCAAGATATTTTGCAGTATTGATTACAGATGTAGTCTCCACACACACCTACACAGCACTTCAAAGTTTAGAGAATCTGCTTTAAAGAATTCCCATATTCAGTGGGCCACTTCTGTCTTGATACAGCTGTACTGCAGCACCTATGGCCCAGCCTTCAGTTGAAGGGGATGCTGAAAAGCTGAGAGACACAATAAAGCTGCCTCCTACAAACCTTGTGGGGAGTTAAACAAGCAAGACCTTACATCATAAACGACACCGTGTGCAGGACCAACATCATCAACGGCCTCATTTAGAGGGGATTCAAATATTGACAGTGACGTCGGAATGGCAATAGTGTGCCTCACACTTGACACCAAAATAGCTCTGACAAACTGCCATAAAGGCTGGGAGCAGCCTGGTCCTGGATTTCTAGCCATGTAAGCCTGAGACAGCTCTGTTTGTACTTGGGTAACTGAATCACACATCCTGAACACTGGAGCTGTGTGTACTTTCCCACCAGTTTGCTTCTCCATGGACTAGTGATCAGAGAGTGAAACCACAGAGAATACACAATCTGTACACAATGCACTCACAGCAGACATAATTTGAAATTCCTTAAACTATATTTTAACATAGAAATTTTAACATATAACATAGAAAGCCCTTAAAAAGCTACATGTGTGTACATGGGAACATATTCAAAGTATAATTTACTGAGGATTCTGTGACTGAGAGGTGGTCTAAGTGGCTGTAACCTGTGAAGGAGAACCAGAGTAAAGCCTGATGTCACTCATATTCAGTCATACAGACAATGACCCCAAGTTAGCACTGCTTAGCTTAGCAGCAGAGAATTGTTTCATTATACAGGTCTGCTCCTACTTTGGGAAACCAGTCCTCATATGCTGTTTATAGATATATATAGCGATAAATCTGTTGGGGTTAGTCTAGGGGTTATAGTCTGTCACTAAACTGGTTAACTGTTGCCAGCAGCTGGCACTTTGTCTTGGTAAGAGGGAGGATTCCACCTTCTTCGTGGTTTATGGTTTGAAAGCATCTGTTTATCTGTAGGATTAAGTAAAGCATATACAAAAGAATAGAAACGCTTATAGGCCTATAAATAATTGTTAGGGTGACGACGTCCCGTTTTTCCCGGGACAGTCCCGTTTTTCAGCACTTTTTTTGGTGTCCTGACTTATTTTTTCCTGTATTTCTAGGTTCATTAAATTTGAATCAAAGATGACTATTAAGCATCTTTATTTTAATAATGGGCTTAGCTTACATAGCCAAGGAGCAGCCCCAGTCATGCGATAATATCATGTAAACAATCAAAGGAACCGATCACAACCAATAAAATCACCCCATATAACATTTAAAGTACGAATTCAATAAATTATCCAATCACAATCCCTTACCAAAAGACCTACAGTTAGTGAAGTGATTGAGGGGTCAGTGAATGAGAGCGAGCATGGTTAAATAGCCTGGACTAAAGAAATCTGAAGGAAAATGTCAAAGAAACATGCTTGTACATTTAACGAGGATCTTCAAAAAGAATTTAAATTTTTGAAACAGGAGTCACAGTCAGAGCCTGGTAGAGTGAGATGTGAGATTTGCGGAGTTTGCTTTTCCATTTCCCACGGTGGCCGAACTGACATCACACAGCATGTGCATACAAAAAAGCATCTGGATGTTGCAAAAAGTAAGTGTGGCACACCAAGTGCAAGCGATTTTTTGTGAGACAAAGTCCCGAAGATGATAAAGTGCATGCAAGTGAAGGTCTTTTCGCATACCATTCTGTTGTGCATGGGCATAGTTTTTGACCAGCTGACTGCACTGCGAAATTGATAAAGAAAATATATGATTTGAAATTTTCTTCTACCCACACCAAATCTGAGGCCATTATATGCAACGTACTTGCTCCTTTATCAGAAGAAGAACTTAACTGTGATTTGGAAAACTGCTCATTTGTCACATTGACTATAGATGCATGCATTAAATTGTTCCCTGTACTTGTGCGTTATTTTAATCCACAAAACGGTGTAACAGTTGTCAAGCTAATTGAATTAGCATCTTTGCTGGGCGCAACATCTGAGTTGCAAACAGACTATATTTCCAACATCATTAAAAAGCATCACCTTGATCAAAAACTAATTGCACTGTGCGCCAACAACACTAACACAAACCTTGGAGGTGTTAAGAGGGCTGGCAAGGGCAATACCTGGAGAAAGCTGCAGTTGAAACTAGGAAGGGAGATTTTGGGTTTTGGCTGCAGTGCACACATCACACATAACACCCTACAAACAGCAGTGGACTGTCTGCTGATGGATTTGGAGAGTTTTGCCATGAAGGTATACAAGTACTTTCATATCTACACAATGCGAGTTGGGGAGCTGAAAGACTTTTGTGATTTTGTGCATCTGGACTACCAGAAATTACTACAGCATGGTAACACACGTTTCCTATCTCTTGGTCCGGCCCTTGAAAGAACACTTCACCTTTTCGAAGGTCTGTGTGCATATTTTCTTTCTCAAGAAAAATGCCCAAAGTTTCTAAGAGATATTTTTAGCGACCCCTACACTATTCTTTGGATTGGCTTCGCAGTTAAGCAAACTGCCACTTTTAACCGTGCAATTGAGCTGGTAGAGCAAGACTACATATTGCATATTCATGATCTGAGAAATGTCTTACAGGCCAGGCATCAGGAATCATTCATTCCCACCAACATTAAAAAGCAGTTGGATGCCCTGGTTGAAGCAGGTGACATACAAGCTGATGATTTCTTTTGTGCAGTGAGAACTTTTATTCAGCATCAGTGGAATACCTGCAAAATTGGAGGTGCTCATTGGATAATACAGAACAACTTCAGTGGGCCCTACTGAAAAGCGTCCCAGAGTGGAGTGAGATTCAGAGCAGTCTTGCCATTTTCCACTCCAGAATCCCCGCTCTCACTTGGATTGACGAACCCGCGCTCTTTGATGAATGGGCTTGTGCGAATGTAACTGATGTTTCTCTGCTGTGTTGTGTTTAATTAAAAATGATGACACACCAATTTTTGTACCACAGTCGCTTTATTCTTGCTCGTGGTAGAAAAAAAATGAAGAAACATGCATTTAGCCATGCACAAACAATCTCGTCATGCACCGTTGTGTAACAGCAATGTGCATTCATGCGAATGGGGCTGTTCAGCAATGTGCATTCATGCAACTGGGACCGTTCTAACAACTAGAAATACAAAATTTACAGAAACTCAATTAAACAGAGTACCTAGTAGAAAAAAAATGAAGAAACATGCATTTAACCATGCACAGCCGATCTCGTTATGCACCATTGTGTAACTAGCATACAGAAGAGAAAATGATCAGGCATGCATGCAACACACGGGATTTTCAGTACCGCTACTGCTATAACTAGCCAGTTAGCTGGCTAGCTTCTAGTATATATTTGGTGTTGTAACCAAAAATACACACAAGAAAATTACAAAACTTCTCACATACATGCCGAAATGTAACATCAACACATTCAAATGAACTCTACCATCCAATATTCACTTTATAATTAAAACATTACATTTACATGGGCAGTGTCTGAAACATTCAACTTACCAAGCAATGTGCATTCATGCGACTGGGACCGTTCTAACTGAAACACAGCCCCACGTCAACATGATGAAACACACAGGTTGACAAGATTCCACCTTATAGAGCAAGAGAATGAGACACTTGTAAGAGCTATTACCCATTGGTTATTTATGAATGGCAAGTGTTATACGAAAAAACATTGTGTGTCCTCACATCACTGAGTGGAACCTGAACATGACAACCGTGTCTGAGCTGGAGAGCAAGACAGACAACTTCGAAGTCTTATCCAAGGTTGTGGAGTTCATTTTATGCCGGCCGGGAACATCTGCATCTCAGATACTGATGCAGCGTCGGCCTCTAGTTCTCATGATTTATCGGCACCTAGGTAAGGACTAACGCTTTTCCATTTTTATGGGGGGATGGGGGGGTAGTGTTGTTGGGGGTGAGGGCTGTCCCGTTTTTCACATGGAGGAATCTAATAATTATACAATTTTCTCTTCATTCTTGATAATGATTGTCAGTTTTTGAGTGATATGTTGTATGGTTGTGTAATGTATAATGGGTTCAGTTCAGTAATCAACCACTTCTCTATATGTGTGTGTCCTTGCATGCATACATTAAGGAGAATTCCAAAACCTTGTTTCAATTTTTCTTTGCAGTAAGTTTTTTGTTGTTTTGTAGCTTAAGAGAGCTTTTTATCCATTTCATCCCAGAAATGTCCTTGGCACACTCCTCATGTTTCAAACAGTTTGCAAACCAAGGCCAATAACAAAGAGCTCCTGAAAAATGTCAGTAAATTTAGTAAATCCAGTTGCATAATGATGGAATTTGTGGTAGGCTGTGGAGCTCAAGTCCCGTCTTTCTGAACACAAAGCTGAGAGGCAACATCACAGAGGATGGCTACGTCTCTCCCCCTCAAACCTGCTGCTCCAAGGCTGCATCCAGCCTTGCTGGATTGCATTTGCCCCCCTGTGGTAATGTAAAGCAGTGTTTGAAGGAGCGGTGAAGTGCAGAAAATGCTAGTACAGCTGCTTTGGCAGATCAGCCTCAAGGGGCTGTCAGAAGGAGCAAGTCGCTGTCTGCCACTGCATAGGTCCGAAACACCAATCTGTAATTATATTTTGTTCCACCAGCAAGAACACAAGTCATTATCAGGGCATGAATGGTTCAGTATTGCACTGTTGGTTATTGTTCACTAAATATTCAATTTCTCCATGTTCTTGTGAATGAGTCATGGATGTTTGTTTTGGCTGCTGTTGTGCATTGAAGGATGCACCCTCAGATATCCTCCAGGACATGTTGGTGACCCCACAAACAGCTCAGTTTCAGGGTTTCCCCACTGTTTCACAGCTGCAGCCAGGGGTCCTCCTGGGGTCTTCTGCAGTCTGGAGCTCCTGAAACACACATAGGGAAGTACGCGGTATGGGACCCACAAAAAGGGCAGGAGAGGCGCAGGAAGACTCCACTATTTGGATCAGTTTGGGTCAACAGGTCCCTTTCAAGGGGCCACAGAACCAGAGGGCACTCAGCGGGAGTAAGATGGAGAGCTGGGGGCTATTTTAACCCTGCCTCATGTGTCAGAGGTCACACAGAAGGAGGAGATAAAGATAAAAGAGGTGGAGCCAAGCTGACACAATTGTTCAGAGGGAAAGTGCAGTCCCAGAATTGCCAGTGTGCCATCACATTAGAGGGCAGAGTAGAATATCGACAGCCAGAAAACAATTTCCACATTAAAATTTTTTTCAAAAGCGCTGGGGACCCTGAGAAGCCCAGCATGTCTTTTTGGTGAACAGCATGTTTGTTTTGGTCTATCAGATGAGCAACACTCCCTCTTTTTAATAGCTTGTGATGATGTTGCCCAGTAGTCCACATGGTGTGGACACGTTTTCTCAGCTAACACAACAGGTTCTAGAGACCAGGACTCAACTTCACATGACATAAGCTGAGGAGAGAGGATTACAGATGTTCTCTTTATGTGCTTTACAAATAAATTCCTGTAATATTCCACTGGATCTCAAGCTTTCCTCTCTCTCCCCCACTCACTGGCTAGGAGCTGTGCCTGTGCTCCTCCATGTTTTGTTACTACTGAACAGTGACACCGATTTAAGATGCTAAAATAACACATCCAGGGGCCAGATTCATGCCCCTCTCTCCGCTACTCTCTCAGATGGCACGTGAATGCGTCAACATGCTAGAGGCACGGCTGAATGTCTCATCATGTGAGAACTGTGATGTTTAACAATACATTGGATACAAGATGGAGCAGGATGCCTCACTGGCAGCAGAGGCCTAGAATAGCATTTTTACAGCATCAGCCGTTTTAAAGGCACTCCTTTTCAGAGGCACTCATGGACTTTTACATGTTCTGATGTGTCACAGACGTTATTTAAAGGGCTCCTTTTTTGCAACTAAACTCACAAATCCCAACAGCTGTGTTACCCCAGGGGCAGGGGAAAAAGACTCCAGCATGTCTAGTTTTCTAGTGCATATTAGGTCAATATTTTGAAGGTATAAACACATGCAGTAACTTATGAACATGCAAGAACAGTCTTGGGGAGATGTGTCTTCCCTGTGAAATTAGTGTCCTCTCTGCTGGTGTGATGAGTGTTCACAGTGCTATTTGATTGGCGGTGCCACAAGTAGGACTGTTTCCCAAACCACTGAAGCTCTGTACTTTACAGCCCCACAGGCCATGTGACTGGCAGCAGGTGCAATCAGACCCACAATATGAAGAAATGTGCTTTGAGTCTGGTCCTTTAGTACAGGGCTGCTCTTGGAGGAGACATGCAATACATAAGCACTGTTTCAGGGCCAGAGGCTGTGTCAGGTTCAGCTCTCTCTTAGGGCAGCAGCTGGCCACTCCAGGCTGAAGAGCCTCCAGTCTGTGCTGAAGGCATGCTGCTAATATACCTATGACATTACCTCTGCTCTCACGGTCCCTCTGAGATCTGGAACAGATATTTTAGGCTTGGTAGGAGACATAATTACGTATACACATTCATCCTGTGTATCCTGCCCAACTGAACATGCACTGCTGTGCATGGGATAATCATTTGGGGCTATACATCTCAAGATGAGAGTCTTGTGGTCTGCTAGCAAGATCCACCCTTTAATTAGTACAGGAAAAAAGGCACCCTCCTTTACCAAAACACATGTGAGGACACCACAGTTGCTTGCTGCTTGCACAAAGCATTTCCTGCTGGAAGGGAAATAGGGAGACTCCAGCCTTCATGCACTCAGACCACTTTGTATGAACTGAAATTTCATGCATTGATCAAACATGGAACATGACACTTGTCATAACTAGTTAATTAATGATTTTGCTGAATAATAGTCTTCAGAGGACAGTTACATGATAGTATTTATCAGTCTGAGGGATGGTCTGTTTTTACATGGCAGACTCATGTGAATGTAAAAAGTATTGCACTGTAGTTATCTGTAGATGCATCACTAGTGCTTTGCACTTTAGGGCTGTGGAAATAAGTCTGGTAATATGACTCCTTTCAGCTCCATCATTCATTTTATGAGATTGGCATCTCCATAACGATAATAGCTCATGTGTCCCTGCTTGTGGTCATAGACACCCTGGCCAAATATTTTATTATGCAATGAAGACATACACAAGTGAGTATAAACAGACAGAGAGTGAGAGTGACTATAAACAGAGACAGAGTGAGAGGAACATAGATATGAGCCTAGACAAATACACTATGCAACATAACTGCTGTACATCCTTTCTGTTTATCTTCAGGGTTATACAGCAACATGGAGCCTAGATCACACCATCTCTCCACCACTGAATTCTACATCACCTATCCTTTTGTTTGCAAAGACTGGATGTTACACTACAGCCCTGGTATATAATCAATTCCAGATTTGCAAACAGACACTGTTTTACATAGGATAAAATAGGCAGGATTTCTTTAAGTGGTGATTACAGATTACAGAATTGTTTATAAATGTATGTTGATTTTATTTATGAAAATACCCTTGTTTCCTCCAGCTCACTCTGGTTCCTGATAGAATTGTGTGTTAATGTAGCTCTAGCATATAGCTCTTTATACCTGGAGCCTATTGCACTTGATTAAAGCCGGTACAGCTGGTGAACACTTTAATAAAATTGAAGATTTACAGTAGGATCTGTGAGGACTGTCAAAAGCAGTGCTGATATTGACTAACAGCTGCTGTTCAAAGAGCAGAAACACTTAAACACTTAAAATCTCAGAATAATGAGCTTATCATATTAATGTCCTACTGATGGGTATGCTGATATTCTGACTATTTGCCAAAATTGGAGGTGTAACAGAGACACCCAGGAGAGGTTAAATTAGTTGAATTCCACAAGTCCTGTGACTATCTAGGGCTCAAGCTGTTCTTAAGAGTGATATCCTGTGGTTGTCTGTGTTCTATTTAAAATTCTTCCACCTCTGTGATAGTAGTTTCATGTTATATTGTAATAATATGTTGTAGAAATATAATTATGTGCGAAAGCGTCTACCCATTAGCATATCTGTGAGTTAATCAATCTTGACAGTAAATGACAGGCTCAAACAGTGAAGCATTTTACACATGCTGCTTTTTGGTGTTCCACCAGAGGTTAAAGTAAGAAATGTAAGTAGGAATGGGGGTGCTAGTGAGCAGGCAATGGAGTAGGCTGCAGTTTGGTGAGCTCTGCTGAATTTTGGTTTAAAATTATATTTTTAGCACTCCTTGTCCACCAAAAAAGTACAGAATATACGTTTACGTTCATTCTTAATTTTTATTTTCTTTCACTTTGACATCCTCACGTAAATGGCCAAAAGCTTGCGACAGTTTACCTACACGGGAAGAAGCATTGCTAACAGGCCTAACATCTCCAGTTGCGAGAAATCGGCAAGCAAGCTAACAGTCATGGCGGACACGAAGGCTGAAATCCTTACCTCTCTGAAAGATGACATCTCCACATTACTCCGATCAGAGCTAAAGACTGCTCTCGCTGGTGAATTTGACAGTGTAAAAACCGAATTACCGGCTGTTAAAAAGAAAGTTGTCAACAGCATTATGGTGCTTTGCTCTGACCTGGAGACTATGAAACAGACTGTAACAGATATGGAGCATAGCCTGTCTGCATGTTCAGATGAGGTAACCTGCCTACAGACTACTGTACGTAAGCCTGAGATGGAGGTGGCTAGTTCACAGGAAAAATGCCTGGATATGGAAGGTAGAATGAGGAGGTCAAATATTTGTATGTTGAACGTAGTGGAGGAAGCGGGTTATGCTCTCCATCCTTTGTCTCAAAGCTGCTCAAAGAAGTGTTTGGCTTGGAAAAAGAAATGTTAATAGACAGATCGCCTCGGGGTCTCCAACCAAGGAGGGCAAACAGTAAACCCCGCGTCATTGTGGCAAAGTTACACTACTACCAAGAGTGTGTCAAGATTCTCCGCCATGCCAGGCAGGCGAGTGGCACTCCAGTGTGGCAGGCACCAGATCCGCATTTAGTCAAGAAGTCAAGAAACTGCTGAAAGACCACGATGGCATCCGCTACGGTATTTACCACCCCGCCAAACTTCGCATTACCCACAATGGAATTGTAAAAGACTTTTGGGACCCGGAGGAGGTGATGGCCTATGTGAAGTTGAACATCATCCGAAATGAAGAAACAGTACCCGTCCCAAATGTTGACTGAGGTTCAATCAGTTGTCAGACACTGAATTGAATATGCTATTGTTTCACAGGTCTATGTCTCTTCTCTCGGTGAGTAGATGACTAGCCTATTAGTCGGACAGTGAAAGGATTTATATAAACAGGTAAAAATATATATTTTTTGATATTACTGTTACCTGGCTGTATATTAGACTAAGTTCAATGTTATAAATTAACGCTTTTGTGAATTGATCATATGATTAAAGCAGAGCAGCTTGTTAGACTAGAGTTCTCCACTACAAGCGCTAATGTGTGGATATTCTTGCAAAGGGTTTAGAGGGTTTACTCTGATAGGGGACGAGGGATGAGATGTAACTGCACCAGACCTTTGCTTTATATTACTGCTTTTCTGTTTTTGTTTTTTATTTCATGTAATACTATTGGAGGGTCTCTGTTTGGTATACTTACAGAGATATGAGTCCAACAATACATGTTAATACACAAAATGGAATATGGTTAATACACAGCTCTTGAAAGGGCCTACAGGTTGCCAGGTAAATTTTGTGAGTTGGAACGTTAAATCTCTAAATCACCCTGTTAAATGCAAAAAAGTGCTTTTTCACATTTGAATCAGCTGAATGTAGGGATTGCTTTTCTTCAGGAAACCCACTTGGGTACATTTGACTGCTTCAGACTAAGAGGAGGGTGGATAGGTCAGTCATACCATTCCAATTTTCATAGCAAGTCTAGGGGAACAGCAATCCTTATTACAGTTTTTTTACAATTGCTAACAAGCGTTTACCTATACTTAAGATACTTTTTCTAAACTCTTAACACAGCAACACACCTACATTACACAATTAGCCAAATAGTTAATTTTCTGCTCAAAACCACATTTTTTTCATTAAATGCCAACTCTATATTTCAAAATGCAAAAAAACTTTCTCTACAAACACTAAATCTATCAAAACACAGCAAACCTGACTCAATATCAAATATTCAAATACTCAATATTCAAAACACTAGCACATGTTTTCTATCCAAGAGGAGCATATAGTCAATCATAGCACAATGACTTTCAAAATACTAACAACAGCATTACTTTTCATGTTTCAGTTCCACCTGCATACAATAGACAATATGAAATCCATTGTTTTTTATAATTCAGTTTCCTTTTACTGTAAACCACTCTACATTTTTTGGTTGAGTGTCGAATGTGTGCATTTTTGGCAACATACTATCTAAAAGTGAATGAGTCATCTTTACTTCATAGAATGTACAGTAAAAAAAATAGTAAGTGACAGAATTGCGGCAGTAAAAGCCTTATTAGCAACATGAAATTGCTGTCAATGATCAACAAATCCAGCATTCATGGCCTTTGGTTCCAAATGTGTAAAAATAAAATACACAAATGCAGTAAAAAGGCACAGAAGGGAAAAACACAAAAATGCACAGTCCTGTTCTAATCTATATGATCTTCAGCATTTGGGCACATGTTCTCGTCCACATCACATCTTATGTCGTCTCTCGCTGTGCACCTTGGATAGAAACGCTTGGTATGCCTTATCCACCCCTGGCAGTCTTCAACTGAGATGTCTCTGCAGCCAGCATCCATTGCTTCCAGGAGGGACATTTGGTCATATGATGCACACATTCTTTCTCCTCTCCCCCTACCTCTCCTTCTCCCTTGTCCTGGTCCAACTACTCCTCTGCCTGGTCAAGCTACTCCTCTCCCTGCTCTGGCTGCTCCTCTCCCTGGTCCTCTTCCTCTCCCTCGTCCAACTACTCCTCTCCCTTGTCTAGACATTATTTTTTCTCTCTCTGCTCCTCTGTGTTGTTCTGTATTCACATTGAACAAAATCAAACCAAAAGTCCCTTTTTCACTGTATATGTCCATGTAATTGAAAGAAATTCAACACCTGGCTATGTCTCCGACTGAGATTGGAATCAGCTGTGGTTGGTCTATTTTACACAACTTAAATCAGCTATTTCTCAAAGTTTCAATGATCCGCTCATTCAAAAATGCTTATCAGCCGTTTCAATATAGCTATTGAGCTGCTGTTGTTGCAGAAGTAGAGGCTTTATACTATATTTAAGGTTTTGAACAATTGGGGTTTCATTTCTAGCATGCTGTGTGCAAGCATTTGTAAACAAGACAAGAAAGATCCATAATTTTGGTATTGGGTAAGCTTGTATGTAAAGAAAATTTAAGCATTTTAGAAATGTGTTAATTGACTGCATATTCTGTGAAAACAACATGAATTGTGTTAATGGTATGGTCCAAAACAGACAGATGTTGTGCTAATTGTGTTTAGAGTTTTGAAAATGTGACTACAGATTGGACAAAAGGATATTAGCGATTGTAAAAAACTATAATAAGAATATCCCATTTAAAATGTCAAAGGTTGAAGCAGATTCTTCTGGCAGGTGTGTTATAGTAGTGGGCAGGCTATATGATACAACAGTCATTCTGGTTAATGTATACGCACCAAATTGGGATGACAACACATTTTTTACTAATCTTTTTTCTCACCTACCAAATATGGATATACACTACCTTGTTTTGGCAGGAGATATGAACTGTGCACTCTCTTCCTTAGACCACAGCTCATCTAAAGCTATGCCTGTATCTAATGTAGCTCATACAATTGATTTATTTCTCAATACATACAGGATATCTGATATCTGGCACTTTTGTAACCCCACATCTAGATGCTATTCTTCTCATCTGGTCATAAGACCTACTTTCACATTGATTACTTTTTTATTGATAAAAACCTCCTTCCTCTAGTTAACCAATGTGAGTATCATGCGATAGTGATTTCTGACCATGCTCCATTGTCGATGACACTCCAAATGCCAGTCTCACATGTTAGCTATTGTCCGAGGGCTTTGTCAATTTTATTTCATCCGAAATTTCTATGTTTTTGCAACACAACCAGACACCAGGAATTTCCTCCTCAACTATATGGGAATCTATGAAGAAGTATTTGAGGGGACAAATTATATCATACTGTGCCCATAAGAGAAAATCTCAAGTGGAACACCTTGAGAAATTAACTAATGATATCTTAAACTTAGATGTAGTACTTGCTTGAGCCCCATCATATAAGCAGCGTTTGAAACTCCAAACTGAATTTAACCTTCTGTCAGCTAAGCATGCCAAAAATCTTATTAATAAAACACGTCACAGCATATATGAAGATGGTGAAAAGATCGGAAGGATTCTTACACATATTACTCATACTCATAAGTTTAATTCTAAGTTATATACATCAGAGTCACAAAAAATGAATCTTTTTGATAAATTAAGTATTCCTTTACTTGATTGAGAAGTAGCAACAGATCTTGAAGAACCACTCTCTGTAACAGAATTTTACTGTGTTTACTCTGTTTACTTCACGCTGTGAAGTCTATGCAAAATGGGCAATGCCTGGGTCCTGATTGGTTCCCCAGCAAATTCTTTAAGAAACTTCCGCTTTCTTTCTTTGAAGAATCATTTACCTCTGGTTCATTACCCCCAACTGTGCAACAGGCAGTCATATCCCTCATCCTCAAAAAAGACAAAAATCCCTCTGAATGTGGTCCTTTTTGTCCCATTTCCCTCTTAAATGTTGATAGTAAGCTGCTCGCTCGGAGATTAGAAACAGCCCTTCCCTCCATAGTATCAGATGACCAGACTGAATTCATTAAAAATTCACAGCTATTTTTAACATACGGTGGCTGTTTAACATTCTTTATGACCCCACTCCACCTGATATCTCAGGTACTAGGAAATCACTCCATGCAGAAAAAGCCTTCGATCGTGTGGAGTGGGATTACCTTTTTTACACTCAAACAATTTGGCTTTGGTCAAAAATTTGTCCGCTGGTTTGAGGTCCTCTACTCTTCGCCTATGGCAGCAGTCCGTATGAATAACAACCTGTCCTCCTTTTTCCTCTACAACGTGGCACTAGACAACAGGGTTGCCCCTTGTTGCCACTTCTGTTTGCCTTGACAATAGAACCGTTGGCAACAGCATTGCATAATGAGGCCGCTATTAAGGGCATACAGAGTGGGGGCGCTTAACATAAAGTCTCATTATATGCTGATGACATGCTTGTATATTTGTCTGATCCCCTAACAAGTTTACCAAAAATGCTTAATCTGCTAGATTTCTTTGGTAGAATATCTGGATATAAAATCAACATACAGAAAAGTGAGCTCATGCCTGTAAATTTGATTTCTCAACTGATCGCACTCCAGTCTTTCCCCTTTAAAATATGCACAGAAAAATTTAAATGTTTAAGAATCTGGATCACCCATAAATTCAAAGACCTTTACAAAGCCAATTTTCCCCCAGATATAATCCACTTAAAAAAAGATTTAGAATGCTGGAATCTACTACCTCTATCACTTGGGGGGAGGATAAATAATATTAAAGTGAATGTCATGCCAAAGTTTCTGTTTCACTGAAAGTTTTCTCTTTCAATGCATTCCCATTTTCTTAACAAAATCTTTTTTTCTACATATAGACAAACTTGTATCCAGCTTCATCTGGAAAAAAAGCAATCCCCGAATACGGAAAAACATACTACAGCGGCACCGTCTACAGGGTGGACTATCCTTACGCAATTTCCAATACTACTATTGGGCCTCTAACATAAGGAGCCTACTATATTGGGTTCACTCCTCTAATGATAATAATAACCCTAAGTGGATACAACTGGAGAATGCATCTTGCAGCCTGCCTCTTTACAATGTGTTAGCTTGCTCTAAATTTCCCCTTTCTGAACCTATATCCAGATACTGTATAAAATCAGTTGTAAAGCACTCTTTTAAAATTTGGACACAGTTTAGCCAAGCTTTTTCACTTACTGATTTATCGAGATATGCCCCTATAAGTGGGAAATAACATGTTCATACCTTCCATTACTGATGGTGCTTTTAAACTGTGGGCTGAGAATGGACTTAATACACTTAAAGACCTATACATTGATGGTAATTTTGTATCTTTTGAGCACCTTACAACAAATTTTTACATTCCTCGCTCACATTTTTTTTAGATACCTACAACTTCACAGTTTTACCTCATCATACTTTACTCACTTTCCTTTGTAACCACCTGATTCTCTCCTAGATAATTTACTGAAAGTTTGTCCCTGTTCTAAGGAGACCATTGGCATAGTATACTCTACTTAACAGAGATAATCTGATACCTTTGACTTCATTGAAACAACAATGGGAGGAGGAACTCAAATATACAACTATCCGATGAATCGTGGCAAGTGACCCCAAATAGAAACATTCATCGTCGATTTGTCTATGACATACAATTATTCAATTTAAAATTGTTCATCAACTGCACTGGTGTAAAGTAAAGTTGGTTAAGACTATGTGTGATCGGTGTAGAATAGAACCTGGTATTCTCTCTCATATTTTCTGGTCATGCCCAAAACTATTTGGTTTTTGGCAATCAATTTTTTCTTTTTTTCAGAGGTTCTAGAAACACTTGTTGAGCCATCCCCTATTATAGTGGTTTTTGGAGTAGTTCCACAGGAACTTGGCATAAGTAGCTCAGGTAAAAAAATGACGGCCTTTTCAACCCTCTTGGCCAGACAGCTTGTGCTAGTTAAATGGAAAGACAAACTCCCACCTACCTTTAAACATTGGATCAATGATCTTATGCATTATCTGGCATTGGAAAAAAATCGCTACTCTACACGAGGCAGTGCTCTTAAATTTTATACTATCTGGCAACCCGTTCTTACATTCATAGAAAGGATGGTATCATGTATCATGTATGTATCAATGGTGCAGTATTGATTGGGGGCTCTGTTGGAGCGGGGTATTGTTTGTTTGTGTGTATGTCTGGGTTATCTAAAAGGAAAAATAAAAAAAAAATCAAATTAAAAATATTATTATGTGTGAAGTGAAACAGGAAAAAAAAGAAATGTAAGTAGGAACTTTCCTTCCTTCCATTCTTTTCCATCAGCAGCTCTCTCTCTCTCTTTCTCTCTGACTTTCTCTTTCTGTTTCTTCTGCTTTCCCTCCTGCAAGACAAAAATGACCAAATGAATACATGTCCTTGCCTTCTGGGGTTATCCCCCCACCTGGAGGCCATCAGAGCTCAGCTAGACAGATTCATCTATAGGAACACTCCAGGGATCTGGACCACAGAGTTTTGACTAAAGATAACTGCGATCTTTGACCTGTCAAGTCAGACGAGGCATGTGTCAGTCTGCCTGACCTCAGAATGGAAGCATTGTTCCAATGTTGTGGACTAAATGGTCTGAAACAGATAGAGACATGAAAGGAGCCTGACTACGTATCAGACCCAGCCGAACGGCAGAATGGATGCTCGTGCACTCTAACTGCGTCAGGGATAAAAGCACTGCTTTAGCTGTAATTTACTGTGTTTTTATTTGCTCCGGAACGAGGTGGACCTGAGTCCTATTGAATTCCCCATTTTTCCTGCATCTTTTTGAAATATTAGACTGAAAAATGTTAAAGTGTGTGATAATAAGTCTTGATTATATCCAAAAAACAAAGCCTGGGATTATTAATGGGGATGAATCATGGTATGACCTACAATAGTTTTCATTTAAGTATCATTAGAACTGCTTTGATTTCAGCATTACTGGAGACATATTAATAGCCTTGCAGGGCTTTGGAACTCACCCATCAGAAAGGAGAACAGGATGAAGAAATCTTCTTTTGGCCCAATTTCCCTCCCTCTGCTTCAGGCTTCTTTTAACTTACTGTCTGTCAGTAACACAGGCTGGGTCAGATGGCTTCCTAAACTCAAACCTAATCCAATCAGATGAGCAACAGGTAGAATTGGCTCGCTACCTGCTCACTAGTCAACTGTTTCCTGCTTCGTACTTCCTGTTGCTCGCCTCCCGAACGCTAGACGCAAGATGCCATTCGGCTAGGACCCAGCCAGGACTCAAACTCAGAGAATTTGTGGATTCCAACACCTTCATATTGTAAAAACTATAAACGTAAGTAGCCAGCTAGTTATCTTCGATAGCTTCTCGCAGCTCCGTCTCTCCTATCCTTAGTTCTCCTCTCTCTCGCTGTCTCCCCTGCTCAGTGTGCAAAATGTATAGTTATTCCTTCTCCGCCAGTACTGCTAACTTTACCTGTGATAAATGTGAGCTAAACATTAGGTTGATGGAGAAGGTAGCAGGGTTAGAATCACGCATCCGCACCTTATATGAGATTAAAGATAGTGAAAAGTTTATTGAGTCCTTTTCGGTACTGGATGCGTCAGTTAGCCTTTCCCCTAGCTCAACTCTGGCAGAGCCTTCGCAGCAAGGCGAGCGGGTTACAGTTCGGGAAAATAGACGTAAGCGTAAGCCCACGGTGCACCACCAACCCTCGGTTCACATTTCAAACAGGCTCTTCCCCCTCAATAATGCACCTGCTGAGAAGTCTGTTAAAAGAGCCCTGATTATTGGTGATTCTATTCTTAGAAACGTGAAAGTAGAGACACCAATGACTATAGTCAACTGCATTCCTGGAGCCAGAGCAACTGACATAGGGGCTGGCGAAAAGTAAAGGTAAAGGTAAATACTCTAAAATTGTTAACAATTAAATCGGTGTGCAGGATCGCATAACAAATGTCGGAATCAGTCATTTTCTCTGGCCCCATCCCCATGTGGCGCGGTGACGAGATCTATAGCAGTTTAATGTCACTTAATCATTGGTTGTCTGAGTGGTGCCCCTCTAACAACGTGGGTTTTATAGATAATTGGCACAAGTTTTGGGGGAGGCCTGGTCTTTTAAAACGAGATGGGATCCACCCCACGAGGGAGGGTGCAGCTATCTTCTCTAGTAACCTAGATCATAGTCTGAATTCCTCCAGACTGTGACTTGTCAGGGCCAAGGCCAGGCAGCAGACTTTCTGTCTTACACAGATGTCTGCTTTTTCCCTTGAACCACCACTCATTCCCATAGAGACAGTATCTGTTCCCTGACTCTCAGTCCCAAACTCCCTAAAAACATCTACTAGGGGCATTTGTACTGATAACCTGATAAAAATCAAATTTGACAAACCTGAAAGAAGTAATTGCAGACAAATAATAAATATTCGGTCACTACAACCAAAGCTGTGTTAGTAAATTAATTATGCCTGACTGAAACTTGGCTTAAACTTAATGACTTTATTGCTCATAATGAATCAGCTCCTCCCAGTTACAGTAATCACCAGGTCCCTCAACTTACTAGCAGAGGTGGCGGTGTTGCTGCTGTACACAGCTCCAAACTCTGCGCCACTTTTAAACTTTCATTCATTTGAACTGTTAGCACTTACCTTTGCACATCCTGACAAGACTGAATTTCACCTATTTACCCTTGTAATAGTTTACAGGCCACCTGGCCCTTATAGTGTTTTCTTAGAATTTGCCAACTTTTTATCTGACCTGGTTGTTAATACAGAAAAGGCTGTGATAGTAGGCAACTTTAACGTGCATATGGATAATGAACATGTCTCGTTCAGAACTTGACTCTATCAAGCTGTGGATAAACCACACATTACTGTAACCATACTCTAGATTTGGTCCTCACACATGGAGCAGACATTAAGCAGGTATAAATTATGCCACACAATCCCGTGTTATCAGACCACTATCTCTTTCAATTTACCGCTAACGTGCTTCACATACTCGGAGCCCAAATTTTCTTCTAGATGCACATTTTCGTCTTTTACATCTAATGCCTTTATCGATGAGCTCCCTACATCATACAGCCTTTATAATGAAATCTCCCCTAGCTTATGTTTAAACCCTAGTTTAACTGAAATTAATCAACTCACAGACAGTATCGACTCTACCTTACGTAAAACTCTGGACGCCATTGCTCCCCTTAAAAGGAAGAAAATCACAGACAAAAAGCTAGCACCTTGGTACAATGACCATACCCGTGATCTTAAACAGGCTACGCGAAAACTCGAAAGAAAATGGCGCTCCAACAAATTACAAGTTTTTTTACTGGCGTGGAAGGAAAGTCTCCTAACCTATAAGCATGCCCTCATAGCTGCCAGATCCAAATATTTCTCTACCCTTATTGAGAAAAATAAGGACAATCCTAGGTAGCTGTTTAGCATTATCACCAGATTAACTAAGAGTCCTGCATCAATTAACCCTAACTTTCCAACAATTTATAGTAGCAATGACTTCATGAACTTCTTTGATAGTAAAATCACAAAGATAAGAGACACATTACAAAAATTTCCATCGACTACTCCCTCCTGCCTGGCCAGTCCCGTCCCAAACAACGTAGGTATGTCTTTTAGGCCTACCTCTTGCTTTGACTCTTTCATACCCATTGAATTTAGTGACTTTTTTTCTTTAATCAATTCATCTAAAATCTCTACCAGCCAACTAGACCCCATACCAACCAGCTTCCTAAAACAACTACTATCTGCAATTGGCACACCACTATTAAATCTTATCAATGCCTCCCTTACATCTGGACACGTACCTCAGTCCTTTAAAGTAGCAGTTATCAAGCCTATTCTGAAGAAGCCCAACCTAGATCCCAATGACTTGTCAAACTACAGGCCCATTTCGAATCTTCCTTTTCTCTCAAAAATCCTGGAAAAAGCAGTATCAAAGCAACTCTGTGAATTGTTACACTCTAACAACATTTTGGAAGTTTTTCAGTCTGGGTTTAGACCTCATCATAGTACAGAAACTACTCTTGTGGAAGTGCTCAACGATCTTCTACTGTCCTGTGACAATGGCTGTATCTCTCTTCTTGTGCTACTAGACTTAAGTGCAGCCTTTGATACCATTGACCATCGTATCCTCCTCGACTGCCTTGAAAACCTGGTTGACATAAGAGGACAGGCTCTATCTTGGTTTAGGTCCTATCTATCAGAATGATATCAGTTTGTCTCCATTAACAATGAATCTTCTGCTCATTCCAGAGAAAGGTATGGTATATCTCAAGGATCCGTGCTTGGGCCTCTGCTCTTCTCATTATACATGTTGCCTCTTGGTGCTATCATCCAAAAACATGACATTAGCTTCCACTGTTACACGGATGACACTCAGTTATACATATCTGTCAAACCTGATGTCCCTCTGAATATATCAAACATGGAGGCCTGCCTAACAGACATAAAGAATTGGATGGCCCGAAATTTTCTCTTCCTTAACTCAGACAAAACCAAAATATTGGTCATAGGCTAAAATTCAATCAGGAGCAAATTCACTCATTTTACACTAGACCTTGATGGTGTCTCCTTTGCCTCTATTGCAGCTATCAAAGACCTTGGTGATGTTATTGATCCTGAGCTCTCTTTTGAATCTCATATAACTAACCCCTCTAGGACTGCCTTCTTTCATTTGAGAAACATAGCCAAAATCAGGAAAATTGTATCAATTAATGATGCTGAAAAGCTAATCCACACCTTTGTAACATCCAGATTAGACTACTGTAATGCCCTCTTGTCAGGATGTGCAAATGTCTTACTAAAACCGCTTCAGATGGTACAAAACACAGCTGCTCGTATCTTAACTAGAACTAAATGCTTTGAGCACATCACCCCAGCTCTAGCTTCTCTACCATTGGCTACCCATTAAATACTGGATCGATTTACAATACTCTTACTCACATTTAAGGCTTTAAATGGGTTTGCCCCTCCCTATCTGAAGGACCTTCTTCACCCATACCTTCCACAAAAGCCCTTCTTTCCCAAAATTCTGGGCTTCTCATTGTTCCAAGAGTGGGCAAACCTACTATAGGTGGTAGAGCCTTTTCCTATCAAGCCCCTCTCCTGTGGAACAGCTTGTCCACTGAGGTTCAGGGAGCAGACTCTCTCTCCACCTTTAAGTCTAGGCTCAAAACATATCTATACAGTAAATTCTTCAGCTGAGGGACATGGCCTGTTGCTGGCATGGATCATAGAGTCTCTGGTGGACTAAGTGGTCATTGGCCGTAATCTGGTGTTGACTGCCTTAGGGTCGCCCTCATGATTATGCTGGTCCCTTGCCTCTCGTCCCCTAGGTATGCTGCCATAATGTTAGCCTGCCGGGGTTTTTTCCTTGTTGCATACTGGCATCTTTTTCCCTGCCCCTCCTCTCCTGCCTCTCTGCCATACATTCCTGCCACTCTTATCATCCACTAACCTATGTTTTTCAATTCTGTTTTCCCCACCCGGCTCCGGGCTCCTGCCTGGAGCTGTAACTCAAGCACCACTTCGGGACCCCCAGCTCAGCTTCCTCGCCGTCATTTCTGTGGAGCTCTCCATGTATCAAGAACTGGACCCTCGAGGACTACATGCCATGCATATTCTGCTGTATAACTTTTAAGATTTAAGATTTACAAGAGTCATTGTGTCTTACGCACCTAAATTTCTGTGTCTTACTACCTACATGTTTCATCATTCTTAAGTACTGTTAGGAACTTCATAGGAAATTCTTTCCTACTCTATTTGTCCACCCAGTGCCAGCCAGAAGCAGATGGGCTCCCCCTCTGACCCGGGTTCTGCTCAAGGTTTCTTCCTATTAGTCAGTTTTTCCTTGCCATTGTCGCCTTTGGCTTGCTCTGAGGGGGTGTCAGGCCTGGAATACCGATGTAAAGCTGCTTTGTGACAACTCATGTTGTAAAAAGCGCTATATAAATAAACTGAATTGGAATTGAATTGAATAGAATACAGAAGAAGCCCTCACTCTTATGGTGGAATATTTTGGGTTCCTCCATATCAGATCTTAAAAATGTTGAAAGATATTTTTAAAAATGTTTAATAATATTCATTCAATAATAATATATAAAGATATTGACATAGATGTTAACTTTAACTTGAATGGATACACTTATTTTCTGTTGTGCTGGAAGTCACTCTGAATAAGAGTGTCTGCTAGATGCATGTAACGTGAACTAAGGAAAAAGATCATCCAACCATAATTAATAAAAACACGACTCCAGGTATACCAAAATACATATTTAGCTAGGGCTGGGTATTGGCACAGATGCCCCGATTTGATTCGATTCCGATTCACAAGCTAACGATTATATATATTTTTTTCTTTTTGCCCACCACCACCCCCCCTCATTGGAGGACCTCTTTAAGAAGAAGGCAGCAGGATCAATAATATTACTGAATTACAGCAGGTAGATGAAGGTGAAGACAAAAAAAAAAGAAAAAAAGGATAATAACAGAATAAAATAAAGAAAAGAAAACAATATATATATATATATATATATATATATATATATATATATATATATATATATATATATTGTGGTGACTCCACCACTCCCCGCCTCTACCGATCAGGCCAGAGGGTCCTTTCCGTTCTTGTGCCTTCAATATGCTGTGTTAAATACAGAAATAACAATCTCCAAAATGAATACAAATTATACCTCAAAGTCTGATGTATATAGGTTTATTGTATATGGATCAGAAATCACATACAATAAACCGGGCTGGTCCACGTGGAGCAAAGCAGTCACACCCTCTCTTGAGACCCAGGTCTGGGGAAACCCCTCAAATACCCCTTCTTATATACCTTTTTCCTAAACCTTCCCATTGCTGGGCTTACCTGTTAGCTCCCCCTCTCATGGTCCACCCTCTTTTCCTCTTTTTTTCCTGACTAAACTTTTACACGATTATTTATTTCTTTCTCCCAACCATTCTTACTTTTTCTCAGGTTTCTCAGGGTTTTTTCTTCCAATATTTTCACGCCAAGCCAAGCTATATTTTTTAAAATGGGTGGAACCCTCCCAAGTTGGCAGTGACCCAGGCTTCCTAGGTCCATTACACCTGTCCTGCAATAACCTTAAGGTAGCATGGTGAACTTAATACAACTTTTTGGCAGTGAGCTTATGCTAGTACACAGTGTTGCTAGGCTGATTTTACATACATACATGTTAAAGAAAAAAGAAACAAAAAAAGCAACCATATTTGATGCAATGTCAGTTCCATTCCATTGCACAGTTGGTTGCAGTGTGGGTGTGTATGTGTGAATGTATGCATGGGCTAGGCCGGGGAGGTGTGTATTTGTGTATTTGACCCATTCAAGAGTCTGATGGCTGTTGGATAGAAGCTGTTCCTGAGTCTGGATGTTCTGCATTTCACACTTCTATACCTCTTGCCAAAGGGTAGAAATGTGAACAGTTCGCACTGGGGGTGGGTGTAGTCCCTGACAATGGAGCAGGCTCTTTTGTGGACTCTTTGATGATAGATGTCCTGCAGAGAGGGTAGCGGTGTCTTAACAATCCTTTCAGCAGTTTTTACCACTCTCTGCAGACGCTTGCGGTCCATTTCAGTGGTACTCCCATACGACACAGTGATGCAGCTGGTCAAGATGCTTTCAATGATGCAGCTGTAGAAGTTGCTGAGGGTCTGTGGTGACATGCCAAATTTCCTCAACCTCCTCAGGAAATACAGCCGCTGTTGTGCCTTTTTGACCAGCTGGGTGGTGTTAAGTGTCCAAGTGAGGTCATCACATATGTAGACGCCCAGGAATTTGAAACTGCTCACCCTTTCTACCTCAAGCCTATGGATGATCAGTGGCTGATGAGTTTTCTTCTCCTTTCTCATGTCCACGATCATTTCCCTGGGCTTGTCTGTGAGGGTGAGATTGTTCTCCTCACACCATGTCACCAGATTTGCTACCTCATCCCTGTATGCTGTCTCGTCACCGCCAGTAATGAGTCCGATGACAGTGGTGTCGTCAGCAAATTTCAGGATGGTGTTGTCCTTGTGAGAGGCGACACAGTCGTGTGTAAACAGTGTGTAGAGCATGGGGCTGAGGACGCATCCTTGTGGGGTGGGGTGGGGTGTTCATCACGATGCTACTACATGTTGTATTTCCTATTCTGACAGCCTGTGGCCTGCCAGTGAGGAAATCTAACATCCAGTCACAGAGTGTGGGGCTGAGACCAAGGTGCAGCAGCTTGTAGGGGATGACTGTATTAAAAGCAGAGCTGTAGTCAATGAAGAGCATCCTGACATAGGCATCTTTGTTTTCCAGATGGGAAAGTGCTATGCGAATGGCTGCAGAGATGGTATCCGAGGTAGATCTGTTAGAGCGGTAGGTGTACTGCAGGAGGTCCAGTGTTCCAGGTATGCTGCTCTGGATGTGGGCCAGAACCATTCTCTCAAAACACTTTGTGATGATTGGAGTGAGTGCAACTGGCCTGTAGTCATTCAGGCAAGACACTGGGCTCCTCTTGGGAACTGGGATGATGGTGGTGGTTTTGAAACACGTGGGGACTGTGAGAGGGACAGGTTGAAGATGGAGGCCAGAACATCAGCCAGCTCTGTAGCACATGCTTTGAGAGCCCTCCCAGGTATGTTATCTGGGCCTGCTGCCTTGCGGGGGTTTATTCTTCTCAGGACTCTGAGTACATCAGTTGCTGAGACAGTTAGTGGGGGGGGGGGGGGGGGGGTTGCATGGTCTGGGTGTTGGAGCACCTCTTCTGAGTATTGCTGCTGGAGATCTCAAAGCGGGCATAAAATTGGTTTAGTTGTTCCGGCAGGGTGGGGGGGAGTTGGTGATCTCTTTGGTGGTGCCTTTGTAGTCTGTGATGTGCTGCAGGCCTTGCCACTTCCGTCCAGCATCAGCAATAGAGTAGAAGCTGTCCATCCTTTCTCTGTACTGCTTTTTAGCCTCCCTGATGGTTTTCCTCAGTCTGTACTTTGCTGCCTTGTACTCCTCCTCGTCACCTGATCTGAATGCGAGGGATCAAGCATGCAGCATGTGGCGTACCTGACTGTTAATCCAAGGCTTCTGGTTTGGAAACAGGCATCTTAAGTTTGTTTTTCATGAATGGTTTCAGCAGGTTTTCAGTCACAGTATAATTTTCGTTTTTCTCCTCCTTCACTCCCATTACAACAATATTGTTTTGCATGCTTCTCAGTAGTTCGGCTTTCATTTGCTTATTTTCATTAGAGAGTTTTTCTGTTGTTGTTTGGAGGGTACTCATGGTTTTTTGAGAGCCGCATTTTCTTGTTTTAAGTCTTCTGTGAGTTTATTATTGTATTCTACTGCTGTTTTTAATTACACAATATCTTTTATGACATCGTGCAGCAGATTCTTAGATTCTTAGGTGCTTCATCTCTTCGTTCATTGAAGCTAACATCGCGCGGTCTTCTTCCAATAGCACCGTCGTCATTTCAGACTCTGTTTCGCTGGAACTTAATAGTTCTCTCGGGCTTTTGCGTCTTGTTTAGAACTCATTTTAAAATAATAAAGATCAATAAAACTCTCGAGTTTTCCAATCTCGTTGCGTTCCAGCTTGTTTTATGAAGTAGTTTAGGTTTTAGCAACTTTGTAAATTTGTAGATTTACATGGGACGTGCTGAGAGTGTCGTGTTCAGCACACCACCCGCTCCACCATCTTTTTTACCTGAGTCTGAGTCTGTTATTTCCCAGTTGCTGTATGTACAAAGAAGCTCTACACTAAAGGCTAACGATTCGATTCAATTCGATTCGATTTGATAGGAATGAGATATGAAATACTATATCGCAGCTTTCCATATTTGGAGAGATGTTTAAAAAGCTCTTAAGGGAACACAAATTTACAAATGCAGAGTCACTGGAAACAAATTATGGAAACCACTAAAGAAAAGGCCAAAGGCTTGTACAATCATGCGCTGCTTAACGTCCATTCGGACAATGTCCGTTCGCATATACGTGTGTAGTCCCATAAGGTTATAATAAAGTTTTAAAATCCCGATCGCAGAACGGACTTAACGGACATAGTGAAGGCAACGCTTCCTGCACACAACACACGTATCTAATGTCTCATGGAAATAAAGCGATTGCGCTGCCAGGCGTATAATCGTACAGTACATAGTATACCATATAATACCTCTCGATCATAATAAACACCTATGCTAATATCTTATGTATGTACTGTACTATACTTTCTGTCGTCATTTTAATGTGAACTTTGCATACTTACAATTAAAAGGTTTATCGTATAACAGTGTATGCTTCAACTCGTAAGCAGCAGCATCCAATCTCGTGCCTATTCCATATAGATTTGCTAAGTATATAGTATGGTGTTCGCACAACCTCCAAATCACATAACGTCCTATTTCACAGAACGTATCGTGGATGTTAAGCGACACATGGCTGTAGGCTATACCAAAATCTTTTCATTTGAGGAACACATGGGTATAGTTCCTTAAAAACAAAACCAACCTGTATCATTGCCTACGTATTAATGACAAGAAGCAGCAATGTGTTTGCATCAGTTAGCTCAGGGAAAGCTGGTTTGTAAGGTAGCTACAATGACTGACAAAACGTGGCTGACTGCCAGTAGCAACTTTGCAGTTGTGAACAACGTTTTCTTGCTAGCCTAATATGAACAACTAGCTAGCTAGCTACCTAGCAAACAAACATGAACAACTGCGTTTCTCTTGAATTGCACTAAATTACATTGCATCCGTGAGCAAGTGTTGCTGTTCAGTTTAGTTAGCTAGCTAGGTAGTGGCTGTCCACTGTATTAAAGTTAAAGCTAAAAAGTTGTGACTGCAGTGCACATATATAAACATGTATACCAGGCATCTCCACGATTTCGGATACTCTTCTCCATGCATCATTTTTTTATTTATATCTCTGTACGTATCAAGAGACAATACTCTAAAATTTAAATTGTAGAGTATGGGGAAACCTGACACTGCCTTAAGTCTAGTCTATTTTAGCCCCACCTAGTTGGCTTTGCAACGGCGACTTGTCTCTAGTCGCTTTAAATCGCCAACTCTCATTGAAAATGAATGGCAGCTGGTTGCTTTGTCTCTCTCCTGTGTCGTCCATGTGACCGAAGGGTTAGCCATGGTGAACACTGAGAGGTCGCATCACAGTACAAAAAAATTGATGTATCAGGTTTTCCTCCATGCGTTCGCAGGTCATTAAACGTTCAAAGTTACGACAGAGTGACATCTAATGGCCGGGGGGGGATGGACGATGATGACTAGTATTTGCCTTGAATACGACAGTTAGGCTATGTCAGAGCCCATCTATTTAATTCTCTGGTTATGTTTAACCATTGCGGAAATGAACCTAGAAAACCGGAAAAAATGCATATTAGCCTAAAAGATCGATCCATAAAATTTACAGATCAATATCGGATTGGACGAATTTTTTAAACGATTAATCAAAAAAATGATATTTTTGCACACCCCTATTTTCAACTGATATTACATGATTCCCACATATAAGTGAGAGGCCAGAGTTAATCAGTTATAGGCTTATCAGGTTGGCTTAATCTGATGTGAGCAGTTTACAAAATGCTAGTGGATTCCTTTGGGGACTTTAATGAAAATGTGAAGGCTTTCTCGAGTCATGTTCATGCTCCTAAACTGTGAACCATTTTCCTGTTAGAAGACTTTTGGCTGTCCATGCCCCTCAGCTATAGAGAAATATCAAAATGTAGCTTAGCAACAGTTGACTTAATATTTCTAACAAGATTAAGTGTTGATCTGCCTTTAGCTACTTTCTTCCAAATACAAAGGATGAATTAGCTCCACATTCCCCTAGTTGGACCATCATATGAGTATGACATCATGTGACAGTGAGTTTAGCATCAAGTGACAATGAGTATAGAATCATATGACATTACGTATGATTAAGTGACGTTTGGGACACTGTTTGTCACCAGCCGGGAGGCCACAAGTACACATTGTTAAAAAAAAAAAATCCATCTGACCATGTTAATTAAACATACAAAACAAGAGTGGGCAAAAGCCACCAAAAAAATCTATTTGTAAGGACTGCTGACTCAGCTGCCAGAGGGTGACATAGAATCTCGTCATGTTGATTGCAATAAGGTGTGCTCAATCTTTTGCATCCCATGCTGGATGTGCACAACTGTACGCAGTTTGCTGATTTCCCCTTTGCCTGTGTATATATACCATGTCTAATCTTTCCCTCATCACCGAGTCTTGGATTTTCCTTGCCTTGTGTTCTTGTTGCCTTTGGAATTTTCTGATATGGTTTGACCTTGCTTTTGTTTATTGGACTTTGCCCTTGTCTAGTGTGGTTGTACCTTTGCTGGATTTGTCTGTTACTGTGTTTAAGATCTTTTGCCCGCTTTTGACTATGAGGCTGGACTTTCCTGATTAATGAGCTTTTTTGTGGAGGGAGAAGGGTAGACTGTTTAAAATTTTGTGGGATGTTACTGCTGTGTAGTGATGGGAATAACGGCTCTTTGAAGGGGGCCAGATCTTATGGTTCTGTTCCTTTCGGAGAGCCGTCGTTCCTTTAGAGGGCGGGGATTACTAGGTTTATCTACGACATAATCATATCATATAATGGTACTTGTGTTGCCAGACCTGAGGTCATTGTGCATTTGTGCTTTACAACGTAATCGCCATTAAACAATCAGGAGGCGAAAATCTCTCTCTCTCGATTGAGCCAGCGACCCTTTAGTTACGATTCCTGCTCCATAACCACTATGTTACACTGACTGAACCTAAGGCATGCAGTAAAATTTGAGCGCAACGATAAAATGAACGGCTCTCAAGTATGACTCAGATCTCTTCGTTCATACCAAAGAGCCGTTCAAAAGACTTGGATCAGTCGCGAACATTACATCACTACTGCTGTGACTCCATTAGAGATGTACAAGCTGTGGATTTCTGCAATGGAAGACATGCAGTAACTATAATTTTGTCTTCCACTCACCCAAGTAGGCTACTCCCTCACATTGGGCCTCATTTATAAAACATTTGTATGCACAGATTTGATCTTAGAATGTGCGTTGGCTCAAATCCACGACAAAGTTCAGATTTGTAAAAACGGTCTTTGACGTGGAAAAGTACTTGGCTCCAGCCTCCATGTCAAGTTCCAACTTGGCGTACACACGTTGCCTTGTGGCAATGTTGGAGTAATGCAGGCATTCGGAAATCTAAGAGCGCCAACATGTCGTCTGTGGTCCCCCCTTATCCGTGGTTTCAGTTACCCACGGTCAACCATGGTCCGAAAATATTAAATGGACAATTCCAGAAATAAACAATTCATAAGTTTTAAATTGCGCGCCGTTCTGCGTAGCGTGATGAAATCTCGACATCACGTGAATGATTCACGGTGAATCATCAATTTGTTGAGGATATCCACGCTGTATACACTACCTGCCGGTTAGTCACTTAGTAGCTGTCTTGGTTATCAGGTCAACTGTCACGGTATGGCAGTGCTTGTGTTCAAGTAACCCTAAGATATTTTTAGAGAGAGAGAGAGAGAGAGAGACCACATCCACATAACTTTTATTACAGTATATTGTTATAATTGTTCTATTTTATTATTAGTTATTGTTGTTAATCTCTTATTGTGGCTAATTTATGAATTAAACTTTATCATAGGTATGTATGTATAGGAAAAAAAACTTAATATATATAGGGTTCGGTACTATCCGCGGTTTCAGGCATCTGCTGGGAGTCTTAGAACATATCCTCCGCGGATATTATTATTACTAGTAGTAGTGAATGCTGTTGTAGTTGTATTGTCAGATTGAACACGTTGCTTAGGCTATACGTAATGGTTTGCACAATAAAGTTATTAATAAAACAACATAAGCTAGTCTATTTGTGGAAAACAAAACAAAAACACACATTGGTTTTCCAAAACTACCCCTATTAGCATAATTGACACATTCTTGAAGGAAATTTATTTAATATACATATTATGGTTCCACACATGTAAAACATTTTGGTCAATTTATCGGCTATAAAATGTCCAATAATGCAGTGGTTTGCAAGAGGAAGAATGACAGCATTGGAACTTCTCGAAGACATCGCCAACCGCGCAATAAGAAGGGAACGAGTTTTTACAGATCCGGCAGACGTCTTTGTGCATGGGGCAATTTGTTTTACAGCCAGCAGTATCCATACGACATAAGATGAACCAAACTGCTATCTGCTTCAAAAGAGTTGACCTCTAACCTGAAGAAGCATCTTGAAGTAAGTTCTCTTTTTCATTAGTTGAGCTAATATTGATCGCTAGCTAGCTACCTTACATAGTTTGGCTTCACTGGATTAGCTATTCAGCTAGCTAGTAGGCTAGTAGGTATAGTATTAAAGCTAACTAGCTAACGAGTAGATACAGTGACAAAACAAGTGAAATTTCATATGTTCAAAACTGCAATTACTCCAACAATTTCACACTACGCATATAATACAGAGATAAAAGATACTTCTTTCTTACTCACAATGTATTTAGAGTGGCTCGTGCCTTTTCTAACTCATGTTTTCGTGTAATGTACAGTTTTTGGATTAACATTTACAATTCTGAAGAAACTGCAATGAAATGCCCATAGACTTAACACGGGGGTGCCAAAATGTTAGCCACAACAATGCTAAGTGAACACTCTAAAAAATAACTGTTCAGAACCTTAGTCGGATGAACATTCTTTAAAAAACGTTAAAAATTAGTAGGTGCATTTACATGGAGCCTAATATTCCGTTAATAATCGGATTCAAAATCAATCAGAATGAAAATACCTCCTGTATACCTCATGTAAACACCATCGGAATGAAATACCCCAATCTGATCGAGAATTCAATCGGATTTAAAGAGATGGTGTAGATTTCTGATAATCCTTTCGATAGGAAAATATTAGCCATGAAGACGCTCAATCGGATTGCCTTCTGCATTGGAAACTTTCTGTGCATGTTCATTACGCGAAATAATGACGTACTGACGTTTTACTATGCATGGCAGAGGTAAAAAAAAAAACATGGCGGCCAGTGCCAAAAATTGGTTGACAGCGGATAACAACCCTTATGTTAAACATTCTCAAAGAATTAAGACTAGTCAAGCGATTAGTTGGTTGCAAATCCCGCAACAAGAGCTGTTTAAGCAAATTTGGGAGAAGCTTATTGAAGTGGGGGTAAACGGGTCTATTGACCAAATTAAGAACCGCTGGAAGGGGCTGAGCTGAAGAGTGGGTATTATAAGGCAAAATCTGACCAAAACAAAAGTGGTGCAGCCCCTACCAACTTTCCATCTTTTGGCATAATGGAGGAAACAAGGGCCGCTGGCTACCACAGCCTAACACGGTATTGATGTTGTGCTCAGCTCGCTTAAAACACCGGAGAGTTGTGTCTCCGAGGAAAACATCTCAGTTAGCCTGAGTCACCTCTCCGTCCCACCTCACACACAGTACTCATATATTTGGATTATGGTTGTAGGCTAGATTTTTATGTTCAATTTACTTTTCAGTTTAAAGTCGGAGGTTGCTGTTTCTATTCAATATCCTATAAAGCAACCCAAAGTAGTAGGCATAGTGTAGCCACCAGTCCACTCTAGAACTAACGTTAGCTGGCTAGATAAGAGTATCTGTTCCGATTGTACGCTTGTGACATGTAAAAGTGCACAAACTATCCGATTGCTTTCATGTAAACAGTATGTTCAGAATCATCAATCAGAATGATTTCATTATGAATGAAAAAAATGTGTGCATGTAAACGTAGCTAGTGTCCAGAAAGTAATCCAAAGTATTTATATTTACGTTACTTATCTTGAGTAATCTAACAGAATACGTTACAAATTAGATTTTAGGGCAAGTATTCTGTAATCTATAGTGGAATACATATAAAAAGTAACCCTCCTAACCCTGCTCGCCAATCACAGTGTAGGAATGATCGGGCGTTGATAAATGTGGCGGCTGAAAACAATCGTCATTTAAATATCATGCGCCTGTATATTCTCAGTTTAGAGGCCTTGCCCCTAGAGTTTAATACATGGTGATGCATAATACAGCCAAGAAGAGACTTCTCTGACCTCGAAATAGAAACTCTAACATCGCAAGTCCAATTGAACCAATGAGTTCTATTTGGTAGCCTGAAAAATGGCATCAAAGGAAGTCAGTAAAATGCAGTATGGGAATAAATCACTGCTGCGGTCAACAGCGTTGCTGTCAACAATCGAACTTCAGATGAGGTTTGAATAATTAATTTATAATCCGTGATATGTATAGCCTATATATAATAGTAATATAATATCGCAATTCTTTACATTCTTTACATTTTAGGTGAAGAAAAAATGGTCAGACCTCAAACTCACCACCAAAAAGCATGTTGCAGCCCTTAGGTGCAGCACAGCGCTGACTGGAGGTGGCCAGCTGGACCCCAGCCTTCTATTGACGCAGGCTGAGGAGCGTGTGACTGCGCTTATTGGGTCTGCTTCAATTTCGAGCATAAGTGGCGGAGGAGACACAGACGCCTGTGTCCGAGCCGGATAATGGTAAAAATTTAATAGCCTAGGCTACTAGTATTTTTTGTAGGCTATATTTAAATAATTACACGGTTGCAGAGTATATTTCTTCATTTTAATGATGTTTCAGATCGATCAGAGCCAGGCACCAGTGGTGTTGTTCAGCCTTTGGGTAGACAAACCGGCCTGGAGCCAGCCCCACAGAGCCAGGCAACCGCGAGCTGTGAGAGAGAGCGCGTGTCCTCCGCCCCCCCATGCTGGCCCACCACGACCCTGGATTCTGACAGCAGAAGTCCTGGCTGGAAAAACAAACTGAAATGTGTCGGTCAATGGCGGAGATAAATTGCTCACTTCTAGCCATCAACAACACTTTAAAAGAGAAACTAAAACTTGAAATGTGCATCACATAGAATATTTGTCTAAACATTATGCATTGTCTGTTTCCTGTATTGAATAGCCTACTTGCCATAAGTATTAACACTACATTTTAGAAGTGATGAATGAGGTCCTGTCTCCTTCGTATAGCTCCCAGTGTTATGCTGCTATGCTGCGCAATATTGTGCAGAACCCCACAGGCCAAAATTATGTCGCAAACCTTCTCTGGCCTGTACAGTGGAGTTCCCCTCGCTGATCTTTGACAGAACCATCTGCCCTTAAGCAACCCGATGCAGCGCTCCACCATGGCCCATGTGCGTATGTGTGCACTGTTGAATCTGAGCTCCTGCTCTGTTGCAGGGTTTGCCAGTGGCATTACCAGGTATTCCGTGAGGTGATTATCTTTGACCAGGGTGCATAATAGGGGGGTCTCGGGGTGTCCGAGACCCCTTGATTGAAACTTGAGACCCTCTGAAAGCTTCAACGGCAAAATTTTGGGGTGTCCCTGGAAAAATCTTTTAAAAAACTGTCACTTGCAATTGTCTGTAAAAATGTCTTTTAACCCTTAAAGCCTGACAGATGCCAGCCTGCATCCAAATTCACATCCCTTCTTCTCGGTTGAATTGCTCACAAATTATTCATCGTTAACGATGCTAGTTGCTTATCTATGCGACGAAATGTTGGTGAGAAAAATAATTTTGAATTTACATCAAATTTAATCACAGTTACAATCTGCATACAGCTCTACGTCCATCCCCACACCCGTTACTCTTGTTTGAATTACTCATGAACTCGTCATTGCATAGATATGGAACACATATCACAAGAAAGAGCAGAACCAGAGCTTTGTAATGATGCAAATCACATATTTGTACATACCGAAGTAATCACGTTATGAAGACAGATCAAACTTAAAGTAATCTTTACTAATTTCTTCAACCATTTTCACACTCCTGCTTCTCGGAGTCACAAAGTCCTAAGTCACAAAGTCGCCTCACAACGTACCGTATATCAAAATAAACAGCAGAACTTTCCCTTACCGATGATACTAGTTGTTTCTCTGTGCGACAAAGCGTTGTCTAGTAATCCGGTACATACAATTATTTATTTACTATCCTCCACCCCCAGGATTCTACAAAGGAATGTCTCCCACATTCGTAAAGTGGGCTTCTTGGCTTTGTTTATTCTTGCTGTATGGTATTCCATATTCACAATATTGTCCAAATAACTTATCCAAAAGTTTTGGGGTGGTAGATGGGGATTATTCCACAATTGCAGCATAACTTTCTTGGAGGCCGTGAATCCTGCCGTCAACATTTTCTTTTGAATTATAGTATATTCAAGATCAGAATCATCATTTAGTAGACATAAGTGTGGTGTTTTTGGGATGCTGACATCCAGTAGTTTTGATAGTTCATTCACTACATAAGTCCACAGATCTGCAATAGTGGGACATTCCCAGAACATGTGCATAAACGTACCAGGTAGGACATTACAGATATTGCAGTTATAGCCCAACTCATTTGAAATTTTCTGTAAGGGGTTGCATATGCTCTGTGAATAGTTTTATAATGGATCAGCTGATGAACTAAATTTTAGAGCTTTGAGATAGGTTGAACCAAATTGTATCCCAGTCTAGATCTTGATTAAATGTGGAAAGTTCCCTGTCCCAAAGTTTGTCTATGGATAAGCCAGTCATTGGAATGTTAATTTAACACAGTAGTTACTCATCGATGAGATGACTCCGGCCCTGGAGTGCGCTCCAGGAGCCGTCTCCCTACGCTGCTATTTTGCAATATGTGAGTCGTGCGTCCCCCTGGGCCACCAGGCTACCACGTTTAGGAGAGATAGCCTGGCATAAAAAATGACCTGAATGTTTATGGAGTTTTTACGATTGATGAATGCGTAATCATTCATGGATGGTGGCTTCAGACGCACATGGGTACAATCAATCGCACCAATCACATTAGGAAACCCAGCAATCTCAAAATTCTCTCTTAATCACGGTTTGCTGAGCATCACTGTATGGAAATTTGATGTATTGACGAGAAAGGTACTTGATAGCCGCCAACACTACTGGCATTGTTCTGCTAATAGGTTGGCTGTGACATACTGGACCTATCCCCGATCTCCCGCTGAAAGGTCCCAGTGGCCAAAAACCCCAACGTGCAGAGCACCTGCACTGGCACAGGTATGGCATTCGAGCGTCGGGTTTCTCTCCTTAACTGAGGGTCCAAATTTTGGCATAATTCCAGAAGGAGATGCCTTGGGAGACGAAAGTGACTTAATAGCCACTCGTCACTCTCCATATAAAAAGAGTCCCGGAAAACCCTCTTGCATCTTACGGGCGTGTAGAGGTCTTCTAACAGAGCCAGATCTGTCATTGCCGAGATTTGATGACTGTTAAAGCTCTTGTTTAAATAAGTGACCGAATAACCTATCACATTGCAAATCGGTTAGCCTACCCATTGCTTTTAATTGCTTAAAATTATGCTATCTCGAGATAACAAAGCTTGTTTTCTCAATACTATAAAACACTTGTATCCTTAATAAAGTCTCAGATCAAACCTCTGTCTACTATTCCTGATATTCTTGATACATTGATACAGTATTTATTGATCAGTTTGATTGTTAATCACCAGAAAGCATTTTCACCGAGACTGCATACTGACACAGTTTATGTAAGAAAGATCTGCGGTTTTATACAACTGTCCTAATTATACTTAATATCTCTGCACTAATATTTTTCCATTTATTGTATAATATTTCATGTTTGGCAAGGGAAACAGAAAAAAAACAAACTTTTGAAAGATACAAGAAAATTAAAATGAGATGTTGGTACCACAAGCCAAAAATGAGTGAGATATTTCCATGTTGCTTAGCAACACACATTACCTAGCGGTCAAATTAATAACTTTTGCTATAGTCGATGGGGTGATAAACTTTTACATGCTTTTTTTAACAGCATACCTTTTTGCAAATACTGTCAAGCAAAGATAAAATGATTTCCATTTGACGCACCCTAAAATTCTCTGTAAAGTCATTGTGGCTGCCATGTAACAGCATGATAAAAATAGCCTTTAGTATCGGTTGTCCTATGCAGCTAATGAACGTTTTACTGGAAAACTGCTGGGTTTACAGCAGCCATAATATATTTTCACAATCTTATTTTAGATTGCGAATTAGTAGAGCATTATATTGCAGTTGAACCTTTTTCTGTCCACATGGCATCATTCAGTGATAGTGCCCTCTGCTGTGCTGTAATTCCACACACCCTGGTGTGATAATCATTACAATTCAGCCAGGGGAATGGCATTACTGGGGCTACATCACTGTCCCCTAAGATATGGGTTATAAGACTTTCCAAAACCCAATTGGACACTTTGCCCTCTATTTCAGGCTGACACACCTGCTGGACTATACAGCTGTTCAATGTGATTTTCATGTACAGTATATATATCTGCTTATAGGTTTGAAGGTAGTTGTGCTAATAAAAGAAACACAATATTCCACCAACCTCATTCATGCCCTGCTGACTGAATGCTTAGATTACTCCTATGGAAAAAATTAAAAGTTTTTGGTGCTAGATATGTGGTGTATATGATGTATATATAATATAATTATGTGTACAGTAGCTTGTCAGACATGTCTTGTCATGTCTTACCATTGTCCTGGTAAACTGGACTGGACTTCACTTCCCTGAATAACCCTGCAATCTAGTTATGCAAGAATGAGATCCAATAAGCCACGAATACATTGCCATCAGGGCCAGACTGATTCAGTATGGTGAAATTCTGTGGCTTATACCTCTCACACCAGAAAAGTCTTTCCCACTCCAAATTGCCCTGCAGACATCTCTGAATAATTCATGTAAATAGAAATATCTGCAAAGCTTCAATATTAACTTAAGAGTCAACATCCTGTGATGAAATCTTGTCCATTTTGAGTTTGTCTTGTGTCACAGCATCACATAGTACTGTACAGAAATGATCCATCAAGCAGCTTTCAAATATGAATCAAAAGGGATATGAATGCAGGGATAAGGTGTCTTTGCAGGACTCCTTTCCTTTTCAAAGTATGCATTGTTTTGTCACACCTGCTGGTCACCTACAGTGTACTTGTCAGTGCTCATGCCCACTAGCTGTTGTGTTTTTGTTTTTCCCTGTCCATGTGCTTTTGTTTTCCTTGTGTTCTAGCCCTGCCCCGCTTTCTGCCCTGTCTCTGCCCACCTGATCATCTCCACCTGCCTGTCTGCATACCTGCTTCCCATCACCTCATCAGCCCAGCCCTATATCAACCCTGCTTGTCTCTGTCCTGTTTGCCACATCATTACAGTGTTTCTGCCTGTCTCGGTCCCGCCTGTGTTTCCCTGTTTGGATTTTCTGGTTTTGCCTCGCCTGCTCCTCGACATCGTCTTTGCCTGCCGTTCTGTCCTGATTGCCTGATCTGCCTGCCTTCACAGTTTGACCCTGCCTGTTCCAGTTTTGATCCTTGTTTTGCCCTTGGACTGCCTGCCTGGTTATTGAGACTTAAGGGCTTAAATAAAAACCAAATCTGCAGCTAAATAAATATGACATGGCTACTGTCCCGTTCACTGCCACAGGTTTGGATACTGATGGTGACGGGTCAGCGTATCCGAAGGATCTTTCTGAGGCAGGTATTGATGAACGCCTGGATTCTCTTAATGGTCGTTATGGTGGTTCTCCAGATCTCAGCTCCATAGAGTAGCACAGGCTTCACAATAGTGTTAAAGATCCTTATCTTGATGTTGGTGGTCAGGTTCATGGAGCCCCAGACATTCTTCAGCTGATGGAAAGCTGACCTCGGTTTACCTATCCATTTACATTTACATTTACACTTACATTTACATTTATTTACTATCCAGACATGGTGACTGTCCCGCCCTGCTTGTCCACAATGCTGCTAAGGTAGGTGAAGCTCTCCACCTCTTCTAGTGCTTCACCTTCCAGCATGATGGGAGTTGCATCGGCTGCATTGACCTTTAGGACCTTACTTACATGGTGCAAGTCTTTTCCTGCATCTGTTGCTGGTTGTGGGAGAGAAGGGCCAGGTCATCAGCGAAGTCAAGGTCGTCCAGATGTGTCCAGAGGGTCCACTGGATGCCATTTCGCTTCTGGGCTGTGGACATCTTCATAATCCAGTCAATGGCCAGCAGGAACAGGAAGGGTGACAGCAAGCATCCTTGCCTCTCTCCTGTCCGCACTTTGAAGGCATTGGTGGTTTGTCGGCCATGGACCACTCTGCAGGTCATCCCTTCGTAACTGTTCCTGACCATTTCAGTGATCTTTTCCGGCACCCCATAGTTTCTCTGCAACTTCCAGAGAATCTGCCTGTCCACACTGTCCATTCCAGCGACTGCTCCAGGATGATGCGCAGCATTGTGATCTGGTTGATGCCGGATCTATCCTTGCAGAAACCAGCCTGCTGGTCTTGGAGATGGGGGTCAACAGGGTCTTTCATCCTGTTCAGGAGGACTCGGTTGAAGACCTTACCCGGGATGGACAGAAGTGTTATCCCTCTCTAGTTGGAACAGCAGCTGAGATTGCCTTTCTTCGGGAACTTGATGAGGTAGCCCTCCTTCCACTCTGACAGGATGTGCTCCGCTTCCCAGATCTTGTTGAAGAGGGGGTAGAGCATCTTGGCACTGGTTGCATCGTCAGCCTTTAACGCCTCGGCCAGGATGCTATCTGGTCCTGCAGCCTTGCTGCTCCTCAGCTGCTTGACGGCCTCGTGTATCTCCTCCTTTGTGGGCACGCTGCAGTTAATCAGCAGGTCACTGTCGGCTGGCTGGATGTCTGGTGGGTCCTGTGGGGCTGGTCTGTTCAGCAGCTTCTTGAAATGCTCCACCCATCTGTTCTTCTGTCCCTCCTTGTCAGGTATTGTCTTCCCTTCCTTGTACTTTACTAGTCTCTCTGGCTTGCTGTACTTGCCAGAAAGCTTCTTGATGGTGGCGTACAGGTCCCGCATGTTCCTGTGGTGCACTGCTTCCTCTGCTTCTGCTGCCAGTGTCTCCATGTAGTATCTCTTGTCTGCCCTGATGTTTCTCTTGACGCTCCTGTTTGCTTCCGCATACTCCTCCTTGACTTTTCCAGCTCGTGTGCAGCTGTTGTTGACAGCCGCCACCTTCCTTTTCCTCTCCTCTATCTTCTTTAAAGTCTCTGCCAAGGTCCACTCCTTATGGCTGTACTTCTTGGGGCCCAGTACTTCCTGGCATATTGATGTTACAGCCTCCTTCAATCCCTGCCACTCCTAGTCAATCGTTCCTTCCTGTAACTCTTGCAGGATCTGGAAATTGTTGGAGAGTGTGACCTTGAACTTTTCCAGCTTGGTTGTCTCTTTCAGGAGCATGGTGTTATATCTCTTCCCCTGTCCAATTCCTCCTCAGCTTGAGCTTCAACCGGGCAACCAGGAGATGATGGTCCGAAGCAGCGTCGGCTCCTCGCTTGACACGCAAATCTTGAAGAGATCTCCTGAACTTCTTCCCGATGCACACATAGTCCGTCAACAGCGTTGGTGACATAGACGGATTACTGCATGGGCAAGGTGGGCACGTGCCCAGGGCCCTGGAGCCAATGGGGCCCTTGGCCTTAAGATTTATTATCTTTTTTGTAATGTGTAAATGTGGCAGAGCTGAAATGAGTAGCTTGTATGAGTTCTGCGTAAAGCCTGTGGAGTAGCAGGTAGCATGTAGCCGAGCAGTTGCAGCGGTTACGTCACTCCCTGAGACCTGGTTAACTAGCATTGCTGCCGACAGGCCAGGGGCAATTTGCCTTTAGCTCAGCTGGCAACGACGCTGGCCGTAAGGGGCTGGCAGTGAGCAGTGAGAACCCAGGTTGAAAAATTGCTCGCTCGCTGGCCCACATAGCATCTAGTTAAAACACACAACACAGCATACACCCGTTACATAAAGTATTTTTGTTTTTAAAATATTGGAATAAATGTGACTTTGAAAATGTAGTATGATTATGAAATTGTTTGAATGTTTTGTAAATTATCCGATTAAATTACAGAATGTCGTAATGACGTAGGCTACAGGTCAAATGTCAATTTCGCAGTCAACATGGAGAAACACATGCTTAGCAGGTCAGCAAAGCGTAAAATCAAAAACGAAAAAGAAGCTAAAGATGTCACTTTGTCATCTGGGAGTTGGACTTTGATGACTTGATCAATGACTTCTCTTCAAAGAAGGCCAGAAGAAAGTCAGTGGTTTAGGTAGGGTATTTTTCACTGCGGTTTTAGGTTAAGGTGTGTATTTGACTCCTAAAGATGTATATACTGTGTTGTACATGGTATGTATAGAATGAAACAGACTTAAAATGGCAGTAATTTAACATGTCAAAATAACAAATAAAATTTGAAAGTAATACATGCTGTGCGGTTGTGGGTTGCCATGTTCTATTGTGTGACCAAACTCTGTGTGCTTGGGGAGGGCACACGCCATACGCGTGTACTATTTGCATGTGTAGGTAGGGGCCCTTGGTGAGTTTGTGCCCAGAGCCTGTGGTCATGATAATTCGTCCATGGTTGGTGATACCCAAGTAGCCTTGTGTATCCTTCTGTGATGGAAGAAACTTCCGCCAATAACCAGGTTGCTTGTGGCGCAGAGATCAGCAAACCTCTCCCCATTGTCATTCATCTCGCCCAGGCCCTGCTGCCCCATGACCTCCTCGTAGCCCCTGTTGTCGCTGCTGATCTTGGCATTGAAGTCGCCCATAACGATGACGATGTTCCGTCCAGAGCAGCTCTGGATGATGGTCAGCAATCTGCTATAGAACTCCTCTTTGTCCTTCTCATTGCTGTTGTTAGTCGGGGCGTAGCACTGTATGACATCCATATTGAGCCTCCTCTTCTTGGTTCGGGCTGTGAAGATCCATGGGCCATGTGCCTCCCATCTGATGAGCGCTCTCTGGGCTGTCTTGGACAACATCAGGGCCACTCCGTGTATGGGGTGCGTCATCTTCCTCGTGACCCGAGAACAGCAGCAACTCTCCCATCGTAAGCCTCCTCTGACCAGAACTGATCCATCTTGACTCGCTGTTTCCTAGAATGACGAGGTTGTATCTGTCCATCTTGGCAGCCACTTGCGCTGTGTATCGAGCCTCATACATGGTTCTGATGTTCCATGTTCCAATGGTTATTGTAGACCTGGTGGAGATGATGGTCGTCGGCCTGGCCGCTTCCATGTGAATATAGGTTTCACTACCAGACATCATAAGTTCTCCAGCTGGAGTTCCATCCTCTCCCAGGGCCAAAATGTTCCTTGATTCTTTCATTGGCATTTCTGGAGGGGACACTAGCCCCTCGCCCAACCCTCCTTTCTCATTTGGGCTTGGGACCAGCAATGCCGGAGTTCCTTAAGCCTTAAGCCTGACTGCAATTCTTAACCTGAATCTAACCAAATCATTTAATATAAAACATAACCTTATCCTTTCATGTTATTATAGAAATACCTATAGTGCACACACAGCTGTAAATTTAAATTTCTTGCATCAGTCATTGTGTAACTGTAATCAGTAGGTCATATGGTAAGGCACTTCCCTGTACCTCTCCTCATTGCATGAAAATCTGACTCCATTTTATGTCAACCTATGTTTTAGTTCCTCAATTCCCAATTCTACTTAGCAACCCAGGAATTCTCAGTTCGCTTTGGCTTGTAGGTGATCAGGTTACATAGTCCACGACGTAGGATACCGTACCAGCTCATTTAATATAACTTGCTGCCATTTAGGTGGCCCATCTAGGGACTGCAGACTCGTCAGAATAGTGCAATACTTAAAACTGACCGAGCGTAAGTATCAATGAGTTTTGAGCGGTATGGCAAGAACTTACGGAAAAACCTCAAATCCTGCTACGTGCATCCTTAGAAATGATCAAATGAGAAATCACAAACAAAGGTTAAGGCTAATATCTTTATTAACCAAAATTGTCCCAATCAGTTAGAAACTCCAATTACAGCAAGCAATATGGTATAGTGCAAATGATGATAAATACACATAGCCTACCTATACGGAGTCACGTGGCTATACGCTTGGTGCGCAGGAGTCTGTGCAGATTGTGCTCCGTGGCTATGCGCTTGGTGCGCAGGAGTCTGTGCTGATGGTGCTCCCTATACAGAGTCACATGGCTATACGCTTGGTGTGCAGGAGTCCATGCTGACGAAGCTCCATGGCTATGTGTTTGGTGCACAGGAGTCTGTGCTGATGGTGCTCCCCGAGTGCAGAAATCTTTCCCTTTATATACCCGAACATCAAAGAGTTGATTGGCACATGAGTTGGGGTCAGGGAAAGGTCCAAAATAGGTTTTGTCCTTATCTGGTAATTAATTAGTGGTGGTGTTTATTCTTGTCCTGTTCTCTGGGGCATGCACATTGGTGTCCATCCTTTTAACTTTCTGAGCTAACTTTCAGAACAATGGTTAGGAGACCCCCTACTGTTATAGAACTGTCACCCCTTTGCTACTCGCATTGTATGGATCAAAATGAGACCAAACAAGACATGTGTGCCTTGAACCAAACAGAATATACAGATATAATAGTTGATAGCTGAGGATTGGGATTTTACCACTGGTCAGGAGGAACGGTTTCTGAAGGATTTGGGGTCATCAAGATCCCGTGCCCTCTGACTCTCCCTACCCCCTGGTGACCCACCCTGTCATACAGTTCCTTGGTGTGGAGGAGCGGGGACACATTCCTCAGCCGAGTGGCTGTCGTTTATGACCCAAGAATGCTTACTTGTGCAACAGTCCTTTATTTAGTGTGCCACAGTACATATGATGTCAGGCATCTCCCGTTCCCACCTTACAATACTCTAGTGACTAAGCCGATGGATACATAGCAGCATGCTGGCTCTCTGTGCTCACGTGTGATTCAGGGTTCTGAGCTGCCATACTGCCTGATGCAATCCCTGTGATTTGCTTGGTCTGAAGAGACCTTTCCAACCCAAAGACGTGTCAAGTTCTCTTAAGAAAGAGATTAAACATTGACCTGGTTCCTCATTATATCCATTTTAGCGGAAATACACTGGTAGCTGGTGACATGTGAGCAGTGATTCAGCATCAATTGGACTGTACATCTGCCCTCTGCTGGTGGCTTCATGTAACAGCCAGTGCGGTGGTCTGGGTACTACTCAGTCTGAATTGAAAGGACGTGCTGCTGGCATGGTGGGCATTTTCATAGCCCCATGTGCAAGCATACCTATGTGTGTGTCTCAGCTGTGTGACAATATGAAAAGATGTTTACTCATGTGAAAGTCCTTTAGACCATGTTGGAGCAAGCAGGCATCCTTGCCTTTGTGCTTGGCTGCATATTGAAGACAAGAACAGCCAGCAAACAGACACTTTATAATGTCAGCTACTTCGAAATAATTAAAAATAAAAAACATTGTGTTCCCTGTCTCCAGCCTAAACACAGCTCCATTTGCTGTCACATAAATTTACTCATGGTACATGAGGAACACAAAGGTAATTGTCTGAATTTGGCAGGACTGTTCTGCTTTCTGGTTGAACAAGCATGTGGCTTTTCAAAATCGATATAAAGTGATCAAACAGAAATGTTGGCCCTAACAATTTTCAGAAAACACTGAGATCTTCATCTGGGAAAGATTAAGATTGCAAACTCAATCCCACAGAAGTACAAAAAAATGACTACCCTACAGCAAGTGACTCCATGTAAATTCACTGTTTCTGATTTAGTAAATATCAACTTCTGAACATGGAATGGACATTATTAGCACTGCCTTGGAAAGCCTTGGAAGAAAGAACACTTTATTGAATGAAGCCGACAGTGATGATGAGTCACCTACCCAAAACACCCTGAGTCCTGGTGGCCGTGAACCTCAGAGCACCTTAATTGTATGTGCAGTCAGGGTGAGGCACAGAGCATGCAATGAGGCATGGAGTGTGCAGTGACCCACACAGTGTGCAGTAAAGATGATTCAAGGAGTCAGATTCTGAAGTCTGAGTAAAACACTCACCTATTTAGTCTGTGTTAACTGCAGTCTAGATGCAGACTAGGAGTAGAACATTTCCACAGAGCCGTATGGTGCCACAAACCTTCCTTACTGTCATTTGTCACTGTTCAGCCACCGCTATTATTGCTGGCTGACTCTGATGGGGTGAGCTGGTTTGGGCACTCTCTCATGACTGCACACATTCTCTGTGTCTCCCATTGTAGTTATACTGTTATTGCTTATTACTAGAAAGGATTCTTCTCTATGTCGCTGCTCCTCTGCTTTCTTGTCTTTTATTGTATAAAAACTATGGTGGCTATGCTCTAACAGCACGTATGTATTTGTCTGCTTCATAAAAAAGCTGTCTGCTCTGAGAGATCCACCAGCCCTGAGACCTGAGACCTTAGGCCTGAGCCTGCTACAGGACCAAAGCTGGCCAGCTTGCTAGCATTCCATTTACCTACAACAATACTGAGATGAAAAGCCACCTGCAACCATGATGATGGCTATGGCTCTGAGACCTTCACTGCGGACCCCCAACACCTCTCCCCAGTTAAACGATGATTAGATGATGATGTGCTATGATCACAGCTGTGAATATGGTGTGGGAATAGGACTCAATGAACCATCTCTCTCAAAGCCATCGCCAGCCTGTTGTATTCAAGGGAGCCTTGACACAGATGTATGGAGCATAGTTATGGCAGTCTATCAATGATGATAATCACAGTGATGATGAAGATGAGGATGGGAAGAGCAGTTATAATTATTGGCCATATCATAATTACTACCCCAAGTGCTTAAAGTGAGATATTTGCTTGAACTCTTGCCCCAAAACAAAACAAAAAAACAATTTGTTGAAATGTTATGCCTAATGGTGTGTGGGATAGGAGGAGGAGGAATAGGTGGTTAGGAAGAAGATGGAATGTTATTTTTATGGTGAACCCAGGCCTTGACTGTGCAGCCATTCCAGCGTCACATTGGCCCTACCTCCCTCCCAGGCCTGTGATGGCTGCAGCTGTGAGATGTTTCCTCTGTGTGCTTGTAGGCAAGGCTACTGCTCCAGATCCCAGCCATCCTTTCCCACAGATAGCCTCAGCAGAGATGCTAAGTATCCACTGTGTATGTGTGTATGTGTATGCAAGTGAGTGTGAGTATGTGCATGTGAGTGTGAGTGTCAGTGAGTTTGTGTGCACGTGTGTGTGCGTGTGTGCACGCGCGTGTGTGTGTGTGCCTTTTTGTTTTTGCAGTTCCTCAGCATACATCAGTGTTGTCTCAGCCTCCCACTGAATCTGTCTCACAGGGACTTCAAGTATCAGTCTGATCGATCTTGGGTCTCTTCCAGTTCTAGGAAGGACTTGCCATCAGTGTACTGGTGAAAGGAGGAGGAAAGACAGGGCAACAAGCAAGCCTGATTCAGGGTAAAAACATGGTGAGGGCAGCACTAGATGTTGCACTGATGCACTAGGTGATGATACAAACCCACCAGTCTTTCTATCCACTTCTGTTCCTCTCACTATCTCCTTCTCATACATCATCTCTTTCTCTTTCCTCCTCTCTTTCTCTTTCTTTCTTTCTGTCTCTCACTCCCTCTCTGTCTTTGGGTCCCTCTTCTCTCTGTCAAATTCAAATTCAAATTCAAAATACTTTATTGGCATGACTGTTTCAATGATAACAAATAATTGCAGCAATTATTCTCATAATCAGGTATCTAAAATATATAAACAGATCAGTAATGAATGAGAAAAAATCAAACAAGCAAACAGACAAAAAACCCCAGTAATACTACTACAGCAATGCTGACAGCATGGAGATGGGTCACCAGCTATCCCTCCATGCTGACACTAACTATTCTATTAGATCTCTCTCTCCTTTCTTGCTCCCTCTGATTTTTCTCCTATAGCATTGGGATTGTTAGTTGTGTGTTTTTCAAGCCCATCATATATCCTGTTGCTCTTTCGCTGAGAAAAATGCTATGGTTTTTACCTCTGTTTCTGCTGTCATATATAGAATGCATGTTATGGTGTCCTGGCAGGTACAGCTTTCCAACAGTTACTGGCACTATGGGAATGTTTAAAATGCTCCAGTAATTGACAACATGGTAGCTGCTATGCTGAAGTTGTAATGGAAATATGATTTACAATGAAGCTTGAAAGTAACAGTTTCATGGGGAAAGTTCCAGTCAGGAGCCAGACTGGAGAATCCTGGCTTAGAATGGAGTCTGGAAAGAGCTGCAGGTAGAGACCTGCCAGTGAGATGCAGTCAGACTGGAGAAGCCTGGCTTAGAATGGAGTCTGGGGGTGGAGTTGCTAATGGAGACCTGGCAGTGAGATGTAGCCAGACTGGCCAGGAGTGTGGCCCATCAGCAGGGCCACATTGAACTCTATGACCGTTTTGGTAAATTAATTTCAGGTTAAAGTATCTATGCAAGTCCTCGATTACAGATCAATAAAGTATGCAATGCAGGGCATTGTCTCAGAAGGCTGGATGTCCTTTATCACATCACTATCGTTTGGCTATCAGAGACCCATTTAAAAGCTACCTTTGTGCCCTGGATTCATTAACTAGCCCTCTCTGCATACCAGACAGCTAATGCAATGGCTTCTATTCATCAGCAAAAATCTTTTTGGCAAAACTCTGCCTTTCACATGTAACTTATTGCATCAAGTTCTCTGAAGCAGACATTTAGAATACCCTAATCACTGAAGTAATCGAATCTGATCCCTGCATGTTCTCTTATGAAGCTATCACAGGAGGTCCTACTGATTGCTGCACCTGCTAGTCTGTCCATACTCCGCCTGCTCTCTACTGTATTGTACTTTGAACAGTTGCAGAGAGTTTGCAAAACAGGTGCCAAGATCAGCAAAGTGAGAGTTTGTGACACTGCATGAATAAGCTGCTGATTATGTGAGAGAGAATTAATGCAAGCTCCATGAACTTTAGCAAGACAGAATGCAGTGTGCATGATACTGTGTGACTCCGGGTTAGAGGATTGAGGGGTCATGTAAGAATGTGATCCCAGAATCCTTTGCGCAGTTCTTTTAGAGTGGCTGTGAGTCCTCCATTAAGACTTTCCAGAGCAAGTCTGCCTTTCCATCAAATGTTTACAGTTGTTCTATCTCCCATAAGCCGCCTCTGGAAAAGGACTTTACTCAATTTGAAAACTGATGTAAAGCAATTACACAGTAATTTAGTCATTAACAGGTCTGGACCTCCCATTCCAAGTTCTGGCATTCATGAAGGAAAGCTTTACCTCTTCACATGAGTGAAGATTATATTATTCCATATTACTGTGAACATAGTCTGTCTTACCACAATAACCTCTGCACTCATGCAGGGGCACTGAGATGAGACAAATGCACTGTTCCTATACACCTGCAGGTAGCCAAAGCATGACAATACAAGTCACAGAGCGGGCACTCATTGGTGGATAGGGGCTGGTCTGTTGATGCCATCCAGGCAAGTCAGAGAGGCCCATCAATTTGCATGGTGTCTGATAGTGGTGAGACAAGCAATCTCTGCCAACATACCCATCCCTGCCCCAAATGGAACAAAACAAAGTGCTTCTCCACAGCTTCAGGGGTGCTTCTTTACAATTTCAAGAGTGCTTGTCAATAACTTCAGGAGTTACTTTTTAGAATTTCAAAGGTGCTTCTTCACAGCTTCAGGAGTTCTCCACAACTTTAGGAGATCTTCTCCACAGCTTCAACAGATTTTATCCACAGCTTCAGGAGTGCTTGTCAACAGCTTCAGGAGTGACTCTTTAGAATTTCAGGAGTGCTTCTCCACAACCTCAGGAGACCTTCTCCACAGCTTTGGGGGTGGTTATCCAAAGCTTAAAGAGTGCTTCCCCGTTTCAAGGCTTTTGAAGACAGTACCATGTTACTACCATGTGACCATGAAGAAGCTCCCTATCATGAACTAAACAGCTTCACCACCATTGCAGCACTCCAAAATTCAGAAAATGCCACATCATGGGGACTCTGGAGGTATCACCGGGGGCCATGACCTTGGTGGAGGGCCATATGTCTTATCAGCTGCTAGGGATTTGTTGTGAAGGATGTGTTTGTTGCCTAAACAGGGAATGCATGTAGAAACGGTGACCCTGTGCTCTCTCCCGACCCTGCATGACTGGGGCCTGATCCACAGCTGGGGACCAACTGGGTCCCCTCTGCCTCCCTGCTCAGCACTCAGCTATAAGGGTGAAGCACTGAGGGGTATGTGTATGGACTGTGTGAGGAACTGGGACACATACTTCAGGCTGCTTACATCCTTAATACATATTTAGCAAAATGTGAAATGTCTTACTTTGACTGTGACAAATGGGCTATGACTTCGTTTCAGACAGAAGGGTGTGGGCACACACAGGGGTCTTCTCCTGTTATCTGTATTATGTAATATGGGGATGAGAAATCCATGCTGCTCAACATACCCTTGTCCCATCATCTGGTAGCCTATACTCAACCCCTCCCACAGGAATGCTGCTTTAATCAGAGCCTCTGTGGGATGTGTGCTGAAAATGGTTTTGTGAGCATGCTGTCAGTGAAGGCTTCATATCTGCTTCCCAAATGTTATGTGAATAATATCCCCTTCTATGAAAGGGATCAGAGCTCTATGAAAGGGGGATTCTTTGGTGCAATTACATGGGCTTGATGTGTAATTCTGAAAGAGGATCTTTGTGAAGCAGTGGTAATGCCTCTTAGCCTGCTCCCAGAGGCTGTAGGTGCAGGTAGCAGCTTACACACTATTGCTGTGCTCCAGTGATGTGTACTGTCTCAATCCAGGAAACGGATTGTTTAAATAGGGTTTAGAATAAGATCAGTATTCCTTTAAACCCATCATCTAAAGCTGAAGCATGCATTAGTAACCAGGCAGCTAAAGTTCACTAACACCCTGCTAACATTGCATTTGCTATGAATGCAATATTAGTTCTTGTTCCTGTGGCATTGCAACAACCCAGTTAAACAAAATATAGCAGAAGTAGAAATAACAGCATCAAACTCTAATCATGTCCATATACATTTAATCAGAGAAGAAAACAGGAAATGCATGCAATATTTTGCCAAGTTGGCAGAGTTATAGATACACTCTGAGACTATACATAAAATGACAAGCCTAGCAGGATTGAATGGCCTGTTCTCATTATTAAACTTCTTGCATAAATGCAAAAAAAAAACATCATCACCATTGCCATGATTGCCATCACTGCCATCACAACCATCATCAACATTCATCACATTTACCGTCCTCATTTTTATCATTTTCATTACTATCAACACATTCACCACCTCCACCATCAACATCATCATCATCATCATCATCTTTACTCCTGTTGCTATGATTGCCATCTCTGCATGCCCTGGTCAGGCAGAGACTGCATGTCATTGTGAGTTCTGTTGGACATAGTGTGACATTCTTTGGACCATAGATTCCAGCAATGCATAATGCTACATTATGACACCTAATGGGACACAAAGAAAATCAGACAGGCAAACAGATTATGGGCAGATTCCTTCACTGTGCAACGTGACCAATCACACAAGCACTGTGTGCATTCTCAGAAGGGCCTTCACCCTGGCTACTCTTGGGAGCTGTGAAGGTAAATAAAGCATTGATGGAGTTTCAGAAGAGCTGTAGAGGAGGTCCAGAAGCAGTGCACCAGTGAAGAAAGGCCAGTCAGAGATGTGGGGGTCTGAAGCACACTACAGTGTTGCTTGTAGGCTACGCATGCCCTCTGGAGAGAGGCAGCACTGTGCTGGTGCCAGTTTCCCCATCAATATGCATGAACGGATTTCCGCTGTAAGCCCACTGGCCCTTTCCGCCAAGTCCACCCACACTGTTACAGGGATACCCCATGCCTCCAGCACAACCTCCAGTGTGTTTTCACCCTACAACACAAGGGTGTTTGATGCTGCAGTGGTTGTGTGAGGTCCATCAGCTTGTCTGTCTGGCACAGTGTATTGTGACCGTGAGTAGAAAGATCACATTATCTTCCACATATGTCAAGTGTAAGGAGATTGTCTTTGGTATCGGTTGATGAGGTGGTTCTTTGAACAGCTCAAGATTTACTGCACGGTACACTGCTCGGGAATCATGAAGGAGATTGGTGTATCTGGAGTAAAGGGTGCACATATTTTCACCAAAACGGGGAAAATTTCCTCGGGACAATGTAGCCTTTTTTCCCCTCTGTGGGAGATGACCCAAGAAGAGCACCCCTTACTACAGCTGTTTGATCTGGATTTTTATTGGTCAGGATGCTTAGAATGCATCACCTTAAAGAAATCTTCCAATGATGGAGTCTGAAATCAGGACCAGAAGTCAATCTAATAATGCCAAGTCACCCCCATGCCTCATTTTGTTTCTACATAACTGCCTTTTTTTCCTCAAAGCCTTCGTAATAGCAGTGAAGCTTGCAGCACACTGCTCCCTTTGGCTCTCCCACATGAAAGGGCAACTGGAAGTACATTCTCACTGCGCTTTCCAGAGACTGCATGCATCACCACTGGAGGTCACAGGTCACAGGATTTGGAATCGCAGGTGATAAGAGCATGTTATGGAACTCTAAGAACATGGAAGTCACATGGGATTAGCAGCTAGGCCCTGTGACCACAGGCTAAGAATAGCCATGATTACTCCTGCATTGCAAATCCAACCCTTTAGACACATATTTTCAATAAACACAGCACTGCAGGCTGCTGTTTGGTGAAATGCTTATCACTTGTATGCAGGGCATTGCAGGAATGAACACTAGAGCATTGTAGCATATCCAACAGGCTGTGGCCAAGGGGCTTTATAACATTGTGTTTAAGGACCTTGGGTCCACAAGATAGCAATTTCAGTTTGCTTCAATAAAGATTCAGCTGTATAAACTGGTCATATTTAAGCTATTAAACTATTTAAGAAGTCTTGGGTAGAGGCACCTCCCTAGCGAATGGATACCATCAATCTAATTTGCCAGCTGGTTTCTCACACTTAATGGGGCATTTGGTTCTTCATCAAGCCCAACAAAATGTCCTGCTAGAACTAAAAATATATATGTCTTTGATGATGAACTAACTCCATAGATGTTCTAATATGTGCACCACAGAGCATGGGGGAGCATGGGAGCACTGTTTCTTCACTGGCACCCTCTGGTGGTCAGTTAATGCCACTGTCTGTGAAAAAGAAACCATTCAGATTCTTTTGAAGTGAAATTTTATTTTTAGTGCACATACCTGGTATGGTATACAGTGTTTTTCTGAGCTGTCTGAATATCCTACATTTGAACCACTCCTTTTAATCTCTGAGTAGTATTTGGCTTGCTGGTCAGTTTCCTCTCAGTTGTCATCCTCATATACTGATGTACAGTATGTTGGTGTTGGTCCAAAGACTGTGTACACATACATCGTCCATGTATTTCCACTGCTAAAGAGCATGTGTTCCTACAGGTGTGCATATGCTAAAGGGTGGCATAAGGAGCTGTTTGTGTGCATGTGTTTTCTTCCATGTGTTTCTTCATTACATTTGTGATTGGAAAAGCATCGAGGAAAAGCAAGTGGCTTCTAGGGTTACAGATGAAGCAGCTTTCATGAATGGGCCCCTTCTCCACCCTGTGGAACACACAGCTTTCTGTTTCTGTGGGTGATGGTGGTTTCACTCTGCTGGCATCACACCCAGTGCTGCAGCCCCTCTACTCTCTGTACTCTCTGCACTTTCATCACACATTCTTACACCCTTACAATCCCATACTCCATATATCCTTGGTATTCTCACTCACTCCCTATCACCTCTGCACCCTCACTCACTCCCTATCGCCTCTGCACCTCTGTACTCTCACTCATTCCCTATCACCTCTGCACCCTCGCTCACTCCCTATCGCCTCTGCACCCTCACTCACTCCCTATCCCCCCTCCCCCCTTACTGCCTAACTATTCCCTCTGCACCCTCAGTTATTACCCTCGACTTCATACTGATGAAATGTGCCCCCATTCCCTAACTCTGCACCTATATGTGTCCCCCAAACCTCTGCACCCCCCTCCCCCCTTACTGCCTGGTCTTCACCCTGGAATGTTTATCCCCATAGAGAAAATAAACCTTCGTCTGCCCCTTGGCCCCTGTTTCCCCCGCATGGTTTTGAAGAGGGAGGAAAGCGTAGTCCAGCACACTGATTGAAGTGTGCTGGAAATGTTTACCCACGTGTCTGGTCTGCTCTACCCCTCCGGTATTTCTTTCTCGCTCTGCAGCAACAGAACAACGTCTTTGTGACAGAGAACCAGCGCATGCCTCACTGTTCCACATCCACTTCCCAATTGCATATTTCAGCCACACTGTGACCGCAGCCAGTGGCAGCAAGATGACTCTCATCTATTGCGCACTTCCCTGTCAAGGCATGCTTTAATTTGTCGGTGACGTTTAATAAACCAGGGGTGAATCTCAAAAGACCATCTTACAGCTTCAGCCAGTTGGAGGAAAATGGGTTCTGAATGATGCCTCTGCAGAAATTTTCTATTGGACTGGCCTTGGCAGGGCCAGATGTTTTTTTTTTTGCTTGTTTTTTGGGAACACTGTTATTAAAGAATGAATCATGATAAATAATGTTGCCTGATATTCATTTGTATTAAACTCATCACCTGAAAAAGAAAACACTTAATACACTTTAACATATCATATATAGTACAATTTCAGAGTACATATGATTAATTGTGTTTTAGCATGCTTATCTTTTGTACAGTGTGTACAGTCATAATTTTGGTACATAACTCAGGTGTGTATTATTTTAGATATTATTTACAAACAAAAATTCAATTTGATGTCTTTATTGTTGTTTGTACAAGTTGATTTGACCTTTCAAACTGAAGCACAGGCGTATCTCCATCTTGGGGGATTTATGTGCAAACACGTGTACGCAGCATGGATTTTTCTTTAAGATCTCAGCTGAAGGTGACTTGACTCAGCAACAACACTTGATTGTTCCAGAATTAGCCATGAAGCCAGATTCAATATGGTAAATCACTGCTTCCTTCTCCCCTTCATACTCCCAGCCTGCATGATAACAACTCTTACCACACTTTAACTGCAGGTTCAGAGGCTGAGGTGCCCCATTCTTGTTGATATAGCTAGAGGAAGTAGCTAAGACAGATAAATATAAACGCCCAGCTAAGTCGAGTTCAGTGTTCAAGAATACTGCAGGTTGTCTCAGGTTTTAAAAAGGGGAGTGCGATGGGGCTGACGTGAAGGAGTTGGAATTCAAAGACAGGTGGATGTTCAAATCGAATGTTCAGTATAAATGATTAAACCTGGCAAATCTCTCCATCACCCCCAGGTCCACTATGCCCTTAGCTTGGCTTGGTAATTGGACCAACAGCATTAGGACCCAAAGCCCATCAGATAAGGAATGTATGGCCAGCCCAAAGGACATTCCAGAGGTACTGCTATGCTTGAAAATATAGACAGGGCTCCTTCCAACGGGCTTAGGGAGGAAGCCTGAGGAATGCTGGGATTGCCGATAAGATTTAAGGCACAGACCTCCATGTCAGCATTCTATAGCACCAGAGGAAGATCAGGCCTTGTCTAAATTAAATTATACACATTGCATCTATTCCAATACATTCAGAATATTTTGATATGAAGATAAATGCATCCATAAATGTTACATATTTTATGTGATAGATATCAGCAAAGCAACACCTCTAGAACAGTGGAGTAGAGGGAGGAGACAGAAACACCTCTTTGAGGTATTCTCCAGCCCTTCTGACCTTGATTTCAAATGTGACACAGGGCCTTGAGGTGAGTACTGAGACAACCGCTGTTTTCTTTCTCTGAAAGGACGTTATTGGCCATATTTTTGAAATATTTTTGTTTGGGTGTAGAGCAACTGTTTTCTGGGTGCTGGGATAGGGGGGTTCCTGCCCCTCCCCCGGACTCACTGGCCTCAGTATAAGGAGACCTTTGTGATATCTGTGCGCCAAGTGCCTGAACCTTGCCATTGGTACATGGCATTGCAAGTAGAGGACTCTTCTGTGCTCCCTGTGTTGAGTTTTCAGACTCGTCAGTTGAACAAACATACCTATCAAAATCCACCCTGCAGGAGAAGACGGGGGAAATCAGAGAGCTTGGGGAGAGAAAAAACTCGAGGCGAGTTATCTTAAGGCAAACAACCACGTGTGTGCTTATGCATCTGTGTGTGCTTATATGATGACTGGAGGGCAATTTAAAAAATCATTTTCGCAGTTCAGGGACAAATTCCTCCTCAAATATAAGACATAAGACTGTGACAACATATAATAAGAATGAAAAACTACAAGAATAAATACTAAACATCCAAGATGTGTGATGTTAGAATATGAAGAGTAGTATAGAACATAAATAAATAGTAATAGCAGTAAAGTGTCTGTGCAGTGACAGGAAAAGTACTCCTAGCTGTTACATGTGAAACAGAGATTTATAGTATGTTGTTATTGCACATGCCCGTGTTATTGTATAACATTGTACCGTATTAAAGTGCAGTGTGCATGTCCACATTATCCATACATTGTCCATATTATTGCACAAGAGGAAGATTTGCATTGCATCGCATATAATACTGACATTATTGCACATGTCCATCGTTGCTGTCCCTTCTATGGGAGGTGGAGTGGGGGGGATATATTGAGCTGCATTACAGCTCTGGGGAAAAAGCTGTTCTTCAGTCTGGTTGTGTGAGCTGAAATACTTCTGAATCTCCTGCCAGATGGGGTTGGCAACAGGTGGTTGCTGGGGTGAGTCAAGTCCCTGATAATGTTGTGTGCTTGTCGCAGATAGCGTGAGCTGTAGATGGTCTCAAAGTCTGGGACTTGTGTCCCTATGATGTACTGTGCAGTCCTAATTGCTTGGTGTAGTGTTTTCTGGTTGTTCATGTTGGAACTGGCATACCATACAGTTACACAGTATGTCAGTATGCTTTCTGTGGTACACCGGTAAAAGTTCACCAGTAGCTTCTGGGGCAGATTTGCTCTCTTCAGTTTCCTGAGGTAGTACAGGCGCTGCTGTGCTTTCCTTACTATCGCAGAGGTGTTGGTGGTCCAAGAGAGGTACTCTGTTATGTTTACTCCTAGGAACTTAAAACTGGAGACTCTTTCCACAGCTTCTCCATTTATAGTTAGTGGTGCGTGTTCATTCCTCCAGGTTTTCCTGAAATTGATGATCAATTCTTTGGTCTTCTTGACGTTGAGTGAGAGGTTGTTGTCATTGCACCACCCCACCAGGTTCTGCACCTCCTCTCTGTAAGCCGATTCATTGTTGTTTGAGATTAAGCTAATCACTGTGGTGTCATCTGCAAACTTGATGATGGTGTTGGATGCATGATCAGGTGTGCAGTCAAGGGTGAAGAGGGCATAGAGGAGTGGGTTCAGTACACATCCTTGTTCAGGATCAGGGTGGATGATGAGTACTTGCCTAGTCTGACTGTCTGGGGGCGGTTTGTTGGGAAGTCCAGGATCCAGTTGTAAACTAGTGTATTGAGACCCAGATTGTGTAGTTTGGAATGTAGTTTATTGGGAATTATGGTGTTGAATGCGGAGCTGTAGTCGATAAAAAGCAGTCTGGCATAGGTGTCCTTGTGTTCCCGGTGGTCCAGCACGGTGTGGATGGTAATAGAGATGGTGTCCTCAGTTGACCTGTTTGGCTTGTGGGCAAACTGGTGGTGGTCCAGGGTAGCGGGGATGACACTCCTGATGTGGGTCATCACAAGTCTATCCAGGCACTTTGCGACTACAGGGGTGAGTGCAACAGGCCTGTAGTCATTCAGGTTTGTCACTGCTGATTGTTTGGGTATTGGGATTATGTATCGGGTATATGTTTTGAAGCATTTGGGAATCACAGCAAGGGACAGAGAGAGGTTACAGATGTCAGCAAGGACCTCCCAGCCTTCCAGCGATGCCGTCTGGTCCAGCTGTTCTGCGCGCGTTGAGGGTCCGCCTCACTTCTTGTGTGCTCAGCATCAGTGCTGTTTCTCCATCAGATGGCAGGGCCTTCACCACTGGTGCTTTCTTGTCTCTGTCAAACCGAGCGAAGAAGCTATTAAGCTCCTCTGCCAGTGCAGCGTCGCCGGATGAAGGGCAGGTGTTCTTCCCTTTGTAGTCTGTGATGGACTGGATTCCTTCCCACATGTATCGGGGGTTGGTGGTGTTACTGAAGTGTTCCTCAATCTGTTGTCTGTATCTGTGCTTGGCAGTCTTGATGCCCCTCTTGAGGTTTGACCTGGCTTCACTATATGCTGCAGTATCACCGGATATAAATGCAGCATCCTGTGCTTTTAGCAGGTTCCGGACCTCGTTGTTTGTCCACGGCTTCTGGTTTGGGAATACTCTGATGTTTTTATTGATGGTGACCTGGTCTACGCAGTATTTTATGTAAGACTTCATCGCGAAGGCATATTCCTCCAAGTCGAATCCTGAGTCACGCCTAGCTTGGTGTGCAAACTGGCTCCAGTCTGTACACTCAAAACAGTCCTGCAAACATGAGACAGATCCCTCAGGCCATACCTGTACTGATCTGAAGGTTGGTTTTGTCTTCTTTATTAATGGCCTGTAAGCTGGGGTCAGGAACAGAGACAGATGGTCAGATAGTCCCAGGTGGGGGCACGACTGTGCCCTGTATGCACCTGAGATGTTGGTATAAACCTGGTCCAACGTGTTACTGCCCCTGGTGGGGCATTTCACATTTTGGCTGAATTTTGGGAGGACTGACTTTAGATTGGTGTGGTTGAAGTCTCCAGCAGCAATGAATACCCCATCGGGGTGATCCGATAACTGTTTACTGATGACGTCATGCAGTTTTGCTAGTGCTTGTTTAGCGTTAGCCTGAGGAGGAATGTAGACCGCCAGGATGTAAACAACGGTGAATTCCCTCAGTAGATGAAAAAGCCTGCACTTCAGCATGAGATATTCTACCTCGGGAGAGCACTGTCTGTCAGTTATGGCAGTGTTTGTGCATCAAGCATTGTTCACAAAAATGCAAAGGCCACCGGCTAGTTTCTTACCAGAATCCTCCGTTCTGTCGGCCCGGTAGACCGTGCGATCTGATAGCTCAATTGCCGTGTTGGGAATGTTGTAATCCAGCCAAGTTTCAGTGAAAATCATTACATATCAGTTATCTAGCTTCTTTTGCGTGGTAATTCTTAGTCTTATTTTGTCCATCTTGTTGGCAAGTGATCTGGTATTTGCGAGAAAAAGCATGGAAGTGGAAGCTTGAAAGGTGTAGCTTTTAGCCTGGCCTGTATCCCGGCCCACTTACCCTGCTTTTGCTTTCTCTCGTTGCGGCGCCTGTGGTGTCTTCCACCTGGGGCTGTAATCCAAGTTAGCCTTGGTGCCATGATGATCTCTGCTGCGTACGTGCACACCGCCATGATCACCATGAACATTCCTGCCATTTGCTTTGAATAAATGAGAAGATGACTACAGGAAGAAAAGCACAAAGTTAAAGTCCCTCAGCCAATCACCCACAGAGGTCAAGGTTATAACAGACCTGCATATTGCTATGTCTATTAGGATGCAGTGTTAGGCTGTGGTTGAGCCATAGTGCTGAGAGTGATGGGGGGAAATGTAAGTTTGTCTCTCAGTGGTGTGTTATGCTTAAGTGTAGAGTGATGCACCTCACAGGGCTTCCTTCTCTGTCCCTTCTGCTTACAAGAGGCACACAGGTTTTCATCAGACTGTGGCTGCAGCATGAGGAGGTTATTTGTGTTCTAAGGTTATATTTACATTTACATTTATTCCTTTTGGCAGACGCTTTTATCCAAAGTGACTTACAAGTGAGGTACAATACAAAACAAGCGAAAAACCTTACTGAGTCAACAATATTAGAAGCACTGCGTGACCAAGTTTCAAAGGTTGGGCAGACAAGGTATAAACTAGCAGGTAAAGCTAATGAGTGTGCTAAACCATTAGATTATTATTATTTTTTTTAATTTTATTTTACAGTTTAGTAGGAGATAGTTTTAGTCATTTAGAAATTCCTTTAAGGGGGAAGTATTTCAGGTGCCCAGGTGAGAGTGGAAGAGCTGTGTCTTCAGATGTTTCTTGAAGACAGAGTGGGACTCAGCAGAATGGATGAAGTGTCAAGTGTAAGGTATTTTGTGAAAGCGCTTGAGTCCTGTGGTAAAACAATGTGCTGTAGGTTTGGCCTGCAGAATGCTGGGAGGGGAAGTGGCCACAGCCCACTTGCATAACCTCATGCTGCACTGGGTCCTGAGGCCAACTGGGTCACATGCTGCAGGAATGTCTCTGGCCACCAAGTCGCTTGTTGTTGCACCCCTTCCCATCCCTTCTCTGCATGGGATGTCCCAGCAGGAGACTTCACCCTGCCTGTCCACATGTAAGGACTTATTTTGAGATCAGAACCTTGACGGATACATGAGATGTCTTCTAAAGTGTGCTAGATCTGACATGTCAGAGATCTTTTAATGCTGACTGTAGGTTACAATGCATACCTGCCAGAGTTTATTTATGCTGCAGATTCCCTCTGTTGCTCCCCTGCCAGAAAGGCCCTGGGGGAAACAAGATTTGCACCTTTCTTTTAAACATCAACATATTTTCAGCTTAATGTTTAATTTGTACTTTTTGATACACCAGTCCACCACCACAATTTATTTTCTCATAAAAGTGAGTTTTGGAGTTGGAAAGTTTTTTGGAGTCATACTTTTGTTTGTGTTGAAATGAGATAAAACATAAACTACAGAAATACCACTTTGGCTACATGATATGAAGATGCATGCAAAATCCAAACATCCATGTTTATATGCAGGTAATTATGTATATTATTTGTTTGAAGAATTTCTGGTCAAACCCTTGGAACTGAGGGAGACCTGTTTGAGCTGATCATGACTTATAATGAAGGATTCCAATATATTCACAGTGTACCACACCTCTGTCACACAAACCCAACACGAGAAACACACTGCCAGCCTGCAAATAAAATTGGGAGAAGCTTCTGGCCTACCACCCCTTGTTCACACAAACATAAAAAACTCAAACTGCCAGTTCCCAAATGAAATGGGGTTAAAGTTTGGAGGAAAAAGCTGGATGTGTTTTTTGGAGTCGTCTTCATCACTTGAATAAGCAGGAGTGTCACACAATGAAAATGACCTCAGCTCCTCAGCGAGGGCCTGCTTAGCGAAAACGCTGCATACTTAAATTAAGTACCTGTGTGGAGGTGCCAGGGAGTATGACTGTCACTGTCTCCTTGAGCAAACAAAGGAGATTAGTGTTGTCAGATGTGGTGGTGGATAGATTGAAGATGACAGTCTAATGGATGGGATTAATTACCCCTGTGAGACAGGGATTGATCTTGGCTGTTCCCCTCTCTAGCAGACTTACTGAAACTGCACCTTCAAACATACACTATTACTCTTTGAAGTCACAGTCAGCACTAGGGCACTTCAGCCTATCCACAGGAAATATCAAGTGCCAAGCCCCCAAGTCTCTTGTCACAGTCTTCTGTTTGGTCATCATCTCAGTCTAAATGATCCATTTGCAATACTACATTGCAACTTAAAGGATTTCAGGACAGATTTGTTTAATTTTTTGTCCATTGTAAACTATCTAGGGACATGCACTCAACTGCTATCCCCACTGCATAATCTGATCCTGTTTGGTGAGAAGTGGTTGATTGCTTTTTCCTCTAGTGTTAGGGCACTAACATCCTCTGGTGGTAGTTTTGCCCTCCCTTGCAGCCTCGGTATTGAAAAAGTGTCCGGTAATTTATCCCTTAGTGCTTCTAATGCCCCACAGGGAAAGCTCAATGTAACTTGCCTAACATACGAGCCTCAGAGAGGCTGTTTGGGTTAGAAATGTCCAGATCGGGGGATCAATAACGTGGGAAGCTCCACCTGAAACGCCTGCAACCTGTACCTCCAACAAGCACCTGCCACCCTGTGACCTAGTGGATTCCAGATAAGAGACAAGCTCAAGACCAGCTCCACATTTTAGTGGCAATATGTAGCCGTGAGCTGTGGTCACCTCTTTTACTTTTATGTGATATTATCTTACTTTAATGCGATACAGAGAGGAGAGCTCTGCAAGTCCAGAGAACAGGACTCTGAGCCCCAGCAAACAAGCTGCACATTGTTCAAGGGATTGGCATCCTCCAGCCTGCGCTGATATAGAAAGACTGTGCCAACCCAGAGAGGTGCCAGTGATATTGCTGGTCTCACTGATCATGGCCAGATGGAAGCCAACCGGTGCTTCCAAGCACAACATTGAGTGAAAAGGTCACCTCTGACATCCAGGTAAGGCTGGTGCACCATCATTTATTCAATTATTTATGTATTTATGCATTCCATACTGCAGTCTTTGTATGGAACAGACTGCTAGCTTGAGCCACTTGCAGAGTGTTGTTTTTGATACATTTCCAGATGGAACACTTTTGAGCTTTACTTTTTCCAAAAGCAGAAAGGCTGAACCACTCTTGGTCCATCACAGCATGAAAACAGAGGCAGTGTGCAATCTGCATCAGCTGACACGCTCAGAGGATGAGACCTGTTAGGACACCCCGCACAGAGTGACAGATGCTGCAGTGTTTTGCCATTGGGTCCCCTAGCTTAGAGTCTAAACTTGGGCCACCTCTGCAGCCTTTTCTCAGAATTCCCCAGGGGAGTCCTGCCATTTGAGGATGTTTCCCGGGCAATCTGGAGCATGACCTGTTTTGGTCATGTGTGCCTTCCTTTCATCTTATTGAAGTGGTAATGGAAACCTTGACCCGACAGGTCTGACTGTGACATCCCTTGGCCACTGTCAGCCAGCTCCAGTTCCAGTGCTGACATTTTTACGTTGTATAAAACTGCACAATTAACACTATTTATGGGGCTCAGAGGAAAATAGACACAGTTTGCATGCATACATTAAAGTCCCGAAAAATATAGTCATCTATATGGTTATCCTTACATGTTAACTGTAATGTTATGCAATGTGCATATTTCAGAATCCAGGAACTATTACATACCTGTAGAAGAAAAATCACCTGTCATATAATTTATGTAGTTATATGTAGTTATGCGGTTTGCATTACAGTATATTCAGATACAGTGTAGCATTTATTGAAAAAATGTATTCTTTTTTCCACTTCACATTTTTTTACAAGGTGTCTTTTGTATTCCTGTAAGATCAAGCTTGAGGTTGTCTAAAGAGGTCCTGCTTTAATCATGGTCAAGGAAAACCTTTCATGTGGTCCATTAGAAGGCTGGAAAACAATTCCAGAGAAAAAAAATCAAAGACCTTAAAAAGCTATCCATGATGATAGCACGCAAGGAGTGTGTGTGAATATGTACAAGCAGAATGTTTAATTTTAATGTTTAATAATAAATAAAATAAAATAATTGAGTTACTATTACAGTAGACTCAAACAGAGATGACAAAAAGCTCTGTGAATGCCAGTTATAGCCCAAGGTCTAAGCAGTAAGATGAAATCATAAATACTGTGTAGGTCCTGTAATAAACCTCCCATATGTAGCAATAAGGTAGCACATATTTACATTGTGATTAACATAGCAGAATCTGATAGGAGAACAAGGTATGAGGAGATAATAGGTGTGGGATTGTATTCGTGATGTGGGTAGGGCTGGTGTAGCTGTAGTTGCTTCTAGGGTTTGTGCAGGTGATGAGAATGGGCTTGGTGTAGACTATGTGGGTGTGCTACAGCACGGATTTCCAGGTGTGGGTGCATCTCAAGACCTTCAAAGGATGTCAGTGTTTGTGGAGTTCTCCTGGACTGAGAAGTGAACAGAGCATTTGCTGGCTCTGTCTAATGTTTGCAGTGTCTGTGACACTCTCTTCAACTGAAGTGGATCAATGGCATACTCTTGTTGGGGTGTTCCCAAGCCTCTTCCCAGGTGATGCCATCCTGAGGCTGTGATTTCAGCTCAGAGTAGATGGATGTCCATTTCTTCCGCCAGATCTCTAAGCAGCTCTTGTTGTCTGAGCCCGCCCTGCCCACAGTAGCCAAGTCTGAGGGTACCGAACAAATAAGTCAGAGCTCCTGCCATTTGGGAACAACAGGCTTGTCTTGGTGCTCTCCCAGCACCCCCTGGCTCTGTTGACACTACCCACTTCAAGGGGAACAAACCCAGGCTGTACGTTCAAAGACCCTGTGGCTGGGCTGGGGTGCTGCCAGGGTGGGGCTGGGGGATGGAGCACACAAAGAAGCCCACTGTTCTACTGACCTTGACTGAGAGGTGGGGAACGGGGGCAAAGGAGAAAGGAGAGGAGAGAGGCACTGAGGGGGAGAGAGGTCATTTCACCACTGAGCTCAGATCCCTCCCTCTGGGGACCACAGTAATGATGAGCCTTACCTTACTGCTGATCAGTGAGTCACATATTTCACAGCTGGTGAGTCTTACTGTATTCTGATCATGAATCCCTCTTTTACTCAGGGCTTGTATATTGTGTGATTGACAGGCCTAGGTCACACGGTTCTCTTGGTGGTGGTGATTGAGGCGATGGGTTGAGTTCCTCAGAGGGATCCTGGTCATAAATATTGTGCTTAATTTGATTGCCAAACATTGATCCTGATATATAATCACTCGCCCACCCCACCTGCAGGTGTGAGGTGTAACTGAGGTTCACATTTTAACATCCCTGAGATTGGTCTACCAAGGAGCTTATGATATGTGCTACTCTATGCAGTAAAGTACAGTCTGTGCTTTGTGGCTTTGTGCTTACATTATTACTGCTGTCAGTCTGTGCTGTGCAGCTTTGTGCTTATATTATTACTGCTGTCAGTCTGCGCTGTGTGGCTTTGTGCTTATATTATTACTGCTGTCAGTCTACACTGAGCTGCTTTGTGCTTACATTATTATTGCTGTCTGTCAGTCTGCGCTGTGTGGCTTTGTGCTTACATTATTACTGCTGTCTGTCAGTCTGCGCTGTGTGACATTGTGCTTACATTATTACTGCTGGCAGTCTGCGCTTTGTGGCTTTGTGCTTACATTATTACTGCTGTCAGTCTGCGCTGTGCGGCTTTGTGCTTACATTATTACTGCTGTCAGTCTGCGCTGTGCGGCTTTGTGCTTACATTATTACTGCTGTCTGTCTGTGTTGTGTGACTTTGTGCTTACATTATTACTGCTGTCTGTCAGTCTGCACTGTGCCGCTTTGTGCTTATATTATTACTGCTGTCTGTCAGTCTGCGCTGTGTGGCATTGTGCTTACATTATTACTGCTGTCTGTCAGTCTGCGCTGTGCAGCTTTGTGCTTACATTATTACTGCTGTCAGTCTGTGCTGTGTGGCATTGTGCTTTTATTATTACTGCTGTCTGTCAGTCTGCGCTGTGTGGCTTTGTGCTTACATTATTACTGCTGTCAGTCTGCGCTGTGCGGTTTTGTGCTTACATTATTACTGCTGTCAGTCTGCGCTGTGCGGTTTTGTGCTTACATTATTACTGCTGTCTGTCAGTCTGCGCTGTGTGGCTTTGTGCTTACATTATTACTGCTGTCAGTCTACACTGTGTGGCTTTGTGCTTACATTATTACTGCTGTCTGTCAGTCTGCGCTGTGCCGCTTTGTGCTTACATTATTACTGCTGTCTGTCAGTCTGCGCTGTGTGGCATTGTGCTTACATTATTACTGCTGTCAGTCTGTGCTGTGTGGCTTTGTGCTTACATTATTACTGCTGTCAGTCTACACTGTGTGGCTTTGTGCTTACATTATTACTGCTGTCTGTCAGTCTGCGCTGTGTGGCTTTGTGCTTACATTATTACTGCTGTCTGTCAGTCTGCGCTGTGTGGCATTGTGCTTACATTATTACTGCTGTCAGTCTGTGCTGTGTGGCTTTGTGCTTACATTATTACTGCTGTCAGTCTACACTGTGTGGCTTTGTGCTTACATTATTACTGCTGTCTGTCAGTCTGCGCTGTGTGGCTTTGTGCTTACATTATTACTGCTGTCTGTCAGTCTGCGCTGTGTGGCATTGTGCTTACATTATTACTGCTGTCAGTCTGTGCTGTGTGGCTTTGTGCTTACATTATTACTGCTGTCTGTCTGTGTTGTGTGACTTTGTGCTTACATTATTACTGCTGTCTGTCAGTCTGCGCTGTGCCGCTTTGTGCTTATATTATTACTGCTGTCTGTCAGTCTGCGCTGTGTGGCTTTGTGCTTACATTATTACTGCTGTCTGTCTGTGTTGTGTGACTTTGTGCTTACATTATTACTGCTGTCTGTCAGTCTGCACTGTGCCGCTTTGTGCTTTTATTATTACTGCTGTCTGTCAGTCTGCGCTGTGTGGCATTGTGCTTACATTATTACTGCTGTCAGTCTGTGCTGTGTGGCATTGTGCTCATATTATTACTGCTGTCTGTCAGTCTGTGCTGTGCGGCATTGTGCTTACATTATTACTGCTGTCTGTCAGTCTGCGCTGTGCAGCTTTGTGCTTACATTATTACTGCTGTCAGTCTGCGCTGTGCGGGTTTGTGCTTACATTATTACTGCTGTCTGTCAGTCTGCTCTATGCGGCATTGTGCTTACATTATTACTGCTGTCTGTCAGTCTGTGCTGTGCGGTTTTGTGCTTACATTACTACTGCTGTCAGTCTGCGCTGTGTGGCTTTGTGCTCATATTATTACTGCTGTCTGTCAGTCTGTGCTGTGCGGTTTTGTGCTTACATTATTACTGCTGTCAGTCTGTGCTGTGCCGCTTTGTGCTTACATTATTACTGCTGTCAGTCTGCGCTGTGTGGCTTTGTGCTTACATTATTACTGCTGTCTGTCAGTCTGCACTGTGCCGCTTTGTGCTTATATTATTACTGCTGTCTGTCAGTCTGCGCTGTGTGGCATTGTGCTTACATTATTACTGCTGTCTGTCAGTCTGCGCTGTGCAGCTTTGTGCTTACATTATTACTGCTGTCAGTCTGTGCTGTGTGGCATTGTGCTTTTATTATTACTGCTGTCTGTCAGTCTGCGCTGTGTGGCTTTGTGCTTACATTATTACTGCTGTCAGTCTGCGCTGTGCGGTTTTGTGCTTACATTATTACTGCTGTCAGTCTGCGCTGTGCGGTTTTGTGCTTACATTATTACTGCTGTCTGTCAGTCTGCGCTGTGTGGCTTTGTGCTTACATTATTACTGCTGTCAGTCTACACTGTGTGGCTTTGTGCTTACATTATTACTGCTGTCTGTCAGTCTGCGCTGTGCCGCTTTGTGCTTATATTATTACTGCTGTCTGTCAGTCTGCGCTGTGTGGCTTTGTGCTTTTATTATTACTGCTGTCTGTCAGTCTGCGCTGTGTGGCATTGTGCTTACATTATTACTGCTGTCAGTCTGTGCTGTGTGGCTTTGTGCTTACATTATTACTGCTGTCTGTCTGTGTTGTGTGACTTTGTGCTTACATTATTACTGCTGTCTGTCAGTCTGCGCTGTGCCGCTTTGTGCTTATATTATTACTGCTGTCTGTCAGTCTGCGCTGTGTGGCTTTGTGCTTACATTATTACTGCTGTCAGTCTGTGCTGTGTGGCATTGTGCTCATATTATTACTGCTGTCTGTCAGTCTGTGCTGTGCGGCATTGTGCTTACATTATTACTGCTGTCTGTCAGTCTGCGCTGTGCAGCTTTGTGCTTACATTATTACTGCTGTCAGTCTGCGCTGTGCGGGTTTGTGCTTACATTATTACTGCTGTCTGTCAGTCTGCTCTATGCGGCATTGTGCTTACATTATTACTGCTGTCTGTCAGTCTGTGCTGTGCGGTTTTGTGCTTACATTACTACTGCTGTCAGTCTGCGCTGTGTGGCTTTGTGCTCATATTATTACTGCTGTCTGTCAGTCTGTGCTGTGCGGTTTTGTGCTTACATTATTACTGCTGTCAGTCTGTGCTGTGCCGCTTTGTGCTTACATTATTACTGCTGTCTGTCAGTCTGCGCTGTGTGGCTTTGTGCTTACATTATTACTGCTGTCTGTCAGTCTGCGCTGTGTGGCTTTGTGCTTACATTATTACTGCTGTCTGTCAGTCTGCGCTGTGCCACTTTGTGCTTATATTACTACTGCTGTCTGTCAGTCTGCGCTGTGTGGCTTTGTGCTTACATTATTACTGCTGTCTGTCAGTCTGCGCTGTGTGGCTTTGTGCTTACATTATTACTGCTGTCAGTCTGCGCTGTGTGGCTTTGTGCTTACATTATTACTGCTGTCAGTCTGTGCTGTGCGGTTTTGTGCTTACATTATTAATGCTGTCTGTCAGTCTGCGCTGTGTGGCTTTGTGCTTACATTATTACTGCTGTCAGTCTACACTGTGTGGCATTGTTCTCATATTATTACTGCTGTCTGTCAGTCTGCACTGTGCCACTTTGTGCTTACATTATTACTGCTGTCTGTCAGTCTGTGCTGTGCGGTTTTGTGCTTACATTATTACTGCCGTCAGTCTGCGCTGTGTGGCTTTGTGCTCATATTATTACTGCTGTCTGTCAGTCTGCCCTATGCGGCATTGTGCTTACATTATTACTGCTGTCAGTCTGCTCTATGCGGCATTGTGCTTACATTATTACTGCTGTCAGTCTGCGCTGTGTGGCTTTGTGCTTACATTATTACTGCTGTCTGTCCATCTGTCCTGAGCGACTTTGTGCTTACATTATTACTGCTGTCTGCCATGCACTTACATCTGAGGTGAACATGGATAAAAACCAGGGCTTTCCCTCCTGAAGGACAGAGCCTGTTCCCTGCTTTCCTCAGGAGCACAGTACCTTGCACATTCCCGTCTGAGCCCATTTGAGCTGTGGCTTATATCAACACTTAGCACACTCACTTCACTGCCACACCTGCCTCACCCCTTTAGCCATCATTGATCCTCCTAAATGGTTCACCACCCTGCTGCTTTTTTATGCCAAGTGGTCTGTGTATCTCAAAACAGTGCTACTCTGACAGCTGAACGCAGTGATATTCTGACAGCTAAACAGTGTTCCTCTGACAAGTGACCACAGCGACACTCTGCCCGACAGTTGAAGACAGTGGTAGGGTACACAGTAGAGTTTAAACTTAGCTCAGGTTGCATTTATTTTTCCACTCAGAGGAATCAGCTCTCAGCAAATACTGCATGACACAAACAGGCGGAGAAACATAACTGTGCTGTTACTGAACTCCTCCTGACCATGAAGAACAGGCTGACAAAATCAGGTTTCTACTCTGAGTGTGTCTGTAGAGGCAGCTTGCTAATGCCACAGATGGAATGCTCCCAAAAACAACAGCTCTGAGTACAAGTGAGATGTTAAACTGTGGCGAAATATCAGCATTCCTGGGTTTCTGCATGGGCTGTTTGGTCTGGATTCCCCCCCTACTTGCCCCCGTCCTTCTGATACACCCTGGAGAAGGAGGTGTGTTTGCTCAAACACAAGGATAGTGAGTGCAAAGTGGACTTGGGCGGGCTTAGTTTCTGAAGGCATCTGGAGGAGCACGGAAGGGAAATATACAGCCATTCAGGAACATATCTTGTGGGTAGGGAAGGCGGGTCTGGGAGTATCAGGTGGTTGTCAGCATAGTGGAGCACAGAGAGGGGCTTTGTGTAAAGGCCCCAGTCCAGACTGCCAAACAGACACACTCCCACTGCCTCAATCCAGAGTTACACTTCTGTGCCTCCTACTTATTAATGATAATAACATTCATTAACTCCAGTGCAAATAGGTGAAGGGTCTGGGCTGAGAGGAGGAAAAGGGAGTTCTGTTTTTTTTTCACTGTCTCTGCCCCATAAACATGATTCAGTCATTTCTCACACAGTCACATCCTTTTACTGGAAATCAAATAAAACTATGCCGACAAAGTCTTAATTAATTCCAAAATTACCACCCAAGTATGAACTAGCCATTATACTAAATAGATTTATTCAAGTGATTACCATTACATTACACAGAGGTAAATTCAAATGGAGCTCCAGGCCTTTACCTCAAGTAATTTACCGTTCATTGGTTTCCTTCCACTAAAAGACATATAACTTTGTTCTTGACTTGTTTGTCTAACTCTAACTGCTTGCTTTTAAATTACAGCTGTGGTGTAGGGGTGCTGGAAGATGTTGCCAAAATATGACACAAGGGAGTGCATTGTGATAACTGCTCTGGCTGTGGTGCTCACTTAAATCAAGGATTTCTAAACCAGAGTTAGGAAGCACTGTGATTAAAGTGGCTGGTGTCAGTGGCCCACAGGGCTTGCTTTCTGAAGCATTCCTTCCTTCAGTGATCATCAGCCACCACAGCCCACCCTCTCAATTCGGTTGTATGTATGTGTGCATGTGTGTGTGTGTGTGTGCATGCTTGTGTGCATGCTTGCATAAATATGGAATAAGGCCATTTTGGTCGGTGTTGCCATATGGTCGTCTTTAAAGGCAGAATGCCCAGGAAACCTCCTGGTGTGCAGATTTAGGGACGTGATAAATGTTTATGTACACACCTGACAGTATCATAGCTTTGGTTCTGTAAGCCCATTGCTGTGTTTGTCTCTTGTGAAGTGAGGGCTTACAGCCAGAATTTACTGACTAGTGCACAGCACACAGATCGTACGGAGCAGGATTAGGGAAACATCACTCTAGAACAGTGGTGTTGTGGGTAGAAGGGAACATTGCCACATGGATTGATGGAATCCTAGCACAGTCCATACAAGAGTATCATTCCATTATTGAATGCTATGACTAGCCTCTCTCACATCCATTAAAGCACGCAGATCTCCATGGGACAGCACAAGTGTTCTTATGCCAAATGAGCTGTTCCCTCATTGCTACATCAAAGAGCACACATCATACACCAGTCATGGGACTTTAGAGTCCCAGGTGACAGATGAGAGATGACCAGGTTATTCTGTTAAGACAGACCTTTGCAAAAAGATGGAATACTTTACCTTACACATGAGGATGTCATTCATCATGGCCATTATCTCCTCTCCTCCTGAACCTCCATGGTTCATTTCCCCTCTTCAGTCATTTCCCTGTGCCTGTCTCCCACATCTGTGACCCCCTGCATGCACTCCTAAAATGCTCCATCAACAAGGAGTATGAGCCAGGGGTACCTGACAGAGGAGATATGAATTCTGTTGTGGCACAAATATAATATTTAAGTTTCCTACTCCTTCCTACGATTTCAGCTGATGTGTTTATTTGTTCTGTTGTCATACACAATACAGCATGTCTTTACTAAACTGGTGTAGTGGACCTAGCCGCTCCCTACATGAGGAAAAAGCAGGAGTGGATACCATTAGTAGGTTTGCCTTAATGCATATGTACTTTTGGATGCAGTGATTGGAGACCACAGAGTGCTGGGCGGAGTATGATAATACATGCATGAGAAATGTGATTTATCAAGGCTGGAAGCTTTGGCACAGTCATTTAACACCTGTGGAAAGCAGATGTAATCTTTGATTCAGGCAGAAGACCTGACTGGAACCTCACAGTCCCAGTTCTCTGTGCAGTGACTTACTGCAGTGCTGTGGTGAACATGCATTCAAAAACTGAAAACACACTTGTGCTATGACTGTGCAGATTGCATTTGATTCCAAAAGAGTACAAACAAATAAGGCAATATACCCAGGATTGCTACAGCATCTGTCATGTTCCTGAACTGCTGCTTGTTTGTGAAGACAAGAGATGAATAAGTATCATCAATTTTTATCATACTCATTTTGTTAAGGGGACAGTGCCTACCCCTCACACCCTCAGATCCTAACACAGGTTCAGACCTCACAGCAAAAGATAGCTATTAATAATCGTCAATAACTTTTACATGTTAGTTTCCTGCTGCCTTCTCCACTTTTCATAAACTCACCACCACCAAGTATAGCAGTTTCAAAAAGCACTTAATTTCTACTGCCTTAATAGTTTCTACTGTCTGTCTGTGTCAAATGCAGACCAGACATACTCAGGTTCTAAGTGGTTTTATTGAAGTTGCAGGGCAGGTATAGAATGTCAGAACAGGCAGGGTCAAAACCAAGGAAGCAGTCTGAAGCAGGGCAGACAAGGGGCCGGAGTCATAAACAAGGCAGGCGAGGGTTGGGACCAGGCAGGCAGGCGGATCAGGCAATCAGGGCAAAATGGCAGGCAGAGACGAAGTCAAGGAACAGGCAAGGTCCCGTGTCCTGGCACAGCCCGTCAGCAGAGTGATAACGTATGCTATCCTCGCCCAGTCCGTGGGGAATGTGGAGGGTTGGAGCTCGAAGACCAGGGAGCACTGGGAGAGAAACGATCTGCTTGTAGGGACACCTGCATACGACTCAGGAGGTGGCAGACGAGGCTCCCAACTTGGAGGCGCTGGTGGGTCAGGAGGAGAGACTGCGGCAGGTGGTGATGGGTGGCTCTCCTGGCTTTGCTGAAGCTGCTGAAGCTGGACCGTGATTTCAGCCATGCTAGCAGTGAAGCTCTCCAGGTACCTGCTAACAGCCTCCAGCTGGCTCTGATGACTCTCCAGCAGGGCGCCCTGTAGGTCCAATGCTGCTCTCAGCTGGGGAAGGTCTGCTGAGTCCATCTTGGCCAGTTTGTACTGTCAGGGCACAGGCATGGACTCAAATGCAGACTTGACGTACTCGAGTTCTAAGTGATTTTACACTGTGTGCAGAATTATTAGTGTGGCTGAACACTATGAAAGTAATATATAACAAGACACCAGGTCAAACTACACCACCTAAGGACTTACACCTTAAGATTTGTGACCATCAATTCAAGTGGAGAGGCTCCCCAGCACGCAGACAAGTTGTATGAGAATGAGACAGAGACGTGTATTACAGTTGACTTGGCAATTTTATTAAATAAATGACAAGAATTCTCAGAGAAGAATATGTCATTAATAACATGCCTTTATTATAAAAATAGATCCTATTGATAAAAACACTTTAGCTAAGGACAGGGCAAAGAATGGGAATTGCAAGACCGGGGTACTGGCTGTCATAAATAAAAAAAAACAAGCCAATGCACTAGAATATAAATATGGGTCAATGAATGCAGTTACCTGGAGGGGTGGAGGCCAACTCATCAAACTCACTCCAAGTGTCCCAGTACCTAGGATTACACACCACAAACACACACACAGCAAGCCGTAGTATAACGTGAAGGTGCTCGTAAATATTACGCCTAGTTCACCTCATGCAGTGCAGGGAGAAGGGAACCACCATCCAGTAACCCAAACACCGGCGCAGCTAACTGTCTCCTGCTGGTAAAAGCGAGAAAGTTAGAAATTATGATGAATACCTATGAAGCTGAATATTTAAGCAAGGTGACAAGCCAGTACCCAGAAGCTGAGAGCCAGGAGGAAAAGAGTCTCCCAAATACAGCTAGCAGCAGCTAAAGCATTGCCCAATCAACACCTCTATTAGCAATAACCTAAACATTAACCAAACAACTAAAATGTAACAAACAAAAATACAATAGCGAGAAAAAAATGAACTCAAGAGAAAACAAAAAGACCGCATCTACCGGATGCGAAAAAAAAGCCCACCATGGGGGCCGCCGAATGGCCACACAACCACAAAGAAACAAAAAAAAACAAATACAAGAAAAAGTAAACGAGCACAAAACTTATAATCAGGCAAAACAGCAATGGCAGACACCTGTGAATATGAGCACACGATTAACGTAAGATGGCCATAATCTTAATTATGGGGCTAATAATTAAGCCATACATTCAGTTTTACCGGGAGTTAATGGCCGACGCATCATACCTCCGTTCCAGCATTTAAGTAGGCACGCACTAACCCGTAGCCTTCGTACGCTGCATCAATCTATAAAAGTAATTTATAGTTTAAAAAAAACGAGCGTACGCAATCGACATATTTAAATAATGAAAAGACTTTAAATACCGTTGTCACCGTTTCTGATGCATGCCTAAGAAGCCAAGCATGGAAGGGGGGAGAACCGGTAACTGTTTGGAGATACAATACACCATGAATATTATTTCAAAGAAATGTTAAACTAAACTGAAACATCAAATAAGACCAACCTTTCTGCAGTCCCCGTCTATTCCCGCAGATAGAGAGTGGAGTGGAGTGAACGTATCCCGAATAAGCCGAGTCTTCCTTGTTTTAACCTCGCAAACGCTAGGTTAATTGCGGGAAGAAAAACAGCTGTAAGAAGGGGGGACTTGCGCTTCCGGTAAACTACGGTGGCCAAAAAGAGACACTTGTCCAAGAAGTGCTGCCCCCCATCTGAATCGACGTCCCATCGATGTTTCTACCACGACTCATGCAAAATAAAACAAAACAAAACAAAACATGGGGGCGAAAAGGAAATGGGATGCTAACACCAAGGTCTAAACACTACCAAAGGTGTTGTACTAGAGCCAGGTACCCGGGAGGCGGCAGCCTCAATACCCAAACTCACCACTGAAACTGGGAGACGATGTGGGTTGGTATGTTGCCCCGCTGTTGGCCGAGTACTCCTACGTAGAGCCCCTATGCTGGTAGAGGGTATAGCCTGGCTGCAGGTGGAAGATGTACTTGGTCCAGCAATGCATTCGATGTTATTAATAGCAGAATCAGACTCCAGCATGGGGGGCGAAGGGGGCCTAGAAGGTGAGGGAGGTAAGGGTAGGCCTGGATATTGTGTAGCTGGCACTGAAACCACGACCCCAGGAACGGTGTCCTCTTCCTCTACGGGGTGATGGGCTTCCCGTGGCGATCCCTGTGGCCCCTCAGCCACCCAGGTAGGGTGCCGGCCTGACTGAATACACTTCATCATGGTCCGATGAACTTGCTGCACGCGCTCCAGGTCATGCGTGGGCACCACCGTATACACAACACCCCCAGAACTAGGGGCACGTAGCACCTGATACACCGTAGGGGCCCAAGTATCCTGAATTTTGTTATGACCACGTACTGAATGGTTGTGCAAATAAACCAACTGACCCACCTCCAGCTCACTGCACCTGGCCTTCTGGTCATGCCTCACTTTCCGTTGTTCAGCTGCACATTTCAACCTTTCCCGAACACGGTCAAAGACCACCTCCAGACATCTCTGATGTTCTTGGACCCATTCACAAATTGTGCCACTTGGCGGGCTCGAGACCCTACCTAAAAGGAAATCGACAGGGAGTTGAGGTTCCTGGCCAAACATAAGGAAATGAGGGGACTCACCGGTAGTCTGGTGGACTGTAGTGTTGTAGCTAAACACCAACTGTGGGAAGTACTGAGGCCAGTGACTCTTCTGTTCGTTTGATAGAGTGGGCAACAGATTGTGCATAGTGCGATTAAAGCGCTCACACTGTCCGTTCCCTTGAGGGTGGTATGGCATGGTTTGGGTCTTTTGAATCCTATACAATTCGCACAGCTGGTGAACAATGGCACTCTCAAAGCACCTGCCCTGATCCGAGTGGAGTCTGGCAGGGACCCCAAACCGGTAAAACCACTCTTTAAGGAGGACATTTGCTACTGTAGAGGCCCGCTGATCCCGAGTAGGTATGGCCTGGGTAAACTTTGAGAACACATCGGTTAGTACCAACACTTGTTCCACCCCATCCCTAGAAGCCTCCAAGTCAGAAAAATCTATTGCCAAGTGGCCCATAGGGGCCCTACTCTGTGGCTGAGAAAGTTTAGATAGAGTGCACCGCTCACATTGACGACACCATTCCCTAATGTCCTTAGCCATCCCAGGCCAAAAACATCTCTGACGCACCAGGTCAGCAGTCCGCTCGGTTCCCTGATGCCCTTGTTCATCATGAAGTTGGTGCAGAACTTCTTCCTTTAGGCACTCGGGAAGCAAGAGTTGTAACAACTCCTCCCCCCCATCAGATCTAAAAATCCTGCGGTACAAGAGGTCATCCACGAGTGTTATACGACCCCACACACGCAATAGACCTTACGTGGAAACTAGTAACTTCTCCCTCTCCATCTGATTGGGCACACGTTTCTTGCACCAGAAGGGAAAAAAGGCACTGATCGTCGGGTCTGCCTGTTGAAGCCTCTTCAAGTCTGCAGAGGAACGGCCCAGGAGGACCATTATAGCTGACTGAGTTGCAGGCTGCAAACGTCCCCCAATGGCTTCCTGCAAAGGAGTTGGTAGCATGATTCCAGAGAGGACAGCTGTTGGAGTTTCAGCAAGGACCCCAAGGCGTTGCCGGGACAGGGAGTCAGCATTCTTGTTGGTCCGGCCAGGTCTATAGCGAACAGTAAAGTTAAATGCTGCCAATTCAGCGACCCACCTTTGTTCCGTGGCCCCTAATTTGGCAGTGTTCAAATGGCTTAACGGATTATTGTCAGTTCATACCACACATTGTTGGCCCCACAAATACTCACGAAATTTGTCTGTCATTGCCCACTTCAAACCCAAGAACTCCAGTTTCATGGAGCTGTATTTTCGCTCTGCGGGGTTGAGACTCCGGCTGGCATATACAACAGGACGCACCTTACCATTTTGCTCCTGTGAAAGCACAGCTCTGAGACCATAGTGACTAGCATCTATTTCAAGAATAAAATGGAGGGAAAAATTAGCAAAGGCCAAGGTCGGAGCATTGATAAGCCGCACCTTCAATTCCTGGAAACTTTTCTCACATTGAGCAGACCAGACAGTCTCCAAAAGCGACCCATGTCCCCTACGTCCCCTTGTCCCTCCTTGCTCAGCCACAAGGCGATGTAGAGGGGCGGCCAGCTTCGCAAATCCCTCCACAAAACGCCGATAATAACTGGCAAAACCAAGAAAGGACCACAATTCTTGGGTATTTATGGGCCAAGGCCAATTAGCTGCAGTGGACACTTTCTCAGGGTCTGTCGAAACACCCTCCCGGGAGATGAGGCGGCCCAGGCAGCGCACCTCTTTTTGGAAGAAACAGCACTTTTCCAATGTAGCCTTCACCCCCTCCTTCTCCAAACAGCCCAACACCATCTCCAGGCGCTTCATGTGCTCCTCTGCATCAGAAGAAAAGATAATGATGTCATCCAGATACAACCACAATGACTGCCCATTCTGGTCCCCAAATATTCGCTCCATAAGTCTCTGGAATGTGCTGGGGGCATTGCACAACCCAAAAGGCATTCTGTTAAACTCAAACTCAAATAGCCCAAAGGGTGTGCAAAAGGCAGTCTTGGGACGATCACATTCGGTCACTGGGATCTGATGGTATCCACTGGACAGATCTATTGTTGAAAACCACTGGGCCCCAGACAGGAAATCCAGTGTCTCCTCAATACGAGGTAAAGGGAATGTGTCTTTGCGAGTTCTACTATTCAGCTGTCGATAGTCGACACACATCCTGAGGCTGCCATCTTTCTTCTTCACCAGCACAATGGGAGAGGTAAAGGGGCTGCAGCTCTCCCGGATAACCTGGCTATCTAACAGTTGTCGTATGTGGGCTTTTACAGCCTCATAATCAGATGGGGGAATGCGCCTATAGCGTTGCCTCACTGGCTTGTCATCAAGAAGAGGGATATCATGTGATAGAAGATTAGTACAGCCAAGGTCACCCTCAGATGTTGAAAACACAGGAGCGTATTGACTCAGCAACTCCCTGACCCTATTCTGCTCCGGTTGAGACAGTATAGTCAGGTCAAGCCCCTGGATTTGTTCCTGAATTGGATGGAGACCACCCGTTTGTATATAAACAGGAACAGTTAACACATCTGATTGCCCCACCCCCTCCATGGACCAGCTTGGTGTACAGTACCTTTGTGTACTTTAAGCAAGGCAGGAAAAGGCACCAGGCCACTGGGCAACTGCTGGATAGTACCGAGGGGCTCAAGTAAAACAAATCCTGGGTCCTCACAAAACTGCCGGGAACACGTTGCAGCTACAAACTTAACTGAGCCTGCAGGTATATAAATGGGCTTTCGGCCCCTTACCTTTGCCAACCCTGTGGAGCTAGGGGCTTTAACCTGGGCTTGATAGCATAATTGAAAGGCTTCCCTCCACAGCCTAGAGTCCTCAGAAACTGCAGGAATGTCAAAAAGGGCAGGTCCATGCTGGTTAAACAATTCAAAATAGCATTCCCTTATCACATTCATGCCGAGTACCCCTGGTGTACTAGGGGAACCAAAAGTCCCAGGGGGGTCCCTAACCACTAGCCAACCCCTTTTTGGGATCGTTTTTCCCAGAACTTCAACGGCAAGTTCAACATAACCTACATAAGGTATTTCAAGACCGTTAGCAGCTTGCAGTTGCAGCCAATGGCAATCATGGAGTTGGCCCTGCATATGCTGTTGGAAGAAATTTTCACGTATAATAGATAACATTGATCCTGTATCTAATAAGCAATTTACCACCACCTCCCCTAATCTGACAGTTACTGTGGGACACTTGCCTAATAAGGAGGAAATGGACTGGCTTACCGGATTAGGTAGGCTGGAGCCAAGAATGTCCCCTTCCAATGTGTGGCTCAGCGCACTGGAGGGACCTAGTTTTCCGGCGGCTGAGAAGTGGTATTGACTTGGGCAACAGGGGGGCGAGGACGTGGCAACTCAACACGGTCATTGTCACACTCCCGCGCATAGTGTCCTGGCTGCTGACACCTGCGGCAGATGACAGTGTTTGGACGACTGGCTCTCATAGGACGCTGTGGCACTGGTAGGGCTGCCATGCTTTGGGTGAGATAATTAATTTGTTCTTGCTGTTTTAACAGAATTGCCTTGAGTTCTGCTAAGTCTGCTATAGATGGGTTTGTGGACACAGCTTGTGGCTTTGGACCGAACTTCGAGCATGGATAGGCCAGGAGTCTGACAGATGAGGCGCTTCAGTTCCCTACGAAGAGCTGGATCATGAACATATTCAATAAACTGATCACGCTACAGGGTGTCCGAATTAAGTATGGTATTAGGGGCACGCTGTACTACTTTATCCATCAGGGAGCAAAGAGCATGCGAATATTCCTGTAGAGATTCTCCCTCCAGCTGCTTACGAGAAAAGAAACTCTCTTGGAGCTCAACATTCGGTACATGTGTTTTTGGAGGTTTAACCGTGCTTTAATTGCTCACTCAAACCTGTTTGATCATCTAAATTGTTCACAGCAGTGACTGTGAACATATAGGGTGCAAGTCCTCTTTGTCAGACAACCAGAAGGTGAAGTAAGTAAGAAGTTGCCTCCGTTGCCTGTGCAGAATTATTAGGTACTTTTCAATTAGGTACCGTGATGGGGCAGAAAAAAGACAACACCTGATGAAAAGAATAAAATAGTGAAATTGCTAGCTGAGGGATCAAACATAAGAGAAATTGCAAAAGTTTTGAATATAAACTGTGAGGCATTTTGTGAACAATTCTCAAGAAGGGCGGAAGAGGAGAGTGGAGAAGAAAAGAAGAAAGCTGAATCAGAGGGATCTACAAAGAATAATGGGGAATAAAGAGGTAAAGAAAAACCCTCTACAAACCAGTTCAGCCATATTCACAAGCTGTGGCTTGCCAAATGTACCTCGTAGTACCAGATGTAGTGTACTTCGTGAAGTTTGTGAGATGAAAAAGGCACAACCCCAGCCTCCTCTGAGAAAGGAACATAAAGAAAAATGTCTTGAATGGGCAAAGAAGTACATGAAGATGGATTTTGCCAAAATATTATGGACAGATGAGATGAGGGTAACTTGGATGGGCTCGAGGCTGGATAGTTCATGGACAGGAAGCTCCGACCAGATTTCAAAGGCAGCAAGGTGGTGGAGGAATTATGGAATGGGCAGGAATAATCAACAATGAGGTTGTGGGCCCTTTTAGAATAGAGCAGGGCGTAAAAATCAACTCTGAGAACTACTGCCAGTTTCTTAAGAGCACTCTGTTCAAACAATGGTACAACCGGAAACCTGCAGCTTTCAAGAAAACAATGGTTTTCATGCAGGACAATGTTCCTTCCCATGCCTCCCGCTACACAACCACCTGGCTAGCTCAGAAAAGTATTAAAGATGACCGCCTCATGTGTTGGCCACCAAACTCACCAGATTTAAATCCAATCGAAAATTTCTGGGCTATATTAAAGGGCCTCATTTATTCTGAAGGAAAGCAGTTCTCAAGTTTGGATGCTCTCTGGGATGCGGTCATCTCAGCAGCCAGGTCTATTGACCCTCAGCAGGTGAAGAGTTTGACTGATTCTGTGAATAGAAGATTGATGGCAGTGGTAGAAAGAAAAGGAGGCTATGCGAACAAGTGAAGGGACTAAGACTGAACTTTAACATGTTTTTTTGTTGCTTTTGTGGTTAGTAATGTTTAAAGACATTGTTCATTTGCAGTTTTCATCTCATTTTGTAATTTCCATTTGGTTCTGCCTAAAATTTTGTTGTAATAGTTGTGCTATTATCTCTGTACCTAATAATTCTGCACACCTCTGAGGAATTGTGCAATTTTTTGTTATATAAAAGCAAAGCAATTTTGTGTGTACCTAATAATTCTGCACTCACTGTAATGAAGTCGCAGGGCAGGCACAGAATGTCAGAACAAGCAGGGTCAAAACCACGGAACCAGTCCAAAGCAGGGCAGACGATTGGCCGGGGTCATAAACAAGGCAGGCAAGAGTCGGGACCAGGCAGGCAGGCAGAACAGGCAACCAGGTCAGAGTGGCAGGCAGAGACGAAGTCGGGGTGTTGAATACGGGGCAGACGGGGTTGGAACCAGGCAGGCAGGCGGATCAGGCAATCAGGGCAAAACGGCAGGCAGAGACGAAGTCGAGGAACAGGTAAGGTCCGCACAGGAAACTCCAAAGCAGAATACACAGGTGGGAACGAGACAGGCAAACCAAAAAAAAAATAAGTAAAAAAAATAACGCTGCAACAAACTGGCAACTAGACAGAGACAAGCAGGGCAGATATAGGGCTGGGCTGATGAGGCGATGGGATGCAGGTGAGCAGGCAGGCAGGTGGAAATCAGGAAATCAGGTGGGCAGGGACATGGCAGAGAGTGGGGCAGGGCTAGAACACATGGGAACACTAAACAAAAGCACATGGACCACATAGACAAACAGGGAGAACACAAAAACAACAGCTAGGGGCTGAAGTACTGACAGTGTGAGTAAATTCCCCTGGAAAATGGCAGAGGTGAAGTGAGAGGGAGGCTAATCAGGTATCAAACCCAGTAAATTCTCAATTACTGTCTCTCTGAAGGCATGGAGTAGGCATCCCTGAACCCGCATTCTTGGTCTGTGCCCCAGGGTAGGACTGTACCGCTGGTGTTGTGCAACAGAGTGTCTCAAATTAAACTCTATAATGACCTACACTGGAGGAAGGAGGCATGTGTCTGCTTGTCTCCTCAGGAGAAAAGTGTGTTCTGTGGGGCTGGACTCTCAGGCATGCCACCAGACCCTGCCACTCACAAATGCTTCTGGTTAGTGCTGATGAAATCCATCTCTCCCTGGAAAATAAAGGGCAGGAAATGAAAGCAAAGAGGAAAGAACAGCATCTCCTCCAGCCCTCACTGCCACCCCTGTCTCATCAGGGCTGTATGGGTGTGATGCCTTACAGCATGTCTCTTCAGCTACCCTTTTTTAGTTTGGTTTTTTTGTTAATCATATAGGCATGTCAAACATTTTCCATTTATAATGTCTGAAGAAATTGTTTGTGTGTGTACGCAAACAATGCACACACAAAATACACATACTACTATTTATCTATTTAAAATACACATACTACTATTTATCATGTTCAGAATAAAGTGTTGTTAACTTCTGTTTGTGGTTAATGTGGTAAAGGCCTATTTTAGGACAGGTAAGCGCATCTAAAATAAACAAAACAATACTGAAAAAACAGAGAGAGCTCAGGTTCAGAATCAATAACAATTAAGGAAGTGATTGTGTATTTTCTCATGGTGCCAGTGCCCTAGACATTTAGAATAATGTTACACTGGAGTTAAAAGTAGTTGCGGCCTATGGTGCAGACATATTGTCCTTCTTGACAAATGGGCATTTTCACTATACTATGATGTTTAAGCAGCAGGTTCAAGTCCTGGATGAGACACAGCTGATTAACCTGAAAATCAAGCACAAATGGAAGATTATGTTTGCTCTGCACCTGGGCACATGTGTTAGTGATAACCAAAAAGGGGACAGCTTGACTAAGAGATGCTTCCTGGTTAAAATATGTTCATGCTTCCTGGTTGAAAGCATCTGTCTAAACTAAATCTTTGAGCATTCTCTCAGCATTGCTGGTTTCTGTGATCTCTTCAGCAAGCGGGCTTCTCAAACACAGCAGCAAGCTAAAATAAACAGGGACTGGAGCTAGCAAATTCAGTAAGTAATGTTGAAGAGATTAAAGTGTGACCAGGGAAGGTGTGGTCAGATGTGTTTCTGGAGATGCAGGCATGCAACATACATGTAGTTGTACAGGTTAACACAAACAGGAGGTTTTCTAGCTGCATTATATATGTGCCAGCTTCATGTAACTAGTAAATTCATCTGACTGTGACCCAGAGTATTCACTTCAAAATACTGGTGTGGATAAACAGCTATTTGTTCTTGCCTGCAGATGGCCATCCATCCACTGAACAGAACAACCAGTTTTTTCCCTCAGGTACTGTATACTCATCATCCTAGCCACCATATTTACACTGAACACAGAGCAGATTTATAGGCTTATGAAAGTGGTCACCTACCATATTAATCACATTAAATATTGCAAAATGATCCCCAGGTTAAATGTTCCTCACCTTTAGAATGTGTCCATAATTTAAGATGAAAATGGATAGAACCATAGGGAAATGACAAAACGCCAAGAATTCACTGGCAATTAAGTCTTATGACCCCAGACTCTTCTCCAAAAACAGCAGGCATGTTGGGTTAGCAGTTCATAAAAGGCAGGTGCACTGCAAGTAACGTGTCTGCACTGCACATTCCGTGAGAGCAGACAAGTCTTCCCTGCTCTCAGAGGTGCTGAAAGTGCTGAAAACTTCAACTGCACTGATTGGTGGAGAGCATCTCAAAGCATTCAGACCCATCTCTGATTAGCCTACAGATATTTGTCTAAGCTCCCTTTACATTTATTGCCCCAATGACCTAAGCATACCCATTTGAAGGCAGCCCACTTGTGATCCTCGGTGACCTGAACATCCACCTTGACAAATCTTAAGCTGCAGACCTTCTCACTCTTTTGGCCTCTTTCGACCTGAAATGTGTCTGCATGTGTCCACCCTAACCGCCTGGAGGAAAACAAGACGCAGGCAGCCCAGACCCCACAAACGCACAGTGCGCCACACGTAACACTCCCACCCATAAGAACAAACTTGCCCCCCATAACAAACACCAAGTCAGGGTATGAGACAAAAAAAATTGGTTCAGGTACAAGATAAGGCGTCCACTAACACATTTTCACAACCCTTCTTGTAGCGAATCTCGAGACTGTAGTTCTGCACGATCAGCGACCGGTGTATAAGGCGTTGATTCTGGTTCTGCATGCGAGCTAAGAAAATAAGGTTATGGTCGGTGTACACCACAACCGGGAGGGAACTAGAGCCTACATAAACTTCAAAATGCTGCAAAACTAACAAGAGGGCCAGACATTCCTTCTCAATGGTGGCATAGTTACGCTGATGTTTATCAAATTTCCTGGAGAAATTGCTAATGGGATGATCAATGCCATCGTCATCCTCCTGTAACAACACTGCACCAGCACCGGTGGCACTGGCATCCACGTCCAGCTTGAAAGGTCTTCTGTAATCAGGAGCAGTGAGAACATGTGCGTGGCACAAAAGCATCTTCAGACAAGGAGCTTCCAGAATCTGGCCACGCACATGATAGGGCTTCAGCATGTTGATGTGGCACATGCTTTCGGTCAGGTGTCCGAATCACATAGTCAGAGAGCTTAGTTTCAGAGAGCTTATGGTCCACCACATAAGAGCTGGAAAAACGAGCTTGCAAAGCCAAACCAGGGATCGGTAACAATACCAGAACTTGGTCCCCAGGGCTAAAACAGCATGGCACTGCTCTCTGGTCATAGTGGGCTTTCATTGCTGCCTACAAAGAAGACAAGGATTTATTGGCACAGGCAGAGTGAAGCCACTCCCTGAACTCACTAACATAATCCAGTATGTTGGACGGGGGCTTTGAGGTATCACCCAACAATTGTTCTTTGAGGAGCTTAATAGGACCTCTCACTGTATGCCCAAATACTAGTTCAGTGGCGCTGAACCCTAGAGATTCCTGTACTGTTTCACGAACAGCAAATAAAACAAAAGGAATGCCGGTGTCCCATTCTTTTTCATGTTCTACACAGTAAGCATGCAGCATGGATTCAGGGTCTGATGAAAACGCTTTAAGGCACCCTGTGACTCTGGGTGATAAGCACTTGAAATCTTATGGTTGATGGAGAGTGTTTGCATAACCTGCGCGAACACTTTGGACAAAAAGTTTGTGCCTTGATCAGTTTGCACGATCCTAGGCAAGCCAAAGGTAGAAAAGAACTGCATTAGTGCTTTGACTATGGCAGGGGCCATAATCTTACATAGAGGATAAGCCTCGGGGTATCGGGTAGCAGCAGGCCCGGCCCAAACCAATTTGGCGCCCTAGGCGAAAATTTAGGTGGCGCCCCCCTTGCATCGGAGTAAATTCAACTGCTGGTGTACATACTCACAAGAAACTGAATAGCTTTGTCTTCGACATTCTTTTATTTGCGATTGCAAAATCAAAACACTCGGAACAAATTAGAAAGAAATACAATAAAAATATGAAATGAATTTTTGAAATACAATATGAATAGCTTAAATAAAGTATAAGATTTAAATAGCCACAAAAAAAGTGTAAACCAGTGGCATAAAATAAATTATAAATACAATATAAATAAGGCACTGCACACAATAAGATGTTAAAAAAAACCCAGTATTGCCAAAAAAAAAAAATTACAAGAATATCAATAAAAGGGGAGAAAGGGGGCTCTTATAAAGACATCTACTGGAGGACAGGAGGAGCAGGAGGAGCGCTTGATGCTGTAGATGACCCAAGATTTGCAGGGGTGGGACTGAGAAACCTCAACAGCGCATCTGAAGAGAGAAGAGGAATATATTACACCAATCTAATAATAAATATGATATGATACATAATATGATTTTAAGAATAAACTGAAATATGACAAATTAAAAATCTAAGGGATATGTGCATGATGACTATGCTGTACATGTTTAATACTTTTCTGATATGCAAATGATATAAGATTCAATTTTTGTCATTACAAGGAAATGCTGATTAGCAGAATGCAAAGAAGTAGTAAACTGCACTATAATATACAGTGCTGGCCAAAAGTATTGGCACCCCTGCAATTCTGTCAGATAATGCTCAATTTCTCCCAGAAAATGATTGCAATTACAAATGTTTTGGTAGTAATATCTTCATTTATTTTGCTTGCAATAAAAAAACACAAAAGAGAAAGAAAAAAAAGTCAAATCAAGTATCAATTTACACAAAACTCCAAAAATGGGCAATAGAATGTAGGAATGCTAAGGTATGCTATAACAGGAATGATGTGCACTGTGCAGGCTTAAAACTATAGGAAAAGGAATAACACGTTAGCTTTTTGATTAAGGCTAATATTGCAAGCTAAGAAAACGTGAGCTAACCAGTTTTCAATAAAAATGTAAACAAGTTTTATTTTAATTTTAACTCTTGCTGACCCTATAATATTTACATATTTGGAAGCTGGGTGGGAGTGCCATTTTTCATAACAGCTTTGGTCCTTCGTAACATGCCATTAGCCTAAATGAAGTTAAAACAGTTCACGCTAGCTATTTATTGATTAGCAAACCATGTTTGGTTAACAACGTGTCGTTGTTCTCCTACGTACAAATAATGTCATGACATCACCTTTATTGTAACATTACCTCTGCCTTTCTCTCTTTTTTCCTCCTCTTCTTTTCTTTTTTTCCTCCCCTGGGCACCAGACAGTTTGGGACGTTTTGACATGTTGTTGTTGTCCTGTCGTCGTTGTCTTGTTGTCGAGCTTGCTTTTGGGGTCACGTCAATGCATGCCCCCCTCCCCCCTCCCCCCTCCACCAGCAGGTAGAGTCTAATTACTCCGGGGGGAAGGGGGAGCATCTCAGGAAAGTAAAGTGTGATCATCATTATTATTATTTTTATTCATATTTAATAGGGTTTGCTATGCAGTTAGATATTTTTGGCTCATTATCTTCCTATTAAGATATATAATACCAACTAGTTTTAAGAAGAGTAATTTTTTTTTTTCTCCCCCGTTTTTAGCGCCCCCTGGATGGTCGGCGCCCTTAGCATTTGCCTATACTGCCTATGCCGCGGGCCGGCCCTGGGTAGCAGCACACACAAGTCAGTCAACAAGTGCTGATTACCAGACTTGGTTTTAAGTAGGGGGCCCACTAAATGTAGAACATACTGTCGGTACCACAATCTGAAAAACAGTGTTCCACCCAGAGTCATCAGATACTGCTGGTGACCACCTCTGCATAAGTAAATCCTTCTCAACAAAATAAGCACTGGGTTTGCCAGACTAGTCTCGGACTCTCTGGCAGCAGACAAACACGAAGCAAGAGAAGGACCAACACATTGGTCCACTATAAAATGCTCACAGATGATCGGTAGCTTAAACCCTTTGTCCCTTCTATTATCAGACTCAGTATTGTCTTTAGGACATTTCATTGCGGAGTCCGCAACTGGCAATACCTCCGAAACTGTGTCTTGGTCAAAGGAGGCAAGAAATGAATCAGATATATATTAGATATAGCCAGCAGTGAGTCATTATTGCTTTGAACTAGGTAATTAGCACTCGCAGGTATTTAACTCTAGTCAGAGGCTGCCAGTACGGCAGCCTCATCGTCAATCTGTCACTCCAGCTGCATTTTTTGCGCCGCTTTCCTTCTCTTCATCGAACTCATCTCTCACTAACCCATGTGTTTTGTCCCTATCCCTGTTAACTTCTCTTCTCCTCCCCGGTGATACAACCACCACAGACGCAACCCGGCCAACCTGGTCCATCCCACTCTGTCCTCTTCGGAGGTACTCTCAGTGGTGGGTGGACTCTGGAAATGTCAGTCATCGGACCAGAAAGCAGATTTCATCACTGCCTATGCTGAGACCAACTCCCTTCAGTTCTTGGCTCTCACTGAGACCTGGATTTCTCCTACCAACACTGCTACCCCTGCTGCCCTGTCTTCATCCTTCTCCTTCACACACACACCACAGTCTTCAGGCAGAGGAGGGGGCACAGGCCTGCTAGTATCTCCATCTTGGAGATATTGCATTGTACCCCTCTATCACTGCTTTCGAATTCCATGCAATAACTGTCTCTCATCCCATTAAACTCACCATTGTTGTTCTATATCACCCCCCAGGTCCACTCGGTCTCTTCATCGATGAACTCGACACACTCCTGAGCTCCCTCCTGGACACCCCGCTGATTCTACTGGGCGACTTCAGCATCCAACCTGAGAGCTCATCAACGGCTAGCTTGCTCTCACTCCTGCACTCCTTCTCCCTCACCCTCTCCCCATCTCCTCCAACCCACAAAGTCGGCAACCAGCTCAACCTTGTGCTCACAAAGAACTGCACCACGTCCCACTTCACGGTGACTCCCCTCCATGTATCCGATCACTACTTTGTATCTTTCTCTCTCTCTCTCCCTGCCACCCTCAACTCCTTTGATATCCCCACTACCACCTTCAGGAGGAACCTCCACTCCCTTTTACACTCCGCATTCACCTCCACTGTTCTCTCCACCCTCCCTCCCCTCACCACCTTCTCAAACATGCCTGCTAATGCTGCTACAACTGTACAGTCCTCATTATTCCAAAACAAAATCAACGCTAACATCACTACCCCCCACAATCTCTTCTCTACCTCTAAACACAGACACAGGGGCGAGGTACAAGGGTGTGCGATATGTTTATAATATATACAAAGCTATTTACAATGACAAATATACACGAATATACAAAGGGGAGAGGACAACAGACAGTGCCAACAGGGCCAGCCTGATGCATAAGCGAACTAAGCAGCTGCTTAGTGCCCCCTGTGGCCACCAGGGGGCCCCCAAGAGTGCTTGAAATGTTTTTTTTTGTGATATATTTAGGGTTCTCAAAATAACACGTTAATTTCGATTAATTAATTATAGAAAAAATAACGCCTCAGAAAAACTAACGCAGATTAATCGCACTCTATGATGCCCCTTGACCCCATACATCACTGTGCATTTAAGCAATATCACAGGAGAGGGAGTGCTCTTATACTGAATATCAGCACGGCTGTGATTGAGTCGTAGGTACGAGGCTGCAAGGCGACTGCTGAAGATGATCACAGCTGTGCTGATATTCAGTATAACAGCACAACCTCGAGTGTGATATTGCTTTTATGCAACAGTTCTACAAACAAGGCTGTTAATCAAGTAACGATAATTTGAGATTTGTGTTTTTTGTCGTTTATTCGGCTCCGCCGACAAAAATAGTTCCTTCAGTATTACATTTACATGTGTTGTCAAGCAACACATAAAGTTTCTTGACTGAAGGTTAGTTAGCTAGCTAGCTTCCTGCTTTATATCATACACATAAAGGCTAGCTATACGGTAGGCAAGCAAGCCACTTTTAATCATAGCCCACTACAGGCTAGCAAGCTACTTTTTAGCATACGTGGATGGGCTAGATATACGGTAGGTTTGCTAGCTAGCTAGCTATTGTTTATCATACCCAACTGCAGGCTAGCTAGGCTCTTTTATATCATACACATATCCACATTATATACTAGGGATGTGCATCTCCATGACTGAGGCAGATGCGATACACATCCCAATGCCAACGATCCCATGCATTAAAGATACATATGAAGCAACTACTAATGCAATACAATATTATTCACCCCTATTTCGATGCGGTCCGATTTAACACGATTTGATTCAACACAATGCAGTTAAACATGATACGATGTGATGCAAAAGAATATGATGCTATGCAACTCAATAGTTTGATTTTATTTCTTTGGTTCTTCTTAAGCAGACAGCAAATCATAAATTAACTAAAAAAGCGCCATTTTTACTTCACATATTTGTTTCATGCTGCCTGTGTACTTTATAGTGGCACAGCATATTTTGCAAATTGCATGCGTCTTGTCAAATTGTCTGTCTCTCTTGAAAAATCTGAAGTGTCGCCAAACATTTGATTTGTAGCACTTCGGTGGAACGTGCAGCTCTCCCTCCTTCACGATAATCTGCGACTCACCCGGAGACAGCCCCAACTCGCGCGAGACTTGGCCAAGAGACTTGACGAGAATTGGCCACTGACAGCAGTGGACATGAGAGAGCGCGCTTGAGAAACAGTTTAGAGAGGAGGACTCAATCTAAATATAAAATTTTTGGTCACATTTCTATATAATAAAGGCATAGGACCTCTACGAATAATTATATATACTGTAAATAAATCGGATTTTGCCGATGCAAAGATGTTAGAAACGATGCACTTTTATGAACTTTTATGCCAGTCCACCGATGTGAATCGATGAATCTTACCATCCCTATTATATACTATATATATCCACCATATATTACTCTTGGTCTATGTTGCCTAACTAATTTTAGTTTAGTTTTTTTGGCATCTAAAATATGACACATTGACAATCATTACAATGTCAAGGAGAAAATGAGAAACTTATTCTGAGAAACTTATTTCCATCATTGTTCTTGCTGGAACATTTCTGATTTTTTTATTTCCTCAATTCATTAGATCATATTTTTGATTGTTATGGCCATTAGTGCATATGAACAGTGAAAAAAATGTTCTTAATGTATGGGAAATAAAAGAGGTGTTGACCTTTAAAGTTTATGCTGTCTGTTACCATTGATGCAGTCATCTACCAAAATCCATTTGAATTGAAATATTTTTAAATGCTTCTAATGGCAAATATTGATATATGCGATTAATTCAGATTAAAGCATGTAAAGCATGTAATTAATTAGATTATTTTTTTAATCGCTTGACAGCCATAATTATATTATGTCAATGGTAATCATACAAAAATGCAATATTATGTTAACAATAGTCAATATTATTGGCAGCACCGAGGCGGTGGGGGGCCCCCAAATCAAATTCTGCTTAGGGCCCCATAAAGGCTTGGGCTGGCCCTGGGCGCCAACAAAAAGACCTTAACAAAACAGAAGCAACCCTAAACACCTTCACCCAAAACATACAACTGAATACAAAATCAAAAGGGTGGCAGAGCCAAACAAAACCTAACTACACCAACTACCTTAAAACAAAATATACAAAAGTGGCACCCGCCTCTAACCTAACCCTATACAGCATGAAACACTAACACAAGGATCCCCCACCTTACCTGCCCTCCTCCCACGACAACCGAATGCAACCAAGCTGAGACACAATCCAGAATCGAAGTCAGAAAATTATGCAAAGTCAAACACAGTACAGGCAAGTTTGTAAGTAGCAAATCACAAAAAACCAAGGATCAAAAAAGCGAAAACTCCACTCTAAGAATCCAGCATCTTTAAACTGGGGTGCTCTGTCTCTGGTTGGCTGGGCCGGAATGAGGAGGCGGGACGCAATGCCAGGCCGGATGGAAATCGACGTCGCTTCACAGCAGGATTCCTGCATCAGGAGAGTAGCGAGAGAGAAGAGAGAGAGGAAAACAAGACACAGGTGGCCCAGACCCCACAAACGCACAGTGCGCCGCACGTAACACTCTTCCAGAACGACTTGTTGGACTCCAATCAGTTGGGATTCAAAACTGACCACTCCACTGAAATGGCCCACCTGTCCGTTGTCGACTCCCTGCGGGCAGTGAGAGCTGCCTCCATGTCGTCGGCCCTCATCCTACTAGACCTGTCCACCGCATTTGACACAGTGAACCACCCTCGCTGAACTGGGCATCACCGGCACTGCACTTTGCTGAATCGAGTCCTACCTCACAGACAGATCATTTAAGGTATCCTGGAGGGGTAGGGAGTCCAAGTCCTACCGGCTAACCACTGGGGTACCTCAGGGATCGGTGCTTGGCCCCCTCCTCTTCTCTCTATGTACAACTGCTCTGGGTCCAATCATCCAGGCGCATGGCTTCTCCTACCACTGCTATACCGATGATAACCAGCTCTACCTCTCATTCCAACCTGATGACCTCACTGTCTCAGCGGGGATCTCTGCCCGTCTTTCAGATATCTCAGCCTGGATGAAGGTGTGCCACCTTCATCTCAACATATCCAAGACTGAGCTCCTAGTAATCCCAGCCAGTCGATCCAGCACAACATCACCGTTCAGCTCGGCTCAACGACACTGACTGTGTCCAGGTCTGCAAGGGACCTGGGGGTAGTGATTGATGGCCATCTTAAATTTTCTGACCACATGGCTACGACTACCAGATCATGCAGATTTGCCCTGTACAACATCAGGAAAATCAGGCCCTACCTATCCAAGTATGCTGCGCAGCTCCTTGTCCAGACACTGGTCATCTCATGACTGGACTACTGCAATGCTCTCTTGGCCAGCGTACCTGCATGCACTATTAAACCTCTGCAGTTGATACAGAGCGCAGCTGCATGTCTGGTTTTCAACCAACTAAAAAGGGCTCATGTTACACCTCTCTTAGTCTCACTCCACTGGCTCACTGTAGCTGCCCGCATCATGTTCAAGACCTTGATGCTCGCATACAAGGTGACCAACAAAATTGCATCTAAGTACCTGAACTCACTGCTGCAATCCCTCCCGACTGCTACGCTCTGCCACTGAACGGCGCCTGGTGGTCCCATCAGATTGCAGCATTAAATCACTATCCAGGACTTTCTCCGCTGTTGTCCCCCCCAGTTGTGGAATGAACTTCCACACTGAATCCCTCAAGAAACATCTGAAGACACAGCTCTTCCGCTCGCACCTGAAACACTTCCCCCCATGTCCTACTAAACTACATAAAAAATGTAATGGTTTGGTTATAATAGTTTAACATAATGGTTTGGTTGTAATGGTTTACCGCACTCGCTAGCTTTACCTGTTAGTTTGTACCTCGCCTGGCCAACCTTTGGAACTTTGACATGCAGTACTTCTAATAATATTGACTCTGTATGGTTTGTCACTTGTGTGTATTGTACCTCACTTGTAAGTCCCTTTGGATAAAAGCATCTGCTAAATGAATAAATGTAAATCTAAATGTAATGATGACCTCCCAGCTCATGGTCATATGCATGTCACTCATTGTGGGGGGCTTAGACTAGATGAACAACATGCTCAGGGAGTAGGGATGTCATTTAACCTTCAATACTTATATATATAAGGCATAAGGCTTTCCCAAACCAGCAATGTTTGCGGCAAACTCGACAGTTATAACATAATTTGTGTTTACTTCTTTGATATGCATATAGCACACTGTAATTCTCTCCGATGTGTATATTAATGTTTTAAGAAAAGGGGAAAGAAATCACATATCCTTTTCATTCATAGTCTGTGATCTGGTGAGGCCTGCAGTACTTACCTTGGGCACACTGTATTGTACTGTTATTTGATGTGTGGAGTTCTAGTGGGCTTGGCGGGACATGGCTGATCCCTCTGGTCTAACAGGAGACTCGGCACACCCGCACAGGGCTCTGCAGCTTCATAAGCGCCCCAAAGATCATCCAACACTGCTGGCAAGGCCAAGGACACATTCTCCTGTATGTGGCAAACTTCACCCACCATCCAGCTGCTTAACAACCAACACCAGGCACTTGCCTGTGTCAAGGCACTTGTCCTGTTCAATTTCTCTCCTTGCATACCTGCTGAGACCACAATTGTCTCCTGGTGATGTCATTGTTGTTTCCATATATTTGTGCTTTTCATGAGAGCTTGTGTCCAGTGGAAACATGCTGAATACCCCTACATTAGAACATGTTACCTCATTGGAATGAACTAAAAGAAGGCCTTCTTCTCTTTTACTGGTGGATGTTTGTGTCCTGTGTACAATAACATTTTAAGATTGTTTACTTACCAAAAGCAGGACTTGCTTTCAAACTGGAGCTTGTAGCTTTTGTGTGCACAAGCAGAAATTCTGCTGACCATGTGTCTACTGTGGGCTTTCTCCCAGTTAGCCTGTTAGCATAAATTGCTGTTATTATTTTCACAAAGATGCTTGTGATTCCTGTTCCAGCCAGGTGTATTCATTTATTGTCAGTTTTGAGTAATGAGTGAATGAGAAACCTGTGGAAATCCAGTTTTGGACCTGCTCTGTTCTGGCATAGAGCAGAGCTGGTAACAGAAGCCTGTGTTTTCTGTGGAATGTTTGTGAAGGTCATTATTGGTGTTTCCTACATGGAAAGGATGCTGTGAAGGCTGCATTTTATAGTCATTGTTTCTGGGTGATGTTTGATAGCTACAGGAACTTGAGCAATTGGGAACTTGTGAGGAGATACAGTAGCATGGGGAAATTGAAATATAGTTCTAACATTGATTCCCTTTCAGCAGACATGAAAACGGCAAAGAGGTACATTACATTACATTCATATTAGCATATGTTTCTATCTTATGTGACAGGCATTTCAGAGCACTTCCAACTCACTCCAAAGCATGCTGTTACCTTACCTCCCCTTCCAAAGCATGCTGTCACCCTACCACTCCATCCAAATCACTCCATCACCCTACCTTTCATCCCAAAGCACTCTGATACTTTCCGTTTACTTCCAAATCACTCTGTCACTCTACCTCCCTTACCCTTCCAAAGCACTCTCTCACTTTCCCTCTCAAAGTGCTGTCATTCAGGTCAGATGATTTTTAAGTGCTGAGAGGTCACACAGCTGTAACATTTATTAGTATGTACATACCCCTCAGAAATCTGTCATTCATGTATTGCAATAGATTGTCTTTGTAGGGGAGGATCATCTTTTAGGAGAAAGGTAGAAAAATAAAGACACTTGACTTTGAACCACTGGACTCCCTGCAGTAGATGGGTGGTGGGCACACTCCATGTAATGAAACAAATGTTGGAGCATTTATGCAAGTACCGAGTACAGTGATGCTGCATTTCACACACACGGTCCTACCTCCATGCTGGCGCCACTTCCATATTTCATATAGCTCACTTCCTCGTTCAACAAACATTTCCATAAAATAACATTTCAGGTACAGGTGGGCAAAGCTGAAAACCTGCCTCTAGCTGCCAGGGTTCAATACACCCCTGCATTTGGGAATGAAGCCACTGTGCTTCTCTCAACCTTGTCCTGAATAAAAACAGTTTTGGATCCAGAATTTCTCCAGGCTTCTGTTTTCAATTGGAAGTTGTTGCATCACAGTGAGAACATTCTGTTTTCTCAGAGCTTGGAGCTTATGGTACATTCTGTGTTGCTGGGGATTTTAGGCTATGACCCTAGTTCTTCCTCAGGATGGTTTCAAATGGGAGATGATTGATGAAGTGACTGATATATCTAGACTGCCCAGTTCAGTCTTAAGTCTTTATACTTTATGAAGATGTCAGGAGTGACACTATGCCCAGATAGTTCGCCCTCCTAGGGATCCGCCCGCCACAAGAATGCCAGGACAAGGTGAGTAGGAGCAACTCTTTATTCTTTAAAAAAAAAAAACACAAATTTAACGCAATTCATACAATCCGAGACGCCGCTATCCCTCTCCCAGCGAAGCCCTTCCCCCTATCCTTCTATCCACCCCTGTCTGCCCTCCCCGGCTACAAACAGGCGGGAACGCTACCCAGCCGCTCACACCAAAAGAAGAAAAGAAAAAAGGAATCCCCACACACACACACACACACTTAGCCTCACTGCACACACCCGTGATCTGGCGTCCCCGCCCACCTGGACGCCGGGAGAGAGAGGACTACTCAATTTCACTGCCGAGGGGGAAGTGCTGCCGCTGTGGGGGAGGCTCCTCACACGCACGCACACCACACAAGACGTACAAAATGAAATGAAAATATAAGTGGGGACGTAGCTCAGCCCGCGCCACACTGCCGGGCTTCGCCTACATCCCAAAAAAAACAAAAAAGAAATTAAATAAACTCCAGACAAGGCCCCCGCGTCACTCCTGCGGGGGCTGGCGGCTCCGGCGGCGACCCACGTCTCCTCCCCGGTAGTAACTCCGCCGGCTCCGCGGGATCGCACTGAGGGAGACACAGAACAGCAGCCAGTCAGCCCTCCCTCTCCACCCCGTGCTGGTGACCCACGCACTCTCTCAAGGTTTCGCGGTGCCACCTCCCTTCCAGCTAGGGGATCCACCTCCCCAGCATGCGCTTCCACGGGGTGGGGGCTCTCTTCGACCCCGGCTGCGTCCGGAACCAAGCGTTGTTTTCCCCGCTCCCTCAGGGATTCACCGCTAGAGCCCCTTCGGTCACCGCTCTTCTGAAGCCGCCTAAAACACACAAACACACTCGCGCATCTCGCACACCAAAGCAAAAACCAAAAGAAATTAAACAAAGCAAACTCAAAACCCGCTCTGGGTCGCGACTCCCAGAGCTCAAAGAAAAAAAACGGCAAACCAAAATAAACCCTAAACTCAGCCGTGCCGGCACGTTCAAAGAAAAAAAGAAATCAAAAACCTGGCTCCACGCTAAAATCCCGTGTGGCAACCTCCGTCAGCGTCTCTGGCGTGTTACTCCCACTCACCTGCCTAAATAGTCCCAGCGAAATTACACACAGACAGGCAACAGGTGCGGAGCACACACCAGGCAGCGAACACCGTCAATTGCCAATTATTCCATCCCGAGTCCCCTCGCTCTCCCAGGGAGTGCAGCGCGGTCATGTCAGGAGGAACTCCTGACAAAGACATCTATAGTTTTCAGCTGAGACAGCTCAAGAATTGAGAGGATTCAAACTATGTTACAATGGAGTTTAAGATTCTGAGGCTCCTATGTCACTTTAGACTGGCCTGATGGATTGTTTGTGCTTCTGGATAATTTAAACAATCTTAAACAAAATGCAAATGCAGAATTGGGACCCATGGAAGTCAGAATTATTTTTTTCTGCAATATTTGTATCCCCATGATGACAACCATCATCTTGCCACTGCAAGAAAAGTGCAGGTTTTTTGCTTTTATTTCTTTTTGTGGGTAATACAGAACCAGAGGAAGTGCTTTTAAAGGCAGAATCCCACAACTTTTCCCAGTTTCTTATAGCTGCAAATTTAGCCTTATATATATATGGTGGCTCTGAAGTTCAAAACACAAAAACAAAAACTTTCGGCCCTGAGGTGCAGATGCAACATACAAACACAAAAACATACAGCCCTGAAGTGCAAAAATGTACCTCAATCTGCACCTCAGGGCTGAAAGTTTTTGTTTTTGCATTTTCGTTTTGTTTTTGTGCTTTGCACTTCAGAGTCACCGTAAGTGGTCCAGAAGTGCAAAACATGAACAAACAAAAACGAGCAGACCTGAGGTCCAGATGCAACATACAAACACAAAAAGGAACAGCCCCAAGGTGCAAATGCAACACACAACTGCGGAAATGCGTCATCAACTATGTCATCAGCTTTGGCAGAAGACTTGAAGAGTTGGCACCAGCATCTTAGCCTGCTGTTTGATTCGATAAGTTCTGTCGAATTAATTTTAAATGTTACTTTAGTTAGACAATAAAGTAAGTAACATTGTGTTAGTTTAGCTTATTTTGCAATGAACAATGTAGCCGGCTAAACAATTTTCAGTAATACTCGCGCTAACTAAAAGTATTTCCAATAGTTCCTGGATGTTGCAGTTGCGATGTCGCCTAGCTAACGCTAGATGCTAGGCTAGCTTACATTATAAATTGCTAGACTGGGTCATATTTTAGAAATTGTGTGAGTGAGCTAGTTAGCTGGTAGACTAGTTGTTTGTCTTATATAACTAACTAGCTACTGGTGTAACTCTTTGAATTCATTTAAAGTATAGCTAAGTGCAGCTTTTTAAAATACTATTTGCAGTGGTACAGCATTTACCGAAATCATTTCTCAGTGCAAAGGTAGACAACTTTTTACTATCACTGCTTAATAGTAATGACTCACTTAACATTTCAGTTTTAACATACATTTCAGTTCTTGGAAACAAATGATTGGTGTTGATTTTTTTTAGATTCAGTGAAGGATTACCAAAACTGGATTTTGCCAGTGCCTTGGAACAGCACCCATCTAAATTTGCAGATTTCATGGGCTACAGTGTGGAGAAACTGACAGCAGCGGTGTTAGAGGGTCTCTTTAATGTGCAGTTGAGTGCAGTGGGTAGCAACTAGGGATGGGCGGATCGATATTTCAATCCTGATGGTTCAGTTTTAAGGATCGATCCTCATATTAAAAAATCGATAACAGGTAATGCTTTAAACGTCTGATTTCATTCATAACCGGTGATAATAGAATTGTTAACCATGTAAAATGTAAGCAGGATATTTATTGTATGAAACCCTAGTCATGGTATTGGTGTAGATTATTTTAGGACTACATATAAGCCCAAGTTTTGCAGTCAGTAGGCTTTAGGCTACTGTTAGATGTAGGCTATGTGAAGCTATAGGCCTACATAGGACACATTTTCAAAAAGAAAAACAAATATGTTTTAAAGCCATGTCTTGCTGATATATGAAGAGAAAAGGCCATCTATAATGAATATTACTCTTTTATAAGTCATCATTAGCACACTTTTATCAATTTTATCTCATGGTGGATATTGAGAGATTTTGGAATGGCTGTAGTTTCATTCAAAATGTGTCATTAAGTAGGCCTGTTCTAACTGTCTGTGGCTACTTGGTGAAACTAGGCCTAGGCCTATTTAAGCTTTTATGAAAGGTTTAGTGGCACATAAAGATTAAACTACATGTAGTATAGCTAAAGAATTTTTCTTTTCTTATAGATGACTCTCCAAGAGCCATACTTATTACAAGACGCCTTGGAGAGATGATATGCAAGGACCTCCAGCCTATTTCAGTTGTAGAGGACAGGGGTTTCATTGCATTTGTGAAGACTCTCGACCCATGCTATAAAATCCCAAACCGCAAACGGCTAATGGAAGGGATCACAGACATGTACAAAAACTGTTAAAATGAAGTAAAGGCAGCTTTACAGTGTGCAAACAGCGTGGTTCTGACCACAGATATGTGGACATCGAGGTCCAGCAAACAACATCTTTTTGGCTATCCTGTTAGTAACAAGTGTAGTTGTGGTGCAGTGACGTACCCGGCTGGCAAGCTAGCTAGCTAGCAAATTATTGTAGTCAGCAAGCCAGCTATTGTAGCAAGCGATTCAGATAGCTTGTGAAGTCAGCCAGTCAACTGTGATGAAATGGCATAGACATTGCGTTGTGTATGCTCTCCACCAACTTAATTACCTCCCGTTTTTTGCCGTTCATGTTCTGAATACAATGATTTTATTAAGCCAATTAAATTATGTTGTGCATATCGGTGTTTTGTACAACAACACCCTGAATAAAATTCACGTATGTGCTCTTGCTATCATCCGCTATAGCCTACCTCCCGCTTTAAAACATAAATTTTCTTAAACATTAATTAACATTAATTTTCTTACGTAGTGTATACGTGGTGTCCGAACAGTGGTTAGCCTGTCACCTAGCTTAGAGTGTTTAAATTATGATCTACAGGGGTCTATTTGTCTCAGCTTAGTTAATGTAACATATACACAACAACCCCTGTTGATGCAGACACAAATGGTTGCCCATACATCTTTTGATCATATACATGTTTTCATGCTACACGTAGCCTTTAGCCTCCGCCATCCAACTCCAACTTTTTTTGTTACTCCCGCCTCTCTAGAGGAATGTCACGTACCAAACACATCACACGCTGAACTGATTGGTTCTCACATGGTTCTCATTTGCATAAAGTTGGGAATTCGCCATCTCAATTTCGTTTGCTTCGTCAAATTCGCTCCGATTTCGCCCCGATACAACCAGAATGAGAGTGAAGCAAAATTCGCTGCAGTGGAAGCGTACTGTTAGGATACTGGAGAGACTACCTGCTAGACTCTGAAGGTTACTTCTGATTATGTTTGTACAGTGCATACACATGAATGAATATGCAATTCCCAATGCCAGTGTTATAAGAAGCTGATACTTTATTTTGTGGAAGCCTGCGGCGGGCTCCATTGACTACACTCTGCCAGTAAAATTTGGAATGGCAGAAACCACTATTCCATGATGATTATCTGTCCTTAAGCTTATATGTGACATGTACAGTTATACTGTATTCAGTTAATATTGTGACATGTACAGTTACACTGTATTCCGTTAATACTGTGACAATTTTTCAAAGATGTCCATGTGTTTTATTTTAAATTAGTGCAATATAAAGTAAGAATAGGTCCATTTAGTTTCTAATTCAGTTATTTCATTTCCAGAACATGACTGTGGTGTGTCACTCCAAGACATTTCACTCTTCACCATTCCCAAATAAATGTGTTTTCATTTATTTTCTTGATTAACGGTGTGCATTTTTCTTGGGTCATAACATGCACTCTTCTGTGATTCATGCATGTGTCATGCAGGGAGTTTTGACTAAGAAGAGATTGGTCTAAAACTCTTGAGTGGCTGTCCTGCATTAGACTATTGTACATCTAGCTGCCTAATTCAACCAATCGTCCATCAAGTCAAGAGTTAATCAAGCCTTTTCAGTTCAATTGCCTCAGGTTAAAAGCATTTTCTATTAATTACTGTTTTTACTCATTATGAATCATGAATCACTAGCAATCAGTGATTTAGCATTTATTTTCTTGCATCTTCAGTCACCATCATATGTTATAATCCAATTCACTGATAAGGTATACACCGACAAGCGCACACCTGCAGAAAACAGTACACAACCTTATGCCCTTTGTTGAAGAAAGTATCATTTATTCATTATTTACATCATTTACAGACATTGGAAACGATTCCAAATGAATTGGGATCAAGTGCTCAATTCAGAACATAGACACAGGAGAACTGAAAATGACAAACTCAGGACAGCTTGAGGGACTGTGCTAACACACACATACAGGGCTGGATCCCAGTTTGTCCATTTGGTTATGGTGTTAAGGTGCCCTGTTAATGTGGCCACATATTTTTCCAGCATTGCGTGGACATCTCTGCCTAGAGACCACCTTAAAAAAGTCATAGTTAACAAGAGTTTTGATTCAAAACACTGTAAAAGTAGAAGAGGTGGAATCCCCATTTTGGAGAAAAACAAATACAAACAGTCCAGTCAGGGCTGATACAAAGACACAAACACACAGACATCTATAAATTCATCACATATTATATAAATTGATACTATGAGGTAAAACCTGAAGCATCATCAACTGTTAATACAAGTAGAGGCCATGTTGATATCTCCACAAAAGTCCGGTATCAAATCACGCTGAAAATGCACTGTAAACCTTGACTTAAACCAGTCCAGTAGGGCTGGGCGATATGGACCAAAAATCATATCTTGGTATTTTTAGGCTGAATAGCGATACACAATATATATCTCGGTATTTTCTATGAAGTGGGCTAAATGTTCTGTTGTAAGTCAAAGCCACATGCAAGATGTCACAAGCACATTTATTAAAACAGACTGTGATCAAAATAAAATGCAAAGACAGGGTTTTCTTCCCTGTTTGAAAATATACAGCTGCAAAACATGTAAATGAAAAAAATATATGAAATAAATAGCCTATATTAAATAAAACAGGCCTATCTCTGAGAATACTCCTTCAGTTGTTTTCAACAACAATAACAAAATCATTAAACAGAGTACAATTACAGGTTTTCCTCTCCTGTTTAACAAAACACACAGCTGTGCAAATAAACAATAAAAATGTAAACAGAACAAAAATAACAGTCCTACCCTGTTTGAAAATATACAGCTGCACAATATACATGTAAATGAAACAATATATAAAATAAATAGCCTATATTAAATAAAAATAGGTTTATGTTGGTAGCACTTTCTGATAAGGTATTTCAGACTATCGAAATACGCTGTCTGTAGGTTTATATGGGTAGCACTTAGTAATAGTTCTGATAGTCTGAATTACTATTCAGACTATCAGAACATTCTATAGTTATATCCTGGTTGTGTGTTCTGGTTTAGAAAGGTTTAGAATATCAAAATATGCTACTTAAAGTTTTACGTTGGCATTGATTAGAGCAGCGGTTCCAAAACTTTTTATGTCACGCACCGCTTTATACATACTGACCAAGTTGACGCATGCCTCGTCCCTCAAGTTTAATCATACATACAACACTCGTAGGCTAACAACTTCGATTGAACGAGATTGAAACAAAATGCGCTCGACATTCATATGAAACCGATCAACGTTTAAAAATATAACAAAAAAAAATAAATAAATAATGCACGGCACAAGCCGTAGAACAAAGAATTTTGGGCGAGAAGAGGGTTAGGCCCTACACAGCGACAGATTTACAGCGACATTAAAAACGCGCTCGACATTCATATGAAACCGATCAACAATGTTTTAAAAAAATGCACGGCACCAGCTGCAGAGCAAAGAATTTAGGGCGAGAATTGGGTTAGGCCCTACACAGCGGCAGATTTACAGCGACATTCAATATTTGCATCAAGTTTAATAATACATAAAAATAATTTTTTGCTATTTATAATCATTAGAACACTCGAAGGCTAATTCAATTAGGAGATAACGCAACAAAATGCACTTGACATTTAGCACTGCAACAATGTTTCAACAAACTGCAACAAAGTCATGACGCATGAGCCGTGGATCAAAAAGAATGTATGAGGGCGCAAAGCAACTTGGGCCATACAGAAACAGATATGTCTTCTTTTCCAGTTTCGTTTTTTAAAAAAGGTAATGGGCTTTTCTTTAAGGTGGGCATATTTGGTGTGCAAGTGGCGACGTAAATAAGTGGGCTTGAGACAACTGTTTGCAAGCACTTCACCACACAATACGCACTGTGGCTTTCGATAATTGGCGTCACCAGTCCAAGTGAACCCTCAACTCAAATAGTTGTCATCATATTTTCGCCTTTTCCCAGTGTGTTGTGGTGGCTCACTCTCCCTGTCTCTTTTGCCTCCTTGCCTTGATCATGGGCCTCTGCTGTGCTCTCCTCCCTGATATCCGATTCCAATAGCTGAACAACGTTTTAGCAGGGCAGTTTTCCCGATTTTAAAGTTGTACATGTTTGCACATACGCTAATACTTAGTTAGCCGCAGGCTAGGCTAGCTAATGACAGGCAATGGCTAGAAAGCTGGATAACGCCACATAAAGGTCAGCATGTGCATATCCGGTTAACAGGCTATGACATTTTAGACTCTAATGATTATATAGTCGCTATGTAGCTTAATGATTAGTCTAAAATATCATAAAATTTCAATGTACTGTAGACTACAGTACATTGAAATTTTATATTTTTAAATGCATGCAAACTAAAAAAACAACTTCAAACAGTTTATTTTAGATTTTTAAAAATTATTATGACCCAGTCTAGCAATTTATAACGTTAGCTAACGTAAGATAGCCTAGCATCTAGCGTTAGCTAGGTGACATCGCAGCTGCAACATCCAGGAACTATTGGAAATACTTTTAGTTAGCGCGAATGTTACTGAAAATTGTTTAGCTGGCTACATTTTACATAATGTAATAAAACTGTATAAAAAGACTTAAATCTTTTTTCAACATTTAAATATAAACTTTCTCAGAGTATCACATACATCTACTGTAAGAGATGTGTTCAGGGCACCTGAACTTCAGTCATTCCAAAACCTTGCATTTACCATCCAGAAAATGCACATTTACATGTTATCTCTACAGCCTGTTTGCTTTAAGGAGTGTGAGTACTGACAGTGACTGACTGACTGTGAGAATCCAACAGCAGCACCTACAGAGCATCAGAAAACTGTATATATGCAGCAACACGCAGCATTAGTACAGTGACACCATAGTAAATGGACATAGATGACCATAATTTGACCTGAATATCAATTTTGATCAAATTAATATTAAAAAGTCACTAGTTGGGAAATGAAACAAAGAAAAAGGAAACTGGGTTGCCAGAGGTGCTTTTTTCCACTCCTGCTTTTCTTCTGTGTTTCCAGCAATGAGGACGAATGATTTGCATTTTGACTTTCTTTTCATCTCCTCAAGTTGCTGTAGTTTTGGCCTTCTAAAAGGACAGATTCAAAATGATATGTTGCACCACTGCAGCAAAGAATGTTCTGAACTTTGTTATGAACTTTGAAACTTGAGGTAGAATGGGTTTTCCATGCCTGGGTATGGGAGATCGCTCCTTTTGCATCCCAGTCAAACCTGGAACAGCTCTGAGAGCATTTAGAATAATTAGCATTGAAAACCAATCACACTCTTCATGTAGGCAAACCAATCAACTCCGGCACGTACTGAGGCCTTCATGAAAATGACTAAATGGAAACTATTTTGTGAAATTTGTGGTAATTGCAATTTGTTGCAAAAAACACCACATGCTCTGCACATCACAGTAATGTAAATGCTTTTAAAAGGATAGCACTCCAAGACTTTTGGATCACACTCATAGAATATTAATACATCATTGGTTTGCATAATCTAAATATCCTGCCCTGGCTTTACACACAAGGGGCTTACCTATGGGGTTCCTGCTCTCACATGATTCCCCATGAACAAGACAGAAACAAGGCACACATCTGTCACAGATGCCATTATGCATATATGTGGTTTGGAGGAGCTGATTGTCAGCAGAGGGGAAGGAAGGAGAGGAGATGCAGTACAATACAGTGTATCTAATTGGCTGCCTGCTGGACCTTTATTGCATATTAGCTGTCCAGTGAGATGTGATACACCCTCATCTCTCACCCTGAGTTTGTTGTAGTATTGCCATTATTTTAGTTTGTTGTATTTTAGTTTTAGTTTGTTGTAGTGTTGTAATTATGTTGGTTTGTTGTAGCATTGTTGTTATTTTACTTTTAGTTTGTTGTCGTGTTGTCATTAGTTTGTTATAGTGGTGTTATCTTAGTTTGTTGTATTATTATTTTTACTCTGTGAAAAGTCACATTTCTAGCCCATGTTTAGGGGCACAACGTTGCATTTGTTGAAAAATAACATTGTGTTGTTCTGTACTATAACAATAGTCCAGTTTTGGGGCATTGCATGCAAAGTGGAGCCAACCTTTATGTAGAATACAAAACACTGAATTTGAATTAACCCCGCTTCCAATGTCACTCAGATGTACTGAGGAATGGTTGTGGAAAAATAACCAACTTCCTTCTCTATTCAGTATTTTTTTTCATCCTTTCAGCCAATTTATTACATTCCTTTACCACCTCTTATTAAATGTAAAGAAATCCTTTTTTCCAGTTTTAGCTTATATAATGACACAGGGGCCACATGTATCAACGGTGCGTACGCACTAAAATCGTGCTGAGCACTTTTCTACACAAAGATACTTCCCGGGAAAACATACGTACCTCTGCGCATGGTCTCGAGGTGGTGTACGTTTACGTTTTATGTACCCTATAGAAAAATAGCTGAAACAACAAACATATTGTAAACGTTGGAATACAGGGAAGTAAAGTTTCTGTCAACGACAGAGAGAGCGATCGAGAGAGCTGCATGGCATGAACAGAAAGACAGACAAAACGATCTGATTATATTTTTTTTACTTAATGACCCTGACACTGTTGACTATTATTTTGATGATTTTAGCAGTCATCTCCCAGTGGTTAGAATCGTTCATAAATTCTATTATTTTGCGTCTTGTACACCTACGTTCCGAATGCTCCGATTCCCTAAATCAGTGTTTCTCAACCCTCTCCTAGAGTACCCCCTGCCCTGCATGTTTTAGATCTCTCCCTGCTCCAACATAGCTGATTCAAATGATCAACTCGTTATGAACTCCTGAAGCTGCTGAATAACAAACTGATCATTTGAATCAGCTGTTGGAGCAGAGAGAGATCTAAAACATGCCGGGCAGGGGGTACTCCAGGAGAGGGTTGAGAAACACTGCCCTAAATGGTACGAGGACACTCGGGTTTAAAATCCGACCACTTCTTTTTCTTCTCCTCCACCGTACGCACCTCTGGTGAAACTGCATTCATAGCAGTCACCACTTTGAGCCACTCCGCATTTTTCCGTCGATTTGACATGCCGTTAGTCTGGCCTCGAAAAAGGACATTTTTTCTCCCCTCCACCTCATCAACCATCACCTCTATCTCCGTTTCCGAATAATTCTTTTCTTACGTCCTGCCATTGATCCTCAACATCAGTCTCTGCATTTCACTCAGATTTACCTGGGATCCTTAATATGCTAATTCAACGAATTAAATGCGCGTCTCGGTCCATATAAGAACAATTGTGGGAGTGGACGTTAAGCGCGTTCATGTGCACATAACGTTACGCTGATTTTATTTACGATCAGATTTATGAAGACAATCAGGCGTACGTGGTCTGACGAAAAACCTCCGTACACAAGTTGTAAGATTGTGCGTACGCATGGTCCTACGGCAAGCTGTACACAAAGATTTATACATATGGCCCATAGTGTTTTTATTATGCATGCTTTTCCACTTCTCTCAGCTGTTTTAACCACCAAAGAAATAGACAGCACTATTCTCCAAGCTGGTGACTGTGTTCTGGGCTGCTACTGGGGCCAGCATAACTACTTTCCATTACAACTAATAGGAAGCCTCCATGGGGATTCTGGGAGTTGTCCTTCCTGTACCAGCTGAAGGAGCTTCTGTACCTCAGAAAAAAAATTCCATAAAACAGAGGAGTCTTTGCCGGTGAAATGTATCGGTCGTAAAATAGCAATTCTTTGAATTTCTCAGCTAATTAGCGACAGAAATCATTCCATTCACTATTTCATAGTTACCTTCCACTGCTGTTAAGAGGATTTTAGCTAACTGTATACAACGGGTTCTAGGCTTCCAACTACGCCACTTTGGGAATTTCACCCAAAGAAATAATTAACACCCTTTTAATACGATGTTTTATCCCATTCACAGGTCCCTCCAACTAAATGAGGCAAAGTGAGATGTGAATTCCACAATAAAACAGCAAGTTTATTAGGGCAGTCAATAAAAGTAAAAAGGTATACAAATCACAAGCATTAAAAAAAGGAAGTAAAATTTACAAAATAAAAACCAGACCGTTCATCCTCCCGGCCAGCAGGGCGCTACTGCGTGGCATACGGGTAAAGGCACAGCGGGGAGAGAGAGGGCAACTTACAAGAAGAGGAACAGGAAATACTGGTGACGGTGGCATACACACACTACAACAGGGGTGAAGAACAAACGAGTGAGTACATGTAATTTAGAGCCCACACACATTCGTGTACACACACACACACACACAGCAAGTGGTGAGGAAAGATCCACCTTCCGAAGTGCACTATCGCTCCCTCCTACACCAGCACGGAGTCCCAAACCCACTGCACAGTTAAAAAAAATAAAGGAGAGCAACAATGAAAACAATAGACTCCCTGAGTCCCAACCCGATACACAGTTGGTTTGTCAACCGGGAAACCTGAAGAATACCACAGTGAACACGTCCATTATCAAAGTAAGTACAGTCCTGTAAAATGGCACAACAGAATTAGCCGGTGCTAGCGGGAGGTCAGCTCACCAACGAAAGCGCTAGCTACCGGCAAAACTATGGGGACACAACAGTACTACAGCAAGTTCGCGTGCTTGTTACAGTCAGTGTTAAAAGGAAGTGGTGAAGTTATGTAGTCATACAGGCAAAACAGCAGCCAGTACTATCCTATAAAAATAGGAAAAAAAGTTAAAAAAAAAAAAAAAAACAATAGCACTCTAATGCCATATTCCTTTTGAACATTTTCACGTTTAATACACTTTTCTTTCATGAAACGATCAGAAACAGAATTACCATTGCAGTAAATACACAAAAGCAAAAAAAAAAAAATCCAAATTACCTTGTTGTAATATGTTAAATTTCTGCTTTACCTCAGAGCTCTGAATGAGAGAAGTTTCAAGCGCCACCAGTCCGTCTATGGAAACCTAGCATTGACAACGCTCATCAGTTTTCCCCGAGTCAATTCAAGTCGGCATGGACCCAAATGAAAACACCAGCCTACCTTTACATGACAGGAACTCAGAATGCCGATAGGAGAACTGGAATCACAACAGGTAAGGTGTTTTTTTTTCTTTACCTGGCTACTGCAGCCTATTTATAGGTCACCATGATAATCACGTTTCTTGTCAGTTAACTGGGTAGCTCCATCACATGTAGAACAAGAAAGCGCAGAAAACATGAAATCAGAACAAGCTTGAGTAATCTGTATACAAGAGGACGGCAGTGTAGCACAGTGATAAGGAGCAGGAATCAAAACGGAGAAATGATCGGTTCGATTACCCGCTAGGGCACTGCCGTTGTAGCCTTGGGCAAGCTACCTAACCCAGAATTGCCTAAATATCCAGTAAATATCCAGCTGTCTGAATGGGTAATGTGGAAAATTGTAACCCATGTAAATTACTCTGAATAAGAGCATCTGCTAAATACCAATAATGCAATGTAACGTAATATATACAATGCACTCCAGTGGCAGGAAAGAGTTCTGCTATGTAGTGGACTGGGCTCAATCTTTTCAATGTAGCCAGTGAAGCCAGGCTTAAGAAAGTGATCCTTGCCCTGCTCCCCACCACTAGGCCAGGCTACAGGCTGCACTCAACCCTTAGCCTCTTAGGACACCATGCCCTCAGGAGGACAAGTCTATGCGGCAGTGTCAGAGACCTGTGACTGAATTTCTGCCCAAAACTTCACAAGCCGCCACTGGCAAGGAATTTTCATAAAGGACAGAGGTGGCCACAGAAGGGGCGTCGGGCTCGTTTGGTATGGACTGCTGACATGACCCTGCCAGCTTGATTTAGTTGCCTCCCCCCATCCCTCCAACTCTCATCAGAAGGGTCACTTCAGAAAAAACAATGTTTCCCCACATGCACCTCGAGGCCCCGCACAAAACGTCTGTGTGAGGTGCCGATGCGCAGCGGCATATGGAAAAGTTTTGGCTTTGGGAGAGGGCGGCCGGCACTTTCAGCATGAGCTGCCTGCATTAGACCCACACAGACCTGGCCCTAGAGACCCATCTAGACCCAAGCAGAATACAAACCCTCTTCATAAATCCTGTCCACATCGCTCTCCAAAGAAAATGACCTGCAATGGAGCTACCTGCAATCTAACATGGTCATCTCTCCAGACAGAACACAAGGTGAGGTAAACAGATTGGGTATTTCCTGTCCATTACCCTGCCCAATTTATAAACACTTGAGTGCATTTGTCACCGTCCAGGGCCAAGAAACACAGGACAGGGAATGCTGCTGAGAAGGCTTCCACCTGATCAGTTCTGCCATAGAACCATGGTGCTGGCCAGGTGCCATTTCTTCACCTTTCCCGGCATGTGCAATTTCCCAAATATTTTCATTGGCAAAAGTAAGGCATATGTACTGCATGCAAAGAGGGAAAAGGCTTTATAAGAATGCTATCATTAAAAATAGAAAGAGCTTTCCTTCAAGGCTTGAAAGAATCAATTTTTCACCCTAAACTGGAGAGCTGGTTTGCGATCCAATAAGATGGCATGGTTACAGAAACGGACTGCACAGCAAACTTGTATAGAGAGAACACTGAAGGCCAAAGGTGGACTCCAGAGACCATCGAGAGATACAAGGTTAATTAAAGGTAGTGGTAGCCATGAAGAAGATAATGTTTGAGGGACACTGTTAATGTAATCAAATAAAGCTCCTACTTATTTACATATGAGTGTCATATAGCTGGTAGCATATGTGTGGTTTTTTGAAAGGGTACAATAGTATAGCAAGTTATTCTAACAAAATAAACTCCAAAGCAAGTGCCCTTTGTACTTTATGATCATTGATAATTGCACTAATTGTAAGCCAGAAATAAACTCCCAGATGCATGTCTGTTGAACTGTATGCATTTCTCAGTTCTTGCACTGTGGTCAATACAGTAGTGTAGGCTTAATGAAGGGTGAGCCAGCAACCCTACACCCTTACAAAATCTCTGAGGATGGAGCTGAACATTTAACCACTGCAGGATCTACAGATTCATACTGCCATCTTGTGGATGAAATTTTTAAACTTGAACCTGCACTGAAACTTCCCCTATATGAAGTGAAGTGGGGTCTCAAAGAGAATCCACTTACATGAAATACACCCATGATTGTCTATAATACACCATGACACCGTGAAATAAGAAGAGGCTGCTATTCATGTCACCAGCACAAATAAACTGTAGTAGGGATTAATGTAGATACTGCCATGAGCCAGTCATAACTGCACTTTCACACAAGCAAAAGCAGCTCTGTTCCACCAACAGACCAGCCAAGCTCACCACCATCACTCACCATTGCAGTGAAACTCTGAGCTGGGAGCACAGGTTACAACTACACACAATGGGAGACCAAACTAGGGAGCTGCCAGCCTCTCAACCTCTCCATAGCAATTCAAACACTCTGGCGTCAAACACTTTGGAAACTAGTCAGCTGAGCCCTGGGAGCAAGAGTAACACAAGGATGAAAAATGCATCATGACAATTCCTATCAAGGCTACAGATCATTTGCTGAACAAAAGGGACACAACCCAAAAACTCCAAAAAGTTAAATTATAAAAATTGTTTTGTTTTGTCATGGTTTAGTGAATGTCATATTCCAGCTGAGTTTATAGTCACCAAGCCATTACTGATATTATCGTTATTGACACCTTCCAAGGAGTTAAGGTATCATAGGTATGCAGGTCCCAAAATGTCTGGTTCTTATGTAGAAAGTGTTTCTACAGTATTACAGTATTACTGCGGTAGCATGTTTTCTGCTATGATGGACACCCAGGATGTTGTCAATCAGATCTTCTACACCTTCTAATTTTTACATTCTGATCCAGGCTTTTTTGCATTCAAAAACATTTTAATGATCACTGACCAAGTCATAAAAAAAATCTCAGAATGTTTTTGAACATGTAACCATTAATAATAGTAATAATACTAATAGTACTACTACTAATAATAATAATAATAGTAAACTCTGTATGTGCATAAAACATCTTAATGTAGTCAGGCAGTTAAGTGAGAGAGATTGGCTAAAACATTTTCCCTGGTAATGCAATGCTATCATGCACAGATTGAAAACTCCAAAATTTTATTATGAATTAACATAGAAACAGAGTATCTGGTGGGCATGAGATGAGACATTGCAATTTCAGATTTCACAAAATCAGAAAAAGATTAAATATTTCATTGCCATGGGAACACGCTGCAAAGTAATATCACCACATGACTTAGAGTAAAAGTAGCTAGAATGTTATTTACATTTTTTTTCAAGAATATTGTTAGAGATGGTAACTGGAGTGCACATTTTTCTTGGTTGAGTGTTTTTATTGATATGTATGTTTCTCAGGCATGATGCTCTCTCTTTGTCTAGATCTGTCGCATGCATGACTGATGCTAATTACCCGGGAGTAAATGATTGATGCCGTCAAGATGATGGGAGAGTAGGCATGACAATAATAAAATAATACAACAAACAACCTAATAAACTGTTATTTCTGCCAATCGGCTCCCTGGTTGAGTGAATCGTGCAACTTTCAGGATACTGCGTATAGAATAATGACCCTGGAACCCAAGGGTCCCTCCTCTAACAAAGGGTGGCGTCTGGCTACATTGAGAAAACAGCTTGTTTTTCTCTGCCATTACATTATCCTGTCAATGGAATTTTTGCTTACATTTACTTTTTTTTGGTTAGCAAACACGCTGTATCCAGAGTGATGTCAATGATGAGTACACTTAATTTACATTTTTGACATCAGCAGATGCTCCTATCTAGTGACTCCAAACATACAGCACAAAGGGCATCCAGAAGAACAACATCAAATGTTACACAAACAAGGACAAGACAAACAAGTCTCAACATAATATAGGCCTACCCAACAGGAGTGTACCATTCCAAGACATATCCTGAAGTAAAACATCCAAATATTACATTATTGGCATTTAGCAGACGCCTTTATTAGAGCAACTTGCATAGGTTACATTTTTTACATTACCCATTTACACAGCTGGATATTAACTGAGACAATTCTGGGTTAAATACCTTGCCCAAAGGTACAACAGCAGTGCCCCAGCGGGGAATTGAACTGGCCACCATTCAGTCATGAGTCCTGCTCGTTACCGCTGTGCTATACTGCCGACCCTTAATAAATATTCCCAAAATAGATGGGAATATATGCATGTAGTTTATTAACTAACAGCAGTAATATAATGATGTGACAGGGTCTCCCAGGTGGCCTTCCCCAATGGACTCCCTTAGACAGACTCCCTTGTCTTTGTACAACCAAATCTTCCTACAATGAGGTTGAAAAATGAGGCTGCTGTTTCAGAGATGACACAGCCAATAGATGCCCTGTTCAGTTAACAAGTGGATTAGCAGCCATCTGAGAGGAGTAGCCTAATCCACAGACTAATCAGACAAGCAGTTAAAATCCACTTGTGAAACTAACCAAGGCAAAAAAACAAAGTACTTGCTTTACAAGTTCTCTTCATTAGTCTTCAGCAGTGCTACAGAAAGTACAACCACAAAACAATTGTTCCAGTCTATTATTCCTGTTGGTCAGTTTGCATTCCAGTTCCAATATTCATCGATATGCCATGGGTATATGGAATTTCCATACATGGTTGTAAAGTCATTACACATTGATAAACTTGAATATTGATCCATCTGACATAACTTAGAGCTAAGTTAGTGAAGATGGAAACTTATAAATTATCTCATTTAAGAAGTAGGTAGTTTTTGTTGTATGCCAGCAACTGACCTATACTGCATTAACATTAATATGAAATTGTGATGCAACCAGGGGCTCTGTTGTAAAAGGGCGGGTATCAGTGGCTCTGTTCCTTCCCAGCCAAGAGCAGCAACAGGGGAGCTGGCTACACCTGTACTCAATTGGCCCTCACTAATGGGCTGTAAAAGGACCTCAGATGGCCTTGTGGGGAAGTTAGGAGACTTGTGTGGCTGTGAGGAGTTTTGTTGTGGAAAGGTGCTTGTTTTGGAAATACCTACAACTAGGCAATATAACTAGATGTTCTACATTTGGAGGCTCTGAATCTGTCAAACACAGTACCTCAGAAGCTGAAGGAAATTGCTGCCAATCCCAGGGTTATCTACAACTTTACTTAGGTAAACATTTATTTAACAGTAATAGTAGTGAATGGAAGCTTTTAACTTTTTGAATCATTTTTTATTTATAGATATACTGTTATGGTGACCTCACCACTCCCCGCCTCTACCGGTCAGGCCGGAGGATCCTTCTCGTTCTTGTGCCTTCAATATGCTGTATCAAATACAGAAATAACAATCTCCAAAAATGAATACAAACTATACTTCAAAGTCTGATATAAATAGGTTTATTGTATATGGATCAGAAATCACATACAGTAAACCGGGCTGGTCCACGTGGAGCAAAGCAGTCACACCCTCTCTTGAGACCCAGGTCTGAAAAAGCACCTCAAATTCCCCTTCTTTTATACCTTTTCCTAACCCTCCCCATTGCTGAGCTCACCTGCCAGCTCCCACTCTTATGGTCCACCCTCTTTTTCTCTTTTTGGTTTAATTACACTTTTACACAATTATTTTTTGGGGGGTTTTTCTTCCAATATTTTCACACCAAGCCAAGCTATATTTTTTAAAATAGGTGGCACTCTCCCAAAATTTAGATTGGCAGTCAGTCATAATAATATAACATAACATAATTTTTCCCACCACACTGTTAAAGAATAAAGTTAACAGAATCTCAATGAATATCATATATTTCTTTAAAGCTGAGCATATCTGATTTGATTCATCTGGAGGACATAAATTTATAGAAACAACCAGATTAACATGAACTGAGTAAGGCTGTTCTGGAAGAGGTCTGGATGTGCTGCCATGGTGGTTAGGTTTACATGTGGTGGGTAGGTGTTTTTTTTCCAAAAGAGCTAGAAATGTCTAAAATGCATGGTGTAGAATGACACCGTCATCTTGGCAGTATATAATTCATATTTACTTGGCAGGGGAGATAACATCCTCTTGCAAATGGCTAAGGCTTAGCTATGTGTGGCTTGATATGGTATGTGTAAAGAAAAAAGGAAGAAGGAAGAATAACAGAGGAAGGAGGATTGGGTCTTTAAATTTTTTTCTTGCCCCAATGGCTGTCTCTGTTATCTATGTTACCATCAATACTCAGGGTCTCAACGATGAGATCAAATGTAAGGCTGTGTTTGAATTTTTAGCTTTGACATCTTTCTTTTACAGTAATGCTGGCCTCCCTATCAAGATAATTATAAAGAGTTTGAGGAGAGATGGCCCTTGGTGAGTCAGTATGGTCGGGCAACTATAAAAATAGATCTGGGGTGGGGATCCTTTCGAGGGGTTCTGATTTTAAAATACACAGGCTTCATACAGTACAGCTGGGGAGACTTCTTTGCATTGACCTTGAAGGAAGGGGAGTGAAATTCAGGGTGATCAATATCCATTGCCTCAGTGAGTTGGTAGAGCACCTTGTTATTTTTAAGGCATTGCCCCTTTATTGTTATAGATGTGATTGGGAGAGGACTTTAACTTCATCTTGGGAAAAAAGTGACTTTCCACATCTGATGTGCATCTTGATAGCACCTCTGAGCTCCTTAAAACCATCATTGAGGATCACAGGTTAATTGATGCGTATAGGTTCCTGTTTCCAGTCTCTCCTGGTTTCAAGTTGTCTAACCTCTCTATAAGCTCTCGAATTGACCTGATTCTTGTAACACGATATGGTAGGGTGACCATATGTCCTCTTTTTCCCAGACATGTCCTCTTTTTGGGACGCATTTTTTAGGTCCCAAAAAGAGGACATGTCCGGGAAAAAAAGGACGTATGGTCACCCTAAGATATGGAAAAATGTGATATCTCTGTATCACCTACTTTATTCTGATCGCTCTACAGTATCCTGCTTACTTGAATTACAGGGGAGTGTAACTATCGACCAGGGTCATGGAAGATGAATACATGTCTACTTGATAATCCTGTAGTTGTTTCCAAATATAGAGAGAGGTTCAAATAATGGATTTCCCCACAATTCCTGTTCAATTCAATCACCAAATGGTGAGCCTCTTTTGTTATAAACTGCTACAGTTCAGAGGATAGCAGTCAGATAGGGACCTCTCTATAGATGAACTGTTTAAAGGCTTGTCCTCAGTGCAGGTTTCTAAGGCACCAGGCCCTGATAGTCTGCCAAAGGAATTTTACATTCCTTTCTGGGTCTTGTTAAATGTACTGCTTATTGCCATTTTTAATGAAAGCCTTGCCAGAGGAATCCTCCCAAACTCAATCAGAGAAGTAACATATCCTTGCTTTATAAAAAAGGGAACAAGAGAGATATTCAGAATTGGTGTCATCTAGGTTTACTGGGTGTTGACACAAAGATTCTAACAAAATTTCTGTTTTTACATCTCCAGACTGTTGCAGATAAAATAGTGTGGTGCAATCAAACAGCATTCCAAACTGCTTGATGAATGTTAATTTGGCCCTTGTAAGAAATGTCCTCTCCTATAGCCAAGTCTGAAAGATTTCATAGTTCATTCTAGGTCTTGACCAAGAAAAAGCATTTCATTGCATTAGTCACCAGTTTATTAAGTCAGTTTTATCCCAGATCAATACTTTATCTAACAACTGTAAAAGTAGAGTGGTAGTAAACAACCTCATATCTGACTCCTCACCTCAGGTGTCTGTCAAGGCTGCCCACTTTGTGCTAGCCATGGATCCATTAGCATATGCTCTTCACCATGACATTGAACAGAAAATAGATTTTGGTTTTATGAGCTTATAACTTTATTATGAGTAGTGTGATGATTCTTGGATTAACGTTTAGGCTTTTATGATGATACGGAACTCTCCTCACACTCAGCACTGGTTCTCCTCAGGGCTGCATGCTGAGCCCCCTACTGTACGCCCTGTACACTTATGACTGCACTCCATCCCACCCAACCAACGCCATCATTAAGTTTGCAGACGACACCACCGTGGTTGGGCTCATCTCCGATGGGGATGAGATGGCATACAGGGCTGAGAGAGAGAAACTGTCTGTGTGGTGCTCAGAAAATAACCTGTCACTGAACGTCCTTAAAACAAAAGAACTTATCATGGACTTCAGGAAGCACAGACAAGTCCACTCCCCTCTCCTCATCAACGGAGAACGTGTGGAAACTGTCACCACCTTCAGGTTTCTGGGCACCCACATCTCTGCAGATCTCTCCTGGACATCCAACACCCAAGGTCTTAGTGAAGAAGGCTCAGCAGCGGCTGCACTTCCTGCGTGTCCTCAGGAAGAACAACCTGGACAAGAAGCTGCTGCTGGACTTCTATCACTCCTCTGTGGAGAGCATATTAACATACTCTCTGGGGGCGTGGTACGCAGGCTCCACAGCTGAGGACAGGAAGGCTGTGCGGAGGGTTATTAACACCGCCCAAAAAATTATCGGCTGCCCTCTGCCCTCCCTGGACGACATATCCAGATCCCGCTGCCTCAGTAAAATTAAGGCCATCACAGGAGACCCCTCACATCCCGCCTATCACCTGTTTGACCTGTTGCCCTCCGGATGGCGCTTCAGGTCAATCAAGTCCCAAACCACCAGACTAACCAATAGCTTCTTCCCCTGGGCCATACAGACTGCTAACAAACACTGACACCCCCCCCCCCCCCAACCCTCTACCTCAATACAACTGTGCAATTCCACTGTGCACTTTAAATAGTTTTTAAAAGGCCATATTACTGCACAAGTTTTTCTTTGCATTTCTTTATATTTACAGTGTGTCTTCTTTTTAAATTTGTATTTTATTGTATATTATTTCTATACCCAATGTCATGTGCCTTATTTGTATTGTGTTTACATAAATGTTCCACAGTGTGCTGTTGTTGCAGACCACCCACAATTTCGTTGTACCCACTCAGACATTACACTAATACATGTTAAAAGTGGGTGAAGAGCTGTCTGGGGGAGGGTATACTACTCACCACTAAGGATTCCACTTGTGAACAATACTCACCGCTCCATGTGCAGCCTCACTCAGTCAACACAGCAAACATTAACTTCAATGTGCTGGTGCAGATCACTAAAGATGCAGGTGAAGGGAGACTCCACTACAAACTAAACCCCCACCACCAGACAGCCTGACCCCACTGCATTTGGGTGCGCTACCCTAATCGAAAAAAATTTAAAACGCACTAAAACCAGTTGTTTTGGTCACACATCACACATTCAAATCACATTCAAAAAATTTATAATCCTATGGGCCAGACTGTTTTAAGACATAGGCGCCCCGCGGGGGCACTTAACTATCATGCAGTGCTACTAGTTTAAAATAAGGATTACAACTATAAAGCAAAACAGCAGTTAGCGTTGCAGACTGCCCCTAAAAATACAAACAGTTAATCAGTACAGACGCATGCATATTACCCAAAATTACTACAATTACCTCGGATCACAAACTCAAAATAAATTCAATCGAATGTTTTTGATAGGCATAACACAATAAATTAAAAAAAATAATTCAGCTATATTTTCAATACAAAAAGGACAAATGAGACCTTTCCTTCAGACGTTTCCTTGTGGTGCCTTGTGGTGCTGCGCAGCCCACTTGCAGGAAGTGGCAACTGTCAGTGTACAGTACATGAGGTACAATGATGCCTTTTTTTGGGTGCGTTGCATTGTTCGTCGTTACCTCACAGGGAAGATGTCTTGCTCTCGAATGTGGTTCACTCAGCTTGAGGCTCAGTCAGTGCACTGTGGCTTTGCTTGACCCCTGCTAATTCCTTTGATGCGGCAATCTTGACTGCATCATTTCTGCTAGCGGGGCTCTTCATTTGCGGCTTTCCCTGGTTTTTGTGCTTGAAAAGTTGATGGCGAACACCTATCTGGCATATATGAATGCCGGAAATATGTAAGACAATGTGTGAGGACTGACATGCGCTTGTGTTTATGAGTCTTTTTATTGTTAATAGTCTACTAGGCAGTGTGGTATCATATACTTAGTGCTTACTTTCAAATTGGATGACAGGCACGAACGTCCGTTTTGACAAATCTTTGTTGTATACATCCATGTTACACTGAACACGTACAATGTCGTTTGCTCTTACAAGCTAAGCTGAGTCAGAGCTGTGAGTGAAGAGCATTTAACTTTTTTTTTTTTTGGACTGTTGTGTGTATGCTGCCTGTGCATTTTACAGTGCAATGGAAAGTGAGTGTAGCATTAAAGTCAATATGCAGCTAAGAATGAATTGTGCTTGTCTGTCTTTTGGCTGGATTTTGAACAAGAGTGCCTTAACACTTAAGAAGGCTATTGCACTTGCTGCAATGATTGTCCTGGATTAACATTTAGGCTTCCATGATAACGCGGAAGGGGACACATATAAGATGGCTATTTGAAGGTTTGACTGGTGCTTATGGCCATTCCACCCTGAATATGCCCTATCACGTCTGATCTCGGAAGCTAACCAAGGTGGGCTTGGTTAGTACTTGGATGGGAGACCGTCGGGGAATAGCAGGTACCGTAAGCTTTTTTCCTCGACAGGAAGCGCTAATTGACCACAAACGTAGATTTCAGCCACCATATTAATTTGCCATTACTATTATTATTTCCTTTCAGCATCTGTTAATTTGTCTTTTGATAGAATGGTGTACACTTACTTAACAACTTACTTACTGACTGATGAAGGGCAGATGCCCGCAGCTGGCCAATACAACTAAATGTGCCAAATTTCTGGCTCTGACATAACCATCTACTGCTGAATATGTAAATGTGTAGTGTATAATTATGGGGCAATTAGAACATTTTTGATAGGCATGACACGATAAATTAAAAGAAGAAAAATAGCTATATTGTCAATACAGAAAGGACGAATGAGACCTTTCCTTTCAGCCCACTTGCAGTTTCTGGCATTCTACTGGAAACTCATTGTTGAGTGATGGTCAACCCTAAGAATGACGTTTTTTGACTCTGGGAGTCTTCCAGATAGCATTTTGCGCCTTCCACTGAACACTCATTGCTGATTTGTGGGTAACCCTGGAGAGCACTTTTTTGGATCCTCGGACTCTTCCATAACAATTTTCAGGCCTGGCGCTGCAAACTCATCACTGTTGTGGTCACACCTGGGATTCGCATTTTTTTTTCGCACGGAGTGTTCCAGATGGCGTTTCTGGCATTCTACTGGAAACTCATTGCTGAGTGGTGTCAAACCTGGGAATCACTTTTTTGGCCTCTGAAGTCTTTCAGATCGCATGTCTGGCCTTCCACTTAACATTCATTTCTGAATTGTGGGTGACCCTGGAGATCACTTTTATGGACTCTGGAATTGTTCCAGATAGTATGTCTGGCCTTCCACTGCAAAGTCAAAATTGAGTGATTGTCTTCCTTGGGAATCACTTTCTTGGACTCTTGAGTGTTCCAGATAGCGTTTCTGGCATTCTACTGGAAACTCATTGCTGAGTGATAGTCAACCACAAGGATGATGTTTTTTTGACTCTTGGAGTTTTCCAGATAGCATTTTGCGCTTTCCACTTATTATTCATTGCTGATTGGATGGTGACACTAGAGATCACTTTTGAATCCTTTGAGTCTTCCAGAACAATTTTCAGGCCTGATGCTGCAAACTCATCACAGAGTTGTGTTCAAACCTGGGATTTGCATTTTTTGGACTCTGGGAGTGTTCCAGATAGCATTTCGTGCCTTCCACTTAATACTCATTGCTGATTTGTGGGTGACCCTGGAGAGCACTTTTTTGGATCCTGGGAGTCTTCCATAACAATGTCCTGGCCTGACTTTGCAATCTCATCACTGAGTTGTGGTCACACCTGGCATTCACTTTTTTGGACACTGGGAGTGTTCTAGATAGTATGTCTGGCCTTCCACTGCAAAGTCAAAATTGAGTGGTTGTCTTCCTTGGGAATCTGGGAGTGTTCCAGATAGCATTTCTGGCATTCTACTGGAAGCTCATTGCTGAGTGGTGTCAAACCTGGGAATCTCTTTTTTGGGCTCTTTGAGTCTTTCAGATCTCATGTCTAGATTTCCACTTAACACTCATTGTGAGTGGTGTCAAACCTGGGAATGTCTTTTTTGGCCTCTTGAAGTCTTTCAGATCGCATATGTGGATTTCCACTTCACACTCATTGCTGAGTTGTGGGTGACCCTGGAGATCACCTTTTTGGACACTGGGAGTGTTCTCGATAGTATGTCTGGCCTTCCACTGCAAAGTCAAAATTGAGTGGTTGTCTTCCTTGGGAATCTGGGAGTGTTCCAGATAGCATTTCTGGCATTCTACTGGAAGCTCATTGCTGAGTGGTGTCAAACCTGGGAATCTCTTTTTTGGGCTCTTTGAGTCTTTCAGATCTCATGTCTAGATTTCCACTTAACACTCATTGTGAGTGGTGTCAAACCTGGGAATGTCTTTTTTGGCCTCTTGAAGTCTTTCAGATCGCATATGTGGATTTCCACTTCACACTCATTGCTGAGTTGTGGGTGACCCTGGAGATCACCTTTTTGGACTCTGGTAGTGTTCCAGATAGCATTTCTTGCATTCTACTGGAAACTCATTGCTGAGTGGTCATCCACCCTGGGAATCTGTTTTTTGGGCTGTTGACATCTTTCAGATCGAATATCTGGTCTTCCACTTAACACTCATTGCTGAGTTGTGGGTTACCCTGGAGAGCACTTTTTTGGACTCTGGGAGTGTTCCACATATTTTTTGTGGCATTCTACTGGAAGCTCATTGCTGAGTTGTGATCAAACCTGGGATTCGCTTTTTTTTTTTTTACACCGTGGGCCTTCCAGATTGCGTTTCTGGCCTTCCACTTGAAACTCAAAATTGAGCGGATGTCTTACCTGGGAATCACTTTTTTGGACTCTGGGAGAGTTCCATATAGCGTTTCTGATATTTTACTGCAAACTCATTGCTGAATGGTGGTCAAACCTGGAATCTCTTCTTTGGGATCTGGGAGTCTTCCAGATTGTGTTTCTGGCCTTCCACTTAACACTCATTGCTGCGTGGTGGGTGACCCTGGATAAACCCTTGTGGATCCTGGGAGTCTTCCAGATCAAGGTCCTGGCCTCACACTCCAAACTCATCACTGAGTCGTGGTCAAACATGGGATTTGCTTGTTTGGACTCTGGGAGTCTTCCAGAACGCGTATCTGGCCTTCTACTGTAAATTTAAAATTGAGTTGTTGTCTTCCGTGGCAATCACTTTTCAGACTCTGGAATAGGGATGCACAATGATACCCGCACGACATCAGTATCGGCCGATGAAAACTTCATAAGTTATTTATCGGCATCGGCAGATATGAAAATTTCTGCCGATGTGCCTGGCCGATAAGGTGTCATGTTAACTATGTGCTAAATATTTCTTATGAGTGCCAGCAACAAGCTTCAACATGTTAGCTGTATGGAAGTATTTTGAAGTATCTGAAACAGACAACAAAACTGCTATTAGCAATGCTTGTAAAGCCCCAGTGATGCGAGGAGACGTAAAATCTATACCTAAGTTATTCACTCTGGGAGGATGCTAGTCGTGTGCTACTACGCTTTTCTCTGCTTCTGGAGGGGCGCAAGACCATTGCTTAATATCATGGCTCTTTAAGTAGAGAATGCAATGGGAAATAAAACAAGGCAACCCATGATCGCCGAGCTTGTGCTTTGGGGCTCGAACGGAGGTCCTAATAGTTTCGAACAATTCCTAGCTAAGTTTCTCACCCTGTGCGGATGCTAGTTGTGTGCTACTAAGCTTCTCTCTGCTTCTGGAGGGGAGTGAGACCATTTTTAAATTAAGCTGCATATATATATATATATATATATATATATATATATATATATATATATATATATATATCGCTATCAACATCGGCAATCGGCCAAAATGAGTTTGAAAATATCAGCATATCGAATATCAGCAAAAATCCAACATCGTGCACCCCAAGTTTCAACGTCTTACTTTTCAACATGGGTGTATTAAGGTCTTGCGTCAACGTTGAATTAACATTGAATAAAGTATTGATTTTGAAAAATGAATCAATGTTGAAATTGCAACTTTGTTTCAACATCTTGATTAAATTAAATTCCTTTTCACTCTACACTATACATAATTGTGCATTCAATTATATTATAGCCTAGTTTGCAATTGGATCAACATGACAATAATGACTGAATCAGTGATTTATTGTATATATCCCATGTTTTCAATGCAATTGTTATATGTATGCAACTTGCTGTGCATAACTTGCAATACTACTATCCCTATACCATATTCACAAAAATAAACACCTCTAAATATGTCAGTGGTAAAGCTTGAATGTGATCAAATGAGACTCCCTGGAAAAAGATTATGGCACCTTCCTGAATAAATATGAGGGAAAGCAGCTGTTACAGTTTATCTTCCATAGATGGAAAGACATTCTTTCAGACAGTCAGATTTCCAAACTCTTTAGTATGGTAGCTATCTGTAGTGCAGGAGTGGGATGTTCCACACTGTATGGGAGAAAAAAAACAGTTTTTTGCCAGAATGAAAAATGAAAACACAAACCACACAAACCACATTTTTAGAATATATATAGATGTATACAGTATATATTTTTTATTCAGATGAATAAAAATAAACAATAAAATAATACATTTTTTTATTCAGAACTGCTCGGGCGCCAACAGTAAAACATGAAGAGAGCAAATAACAACAGCAGAAAAATGAGGAACTGTGTCTGGCCTTGATAAGAAAAAATATAGTACAACAACAGACCTGTAATAATCCAGAACTGAATTTATTTAAATTTTTGAGCAATGGCGGGTCGAGAGAAGAATTAATAAGAATAAGGTTGAATACCACCATAAGGGAAAACAGACCCAGGAAAAAAAAAACAAAAATAACAAAGAAAAAAAAAACGATGGCATCAATAATCAAGTTCACATTTTCCCAAACCTGACAAAATGTCCAATTCTGTTCAGACTGATTACAAACCAGTTCATGGAGCAGGTTATTTTCCAATGCTCTGCCAGAACAACAGAAAACAACATGAACTCACTGATCATAACGTCCAGAAAGCTGGCATCAGTGCACAGACGATCTTCTATTTTAATGTCATTCAGCATCTTTAAACACTCACCAGAGTGATGACTGCTGGTCGACAAGCGCCTCTCCGAACGCTCCAGCCTTTTTACAATTTCCATAAGAGATCCCGATCCATGTGGTCTTTCTCACCTCTGAAATCCCTACAACTTGAGAAGCAGCAGAAATAAAGTGGAGCAAAATGAGTTTGTAAAATTTGCAAAATCTAAACCTTAACAAGTTTTCAGTCTCTAAAGCCCCTTTCAGACATGCACTGAAAGCCGGAACGTATCCGGCCTGTACCCGGAGGAGCTGTATGTGAGAACGCAAATGTCCGAATCAGTTGGACTGGACATGAGACGGACTTCTTTCTGCCAGCTCCCTAGTACAAAGTCTGTCTCATGTTGGAGTGAGCCCATGTGTGAATAGAGCAGGTAACGTTCCGGAGAATCCACCGTGAGCGAGTGGGCGTGTTGATGACGTTTCTATCATGCGACTGGCGCGAAACCGGAAGAATACAACCATCTGCCTCGTACTCTTTTCCACGTGCCTGTATATTGCTTTCCACTGTTTCGTTGACATTGCGGATACGTCCAAATACATGCTATTTTGAGTCCAATGATTGTTAAAGAGATAGTTAGCTATAGCTATACTGCCAAAACTTGTCTCTTACTATGATCAATAATGTTGGTTAGTAGTTTATTGTCTGGTTAGTAGCTAGTTAAGCTGTAGCTAAGTAATAGTGATAGGTCACCAGTTCACCTATCTCACTATACCTAACATTACATAGCGAACAACAAAAACTTACTTTCCTGTTATAATAAATGTATAATTAATAATAAATTTTGTGTACTGGTAGCACCATTTGGATGGCTATGTGTGATTTTTTTATAGGCTACCCAAAAGTACAATAGCTATGTTCTCCTTCTCTGTGCCACATTATGTGCCCGTACCACCGAAAGGTAAGATATTGAAAAGAAAACACTTCAACTTGTGAATGCTTTTCGTGAACTTGTCAACACTTTTCACTCGTGAGAATGCAAGTGGCGTCTAACTGGAAAATACCATAAGGAAATCTGGACGTTTCTAAACTGAACTGAACTGAAATGATTTCAAGCGACAATGTAACATACTACAAATGTAATTATTAATGGTCGTGTACTGGGTACTACACTGAAAAATAGCATGCAGTATACAGTATATACTTGTGTAGTACGCAGTACCCAGTATGCAGTAGACGGTTTCGAATACAGCCACTGCGATTTCTGCAGCGTACTTTTTGCGTCATGTCCTGCCTCCCGCACGCTTTACCCAGGTGCCACCCCTCACCTAAAGCAAACCGGAGTATTTCCAGTAGGTGTGAACGCGTCTGTCACGGACAATCTCCTGTTGTGTGCTACATGTGTGAAAGGGCAATTCCGGCCAAGTTCCGGACCTGATTCTCCGGACCTTGTCTGGTGCTCATATGTGAAAACGGCTCAAGAAAGATGAACAGGGGAGAAACCCATCAGTTGATGTAAATCCAGAGGTGTGGAGTAAAAATGGTCTAGCAGTCCCGAACTTAATGTGCCATCCTGAGCCAGAGTGTCTCTCTCAAAATCAAACAAAATATCCACATTTTGTTTGACTGCAATGTTCTGGAATGTCACTATGGTGGATTTAAATCAGGAAACATCCAATTTCATGACAAATAAAACGAAACAAAGAAAATGTCCATTCCTGAAATATGGATCCTTAAACCCTTAAAAAAATGTGGGTCTTTCAAGAGAGAGTCTTTTTACGGCCACCACCCATCCTCTCCAGTGCATGCCTTCAAATACTTTGACATGGTCTCCATTGTTTGTGTTGTTTGGTATGTGGTGATGACAGAATCTGAAGAGGAAAAACAAACCACAGGTTAGATCATCATCAAAAATGCTGTACATTTCAGCCCATGTATGAAAAATCCTGTCTGTTGTTGCCAACCATTTTCCAAAGCTGTACCAAAGTTGTTTAAGTAGGATCACATTTAAATCACACTTTGTATGGAAAGAAACACAAAGTGCACAAACCCTCTTGATTTGTGAAGCCAGAAAACCTCTTTGTTGTTACTAAGTAACCACACTCCACTCAAGTATGTCACTTGGCTAGCGTCTTCAACAGCATTTTTAGCCAATTTCACAAAAACTTTGATCTATTATTGGTCCAAAACTTGGATGGGCAGAGGACACTTGTGTTAAGTTCAAAAGTAATGATAGACTGGCAACCAGCTGATGTAGGGTTCTTTTTCCATACTGCATGTCAAATTAGGACCATATTCTAACTCACTCCACACCAAAAATGACAGGGTGTCCAAAGAGGATAAGCAAGACCCCTGTCTAACCTATTTATGCATGTATTGATAGAATTTGCTTTTCATCAAAATGTATGCACTTTTGTCCACTAGAAGTAAAAGAGGCACCAAAATGAATTATAAGACAGCCACTAAGTTATGTTGAAGTTACATCATTGATGAGAAAATACAGTTTGGGACTACTCGGTGAAATTTCATGTCATTTGGATAAGCACAGCCTGAATTATCACAAAAGAAAAAAAATCGGAACAGACACAAATGTGCTTAGGAGTTGTCCTCCTGCTCCTATTTTCCAATTAACATGTTTAAACTGGCAAAGCAGAGACTGAGAAAATGGCAGCTTCCCAAATTTCCCCTTCAAACTTATCTTGGCCATCATGGCATTTGAGAGAGTTCTGAAAAACACAAACATATTTAAGTTTAAAATATTGAATGTAATATTTTGGTTAGAAAATGACAAATGTAGCCTAAATACAACTTACAAAGGATTAAAAATATTTACTGTATGTAAACGCCTATATAAATGCATTTATGCGATTATTTGCGATTAATTCAATTAATTAGTCAGCATACCATTATTAGTAATTACTAATTACTAGTAAGTAGTAGTAATTAACGTGATTACATTTTTTTTAATTGATTGACAGCCCTAGTTTAAAGATTTTATTGGCGAAATGATTAATCGAAAAAATAACTGACAGTGGCAATATTTGTTAGTTTTAGCCCTACAGGAGACACACTGACTGATAGATCAATGTGATAGATGGATATAATTTCATGTGGTTGAATATATACTATATGGACAAAAATATTCTGACGCCTGACCATTACATTGTAATGACATTGTATTCAAATACATATACTTTAATATGGAGTTGGTCCCCCTTTTGCAGCTATAACAGCTTCCACTCTTCTTGGAAGGCTTTCCACAAGATTTTGGAATGTTTCTGTGGGAATTTGTGCCCATTCATTCTGTAGAGCATTTATGAGGTCAGGCACTGATATTGGACGAGAAGGCCTGGCTCGCAGTCTCCGTTCCAGTTCATCCCAAAGGTTGCCGTTCAGCACATCTGCGTTTGCCACACCTTTCAGTAATTCAGCCAGGTAAATATCCGCACTGGAATTACAGAAAGGAGTTGCAGTCAGACTTGAAAATATGATTAATTTACGTTAAAACATTAATGCGTTAGTTTCCAGATTAATCGCGAACAAGCGTTAACGCGTTAACGTTGACACCCCTAATACAAACACGAAAGTTCAACTGTCTCTGCTGTGTTGCGTTCTTTGTGCGCTATTATGATGTTACGCTACTTACCTAGCTGACGCAGCAATCGCCATCCAGCATCCGCCCCGCCTAATAAGTAGGGTATGGTTGGCAGTGGAGACAAAAGCCGTACCAGGGTTTACCGTACCAAACCGTTACGTAACAAACCAAACTGTACTGTACTGCTTGGTGGAAACGCACCATTAGTCAGGGAGTTTTTCCTTGCAACTGTCGCCTTTGGCTTGCTCTGAGGGGGTATCAGGCCTGGAATACCGATACAACTCATGTTGTAAAAAAAGCGCTATATAAATAAACTGAATTGAATTAGCATTTAACTAACCAGGCATTGGCATTGTGTGTTTTAGTCATATCACTTTTTATAAATAAATGAAATAACGTTATGCCTTTCAAATATTGACTTAACTTACCTTTAAAAGTTGTGGCATAAAATGTCACCGTGCTCTTGCAGTGACAGCTCTTTCACTGTCTTTCTTTACCTGCTACATGCACAGAGCCGTTACATTGGCTACAGTCTTGTGTAATCTTGCAAGATTAGCTCACTTGAGTCTGTCTGGGTCTGGATGGAACAGAAAAATAAAAATGGGCTTGATAATGTTATATATTTTTTATGTGCGATATCTACATTATATCTAAAAATATATAAGAACCTAACTTTATATATAATTATAGTCAATTATAGTTAAGGGAAGCTGTCAACCAAGGTACAAGGAGGTCGTGTGGATATAATCGCGTTGAAAGTGACCAATCATAAGAGGGCCACTGCCTCCCTTGGTTTCCGCCCCCAAATTGTCAAAAGTAAGGTTGTTTCATGTGAGCAGAACTCAAGTTCGAGAGCACAGTTAACCCGCAGGAGCATGTATGCCCTTCTGCTCTCGTGAGTGTGTTTCCTGCGAGCGAGCATGTTTTATGTGCTTGCGACTTTTGACATAAATCTGACGCCATACTAATGTCCATTAGCCAGTACATTACAGAGCTAAAGCTAAGGGCGAAGTCATGTGGGTTTGGACAATTGCAATTGCAAGAATACCTTATCAGAGACAGAGTTGTCTGTGGCATCACGTCAGATGCAATGAGAGAAAGACTTTTAAGAGAAGTTGACATTACTCTCGAAAAAGCTATCCAAATATGCATTGCATCGGAAATAAAAAAAGCCCAAATTGTGCAAATGAAAGCAAGCACGTAGATGCAGTGAAACTCAAGCAGACACACAGAAATGAAAAGAAAAATAAAACCAAAGTCAGTGAAAAAGACAAAGCAAGCAAATTTAATTGCAAAAGACGTGGAACTGAGCATGCATGAAGCAATTGCCCTGCATACGTACAAGAACCGTGACAAAATGAACCACTTTGCTAAGATGTGTAGATCGAGGAAAGTGCACGCAGTTGATGACGATGACGTCACAGATCAGAGACCTAGTCTGTTTGTTGGTGTAGTGCAAATGCAGCCACAGACGGAAGAATGGACGGTTGAATTGAAAATAGCATGCATATGTGTAAACATGTGCATGGACACTGGTGCGCAAGGCAACGTAATTCCTTACAGCCTGCTGCAAAGAATTGGGAAAAAGAAAGTACTTGGACACACAAATATGAAGCTGTCTACATATACAGGAGACAAAATACCTGTGAAAGGAAAGTGTAACTTGACAGTGAAATATAAGAACAACACATATGTAGTGGAATTCATTGTGGTAAAAACAAATGCTAAATCAATCCTGGGAATTCATGCATGTGAGGAAATGAGGCTCATCCAGAGAGTTATGGCATTGAACAAAAATGACAAAATGGACATCTTCAGGGAATATGCTGATGTGTTTGAGGGCATAGGTTGCCTTGAGGGAGAACACACCAGAGGTGGTGTAAATTATTTTACTCAAGTAAAAGTAAAATTACTTGTATAAAAATCCACTCAATTAAAAGTAAAATGTAATTTATTTAAAATTTACTTTGAGTAAAAGTTACTTAGTTACTTTTTTTTTTTTACTGTGTGGTTGGCGAGGTGCTGATAGATTGTCCTCTAGGACCTTTCCCAGGCAAATGCAGACAGGGCAAGAGCATGTATATATATGTTATTTTTAATTTCAGATCACCTTTATAAAATAAAGTGCATTATTAACAAATTAAATTAAAACATAAAATAAACTTTGCATAAATATTTTTAAATTAAAGCTAATTTCTGCTTCGATAGAAATTGAAAAAAGCACAATAAATGCCAAAGGTTAATAAATGCTCATGCTATTACGATCATACAATCCAAAAATGGTTTATACTTTAATTCTGTCAGACACAATTGTGTCGTCTTTTACATGTAACATTTAGTGTAAAAACTGGCGCAATAATGTGCCGATCTCCATCAAAGACATTTATAGGACGTTAGTTTCTGTCTTGGCATAGGAGATCATGTAATTTCCTGGCAAGTAGTTCATGGAGACATTTTTTTTTTACTCTGTAACAGAGGAAATTTAAATTGTAGCGAAGTAAAATCAGCATAAACATACTTAAGCAAAAGTAAAATTACAGGTTTTAAAAAATATTCAAAGTATAAGTACACAAAAAATCAACTTTGTTACAGTAACGAGAGTAATTGTAATTTGTTACTTCCATCCCTGGAACACACAATATGAGTAGATGAAAATGTCGTTCCGAAAGTCCACCCACCTAGAAAAACTCTGGTCACTTTGAGAGAAAAACTCAAAACAGAATTGAACAGAATAGAAAAAATGAAAGTGATCAGAAGGATTGAAGAGCCCACCCAGTGGGTGAACCCCTTTGTAACTGTTGAGAAATCTAATGGGAAATTGAGAATCTGTTCAGACCCCTGTGATCTCAACACAGCGGTGGAGGGGCCCCCTAATGTTGGATTTTAAATAAAAAAAAAAATATTATTTAAAAAAATCAACATATGAAACTCCAAATCGAGCTATGAACGTTAAAATTAGAATAGTTTTAAAATAAATAGATTTTAAAAGAAGGTAGCCTACGTGTTATCCAATCACAATCACCCCCATGATTTTGAACCATAACCAGTCTGGAATAGTGGGAAAGCAGCAACAATGAGCAAGCGAAAGTACCTCAGCCGAGCACAGAAATGGCAAAATGAGAAACAAAAAAACAAGAGCACAATGCAAAACTACTCAAAAATGTCTTCAGTATTTATGCCAGCGAAAGCAGTTACTATGAGGGATACTACCGATATTGAGGCAGTTAGCACCACTGGGACAAACAACATATCTGTTAGCCATGTGGAGGCTAACACTGTTAACCTTCCTGAGCAACAGGTAATCATGGAGGCCGAGCCTGATGATGCTAATGAAGAGGAGGTAACATTAAGAAAATCACACGCAGAAAATGATGAACAGTATCCATCAGACAGAGCTAACTTCACAGTGGATATAATAGATCCCATGTTGAAGAGGACCATACTTGAGTTGGGTTCATGCAAACCTGAGGGACCCTTTCCTAGTGATAAAAACAGCAGGTGCTTCTCAACTTACTATTATTACAAACAATCTAAGCTGGGTTGTAACGTTCCTCGTAAATGGCTGTCCTATTCACCTCAGATGGACTTTGTGTATTGTGAGCCGTGTTGGCTTTTTTCTGATAGGAGGTGTCCGTCCCACCAGCTCTTAGACTATTTGAATAAAAGACTGGCAAGGGCTATCTGGCAAGCTAAAGAAACATGAATCATCCCGTGCCCATTTAGCAGCATGTGTGGTGTATGACGCATGGAAAAATTACCTTACAGTGGATAGTAGACTAGACAGCAATGCAGATGTCAAGTTAGTTTTTGGGCTAAAGTGTTAACCACAATCACAGATGTCACACTGACATTAGCTTCCTGTAACCTAGCTTTTAGGGGGCATCGGGAGAAAGTGGGTGAGCTGAACAAAGGGAACTTTTTGTCAATAATAGAATTTTTGGCTCGATACGACCCCATTTTACAGGAGTTGCTAGATAAAGGTACAACGTGAATTATTTAAGCCCTTCAATTCAAAACGAACTTATCGCCTTGCTGTCACAAAAAGTACACAACCAGATTGTTTCTGAAATAAAGGAAGCAGAGTTTTATTCGGTCATAAAGGACACTACTCAGGATTTAAGTAAGGTCGATCAACTCAGTCAAGTTTTGAGATATGTCACAATTCGCAAAGACGACAATGATAACGCCAACGCAGTTGACATTAACGAGAGTTTTCTAGGATTTCAGAATATCTTGGATCGTTCTACAGAAGAGCTCGGAGCAAAAATCATTGCACTGATCGAGAGTAAGGGGCTGTCACTTAAGAAGTGGAGAGGGCAAGGATATAATGGAGCCAGTGTTATGAGCAGCATTTATTCTGGTGTGCAGAAACGTATCCTCAATAAAGAACTAAATGCCCTATATATGCATTGTGCCTCACATAATTTGAATTTAGTGTTGAATGATGCTTGCCAGTCGATTGCTGAAATCAAAGAGTACTACAACATTGTACAGACACTTTGTTTTTTTTGGCCAGATCATCAGAAGATGGGAGATGTTGGAAAACTATCTTAATTCTAAACCAACATTGAAAAGACTTTGTCTGATGCAATGGGCGTCTAGGTACGACGCTATTCATGCGCTTTGGTTTCGCTATGCTGACGTTTTACAGGCGCTGACCAAGATTAGTCTGCAATCCAAAAAACAGATGAACGAGCAGAGGCCATTGGGCTTATTAAGTCAATTGAAACCTTCGAATTTGCCATGATAACAGTGATGCAGGAAAGGATTTTGCAGTTGGTAAATATAGTATCTGTCTATATTTGAACAGTCATGTATGTTACCAGCGGGCACCCATAGTACAATGTATTTGAGTGATGTAAAAGTAAAGTCTCAGTTGTTGAGTAGCCTCCATCTTATGTGCATGTCTTGTCCATACATTAGATGGTGTCAGAAGCAGACCTACATATGAAATGACAGTTGCAACTACCGTCAGCTCTTAGTTTTGAAGGCAACCTATCAAAAAATTGGAAGATATGGGAACAGAAATTCGACTTATTCCTAATTGCAAACAGAATCGCGGAGAAGTCGAGAAAAGTTCAATGCGCAACGTTCCTGCACATCACTGGAGATGAGCACGTTTGAACGTTTGAATTCAATGAAGGTGAAATGGATAGGTCAGACGTACTAAAACAAAAATTCAGAGAGTACTGTGAGCCAGGAAAGAACTTACCTTATATCCATCACCTGTTCTTCATGAGAGCTCAGGGTCCAACAGAAAGCATTGATGCATATGTGACCGACATAAAGAACACGGCAAAAGACGGTGAGTTCGGTGATCTCCATGACTTGTTGATAAGAGACAATTGAATTAGAGAAGACCAAGTGCGTGCAAGATTGTTAAGAGGAACAGATCTCACGTTAAAAAGGGCCATAGATATCTGTCGTGCTAATGAAATGACATCCAACCAAGTAAAAGTACTCAACGAAGAAGTTGAAATAAACAAAATTAGGGCAAGAAACTTCATGCAGTTGAACAGAAAGCAGACGAAGATGATTTCTTCATAAGAACTGTAGAAATAAAAAGAGCTGAAAATCTGCAGAATATTGAAACTGTCACAACTGAAACCCAAAATGAGAGAAAGAGATGGAGTGAAAGCCTAAAAATTAACAACAAAAATATCATCTTCAATCTTGACACTGGCGCTGAGTGCAATGCGATATCTGCAAAAGTCTACAAATCACTTGGAATTAGCACAAAGCTTAAAAACTCAACTTGCAAACTGCATACCTATTCTGGCCACCAGATGTTGCCAGTCAGTAAAGCAACTCTCAACTGTGAATACAAAAACCGAAGATGTGAAATTGAATTTCAAGTCATTGACTCTGATGCACCAGCAATACTGGGACAAGAAACGTGAAAAATTAGGCATGGTCAAAAGAGTGCATGAAATTAAAACTGAACATGATCTTCTGAAAGACTTCAGCGATGTGTTCACTGTTCTTGGCTGTCTACCAGGGCATCACCGCATCCAGATAGACCCAAAGGTTCCACCTGGTATACATTCACCAAGAAAAGTTCCTGTTGCACTGAAAGACAAGATTGTAGAAGAACTGCACAGAATGGAGGAATTGGGTGTGATTTCCAGACAATACGAACCAACCGACTGGGTAAACAGTATGGTCACTGTTGTAAAGCCACATAATAACAGGATATGCACTCACCCACAGGTCCTCAACAGAGCCATTAAACGTGAGCACTACCCAGTATGCACAGTAGAGGAGGTGGTATCAAGCATGCCGAAAGCTAAATTTTTCTCTGTGCTTGACCCTAATCAAGGGTTCTGGCAGGTCAAATTGGACGATGAAAGCTGTCTGTGGATGCTAGCTCTGAGGGCATTGGAGCTGTGATCCTCCAAGATGAAAAGCCTGTAGGTTATGGGTCTCATGCACATACTGATGCGCAGCGTCGATATGCACAGATCGAGAAGGAGCTACTTGCCATTGTGTATGGCTGTGAGAAGTTCCATCAGTATGTGTATGGCAAGGAAATCCTAGTAGAGAGCGACCACAAGCCCCTAGAGACCATATTCAAGAAAGCACTGCACAAAGCCCCATCAAGGTTGCAGAGGATGTTACTCAGACTTCAGAGGTACAATCTCAATGTGGTTTACAAACCAGGCAAAGAAATGCACATTGCAGATGCACTAAGTCGTGCATACCTGAACGAGCAGACTGAAGACTTGCTAGGCGAAGAGCTGGAAGTCAACTGGATCACACCACAGCTACCTATATCAGAGGAGAAGCTGACCACATTCTGAGATGCAACAGCTACGCACAATGATCATGAATGGCTGCCCCAAAGAGAAAAATGCTGCTCCCAAGGATATTCAAGCATACTGGACATTCAAAGAGGAAATAAGTTACATATCAGGCCTACTGTTCAAAGTTGGCAAGCTCATCGTGCCAAATCAGTTGCAACAAGAAATGTTGAACAAGATCCATGAATCACACCTCGGAGTAGTAAAATGCAAAGAGAGAGCAAGGGAAATTTTGTATTGGCCAGGCATGTCAGCCCAAATAGAGAATGTCATTTCACAGTGTGCTGTATGCAATGCCAACAAAAACAACAATCCTAGAGAGCCTCTCATGCCACATGATTTACCAGAAAGACCATGGTCCAAGACTGGAACAGATCTATTCCACCACAATGGATCTGAGTACTTTCTGTGTGTGGATTATTACTCCAAGTTCCCAGAGATCAACAAGCTAACGGACACTACTGCACAGAGTCTCATCATCATCGTTAATGAAGTCCATTTTTGCCAGACATGGCATACCAGACGTCGTAGTATCTGACAACGGACCTCAATATGCCTGTGCTGAGTTCAGTAAGTTTGCAAAGGACTGGGAGTTCCAACATGATGTCACTTCAAGCCCAGGACATGCTGAGTCAAATGGGCAAGCTGAAAGAACTGTTCAACAATCAAAAATCTTCTCAAAAAAGCACAAGATGGCTAAGGAGATCCCTATATCGCACTGTTGGAATATTGCAACACACCATTGGAAGGCATAGGTTACTCACCTGCACAGCTCTTAATGGGTCGTCGCTTGAAGTACAGACTTCCTACTACCACCACACTGTTGTCACCTGAAAGCAAAATTCAGATTGGAAACAAGCTAAAGGAGAAACAACTCAAACAAAAAAGATACTACGACAGGCAAACTACATACCTTCTAGACCTACACACAGGGGAAATTGTGAGAATGCAGAGAGGAGATGAATGGCAACCTGCTGTTGTAATGAACAGACACGATCAACCAAGATCATTCATTGTTCAAACACCAGATGGAAGAACCTACAGGAGAAACAGAAAACACCTCCTGAAGACTGGAGAGAAAAAAATCACAACAACAACAACAGCTGATGCAGACATCAATCCTCAACCATGTATTAGCCACTCTGAACCATCTGAGCTTGCACTCATAAAACAGACTGACCCACCAGAGGTTCAGTTGAAACAACACAACACAAGAGGTGACAAGAAGGTAGACAAGTAAAATTGCCAGCAAGGTACAAAGACTGAAAACACTGCTCATTCATGCACACTCTCACGCTATCTCATAATGCACATAAGCACACACAAGAGACATTAAAAGGTTAAAAGACTGTTCGTTAAGCCAAGATGCTATGTGAAATTGTTATGTGAATAATTTTTTTTGTTTCCCACAATTATAGGCAGTATAGGTTGTTAAGTTGTATACTACTTACATGCTGCTTGTTGGCACTTAGTATGCAGTGTTTGTGTGACAATGTGTGACATTGTTTCTGTTAACATATTCTACTGACAGATTGTCATCTCTGTTCTTCAAAAAAAAAAAAAAACTCAAAGAAAGGGGATGTCATGTATGTTACCAGCGGGCACCCGTAGTACAATGTATTTGAGTGACGTAAAAGTAAAGTCTCAGTTGTTGAGAAGCCTCCATCTCGTCTCGTGCATGTCTCATCCATACATTACAGTATCCAAGTTATTGCAGAAGAAGGATATAGACCTTTTCCATGCAGAAAACCTCACAAGTCCAGAGGAACATTTTAAAGTAGGCGTCTTTAATGTGTGTATTGATACCGTTGTTTCCCAGATCAAACATCAGTTTAGGGGGATGGATTAACTGCCAAGATATTCAGTAGTTTACGACCCAGTGAACTCATACAAGCAAAAGATGATGCGTTGCACGCATCCGCAGAGACACTAGCCCTACTCTACAAGGATGATCTTTCATCAGATTTTCCATTACAGCTACTTTCTTTTCAAAATGCTCTGAGGTCAGAAATAAAAACTATTGAAATGGGTTCAATTAAAGATCTGACCGAGCACCTGTACCTGAGACATGCATCTATTCTGCCCAGTGTCACAGACGTGGCTACTGCTCTCAAACTTTTTTAACCATTCCTGTCACTGTGGTGAGTGCACAAAGATCTTTTTCTAAACTTAAACTGATCAAGAACTATCTAAGAAGCACCATGTCCCAGGACAGACTCTCAGGACTAGCCGTTCTCAGCATTGAAAGCCAGCGCGCTCGCCAAATGGATTTAACAAACATTGTTAAGGAATTTGCACAGAGGAAAGTAAGGAGAAGTCATTTTGCTCATTGTTAAAGGTAAGAAAGAATACACTTGATTTTTATCGGGCTTATGTATTAATCTAAATATAGAACCAAATTATCTCAGGGTATGCTAATGGCCTAGCCTTAGGCCTATGTGTTTTTTCTGTGCTTGTTTATGTAGGGACGGTCAATTTTGTGTGTTCATTCTGTGCTGGTTACCAAAGTATCTGTCTCGGCCTAGGTTGAGGATAGAATGTGCCTGTTGCCACGGTGTCGATTGTTTTTGGCTTGTCATTCATTACAGCACTGGATGTTGGTTAGCGCATAGTTTGTGTGATTGACTTAACTGGATGAGTAGCCTAAACAAAAGATGACATTAACTACTTAAGTTAGCTATTAACCGTGTTTGCAGTATACATTGCAAGGTCATTTTTTTTCTCAAAGCTATGTTTTTGTTACGTGCAGTGTTTTCCTCACTTATCTTGGTTGAAGTGTATTATTTTTATTGTAAGTCACGTAGCCTACTTGTGCGCGGTTTTCTTCATCCCTTGACCCTTACTAGAACCTTCTTCTCACCACCCGGATAACTGAATTCTGGAACAATGTGTGCACTGTACAACTACACCTCAGTGTGTGTGTGTGTGTGTGTGTGTGTGTGTGCGTGTGCGTGCGTCTGCGAGCGTGCCTTTGGGTGCCCTTGTAATGTTTATTTTTTTGGTAATTGTGCTGGCATCGCTGTAACCGCACCTCCATTGCAAAAGGGCCCACGCTCCCTCCCTGCGGGGGGGCCACGAGATTTTACGGTACGCCACTGATACCTAGGTCACATTCTCTCAAAGGATGGTTTGAAACGGATCAGAGTAAAATAGACCCCAGAGTAAAATGCCCACCCCAGAATGCAAGAAGGATGGGGAGCAAGTCCTAGGCATGGTCATATTCCTTACAAAGTTCATTCCAAATTTGTCACAACACACTGAGCCATTGCGTGGACTTACCAGAGCTGAAGTTGCCTGGCAGTAGCAGGATTCAGCACGCATTCAACAAGCTCACAACAAAGCTCACTGAAGCCCCCTTACTCAGCTACTATGATGTGAGGCTACCAGTAACAATCTCTGTTGATGCATCTAAAAGTGGACTGGGAGCTGTCTTACTTCAAGAGGACCAGCCAGTAGCATATGCATCACGCGCGTTGACTGAAACTGAACAGTGCTACATGCAGATTGAGAAAGAAATGTTAGCAATTATGTTTGGAGCAGAAAGCTTTCACCAGTTTGTGTATGGAAGAGAGGTCAAGGTGCAGACTGACCACAAACCGCTTTGAGCAATTATGAAAAAGCCATTGAGCAGCACTCCAGCTAGAATACAGAGACTGTTAATGAGATTACAGAAGTATCAGGTAAAAACACAGTACAAACCAGGGAAAGAAATGCATGCTGCTGATGCGTTATCCAGAGCATACTTACCAGAGACTGACTTACCTGATAAAGAAACAGAAGCTCAGGTGCACATGTTGATGTCAAACCTGTGTCAAATGAGAAATTAGAAGAATTCAAAAAGGAAACTGGAAAGGATGTAACACTGACAAAACTTACCAAGAGTGTACTGAATGGATGGCCTGAAAGGAGGAGCCAAGCTGCAAAAGAAATACAAGGGTACTGGAACTTCAGGGAGGAAATATCCGCTGTTGATGGAATTGTTTTTAAAGGAGAACGATTCATCGTTCCAGCAGCAATGAGAGCTGAAATGCTAAAGCAAATTCATGAAAGTCACTTAGGCGTAGAGAGCTGCAGGCGGAGAGCGAGAGATATGCTCTTCTGGCCTGGGATGTCTCAGAGGATAACAGAGATGGTGAACAACTGTGAAGCATGCAGCACACACCAAAAACGGCAAACCAAAGAGCCGTTACACCCACATAGTGTTCTTGAAAGGCCCTGGCAGAAGATAGGTGTTGACTTATTCACTGTTGACGAGCAGGAGTATCTACTTTTAGTAGACTATTATTCCAAGTTCATTGAAACTTCCAGTAGCTGAAGTAAGACACAAGTGCAACAGTCATCACCCATTTGAAGTCCCAATTCACCAGGCATGGAATCCCTGAAACATTAATTTCAGATAAGGGGCTGCAGTTTAGCTCACGCAAATTCCAAGCTTTCGCAAAAGAGTGGGAGTTCAGTCACAAAACTTCAAGCCCCCACCACGCGTATTCAATGGAATGGCAGAAAGAGGAGTACAGACTAGCAAGCTCATGTTCAAGAAGGCTAAGGCTGATGGGAAAGATCCTTACCTCTCTCTGCTGAACCTGAGAAGCACCCCCATAGAGGATATTGGGGCATCACCAGCCCAACTGTTGATGGGTCGACGAGTGAGAACCAGACTTCCGATTACATCTCAGTTGTTGAAGCCTCAGATGGTAACCAACGCAGTACAGCAGTTGTTGGAAGCAGAAGGAATATTTTGACCAAGGATCCAAAGCACTTCAGAGACTCCAGGGTGGTGGCAATGTCAGGATATAGCAGGATGGCACATGGAATCTAGCTCAAGTAACTTCATTTGCTGAGCAGCCGAGATCCTATGTTGTCCAGACACCTGATGGACAGGTGTATAGACAGAACAGAAAATTTCTAATGCAATCAAAGGAACAAAGTAACAGCAAACCCAAGGACACTGACAGTCAAAATGTGAGTCAGCAGAATATGAGTGACAACACAGGGAAAAAAATATGAACTGAACACTCAAAACAAAACACCGGAAAGAGATGTCAGTTCAACAGGGCCCCCAAGTCTCCCTGTTAAAACTGCAAGTGGTAGAGTTGTTTCAAAGCGACGGAGGCTTATTGAGGAGTAGCTCTATCGACTTTTCCATGTTTATGAGTTTGACGATTTAAAAAAAAGAGTTAAAATGAATGAAAGACTTTTAAAGAGCCACTGAAAAAAAAGCCATTGAAGCTAAAAGCCATTGAAAATATGCTGTCATGTTACGTTTGTCAGTGGCATTTCTGTTTAAAGTGATAGGCTCTACACAGTGTGGTTTTAGTTCCTTTATTATGAGTTGTGATAAAAAAGGGGGATGTCATGATATGAGATTATCTGCCAATTGCCAGCCTGATGCACTGTCATGTATTGTGGAAGTTATGGGGCGGGGCCAGGAAATTAATAAAAAACATGTCTGAAACCCAGTTCGTTCAAATGTGTCTGAGTTCCTGTGTTTGCTCCTTTAAACCACATTGAAACATACATTACATTACATTATTGTCATTTAGCAGACACTCTTATCCAGAGTGACTTCTATAAGTTTCAGTTTTTAGTTTACATATTATCCATCTATACTACTGTATATTTACTGAGGCAATTCTGGGTTAAGTACCTTGCCCAAGGGTACAACAGCAGTGCCCATGTAGGGAATCAAACTGGCAACCTTTTGGTTACAATCCCTGTTCCTTACCACTGTGCTACACTGCCATTTGTAGGTTTGAGGATTACGTATACAGGGCATTACACTAATCTAAATTTGAAGACAAAAAAAAAACATGCATAATTTTCTCAGTGTCAGTAGAAGATAAGGAAGATATTATTTTGGCAATATTTCCTAAGTTGACAATTGCATGATTGTATAGTCATAGCTGTTTTCTGCATTGCTCAAAATTGAGATTGGAATCAAAGATTACATCACAGTTTTTTGAAGAAGATATACTATTTGAAGTAAGTGACCCATGATGGGCTTAGGGCTAATAATAAGGACTTTAGTTTAATCATAATCTATCTGGAGAAAGTTATGGAACATCCAATTTTCAACATTTGTGAGCCAGTAATGCAAGACAGACAACCTATTGGGATCATTAGGTTTGACTGCCAAGGGTCGCAAGAATGGTACCACAGCAACAAAGATAAAATTCTGTAAGATACAGGTAAAGTTGAGCAGCAGCGAGGACACAGAGCTTTCGGTTCAACTTCCAGATTGCATCTGAGCGGCTAGCGAGAGTCCCTTCCCTAAGGCAATCCGGGCGCAACTGCTCCGTGTGTCAACAGTTCCTACTGGGTGCTGCTCTGCTCTACCGTCTTTCCTTATGGTCCACAATACAAAATAGCTGTTCTTAATTAATCGCTACCTGAATTATTATGGTTATTTTACTGCCATTCATGATGCTAGGAATGTACATTTCAGAAATTAAATCAAAATGGCAACCAAATTAAATTAAAATGATGACCAATGTGGCCACCTGTTTTGGGTGCGCCACAATTAGCTGCAAAAATGTAGGCTATTATGAAACATCTGCTAGCTGCATGCTATGAATAAGCTAAGGCAACTGATAAATTGCTTCAAGGTTGAATAGTAGTGGGCCTAGTAGCAAGTATCATGCAATAAAAGAGCGCACCTTTTGGGAAAAAAAGGTACTGTAGGCTGTTAATAGGCTGTTTCGCTGTCAAAACACAAATGTCCTGTTTAAGGAGAGGCTTTGTTATAGCTACGTTTTGTATGAGCATTATTACCGGACATTTTGACTGGCAAGTTTTTAATTTTATCTTTTTTTTTTTAAATAAATTTTACCAAGCAAAAACCGGTAATTACCGGCTAACAGAAACCCAGCCCAGTATCTTAGTCTATGAATTAAAATTGCATGATCAACTGTATAGAAGGGCTGTGCAAAAAATCGATATTTAGATATATATTTTAAAAAACGGTACAATATCGATATTCCAGCCCCTAATGTCGATACTCCCTCCAGCCGTTAGGGGGCGCTGTAGCTTCCCCGGCCATTGCGGTAGATGGGAGCAGTGCTTCTTGTACAGCGCACGTCTTTTGTCTTTCCAAACCGGAAGCAATGCGAGAGAATGGGAGTGAAAGATGGAAAGATTTGGTGAAATGTCAGAAAAGATTTTACCTGCACCTTCATCGTTAAAAGCAGATCTTTGGATATATTTTGGATTTAAAGCCAAAGACGGAACTAATGAGATGGACAAAGCAAACGCTGTTTGCAAGTATTGCCATGTTGCAATACGGTATTCAGGCAACACGACCAACTTGTACGTTCACCTACAAAGACACCACGCTGAAAAAGTAGCAAAAGCCACAGAAACCTGTGGACCCGGGGCAAACTACTCTGGAAAACGCCATCAGAAGCTTCCATCTACCTCAGCTCGTGCACAGAAGATTACAGATTTGGTGGTGCATTCTTATTGGAAGTGGCTATTCTTACGACGAGTCGTAACAATTAATTTTAGTCTATTCTTACGGCATTATTTGGAGTTCCAGTGGCGCATGCGCAGAGGTTATTTTCGGACTTGGAGTTAGAGAAAGACATGGATGGCGGCGTTATTTTCGGACTTAGAGAAAGACATGCAAATGGCGGCGTCTGCTCTCCACGAAGGGGGCAGAATTTGCACACCGGCTGTGGTTTCGAGATGATACGGCGAAACTTTATTACTGTAGCTTCGTCTATTGAAGCAAGAACTCATGTAGGCCTATGCCCACAGAATAACATGTTCTTGATTCTGTGGCAGTATATTTTGTTATGGTAGAATTTCATTGGTAACGTACGATTTGGAAGGAGTAACTACTTTAACAACTTGATGAACTTGCTTATTATTACATTTCAACATGTTGAATAAAAGTTCTTTTGTCCACTTCATGAATGGGTTTGTTAGGTGATTTTGTCCAGACAGACAAAATGATTTATAGATAGATAGGGGCAGCCACAGACGCAAACATGACATAACTTTTTCCCCTCCCCAATGTAACAGCGCCGAAGGTGTGGCCTGTGTTTTAACTTTATTTTTCATATTTGTACCTGTAACCTTAGGAACAGTTGGAGGTTGTGAAGTGTCTCATAAACAATAATCAGCTATCACCTCTATTGTTCCCTCGGAATAAATTGGTAATTTCCGTCGTAAGAATAGTGAAAATTTTTATTATTACGACAATGAACGGCATCCAAGTCCGAAAATAACCGCTGTGGAGGTAATTTCCGTACACGCCCGGGGTGCATTAAGGATGGCGACAACCCTGAGGAATGTCTGCCCTGTCCATAAATCGAGGTGACCCCTAGCCCAGTAATACTAGGCTGGCTGGGGTTATGCTTGGTTAGTCCCCAGCTCGAGGTGGGCTAGGTGACCCCCACAAGACACATAGAACTTATTCTTACGACAGGACAATGTCTGCTATCATCGTAAAAACAGACCGCATTTTATTCTTACGACAACTTGGTATACATGTTCACGTCGTAAGAATAGTGAAAATTTTTATTATTACGACAATGAACGGCATTTAAGTCCGAAAATAACCTCTGCGCATTCGCCACTGGAAATCCAAATAATGCTGTAAGAATCGACTAAAATTAATTGTTACGACTCAACGTAAGAATAGCCACTGCCCATTTTATTTGCCAAGACCTGCACCCTTATAGCGTTGTCGAAAACCCAGGCTTCAGGCTAATGGTGAATACGATGGAACCGTGTTATGTTATCCCAACTCGCAGATACATAACGGACGTAGCAGTGACCAGGATGTACGAAGAAGTGAAGAAAAATGTTAAAACGTCTCTTAGCTCAGCACAGAGAGTGGCCCTGATGTGCGACGGATGGACATCGAGAGCCACCGAATCATACATCACAATTACATCTCACCACATTTCCGAGGACTGGGAGCTGGTATTGCATGTTTTGCAAACACGAGCCCTGCACGAGAGCTATACCGGGAGCAACATCGCGGAATTATTGAAAACGGCGCTGAAGGAGTGGGATATAGCAGCCAAGGACCCGGCCATTGTCACTGACAATGCCTCGAATATGAGCATCGCAGCGGAGCTTGCCAGTATGTTGCATTTCAAGTGCTTTGTGCACACCCTCAATTTAGCTTCATAGCGTGCATTGAAGCTCCCTACAGTTGCACGCTTGTTAGGAAGAGTGAGACGCATAACCAGCGTAACCAGACACAGCACTATAGCAAGCCATGTACAAAACAAAAACAAAAGCTACTACAGCTACCTGAACACAAACGGTTGACTGATGTTGTAACTAGATGGAATAGCACGCACGATATGCTCCAGCGCTTTCTTGAGCAGCAACAGGCCATCTCTGCTGCCCTCCTCTCATGTGAGGTGAGGAAGACTGAGAAGGAGGTCTGCGCCCTCAGCGAGTCAAACATAACATTTGCTGAGGAAATTGTGGATGCCACACAGTCAATCACCAGACACTAATATCAAAGCTGTCTGAGATGGGCATCTCTGGAACCACCCTCTCCTGGTTCAAGTCCTACCTGACTGGTAGATCTTCCTAGATCTACTGGAAAGGCTCCACCTCTGCACCCACCCCCCTCACTACAGGAGTTCCACAGGGTTCAGTACTGGGACCCCTACTCTTCTCAATTTATATCAACTCTCTTGGCTCAGTTATCAAATCATATGGCTTCTCCTATCACTGCTATGCTGACGACATCCAACTCTTTTTCTCTTTCCCTCCCTCTACCTCCCAGGTCAACGAAAGAATCTCTGCATGCCTGGCTGACATCTCCAATCTGGATGTCATCCCACCATCTAAAGCTGAACCTCAGAAAAACAGAACTGCTCTTCATCCCAGCCGGCCCTCCCCCCCTGCATGACCTCTCCATCACCGTCGATGGCACCACAATACCATCCTCTCAGTCAGCAAAGAGCTTGGGCGTCATCCTCAACAGCAACCTGGACTTCAAGGAGTACATTGCTCACACGTCACGGGCCTGCCGATTCCTCCTCCACAACATCAGGAGGATTCGTCCATTCCTGACAACATACGCGACGCAGCTCCTTATCCAGGCCACAGTTCTCCCTCGACTGGACTACTGTAACGCTCTCCTCACAGGTCTCCCAGCCTGTACCACCCAGCCTCTCCAGCTCATCCAGAATGCAGCTGCCCGACTAATCTTCAACCTCCCCAAATTCTCCCATGTTACTCCCCTGCTTAAATCCCTCCACTGGCTTCCTGTCGCTGCCAGGATCAGATTCAAGACCCTGACCCTCGCCTTCTCTGCAATCAACAGGACAGCCCCTGCCTACCTCCAAGATCTCATCCAGCCTTACACACCAGCCCGACCCCTGCGCTCAGCAGCAACTGAACGCCTTGCTCCTTGCATGGTCAAGGCAGGAGGTGCTCATTCTGCCAGACATCGGCGTTTCACCTACATCGCTCCCCAGTGGTGGAACGAACTTCCTGTCCCGCTACGGACAGCTCCTTCACCCCATTCCTTCAGACGGGGCCTGAAGACGCACCTCTTCAGACTCTACCTGGACTGACCCAGCACACAATTGCTGCCCTCCACCCCCCCACAGGGCTGTCGTCAATTGCTGTGCTTTTCAAATTGTGCTTTTTAAATTGTTTCTTGTTGCCGCCTTTACCCTGACGCTCATTGCGCCGTTTGAAGTTGCTGAAGTTTGCTGTTTGAAGGTGTATCGTATTAGTTGCCCTATAGGCTGTAATTGTACAAATCTGATAGTACTGTGTCCTCAAACAGACCTTGCTCTCAGCTGAGAACTGTCTCATTGTGGAACTGTACACATCCTGTCCCCGTACTGTCGTTATACTTACTGTATGCACTTTTGTAAGTCGCTTTGGATAAAAGCGTCTGCCAAATAAATAAATGTAAATGTAAATGAAGCCCATGAAGGTAGCTACACTTGTTATGTCACAGGAAAGCACCCCAACACTATCTGTTGCAGCACCACTCCATGCTTAGCTGATCCATGATCTACAAGAGAGCCCCACTGATTCCACCTTGATAAGAGAAATCAAATCAGCCATATATGAAGATCTTAGCAAGAGGTACATGGATGAGCAGAAGGAGACTCTATATGTATGCTCAGCTATGGATCCAAGGTTCAAGGCTTTTCCCTTCCTGTCTGATGATGAATGCCAGGACATATATATTAGAGCCATCACAGAGGCAGCAAAGATCCAGGGGTTATTTCAGGTAAGCTGTTTGACTGCATTGTTAATACTTATATACAAAATTTTGAAAATATCCATTCACATCTTATGTACAAATATAAAGTGAAGTATCAATACCAGATTTGAGTAAATGCATAGAATAATCCTGGAGTTTAAAAAGCATAAACATGTAAACAAACAGGAGGACAAAAAATTAGAACAACACCTCTCAAACACTCAGTATAATGTAGTCCAATATTACACCACTGCAAGCTATGCCTACAACCTTAATGATAAACATATAATTTAGTTCCCACATTCTTGACAATGTTGAGAAAAAATGAACTTATTTTAAACTTGGTAAAGGTAGAATTTATGTCAGAGGTGTTACATTGGATTGTATTATATTGTACAGGGGTACCTAATTTTCTGGCTGGTGAGTGTATTAACATAATTCATTATTCATTATAGTAAAACATAACACAAAATCATTATATTGGGTTACTTTGTCAATTATTGTCACTTACATTTGGCCATATAATACTAACTGATTCACTAATTCATAGAAAATCTATTTCTGCTTTACATCAACAGGAAGAGGCTGGAGTGGAGACAGCAGAGACTGATGTGAATGTGGTGCCAGAGAAGGAGGACAGTCAAGGTCATGTGGAAGTTAGAGAAGAAGAGGACATCTCTGCAGGTCCATCCTCCAAGAGAGCAAGGGACTCATGCACTCTGGCCGACCTACTTGGTGAAACGTATGGTGCAAGTACTGCAAAGAAACACAGAACCACACAGGACCAGGCAGAGGAGGAGATGACAAGATACAAGGAGGCAGCTTCCATGTCACTTGCCGGAGGCAATCCACTCAACTGGTGGAAGGAGCACCAGAGCGAGTAAAACGATACCTATGTATCCCAGGGACAAGTGTCTCCTCAGAACGAGTTTTCTCTACCGCGGAAGATATAATCACTGCACAGAGGAGTGCACTTAGCTCAGACCATGTAGACCAACTTCTGTTCCTAAACAAAAATCTTAAAAAAAAGTAGGCCAGAATAAGTGATGTGATGAGGTCAGACTAACAGGCTAGACAGGAGGGGGAGGAAGAGCCATAGCTCAATATGTTGCTGTTTGTTGTTTACCATAGTGAGTTGTGTTTTTCTTCTGAACTAATGTGGTCAAAGTAAGTAACTGAAGTAGTTGGTAAATTCTTGTAAGCTCTGAGTCAATGATCACTGACCAGTGAGTCCAGTCAGTGAGACTGGACATGTTTTTTGTTTTTTGGGAGCACCAAACACTAAATTTCCGTTCATTAACAAGACTTGAACAAAAATGACTCTGTAATCTTTTGTGAATATGAATGTAAGAACAATCATTACATGCACATTATTTTCACTTTATTCAGTGTGGGAAAATTTTGTTTTTCTCCTGAGCTGCTATGGTTTAATTTACTGAGGTTGCCAAATTGTAAGCTGTGAGTCCTTACATGCACTTTTATTTTTATATTCATTCAGTTTATGAGAATTATGCACTGAATCTTAAGTTCAATAAATTGAAAATAAATATATTGAACATCAACTCAGTTTATCAACTCAGTTACCAATATAAAGATATGTGCCTGCCTATTATGAGATTACTTTTAATAGCTGATTGTTGGCCAGTCTCTGTGGTTTTGCCAAAAACCTGAATGGAATTTTTTGAAAGATATTGCTGTTTTCCATAACAGTTAAAAGTTGCTTTGCTACAGCTTTTTCTACATTATTTTAAAATAAATGGTAGCTTTTAGACAGGTCTAGAGTTAGTTAAGACTGATGCATAAAGATTAGGCTTCTTAATGAGGGGCAAGACAATAATACATTTAAAATGATCAGGAAGCTATTTAAATAGATAGGAGATCAGAAGTGATTGCCCCAGACCTCTTTAAAGAATCTGGTGGCAAAGGCATCTAGGAGACTGACTGCAACTGCAACTTCATGTGAGACACAATGTCAAACAGATCCTGCATAGATATAGGCATTAACAGATTAATATGATGGCAGGATACATCCTTAAATTATACGGGAAGGGATATCTTAGATCTGATGGTTTCAATCTCTTCAACAATGAAAGAGAAAGATTATGCAGGGATATCAACTGGTGGAGAGTTAACAAGACAATTGTGTTAAATATAGACCTATAGAATTATATCAATTAGCAGCTATCAAGCCTGATAAGTTTCATTCTTGCATCTTTAACAGCCTTGTTTAATTATTTATTACGTAGTTAATGAGTCCTTCAATTGAAGATGATGGACACGTAATTTTGTGGTTTTCCATTTGTGTTCTGCTTTTCTGCATTTACTTTTTAGGATTTTTTTACTGCAGACTTTGTCCGCATTTTAAATAGGGCTATTCTAACAATTTGTCAGTATGCAAATACTTTGCTAAAGTTCTGTTATGACTACAAAAAGCAGAAGAAAACTGAAGTAGTTTGAGAGTTGATGATGTGAGAATGAAACAAGCAGCTTTTATTTTTAGAAGGTACAGGAAACTGCATACCAAATATAAAATTCAGATGATCAGAAATACACATATCTCTCAACTTATTAAGTATAAACCAAAAGTAAGGATAGCATTGAATATATGACCCGAAGGGATTGTATGACCCAGTGTTGCGTTGGTCAAGGCACGTTGCACAATATTAACAGAATAAATTCAATTTATATTTTCATTCATTTGCATTTACATTAGTGGTGTTATATATGATGGTTTACTGGTAATTACTCATTGACTAGAGCATATATATTGGCTGATTTATTCCACATATACAATGGTTACTTGCAACAGAAGTAATTAGGCACTGTTGATGTTGACTGTCATTTTTTGGTTATAATTAAAATACTCAATTGTAACTGAATGTTGATCGGGCTTGTATGTAAGTATGGAAGGTGACCTTACATCCACTTTAACTGAAATCTAGTGTTTAAACAAGCATGGTATAATCCATAATATATCAGTAATGAGTTTTTATTTCCAACATGTTAACAACTTGCATGACGTTCAGTGAGGCACGTCCACTTTTAAGAAAGTTAACATTGTCACTGACACACCCCCCTGTTTTTTTGTGGAAATAAAATCTGTCTAGGCCAGAGTCATTACAGACAGGTTCAGACAGGTCTGAGTGACAGTGGAGATGCTCACAATTTGTCAGATATTCTTAGGCCCTGTTCACACCTGGCATTAACATGCGTCTTGGGTGATCCAAACACAAGTGGACAGCTCTAAGTACAGGTGTGAATGCACCCAAGACACATTGAGGACACATTGACATCCGATCGCTCAGAGCACACTCTGAGGTGGTCTGGGCCACATATGGCCACATTGTTTTAGCAGTGTGTACATGAATGTGTCCTGGGCCACACTGAAGGACCGCCTACTCAACTGACGTCCTCTGCATGAGACTCTGAACAGGACACTCGTTAAGTGACCGAGGCACTTCGGTGCTTTCAGTGTTAAGGCAATTTAAACAGCAAGTTTCGTCGGAGACACTTGGGGAACAATTGCCCTGTGTTCAAGGGTGTAGGTTTGATTTGGAAAATGGTGGGGACATAAATTTGGCAGGGAGTCTGAGGGTCCTACACCAGAAAATTTTCATTGCATTTCCTGAAATTCTACACAATATACTATGACTATACAGTACTTTCCTGAACACAATAAAAGGTGAGAAATTATCAGTACAATCACAGCATTTTAACTTTTAAACAATTAAATTCATAATATAACTGCTGTTGATACAAACATGCACATCACTTAGCTTTGATAAATTTTGTCATGGCCATTTTATTATTCTTTCTACTAGATGGAAAAGCAACAGCACAATAAATGAAGTTTTACTCTATACAACATCTTTAAATCAACACATATTTCTTTGTCTGCCTCAACATGGCCCCATGTCTCTGTCTTCTTTCCCCTCCAATATTATTAGATGCACCCACAGGTTCATGTGTATGACCCAAAAACATGTCTTCGCTTCTCACTGATACAAACTGTCTACATATAGCCTTGAGATCCAATTTGTCCATCATGTTCATATGTACATGGCAGACTGCAGCATGGTTTAAACACTCTTAATTGTAATGTTAACTACAGTAACCCTAGGCTGTAGCCACACAGATGGGATTTGAAACTGGAGAAGATAGAATAGCAAACTAGCAATCCTGGAAGAATTACTGCTCCTCTTGTATGGCCAACAGGTATAACGCCAACACGAGAAGAACAAGAACAGTTAATGTTACCTAAGTCAAAAGTAATAGTACAAAATCACCCTACAACACACACTGTCACAACAACATTTAGTTTGCTAGCTACATTATCTGTTAATGTTAGCTAAGTATACTAGCTACTAGTATAACATTAATATACCTAACTGTTTTTGTTTGTATAGTGCTAACGTTAACAGGACTATTACTGGTCTGCATGCCCAGGACAGCTGACTGTGTCTTTCATATCACTGAACAATCAACGTTACTTGTTTAATTTGATACCGGTACCATTACAGCCTGGAATGTGCTCTAGCGAGCTGACCCCTCTGCCTAAGCGCAGAGCGCACTGTGCTGTTTCCGTCTAAAATGCACTCCAGCAATCACATTGCTGCATGTAAAGGAGGCGGGAACAAAGCGAACAAACACCAATAGAAACTCTATTTTTCATCCAGTGGGAACATGAGGGAATTAACCCTTTGTAAAGCCGATGGAAATTATATTTGATTTGAACGCATATGCAATGAATATCAAAATAGTGGTGGGGACAATTTTAGGCAATCAGAAAAGTGGTAGGGACATATCCCCACCGTCCCTACCATAAATTACGCCCATGCCTGTGTTGGTTATTCGTTATTGTAAATAGTTATTTCTTTGTTTTGTAATTGCTGTATAGTGCTAGTAAACTTCTTGTCTTCGTTCACCCCAATCTCTGTTGTCGTTACCTGTTTGCCGCTCGCCGACTCGTCACATTAACACATGCCTTGTCTCCATTGGTCAGGTTACAGACTGACTCCTTCTCACACTGGCTTACGGAATCAATACTCTCCTACAGCCTTTCCTCAAATGAAGGAACCCTGGCGCATAATGGTGTTAGCCCCGCCCTGGACTAACACATTGACCTTGGTGAAAATATTAAAATCGATTACAAGTAAATATACCAGAAAATTATGACAGTAGTTCATCTTCTAATGAAATAAACACATTTCATTGAACCCCACATGTTTTCTTCAAAATAAACATATTGCGGGACAGAGCCGTTGTTAGGATCTTGAAACACTGGGGGCTTAGCCCAGCCCAGAAGTCCAGATTCGGTTCCTTTCGTTCAGTTCAATTAAATGATTCAAATCTTTGACTCACTGATTTGTTCATTTCCATATCGCATACACGAATCTGTAAATAGTTTTATTGCATTTTAAAAATTACTCTACATTGTTCCAAACATCATGTCCATTATTAGCCTACTCTGCGGCAAAACAGCACATGTGGAACCAAATGTCAATGAAATTAATAATAATTAATAATTAAATCGTAATATTCATTACGTGAAACTGCACCATGCTATTCAAACAATCATGCAGCCGCAAAGTATACTTCATCTTTAGGAAGGTGATAGAACCCCACATTTTAACGTGTAGGCCTATAATAAGTACGTGTTGTTTGCTAAAACTAAAAAAAATGCACTAAGGAATAAAGAGCCACGCTTACATCTGAAGCAAAAAAAAAAAACTTTTTACAAATTTTGAACAAACCGAGCCCAAACATTTTAATATACTTGTAGTCACCGCTCAAATCATAATGTGACAGTGAAGGCATGTCACTGCCTTATGTCACACATACGGTAGATCATTAAACGCACCGAACAAACACATGGGGTCTCCCACACACACATGACCTACTGCGTAACAAAGTAACATAGCCTACATAACAAAGTCTTAAAGGAAGAACATTAATCATAAAGAAAAGCTAACGACAAAAACAAAAAGAATCATGGGAACACACACTTCCTCAGCAGCAGTGGCTAACTATCAACCGCTACAATATACAGTATTATGTAGTCTAAGCATCATAATTAAAATAATCCACAAAACCACTGTAGTTTACTGAATTTACAGTTCACTGAACAGTGATTCGGGTCAGTAGAGGGGGTTTCATGCTATACTCCTTGGAGTTGTACGGAACCATTGTACTGACAACATTTTGGGGTGTTTCGGGTCTCATAGTCAGACTCAGCATAGTCTTTTGAGCCATCGGACTGTACTGTACTTGTACTGACAGCAAAATTGCTTCTGGCCAGTTGGCGCGTTTCCAGTCTTCTAGAATCAAATATGGTCATATAGTTGTCATATAGTCATATATGGTCATATAGTTTGAAAAGTATTTCAAACGGTAAGCTTAGAAAAAAAAACAGCATTACATATTTGGAGTTTTCATTTGCAACTCTTTATTAAATAACAGACAAATGTAAAGAAATATCAGTTACAATCAGAGTAACAAAAATAAACAAACCAACAATCAAATACAACAATAACTTCTACAGTTAGTCAGTAGACAATACAATGTTTTGAAAATCACAAATATATATCAAATTACAAGATTTATCACTTTAGATAGACTTTAATTCTGAAAGTTTTTGATACAACAGTTTCCTGTTCTGCCACCACACTAGGGGATCCGAGCTCCTGTGCAGCAGAGGCTCTTTCAGATATACACGCACTTCCGTGACTGCATCTGATGTGGTGGACTGAGCTGAGCCGTTCATTCATCAAAATCCTTCCAAATGATGGATGAGCTGGTTGTCCTTTCCTGCTCTTCATCTGTAATTTGGGGCTCCTCCTGATGCACCACTCTGCCTGCCTCAAAGGTGATGTTTTGGATGGCATCATCACCAACTCTGCTATCTGTGAAAGCTTGTTGCTTAAATCTAGAGTCTAGAAGTGCTACCTCTCCAAGCAACTGATGCCTTTCAATTTGGTGGAAGCGCTTTGCCATCTCTGTGCTCACGGCCTTCACCATATGCATGACTGGGTCCTGGAACTTGGCTGTCCTCTGCATGGAGATGGTGATCCTTTGGAGGCCCCTGGCCAATATAATCACTTTGGATGGAGTCACAAATATTACTAGTCACAGAATATGTATAGCAGAAATCTCTAATACAATGATACTATTATGACATTGGGATATGAAAAGACAACTCGAGGGAAATCTCAGGTAATTCCATCTTTTTACACAGGACTAATACTATTATATTACATACACACCGTTCTGCACTCATTTCCACAGAAACCTCCTCAAAAGGCTGGAGAACCTTGCAAGCTTCAGCATTGATATCCCATTCTAAGGGTGACAGAGTCTCCAGTGTGGGATTGACCAGAGCCAGTGTTGTTATAATGGCATCTTTACACTCATGAGATCTTTTCAACATGTAAAATGTCGAATTCCACCTTTGACAATGACATCCTGTTTCAAGTGTAGTTCTGCCAATCCCATCTGTCTTTGGGTGGACCTCAGCCATTCTGAAGCGATGGTACTTCTGTGCACATACTCCACAATTGCTTTAACTTAGTGTTTATGACATGTGAGATGTCAGACAAATTTGGTGATCATTGATTGCCGTTTTGGGACATTAAGCCACATTAAGCTTTTTACTTCACGGTGACTCCCCTCCATGTATCCGATCACTATTTTGTATCTTTCTCTCTCTCCCTCCCTACCACACTCAACTCCTCTGACATCCCCACTACCACCTTCAGGAGGAACCTCCACTCCCTTTCACACTCCACTTTCACCTCCACTGTTCTCTCCACCTTCCCTCACCTCACTTCCTTCTCAAACATGCCTCCATGCTGCTAAAACTGTTAACATGTCTGTCTCAATCCCTAGCTGTTCTCTGTCCCCTTGTAACGGAGTGTGCCCGAGCAGAGAGGTGGTCAAGACTGAAGGAGGGACAACTGCGGACAAAAGTTTCCAATTTGAAAACTTTTTATTTTACTTTAGGCTACCGGCAGGGTTACAAGCATGCAAACACTAAAGACAAACAAACAAAATACTTTGGCAAAGAAAAGGAAAAGAACACGGAGACAATGCTCATACTCTAACTAGGCCCTATTACAAAGGTCCAATGGCATGACCTCTCACTTCAGTGGCATCCCCCCATCTGAGCTACACAGCAACCATATGAAGCCCTGGTCTCATCCATTGCACAGACATAAATCAATTAACTACTACACACAATATTTCATTGATAAAAGCACCTAGGCAAAACACCTTCCTTACAGACAATCAGGTGTTTATTTTATCAATGCCCTTAGACACTTCTTTAGCGATTAAAATAAATTTGCACGGAGCACCCCTGCACCAATGAGCGCTTCCTTATCAGAGCGCAAAAAGAGCACAGAAAAAGCTTCCCCGTCCTGCTCTCCAGTTTGCTCGCTCACACCCAGAAGACAACAGGAGTACAGGAACCACCAGTAAGTAGATACATACATTTAGAAACAGCATAAATAACAGCCAACTAGCAAGTGTTCTGATGTTAAATGTGCGCACTAAAAGAACTCTTACATAGCCGCATTAAATAAATTGTGATTCTAAATTAATGTACCGTGTTTTGCATCTTTCCTTGATTCAGTTACTTACATTACAACTTTTAATTGTTATCTTCAGACTCTAGCTAAACCCCAGACCTACCAGCAAACACATTAACACCATAGAAACCGACGGTAAAGCATTATTTGCGGTTTCATCATGTCATTGTTCATGCGGAGGCGGAAAAGCCGCCAATCCCAGTGACGGACGCGCTGCGCTCCATCACACCCCTTACCTCCAGGACATCACGGCCATCACCCTCCTCCCCATGGCGGACTGACTCCCTCTGCTCCGATAGAGCTGCGCTGCGGGCCGCTGAGAGGAAGTGGAGAAAATCCAGATCGTTCGACGATCTAGCGTCCTACCACTCCTTGCTGACAGCATTTACGACTGCTACAACAACAGCTAAGTCCCTATTCTTCCAAAACAAAATCAATGTTAACATCACTAACCCCTGCAATCTCTTCTCTACCTTTTCCACTCTCCTCTCCCCTCCTCCTCCCCCTTCCCCTTCTCTTCTTTCTGCAGAAGACTTCAAGGTCCACTTTGAGAAGAAGGTGTCCAGCATCCAGGACTCCTTCACTCCTCCATCTACAACCTACAACCTACAGCTCACCATGCTACAACCTTCCCTCTTCACCCCATTCCTTCCTCCCTTCTCCAGTCTGTATCCGGTGAGATCGCCCCATATCTCTCCTCCATCATCAACTCATCTCTAACTACTGGTCTTGTTCCCACAGATCTCAAAAATGCTCTGGTCACCGAAAAGATTTCTGCCTGCCTGGCCGACATCTCTAGATGGATGGCCTCCAACCACCTCAAGCTCAACCTGGACAAGACCGATCTGCTGTTCATCCCGGCTAGGATCTCTCCTCTTCAAGAACTCTCAGTTACTGTCGACAGAACCACAGTAACTTCCTCCACTTCAGTGAAGAGTCTGGGTGTCACCCTCGACAACAGGTTGGACTTCACCAACTACATCTCACAGACAACACGCACCTGTCGATTCCTCCTCTTCAACATCAGGAGGATTTGCCCTTTTTTGACCACCTACCCCACCCAGCTGCTCATCCAAGCCACCGTGCTCTCCCGCTTGGACTACTGCAACGCCCTCCTCGCAGGCCTCCCAGCCTGTACCATTCAGCCACTGCAGCTCATCCAAAACGCAGCTGCTAGGCTGATCTACAACCTCCCCAAGTTCTCCCGCATCACCCCTTTACTGAGATCCCTCCACTGGCTCCCAGTCGCAGCCGGGATCCGCTTCAAAACCCTGACCCTCACCTTTTCTGCTGCAAAAAAGACTGTCCTGACCTACCTCCAGGACCTCATCCAACCTTACGCACCTGCTCAACAACTTCGCTCTGCTACATCCAGACGCCTCGCTCCTCCCACCATAGCCACCAGATCCTTTGAGTCCGGAGGAACTGTTGCACTGAGAACTTGTCAACAGTTCATCAGGTCAGTAGGGGGGTTTAGAGTCTTCGTAGTCACCAGATCCTTTGAGTCCGAAGGAACTGTTGTACTGACAACTTGTCAACAGTTCATCAGGTCAGTAGGGGGAGTTTAGAGTCTTTGTAGTCACCGGATCTTTTGCATTGTCTCACATCGTCAGCTGTGCCGAGATGGCCAGTGGGAGGTGCTTTGAGTATTTTAGCATTTCAGCCCTTGGCTAGTTGTCATCATGAACATACTGCTGATACAGTTTTGTGATAGGCTGCTTCATGGACAGACCGCATAGCTAATATCCACTGGAGGAAGAGTTATAGCTGCTATGCCAGCTAATCAGCGCACATGTTTGCAAAGAGGAAGGAGCAAATCTTTTAGACTAGGGATTCAGTACACTCAGTTCACTTCAAAAATTCATTCAAAAGGATTCGTTCATTCACGAACTGCACATCACTAGTTGTTTGACGGGGTTCACTGCCTGGTGCGTGCTCCGCACCTGTTGCCTATCTGGTTAAGGGATGCCAGGGCTATTTAGGCAGGTGAGTGGGAACAGCACACCAGAGATGCTGAGGGAGGGTGAGTACACAGGGTTTTAGAGTGGGAATTATTATTTGGTTTATTTTTCATTAAATGTGCTGGCACGGCAGATTTTGAGTTGGTTATTTTTGGTTTGTTTCGTTTGTTTGCTTTTGGTTTGAGCCCCGGGAGTGACGGGCGGATTTTGGAGTTTGTTTAGTTTAATTCAATTCAATTCATTTTTATTTGTATAGCGCTTTTTACAACACAAGTTGTCACAAAGCAGCTTTACATTGTTCCCAGGCCTGAGACCCCCTGAGAGCAAGCCTAAGGCAACAGTGGCAAGGAAAAACTCCCTATCAGGATGAAACCTTGAGCTCATAGGGGGGGCCCATCTGCTTCTGGCCAGCACTGGGCAGATAGAGTTACAGAGAAGTTATGCAATGTACTTTAAGACATTTATGATTGACAGACAATAACAGCTATTATTATAGTTATTATAAGAATGTCTCCTAGGATGTCCAGTTCTTGGAACGCAGTTGGCTTTGATGGGCAGGGCAGCGAGGTAGCAGGACTGGAAAACGGGATGAGACGCTTGGGCTACAGCTCCGGACAGGGATAGGAAGCAAACAGAAAACAGTGGTTAGTGGATGATAAAAATGTCAAGGATGTAGAACAGAGAGGCAGGAGAGGAGGGGCAGAGAAAAAGGTGTGCAACAAGGAAAGACCCCGGCAGGCTAACATTATGGCAGCATACCTAGGGGACGGGAGGCAAGGGACCGGCATAGTCATGAGGGCGACCCTAAGACAGTCAACACCAGATCACGGCACAGGGTCCATGAAAGCAATGACCACTTAGTCCACCAGAGACTCTATGATCCATGCCAGCACCAGGCCATGTCCCTCAGCTGAAGGATTTACTATATAGATATGTTTTGAGCCTAGACTTAAAGGTGGAGAGAGAGTCTGTTCCCCCGAATCTCGGAGGGTAAGCTGTTCCACAGGAGAGGGGCTTGATAGGAAAAGGCTCTACCGCCTACAGTAGTTTTGCCCACTCTTGGAATGGTGAGAAGCCCGGCATTTTGGGAGCGAAGGGCTCTCTGCGGAAGATATGGGTGAAGAAGGTCCTTAAGATAGGGGGGGGGCAAGCCTTAAATGTGAGTAAGAGTATTTTAAAAACGATCCGGTATTTAATAGGTAGCCAATGGAGAGAAGCCAGAACTGGGGTGATGTGCTCAAAGCGTTTAGTTTTAGTTAAGATTCGAGCAGCTGCATTTTGCACCAGCTGAACCGGCAACTGTGCGTGTGAGTCCCCAGCACGAGGTGGAGAGGAAAGAGGGTGGACCGGTTGCGGAACTGTTTCTCCTCAGTGTGATCCCACAGAGCCGGCACAAGCTGCTAGCAAGGAGAAGATGTGGGTCGCCGCCGGAGGCGCTATCCAGTCCACAGGAGCAACACGGAGGGCTTCGTCTTTTTGTTACTTTTTTTTTTTTGAGACGTAGGCAAGGCCCGGCACAGTGGCATGGGCCGAGCTATGTCCCCCCTTATATTTCCTTTTTGTTCTGTGTCTTGTGTGGTGTGCGTTTGTGGAGCCTCCTCCAAGGCGGCAGGACTTTCCCATTGTGTAGAAAAAAGCGGTTCACTCTCCCCGTGCCTGGGTTGCAGGGGTGCCAGATCATGGAGTGTACTGCAGTGGGGCACATGTGCAGAGGGATATTGTTTAGTGTGTGGGTTTGTTGTGTGTGGGGTTGCGTACCTGCTCATCTGGATCCGGGGAGGGAAGGACGGGAGTGGGTAGCAGGGTGGGGAAAGGAGAACGGCTGCGGGTGGGAAATGTAACTGCGTCTCTATGGTTTTATGAGATTTTGTGTGTAAATTCTTTATACAGTAACATAGTGTTGCTCCTGCTCACCTTGTCCTGGTGTCCTTGTGGTGGGCGGATCCCTAGGAGGGAATGAACCGGCTGGGGCACGGTTGGGCACTCCTGACACTGTGATATGGCAGGAATACAATATATTATACAACTGAGCATGAATGTGCCCAATGTAACTTGGAAATTTTATCGAATACTGTCTAGGAACACTGAGGAGGAGACTAGTAACAAGTTACTGAATGTAGTGTGTTGTAGGCTACATATAATGCAATACATTTCATTCTGAAATCAACCTGACTAGAACATTGAATACACCAAGCTTTGTACTGGCTATTTATACCTTCTTCAGATAGACATGAGGATTTCACAAGAGTTCAATTCAATTTTGTTTGTATAGCGCTTTTTTCAGCACAAGTTGTCACAAAGCAGCTTTACATTGTTTCCAGGCCTGAGACCCCCCTGAGAGCAAGTCTAAGGCAACAGTGGCAAGGAAAAACTCCCTAACAAACAGGCAGACACCCTGAGCAGAACCCAGCTCAGAGGGGGAACCCACCTGCTTCTGGCTGGCACTGGGCAGATAGAATTACAGAGAATACTTAAAGTTGTATAATGTACTTAAGACATTTGAATTAGACCTCTCAATCCTGCTTCTGGGCCCCCCCTGCTCAGCATGTTTTCCATCTTTCCCTGCTCTACTTCCCTGACTGAACTCATTGTTGGCACTTTTGATTAGCTGGGCGCAGCTGATTTAATCAAGCAGCAAGAATAGATAGTAGATCTGCAGGAGAAGGGGGGGGGCTCCAGGAGTAGGACTGAGAAACACTGAGATATAGACAATAGTAATTACACAACAGAGTAATTATAAAATGTAATCCTAGAATGTCTGGTTCTTGGCATACAGTTGGCTTGATAAGCAGGGCAGCAAGGAAGCTGAACTGGAAATTGGGATGTGGCACTTGAGCTACAGCTCCAGGCAGGAGCCTAGAGCAGGGACAGGAAGCAAATAGAAAACAGTGATTAGTGGATGTTAATTGCAGGAATGAAAAACATAAAGACATAAAGGCAAGGGGGAGCAGAGGGGGGAAGAGAGATGCATGTGTCTAATAAGGAAAAATCTCGGCAGGTAAGCACTATCGCAGCATACCTAGGGGATGAGGGGCAAGGGACCAGCATGATCATGAGGGTGACCCTAAGGCAGTCAACACCAGACCACAACCAGATCAGCTGAACACAAGAGTCACCAGGCCATGATGTAGTAACAACATCGACCACTTAGTCTACCAGAGGCTCTACAATGCATGCCAGCATGCTTTGTCCCTCAACTAAAAGATTTGATATAGAGGTAAGTTTTTAGTCTAGACTTAAGGTGGAGAGAAAGGGTGAAGAAGGTCCTTAAAATAGGGAGGGGAAAGTCAGGAAAGTCAGGGAGAATTATTTTGAAATCATTGTGGTATTTGATAGGTAGCCAATGGATAGAGGCTAGTACTGGGGTAATGTGCTCGAAGTGCTTTGTTCTGGTTAGAATATGAGCAGCTGCATTTTGAACTGAAGGGGCTTTAGGAGGCATATGCACATCCTGACAAGAGGGCATTACAGTAGTCCAATCTGGATGTAACAAAAGCGTGGATTAAGTTTCCAGCATCATGTATTGATAGAATTTTCCTGATTTTGGCTATATTCCTCAAAAGAAAGAAAGCAGTCCTGGAGGTGTTTTTTAAATGTGTATCAAAGGAGAGCTCAGGATCACTCGTGACACCAAGAGTTATACACATGACACCTTCCCCTTAAGGTACTGCCAGCACAGATGGGTTGAAAAATTGGAGTGTCCTTAAAAGAGCTACAGAGATATGGCCATAGGTTCAGGTCTACATTTCCAGCATGAGAGCAAGTGAAGTTACTGTTTTTATCATCAGCTTGACTTATTCTATGCCCATACAGAAAGTTCAGAGGAACATTATACACTTACCCACAGCCAATAACTATTTTACTTACAACAGGGTTTTCCCTGCCTATATAAGCCAGAGGTGCTGTGCCTTCATGTTATCATCTGCTGCCTTTGTGAAAATATGAAAAATAGTTGACTGTAAATGCATATTTTTTCATAATGAAATGTAGGCTGCTATAAATTTATTGGCAACTGCTGTAATGTGCTCAAGTAAGCCTCACTTATGTTGCTCACATCAATTGAATTTCACTCACCCAATCAACTCAAAGGACAGATTACATCATGGGATGTAACTAGCAATTTAATGTAAGAGTGATGGATTCCCAATGTGCGTGTGAGACAAACAAAAGTGTGTGTTTTTAACAGACGAATCGTGAATGGACAAACCTTGTGCAGATGTTATGACTAGCTAATCTGCAGCTCTAGTCTAAGTTAACTAGTTTTTTGCTGCGTGCACTTAGCCAGCATAACAAACTAATGAGTTATTGAGGACTAATAAGTGAAAATGAATGTAATTGTGTTCTGGTTTCATCTATTTAGTAGTCAGTACAGGACAGAGCACTGAGCAAGTGGCTTTGACCCTGCATGGTCCAGAGGCCATAGCTGGCTCATGAACACACCTGATGGGATGGTGTGTGTATTCTGCAGATGACACAATCCCTTATGTCCTGTAAATTTTGTGATATATTCCTACACACTGATATTACAATACATACATTCTCATACACTGACATCACATGGTCAATGAGTTCAGATACATATTTTGTTATTTTATTTGACTAGATTAAACACTGTTGTTGCCACAAACTGTCTATTCAACCATGGAATTAACTATGTAAAATCATTATAGACTCTTAAATTAACTGTGATTTTCTTAAAATGCACTTCAGCCCAGCAACACTCATGCCAGGTGCTTGACGAGGCGCAGATGTAGCGGTGACCCAAACATCCCTGGTCATCATAATACCCTGACAGGACAAAACCAGTTACCGTGACTGTCAAATGTCAGTGCCAAAACTGTCAAAAATCTATCAAAACCCACCTTCACTCAGGCAGCCAGCAAGGTGCTTGTGTTGAGTACAAGCTGAGCCCTGTGGCTGCTGCCAACAGTAACTGACAGCAGCCACATGAATCAGCTTCATTCCACTGGTGAGTGGGCCAGCTAGTGTGTGTGTGGGTGTTGGGTAGGAAGGGGGTGTTCAGCATGCATTAGAGCACATGTGTGGGTGGTGTCAGTGTTCAGCAAGCTGTAGGAGCTACAGGGACTGCGACAGCAGGACCAGGCCTGGCAATAGCAGGAATTGTGCCTCTTCCGCCTTAGCACCTTCCTGGTCTACATCAAGCTCAAGAGACTTCTGAAAAGGACAATTTTCCAGAGTTGACCAGAGAAGGTTGCATGGACCCTGAGAGACCTGAGGAGGGTGACAGAGAGCTCTGCGTTCACCAGCATACCAGGAGTGGCATTTCACTTAAGCAGAGTATGATCGTAATAGCGTGAGCATTTATTAACATTTGGCATTTATTGTGCTTTTTTCAATTTCTATCGAAGCAGAAATTAGCTTGCTAACTAGGTGTATCAATTAGCTAGCTAGCTTGCAAACTAAAGTTAGCTTGCTAATCACCAGCAGCTAGCTCTCGGCACACTGAGGAAAGTAGCTGTAAAACAAACAACAAACTGTGATACACTGACTTTATTAAGTACCGGGCATGACATGGTGACCACCTCTGAGTGTTTACTGATATTCACAGATCATGTGCAAGTCCACTTCATATTTCCCCTGCGGGTAAACGCTCTTCAATTAGGCTATGTGATCAATGTCAGGTCTGTTGTCACCGCTCTTGATGTGTGTGTGCGTGCGTGCATAGCCTATTTTCTATTTTCTGGGTTGCCTGCAGCATCACCCATCACCCCAAACTCCACCCGCTCTTAGTTAGATTTTTCCAGATTGTGGGGGATGGGCAAATTATGGCTGAACTAGTGAGTGACCCCGTGAACGTGATACGATTAACATCAGTAGCCTAATTCAAATATATATATATATACACTATATGGACAAAGGTATTCGGACACCTGACCATTACACCAACAGGGACTGTAATGACATTGTATTCAAATACATATACTTTAATATGGAGTTGGTCCCCCTTTTGCAGCTATAACAGCTTCCACTCTTCTTGGAAGGCTTTCCACAAGATTTTGGAGTATTTCTGTGGGAATTTGTGCCCATTCATTCTGTAGAGCATTTATGAGGTCAGGCACTGATGTTGGACGAGAAGGCCTGGCTCGCAATCTCCATTCCAGTTCATCCCAGGCTCTGTGCGGGCCAGTCAAGTTCTTCCACACCAAACTCATCAAACCGAACTCATCAAACATATATATATACATAAACATCAAACATATATAATCATGTCAAGAAAGAAAAGGGAAGAAAAAGAAAAAGAGGAGGAAAAATGGGAAGCAGACAGAGGTAATGTGATGAATGAATAGTTTATCTATTGCATAGTAGTTATTGTTGGAGTCTTACTAGTTTACTTTGGACGATAGTAACATTCGCTAATTTAATAAATAGCTAGAGTTAACATCAGTTACTCCCATCTTAAATTCATTAGGGAAGGTTGGAAAGACTATTCAGGTGTTTGGGGAATACCCTAGCCTACAACATAATTTTGAGAAATACATTTTTTCTTTCATGCGTGCTGCACGAACCATCCACTGTCTGTCTCAAGAAACCAGGCATACATTTTTATTGACATCTTTGTCTAGTTAGCCAACGTTAGCCCTGCTTGTAACAGACAATTAAAATGCTTTTCCTTTTCCATCCCCTTTTGTAATTAATAGTTGTAAGTAGGGCTGGGCGATAAAATGATAACAATAATTATCGCAACATAATCTTCCTCGATAGAAATATAACAAATGTTCGATATAATTAATTTCTATGCTTAGAAAAAATGCACAGAAATGAATCACGAACTGCCAATTGTGTCGCAGGAATAGAGGTATGCATTGCGCAGTTAGGTTGCACGGTGAGAGATATGAATTCAGGCCAGCAAGTGGTATCGTTTATAGACACAGTGGCTGACAGGCTTGTATCTGGAGCGGAATAAGCAAAATAAGCGAAATGAGCGACACCAAAGAAAAAGCAGTGCCTTGAAGACATCATCAACAAGAAAGGTCACTCAACTTTACTAGTTTGGAGATTTTGGCTATTTACAATCCGACAAAAAACAGAGCAGCATGCACTGAAAACCGTGCCGAAGACACATGACATCAAAGACAGACAACACCACAAACCTGTTTCATCATTTGAAACAATATCACCCGTTAGAACATGCAGAAAGTAAGAAATTACAGTCCCAAACGAGTGTTGCTAGTGGACCCTTGACAAGCACCAGACCAGTACCCAGTGCGACTACCCAGCCGCAAATGATTGTATCAGCATTTTCCAGCACCATGCCTTACGACAAAAAAACAAAAAGACACAAAGACATCACAAATGCAATTGCATATTGCATTGCAAAAGACATGCTTCCCATTAGCAGTGTTGAAAATGAGGGATTCATGAAGCTTATCAGCTGTCACGGGGCAGCTTTAAAACCTGAGACTGTAGACAGACTTGTCTTTCTTGCCCGTAACTTGTAGGGTAATGGCTTTTCTTGTTTAAAACTTGTACAGAAGATACTGACCACAGTTGAGATTTTTCTTTTGTCTATTTATTTTGTTTACATTGTCAGCTAAAACACTTACAAAATGTTCAAACCATCTGTACAAAGGGTTTGGCATGCTGACAAGAATTAAGATTTCTTTGTCTATTTATTGTTTTATTTATTGACATTATCCTTTAAATCACTTTAAAACTTTGCAGTCTGAGCCATCTTACATGTGTGCTATATCACACTGCAGCACTTCATTTTTCTATTAAAATATTTATTTTGTTGTGGAAAAAGGACTGAAAAGGGATTCTCCTTAATTTTATTTATGTTATTTATTCATATTTTGATGTTGAAAAAAGATTTTATCATTATAATTGTTTTGAATGTTCTACCTCAGATTTGTGAAATGTTCTGCTGTTTGGTGAGTGTTTGTCATGTTCTGACCATAAAGAATAGTTTAAAATGACAATTAACCGTGGTGGTGGAATTGGCTGCGATGCAAGGGGCACCAGCTAAAATCTTGCCTAGGGCACCAAATTGGTCAGGGCCGGCTCTGCATGAACCCTTTCCTCACAGCCCTGAGCTTCTTCAACATCTAAGACAGGAATCGTCTATGTCTGTACTACACATTGATTGAACAGTAATTAACACACCCTCGTAAATGTGTGGAAAATAAAGTAATGTAATATTAAAACTACACAGAAACTTTATGTCTTAGATCCTGTGTGTGTGTAAATTTGTATAAAGATCTTTTGGTGTTGAGTGAAAGTTTCTGTAAGTTTCTGTCTGTAGGTTTGATTTACCTGCAAACAAAAGCACCTGTAAATTTGCCACACTTATATAGACATATAGACATGCACACATAGAGACGTACACATGTGCACACACACACGCATAGACATGCCCATACAAGCACAGACATACATGCCACGTACAAATAATGAATAATATGTTATATATAGTATAGTATAGAATGTACGTGTGTAAAACTATGGTCTTCGGGGTGTGTAGCACACATATTTCATGAGTCAGTTGTTGTTTTGCACATTTTTTTCTGTTTCAGTTACACTCTTTCAGACTACACTATTGTAATCTGCTCCCACCAGAAACTTACTAACACAGCCTATTGTTTCTTAAATCTTTTTTTTTCAAGATTTTCAGGAATTGAAAGTAAAATAATCTTGTAAAATCAACCATAATATTAACCACAAAAATATACTGCAAAAATCGTTTCTTTGGAAAAAACCTTCTGCAAAAAAAACGATAAGAAGAAAGATAAACATGTCTGCGGGTGACTGAGTATCTGACTGAAGAAAAAATGGGAAAATAGATATTTATGGATTACATGTAAATAAAGGTGATCATAATAAGCAGTGAGATGTTTCAATAAAAAATTGAATGAAACATTTTAAAATCTCTCTCTCTCACACACACAAACACATACACTAAACATTGATATCAGTATTTATATTCAAATGAGAAAAAATCACAACTGCACAGTTGCTACTAAAGCACTTGTTTCCACTGAAATGGAAACAAGTCTGTATAGTTACATAAATTGTTTTCCATCACCCCTGTGCACTTTTTTTTTTAAACACAGTGATTAGGCAGCAGAGTAGTGTGATCCTATGTACATTCTTCTGATACAACTGCATTTTGAGAATTTACAGAATCAGAGAACTTCAGCTGTAAAATCAAGGTGTGAGGATGACCACAGACTGCACTGCATTGTACTGTAATTTGTAAATACTTTGTAATCTGTAACTCTACACTCACTGTATGAATAAATGTACAGTGTGTGTGTGTGTGTGTGTGTGTGTGTGTGTGTGAGAGAGAGAGAGAGAGAGTGACTGTGTGTATATGCCTGTTACAGTAGATGCAGTGCAAGAGTGAGTGTGTCCGTGAGTGTGTCTGCTTATGTTTGTGTGTCCGTGAGTATGTGTTTCTGTGTGTGTGTGATAGAATATGCGCATATGTATGGGAGCCAGTATGTGTATGTGATACAGTGGATAGGGTGTGTGACGTACAGAATTCTACTCCAGCTGGCAAAGGGACACTGAGCCTAAAACCCAAAACCCAGGATAGAGGGGTTGAGTGAAGGTGGTGTGAACTCTGTGAAGGAGGGTCAATGTATCAGAGGAGATGCTGTTGAAGGACAGAGTGCCGGCCGGCCAGTCCAGATACACTCCTATTTTGCAGGAGGGGGTGGTGGGGGCAGGTATGACTGTACCCTTATTATTGTGCCAGACAGAGTAATTATCATTAGAGCGGCGCAGACTCCAGGAGTTTACATTCCCTCCAAACCTACAGTCATTACCCCGTCCTTTCCTGCTGATTCCTTTATATGCCACAGCTAAATCTACCCACCCATTCCCACTCCACTCAGCCTCCCAGTAACAGCGAGTCCCAGACAGACCCTCTCTGCACAGCACCTCATCCCAGAAGTCAAATCTCTCTGGGTGATCAGGGTATGGCTGTGCTGGCCCCCTTGACGCCTTCCTCTCCCCATCAGACAGAATCACCTCTTTGTGCATTGTGTTGGAGTCCAGTGTGAGCTGACAGAAATCTGCAGACAACAAGGAGAATTATGGGATTCATTATTATTCAGCAGATATCGGAATGTATGGAGGTTGCTGTTGATGACGTTGCAGGTCTACTGATATTTGGCTTGGATTCTAATGAAGCGATCACACCTGACCATGAGGTCAAGGTTGTTCACCCCCCAAAAAGGATCACTGAGTCAGAGGGTTGTAATGATTTGTGCTACCATAGCTTCTCTGTCAGTGGAGAGGGATGCACAATTTTCTTTAATCAGAGGGACAACCCTCTGGACGGGTTGGCTTTAATTGCACTGCTTCCCCTGCCATCTGGAGGAGGAACTAAAGGTTGTCTGCCCTCTGGACAGCTGAGCCCTTTACTTTTAAACACTGGAATGCTACCTGGCTTGCTATCTAAATAAAGAGATATGCATCAGATTTTACTGCATGGATAAATATGTGTGAATCATCAAGCAAGGTAATTGTGAGTGAAAAATGGGCCAATTGGACAAATGGAGTAGGATGTTTTTAGTGTATTTATGGAATTGATGCAGTTTGCACTTAATGGGTAGTTTGAATGCTAGAGCAAAGAGCAAAAAAAAATGAGTATTGTAAACACCAGAATTGCACCTGTTTCAATACCTTCCCTTTAAATTCCAATTTCAACTTTAACTTTTTTTTTTTTTTTACAAACAGCAACTATTCCAGAGCCTTGTGACTACCTCAGTTGTAAAAATGGATAATAAGAAATAACATTTTAAAGATCGATTTACTTGTCATTTTTGTGGCAAATTGCTTCAGTCTGTGGAAGAAATGTCCTGTATTAACATGATTATTTTTTAACTTCATATAAACAAGCTTCCTGTTGTTTTAAGCCATACGAGGCATCAGTGATTAATGTGACTAATGTGACTGCTGCTTACTCTCTTTAACAATATTAATCAAATATGTTTTTAGGATGACACTGCAGGTATTGTAGGCACACCATACAGCCGAGCTTATTTTAGGAACATTGCTTATTTTTGTGATATTAGGTGCCAAGATGTACCTAGCAGATGTATCGTATTTGATTATTCTGCTCCCAGTATTTCTTTTATTATGGGATCATACACACACACATACATATATATATATATATATATATATATATATATATATATATATATATATATATATATATATGATTAGATGGTGAGTGAACAATCAGTTCTTGTAGTCAACGTGTTGGATGCAGGAGTAAAGACCCGAGCGACTTTGACAAGGGCCAAATTGTTATGCCCAGACAACTGGGTCAGAGCATCTCTGAAACAGCAAGGCTTGTGGGGTGCTCCTGGTCAGCAGTGGTGAGTACCTACCGACAGTGGTCCAAGGAGGGACAAACCACAAACTGGCGCCAGGGTGTTGGGCACCCAAGGCTTATCGATGCGCAAAGGCAATGAAGGCTGTCCTGTCTGGTCCGAACCAACAGAAGGTCTACTGTGGCACAAGTCACAGAAAATTTTAATGATGGTTATGGGAGGAATGTGTCACACCACACAGTGCTGCGTATGGGGCTGCGTAGCCGCACACCAGTCAGCGTGCCCATGATGACCCCTGTCCACCGTTGAAAGCGCCTATAATGGGCACGCAAGCATCGAAACTGGACCTTAGAGCAGTGGAAGAAGGTCGCCTGGACCAATGAGTCCCGTTTTCTTTTAGATCACATGGATGGCCGTGTATGTGTGCACCATTTACCTGGGGAAATGATTGCACCAGGATGCACAGTGGGAAGATGACAAGACAATGGAGGGAGTGTGAGGCTCTGGGCAATGTTCTGCTGGGAAACCCTGGGTCTGGCCATTCATGTGGATGTCAATTTGACACGTGCCACCTACCTAAACATTGTTGCAGACCAGGTACACCCCTTCATGTCATGATGGCAGTGGCCTTTTTCAGCAGGATAATGCACCCTGCCACACTGCACACATCACGGGCGCCTGCAGCTGTACGGCTGTACGCACAGTGCGTACCTTAAGATTCCCAATTTGGTAGCGCTCCATGAGAGAGAGAGATGTATATTTGTCATACCAATTTGTCATGCCAATAAAGAGAGAGAGAGCGAGCGGGGTGTCAGAGACATTAAAAAGGAGACAGACCACTTGTTGAAATATGAATGGCATTGGCCGTAACGCTCATTGTGGCAGTTGCATTAACCTGGCCTTCAAGCCTGATGATGAGCTCATTACAGCTGCCCCATCGTAAGTCTGTGCGATCAGTTTGTTTTCCAATTTATATGGCTGGAGCTTCTCCCTCAGGAGTTTTTCGAGTCCCACCGCAGTTCTGTCCACTAACGGGGAGAAACAGAAAATCTCTCCACAACGGAACCTTCCGTGATGTACCCGAGCACAATCACGCACTGGCTTACACATGCCACATCGGTTGTCTCGTCAGCTTGCACAGCCACAAACGGGGCCTACGATATTTCATCAGCCAGTTTTTCAAATCCACAATTCCTTGTTGAGTCCAAGCCGTGTCTCCTCCAAAAAGCAAGCATGGGAAACAGAAAAGTGAATTCTTAGCTACACTTGCCATTAGCCAGTCCTTTTGTTGAAACCAAGTAACACAAAACTTATGATTTTGTCATTTGTCCTTTTGTGTTATTTGAACATTGTTTGGACGATGTGTCCCCAGTCTCTTCACTTCCAATTTTTCCTCCAAAGACATCAAAGAAAGTGGATGAGAAAGTAAATAATCCACCTCGTTCATACTAACGCTCGCCATTGCCACAGCCACTCACTTCTCCATCCCCACTCTAGTAGTAAACTCAGTGGCCTGTGTGCTGAATCAGAGCCATTGATCAATGGCTCTGGGCTGAATGAAATTAGCCCAAATGATCAGCAAATTAAGCGGGCATGCCATGACACCTGTCACTCACGACACTAAGAAGACGAATGGAAGCTGAAGCTATGGTGTTTGGGCTGTAAAAAATAAGCCCATTTAGATATATCCTGTGTTTTACTTGTGATTGTTTGGTGCTGTTGCTGCTCTAGGTTCCACCAAAATTTTAAAAAATCTGTTCTAAGGTTTTTTAAACAATGATTTTCTCATCTTTATTGTAAAAGATAGGGAGGGCTTAGCCCTGTTAGCCCATTTATACCAGTCGTCCCTGTTCTTAAGGCGAAAAATGAATGCCCACAGCCCACTCTACTGTCAAAATTATAGACAAACAGGGCAAAACTACACAAGGAGTAATATTAGGTACCAAGTTAACGTCCTTATATAATGTCTCTGATGGAGATCGGTGCATTTTTGCGCCAGCTTTTCGGCCAAATATCATGTAAAAGACGACACAATTGTGTCTGACAGAATTAAAGTATAGACCATTTTTGGATTGTATAATCGTAATAGCATGAGCATTTATTAACATTTGGCATTTATTGTGCTTTTTTCAATTTCTATTAAAGCAGAAATTAGCTTGCTAACTAGGTGTATCAATTAGCTAGCTAGCTTGCAAACTAAAGTTAGCTTGCTAGTCACCTGCAGCTAGCTCTCGGCACACTGAGGAAAGTAGCTGTAAAACAAACAACAAACTGTGATACACCAACTTGATTAAGTACCAGGTATGACATGGTGACCACCTCTGAGTATTTACTGATATTCACAGATCATGTGCAAGTCCACTTCATATTTCTCCTGCGGCTAAATGCTCTTCAATTAGGCTATGTGATCAATGTCAGGTCTGCTCTCAATGTGTGCGTGCGCGCGTGTATGTGCGCGTGCATGGTCAGGTTTCTGTGCGTACCCTAAGATGAAATCCTGAAGGCGCCCCTGGCACACATTGTTCGTGAATGGTTTCAGGAACATGATGAAGTGTTCAAGGCGCCCCTGGCCCCTGTATATATATACACACTCACACAATCACACACATGTGACAGATGTGTTTGTGGGTTTAAATGTTGATATAGAGGGAGGAGTTTTTACATAATGATGGCTGGTGTTCCAAAGTGAGGGATTTCTCTTTCATACTTAAATAGACTGATTGTCCTTTGATTGTAAAGCCGCATGTGTGCATACATAAGTATGTGAGTTAATTGGAAAGAAGCGCTGGAATTCATCTAGTAAGTTCTGCTTTTGGTACATAGATTTTGAAATTGTTTGAAATTGTTTGAAATTTAATATCTAATATAGACAGTGGGTTTAACACCTTGAACAGAGGAGCAGTTGGTTGTTTTAGATTTGAGAAGGTTGACAATCTTAGAAATATTTTTTGAACTAAAAGGATCTTTTGGAGGTCAGATGGATAGGCACTGACTTAATGTTAAAATATGTGATATAGATAGACTTAACTGTAGTAGAGTGCTAAAATTATCTCCTCACTCCATTTCTGACATGTCTTCCATCTGTGTGAGTGAAACTTGTTCAGTGCAGACACACTTACATTTCAGCAGTCCTGGTTTGTTCCTGCTCTGCCCTCCATGGTCCATACTGTAAGAACAGCAGAACAGAGACTGTGTGACAAACACCTGTCTATGAAGTGCAGTGTGGAAACTAAGAGCCCTGTGACAATGGGACAACTGTCTCACCTCTGCTGTTTTCTGTACTTACAGTACTGTCTCCAGTTTACAGCTGGGGTCCTCCAGTCCAGCAGAGAATGCTTTCACTCCTGAGTCACCCAGGTGATTGTAACTCAGATCCAGCTCTCTCAAGTGTGAGGAGTTAGAACACAGAGCTGAAGCCAGAGAAGCACAGCCTCTCTCTGTGACTCGGCAGCCTGACAGCCTGCAGAAAGAAAGATGACATCTCCTCACTCTCCCATCTCTAGACAAACCGCAAGCATCGTGCAGCATTTTGTTACTTACCCCAGTGTCTGCAGTTTACAGTGTGGGTCCTTCAGTCCAGCAGAGAGTGCTCTCACTCCAGAATCCTGCAGGTCATTGTCTCTGAGCTCCAGATCTTTCATCTCTGATTGGGGTGAACACAGTACTGAGGCCAGATCAGTACAGCAGCCCTCTGTGAGATTACATTCCCTCAAGCTGTGAAGAGAAGGACACAACATCTCTGCTTAATATTGTAGCCGGATATCATCATCCTCCCTTTTTGCACCTGTTTCTGTTTAGTTTCCCGGTGATCAATTAGCAATCTAAAAAGCTCCCAGTGTATAAAAGCCCCAGGTAAACCCTACCCGAACGTCGGCTTCCGGGATATTCGCCCCTTTCGCTACCTGCTCCTCCATTGTTGGAAAGGTATGTGTCGCTTTGCTGTGTACTGCTGTGCTTGGGTTTATGCACTCGTCAAATTATCTGTTTTGTTTTCAGCTTGATTTTGCAGCTGCAAAATTACACCCTTGCTCTCCTGTGTCGCATAAAATTTCAATCACCATTTCCTCTTGCTAACCATAATCTATAGCTAGAAAAGTGAAAAAATGGAGAAGCAACTACATGTGTACTCACTGAAGACACATTTATCCCAACTAGCTAGATGGAAGAATGTTAACTTCCACATCAATACACAGTGGAAACGGTAGGCTAATATTACAGTTAATTCCATCACAGAGAACACAATCAAATTCCATGACTCTCTAAAAATTTTTGTGCACAACATCTTACTGTAAAAGTATCAGTAAGACCAGTTAGTTCATCAGATCATTATTATCTAAGTGAAAATAGGAGTGTAAAAAGGTTAATAAACTAAAATTTAACGAAGCCTGCTCAAACCACGATTGTCCTGACAATGCTGAGAGATTTCAATATTTGACAGTTTAACTCAAACTAGAGCTTGCCAGCTAGCTTAATGTCACAGTTAGCTAGCTACCAAAGATTGGAGGCAACCTGCCGTTAATGTTAAACTATCTTTTAGTAAAATCGAAACATTGTTTAAGCAGAACATCAGAACAGTTTACATTCTGTCATTAAACGTGTCAGTTTCTGACCTATTTTTCTCCCTACCTTGCCAGCCACCTATCACTCTGCCATCTGTGCTGTCTGACTGACTGACAAGTGACTGAGGTCGCTGATCTGCTAGGCAGTGTTTTACCCTTTCGCGCGTATGGTCACACCGGTGTGATTAGCCATTTGCTAAAACCGGTGCGATTGGAAAAATTCTAGCCAATTTTAGCTTTGAGGAAACAGCAATTTAACCTTAAAAAATATAGCAAATGCTAACTGAAAACTATGAGAAGCTTAAGAACGCTAATGCAAACATAGCGAACCATGTAACATAACACGCGCGCTACAAAAAAAAGTGTGAAAGTAAGGAAAGTTTCCTTAGGAAACCCATTGACAGAAAAAAGGGAAACCCTGTGAAAGTCTTAAGTCTCGAATCTTAACTAAAACTAAACGCTTTGAGCACATCACTCCAGTTCTGGCCTCTCTCCATTGGCTACCTATTAAATACCGGATCATTTTTAAAATACTCTTACTCACATTTAAGGCTTTAAATGGGCTTGCCCCCCCCCCTATCTTAAGGACCTTCTTCATCCATATCTTCCGCAGAGAGCCCTTCGCTCCCAAAATGCCGGGCTTCTCACCATTCCAAGAGTGGGCAAAACTACTGTAAGCGGTAGAGCCTTTTCCTATCAAGCCCCTCTCCTGTGGAACAGTTTACCCTCTGAGATTCGGGGAACAGACTCTCTCTCCACCTTTAAGTCTAGGCTCAAAACATATCTATATAGTAAATCCTTCAGCTGAGGGACATGGCCTGGTGCTGGCGTGGATCATAGAGTCTCTGGTGGACTAAGTGGTCATTGCTTTCATGGACCCTGTGCCGTGATCTGGTGTTGACTGTCTTAGGGTCGCCCTCATGACTATGCCGGTCCCTTGCCTCCCGTCCCCTAGGTATGCTGCCATAATGTTAGCCTGCCGGGGTCTTTCCTTGTTGCACACCTTTTTCCCTGCCATTCTTATCATCCACTAACCACTGTTTTCTGTTTGCTTCCTATTCCCTGCTCTGGGCTCCTGTCCGGAGCTGTAGCCCAAGCGTCTCATCTCGTTTTCCAGTCCTGCTACCTCGCTGCCCTGCCCATCAATGCCAACTGCATTCCAAGACCCGGACATCCTAGGAGACATTCTTATAATCACTCTACTGTTAACTGCTATTGTTTGTCAATAACAAATGTACATTGCATAATTTTGTGTCTAACTCTATCTGCCCAGTGCCGGCCAGAAGCAGATGGGCCCCCCCCATGAGCCCGGTTCTGCTCAAGGTTTCTTCCTGATAGGGAGTTTTTCCTTGCCACTGTTGCCTTGTTGGCTTGCTCTCAGGGGGTCTCAGGCCTGGGAACAATGTAAAGCTGCTTTGTGACAACTTGTGTTGTAAAAAGCGCTATACAAATAAAAATGAATTGAATTGAATTGAAAGTTCTGATGTTCGAGTTCTTACATCACCTCATTTATGTTCTCTATAGCTACAGGAAATGTGTTTTAGTCAATGTTTGAATTATTAAGAACGACAAAAGTCTAAAAATATATACATTGTTGAAAATGTGCCCCCTTGATGTGTCCCCTGATGACGTAGAAGAGCGTATGTCTATGTCTATGTGCTGGGGCTGAGCCCCGGACAGCCCTGGCCCAATTTAACCCCTGGGGGTAACTATCTTGCGTTAAGCTGTTTCTTCTCCATTGACCCCCATTATAAGGAAAAAGCTTAACATAGCATTATGGACCAAAACAGCGATCAGGACTACACTTCTCTAACACGTTTCTGATCATGACCACGTTCAAGAACCAATACGAAGACCCCATGGGTTTAATATAAACACTGACGTTTTCATTGACGTTTTCCCCATAGGAACCCATTATAAAGACATTGCTTGCAGCTGGCCTACAGTTGGCCTATTGGGAATCTTAATGCAAATATTCATGTTTAACCTCTTACGACATCACTTGAACTACAGCCTACACTGGGGTGGTAATCAGCAATGTGCAGGCCTACTGTTGCAATAAAGAGCATTAAGGCTTTTCTGCCATTATGCGAAACAAGCTTAACGTGGCTTAATGTACCTAAACATTGATCAAAGAAGACCAAATTTCTCTCACACATCTTTTGTCATAAACACTTTCACATATCAAAAAATCAAAACAGAAATCCAAGGAATATAGTCGCTATCTTACGTTAAGCCTTTTCTTTATGCCCGGTACTTAATAAAGTTGGTGCATCACAGTTTGTTGTTTGTTTTATAGCTACTTGTTCAGCATGCAGCAAGCTAACTTTAGCTTGCAAGCTAGCTATACTTTAATTCTGTCAGACACAATTGTGTCATCTTTTACATGTAATATTTGGCGGAAAGCTGGTGTAATAATGCGCCGATCTCCATTAGAGACATTATATATGACGTTAGCTTGGTACCTAATATTACTCATTGTGTAGATTTTCCCCGTTTGCTGTCACAATTATAGCTACGCAGCACACAGAGTAGGCTGTGGGCTAGGGATGGGCAGATCGATACCAAAATATCAATAACAGGTAATGCTTTAAATGTCTGATTTCATTGATTTAATTTCATAGTATTTTTGCTCATTTTTTATGGTTAGTTTGGATAGGAACTACTTTTCCTTCTGCTTTCTCACTCAGCTCCCAACAACATCTGTAATAAGGTACACACAGAAACAGACTCAGTCACTCAGCCCCAGTGCCGGTTGCAGAATGTAAACGGAGCATCATGTGGAGTTATTTTGATATGGTAAATAGCAATGATACGAAATGTAGCATATGTGACAAAATGGTCAGATATTGTGGCAATACCACAAATCTCATGAAACATTTAAAAAATATCCACCCAAAAGAGCATGACCAGTTACAGGAGAAACAACGAGAGTGTTGGTAACTGGTGATAATAGAATTGTTAACCATGTAAAATGTAAGCAGGATATTTACTGTATGAAACCCTAGTCATGGTATTGGTGTATTAGCTTAGGCCTACATATAAGCCCAAGTTTTGCAGTCAGTAGGCTTTAGGGTACTGTTAGATGTAGGCGATGTGAAGCTATAGGCGTATATAGGACACATTTTCAAAAAGAAAAACAAATATGTTTTAAAGTCACGTCTTGCTGATATCTGAAGAGAAAAGGCCATCTATAATGAATATTACTCTTTTATAAGTCATCATTAGCACACTTTTATCAATTTTATCTAATGGTGGATTTTAAGAGATTTTGGAATGGCTGTAGTTTCATTCAAAATGTGTCATTAAGTAGGCCTGTTCTAACTGTCTGTGGCTACTTGGTGAAACTAGGCCTAGGCCTATTTAAGCTTTTGTAAAAGGTATAGTGGCACATAAAGATTAAACTACATGTAGTGTAGCTAAAGAATTTTTCCTTTTTTATAGATGACCGTCTTGTCTCTATTGCTGCAAAGAAAGTGTTTTATTCAAAGTTTTTGTTTGAATGTTGAAGAATAAACTGTTTTATCACTGTTTGTGTTAAATAAATGAAAAACAAAAGAGAAGTTTGATTTTTTTTTATCATAGACCAAGTAGTGTCTTAAAAGTAAGCTTTTAAATGCATTTTTGATGCAATTTCATCATAGAAATTACAAGTATTTCCTGGATTTGTGTACACAACAAAACTTTAAAAAGTATCGGTATTGGGATACTAGCCCTGGTATTACTTGGTATCGGATCGAAACAAAAATCACTGGTATCACCCATCCCTACTGTGGGCGTTCATTTTTCGCTTTAAGAATACGATAGGCCTGCCTTTTTCCGGGTTACGCCTTTACCAACAAAGCGATTGGCCGTTTGCTGTAAAAGTGGGACTTCCCTTAATGCAACTGCCACACTGAGCGTTACGGTCAATGCCATTCATATTTCAACGAGTGGTCCGTCTCCTCCTTTGTAATGTCTCTGACCCCCCCCCCCCCCCCCCCTCTCTCTCTATCTATCTCTTTTTTCAATTTTAAATTTCAATTCCAAAGAACTTTATTGGCATGACAAATATACACATACACATCTCTCTCTCTCGTGGAGCGCTCACAAATCGGAAATCTCATGGTACGCACAGTGCGTACAGCCATACAGCTGCAGGCACCCGTGATCGTTAAATATAAAGTTTATTCCCTTCAGTAATTTCATTTTGTCTCAACAGGTTGCACTAGGCCTGTAAACTGTTCCAGGGGAATCGGCATTGGCGTGCTGCATTTCTATCAAGCTGCTGTTTTGTCTCTGCCGTTTTGCCTATGTTTGCTTCTTGATGATAGTTAGTCCATACCAGGTAGCATATTTCATATTGTTCGCCTGTTAGACGGCCGGCCTTTACAGTGCATTGTATTTTATTAAGTTGGTACACAGTGTTCCCCAGTGTGCGCGGCGTCTGCATGGGCCGCGTGATTTATGTAGCACAGGGTTACGCTGTGCACAATTTTTAGCGACCGTGTTTAGTTAACTCTGTTCTACTCTAATTTCCTTTTGTACCTGTGGGTGGGCTATTTGGAATTGTGATTGTTGTATAGCTTGGTACCAACTGGTATATAATTTGTGTATTGTGTCTATTGCCCAGCTAATACTATTTCTTTCTCTATTTAAAGCTGCAGCTGAGTGCCCTGTTGGGGAGGCTAGTCACCGAGTGGTGGTATTCCTTCACAGTGAGGAGTCTCTGGGAGCACGCTGGTTTGTTTCACCCATTATTGTTTGCTGTGTGTGTGCATGTGGCTTGGGACCTGGGCACACTTTATAAGTAGTCTGCCTCCCCAAGGTAAGCCTTAGTTCTGCTGCTGAACCCATTTTTCCCTTGTAGTTACTATGGTGGGCAATTGTTTGTCTGTGTGATAGTGGAAATATTTTAACTGTTGTGCAGATACATTTTTAAACAAATTATTTTTGTATTAATGAATTTTAACTATTGCCCTAATTTTGTAATACTCCAGATTGATTTGATCTGCAATAAATATTCCTCTGCTAACAAATTGGATCCTGTTGCTGGAGTATTTTGTACGCTTTTAGTGTTGTAGTAATTCCACTACCTCTGCAGTCAAAATTCCATGTTATACCCAAAATCACGTCTCTCGCTTCCTGGTATCAACGATGTCCTGTGTGCAAGTACTAGGTTAATTCTCTGGGTGAAATTCCCAAGGTGGCGTAGTTGGCTACAATTTAAATATTCTTTAGTTGATTTTGTGCACTTTAAGCTCTCCCTCGTGCCACAATATGTAAACACATACAAAAAAACACAGACACTTCATGCATACACATATACTTCTGTGAGATTACACTAACCCAACCTGGCAATAGAAGAACACAAGACCTGTGCTCATATTAATCAATGTTCCTCTAACACATATACACATACAAGTGTGAATACACCTGTGTATGAAGTGACTGAGGCTCAGTGTGTTTTACTCTTGTCATCACAGACCAGAGTAACCCTACGGTCACACAGGCGACACAGGAGAGAGACAAACCCTAATCCTTGTCGCTTGTCGCTTATGGGTATTCCTGGCTTGTGGTTACTAGGTTACAGAACTAAACAAGTAGGCTAGACATTTGTGGATCATATGTTTCAGCAACATGTGTCATGCTGCCTTCACTCCCATTGGTAGTTGCCGTGGCGCATCGCTCAGTATTTGCATAAAATAGACCTCTAGTCTATTTTAGCGCCGCCTGGTTGGCTTTGCAACGGCCACTTGTCTCTTGTCGCTGTAAATCGCTAACTCTCATTTTTTGTCTCTCCTGTGTCGTCCGTGTGACTGTAGGGTTAGAAGTGGCCAGCCGCAAGTCAAGGCATGTGCAGAGGAGAGAAGTAGGCATCTTTGTGGAGACTTCTGTTGTTAATAAGCCCGCTGTGACTTTCTGAGGAACACACACTGTTTCTCTCCCAGCAATGAACAGCATACAGTAGAATATAACACATGCATGAGCTCTAGGGTTGTCACATTTTTATCTTTAATGTACATTTAAATCAATATTGCATTTCACTAAGATTTTTGACACTGAAATGAATAAGCAATTATGTAAAGAGCAAATTACTGACAAGCACACTGTGGAGAAGCTAACTGATGCTCCTCCACTGTCCCTTCGTTCCTAAAATAAACGCAGGGAGATCGCTACGCATAGCGAGTGTGCTCAGGCGTACGATGGGTGCCTCACTAGTTGCTAGCCGGTTTCCTACAGCACAGTAGTTCGGTACCATGTAATGTGGTTCCGAATGATTTCCGGGTTTAGTTTTCAGTCCATTAAACAACACTCCTCCAGTTATCGTTATATGTAGTTATAGTACTTGTTATGTTTTGTTTAGTTTCGTAGTTTAAGTAGGTACCGTGTACATTGGTTGTTTGTGTTCTCCCGCTCTCTCTCTCTCTCTCTCTTCCGGATGCACGGTCTCGGTGTGTGGAGGAAGGCAGCTGCTCGGGGAAGGAGGTGGTCAGAGGAAGCGCGCGCCCTGACTACGTCCCTTTTCTGAGGTTTCGCTGTAGGTTTCGCGCGAACTTTAAGGAAGGTTCATCGTAGGAGTAGAGGGGGGGAGGAAGGGATATTGGTAGTTTGTTTTATTAGTATATGTAATGTTTGTTTTATTTTTATTTTGGTTGTGGTTGTCATTTTGAATATAATGTTACCTTTTTGTTTGATTAAACTGTTATTCAAATGTAATTCATCCAGTTTCTGAATGTAGACTCCCTAGGACTCCCCTGTTCAGGGGGTGTTCGAGTCTATATAAATATGGTCAGCATGATAGACAGAGAGGAGAGTGAGCTGGTGTCTGTGCAGGCCGGCATGCTGCAGCTGGGTGCAGCTGGTTAATTTGAGTTCATTTTGTTTAAGTTATTATTAACTTGTTTTTTTTGTTCTTCTATTGGAATTTCATTTTGGTTTTTGTGTCTGCACTCCCTTTATGAGGAACACTGATGGCTACCATTCTTGCCTTAAATAATAAATAAAAAATCTTTCCCTGGGAATCCTGAGGACTGCGTGATTACTGCTGAGCTGGTGTGGCCACTTAGTGTCATCCTGGAGACTCAGGTCGTTGCCTAGGTCTCACACACACCTAATCAGAACACATCAATGATGAGTTCTGTGAGACCTACAGTATCTCTGTTCCAGATGGCACCAAGATAACTGTTTAGAAAACCTACTAGTTTAGAACCTCATATTTATAGGAAATACAACAAAGCCAGAACAGCATTAGAAAACAAGGGCTGAAAATGTGCTTAAAGCCTTATGAATTTTGCTGCTCACAGAAGGTAGAATTTTAAGGCAAAATAGGTAAGAGGATATATGTTAGACATTTTCATTTCACCTATATGTAAGTTGAAAAGGGAGGTTTCATTTCACATTTTCCTTTTGTTACCACAAGGCATTGAACACGTCTCATTCTTTTCTATGGCTTATGACATTGTTTTTAGTGTATGTTGTTTCCTGGATCCTAAATACATGCTTAAAGGCTTCTCTCTAATTCTATCTTCCCAGTGCCGGCCAGAAGCAGATGGGCTCCCCCTCTGAGCCAGGTTCTTCTCAAGGTTTCTTCCTGTTAATTAGGGAGTTTTTCCTTGCCACTGTTCCCTTAGGCTTGCTTTCAGGGGGTCTCAGGCCTGGGAACAATGTAAAGCTGCTTTGTGACAACTTGTGTTGTAAAAAGCGCTATACAAATAAAATTGAATTGAATTTAATTAAAGGTAATGGTATTAACTCCTGATTGGCCAGTACATGGTCATGTCAGTGCTCCCGCCCCCTAGCCGTTGTGTTTTTGTTTTTTCCCGATCCATGTGCTTTTGTTTTCCTTGTGTTTTAGCCCTGCCCTGCTCCCCGTCCGGCTCTCCGCACATCTGATTGCTCTTAGCCTTCACCTGCCTGCCTGCACACCTGCTTCCCATCCCCTTGTCAGCCCTGCCCTATATCTGCCCTGCGTTTCCCTGTCCTGTTGCTAGTTCGTAGCAGTTCATTTTCTGACTGTCTTCGTCCCCGCAATTTTTCCTGTTCGTTGCCTTATTCCGTTTTCGACCTGCCCATTTTTCGACCTGTTTTTCGCCTGCCGACCTGTGCTGTTCTCCCGATCTCTCTGCCTGCCTGTTGTTCGACCCTGCCTGTTCCGGTTTACTCTCTCCTGGATTTTCCCATGGACTGCCTCTCTGGTTTTCAACCCTGCCTGTATACTGTTTACGATCTGCTCGTCGGATTACTTCTGCCCGAACATCTACGCACGGTGGTCTGCGACTGAGTCCTTGCCCGAGCCCTGACATTACGAACTAGCCTAACATGGACCCAGCAGACCTACCTCAGCTGAGGGCCGCTCTGGAGCTGCAAGGTGCGTTGTTGGGGGGGCATCAGAGTCAGCTGGACGCCATTGGTCGATCCCTGGAGAACTTCGCTGCCAGCCTCGCCGGTGTCACCGCTCAGCTACAGCAGCTGCAGCTGAACCAGGACAGCCACTCCTCTTCCCCTCTGTCTGTGGTGGCCCCTCCGCCTGTCCCGCCCGTGCCCCCTCATTTCCGGTAACCACCGCGAGGCGATCGTTCTGCACATTATTGACACTCCTCAAGCTCCCGTGGTTCTGGGTTACCCATGGCTAGCCCGACACAACCCCCACATCGACTGGGAAGGAAATAAGATTGGCTGGAGCCAATTCTGTCATTCCAACTGCCTTCGTGATGCTCTGGTTCCTGTATCGTCGGTTGCCCCCGCTCCTGAGGAGTTCCCAGACCTGTCGGCAGTGCCACCGGAGTACATGGATCTGAAGCCGGTCTTCAGCAAGTCCCGCGCTACCTCGCTGCCCCCGCATCGTTCCTACGACTGCGCTATCAACCTCCTGCCCAGCTCGTCACCACCTAGGGGGCGCTTGTATTCCCTGTCTCCACCAGAAACCGAGGCTATGAATAAGTACGTCCGGGAGTCCCTCGCCGCCGGCATTATCCGTCCGTCCTCCTCACCCACCGGAGCTGGGTTTTTCTTTGTGGGCAAGAAAGATGGCTCCCCCCGTCCCTGCATTGATTATCGGGGCCTCAACGCCATCACAGAGAGGAACCGCTATCCCTTGCCACTTCTGTCCTCCGCTTTCGAATCTTTGCAGGGGGCCACCGTCTTTACCAAGCTGGATCTTCGCAGCACCTACCATCTGGTTAGGATCCGAGAGGGGGATGAGTGGAAGACGGCCTTCAACACTCCATCCGGGCACTACGAATATCTTGTCATGCCGTTCGGTTTAACTAATGCCCCTGCCGTGTTCCAGTCCCTGGTTAACGACATCCTTCGAGACATGCTTAACCGTTTCGTGTTTGTTTACCTGGACAACATCCTCGTGTTTTCCCGCTCCCTGCCAGAACACGACCAGCATGTCCGTCGTGTTCTTCAGCGCCTGCTGGAGAACCATCTGTACGTCAAGGCAGAGAAGTGCGAATTCCACCGTAGCACTATCTAGCACGTGTTCTGGCTCCTCGCTTTATCGGTCCCTTCCCGATTGCCAAGGTGATCGGCCCCGCAGCAGTTCGACTCAAGCTCCCGCTCTCCCTCCATCGCATCCATCCCACTTTTCCACGTCTCCAAGATCAAGCAAGATCAAGTCATCCGCAGCCCTCTATGCCCTGCTCCCCAGGCTCCTCCGCCGCCTCGCCTGATCGACGGAGCGAAGGCTTACACCGTGCACTGTCTGCTTAAGGCGCCGGGGACGCGGTTTCCAATACCTGGTGGACTGGGAGGGCTACAGGCCCGAAGAGAGGTGTTGGGTCCCTGCCAGAGATATCCTGGATACTGCCCTCATCCGGGACTTCCACCGCCGGCACCCTGGTTCACCCGCTGTGATGCCTGGGGGCGTTCGTAAGGCGGGGGGGGGGGTACTGTCAGTGCTCCCGCCCCCTAGCCGTTGTGTTTTTGTTTTTTCCCAATCCATGTGCTTTTGTTTTCCTTGTGTTTTAGCCCTGCCCTGCTCCCCGTCCGGCTCTCCGCACATCTGATTGCTCTTAGCCTTCACCTGCCTGCCTGCACACCTGCTTCCCATCCCCTTGTCAGCCCTGCCCTATATCTGCCCTGCGTTTCCCTGTCCTGTTGCTAGTTCGTAGCAGTTCATTTTCTGACTGTCTTCGTCCCCGCAATTTTTCCTGTTCATTGCCTTATTCCGTTTTTGACCTGCCCGTTTTTCGACCTGTTTTTTGCCTGCTGATCTGTGCTGTTCGCCCGATCTCTCTGCCTGCCTGTTGTTCGACCCTGCCTGTTCCGGTTTACTCTCTCCTGGATTTTCCCACGGACTGCCTCTCTGGTTTTCGACCCTGTCTGTATACTGTTTACGATCTGCTCATCGGATTACTTCTGCCCGAACATCTACGCACGGTGGTCTGCGACTGAGTCCTTGCCCAAGCCCTGACAGGTCACTCCTTTGCCACTCCCACCAGTCATTAAAAATGTTCCTCTGTCCACATAAGACCTGTGTGGTCTTGTGCACCAGGTTTTATGGGCAGTTAAAACACCTCTTTGTTCTGGTGATACTTCATTGCACACATGCCTGACCACTGCACATTGTGTTGGGGGACATGTGTTAACCCTGCTAAAACTCCAGTGTTATAGTTCCATATGTTATAATGATATTCATAAATAAGAATTTAAATAGTAAAAGAATTTGCAGTGCAATTCAGTTTACAGTTCATGCATTAGACAATAATGGTTAACATACAGTGCATTTCCTGCACTATAAGTAATTACACAGTAAAGGGACTGTGTGGGCCTACCCTACTGTTGAGGGTGGAACCCAAACTTTTTACTTAGCAAACTAGCAATAAACTAAGAGTAAAACAGGTGGTCAACTATTCTGACCAGACACTTGTGCAGCCAGTACCCATGATCAAAAACTGCACAGAATTCCCTGAATCCAGATATTACAGTTGAAAACTCAGCCTTAGCAAACCTAAGACTCATCTGAAAGGGGTGTTAACCTGCTGCAGTATGGCAGAGGAGTAAGAAGAGGGGGATGGAAAAAGAAGGAGAACTGGGCAAAACAGGAGTAAACTGATATTAACACACATCTTCCCACTGTTTACTTACATCAGTTTCTCCAATTTACAGCTGGGGTCCCCCAGTCCAACAGACAGCACTCTCATTCCGGAGTCCCCTGGGTGATTGTTGCTCAGATCCATTTCTCTCAGTTGCGAGGTGTTTGAACACAGAGCTGAAGCCAAATGAACACAGCCTCTCTCTGTAATTTGACAGCCTGACAGCCTGCAGAGATAAGAAAATGATATCTCTTCTCACTGCCAGTTCGAGACAAACCACAAGGATTGGACTAATCCCATTCTGTTTGCAGCCCTTATGGTTAGCTGAATATAAAATAAGCAATGGGTTGTGGAAGTAATGATTATTATCATCAATCTCAGGTATCATTCTGGGTGCATTCAATAAATATCTAAAATGCTACATAAAATTACCCTTTCTTAAAATGGTTTGTTGCTCCTCAGAGCTGTAACATGAATACAACCGGAAAGCGCACACTTTGGACAACAGTAGGAGAGAGCTGTGCAGAAAGATTTGTTTTCTGGAAAGTTTTGAAAAAAGCAGGAAAACATTGTCACTATGATAGTGCTGTGTGAGTCATACAATTTTGATTACAAGTTTGAATAAAATAAGTTATTCTAAATATTTTGAGTCCAGACTGCACCTGTGACCAGAAACTACAGATTCCCCTGAAAACAGATATGGTGGGAGAGGAGCTAAGTTAGGTGGTTGTACATTACTGTGGGTAACTGCCAAAATGAAGGAAACACCAACATAAAGTGTCACCACTGGGCCACCACGAGCCACCAGAACAGCTTTACAATGCACCTGGACATAGATTTTGCAAGCATCTGGAACTCTCTTTGAGGGATGCAACACAAATCTTCCATGGGAAATACCATCATTTGGTGTTTTTTTGATGGTGATGGAGACAGCACTCCAGAATCATACATGTGTTCAAGTGTTACAAGTGTCCAAAAGGGTTTTGACCTGGTGAGTCAGACAGTCAGAATGCATGTGGTTTAAATCATTTTTATGATAGAAATATTTGGTGACCACCCATGTCCTGTAGATGGGGGCATTACCATCCTGGAAGTGACCATTCTCCTCAGGATAGGAAAACTTCGCCATAGGATGAATGTGATCACTCAGAATAGCTTTATACTTATTAACATTTACCTTGCCCACTAAGGGGCTGAGTGGACCTAAACCATGCCAGGAGACTGGATCCCACAGTGTAATAGAGCAGTCAGAACCCTTCACCATGGGAAAGAAGCAATCAGGCCTGCAGGTTTCTTTGAGAGTTCACCACACATGCATATGTCTGCTTATTGAGAACAGCATGAAGGATGACTGTCTGACCGACCGTATGACTTTTTCTGCTGCTCAGTAGACATGGTTTTTCAGGTGTATTAAAGTGTTCATGCACTGCAACTCAACCACATTATCCCTCTCTGTGAAGTTCTCAATGGACTGTTCTTGATTAAACTGACTACTCATGCCCTCAATTGGTATTTGTAGTAAACAAATTGAGCTGTTTCTCTGTTTTACATTGCATCTTGAACCAATGCACCAACATCACAGTTGAGGAGTATGTTTTCAACCAGTTGGCCCTAATTGATGCTGTATTTCCCTCAAACTCCTATGCCAATATCACCTTAGTTACTGTTCCTTGTGGAACATCAGCAACAATCACCACTCTTTTAAAGTCACTGCGATCTCTTCTTCTAGCCATGGTAGCCAAAATAACGGGTAATCACATTATTATGAATGTTACACTCCTACATATGTAGTTAACTAGCAAGAGAACCAGCTAGACAACAAAACACATTACTATATAGTAATGTAATGCTATAGTAACAAGCTTGCTAGTTAACTGTGTTTTTCAGTGGTACATCTAACTTTCCTTATACAGAGCACCATCTTAACATTGCAGCATGAGGCACTGCCTTTATTTTGACTAAGGTTTGACAGAGGAGTAACCAGATATTTTGCAACCATCCATCCACACATGGATGCTAGATCAGCCATGTATTCATCAGGGATGTCATCAGACATATAGTCATTCATTTGTCTTGTAAGTATATTTATTCCTGGTGATAGAGGAGTAAGGGGAGAGGGGTGGTACTGGTGTGAACAAAGAAGGAAGGCTGGGGCAGAGAGTACTCAACTCAAAAGAAAATGGGCTTGTTAATATTTCACTGTACCTCTGTATGAACTGTGTTTACTAAGCAATGTGTTACACAGCACTACTCACCTTAGTCTCTCAAGTTTACAGTTCAGACTCTTCAGTCCAGCAGAAAGCCACTCCAGTCCTGAATCTCCCAGGTGATTGTAACTGAGGTCCAGTTCTCTCAGGTGTGAGGGGACTGACTGGAGAGCAGAGGCCATGGGGTCACATGACTTCTCTGTGACATTACAACCGTCCAGTCTGCAGAGACGAGTTCAGAGACATATAATACAGTATAACATATGCAACATCTGAAATGTGACACTAATGGTGCTCATTGATGAACTGGTAGTATGATTGTAAGGTGAACAGTGCTCGCAGGAAGATAGTGTCTCACAGTTGTGGGAACTAATTTTATCTTCCCACCATAAAATCAAATTCCATCCTACAAACAGATCTCTGCAGAGCCACTTTTCGTCACTGTGAATGTTTTACAGATTATATATTGCCCCTACCTCTTCGTCTTTTACAAGGATTCCAGCTTTGTACATTCATTTTTACATTTTTACTTTTTTTTACATGTTAGGATATGCTAATTTCATTTAAGCATTCTATCAATTACACAAAAGCAATTAAGAGACATGCAGTGGTGACAGGGGAAAAATGGGTATTCTGATGTAATAGGCAGCTTCACTGGGAGGTAACTGTCACTATCAAACATAAATTGAATTTAGCATTTAATATGAGACGTATTGTAGAGCTATTCTACGTCAGTATATAATCATAATGAGAAATAGGCTTTGGAATGTACTTCGAAAAAATACAGTCAACTCCAGAAATATTGGCACCCCTCAAAAAAGTGAGCAAAAACATGAATATAATATAGATAATACATATAATGACTCTAATTTTACTCAAATATTTGGAGAAATTGCCAACTAATCATTTAATAAAAATCATTATTGCAAAAGTGTTGTTTTATCTTCGGAATAGTTTATTCTGTCAAAAACATATGTGGCAAAATTATTGGCACCCTTAAAGAATACTATAAATAAAACCAAAGGAATTTGCGTCTTCGGGAAAAAAATGTCTCTTGATATTGCTTTTAGTGTCTAGGAACTTTATTGTTGTCTATGACCATTTCCTGTTTCACTAGGGTATAAATATAGGTAACATCCAGGTAAAATCCTTTTGTCATCCATCAACATGGGCAAAAACAAAGAGCTCTCAACTCAAATGAGAAAAAAAAAGCTGTTGAGCTGCATAGATTGGGGAATGGCTACAAAAAATTCAGTTGAAATTACCAGAAAGCACAATCAGGGCCATAGTAAAGAAGTTTGAAAAGCATCGAACTGTTGAAAATTTGCCAGGAAGGGGACGCATCCGCATATTTCCCCCACGCACAGTGAGGAGGATGCTAAGAGAGGCAAAGAGGGGCCCAAAGATTACAGTTTCACAACTGTAAAGTTTAGTTGAATCTTGGAGTTTCACCGTTTCAAGATCAACAGTAAGACCCCACCTCCATGACCAGAAGCTTTTTGGACAAGTTCCACGAAAGAAGCCCTTCCTGAGAACAAGACACAAATCCCAGTGTCTGAACTTTGCCAAGCAACATTGAAGTTACAACTGGAATCGTGTGTTATGGTCAAAAATTGAGCTTTTTGGCCACGCACACCATTGTCATGTTTGGCGAAAAAGGGGACTGCATACAAAGAACGGTGCCTCATACCCATGGTGAAATATGGCAGTGGCTCTTTGATGCTTTGGCTGTTTTGCTGCCCCAGTGGTCCAGGAGCTCTTGTTAAGGTCAGTGGCATAATGAATTCCATTTAATACCAGGACATTTTAGCCCAAAATCTGGTTGCCGCTGCCAGAAGGCTGAAACTGGGCCGTGGTTGGGTCTTCCAACAAGACAATGACATGAAGCACACATCAAAATCGACAAAGAAATGGTTGCAGCAACACAAAATCAAGGTTTTGCAATGGCTCTCTCAGTCTCCAGACTTGAAACTAACTGAAAATCTGTGGTCTCAATTGAAGAGGGCAGTTCACAAGAGAAAACTCAAGAATCTCAATGAGTTGGAAATGTTCTGCATGGAAGAGTGGTCCAAGATCCCTCCACAAGTGTTCTCCAACCTTGCTAAACACTACAGAAAGAGGCTGAGTGTTGTCATTCTTGCCAGGGGAGGCTCCACCAAATTCTGGAAACTGGGGTGTCAATATTTTTGGAATCTGCATTTTCACAAAAAAATGTTTTACTAAAGGAAAACTCCAAAAATCTGTTTGAAAATAAAAACATTTTTAAATTTTTTTTTTTAATTTTCATGGACAAATTAATGAGGTTGTTGGATTTTCATGCTCCACTTCGAAAAAAGTCTGTAAAGGGCAGGAGTGCACCATGGATTGATGATGAGTTGAGATCACTAATGCTTAAGTTTTTATTGTAAGCTGAGAAACAGGGTTACTAAGTTAAATTACATCAAAAAGAAAGTATATTTTAAACAAAAAATTTGTAGCGCTGTAAATGACAGTAAAAAATTATGAAAAACTTTGAATGAAATTATGTGTAGGGAGTCACGCAATTCTCAAAAGTATGTTGAATGTGCTGGTCAGTTCATCACCAGACCATATGATGTAGTTAATTACTTTTTAGAATTACAACTTCTTTATCAACAGAGTAGACAGCTTAAGATCTTGTACGTAAGAACATAAGAACATATGATGATGAGAACAGGCCATTCGGCCCAACTAAGCTCGCCATTTCTTAACTAAAGAGCATCCAAAACTGCATCAAGTCTAGACTTGTATTGATAGACATGTATTGATAACTCTTTGTGTAAAATAATATTTCCTCATATCAGTGCGGAACTTACTCTTAACTAGTTTCCATTTATGTCCTCTTGTTTTACAGACTGAACTCACCCTAAAGAATCTATTATAATTAACCTTATTGATTCCTTTTATACATTTAAATACCTCAATTAAATCACCCCTAAGCCTCCTCTCGCTTAGTCTAAATAGATTAAGTAACTTGAGTCTTTCCTCGTAGCTTTTATATTTCATGCCAGGAACTAATTTAGTTGCCCCTCTTTGAACCTTTTCTAGAGCTTCGATATAATTTTTATAGTGCGGTGCCCAGAACTGCACACGGTATTCCAGGTGCGGTCTGACTAAGGCATTGTATAATTTCAATATAACCTCTTTAGATTTATACTCAATACTTTTGGCTATATATCCCAGCATCCTGTTGGCCTTTTTTACTGCTACAGCACACTGCCTAGATCCTGTTAAGCTTGGGTCAACTATTACTCCCAAGTCTTTTTCAAATTGAGCACATTCTAGTTTTTTTCCACCCATGAAGTAGTCTTGTCTAAGGTTCTTATTTCCCACATGCAAGACTTTACATTTATCTAAATTGAATGTCATCTGCCAGGTATCTGCCTACTTTTGGATGCTGTTTAGGTCTTCCTGTATTACCTTAGTTGATTCTATGCTGTTGGCTAGACCCCCCTAGTTTTGTGTCATCTGCAAATTTTACTATTTTACTACTAACCTCTGCATCAAGATCATTTATGTATATAAGAAATAGCAAAGGCCCCAACACCGATCCCTGCGGGACTCCACTTCGTACAGGACCCTGCTCTGATACAATTCCTCCCACAGTTACAGTCTGCTTTCTATTAGACAACCAACTTCGAACCCACTCAGTGATAGCTTCTGTAATTCCTGCAGATTTCATTTTCAATATGAGTCTCTCATGCGGTACTTTGTCAAATGCCTGTTGAAAGTAATAGATAGAAATAGATAATATCATAAGCTTGGTTTGAGTCCAGACATTCTGTAGCTTCCTCAAAGAAGTCCAGGAGGTTTGTTAAGCATGACCTCCCTCTGCGGAAACCATGTTGGCTATCATTTAGAACACCATTTCATTCCAGGAATAATTCCAAATTATCCCTAATGATGGATTCCAGTATTTTGCATGCGATACAAGTTGAACTGACAGGCCTATAATTTCCTGGTTCAGTCCGGTCTCTTTTCTTGTAGATAGGTACTACACTGCCATGTTTCCAGTCATCTGGCATTTCTCCAGTTTTAAGGGATTGCTTAAAAATAACTGTCAGAGGCTTGTAAACCACCTCTGCTAGTTCTCTGAGAACTCTTGGATATATTCCATCCGGGCCTGCTGCCTTATTTGTTTTAAGTTTTTGAAGTTTATCTAGTACTTCTGCATCATTTAAATCAATTTCCTCTATAAGTCTCTGAGAACTGACTGCACCTGAAGGCATATGCAAAAACACTTCACTAGTGAAACTCTCCACAAAGTAACTGTTTAGTGTATCAGCAATAGCTTTGTTATCGTCAGGAACGGGGATCGGGACACAAGCGCGGACCACCGGGTAAGCGGAACCAAGCGTTTAATGAAAATCGTCAGGCAGTTCGTAGTACAGGGGCAGGCAGGGTTCAGAGACACGGGAAGGCAGTCCGGGGGCAGATCCAGGATCAGGAGTCGGGGCAGGCAGAGTCGGTAACCAGGTGGTCAAGAACAGGCAGACGGAACCAAAACGGCAGGCGAAGGACGAAGTCGAGAAACAGGCAGGAATCCAAGAACAGCGATCAAACGTCAGGTTAGCTAGAGCGGGGACGAGACAGGAAAAAACTCACTGCAACGAACAAGCAAACAGACAGGGACACGCAGAGGAGATATAGGGCAGGGGTAACGAGGCGATGGGGTGCAGGTGAGCAGACAGGCAGCGGGGCGGGGCTGAAACACAGGGGAAACAAACGAGAGCACCGCGGCTAAGGGGGCGCAGCCCTGACACGTAAACCATAACCCCATCCTTATTTTTTATACCTCTTATTTCACCCTTAACTATCCTTTTTTTGACCATAATATTGAAAAAAACATTTAGAGTTGCTCTTTGCATCTAGTGCAATCTGTCTTTCAAAACACCTTTTAATTTCTCTTTTTTTTTTCTTAACTTGAGCTTGCATATTACTGTATTCAATCTTATTACTATATGAGCTCTCCAACTTGTATTTTCTAAATAATTTCCTCTTATGTTTCAAACTGTCCCGACTTATTCATCCACTGTGGATGCTTCTTTTTCAACTTCCCTTTTCTCACTTGCGTAATAAATTTACGCTGTACATCCAGAATAATCGTTTTAAATATGCACCACATTTCTTTGACAGTTTTACCACCTAGAAGAGGTACCTAGAAGAGTTTATATTCCTTGTATAATCACACATCTTAATAAAGTCAGCTTGCCTAAAGTTGAATACTCTAGCATTGGAGAATGCAGACTTAACTTGCCAAAAAACTTCAAATGAAATTGAACTATGGTCACTTGTACCGAGTGGTTCCCCTACCTCAATACTGCTGATTCTATCAGGATTATTACACAGAACCAGATCTAGGATTGTGTTCTCTCTCGTGGGTTGAGTAACAGACTGTATCAAAAAACAGTCATTTACAACATCCAAAAACTCTTCCTCACATTTACCTTGACCTGACACAGCTTCCCAATTAATTGAAGGGTAATTGAAGTCCCCCATTACTATTGTTTCACCCTCCTGACATGCTAGTTTAATGTTATCAAAGAGCATACTACTGACGTTACTGTCTGAGGCTGGTGGCCTATAGCATACTCCAACATTCAGACCTTTTTCATTTTCCCCCAATATCTTAATCCATATGTCTTCACTAACACCAAGGGGCTTCATTCCTGGTATTTCCTGAATATTAAGATTATCCTTTACATAGAGAGCTACGCCTCCTCCTCCTCTATTGATTCTATCTTTTCTTAGCAGCTTGTATCCCTCTACGTGGTACACATCCCCATCCCCTGCACCAACCCATGTCTCTGTAATCCCAACAACATCAAAGTTACTATTAGTCATAACGGTTTCCAGATCGAGAATTTTATTTTTTATGCTTCTAGCATTTAAACAAAGGAATTTCAGGGTACCACGCGTGCCTCTCTTGCCCTTCACCCCCGCCCCCAACTGCTCAGAACCACCTCTATTACAGTGCTGCTCTGACTGATTTACAAGCATTGTTTCCTCTCTACTAATAAAATATTTAGCCATGGTGTGTTCTGTTCCCTACCCATCTGACTGTATGAACTCCCTGCCCCCCCAGACCCTAGTTTAAATAACCCTCTGCTACCCTAAGCATACACTGGCCCAGTGCAGCTGTACCCCTCCAGTTCAGGTGCAACCCGTCCCGCTTGTACAGGTCACCCCTGTTCCAAAAGGAGTCCCAGTGCCCCATAAACCTGTACCCCTCTTTCCCACACCAGGTTTGTAGCCACGTGTTAAACCTCCATATAAAGGCTTGCTTCCCTTTGCTTGCACGTGGTACTGGTAGAATTCCAGAGAAGACTACCGTGGAGGTTCTTGTCAGGGCTCCCGCCCCCTAGCTGTTGTGTTTTTGTTTTTCCCTGTCCATGTGCCTTTGTTTTCCTTGTGTTCTAGCCCTGCCCTGCTCTCCGCCCTGTCTCCGCCCACCTGATTGTCTCCACCCGCCTGCCTGCACACCTGCTTCCCATCACCTAATCAGCCCAGCCCTATATCTACCCTGCTTGTCTCTGTGTTGTTTGCCAGATCGTTTCAGTGTTTTCTGCCTGTCTCGTTTCCCGCCTGTTTTCCTGTTTGGATTTTGCTGGTTTTTGCCTTGCCTGTTCCTTGACTACGTTTTTGCCTGCCCTCCTGTCCTGATTGCCTGATCTGCCTGCCTTCAAGGTTTGACCCTGCCTGTTTCTGGTTTTGATTCTTGTTTTTCCCCTTGGACTGTCTACCTGGTATTTTGACCCTGCCTGTTTTTGGACTGCCGGCTTGTTTGACGATTCTGCTTATAAACGCCTGGAATTGGAGCACTTGTGGTCCGCGTCTGAGTCCGTGCCTGAGTCCTGACAGTTCTGCTCCTAATCTTCCCCGCTAGCTCAATAAATTTTTCTTGCAGAACCCCAAACCTACCCTTTCCTATGTCATTGGCTCCAACATGGACCATGACCACTGGATCCTCTCCCGCTCTGGCCAGGAGCTTGTCCACGCTCTCCAGGAGGTCTCCAACCTGGGCACCAGGCAGGCAACAGACCATGCGAGACTCCTTGTCGCCCGAACACACTATGCTATCTACCCCTCTAATGATTGAATCCCCCACTATCCGTTTTCACCAAGCTGGATCCGAGAGGGGGATGAGTGGAAGACGGCCTTCAACACTCCATCCAGGCACTACGAATATCTCGTCATGCCATTCGGTTTAACTAATGCCCCTGCCGTGTTCCAGTCCCTGGTAAACGACGTCCTTCGCTTAATAGGTTCGTGTTCGTTTACCTGGACGACATCCTCGTTTTTTCCCGCTCCCTGTCAGAACATGTCCAGCATGTCCGACGTGTTCTCCAGCGCCTGCTGGAGAACCACCTGTACGTCAAGGCGGAGAAGTGCGAATTCCACCGTAGCACTATCTCCTTCCTGGGTTTCATCGTCACGGCAGGGAGCATGCAGATGGACCGGCTGAAGGTCCAGGCGGTGGAGGAATGGCCACGTCCCGCCTCCCGTCGGGAGCTGCAAAGTTTTCTGGGATTCGCAAACTTTTATCAACGTTTTATTCGCGACTACAGCACGGTGGCAGCTCCCCTCACGGCTCTAACTTCGGTCAACAGGGCGTTCACCTGGTCCCCGGAAGATGAAGGGGCGTTCCGCAACCTGAAGTCCCGTTTTACCTCGGCGCCCATTCTGACACAGCCAGACCCTGCCCGGCAGTTTGTGGTGGAGGTGACGCTTCGGATGTGGGAGTGGGAGCCGTCTTGTCGCAACACTCATCGGCTGACAACAAGCTCCACCCCTGCGCCTACTTCTCCCACCGCCTTTCGCCCACTGAGCGAAATTACGACATCGGCGACCGGGAGTTGTTGGCCATCAAGCTGGCGCTGGAGGAGTGGAGGCACTGGCTGGAGGGGGCTAGTCTGCCGTTCCTGGTGTGGACCGATCACAAAAATCTAGAGTACATCAGGTCGGCTAAGCGCCTTCCATTTCGATTCCACTTTCCAAGCGATTCCACTTCACCCTGTCTTACCGCCCGGGAACCAAGAACCGTAAGCCAGACGCTCTTTCTCGTCAGTTCGCCCCTGCCGAGGAGTTACCTCTCTGGCAGAATACAAAGTATTTTTCAACGGCAGTTTTTCTGACAGTAAAAAAGTACCTTGCGGTGTTCCACAGGGGAGTTGCTTGGGTCCACTTTTTTATTTTCAACTTTTTAAAACAATTTACCAAATGTTGTTAAAAATGCTGAAGTTTGTTCTGTGCATCACCAACTTTAGTGGAACTGAGGGATAATCTAAAAGTTGAGTTGCAAAGCATTACTAAATGTGTGAGAATTAACAAATTAGTACGAAACACTGATAAAACTAAATGCATTGTGTTTGGTAGCAGGAATGTTCTTGCTAACTCTTCTGCACTCAATTTGTCTACAGATGGGATATTAATTGAGCAGGTCACTAAAACCAAATTACTGGGCATTAAATTAGATCATTTACTGTCTTGGTCTAATCAAATTGATCACATTGTCTCAATGATGGGTAAAGGCATTGCAATTTCACGGATATGTTCTGCATATGTTCTATCTTCTGTTATGATTGATGTATTTCGGTCACTTGTTTTGTCACATCTGGAGTACTGCCCAATTGTTTGGTCAAGTGCTGCTGAGAAACACCTGAAAAACTTTAAATTGCACCAAACAGAGCAGCCAGATTAGCTCTTCTTTGTTCTTTCCATAGTAATGTGTGTGAGATGCATAAACAATTATCATGGCTTACAGTGGAGGCTAAATTAAAATCTTGTCTTCTGTTATTCATGCAAAATGTTATTTGGAACAATACACCATACTAAATTTGCGAAAAACTAGTATATTCAGGTTTTTGTCATGGGTTTAATAGATCTCAAGCGAGTACTAGTCATTTGGTGGTGCCAAGTCCACAAATAAATTGTACGATGAGAACTGTTCTTTATAGGGCTTCCTTTGTTTGGAATATGCTCCCAATCAACATCAGACAGACAAAAAATAGAGTTTCTTTCAAAAAGTCGATAAAACAAAATCTGATGAATCTTAAATAGATGTTATTGCGCTTATTATTGTGTCTGAACCTTGGATTGTTTTTATTCCATTTTGTTGCTGTTGCTGTTGTTTGTGAGAATTTTGTCTTGGTTTTCAGTGCAGGTTTTTATTGTTTAGTGTTTCATATGTAGAGTAATTGTACTTATTTTTTGAAGCTTTGCCTTGTTTTGTTTTTTGTTTTTGTTGCTTTCGATACAGTATCATTTTTAATATTGTTTGTTTTAATTGATTGTTATTGCTGTTGAGTGGATCCCAGGAAGACTAGTGACCACTATGTGGAAGCTAATGGCGATTCCAATAAAGACTAAAGAATAAACAATAAAAAACATCAGGCTTTGCAATCATGGACACTTTAAACTAATGTTCTGATTGGTATGTTTGTAGCTCTGAAAACGAAAAAGAAAAAAAATGAGATTTCTTATTTGACTTTGTACCTGTGCAGAGAAAAGTTTTCAGTACAAATCGCAGAAGAGCAAATATGCTTCCACAAAACATTCTGGGTAGCAGCTACAATTCATGTCAGTTTAGTTCCAAAATGGCAATCAATTTACTGTCAAGAGACAAGACTGTTCACTGCACATCTGATGAGGACCCTGCTCAGAGTTGACTACTCTTGGATGGCATGGTTGAGATAGCAAGTATGCCAAACAGGTGAGAGGTGAGCGTGTGAAAGTGGGGAAATAGTATGGATAACAGTTCAGACTTCATAGCAGGGAGTGAATAATGGAGATGAATGAAGATTGCAATGTGGGACAGATATAAACATTTTATTCTACAAACCAGTATGATTAAAACAGGTCCTACTCACCTTATCCTCTCCAGTTTACAGTTTGGACTCTTTAGTCCAGCACAGAGCTGCTTCACTCCTGAATCTCCCAGGTTATTAGAGCTGAAGGTCAGTTCTTTCAAGTGTGAGGGGAGTGACAGGAGAGTTGTGGCCACAGTGGCACATGACTTCTGTGTGACATCACAGCTGTCCAGTCTGCAGATGAGAGTTCAGAACAGGGTTCAACTTACACTGAGGCCCGGGATGGCCCAGCCCCCTTAGTTCTGGCCAGGGCAACCCTAGTTCCATTTGAAATCAAAGTTTGGTGGGGGGGCATTTAATTCTTTCCTCGTTTTCGCTAATTCTATAACTGGTGTGATAAATAGCCATCTCATTGGGTGTAATTTTCAGCCACACTGCAAGGAGCACTGCTTCTGCTCAGCAGCTACTCTCTGCGGTAGCAGGATCACACTCGCATGTACATTTACTGTTGTTTGTTCCTGCAAGCTACTAGCTAGCAGTTGAAAAAAAAATCCAGTGACAAGCTGATGTGAATTGCCTGCCCCAATACCAAGCTTTAAACACTAAATTATTAATAACAGAGAGAGGAAGTTAAAAAAAATGTCAAAACAAAAGCAAATCGACTTAACCATGTTTGGTTTTACCCAAGTAAAACACTACAAAGAAATATATTAATAGCTTGCTGGCTCTCCCGCCAGTTTCAGTCATGCTAGCTAATTATTTTCTAACCAGCGTCTCCTTCTCTGCCTCGACTTCAGCTTTACACATTTGGTAAAACCAAACATGGTTAAGTCAATTTGCTTTTGTTTTGACATTTTTTTACTTCCTCTCCTCTCTCTGTTATTAAGGCCTCTTAAGAAACTGTTGTGTCTACACAAGGCATATGAATTTTGTGATAATCAATGCTACAATGTATTTTTGTGTGGCAGTGGCGACGATCAGTGAATGTTGTAAAGTCTGTTCTGTGCTTAATAATTGTGATGCGCAGCACTAATAGTGAAAATGAATGAAATTAAGTAAGAGGTGTGCACACCTTGACATGTTAATTTTTTTTTTTTTTAATGCCGCACAGACATTTCAGGCAGATCCTTTCTTCAGCCTGCTTTTCTGGCAGTCATGATAACCCATTGTTTCACCACATTTATATGTTCAGCACTAATAGTGATACTAATCTTTCTATGAATTTGAGTGGATTTTCTTATTGTTTGTGGTTATGGTGTGTGGCATTTTTGGTGAATACAGGTGCCTGACAGTGAGACGTTTGTGGCCTATTGCTGTAGGTAATTGTTGCCTCATGTACAGTATTTGCTCTGACGCGATTCATTTCCGTATCATCTCTCCATTTATGCATCCGGGTGAATTTAGTAATAATTCATGATACCTTTGTGTTATTATGGTGTGTGGCAGAGGTTCATCTATGATGTGGCTGTGCTCATGGCAATGTATACCTAGGCTGTATTGCTGTGCATAGTTGTTGCCTGCGTAATTGTTGTGAGGTTACTCAGTATTGTGTACCGAGTGCCATCCGTAAGGTGGGGATCTACAGTGCAACTAGCTCCTAGGACACACACCACCACTTAACAACTACTAATAATTGAGTTTGTTTATTTTATTTATTTATTTGTAGTTAAAACACACTCGGAATCACTTACGCACTATTCACAGTAGTCAGATACTGACTGCGCAACAAAAAATAAATAATCAAATAAACTTTGTCAATGTGGCAATGTCACCTACTCCTGTGACCTTACTTTTCCCTTTTATTTTTCAATTTCTTGGCAAAAGTCTACTGACAGTTGAAACTGTACACTTGTAGATAGCATTCACTTCACTGAACTGAGGTCACTCTTTGGTTCTCATCCAAAGCTAATGACATTCAATTGAAATTTAACTGAAACCTAAGAAGAGGAAGGTTGGCACACCCCTATTGTTAGCAGACCAGACTGTTGCACATCTGATGTATTTAGAGTGAACTCACAGCTGACTGCTACTGTGTTGGATATTTGGGATGCCAAGTATGCCAAACAGGTGGGATCAGTCCTTGAATGATGCATAATGGAGAATTAAGACTGCAAAGTGGGACATACCTAAACATTTTATTATATAAACTTGCAAGACTAAAACAGGTGGTCAGCCATCCTGAATGGACACTTGGCATCTATTTGGCATCTATGAACAGACACTGTAGAATTCCACTGAAACCTACTATTATGGGTGAGAACCATTCATCTTGCAATGCTAAGAGCCAACTGAAAAGGATGTGTCCAGCATTGTTTTGAGAAGAGTAAGAAGAAAGCAATGGGAATACTGTACATAAATAAGTCAGGCTGGGAAAGATAGAGAATCAGAATGAATGATTTTTTTTTAGCATTTCACTGTACCTTTGTATAGAGACCTAATCATTGAACTTTTTTTACTAAAAGTGATATATTATACAGCGCTACTCACCTCAGTCTCTGTAGTTTACAATTTGGACTCTTTAGCCCAGTACAGAGCCGCTCCACTCCTGAATCACCCAAGTTATTACATCTGAGGTCCAGTTCTATCAGGTGAGAGGGGACTGACTGGAGAACAGAGGCTACAGTGTCATATGATTCTGCTCTGAGTTCACAGCTGTCCAGTCTGCAGAATAGAGTTCAGATACATATAATATAAAAACATGTAATATTTAAAATATAATATTGACAGTGTATGGTGATAACTGATAGTGATGATAAGGTCTACAGTTCTTTTTTAAGTGCCTTATTAATTTACATCATGTACACCCTGATTATGGAACAAAATCAAATAAAATCTTTTGAAGACTTTTGCTCGGAATACCATCTACCTTTCACTAACTTCTTTAGATGTTTACAAATACTGAATTACTTATACTGATACCCAGACTGGAAGAGGATAAAAAACAGTCAGATATGGAAAAGGATTTAATTAAATTTTAAAATCACATGCCATGTATTGTGACTATCTGCACAAACACAAAATACATAATTGAAATGAAATTACATAATTGAAGTACATGTAACTAAAATACTGCCCAACTCTGTTCCTATGGAATACTACTCAAAGATGGGAAAATACTTCAAAAAAAAGCTTTCATTATGAATAGTATCATCTGTGCTAGATCTGTGATTCATTGGGCAATACATGATATTAAGGTTGATAATACCCTTGATTTTTGAGTTTTAAAGTCATTTCATGGGTGAAAGTTCAAATAAAGAGGCCATATTTACCAGTTACTAAAACGTATGTTGAGCTACCTTCACATGCTATTTTAATTTGACTTTAACAATAACAAAGCATTTTTATTTAAGAAGTGCCTTTCTGAAATCCAAAGGTGCTCTGTGATGCCATTTCAAGTTTAACTTCAAGATAAATATAAAACACGTTTTAGTTTTATTTTTTCCCTTTTTTAAACCAACATACAATTGGTGACTGCAAAAGTTATGTTCATCTTACTGCCACAACCACTGAACTTGCACTGCAGCATCTTGTGAGTTGATTGCAATTCTCCTATACACATGCATGCCTAGGGCAAAATATTTTCCACACTGTCCCACAGTGCACCGGAAACAGATGCCATCAGAGGACAGGCATACCCCCAATGCTGTCAGAGTTTGTGGGTAAAGGACCCAGGCGTAGACAATACGGCCAGTACGAAAAGGTGTTCTTTAATGGCAAGTCCAAAAACACAGGCAAAGATCAAAGTGAAAAAAACAGTTGGAGTCAGAAGCCAAAAAATCCAGTGTAAAAACAGATAACATCCAAAACAGCAGGCAAAAGAGAAATCCGGAACAGGCAGACTCGGTAACAAGCAGGAACAGAGCAGGTTTACTTACAAAAGGCGAGAATGAAACAGCTAAGACACTGAGACAATCCTGCAAAGAACAAAGAAAACATGAGGGTATATGTAGGCAGGGACATGATGAGGGAATGAGACACAGGTGTTTGGAACAGGCTTCAGGTGATGGGCATGGCCGAGTAACAAGAGGGTGGGGAGGCATGCAGGACAAGGAAATACAAGGACCTGTAAACAAAAACAAAAGACACACCCAGTGGCGTCTTTGCAAGAGCGAGAGGATGCTCACGATATACATCCCAGATGAGGGACTTGACGAGGACATCCCAAGCAGGTACCCAGCATCTCTTTTCTGAACTGTAGTCCTCCCAGTCCACAAGGTACTGGAGTCCTTGACCCCAGCGGCAGACCTCCAGGAGGCGCCAGACAGTGTAGGCTGAGGCACCATCAACGAGCTGTGGAGGAGGAGAGGCTGGAGCAAATGGGAGCTGCAGGCGCTGGTTTGATTCTGGAAACATGGATGGAAGGGTGAACCCAGTGGAGAGACAGGGGCAACTTAATGCGGACCGCCGATGGACTGATGACCTTGGAGATAGGATAAGGACCAATGAAGCGAGGGGCCAGCTTGCGTGAGTCCACTGTCAATGAAAGGTCCCGGCTGGAAAGCCAGACCCTTTTCCCTCGACGATATTGGGGGGCTGTGGTTCTCCTCTGCAGCCCTTTTCGTGCGGTCACTGGAACAGAGTAGAGCTGCCCAAGCACGCTTCCATGCGCGTCGGCAGCGCCGGATGAAGTCCTGAACTGATGGCACACTCACCTCCTCTTCCTGGGAGCTAAACAGGGGAGTTTGATAATTCAGGCAACACTGGAATGGAGACAAACCAGTAGAGGAAACAGAGAGGGAATTGTGGGAATATTCGGCCCATGCCAGAAGCTGGCTCCAGGAAGAGGGGCTCTGGGAAGCCAGGCACTGCAGAATCCTCTCCACATCCTGGTTAGCGAACTCAGTCTGACCATTTGACTAGGGGTGGAACCCGAATGAGACGCTGACAGTGGCACCAAGCAGACTGCAGAATTCCTTCTAGAATCGGGATCTGAACTGGTCAATCATTAGCTGTGCTGTTTCCTTTGTGGAGGGAAGGCTGACCAGAGGAATGAGGTGAGCAGACTTTGAGAAGTGATCGACAGCGGTGAGTATTGTGGTGTTAACACCTGAAGAAGGAAGACCGGTTACAAAGTCCGGGGCGATGTGTGATCAAGGATGTTGGGGCACAGGCAGGGGTTGGAGCAGGCCAGCAGGGGGTTGATTCAATGTCTTATTCTGGGAGCAGACAGGGCAGGCAGAGACAAAGCCATAGATGTCATCAGGCATGGAGGGCCACCAGAACCACTGATGGAGGAAGGCTAATGTCCTTCTGGTGGCAGGTCAGCCGGGATGAGTGGCCCCACTGCAGAACCTGTGCATGGGTAGAGCTGGGCACAAACAAACGATTAGTGGGGCAATCATCTGGGGTGGGATCATGTTGTTAGGCTGCATGGACTATGGTCTCCACATCCCAGGAGACAGCTGCCACCAGTCCATGTTCCATCATGATGGTAGGGGGGTCAGAGGTGTCTTATGATGTGCTAAACTGGTGACAGAGGGCATCTGGCTTAGCTTTCTTTAACCCTGGGTGGTAAGACAGGGTGAAATTGAAGCAGGAAAAGAATAATGCCCAGCGGGATTAGCAGGAATTTAGGTATTTGGCAGAATTGATATATTAGTGGTTCTTATGATTAGTCCATACCAGAAATGGAGTCTCTGTGCCCTCCAGCCAGTGGCGCCATTCATCAAGCATGACTTTAACCAGCAATAGTTAGAAGGGGAAAGCAAGTGGGAGAAAAATGCATAGGGGTGCAGTTTGTCATCTTTGACCAAGTGCTGGGATAGCATCGCCCCCACTCCAGCATCCGAGGCGTCTACCTCCACCACAAACTGACGGGAAGGGTCAGGGATGATCAGAACGGGCGCCAAAGTAAAGAGGCTCTTAAGCAGATCAAAAAGCTCTTTTGGCAGTAGTAGATCTGGCCACAGTCCCGTATGAATCTTCTGTAAAAATTTGCAAACCCCAGGAATCTCTGTAACTCCTTGCATGTGTTGGGGGTAGGCCACTTCGACACAGCCCTCACCTTCTCCATGTCCATCTGTATGCCGTCCGCCAAGATGACGAGGCCCAGAAAAGAGATGGACTGCTGGTGGAAGGAGCACTTTTCAGCCTTGACATAGAGCTGGTTCTTGAGGAGCCATTGTAGGACATGTTCCTGGACAGACTATCGGTGCATGAGGAGTGTTAATGACATGCAGTGTGATCTCCTCGCAATGGTTACCCAACAGGAGAAGACTCATCATGGGGACATGGGTGATGCTGGCCAACCTTTGGCCATTCAGAGCACTGGCCACTAATAGAAAGTGAAGCACGGAGGTAGGTAGCCGCCATCGAGCCACCAGAGAAGCATTGATGAAACTTTCATCTGCGCTGGAATTGATGAGGACCGAAAGGCAGTGCTGTTGTCCCCCCCCACTCCAAGGTGGCATGCAGGAGAGTGCGGAGGTTCAGGGAGAATTGCGTGGGGGTTACGCTTCACTAGAACTCCCCAGTCTACTGGTGAGTGCAGGCTTTTGCTGGACAAGAGGCAATAAATGGCCTGGCTGGCCACAATACAGACAGAAACGGGTGTTAATTCTTCTCTGCCTCTCAGTGGATGTCAGACGGGTGCTGTTGACTCGTATAGGTTTTGGTTCAGGGAGCAGTTCTGGGTGGGAGGTCTGGACAAAGGACAAAACAGAGGTCTGTTGGAGAGCTAGGCATTCAGTGTCACTCCAGTGCCTCTTTCTCAGCAACACTGATACAGCTTATTTTCGATACGGATGACCAGGTATATCAGCACGTCAAAAGTGGCCAGAGGTTCACGCGTAGCCAACTCATCCTTGATGGCATCGGATAGGCCATTAAGGAAAGCGTCATACCGGGCATCTGAGTTCTAGCCGCTGGTCGTAGTGAGAGTACAGAATTCTATTGCATAGTCTGATATGGATCAGCGACCCTGGCAAATCTGCAGCATTTCACAGGCAGCCTCTCTCCCGTGTTTAGAGCGGTCAAAGACCTTTCTCATCTCTGCCGAAAAAGAACTGAAGCTGCTGCAGAACGATGCGTTGTTGTCCCACACAGGACCAAAGAATTGCAACAACCTCAAATTGATTAAGCAAAACAAACAGTAACGATTGAGAATGACTGAGCAAAACCTCAACATTAGCCACTAAAATGTAGGCTATTATGAAACATCTGTAACCTGTAACATCTGTAGCCTGTTTTAAATAAAAGGCTAGGCCTAAATAGCATCAAATGTAGCCTATAGGCTACCAGGTAACATTTTATTTTCTTGTTTTTTTCATTGCGGCAAAGTCCTCTGCTGCTGACTTGAAATCAAACGTGTCCAATGTGTCTTTGCAGCTTGCAATGCGCATAAGCTGCGTCACTCTCTCCTCCTCCAAATGACTTCACAGCGCCTTCTTAATTCGATTCTGCAGAGAGAAGCCCCTCTCTGCTGGCACGCTTGACACGGGCAGAACACAGGCAATTTTAGCCAGTGTAGCCCAGTCAAGGTACAGCTCGGCTGTTTTGCTGTCAAAACACAAATGTCCTGTTTAGGGATAGCCTTCATCATAGCTACATTTTGCATTTTTATCGGACATTTTATTAATTTATTAATTTATTTCTTTTTATAAATTTTACCAGGTAAAAACCGGTAATTACGGGATAACGGAAACCCTGCCACACAGACAAACAGGGAGAAACCAAGTAGCTCAGGCCAAAGTGCTGACAGATGCTCCTAGGGACCTGATCATGTCAGGCTGCTGAAAGTGATGTAGTAAGGGGATGCTGGCCAACCTACCAACCCTATCCCCAGCAGAAGGAAGCCAATTTGTTCCACCACTGTGGGCTCTCCATGACAGTCAACAAATGACACAGCCTGTTTTGAAAACACTATCGTACTCAAACTAGAAGCTTTTACTATCTGAGCCATCTGAAAGTCAAAAAAGTTACGTTTAAAAGTTTGAAAGAAATTATAACAATGAAACAAATTTAAAAATAGGCCTGAAACATGAGGTTTCAGCTTAGACTTGAGAGAAAGGACAGTGTCTGACCCATCAGTGTGCTGTGGAAGGGAGTTCCACAGATTGGAGGTAACCAAGCTAAAATCTCTATTGCCCATGGAGAGAAGCCTCGTGTCGGTGCAAATCCATGTGGTGCTTTATAGATCAGCAGTAAGCTTTTGAAATAAGTTAAGTATCTAACGGGGAGCCAGAGCAGCTTTTGTAGAGCAGCAGTAATGTGTTCCCATAAGTGAGTGTTGCTGCAAACTCTGATAGTTAAGTTTGTATGCACTGGATAACACAAACGGACCAACAGTCTCCCCCCGCCCCCCACTTGTATTCACATTTGTAAAGATGAACAAAAGAGATTAAAGATGTGGTGTTTATGCACATTACAAGGTATGACTACCAAATGCAATGACAAAACAACTATTCCTCCATAATTTCATTGGGTCACCACCCGACAACAACAATGTCCTGTGCTTTTAAGACTAAGAGGCTTGTAAATTCAGGCACTTAACAATATTCTTTGAAAATGTTTTACATGCGTCTATATAGCATCTGAACAGTCATGCCAAACTTCATCCAGATGGGGTAATCTCACCTTCAGTTACAGATTCAATGGAGAAAAACAGGACAAAAAAGAATAATAGGCTTCCTTTGGTCTTTTTAGAGGAGTAGTCTTGGAGACATGACCTAAAATGGCGGCGCGTACGGACGCAGCGGCTCAAGGCTCTCTATTACCCACAATTTCGTTGTACCCCCACCGTGCAATGACAATAAAGTCTATTCTGATTCTGATTTGTTCACATCACAATATACTCCCCAATAAAACTCTGATTCTGATACACAATGAATATGTTACACAATGAACAAAGTAATGATTCTGAAAATATTGTCAGTCATCTGCATTATTAATACCATCATAATACTTACACAGCCTTCCTGCAGTTCTTCACAACTGCAAATAGTCTCTGATGACCTACTGTTGAGGTGTTATATGTCTTCAAGTCAAACACATCCAGGACCTTCTCTGACATTAGTAACACAAATGCCAGGGCTGAACATTGGTCTGGTTCCAGCTTTTTAGCAGAGAGTGCTCCAGATCTCAGGGAAGTCTGTATTTCCTCCACGAGAGAGTTGTTATTCAGTTCACTCAGACAATGGAACAGATTTATAGCCGTCTCTGCTGAAGATACTTCTCTAAGCTTCTCCTTAATGTATTCTACGGTTTCCTCAATGTTCTGTGATCTGATTCCTGTCTGTTTCAGAAGGTCTTGGAGAAGGATCTGATTAGTGTCTAGTGAGAGGCCAAGAACGAATCTGAGGAAAAGATCCAGGTGTCCATTCTTGCTCTGTAAGGCGTCATCCACTGCACTCCTGTGTATTTCAGACAGCTGTATTTTGTCACCTTGATGTCTTGATTCATCTGATCTGAGTACATTCCTGTTTTCATTTACAAATGAATGAAACACATAAAAGGCAGCCAGATACTCCTGGATGCTCCGATGCACAAAGCTGTAGACTTTCCTCTGATACAACCCAGACTCCTCTTTAAAGATTTCAGGGCATACTTCAGAGTGCACTGAGGCTTCATTGACATCAATGCCAACCTTTCTCAAGTCCTTTTCACAGAATATTAGCCTACCCCTTTCCAGCTGTTGAAAAGCCAACTGTACCAATTTCAGGATGATTTCTCTGTCTGATATTAATATCCTCTTTGAGTTAGTTTCATTGGTGTCCTGACATTTAATATTCTTGGTGGTGGACAGAATAAGCAGGAAGTATGTGTATATACCAGTCAAAGTTTTGGGGATTTCTCCACTGTATCCTTCACCTAATACTGTCTCCAGAACAGTAGCAGAAATCCAGCAGAAGACTGGAATGTGACACATGATGTAGAGGCTTCTGCATGCTTTAATGTGGGAGAAAATTCTGTTCGCCAGGTTCTGATCACTGATTCTCTTATTGAAGTACTCCTCCTTCTGTGAGTCGTTAAATCCTCGTACCTCTGTCACCCGGTGGACACACCCAGCAGGGATCTGATAGGCTGCTACAGGTGGGGAGGTGATCCAAATGAGAGCAGAGGGAAGCAGATTCCCCTTAATGATGTTAGTCAGTAGTAATTCCATTGATGTTGACTTTGTTACATCACACAAAATCTCACTGTTCTGGAAATCTAGAGGAATTTGACACTCATCCAGACCATCAAAGATGAACAAAACTTTGACTTCATCATGTTCAACACTTTTAATCTCCCTCAGTTCTGGAAAGTAGATCTGTAGAAGTTGTATCAGACTGAATTTTCTCTCTTTCTTCAAACGGAAATCTCGAAAAGGAAGAGGGAAGATAAAATTAATGTCCTGATTGGCTTTTCCTTCTGCCCAGTCAAGAATAAACTTCTGCACAGAGACAGTTTTTCCAATCCCAGAGATCCCCTTCATCAGCACAGTTCTGATATCCTTGTTTTCACCGGATAAAGGATTAAAGATGTCATTGCAGAGGACTGCAGTCTCCTGTGGGGTTTGTCTCTTGGATGCTGATCCCACACTTTCCTCCTCTATGATGTATATCTCTGTATCAATCTCATGGAGGAGGGCTGAGTGACTATACTTTGCTAAACCTAAACCTTTATTTATGAATTCAAACTTCTTTTTCAGGTCAGTTTTCAGTTTCTGTTGGGCTTTTATTATGGATTCATCTGAGGAGAGAAAATATTAGAAATGATGATGTTGAGAGTAAGATCATAAACTTTGTCATTTAGGATTCATTCCCAAGAAGAAATGCATTTCTGGTAACGATTGTCAGTCCAGGTCCGAATATTAGAGATATATATAATGAAAATAAAATTCATCCATCATTTTGACAGGGTTGCAATTCATTTTTACAGTCAGTACCTCTATAAACTTGGAGACTTCAATGACGCAAAGAAACAGTCATTGAAAACTGCATCCCTCATCACAATGTGTCATACATCAACACAAACCAGTGCTTTCAGCATAGGCAGTTGATTGGCACATATAAAATACTCATTTTCTATAAGACAGTAGAAACACTTTGAAAATATTTCAGATGTTCCATTTAAATAATCCAAATGAAGCAAAATTACACAAAAAAATCTGGGCCACCTGACAATCAATTTCTACAGGGTTACTTTTACTCCAATGCAGTCATAAAGCATTAAACTTTTTGGTGTCCAATCTGAATGAATTTTCTGTATTGTAGTGATGTCCAGACCACTGCTTAAACATACTCTGACACCCATGACCCATTGCATTTGTAGCTTTAATGGTGACCACTAATATCTTGGAGAGTGTGACTGTCATGAGTTGGTAATAACTCATAATAACTAATTTCTACATCTCATATCGTAGTTAATTGTAGCCCGATCATTTCACTCCATTATTTTAAGACTGTCCTCTTTAATAGAGGTTGTGGCTGTTGTTGCTGACATTTCATTCAGTTTAAGCTCAGCACTCATTACACTGACAATAAAGTCAGTGTATTTGGCCTTCACACAGGGCTTTAATATGCAAGCCTAACTAAACCGACTTTTAGACATATTTTAGGGAGAAATGATGGCCTTGTTTGTTTGGAGGTTGCTACTTTAGCTCAGAATGACAGACACAGTGGATCCTGTCTGTATAGAAACACCTACCTTAGATGGAAAACACTTAATAGATAAAACAGTTTTCTGGCAAAATGTGTAAATTTAATGGAACAGTGATGAATGTAAAAATGTATTTTTAAGACACACACACTTACTCATTAGTGGAGAGAGCTCATCTGTAGATGAAAGAAAACACAATTAGCTCACAGAAAAGGGAATTACTGAAATGCAGTGTTGAATTTTCCACAGCAGGTTTTATAAATTCATATAAAGTGTTACTGAAAAAAAAAGTGTTACTACAACTGTAAAATTGTATTGTAAATCACACGCTCATATTCACTACTCACCTTTGTTTTGGGGAACCCGCTCTGTAGATGCAAGGAAACAGAGTTCAGGTATTTAAGATATATAAAGGAATAGAGAATAACTTAAATAAAATAATTAAAAATGTGTAATAAATTCTTCAGTATGTCTGAGACACAACATTATAGTTTTATTTTAAGCCAGACACACACACAAACACTACTTACGCATTAGCTGGCCCAGCTCATCTGCAGATAAAAGAATGAAGAATTAACTCACTACGAACAGAATAATTAAAATGAAAATATTAGGATGTGCAATGCCATGGTCTTTGAAAACCTGTGATTTATCATGGAAAATAAAGTTTTCACTTAAATGATAACTATTAAAAAGCACTAATAACAAATTAATAAATTATAACAAATTATAGCAAATGTTAATACCTTTTAGATATCAGTAGGAAATTAGTGCAAACATATTTGTAACTGTATTAATAAATCTGCATGTACTGTGTCTTGTTCAATGTCAAAAATACTCTTTTATATGGATTCTTGGGAGAGCTCATAGTACAGTCACTGGGCTACATTAGGTCACTGGGGCAGCAGTGTGGCAGTAACGGGCTCATAGTACAGTCACTGGTCTACATTAGGTCACTGGGGCAGCAGTGTGGCAGTAACGGGCTCATAGCACAGTCACTGGGCTATATTAGGTCACTGGGGCAGCAGTGTAGCAGTAAGGGGCTCATAGTACGGTCACTGTGTGATTACAGACTGATTCAACATCACAGAGTAACCACAATCCATTCTGGTTGACTACCTGCAAAACTTCTTGGCAATACAGCTTCTAATGTGAGCTAGAGGACACATGACTTTGCTTTCTTTTTTGAGATCAACAGCTGTAATTTATGTTAGTAAAGTACTTCTGAGTTCACCAGTTTGTGATATTCAGTGACTCTGACTGCTGATATTATCATGCAACTTCCTCTTTGGTATTCCTCTGGTGTCACAGTCCAAACAGGCCTACTGGAACATCTGATCCGTAGCTGAACAACTCTAGTAAGTTTGTTTGAATTGCTCACCAGGTACATTTTTTTGGACTGTGTTGTATTGTTGAGGCATAATTAACGCACATTTGTAGTAAAATAAAAGATGGGGATTATGGCTGTATGTGTAAACATAATTCATTGCGATTTCTATTCACTGGGTTTAATGACACTGTCACAAATAAAACAGATTCTTTGTTAGGCTTTGTCCCAAGAGAGAAAAAAGTTCAATTAAGCAATCAATAACTGGTGATCAATGACCTGTACAACAACACTTGATTGACAGAAATTGCTAGCTATGCTAGATATGACAGTGTAATAAGAAGGCTACTTAACTAGCTGTCTACTGTCTACTTATGTTATTTAAATACTAACTTTTTGTTACAGTTTACAAGCATGTTTTTTAAGCAATCTTATTATACAGCTAGAAATACAGAAATAACAAAGCTAACAAACTAGCTAGCTATACTAGCTGGCGCGTATAGGCATCTGTGGCTAGCAAGTTAGTGCAGCAGGTAGCTGCATTTCCACAAAGTGACACATTTAGTCAAACATTATACATGCTTGATGGAATAAGGTATTCCATATGATATATAGTGTATTTAATGTATAACAGGAAACATTAACTGCCCTGGTGCTACTATTCACATTACAAAAAAATGGATATATGCCATGTCTTTGTTTGAAATTTCTCTGCATAATTAAGCCACTGACTACAGCCCTCTGGAAGATAGGGGGCTGAAATACAGCCCTTCATCAACCCCAACTCACAATCTTCCCTGATGAAAAACATTCCAGTCCATGAAAAATACTGTAGGTGGTGAATTACCTTCCTTTCTGCGCTGTTTTTTAAAGTGGAAAAATATAACTGATCCAACAAAGGCAAGAGCAGCTAGAGGGAGAAGCACAGCTAAGGCCACCTTCCAAGGGGCAGGAGGGAACATCTCAGCTAGAATTGAGAGAACCACAAATTACCATTGTATTCATTAATACAGTTTACTATGAACAATGGTCATTTCATAATATTGATTATTTTATTCAGGAATACTGTTCATTATTTTGTTTATTCATTAATGTTGTTAATTTATTTACTGTCTGAAAGCAGTTTCCCAAGAATCAGGGAGATCAAGCATAGCCCAGCAATCCATGGCCATTGGGGTGTTCACATACACAAGAGACAGAAGCAGTTTGAAGAAACCGAAACAAACAAAATTCAGGAGCAGAAATACAGAAATGAAAGAACCAAAACTAATTTGCAAAATTCCAGAACAAATGAAACTTACATTTTGTTTTACTCATTAAAAAAATACTTCAACAGTTTCCAAAAAAAATTATGCATGTATTGAGCATATTGTTAAATTGCACATGGCCAGTATCCACAGTATCAGTCAAACACCAGCATTAAACATATAAACAGTTTCTATGACCCAAATTTCTTCATCTGTGTTGGTACCGCTGCTACAACACATGCTCCTACAACATCTTCCATCTCTGCAAGCAAACTTCTACTCCACACATACTCTTCTACAACACTTTCCACCTCTGCAAGAAAACTGCTATTACAACCACACTTCCACTTCCAATAATGTAGTGTTTCACATACATATCATTACACTAGTTAAAAGAGACACATGCTGCAGGATACCATTTAACAGAACATATTCACATAATGCTCACAATCCCTTGGAGCCACGTAGCCATGTACCCCCCCCCCCCCCCCCCAGGAAAACCTTTCACATTCACATTTTATAACTGTACTGTTTTGTATTACCCCGCTCATATCCATCTAGGACCAATCAAAATTAACATTGGCAGCTGGTGGTACTACTATTTTCATTTCTAACTGACTTGACAATGCTGTAAATGTTCAATAACAAGTTATTTAGCTGCTATGGCTTAAGAGGAATACTTGCTCAAATGAATGACGGCTGTGTATGGCCACAACACCGACCAGCCTGATGATATGCATGAGGTGATGGTACAGTGTTACTTACCTGTGATGTCAAACTCTGTCTTCTTCTCCAGTCTGAGATGCTGCAGCTGAACTTGACAAGTGACCTTTTTAGTGTCTCTGTCCTGTATGATGACACGTTGTTTTACTATTAGGAGGTCCATACTCTTTGTTTGTGTCTCTGTAGATCCAGCAGGGAGACTGTTTCCATCACTGTCCAGCCAGATGAGTTCAGGCTGAAGATCCCAGCCTTTAGATTCACACAGTAGGCTGATGCCCCATTCTCTGTGTCCCTCCATGGAGATCACTGGTTCATTTCCTACAGAGACACAAACTCAATACCTTATCCAGGTTACAACACCTAAATTACCATGTTTGAACTTTGATTGCTTTTTGAAAGCCAAGTCTCACATCTATACATATGTGATCACGTAAAAATTGAATTCAAATTCACTCTTAAAGTTATTTGTGTTGGGCAGTTAGAGTGCTGACCTCTTACTTCAATTTTAATAGAAGCATCATCATCCCACTGTTGAGACTGAATGAAACATTGATACGTTCCCTCATCAGAGCCTCGTACTCCCGTAAGTTTTAGCGAAGCGTTGCCTTTCTTCAGTTCCTCCGGGAACAGTGCTGTCCTTCCTTTGTAAGATGGGATCTGATCCTCATTCCTATTCTCTTTCTCACGGTAAAGATGCACCAGTATATCTACAGAATGAAGTCTGATCCACTCCACACGCATGCCCTCAGCATTGATGTTGGGCTTGAGATAACAGGGCAAAACAACATCTTCACCAACATGAGCAACAACAGGATCTGCTGGACCAAGAACCTGGAACATCTCTGGAGATAAAAATACAGACTGAGACTGCAGATGGATCGACAGCACAGGCTGCCACTGCAGCCGCACCAACAGCACATACTGAGATTTCTCATTTTATGAAAAACAATGTGTCACATAGCATTAGACACACACTTTAGATGGCAGTACTGCAGTGAGATTGCAGGTGAACATGTGTTCTACCTGGTCTGGAGATAGAAGTCTGGTGGAGGAGCACAAGAATTAAACACAGATACTCTGACCCGTCCCCCTTCATGTCTGGAAGAGATAATGGCAGAGAAATTAAAAAAAGAAAAAAAAAACATAAAAGCAAATCTTCGAATTTGTAAATAATCTGTTCATTACCTATGCAAATGTAACCTGTTAATAGTGCATGAGTTTGATGTCATGTTAGTTTTTTTCTCAATTTCTTACACGTGATTCCTGAAATGTTATCTACCTGACAATGGTAGCATCACTGCAGAGGCATGTCAAGGATGAATTTAATTTGCTACAGAAAGCTTTTTATCCAAGGTGTCTGGCCAGGAAGAATATTGGGTGTGACATGAATGAAAATCTATGGCCTAATGCAATTGAAAGGCAAGATATGGGATAGTAAATATTTATGTATTGCAGACAGCCTTAAATATTTTCTTAATTGTATGTTCTTTTTTTTTTTTTTTTTTAATCAGGACTGAACAATTGCAGGTCTAAACATTTGCTTTGATGTTGGGGGTTGTTTTTGGTATCTGTAATGCAGAATTTCTTATTCTGTTTTCTTTTTAGAGATGATTTTGTTGATGGTATGTTGAGTTTTGATCACACAATAAAATTCCATCATGCATTTCTCATTTTGCAAACTGAAACACAGTTTCGTTGTTTGTGACACCTGTTTTCAAAATTGGCTCAATTGTTTGTAACAATGTATTTTAGCAATCAAGAAAGGCTAAATTAACAGCGAGATGTTTTGCTGAAAGATGTGCCAGGAACAAGTGGGTGAAAGAGAAGAACAACTTGGGGGTGTAAGAAAAAGAACGCACATGTTGTGACAGGAAGGGGAAGGGATGTGAAGGCATCCAAACATTTCAAAAAAAGTTTGAAGAAAGAACTTGTAGGCCATGGCATAAATCATAGCAGAGGAGAGACTGGATGGACAGTGAGATGTCATGTACAATTGATCCTTTGTGTATTTTGTGTTTTAGAAAATTTTGAAATTGAAATGTATCATTTTGCAAAATGAAATACAGTTTGGTAGGTACTATTCACTATTTTCACAATGTGAAGATCGTTTTGTTTAGGAAGTGTCGTGTAATTAGCCAAAATTGGGCTAACTGTTAACAGCACCGAGCAGGAGTGGGGGTGTGAGGACACTGGATTTTTTGGTCCATGTGCAGTCTTTTTTGACCAGATTTTTTAAATAAATGAACATAAATTAATCATTGCTTTTTAAAAGGCTATGCCTTGTGCTTTTGCATTTGTGATAATTTTTTTCTAACTTGACTTGGTTATGTATTTATGTATCCTTTACAAATTTAATTTAAATTATGTATTTCACATATCCTTGCTATAACACACAAATGGAGTGCACCTGTAATCTAGTTCTGTGCTGAGATGTGTGTGAATAAGAATGCAGCCTGACACCGTGGAAAAGGACGTTTTAAAGGTACGGTGCAAGTGTCCTGATTGGCTGGTGCAGGGGCATACTTTTATCACACCCTCAGCCCATTACAAAGGTAATCCCAGCCCTTGTGCACTTTATGCCATGTGTGTGCACTGTTTAAATATAAAAAATGATTCAGATATGCCATTTTGATTCTAATGCCAGGAGTTTTCATTTGTGTTTGGTAACAATGTGACTTCCATGTAGGGCCCAGTATGTCCTTCCTGCCTGCTGTTTCTATAATGTCCCTTATCACTGAAGCCCATACTGTAATACTGTTCCTGTCTGCTGTTATGATAAGGTGATAGGTGTTCTTACCTGATCTCAGCCTGTCAGGCAACAGCTATGCTGGGGGCTCCAGATGTTCCCTCTCACATTGGACCAGTTGCAACTCCTGATAAAGAATGGATACTCTTCAATATTGAAGGCGAGATCACGCAGACAGACCTTCCGTCTGTCTGCACTCTGTGCTGAATGCTGAAACACTTTTACTTTCAGTTTCTCAATGTACACCTTGCCTCTTACACAACATGCCTAAATATCTTTCTTGCCCCCTGTAAATAAATTCCACCATCAGCACCTCAACGCTGTTCCTTCGTCTTCTGTGTCCTCCACCCTCGGCACACCCTAAAACCAACTCTTAGAGAGCAATACATGTGACATTGTCTAAAATCTATTAACACTAAACTCAAAATAGCCTTCTCTCTCATTCCAATCAAAACCTACAAAACAATTCTGAAAACACAGATACCATTATATGAATGCTCTTACTGAACTCTAATTTCACGCTGGTGGGATAAATCAAAAACACTACCATGAAAATGATTTTATGCTTTCAGCCTAATCATATACTTATATCATATACTTTACAGATGACCTGTTACAAACTCACAAAATGACAGGATGAATACAGAAATACAATGGTAACATACAAAGCAAATATTTTTGTCCAAACACATTTTGTTCAAATACAGCAAGTGAAAAGTCGTACAGCTTCTGTAAACAGAAAGGGAAAGTACCAAGAAAAAACTCTCCACCCCTCAAAAAATCAGTAAATCACTGTAAATGCAGTAATAAGATTCTAAGTAATAAGACTGTTAAGTAATAAAAACTTCCCTCTGATTCTTATTGTATACCTCATGTAACTGCCCCCTCACATGAGGTGTGTATTGTGTGTGAATATGGCTATATATAGTGTGTATATAGTGCGTATAGAGTGTGTCTGTGTATACATATTCCTCACTGGTGCTCCTCCTGGGGCTGTACTGATACAGAGCTACCATTGGGTTGGGGCCAGTCTTAGTGCACAGCCCTGACTGTACTTCCTTTGATAAGCAGATTTTAAACCTGCCTCTAAAACCTGTCAATGACATCATCAGGTGGCTCTGTTTATTTTTCCAATGTATCAACCGTCATCAGTCATCTGAACACTGAACTGAACACGAATATCAGATGGTAGCATTGGTAGTAGCTGTTTTTACCTGAAAACAAAATGATGGTATCTGGCTCTTAAGGGAAATAGCTAGCCTACCCTAGTGTATAGTTATGTGTGCGGGTAAAATAAATAAACAAACCCCAAAACGTGGTGCAAAGCAGGGCCCTGTTTCAGAAAGCAGGTTTAGTGAGTTATTTGACACAGAGTTGAAGGAAACTCTGGGTTTTCGGTTTCACCAAACCAGTTCAGGTAAACTCTAAGTCAGTTACTATGGAAACATACTCCGTGACGCTAACCTGCTTGCTGGCAGGTTTTCTTCAGCTAACCCTGAGTTTCTCCTCCTCTTTAGCTGAAGCCTGCAGACTGAAGGAGGCGTCAGACATGGCATGTCATCGCACGTACTCAGCAGAAATCTCCGTCAGGAGAGGGTGATCAGACCCCGCTTTGATGTTTTGTCATTCCCTGATGATTATCTGTTTGAGCGTTTCCGTTTTTCTGCACAATCGATCATCTATCTGAACAATATTCTCAGCCCTCATATCGTTCATATGACACATCGTGGACATGCTCTCAGTTCGGAACAAATTCTTTGTGTTGCACTTCCTTTTTTCTTATTTTTTTGTCAACGGGAGATTTCTAAATAACATCGTTGACGCTGAGCATATTTGCTGTTTAATATGCTGTTTAATTAGGCAAAACAACATCACAATTGCTTGTAATGAAATTATACCTTAGGCCTACCTGTTCGAACTATATTTTTATATTTCATCTTTAGCTGCTGCCAAGTAGGTTTTGTGCCTGTTGGGTTGCACCTGCATAAATATTAAACACATATACACGCACATGGAACGTGGAACACTCGAGATAAAACTTTTTTCTTTTTTTTTAAATTAATACTCACGCATTGACTCGGTCAGCAATTTTCTGCTGCTACCATACTATATACTATACTATACTACTATATATACTCTATATTCTGCATATGCATTCATTAATATTTCTAACTCCACTGGGGAGAAGTAGGAGGATCGAGGCCTTTTTTCTCCTCTTGCCATGATTAATCATGTTATCTGCGTTCCATTGATGAGGGCATTTTATCTCCTCATGTGTGCTTTACTCAGGGTTAACTCAGAGTTGATTGAACTACTTGTTATCACCTGTTATCACCTGTTCTGAAACCAAAAATTCTGAGTTTGACAGCTCAGAGTTAGTCAACCCAGAGTTCAGGTTTAAACTCAGAGTTTGTTAAACCTGCATTCTGAAACAGGCCCCAGTTTCACTGTTGGTCATAGGCTCACTAACATAAGTGATTGGAGGATGTGTAGCCAGCTTTGGTCATTTTTCTATTATTGTTATATTAATTTTGTTTTTCAAATATGCACCCAGATCCTATTTTACAGGTCTGATAATAGGCACTTTTGTAGGACTATTAATTAGTTGCTTGGGAACTAGAGGAGGGCAGCCAAAGAGCTGATCTGGATCAGGTTGCCAGCCCATGATTTCACCTATTCATATTCTCTGCATTAGCAAACTTAGCAAGTCTATCTGAGCCATCCCCTAGGATGGTGTAGTAGGTTGTAGTTGCTTGATACATGGTTGTCCACTTCCTTCCCTAAGAAACACAAGTCTCTAGTGAATTTTTGCACAACATGGTTGTCACTCTACAGCAAGTCAAAAGTAATCAAGCAGTCTTGAGTTTACGATAAACTAAAGATGTGTAAGACCAGCATTCCTCATTATCAAATAGAAGACAGAAATAAATAAATGTATGTAGAAATGTGGAAATAAATGCAGGTAGCAGCACAGAAATGTAGAATATTTATTTATTTATTTATTGTCAACATGTAATTATTTATTTATGGATTTATTGTCAGCATTAATTAATTAATTAATTAATTAATTAATTAATTAATAAGGGTTTGGTAAGATCTTCTTCTATTCAAGATGTTGAACATGATTTTCGTTTCATTCCCCAAAATGAAGTGGTAAAAAGCATATAAAGACCCTTCAGGGACCCCACAAGTAATTTGACTGATGCTTTGAACTGTTTATTTGAGAGAAATAAATCAATTCAGAGCAGTAGTGATCCACTGAAATAAAAAAGATCAACTGTATCAAATGCAGCACTAAGTTCTAAAACAATTAGAATATACCATTCTTCAGAGGGTTGCTAGCCGCGAGTGATTAGCTATTCTTAATGAACTGAATCATTTCGGTCAGTTCAGTGAGAAGATCTAGTCCTTTTATTCCTTTGTTAATTAAGAAGATCTGCTTTATTGACTTGCTGATTTGTTTGGGTCCTCCACTGTATTTTTCCTATTCAGTTTAGTGGTATTCAAATAAGCCAAGTCATCTTGTCACTCAGCTAGAATCCAATTCTTCTTAATAGGGTTATAGTCTAAATGTTTCACTCACCACTTTGAAAGTACATATAAATCCAATAGGCCTTTTGATATTTTCTTGTCTTTATTGGTTTAGCAGGCTATAGCACAAGGTAGTCCCAGAAAAGTGCTTTTCGTCAGCATGAATTGATCAACTCTCAGGCAGTAATGCTAGCTAATTGGTTAACTGGTCCCTGAGAATTTTCACTTTATCTCAAAATATAGCAGAGATTGTTGCAAAAATACACGGACAATTGCAAGTCTATGCCATTTTTTGGTAGTGGATGCCTAAACCTGACATGGAAAACATGAAATAAGAAATGAGCTTATGAGATACAATGAGCAGTTTATATAGGACTACATTGATTCTTAACTTTTATGTTGACATATTATGAATAAAAAGGCAAATATGTATTGATCGCTGACTCATAATTTGGGGCACATACAGTGCATTCAGAAAGTATTTGGACCCCTTCACTTTTTTCACATTTTGGTATGTTGCAGCCTTATGCTAAAATCGTTTAAATTTATTTTTTCCTCATCAATCTACGCTAAATACCCCATAATGACAAAGTGAAAGTGAAATTTTAGAAATTTTTGCAAATATATTAAAAATAAGAAACTGAAATAGCATATTGATATAAGTATTCAGACCCTTTGTTATGACACTTGAAATTTAGTTCAGGTGCATCCCATTTCTCTTGATCATCTACGAGATGTTACCACACCTTGATTGGAGTCTACCTGTGGTAAATTCCATTGATTGGACATGATTTGGAAAGGCACACACCTGTTTTTCTAAGGTCTCTCAGCTGACAATGCATATCAGAGCATAAACCAGGCCATGAGGTCTTGGCCTTGGCTTAGGGACAACTCTGTGAATGTCCTTGAGTAGCCCAGCCAGAGCCCGGACTTGAACCCAATTGAACATCTCTGGAGAGACCTGAAAATGGCTGTCCACCGAGGGTCCCCATCCAACCTGAGACAGGTTGAGAGGATCTGCAGAGAAGAATGGCAGAAAATCCCCAAATCCAGGTGTGTAAAGCTTGTCGCATCATATCCAAGAAGACTCGAGGCTGTAATCACTGCCAAAGGTGCTTCAACTAAGTACTGAGTTAAGGGTCTGAATACTTATGTCAATGTGATATTTCAATTTTTTATTTTTAATAAATTAGCAAATTTTGCTTTGTCATTATTGGGTATTGAGTGTAGATTGATGAGGACAAAATGAATTTAAACAATTTCAGCATAAGGCTGCAACATAAGAAGATGTGAAAAATGTGAAGGGGGTCTACATACTTTCTGAATGCACTGTACAAATGAAACCAATCTGACTTCATATTATGCAAACTGTGCTCAGCTGTCACATATACTATCTCTGCTGGTTTTGTTTGTTTTTCTACTCTTACCCTGGCTTCAGTTGATATGCATGCCATCAGTAGATTAGCAGAGGCTGGAACATTTTACTTCAAGTCTGATTTTAATGAGAACAGACTGTCAGAAAGCAAATTTTTACAAATGATCTTTTCTGTGAATTTGCCAGTTGGCATAAGACCAATTTTATGTCTTTTTTGTTTTAGTATTTGCCATGCAATAACTTCATAGAGGTCTCATTTTAACTGCTGCACCATGTCCACTTACATCTCATTGTTTTCTGCTCCAGTTTTGTTTCACTGTATGGACATGTGCAGAAAGAAGATTGAGTCAAGGTGCATGATTGGTTAAGGACCCCATCAGAGGAGAAAAACAGGTATTCTTATATTATACAAGACTGCACCCAGCACACATACACAATCTGTCACAAACTACCACAGATCAGACTGGGTTCTTCATTCAACAATAATGAGCACACTGTCAGGGCTCCGCCTCCTTAGCTGTGGTGTTTTGTTTTTCCCTGTCCATGTGCTTTTTGTTTCCTTGTATTCCAGCCCCACCCCACTCCCTGCCTGGTCTCTGCCTGCCTGATTGCCTCATCACCTTCACCTGCCTGCCTGCCCACCTGCATCCCATCTCCTCGTCACCCCAGCCCTATATCTTCCTTGCGTGTGTCTGTCTTATTTCTAGTTCGTTTCAGTGTTTCTACCTGTCTCATCCCCGCCGTAGTTTGTCTTGTTGATTGCCTTTTCCCGACCACGATTCTGCTTTCAGTTTCTTTCAGTTTGATTAAATGGAATGTTATCCAGCCAGTTTTGTTAGTGATCTTGGCTGTGAATATTCGTGTTGTTAAAAGACCAATTTGAACTTCTTGTTTTTAGTATTTTCCATGGTATGACTTTAGAGAAGTCTCGTTTTAACTGTTGCAGTGTTGTCCCACTGTGTGCACATGTGCTGAGTGTTGGTTTGACCTTGAAGCATGGCCCCATTAGTCTTTGTGAGAAAACAAGGTATTTTCAAGTTTACAGTATAAGACTCACCCAACACATGAAGGGACAGACCCATACAGAAAAAAATGTATTGAAATATATTTTAAGTGTCAAAAATATACATGGAATATGTTGTAAATGCATTGCAATACATTTGCATTGTTGTTTACTTATATTTGTAATATTGAAATATATTTTGAAAAAACAAAATATATGGAGTAAAGTGTGAAATATAGTCAAATTTATGAAAATTCATGAAATGCAAAATATAAGACAAAATACATGTGGTCATGAAATTGTAGCTGACTGTAACTGATGAAAGTCCTTGTTCAACTGTATGTTTCAGCCTCAGAAGCACCTCACTTATACAGCTTAAGAAGGGCCGAAATGTTCTGTTTTTTGAGCAGTTTAGGAATTGCTTCTACCTCCTCTTTCCCTACACAACAACAATAGATTTTGCTGCTGTATACCATATTACATACTACTGTACTATATACTGTATATTTGCATTTAAATGACTGCAATGTATGATAAATTACATTTGCTTCCCTAGGACATCAGGCTACATTAAAACAGCACTTAATTCAATTATTGCATTTATTGACAGGCTTTGATGCATGCTTTGATCTTTCTGAAAAGTAATTGTTGTTTAAAATAATATTGAAAATATGTACAGTATTTATGATGCAAGTAAAATACAATGACATTACAATAGTGAAGTTCAGTGAAATAATACAATATTAAGGTAGAATACACTCAGTGTCCAACACTGCACTTACAAAATATACACACAATATTAAATAGCTTCTTCATTCCATTATTACTACAATATATACATATATATTTCACATTGTATACAGCACTGTACATTATATCCACAAACACATCCAATAATACCCATGTTCAAGAAAATATGCTAACATAAATATATTTCACATAAAACAATTATCTCAAAGTCAAAAATATAGGCACATGTGTGTAACATACAAACAGAAATATACATATAAGTAAATATATTTAATAAGTAAATATATTGACATATATTTTACTAAAATATATATATTGGGCCAATTTTGAATATTTACATATATTACAAAAGAGCTCATCAAAATATACACTATATGGACAAAAGTATTTAGCCACACCTGTTTTTCAGGGTTTGGGCTAGGCCCCTTATCTCCAGTGAAGGGCAATCTTAATGCTTCAGCATACCAAGACATTTTGGACAATGCTATGCTTCCAACTTTGTGGCAACAGTTTGGGGAAGGCCCTTTTCTATTCCAACATGACTGTGCCCCAGTGCATAAAGCAAGGACTATAAAGACATGGTTTGATGAGTTCGGTGTGGAAGAACTTGACTGGCCCGCACAGAGCCCTGACCTCTTCCCCAGCGAGCACCTTTGGGATGAACTGGAACGGAGATTGCGAGCCAGGCCTTCTCATCCAACATCAGTGCCTGAACTCATAAATGCTCTACAGAATGAATGGGCACAAATTCTCACAGAAACACTCCAAAATCTTGTGGAAAGCCTTCCAAGAAGAGTGGGAGCTGTTATAGCTGCAAAAGGGGGACCAACTCCATATTAAAGTATATGTATTTGAATACAATATCATTACAATGTAATGGTCAGGCATCAGAATACCTTTGTCCATATAGTGTATTTCAAATGTATTTTTTTCCTATGTGGGGATATCCTAAATAATGAAATGTATGACTCCACATTGCTGCTATTAGCCCACCGTTACATACAGTGAATAGGCAGTATGTTATGAAGGTTGCAATTCCTTCCTTATGTCCAACAAAATGTTTTCAACAGTTTAGATCCTGAATAATAGTAACTATTGACAAAATTGAATGAATAAATGTATTGCAAAATGGTTGAGGGCTGCAATTCTCTGATGTGGAATCCTGAAATGATCAGAAAAAAGCTCATGCAATAAACAGAGCTTTTAGTGAAAAACACACAACTCAACAGTGGGTGCCACAAAATATATTTGAGAAAAATAACCAAGAATAACTGAAGTAGTGTTGTTTAACAAATACTTAACTAATATTCTATTACAGCAGCTAGCTCCCAGGATATACATCTGCTTTACCATTTCACAGCTACTAAAAGCTGGGTGTTTTCCTCCCTTTCTTTGCAATTAATCCGACAAAATTTAAGCAACATCAAATAGGAAAGGACTAGTGAACTGATGTTTTGATGTACTGATGTAAGTGAAACTGACATATCTATTGGAGACAATTGCTTATTGTAGGCCTACTTATTTCGAGACAAGACTAAAACACATTTACAAAAATAGCATTGGAACAAGCACACTTAAAGCAACCATATCATGACAGAACTAAACCTAGAATTAAAAAGATGAAGCGTGAAACCATGAAAATAAATGAACTTCATAATCATGATTCTTTGGTAATTTGTTGGAGCTCAGAGTCTATCTTGGATGGCAAGATGGTCACAGCTTAGGTGGCTTGTGCAGCCAGGTAAGGCACTGATGTCCCACCCTTTGAACAAAATGCGCAACCAGAACTGCTACAATAAATGTCCAGCTATTTAAATGGGCAAACATAGACATATAAGCTATGTCATTTGCCATGGATAAGGGGTTCTGCTGAGTAAATATGTGATGTTATGTATCGATCCATTCACTTAATGAGTAATAAACTCCCATCATTACTACAATCATTACTACAGTATTTGTTCAACCTAAAATGCCCAGGGGGGTCACTACAATGGACTCACTGGCCATCTTCGAATGTAAAGTGAAGACCCACCTTTTCAGATTGTATCTCGGTTCCACTTCAATCCCTGCCCTCTGAGACCTGCTACTTCCAGTTTGTCTATTTCTTTCTGTTCGTTTTACGTGTAGTATTGCAATGCATTTTGGATTCTGTGTTCTAGCGACTGATGTATGGAAGTATACTTGGCTTCCTTTGCCTAGTCAGATTGAGTTAACTTGATGAAGTTAACTTAAGGTAGGGCTTGAAGAGTGTTATTCTCACACTCACTGGTCTGGGAGTGTGCATTGTCTGATGCTGTTGCTCCCTTAACTTGAATGGTTACATGTATGTAATGTTATGTAATGTGAAATCCTTAATTTAACACGACTACAATTAAGACAATGGTGTGTTTGGTTGTTCTAATTACAGAACGGCTGAAAATATCATTAATATGGTAGACAAGGTGATAAAATTGTAGAAATGATCTTAGTGTGGCAGATACACGACCTCATACTTGACACTAATGTGCGAATTTTATTTTGAAAATCCATGTAAAAAGTCACAGCAGCCCTTGAGAAGGTGAACCGGTAGCGTATACAGTGAGTGTCGTTACATATTTTCACCACCAAGGGGCAGAGTACGTTGAGAGCACGATGTTAGTTTGTTAAACGCTCTTTATTGACAGAAATGGGATTCCTTGACCTTTTCGTACGCGCTCAATGAAAACAATACGAAGCGGTTTAAGTAAGTTAATCGTTACCTATCTAACGTTTGCTATCCCAAGACATTGAACCCGAATTACAGTAATGCTTTGCATTGAATGACAGAATAGGTTGTCGTAATTCACTTGTTTACGAGGGTATGCATTGGTTTTTAGTCAGATGTTTCGTCCCATTACGGTAGCGTTAAGTGGATAGACTAGCTGGCCCATCGTTGTTACTATCCATCATTTCCTCTTTTATGTCTTTGCCGTCTCATCATCACATGACAAGTCGTTAGACTTCAGACTCCGGGATCCTCTGAAACTTTTCTCCAGTGGACCGCCTCTCTCTGGTATGACCAGGCGCAGTAGCCTGCAGGCTTGCTAGCCACAGACGCTGGGAGCCAATTGTTCGATGGTATGCATTCTATCCCGTTACACTACATTACATTCAGTTATCTATCGCTCTTATCCAGACCAATTCCAACACAAAATAAGTGTATGCTCAGTTCAGCAGTAGCGTAAGCGTTTAGCAAGTAACGCTGACTAATGTTAGCTAGCCTCCAAACGTTAGCTTGCTCATATGGCTAGGTAACGAACCACCTCTGTTTTCTCCTTAGCTTGCTTGCTACATTCCAGAATGCCTCCGCTTGGAAGAACCAGTACCAATCAGGTCAAAAGGTAGACGCATATTGTTGTTGTTGTTGTTGTTGTTAGTCATGTGATGTGATTAGTCATCCAGCCCACTGGTCCATGTCCCTAGTCTAATTTACCTAGTTAGCTAGATCTGGTTAGGTAGTTGCTAGCCTTTCTCTCTCTCTTTCCCCTTCTCCATCTCTTCCCTTCTCCATCAGATTTGAACGATTTAAAGAACTTTTAGCAGGTAAGCACCGTAGCAGGCACAGGTAAACAGAGCACATCCCTCACAAGATGGCGCCCCCGTCCCAATATGGAACACGGCGTGAAGTATCTTCACATTCTCTTGGTTAGCGCACAGTTCGTAGCGACCAAGCTTGCAAGCAAGCATATTTACAATAAATCACATTGATGCGCAGATAGCGATATTGACAATATGTTCTACCCCTGTTGACTGTCCAGCTAATTCTTTCTGATTCGTATTTTTCTGAAATGTAAAAGGGACAATATTTGCGACACTATCACTTTAACGCCCCCAGTTGTTTCTTTAGGATCAAATAGGAACTGTTTCAGACAAGAGTTTACGCAGTCTGAACTAGGCTAGTCATTTTTCAAAATTACCACACACCGGAGTGTGACGATTACGTTTACGGGATAGCGTGACGATTGAAGTCCACCCTAGCGTATCTACAGAAAATACAGTAATTGTTTCTGTTCCCATGCAGACCAAAACTGGATATGAAGTTCCTGCAGAGATTCTGCCACATTCAGAGAGTCCTCTTCCCTTATTGGTCGAGTCAAAATGTACTGATGTTTGGGACTCTGCTCGCCGTCACGCTCTTTGGTAGGATCCGTAATGGCAAGTCGCAGGTTACATCAGGGCACATTCACTTCCACTACCCTTAACAAAACATTGAAACATCTTGCAGCAATGGACACGCAGACACAATCTATGTACCAGTGTAATAGGAATGCAAGTCTCAGGCTTTAATGTCCATAGGTATATCTAACCCGTTTCAATGTACAATAATGATAAAAATTTAATGGTTTTTTTTTTCATTTTTAATCAGAATCTTACCATGTGCAATCATTGTTGTTTTCCAGAACAGTTGGTCATTTACCAAGTAGGTGTCCTTCCAAGCAAGTTCTATGAGGTATTGGCCGACAAGGACTTGGATGGATTTAAAGGCCTCATAGCGTTTGCCATCCTCTTGATACTGCTGAACTCCAGTGTAAGTTAACCGTTACAGTGATTCACTTAGGGAGCACATTCATTATGAAGTTCAAAGGATGACCAAGCAGGTTGCTCTAAGCTGTCATTTTCTGCATACTCTTATCTGAAGTGTCTTGTAGATAAGAGCTGAACTGGCTCCTTCCTCCTATGCTAGATCATTCTGACCCACTAGCAGTTGTTAGGCAGCTGGAAATTGGTCATTCTCACTGAATGCTTTAAAGGCTCAGCTGGGTATAAAGGCAGCAGAGGAAGCGGTCTAGTGGTGTCCTATTGGCTTGCTTGCTCAGGTCCATTGAAAAAGTAACAAATAATTACATTATATTACATTATGTGCATTTAGCAGGCACTCTTATTCAGAGGAACATCCAGCACAATAGAAAATAATTGTATCCATTCAAGTTAACTGAGCAACAGTATCAGACCAGGCTAACAACACTCCCACACCAGTGAGGGTGAGCATAAGACCATTCAAGCCCTACCACAAGTTAACTTGTGCAGTCTGACTAGGCAACAGAATCCAAGTATACTACCATACATCAGTAGCTACAATACAGAATCTAACGTACATCACAGTACTACAATGTAATATAAACATCAAATACTACAGGTAGCAGGTGTTAGGGGGTGGGGATTGAGGTGGAACTGAGATGCAGTCTTAAGAGGTGGGTCTTCAGTCTGCATTGGAAGATAGCCAGTGATTCCGCTGTCCTAACCTCTATGGGAAGTTCACTGCGCCACTGAGGGATCAGTACAGACAGGGATCATGTCTGAGAGGAGTGATCCCATTGGGATGGGTGGTTAGTTGCTCTGTAGTTGTGGAAATGTATTTCCCTGCTTGAGACAGGTTTGTCTGTGGTTGTGTTAGCTAGGTGTGTTGTTGTGTTGGACAGGTATGCAGTTATGTTGGACTTGTGTATGGTTGTGTTGTTCATGTGTGTCGTCGTGTCGGTCAGGTGTGCAGTTGTGTTGATCCTGTGTGCGGCTGTGTGAGACATGTATGCAGTGACTGTGTTTATGTCTGGATGTGCATCTTGTCTCCCAGATGAAGAGTCTGGACCAATACATCTGCAGTCTGATGTATGTGAGCTGGAGGAAGAGCCTGACGGAGTGTCTCCACAGAGCTTACTTCCAGGGCAGGGTGTACTACACCCTCAATGTGCTGCGAGAGGACATCGATAACCCGTACGTCCCCCCCCCCCCCCACACACACACACACGCACGCACTTGAGAATAGACACGGTGCCAGACTCAACACATGCCGAAACCTGTATGTCTCTGAGACACATCTGTGCCAAACCCACAACATGATGAAACCTGTGTGTGCTCGCCCTGTCGCACACACACACAACCAAGTAAAGACAAACGTAACACACACTGAAATTCTGTGTTACCTCTGTTTCACACACTCGCAAAAGCAGAAATTAGGTGCAACACTCAGCAAACACTAAAAGGACATCTGCAGTCTTGTGCTGTCTGTTTCATTCACACACGCACACACACATACATCATTCACTGCACTGGACTCTTAATTTGCTCTGCATTGCATGTTCGCACATGCACTTGTGTGTGTGTGTGTGTACACATCAGGGACCAGCGGATCAGCCAGGACGCAGAAAGACTGTGCAAACAGCTGAGCACCATGGCCAGCAGGCTAGTCGTGTCACCATTCACCCTGGGCTACTACACCTACCAGTGCTTCCACAGGTGAGAGCGTGGGCGTGTGGCCAGTCACCACCCGTCCTGCCCCATCCTCACCCTGCTGCCGTCTTCTTTGCAGCACCGGTTGGGTGGGGCCTGTCAGCATCTTCGGATACTTCGTCATCGGAACTGTTGCCAACAAGGTGCTGATGGGGCCCATCGTGTCCACGCTGTTTGAGCAGGAGAAGCTGGAGGGGGACTTCAGGTAAGGAGCCGCTCACATCCTCAAGCCTCCACAGTGTGGGCTTCATACCGCAGATGCAGCAGCCCATGGGCAGACTTACAGGAGTCCTCCAGTATAAAGCAGCGTTTCCTCAGCCACAAAGCCAGGAGAATGCTGCAGCTTGGCGTTAGTATCTAAAGGAATATTGTCCTTTTTAAAAATAGATCTAATTCATGTACCTTTTACTGTGTAATTTTAAATATTTTCTTCATCTTAAAATTGAGCACACAACATAAATAGTATAGTATGTGTTGTGTGTCAGCAACAGGAGCTGCTGGCCCACAGTGTCAGGCTCATTTGGTGTGGTAGAGGATGGTGTGCTGCGTGTGTAATTAAACAAGGAGAAGGTCATTCTCACTTTACTGAGACTGAAGATTAGTGTATAACCTCCTTTGTGGTTGTGGCTCAGGTGATGAGCCTGTTTTGTGTTTCTGTTCCAGGTTCAAACACATGCAGATCCGGGTCAACGCTGAGTCCGCTGCTTTCTACAGGTAAGCCAGTCCTACACTGAGGGACTCGTACCACAGTGCTGACTTATCTGGGTTAAATCTGAATATAAACAGCTTCCCCATGAGGGCTTTGGTCTTGGATGAATGATGTAGTATGTGCAATGCCATACAAAGACAAGGGGGCACCCCAGAGCCTGTCTGATCTAGGGCAGATGGCTGTATAATAAAGGTTGTTGTTATTGTGTGTGTGCGCGTTTGTCTTTATGTGTATATGTGTGTGCATCTGTGTCTCTATGCACATGCGGTCGTGTGTGTACATCTGTGTTTATGTATGTGTATGTGTGTGTGTATACCTCTGTTTGTGTGTGTCTTTGTTCATGTGTGTGTTCTTGTGCATGTGTTTTTGCGTGCCTGTGTGTGTTTGTGTGTTTGCATGTTTGTATGCAGGGCTGGTAAGGTGGAGCACATGAGGACAGATTGCAGGCTCCAGGCCTTGCTGCACACTCAGAGAAGGCTGATGAACAAGGAGTTCTGGCTTTACAGTAAGGGTTCTTGCTCTCTTCTCTCCTGTGCACCTCCTCTGCATTATAGGGCAAAACAGATTTTAGTGGAAACTATTCATGTCTATACACTACAGTATAGCACATGATCAGATTTCACAATAAGAGTCCCAGCACACTTCTTCACTCTACACTTGCCCACACAATATTTTGGATACATGCCAGTGCCAGATGCAAGAAATTTTCATCATGCCAATACATTACATTACATTTTTGGCATTTAGCAGACACTGTTACCCAGAGCAGCTTACAATTTACAGAGCAGCTTACAATTATCAGTTACAATTTTATCCATTTATACAGCTGGATATTTACTGAGGAAATTGGGGTTAATTACCTTGCACAAGGGTAGAGCAGCAGTGTCCCAGCAGGGAATTGAACTGGCAACCTTTTATTTTTGAGTCCTGCTCCTTAACCACTATGCTACACTGCCGCCCCCTGCATGGTCTCGTTCTACTTATAATTACATGGTCTAGTTCTATAGCTATTGCTCACCATATGAAACACATTATGGACAGGTTTTAGACTACAGTAATCGCTGCATGCTGTAGCATGCTGTAGCTGTAGGCCTACTGTCCACTACACTAATAAATGTATAATAATGTAATAAATGATCGGCTCCCGAGTGGCTCAGTCGGTAAAAGCACTCATTCTGAGTGCAGACTGAACGCTACGGCCCGGGTTCGATCCCAGCCGTGTTACTAGCCGACAGTGACCGGGAGCCCACAGGTGGAACGCATTGGCTTTGTTCCGCCAGGGATAGGGGTGGGTACGTCGGCAGGGGCTTCGGTCCCATTAGCAACAGCGACCCCTACTGGTCGATCGGGCGCCTGTGGTCCACGTGCCAAAGCTGCATATGAAATGTCTTCCTCCGACTCATCTCTGTGCTAGCTTGGCTTGTGGACCACAGTGTGAAAAGAAGCAGTGGCTGACATCACATGTCTCGGAGGACGGCACGTGCTTGTCCACGCTCTCCTGGATTGACTGTGGGGGCTGTGCAATGGGACCGAACCCCGATGACAAATTGGGCATTCCAACAATTCAGGGAATTGGCCATTTCCAAATTGGAGAGAAAAATGCAAAAAAAATAAATTAATAAATGTATGATCTGTGTGTAGGCCTGCTCTTTCTCACAGTAATCCGCACATTGATGTTACTCAAACCCATAGTGTTCAAAGCATAGCGCTTAGGGGTTGTCCTCTGTTTCCCTCCTCTCCCTGTGCAGTCGGGGTGAACACCTTTGACTACCTGGGGGGCATCCTCAGCTATATGGTCATCGCCCTCCCTATTTTCACGGGGGTGTACGACGGGTTGACCCCGGGTGAGCTCAGCGCCCTGATCAGTAAGGTGAGTGGAGCTGCAGGAAGGACCACCAGGCTCTGCTCTCCAGGGTTACAGAGTCACCAATCAACAGCTGATTTAGAATCCAACCAGTAGTTTATGTTTGGGATTAAATGTGTTGTTTTCTGAAGAACTGTGATTTTATGGTATTTTAAAAGCAGAGTCTGAATGTGCTGTCATGTGATTTGGCAAGTATGAAAAAACTCTGTAATTCTTTCAAGTTTTCTCTAGGTGGCAGTAATGTAAAAAAAAAAAAAAATTAAATTCCTGGAATGAAAGGTGTTAGCGCTCTGCTGCAGTGTGAGTGACGGCCCTGCTCTCTGTCCTGATTTGGTATCTCGCACTCCCCTCAGAACGCCTTTGTCTGCATCTATCTGATAAACTGCTTCACTCAGCTGATTGACCTGTCCACCACAGTGTCAGATGTGGCTGGCTACACACACAGGTAACCTCCTGCACTACAGGCTGGAACCACAGATGTGAATGACAGGCAGGTGACCATGTGACCATGTGCCTGAGCAGGATTGGTGAGCTGAAGGAGGTGATGGATGATATCATCAGGAAGCAGTGTGACTACGATCCTACTTCTGGGGACACATATGACTTCGACAGGTGAGGCTGGGGGTGCTTTGTGGGAATATCTGTGCAGTGCTTTCCAGTGACACAGTTGGGACATTCAAGTGTCGTCGCTCCCCCTCCTGTTCCCCTACAGTGACTTGGAGGTCCACACCGGCCCCACTGACACGGCCTTCATTCTGGAGCGGCTGTCCTACAAGTCTCCCTTCTCAGACGAGCTGCTGGTGAAGGACCTGAGTCTGAAGATCTGCCAGGGGACACACCTGCTGGTGGTGGGCAACACAGGCACGGGGAAGACCTCCCTACTGCGGGTCCTCAACCGACTCTGGGAGTCCTCCAGCGGTGAGACAGAACCACAGAGAATGCATCATCTACCACAGAGCACAAACATGCATCACACATGGGGTGGCAGTGTAGCATAGTGGTTAAGGAGCAGAACTCATGCCCGAAAGGTTGCTAGTTCGATTCCCTACCAGGGCACTGCTGCTGTAGCCTTGGGCAAGGTACTTAACCCACAATTGCCTCAGTAAATATCTGTAACTGATATAAAGCGCTCTGGAAAAGAGCATCTGCTAAATCCCAATGTGTAAAAAAACACACACACAGGAAACATATCACTCACCTCAGAGTTCCAACAGGACACACATCCACTACAGTGCTTCAGCATCTCATATTCAGTAAAGTACAGCTCCAGAAAGCACCTAACTCAAAAGACAATAACATGTAGCAACTAGAAGTAGGCTCGTTGGTATGGCAGTCAGAGCGCATACTCAACCGTAGTGATGGCAATCTGTCACACTGCCCTCCCCTTAGGGAAGCGCGCCCATGCGCTACATGCACCAAGGCGTCCCTCACACATCCCCCACCGTACTTCTCCCATCCCAGGGTGCCCCACTTACTGGTGCTTCACCCATCTCTGGGGTCCCTCACACTGTGCTACACCTACAGACATGGACAAATTTGTTGGTACCCTTCCACGAAAAAAGAAGAACCCACAATTTTCTCTGAAATAACTTGAAACTGACAAAAGTAATTGCATCAAGCATTGTTTATTCCATATTTAATTAAAATTTTGCTTTTGATTTTTGATTCAACAGAATATTTTAAATAATAAAAAAAATGAAAATGGCATGGACAAAAATGATGGGAACCTTAACCTAATATTTTGTTGCACAACCTTAAGAGGCAATCACTGCAAACAAGTGATTTCTGTAGCTCTCAATGAGACTTCTGCACCTGTCAACAGGTATTTTGGCCCACTCTTCCTGAGCAAACTGCTCCAGCTGTCTCAGGTTTGAAGGGTGCCTTCTCCAGACTGCATGTTTCAGCTCTTTCCATAGATGTTCAATAGGATTCAGATCAGGGCTCACAGAAGGCCACTTCAGATTAGTCCAATGTCCATCGTCCAATGTTAGTCCAATTCTTAGCCATTCTTGTGTGCTTTTAGCTGTGTGTTTTGGGTTATTATCCTGTTGGAGGACCCATGACCTGCGACTGAGACAGAGCTTTCTGACACTGGGCAGTATGTTTCACTCCAGAATGCCTTGATAGTCTTGAGATTTCATTGTGCGCTGCACAGACTCAAGGCACCCTGTGCCAGATGCAGCAAAGCAACCCCAAAACATAACCGAGCCTCCTCCATGTTTCACAGTAGGTATGGTGTTCTTTCTTTGAAAGCTTAATTTTTTCGTCTGTGAACATAGAGCTGATGTGACTGACCAAAAAGCTCCAATTTTGTCTCATCTGTCCAAAGGACATTCTGCCAGAAGCATTGTGGCTTGTCAATATGCATTTTAGCAAATTCCTGTCTTGCTTTTTTATGTTTATCTTAAGCAGTGGAGTCCTCCTGGGTCTTCTTCCATTGAGCCCACTGCTCAAAAAACGACGGGTGGTGAGATCAGACGCTGATGTACCTTGACCTTGGATTTCAGCTTGTATCTCTTTGGATGTTTTCCTTGGATCTTCGTCTACTATTCGCACTGTGCTTCTGTTCAATCTGGGGTCAATTTTCCTCTTGTAACCGCATCCAGGGAGGTTGGCTACAGTCCCATGGACCTTAAACTTCTTAATAATATTTTCAACTGTAGTCACAGGAACATCAAGCTGCTTGGAGATGGCCTTATAGCCTTTACCTTTAACATGCTTGTCTATTATTTTCTTTCTGATCTCCTCAGACAACTCTCTCCTGTGCTTTCTCTGGTCCATGTTCAATGTGGTGCACACAATGATACCAAACAGCAGAGTGACTACTTCTCTCCATTTAAATAGGCTGAATGACTGATTACAAGATTGAAGACGTGTGATACTAATTAAAGAAAATAGTTTGAAGTATCACTATAATCCAATTATTTTTAATCTTTTCTAGGGGTACCAACAAATCTGTCCAGGCCATTTTAGAATATCTTTGTAGAATAAGCAATAATTTGTCTCTTTTCACACTTTCTTTGCTTTACTCTATGACATACCAAAGGCATGCAGGTATACATGAGACAATTGCTTTTAATTTAATCACTTTTCAGGAGGAATGAAGCATTGTTTCAATGAGCTGTAAGGGTACCAACAAATTTGTCCACGTCTGTATCTCTGGGGTCCCTCACACACCGGGGTCGACCAAATCTGGGGGTCCCTCGTACGGCACGCACACACTGGGCATGCCTCCGATAGCCTCGCGGCAAGCCATCCCAGTGCTAACACCATTTGTAGCAAAGGGCGAGAGCAGTCACCCCACCCAGCCTCAAACCTACCTACCAACCTACCAACCATGCAACTTGGACCGTGACGCCAAAGAGCCAGGCTCATTGGTATGGCAGTCAGAGCGCATACTCAACCGTAGTGACGGCACTCCGTCACACATGGAAAGTGCATATCTCATTCACATTGTATAGAGAGAAACATGTCAAACATAGGCCATCACTTACAAAGCACTTATTAAATGAGATTGTATTTGACTGTTAATCCTTCATCCAAATACAGTTTAAGTAATCAAAATAATTCTGTAAGGGGTTTCATTCACAGGTAAAGTCAGTGGGACACAGAATGGAAACTGGTCATAGGACCAGTAGGCTTGATTCCTGGGTATGAAATGACTTGATCCACAAACCTATCTGTGTCATGTTCCCTTGACGGACAGCTTTAAAATGGTGAGAGTGTGAAAGAGATATAAAGCTGAAATGGTCACAAGGTTCAGTGTGGATCTTGTGGTTCTGTCTGCTTATAATAAAGCTATGGAAGGATCATGGTTCTGTCTGGATCATCTGGTTCTGTCTGTGTGGCTCTGCAGGCTATGTGCAGATGACCATGTGCTTCGGGCCCAGGGGAGTCCTCTTCCTGCCGCAGAAGGCCTATCTGACCGATGGAACACTCAGAGAGCAGGTGTGTTGGTGAATTGTATCCGGATTGGCCACCATCACAAGACATGTAATTGAATTTCTCTCTCATTTCATGCACTTGTGGTTGAATTGCTTTCTCACTCAACAGGTTATCTACCCATTGAAAGAGATATACCCTGTGTCAGGTAGGCAATGTTTACATTAGCACATTATCTTTATCAACAGATTCTCTTCTCCAGAGTGACTTATAGTTTTATCCAGTTGTACAGCTGGATGTTTACTGAGGCAATTAAGTATCTTGCCCAAGGGTGCCACAGTATTGTGCCAGCAGGGAATCAAACCAGCCACATTTCAGTTACGTGCCCTGTGCCTTAGCACTACTCCACACTGCTATTATCAGTTTAAGGTATAAAATGATTGTTGACTTTACCTTTGAATACACAAACATTAAGACGTGAAGTTAAACGAGGGTCTTGATAATCAAGCTGCAAGGCCATTAGTAAGATTCAATGATTAGTGGAAGCAGGACATCATTGAGGTTAAACTGAGCACACTCTCTGGAGTGCATGTGATCTTACGACTGTCTCTCTGCAGGGCCAGTAGACAATGAGAGGATCATTCAGTACCTGGAACTGGCTGGAGTGGTGAGCATTCTCAGCACATTTTCCCAGAATAGTGACCACCATCATTAACACTGTTAGTGTTAGCTTGTGTCCTGATAGTGAGCCATCCTTTTGTGTTGCAGTCCAGCCTTTTGAAACGGACAGGGGGCCTAGATGAGAGGGTGGACTGGAACTGGTGAGATCACCTGGCCATAGTATCCAGAGAGCAGGTTTTATTTGTTTGGTTGTAGCACTACACCGAAGTGTCAGTGTAGACTTAAAGGTCATCTGAATCTCTATGTAGAATTGTCTTTGGTTTACCATGCATTTTTCAGCAAGTTTATATGTAATCAGGGCCTGAAGTAAATGTGCTGAAAAAGGTCTGTAAGTACACTATATGGACAAAAGTATTTGGCAACACCTGTTTTTCAGGGTTTGGGCTAGGCCCCTTATCTCCAGTGAAGGGCAATCTTAATGCTTCAGCATACCAAGACATTTTGGACAATGCTATGCTTCCAACTTTGTGGCAACAGTTTGGGGAAGGCCCTTTTCTATTCCAACATGACTGTGCCCCAGTGCACAAAGCAAGGACTATAAAGACATGGTTTGATGAGTTCGGTGTGGAAGAACTTGACTGGCTCGCACAGAGCCCTGACCTCAACCCCATCAAGCACCTTTGGGATGAACTGGAAGGGAGATTGCTAGCCAGGCCTTCTCGTCCAACACCAGTGCCTGACCTCATAAATGCTCTACAGAATGAATGGGCACAACTTCCCACAGAAACACTTCAAAATCTTGTGGAAAGCCTTCTAAGAAGAGTGGAAGCCGTTATAGCTGCAAAAGAGGGACCAACTCCATATTAAAGTATATGTATTTGAATACAATGTCATTACAGTCTCTTTTGGTGTAATGGTCAGGCGTCCAAATACTTTTGTCCATATAGTGTATGTGAATCTGGCACTGATATTTTGGATCAAGAACTGTTCTCTAGAAGTAGAATATGTGAAGATCTTTTTCCTCTGCTGTTTGCTCTGTGCTATGGTTTCTCTGTGCTGTGCTTTCTTTGTGCTATATGCTTGCTGTGTACTCTGTCCCATCTCTGTGCTGTTTGCTCTGTAATGTTCGCTTTTTACTCTTTGTTATCTCCGCACTGTGTGCTTCTCTGTACTCTGTACTAGCTCTGTGCTGTGGCTTTACTCTGTGCTTTCTCTGTGCTGTGTGTTTGCTCTGTACTGTATTCTCTGTTGTCTGTGCTTTCCCAGCACTGTTTCCTTTCTCTGTACTCACTGCAATCACTGTGCTGCTGTGCTTGTCAGGTATGATGTCCTGTCCCCAGGGGAGATGCAGAGACTGTGCTTCGCTCGACTCTTCTACCTGCAGCCCAAATACGCAGGTCAGGATCAGGTGACGCAGAACACTTTGATTGATGTGTGCAGTGTGTCTGACACATTTAAGGTTGTGTGGTTTGTTTTTTACATTGCAGGACAATGCTGCAATGAGAATGTGCCTGAAACGCTGAATGAAAATTGAAGGCTGTGTGTGTTTTCGCAGTGCTGGATGAGGCAACCAGCGCGCTGACTGAGGAGGCGGAGGGCCAACTGTACCGGGCCTGTAAGCAGCTGGGCATGACTCTGCTCAGCCTGGGCCACCGCAGCAGCCTGCAGAAGGTACCCCACCCACCCCAGCCTAACTCAATTCCACCCTCAACCTGCCCCAGCCCAACTCAGCCCCACCCCTAACCCACCAGCCCAACTCAGCCACACACCCCACCTGCCCCAGCCCAACTCGGCCACACTCCTAACCTGCTCCAACCCAACTGCCCCCAAGTAGACTCGATCCAACACTGCAATAAGCAGACTTGATCCTCCCCTCCCACAATCCAACACAACTGCCATCCCAGTGCTGCAGCTAGCTGACCTGACTCTACCACAGTCCATTCCAACCAATAGTTCCCCCAGACAGAACCTGACCTGGCCTGACTGACATCCCTCACACAACAGAAACAACAAGCAAATCTAAGAAGTATTTGTTCAAAAGTATAGTAAATTATATCACGTTTATGTGAAAACTGACTGTGTCTGTACCTGTGCATTATCAAAGTGTGCATAATGGCTGGATGTATCTGCAGTATTGCAGTGTGTGTGAATGCTAGTTGGCTGTATTTGTGCAGTATTACAGTGTGTGTGAATGCTGGTTGTATCTGTATCTGTGCAATATTACAGTGTGTGTGTGTGTGTGTGTGTGTGTGTGTGTGTGTGTGTGTGTGTGTGTGTGTGTGTGTGTGTGAATGCTGGCTGACTGGATCTGTGCAGTATTATGGTGTGTGTGAATGCTGACTGTCTTTACAGTATTACGGTGTGTGAATGCTGACTATCAGTACAGTATTACAGTGTGTGTGAATGCTGACTGTATCTGCACAGTATTATGATGTGTCTGAATGCTGTCTGTATCTGTGCAGTATCATGATGTGATGCTGAGCCTGTGTGGAGATGGTCGCTGGGAGCTGACCAAACTGAAAATGGAGTGACTGCCTGCTAAGAGAGCCAGGATGCATCCAGAGGACTTCCAGTCCAGGTCACCAGGGAATTCTACTCCTTCAAACTGGAATCACTGTGGATGTTACTGGAATGTACACATTGTCAGTGTCACACTTTCCTGTGATGCATTGAACAGACTATCCCGCATGTTTAATCTTTTTTATATTAAAGTGGAATTTCTCACAGAGAATGTTTTTTTGTATTCTCTCTGAAGAGGTATTTTGTAATGGTCTCCTCAGCCACAAATGAACTACCATGGCATGCATTTTATGCCCCATGCATCGTAAAAGGTAATGGAGTGAGATCCCTGGCTCGTCAAGATGACATCACCTTTAACTGAGTCAGTTTAGTTAATTTTACCATGAGACACCCTTGGATGTTCAGAATGCAATGTGAAGGACATAGCTGCTTCCTGTGATGAGAGAAAAATAAAATTATCTCTGCCACAGAGATAATTTCTTCTGTATCCTTCTGCACACAGCCCAGCTGGTCTACTATACGCTCCTTTAAATGCAGTGAGGCGATGTGATGCTCTTTCTACAGGCCTTCCTGAAAGGCAAGATTTAATAAGGAACAAAGAACTCAAACTGGGCCTTGAAAGTTTATTTTTATACTCTCGGCCAGAGATGGCATTAAGTGTCACCCTCACTGTTAAAGTACACCTCAGGGCTTAAAGCAACAAATTTTTCTGAGCCTGAATTTTTTTTTTTTTTTTTTTGGGGGGGGGGGGGGGGGGGACAAAATGGGACGCATGTACATTTAGCGTTACCACAACAGCTTTAATGCAAAATAGTAAAACAAACAAACAAAAAAAATACATTAATACAATTTTGTATTGCCGTTCTCAAAGTAAAATGCTTCTTTTTTTCTTAAGTGCTATTAAAAATGAAAAGTCCAACTTCAATACAAGTTGGCAAGATGTTAGCAAGATGCTGTGTTACAACATTGTCCAAGTCATCATCATAGAATCAGACCAAGACATTGAAAATTCTATCCATGTTGTGGTTTGTGGACTCGTCAACGTTCAGTGAAAACATCTGTTTTGACAGCTTGTGCGCTAAACATTGCCTAATGTGACAGGCAATGTCGTGAGTGGATAGCAAGGTTATAATAGTTTTACATTTTCAAAATCGTTTTTATTTTCATAATATGTTTGTATTCAGTCTGAATTTCCATTTAGTTTTAGTTAGTATCACCAGTGTTTTCATTAGTTTCAGTTTAGTTTTTAGTTTTCTTGGATGGATGAAGCAGCAGCAGGGCCACAGCTCCCGGCAACGTTAATTTGTGACAACATATGCCGAACATTTGTCCGTCATTAGTTTTAATCTAACCAAGCCTATCGCCATTTATTTTTCACCCCCGTTCTATTGTGCTTGTGTCTGCGCCAACCTTCACAAGTTTCGCTTCCATGCTCCATCTAATTCAATGCATGCTAGCCTATTGTGCAGTAATCAACTGATACAGTGCCCGCAAATACTTCCTGGCACCGCCTCACATAATATTGAAACTAGTTGCAGATTGGATAACAGTGCTCTCGTGCCAGTACGTTGCCTAAACAGGCTATACCATTGGTTGAAACTCATCCGAAAAACACCACGTCTGTGATCGTTTTTAATAAAATTGCGTTCCAGTCTGGTAATATCAGAGCCCATATGCGCTAGTAATAATTCATTGCCTAATCTAAAATCTCCGGCGTGGGGCCAGAGATCTTTAGCCCATGGTACACTTGCACACTGAGGAAAATTACATGTAATATGACATGTTGCAATACAGTTGGCTGAATGGAAGCATGCGAGAATTTAACAGAGCTTCAATATAATTCTGAAACTAATCAGTAATTGCATAAGTCTAACACATTTTGTAGCTATAAAAAGTTTGACTGGAATATGGCCTTGGCACTGTTCTATATAGAAGCAAGGTATAAGACACAGTGGGCCAAACCAGAAGGAGGTGAGGTGACCAGGGATATCTGCAATTTTCAGTCTCTCTATACTGCAGGATGAAGTTTTTAACTTTTATATTTGTTAAGAGATTTAAGAAGTTTTCCTGGAGTGTTCCTGCACAGATGAAGGTATGTGTTTTCATTTCTAATGCAACATTTTGTGCCTCTCACATTCACCTTGAGAATATATGGCACTCTACTCTAAAGGCATGCTAAAAGGACCCCTTTTACCCCCTAAAGATTTACAATACAATACTGTAGAACAGCGTTTCTCAGACCTGGTTCTGGTGAAACTCTGTGCTGAGCTCTGTATTAACTAGGTTTCAATGAGCTGTTACAATTTTTCTCAATTTGGGACATTTCTGAATGTCCATGCTCTCCGAACAGTTAACATAGCTGTCTAAGCAGAATTTCTACTTTAGGAAACATCCAAATTTATCTGCAACATAAAGCATTGTTTACATTTCTGTATTTCTATAATCTATTTATCAAATCAAATATCTGCAAACTGCCAAACGTCACCGAGAGAAAATATTTTCACCTATATCAGCACAAGAATACTAATCGTAAAATGTGTGTGCGCATTATAAACCTTTATACTGTATGTAAAACATCTCATATGATGACAATTGTGAAAATGTGTGTAATGTTTACAAATTTACATTTATTTATTTAGCAGACGCTTTTATCCAAAGCGACTTACAAAAGTCCATACAGTAAGTATAGCGACAGTACGGGGACAGGATGTGTACAGTTCCACAATGAGACAGTTCTCAGCTGAGAGCAAGGTCTGTTTGAGGACACAGTACTATTAGATTTGTACAATTACAGCCTATAGGGCAACTAATACGATACACTTTCAAACGGCGGACTTCAACAACTTCAAACGGCGCAATGAGCGTCAGGGTAAAGGCGGCAACAAGAAACAATTTAAAAAGCACAGCAATTTACGACAGCACTGACTGGGGGGGGGGTTAGGGGGGCAGCAATTGTGTGCTGGGTCAGTCCAGGTAGAGTCTGAAGAGGTGCGTCTTCAGGTCCCATCTGAAGGAATGGGGTGAAGGAGCTGTCCGTAGCAGGACAGGGAGTTCGTTCCACCACTGGGGAGCGATGTAGGTGAAACGCCGATGTCTGGCAGAACAAGCACCTCCTGCCTTGACCATGCAAGGAGCGAGGCGTCCAGTTGCTGCTGAGCACAGGGGTCGGGCTAATGTGTGAAAATGAAAATTTTTGTATGTTTTTTAAATATTTTTTTTAAATTTGCTGATTTCAGGTGGGCTGTGTCATGTATGACATTTTTGTTTGTTGACTATACAGTGAGAGAATGAACAGATATTAATGATTCACAAATGAGATCTCAATTTACATCAAAGACAATCACAAAACCCATTTACTGTAGTGAACTATAACTTTATATGCTGCAGTGCTGATTGGTGAGTGAACAATTCAGCAATTAGAACTTTCTGAACCTGTCACTTTGTTAACATCACTATGATGGAAACTGACATTTCATGACATTAGGCCCTAATGACAAGACATTTTGAACTTACATTTCGAGTTTTGTTTGCGGTGCGTGGTAAAAATTATGTTTATAATGTCATTGAAAGCAATGAAAACAGACCATTTTGCAAAAATGATCAAGAGTTTAGACAGCTGAAACAATTTTGAGAGCATGGACCTCAGTTTGCAGAAATGCACCAAATCAATTGAGAAAAAATAACTGAACACTTATGTATTTGATGTCACTTAGTTATCAATCATTAGTTCTTTTCTTACAGAGTTATGGGAAAGGAATGATACAAGTAAAGATATTTCTCTAAGTTGTTATGTTCAACAAAGTCCTTTAAACTTGTAATACATGCAGGTTTCTGATAAATTTTGAGTTCAGAACAAATAATTAAAACACTACTTTAAGCAACCAGATTTTGTCAAGAGGCAGATATTAACACACATACACTGAACAAAACATTTCATATAAGAACAAACACATGAAGTGTTAACATGTTCCAACAGCATAGATAAAGAACAGAATTCAGTAACAGCTGAATCAGACCTAATTAACTGAGAGCTCAGCCAAAACAGCCAGCATTCACAGTTGGTCTCCAGGATCAAACTGAAGAAACACTTTTATAGAAAACCACAGTAATAATATTAACACAGATACTCTACTGTCATCAGATATTGAGCTCCAGCACTACTTCTGACCTCAATCTAGAAGGTCATCCTACATTGACTACCAGCCTGGAGGTCTTGGGGGACTGGGTGCTTTCTACCCTCGCCCAGCATGCTGCTGATGTCCCAGCACCTGTCTGACAGAAAGAGTGGGCCCCATGAGGACCCCACACTGACCCAAAACATAGCTGCTCCTATGAGCACATTGTGATGCATGGGTGGGCAGGCCCAAAGAGCCAGGACCCTGGGGAAGAGGGGGGTGAACAGGCAGGAAATGAGCAAAGCCTGTGGACACAGTGGGGGCAGGTGTCCCATGGATGGATGTGCTTATACGTTCTATGCCTATTCGCCAATTCAAGATTTCAACATAGAGTTGGTGGCAGGTGAGGAGTGTGGGAGTTCATTGGGATGGCTAGGTGTATTTTTGTGTAACTTCCTCACTGAGCAGACACAGGCCTATCTTGAGTCTCCTGGACCAGCAAGTGGGAAGTAACACAGGGCTCACTGCAGCAGGAAGGGAGTAACATAGGACCCACTGCAGCAGGAATGGAGTAACACAGGACCCACTGCAGCAGGAATGGAGAGTAACACAGGACCCACTGCAGCAGGAGGAGAGCAACACAGGGCCCACTGCAGCAGGAAGGGAGTAACATAGGACCCACTGCAGACGGTGGACCAAGAGCTGACTTGCTGACTTTGCAGCAGCAGCAGCTTGTCATTGAAGCACCTGTGAGCATTACACCAGGTAGTGATCTAAGTCAGATTCGGAAAAATAGATACTAAATAACTATTTGAGTTTCCAAAGGCCATTAAAATCCTCTGCAATGGATGAAATAAATAGGTATGTTTCCAATTAGAATATTAAGGCAAATTTATCTTGAGGTCCTGGAAACAACTGCCTCTATTTCTTGCGCAACACCTACCAAGACAAGCATAAATTGAGACTTGCGTCTTTAGTTAATCATTCATATGAGAAAACAGTTCATTTTTAAGGTTGGTGTGAAGTAAGCGCTGTGTTTTCATTAGACTTAATGCACATTTAGGTCTGCTATTTTGACTTCAGTAATCTCCCACTTTATATTAGGGTAAATACTGTATATTTATTTGGAGATTTTCATGTCAATTATTTGTGCTGTTATGGTTATTGAAAATGACACTCACGTTTTCACTCATTTCTACACTAGCTTCTACACTGCTGCCACTTTTCTTGAAAAAGAGCAAAGTCTTGTCTGCTTCACCCAAAATTTTAAGGGGAATAAATTCACATCAAAAGACTATATCCACAATGGAAATTAATTTAGAGAACACTGTAACTGCCTGATCATCATCATCACCCCTTGATTGGTCTGAAATGGTCATATGAAAGAGGGAACAAATTTTTCAATTAAATCTGCATACATTTCCATGAAGGAAAAATAGCCTATCACTATAAATCTCACCTAAGATAACCTGCCTCTTGCACTAACCTCCTGACTGAGGACAGGGCTGGGGCTTTCTGTTGTTTTTTAAAAGAATGACGAGATTTTCCTCTGCATTGTGACCTGAAGATATCAAACGGAACCAGAGGTCGCAAGCCACCTCAAATGCTTCCAAGCCCCAAAGGTGTACAAATACATATAACAATTAAACAAAGTGAGTTTTTTCTGCACAGTATGCACACCATAATTACATTAACACCCTCAGTGCTTTCAAAACAAGTAAACAGCACAATTAAATGACATTCATTCGTTTAATCACAGCTGCATTCTGTTTTATAGTTACACAAATTTAAATGTGTAATAATAATCATCTTGTTGCAATAGCAAGTTACATTTAGATTCTACATATGGAGGACTGTTGTTACATGACACACAAACTACTTCCTCCCAGTACATTTTACCATATTAAATGACGTACGCTTTGTTTTAAAGTTTGAGAAGTAGAATCTATGTACACAAGCAATTAAAATATTAGCAAGCTAGCTAGCAACTTCATATATTACACTACACTACACGCCGGTTGGAGTGAATAAAACAAAAACAGTGGAACAACCTGCTTACCATATCATGAATATCAGGTTACATTGACACTCTGAACAAGTCGCTGCTTTGGTAATGCATACGCTCCTTTCTTTAAACCTTACTTTTCTAAAACCTAAGCGCGATTGCTATGGAAGAACGTAATTCATAAATGTATTCATAATACTAGCAAACCAGGTAATACATGCACTTCTTTCTTCGAATATGTTTTTCCATAACAAGCGCGCTTTTACAAAACGAATTCATGAATGTATTCACAATACTAGCAAAGCAGCAAACACCCTTTTATATTCAACTACGTTATGAAACATTTTCATTGCAGTGAATCACGTAGGCCTATCGCTTTTTCCAACGATAAACAGAGTTTAACACAAGATCAGTTGCAGCTGAGTTAAGCGTATTTACTTTCAGTGATGAACGGAATCTAGCTTGCTAGTCAACTACGTTTTCATTTACAGATACAAAACGCACTATTTCATAGTGACAGCCATAACAAGATTCGTTCAAACAGACTTTAACAAGCGCGCTTTGGTTTTACAAAAGCAACCTAGCTAGCACACCATTCGCTATGCGGTAATAACGCTACACGACGAGTATTGCTAGCTAGAGCTAGCGTAGTGACAGCAATATTTCCAAGCAAGCTAGCTAGCAGCGGTATTAGAACGCTGCACGACGAGTATTGAAAAGAACAATGTAATAGTTCGTAAAGTGCAGGAACATTAACTTAGCTAGCTCGCTAGATGCGTGCAGAATGTTAATACAATAATGTACGGTGACCCTGAAGTGCAAAACACAACGGCAAATCAAACATCACAACAGCAAATCAAAAATCACAACCGCAAATAAAAAAACACAACAGCAAATCAAAAATCACAACGGCAAATCATTAAACACAACGACATTAATTTCTACCGGAAATGGCATCTGTCTCCTCCCAAGAACGTCACTGATTGGAGGCATACAGCGGGAGAGAAAATTCACCTAAGACGCATGCGGCTCTTTAGTCCCTCTCTAATGGCTCCGTAGCTTTGTCAAAAAAATATGGAAGTGAATAACATTTTTTTTGCTATCATTGTAGGTGTTGCAGATCTGAAGTAATAGCTCGTGTGAGTCCTGCGTAAAGCCATAGGCAGCGGGTAGCAGGTAGCTGAGTGGTTTCAGCGGCTGCGTCACCCCCCGAGACCTGGTTAAGCAGCGTTGTTGCCGACGGACTAACGGCAATTTGCCTTTAGCTCAACTGGTAACGACGCTGGCTTTAAGGGGTTGGCAACAAGCAGTGAGAACCTCGGTTTGAAACTCGCTCGCTCGCTGACTCCTGTTAACATCTAACACACAACGCAGTAAGAGACCACCCGTTACATAGGCCTAAAGTCATCCTTACATTATCCAATGTTCAAAATTTATTGCGTGATATTCGTTTCGAGAACGATAAAATAACATATGAACACACGAACACGCACTACGGTAAACAAAGAACAACAACCGTGTGCTTTTGGTGTTTCCTGAAGTCTCGCACAATAGACCAATACTTCCGTGTCGTCACACAGGGGGCTGGTGGCAGAAAGTGGATTTGGCTCCGTAGACTTACATGCAAAATTCACGACTTTCTCAATGTTATTAAATAACTTTACCATGTAATATATATATTGGACTGAGGAGCTCCGACTACTGTGGACCTATAACAAATACGGGTCTTACACCTGCATTACCCTTCAGTTGTAGACTGTGTCTAAAGATATAACATAAAAATGCCCACATACTTGGTTGCGAGATGTCCTTTCCATACCATACATAATCACATCAAGGAAACTGCAACGGCTTCATTTACCAGACATGCATCTACAGGCCCATGTATTAAGACAAATGAAGACACAAACCTGAATTTTATCAGTTTTGTATTTTTAAGCGTATTTTTTGGATTTTTGTACAGATTATCATTCAAGAATTTTATTTGGACTGTGCAAAATAGCAGTTTAATATACATTATTTTCTCATTCTTTAGAATAAAACAACTGTTTTTTTTTTAAGAAAAACAACAGATATAAAAACTACATTTGATGGACTCTGATAAGCTTCTTGAATCCCTTTCTGCGTGTTCTAACGGGTGATTATTGTTTCAAATGATGAAACAGGTTCGTGGTGTTGCCTGTCTTTGATGGCATGTGTCTTCAGCAAAGCTTGCAGTGCACGCTGCTCTGATTTTTTGTTGGATTGTAAATAGCCAAAATATCTCCAGACTACTGAAGCTGAGTGATCTTTCTTGTCGACGATGTCTTCATCCTTCGAGCTGGTCATGGGCAGTGCTTTTTCTTCGGTGTCGCTCATTTCGCTTATTTTGCTTATTCCGCTCCAACTACAGGCCTGTCAACCAATCTGTCTGTAAACAATATCACATGCTGGCCTGAATTTATACCTCTCACCGTGCAACCTAACTTGTGCAATGCATAGGCCTACCTTTATTCCTGCGACATGACTGGCAGTTCGTCATTTCTGTGAATGCTATCGAGGCATGGAACGTAATTAAATCAAACATTTGTTATATTTTTATCGAGGAAAATTATATTGTGATAATTACTGTTATCGTTTTATCGCCCAGCCTTACTTTTGAATAAAACAGACCTGGTATTATGAAAGAATTTCAATCAGCGCTGCCAGGTGCATCGTAGCAACGCTGACAGTGCTTAAGCGCATTCTCTGTTTGGATAGTGGAACATAACATGACAGACAAGCTAAGGGAGAGCAGTAGGGTTTCCTTCTATCTCATACAAATCGCGTAATAGTCTAACCTGTAATATTTCTCTCCCATGGATTTGCAGTGAAGTGATTGGCAAAATGACGTAATAAAACGCGCCCCGTATCAGTTCAATCCGGAACACGTCTTTTAGTTTCCAATTACGGAGTGATTCTGTATTTTACGGGACGGTTGGCAACCCTACTGACAGCACAACTCTTCGCTATTACTATTAGGCTACTCCGTTCATATGTGGCTAAACTGCTACCTAGCTGCTAACTCTAGGTAACATTACTAGCCTGCAGATTCCCCATACAATCATATGGTCTTCCCCGAATCGGACACATTACCTTTACCATTTTTTAAATTGTAGTCGCACAGAATCGTTACTGTAGACAGATATTATTTAATATACATCTGACAGATCATGTAAAAATTATAAAATGTAAGATTACATGATGATAACACAATAAAACAGACTGTCGAGAATGGTCAGTTTTCTGTTGGCACTGGTTAGGCTACTGCCTGGTGGCTTTCTGCCACCTCCTAATGCTCACGCGCCGCAATGTTTGTAAATATAGGAAATGCAAAGTTAAAGTACCAAATAATCATAAATAGCCTACCGCAGCCACCTTGTGATAAAACATATGAATGAATGCTCATTTAGACCTATTAGCAATGTTGATAGGCTCATTTAGACTGATACACTGTGGTACGCTACCTGCATTTAAAGGGCTCAAATAGGCTATTTTTGCAGCTCCGGACAGATTTTTTTTTCTTTCTGGCCAAAAATGGCTCTATAGATAGTAAAGGTTGCCGAAACCTGTCCTAAGACGATAAGAAATTTACATTTATTAATTTAGCAGACGCTTTTATCCAAAGCGACTTACATAGGTTACAGTTCTTTACAATGTTATCCATTTATACAGCTGGATATTTACTGAGGTAATTCTGGGTTAAGTACCTTGCCCAAGGGTACAGCAGCAGTGTCCCAGCGGGGATCGAACCGGCGCTCCGAGTCCTGGAGTCCTGCTCCTCAACCACTATGCTACACTGCCGCCCTGGAACGCCCTGGAAATGGAACTAACCTTTCTTCCCGCTAAGAAAACATTGAGACAGAAGACTTCCAGTAGAAATGAATGTCATTGTGTTTAATGATTTGCTGTTGTGATTTTTGATTTGCTGTAGTGATTTTTTATTTGCCGTTGTGATTTTTGAATTGCTGTTGTGATTATTGATTTGCTGTTGTGTTTAGTGATTTGCTGTTGTGATTTTTGATTTGCTGTTGTGTTTTTTGATTTGTAAGTTCTCTGGAAAGTGTGTTTACTTGACACTCCGTGGCTGCAGCTGCTCTCAAAAGTAGAGAAACAAGAGGGATCACCTTCGACGTGGACACATATTTTGCTGCAGAAGTTTCTCGTGTTGCCTCTTCGAACGGTCTCAGGGCCTCAATGGTTGGCTGGATCAAGTCCAGCTCTTCAGGGCATTCTTTCCAAGTACACAAAGTGCGGTGATGACTGCTTCCCTCTGCTACTGAAGTCTGTCCAACATATAGAATGCAGAATTCCACCTTGTTTCTACTGACTGAACCTGTTTATGCTCTGCCACATTCAGCTGCTTCTGTATGTCTTTGAGTTTCTGCGTGGCTTTCGTGCTGTGGTGGAAAAATGATACAATGCTACTGCATTTTTCCAAGAGCTGAACAATTGCAGCTTTAATGGCATCTTTGACTACCAATTTCACTACCAAAGAAAATGTAAAACTAAAACTAAACGAAACTAATAATGATTGCTAAAAACTAATAAAATGAAATAAGAAAAGACAAAAAAAAAATTGTCGTTATCGTTTCAAGACGGCGGAGCTCGTATCCATTCAAGGCGGCATGGTGTCACACTCAGGGGCGGTTTATTCTTTAGGGCGATCGGGCGAGGCACCACCAAAGGAGGAAAGGGAGGGAATTTTTCACATCACACATCCTACCACAGTGCTACGCTAGCTGTGACTGTTCTAGACAGTTTGTCCTGCCTCTGAATATCATAGCCCAATCAGCGTCAAGTCGTGTTCCGTGGACTACCGCTCCTACCACTCGATCGTGGCATTAAAAAAAATACCGTTCAGTCGTCGTAGTAAGCAGGATAAATTGGCAACTAAAGAATTAGGACCACCCGGACCAAATTTAGACATCAAGCAAGTATCTACAAAGGGGGGGGTAATCGTATAACTGGGGATTTTCGCGGAGCTGGTATGAGCGGAAAACGTGGCTAGCAGGCTGCGAAGTAGGTAACGTTTTGTTCTGCTACCCCTGCTCAATTCAATGTGACAATGTCAAGTTAGCTAGCTGTTAATTTACCCATTGAACGGGTCACCGCTTAGCCATCATCGCGACAATTGCCCCCTCCCCCCGAGAGATTTGGCAGGAGGCGCCACTGGTCACACTCCCATAATTCTGTGTAGTCTGAAATAAATGTATCGCATATGTTAGTTAAGTTTAGTCTCGAAATGTTGATATCTTCGATGATAAGAAGATTATTTTTCACGCTGCGCTAATCTTAGACAATTTTTTCTCCTTAACTAAAATTACTAAAACTAAAACTGAAACTAGAATAAACTAAAACGAAATAGAAATGAGTCCATGAAATAAAAACTAAACTGAAACTAATGAAAACACTGGTGAAACTAACTAAAACTAAATGGAAATTCAGACTGAATACAAACATATTATCAAAAAAAAATGAATTTGAAAATGTAAAACTATTATAACCTTGGTAACAACTGCTAGCACCTTCTGAGTTATGCCCCATTCATCTGTTCTACTTTTTAGCTCTAAACTAATGTTGACAGCTGTGTGTTGTTCATGGAAACAACAGGTTTCTAAAAGAAATTCTTCCATTTGCCAGTTGTCAACAAAATTACATGTTACGGCCAAATAGGCCTCTGTGGACCTCAATGTCCACGTATCTGTGGTCAGAACCACACTGTTCGCACGCTGAAAAGCTGCCTTTACTTCATTTTAACAGTTTTTGTACATGTCTGTGATCCCTTCCATTAGCCGTTTGCGGCTTGGGATTTTACAGCATGGGTCAAGAGTCTTCACAAATGCAATGAAACCCGTCCTCTACAACTGAAATAGGCCGGAGGTCCTTGCATATCATCTCTCCAAGGCGTCTTGTAATAAGTATGGCTCTCGGAGAGTCATCTATAAAAAAAGAAAATTTCTTTAGCTACACTACATGTAGTTTAATCTTGATGTGACACTAAACCTTTCATAAAAGCTTAAATAGGCCTAGGCCTAGTTTCACCAAGTAGCCACAGACAGTTAGAACAGGCCTACTTAATGACACATTTTGAATGAAACTACAGCCATTCCAAAATCTCTCAATATCCACCATTAGATAAAATTGATAAAAGTGTGCTGATGATGAGTAATATTCATTATAGATGGCCTTTTCTCTTCAGATATCAGCAAGACATGGCTTTAAAACATATTTGTTTTTCTTTTTGAAAATGTGTCCTATATATGCCTATAGCTTCACATAGCCTACATCTAACTGTAGCCTAAAGCCTACTGACTGCAAAACTTGGGCTTATATGTAGGCCTAAGCTAATCTACACCAATACCATGACTAGGGTTTCAATAAATATCCTGCTTATATTTTACATGGTTAACAATTCTATTATCACCGGTTACCTGGATAATTCCTGCCTTTCTGAAACGCCTCTGCTAAAGAACTTTGCCTCAATGAAGTGGGCGTATCTGCCTGCATTTTCTCCACCTCTCGTTGTTTCTCCTGTAACTGGTCATGCTCTTTTGGGTGGATATTTTTTAAATGTTTCATGAGATTTGTGGTATTGCCACAATATCTGACCGTTTTGTCACATATGCTACATTTCGAATCACTGCTATTTACCATGTCAAAATAACTCCACACAAGGCTCCGTTTACATTCTGCAACCGGCACTGGAGCTGAGTGACTGAGTCTGTTTCTGTGTGTGCCTTATTACAGACGTTGTTGGGAGGTGAGTGAGAAAGCGGAAGGAAAAGTAGTTCCTATCCAAACTAACCATTAAAAAATTAGCAAAAATACTATGAAATTAAATTAATGAAATCAGACGTTTAAAGCATTACCTGTTATCGATTTTTAATATGAGGATCGGTCCTGAGCCATCCTCAACCAAACTGAACCATCAGGATCGAAATATCGATATTTTGGTATCGATCCGCCCATCCCTAGTGAGCATAAGCATATCCGGTTTCCGACGCCGGTCAGTTAGTAGATAACAAAATGATTTTCTACACGCAATGTCTTCAAGATCTTCCAAAGATAATAATCAATGATGTTCACTGCATCATTCAAGCTGCGACATCAGCACCAAGGAGTAAGCGAGAGAAGGGCTTCAAGATGTACGTCTTCAGTTACATCGATAATTACAAAGGTAAGTTAACTTACTAGCTTAGTACCTGCTTAACGTAAACAGCCACAGAGGCTTAGCTATCTTGCTAACAAGCTAAATAACTTAGATAGCAAAGATTTGACTAGTATGACCAAGTTTTAAGTGTGTTGATGATTACGTGATATTGTCCCCAGTATCAAATAAGGATCAACGGACAGGAAGAGTGAGCGTCCGAGCTACCTGCCATAGGTCTATGAGGAAACATGAGAAACCTCACAACCTCAGAGTAGGATGGACGACAGTTCAGTTGTTTGTCAATTCCAAGCCAGTTCTGTTCCAGTTATGTTCTGGGGATTTGATGTGGCTAGGATAGATTCTGTAACTCTATAACATTAACGTATGAAGTAGGTAACAAACGTTACCTGCCTTATAGGTAGCATTCAAATATCTAGCCTTCATGAAAACCCCAGAAACTGGTTGTGGCGGCCGTTGTTCTTTGCTGTATGTTTCATTTATCTGCATGCTGTTCAGCATTCACTATATTTGAACGTAGGTTTGAGCAAATTAAGACGCTAACGTTATAGACTACAGACGTATGTATTTTAATTTAATAACATTACAATGTTCCAAAAACGGAACAGAAATAATCTATTTTTTGTTCTCTTTTGGTGATGACATTGATAACTTGATAAGGTTAAGCCTACTACCATGATTACTCAAAACAATCTGAACAGCTTTCTCATTTCTCTTTTTCTGTGTAATATTTAAGCTGATGTGTTAGTGTCGGCTATATGATTGTAACATGACAACACCTTTTTCTTTTAAGACTGTCCTTGAGGACTCCTCCCTGAGTGATGCTGAGTGTTCAAGCAACTAGCATCGTTAGCGATGAATACTTCGTGAGCAATTCAACCGAGCAGAAGGGATGTGAATTTGGACGCAGGCTGCGTCTGTCGGGCTTTAAGGTTTAAAAGACATTTGTTGTTGACAATTGCAAGTGACATACTTTTTGAGAGATTTTTCCAGGAACCCCCCCCCCCCCACAACATTTTGCTGGTGAGGCGTCCAGGGGGTCTCAAGTGTCAATCAAGAGGTCTCGGACCCCCGAGACCCCAACTATTTCGCACCCTGCTCTACGGATCTGAGCCACTGAGCCCGTACCTCAGGGTCGATTGGAAACCGAGCTAAAATAATCTCCGAGTTGTACCTCGACAAATTAGCACATCGAGGCACACAACAATGAAGAGACGTTTTCTTCTCTTGCCATTGATATGTTAATCGTTTCTCCTTAATCTTAAAAACACTCATTATCGCTATTGCTATCCAACTCGCAATTATCCTCACAACTACGACATCCGGAAACAACAATGCACACCACGCAGAACCAGGAAGTTGAGAAACGCTATCTTGTGCATGGGGTCAATAGTTAGTTAGCTAAGTCGCTACGCAGTGATACTACGATTTGCAACGTGTACTGAGAAGAATATAATAGTTTGTAAGTAGTTAGCTAGCGAGTATTAATATTTATTAGAACAATGGTAATATAATAATTGTTCATTTCACCGTCCTATCAAGATACAGTAATAAGAATGTAATCGTTTACACATTAGTTAGCTACAAGGTAGCGCAATGAGTCGCTACGCGGTGATTGAAAGACTTGCAGTGTGTATTGAGGAGAGGAATGTAATCGTTTGTAAAGTGCATGGACGTTAGCTTAAGTACTTATCTCATTTGAAGACCGAACTTGAGATTCGTAGCAAAGTAACCCTAAATTTTATGAGGTGCCTGTGTGCATGCTCCGCCATGTTTTTGCCTCTGCCAACTCTTGTATAAGAGTTTCCTTTTCAAAACACGGCATCGCGCCTCTCGTGGAAGACTGCAGTACTGCAAGTGTTCTCATAGACTCCCATTATATTTTGAGATAATATTTTATAGAATCTTTTATAGAGGGGGGCTTCACCCCCCCACATCTGCAAACTTTATGACAGAATTGCATACACATATGCCACAAACCTACCAGGTTTGGTGTGAATAGCTCTTACCGTTTTGGAGTTATAGCCGTGGGAAAAATCTGTTTTCATCATTTTATGGCACAGGTAGGCTTTTGATCCAGGTAACTTCCAAATTATAGCAGATATCCATTAACCCCATGCAATGTGATTAATAGAGCCCTTGGGCTACGTCCAGAACCAGATTACACATTCCCTAGACTTACGATCTAGGAGGCTTATTGCGTAGAAAAACACCTTAAAAATGGGCTTTCTATCAAGTGGGCTTGGAAGCATAAAAAAAACAACGAAAACAATATGCTTCCCAGCCCATGGTGGGATTGGAAGCATAACTAAAAAGAAAAGCAGAACGAAAACAATATGCTTCCCAGCCCACATAACAAAAACAATGAAAACAATATGCTTCCCAGCCCATGGTGGGCTTGGAAGCATAAAAAAACAACGAAAACAATATGCTTCCCAGCCCATCAGTGCTTTGCTGACTATAACCTGTGATGGTGGTGGTAAAAACTATCAGCTCACTGCCATAAGATTCACACAGCTCTCCTTTACCAATATTAAATACGATGCTATGCTATCACAAGTCACGACTAGCTAGCGAGCCAGAAGGCCACACAACCGGACTGAGGAATGGCTACTAACTTTAGCTGGTATTAGCCAACTATCTTGCAAAGTAAACTATGCCTATATTTCTCAATGCTCTACTAACCACTTCATCAACACAACGTTAAGCTGTAGCCTACATCTCCTCCAGCACTGATGCACAACAGAGTGCTGTGTGCGTGTGTACCTTCTGTTGCGAACCGATTTCATCCTGCAACTTCTGGAAGAAACCAATACCATAGGGAAAGGGGGTGTGTGACTTTTTGAGGTATGATCTGTGACATAATTAGAAGAATATGTTTGACTCATAATATAAAATGATCATAACTACATATTATAAAAAAAATGTAATAAAATAAAAATATTTAAAAATCCAGATATCAAAAATCTGGTGGGGCACATGCATAGCAAATACATACACCTGCAGGGCAAACACATCCACATTCCTGCACATCACAGCAAACACATAAACACTTCTTACCCTGACCCTTGATGTCATGTGAGTAGCCAATCACAGCAGACTCAGCCACACCTTGGCACTGATTCTGAAAGAGAGGGATACAGAGCTTCTGTGCATTGATTTGTTTTTATCAGATACTTGAAGAAACTTGCATATTTTAGACTTCTTATCTTGTTCCTCCTCAAAGAGTCTTTCCTTCTGCAGCACACTGTTTAATAGTGACCTTCATACTGTTAATGGATGGAGAGCAACACCTAGCTGGTCTGCCAGCTCTGTTTTCAATGTATATCTTGTTCCTTAAGGATATTATCTGCAGGCACTGCTCATCCTTCTTATACAGGTTTTTGTGGCTTCCAGTCCTGTGTTTGGGAATTACTTGATATGATTCTCTAGATCTTTTTATTTGATTACACAAATCAAGTGATGCGGCCATTTCACCTAATGTTTTTTCTCTTTACTTCTTTATACAGTAACAGAATTCCTCATTGAAGAAATACACATTCATGCACTTTAATTTCAGAAGTCTTCTGCACATCTGGTCATTTGGAGCAGCTGACTCAGTGGGATCAGTGCACAGGAAAAGCCAGACCAGATCATTTAAAGAGCAGCTAATCTGCCCTCATTAAAGCAAAGCTACAACATTCTACTGAAGGCAGTTATTGATGACCTCACCACCACATCCTCTAGCTCTGCAGACCCCAGCCGGTGGCCGCTTACATTGATGACATCATCAAGGCGGCCCACAATCTGGTAATAACCTTCCCTGGAGAGGTATGCGCCATCGCCAGTGAAGAAGTAACCTGGCAGCACGAAAACACAAGAACAGCAGAAACAGACCTAGACGTCTTATTACAGTTAATTACATTAACTGTACTAAAGTACTAAATACCCTGTACTAAATACCAAGACAGTAATACTATTTGTGATGGAGATATGTCTATACTATGTAATGGTACTTTAAAATGTATTCATTAATTTAAACTTTATTTTACCAGGTAGGGAGTAATGGAGCACCAGATGTCTTCTACAATAAGCGGGGGATTATTCAATGGCCAGATTGAAGGAACCTGATTGGGAATTTAGCCAGGAAGCCAGAGAACCCCTTACTCATTGCAGTAAGTACCACTAGATCTGTAATGACCACAGAGAGCCAGTACCTCCATTTAAATTCTCATCTGAAAGATGGCATCTCCTATAGCACAGTGTCTCCATAAATACACTGGGGCATTGGTTTCCTACAAAGCCCAAGAAGAAGACCATCCCCTATTGGTGCACCATTTCCACTGACAATGTGGCTTTCCCTGGTGGTCTCAGCTTCACCTGTCAGGCAGGAGACAGCTGCAGAGTGGTATTGCTGCTGACTACACTAGCCACTAGCCAAGCAGTAGTCTGACACTAGGTTCTATTACTGTGCACAGTCATACCTCTCCTGAGGTAACAGCCCATTTCTAGATGCATGGGGCAGGGAATGAGGGTGAATACCTGGGTAGGGCTGACAGTATGTCTCGACGAACCTCTGGTGGTTATTGTGAATGGAGCGTGCCATACCGGGCCAGGGCTGAGAGATGCAGAGGGCCCCAGTTGTGTTGTTCTCTGTCAGCCTCTTTCCCTGCACAAGGCATGCACGTCAGGGCATTCTCACTCCATCCAACTAGAGGTTACAATAACATGCCTGTCGAGTCTTCCTGAAAGGAACCTATACAAGTAAACGTATCCCTCATACTGCATTTTGGTCTGTTCCTATATGCCCCCAAAACAATTCAAAATGAAAGGAATCAAGCATGAGTGACTAGCAGGGAAAGCTATTTAGCAACACTGTTTTTCACAAACATGCTTAGCATGTTGTTACAAAAACACATTTCAGTTGATACGAATTTTCAGACAAGGTGAATTGGAGAGTGTAGAGGTTGGCTGTTTGATGGGTTATTTGGTTTGGAGTCTGACAAAGGGATTGCAACTGGTCATTAATACAAGTTTGTGGAACTCCCTGTTGGACATCATAAACAGGGAAAAGGTAGAGATGGGATGGATGATGGATGCTGTCAACAGCTGACATGCAGATGAAGTGATAAGCGGAATGTCTCTCACTCCATTCTGCAGGTCTGATTAGATCTGAGAAGTAGGTGAAAACCAATGCAAATTCACAGAAAGTCCAGAAAAACAGTTCCTTAACCCTGGTCTTGGGGACACGCTATACGCTGTCCAGCTGAGTGCAGTTAATTAGTTCCCTTTGATTGAAATGTTAACTGAATACTGGTTTTTTGACATCACTTGACAGGTATCTCCTGTAATTGTTTGTGAAAGAAACTGCTTGATGAGGGGTTTGTGCAAACACACAGAATGCAAGTAAAGGTATTCCTTACACTGCATTGTGCACCCAAAACAATTCAACTGTATAAAATGGTGTTCATCTTAATTAGATTAATTAGATGGTCAATCAATCAGTTGCAAGTATCTTTTTTAGGAGCAGACACACCTCCAAAAACCATTTCTTTCATACAGGACTTCTGACAGATTATTTGTCAAGAGATGTTAATTACAGGTCAGTACTGAGTTACCAGTTCAGTCAAACTAAATTAATTTGAACAAGCTGAGACAAAGGCCAGTATATACACTATACTCCCTGGAACAGGGTCAAGAGGAGTGCTATGTAATGGCAGACTCTGATTGGACAGAACAGGTCCCCCATTGTCCCACCAGTCACCGAGTTGCTGTTGACCAGCAGAGTGGTGGGAAGGCCAGCTATCTGAGGTGCGGGTACGTTTTGAAAGTGACACAGCTGGCCATCATGTTAATCTTAATCTCAGTTTAAACTCCCATTTTCCCATCACCGGCCACCTTGCTGTCCATGAGGGCCATCTGAATCCCGAAGAATGGCCTCATGGCCAGGCCTGGGATTATCTCAGCATCTGGGTCTGATGGCCTGGGGGCGATGCAGATCCCTCCTGTCTCTGGTGGTAGGACAGGACAGGGGGACAAAGGGGAGAAAAAGAACAGCATTATATACTTGACATCATGCCTGTCAGACGTATGTTAATTCATTACAGAGTCAGTCGATTCCCTGATTCCCCTAAAGAATCTGTGTGGATCAAACGAATCGAACATGGATCAAACATCCAGTAATTGTTAATACAAGCTATTATTTACATAATAAATATGAGACTAATTCTGGTCATATCATATCATACTAATCTGTATTATGACAACATTTAAGAATGTCTATCTGCCTATTTATGATAAGCGATGAATCTTTTATAATTTCTTGTGTATACATAATAACAACAACAACAACAACAACAATAATAATAACATTTATTATTATTATTGTTATTATTTTATTTTGTTTACCTTTATAATGTACACTGTAATTGGCCAATAGAATCAGTATGCTAGGATTTGTGTTTCAACAACACTGCCACAATGCCATTGTGCATTGCAAGAACCAAAGAGGAGCAGCAACTGAGTTCTCATCCCGCTTGTTGCACCAAGGCAGAAAACGGAGAAACCCATTAAAGAAAGAGCAAAAACACTGCCTTCCCTCTTCTTGTTCTGCCTCTCCAGTGGCCAGAATGTGTCCCACAGGAATTCTAAATTCCATTTAAACAGGGTGGGGGGGAGTTACGTGGGTGGTGGCAATAGTATGAGTCATGCTGTGGCGGTCAGTTTGACCCTACTCTGCAGAAAACTCTCTCCCCTTTAAGGCAGCATTGTTTCTGGCAAGAAAACCTTTGAGAGTTTGTGAACTGTACATTACAAGCCATCTCAGATCACGAGGTGGCACGTCACCAGCAGCACTCTCGGCTGCTGCAACGACCAGCTACCACATGTGCTAGCACCAGGAAGAGCACATACACTCACAGCACAATGTGAACAGTGTGAACAATACTCCTGTTTACTCCTCTGCGGAGTCACAAAGCACCGTTTACAATCACACATCAGTGTAATGCTAGGGCTGGGACACAGTGACATGACACAAACCAGAGCCCTTCCCAGATTTACACTCAGTGTAAACTGAAAGAGACAAAGGAGCTTACCCTGCCAAAATGTGAGGTGTGTATACGTCGTGTAATGCATAGGCTGGTATGCGAGTGTCATAGGGTGCAGCAGAGGTGAATGAGACAGTACCTGTCTGCCACCAGGTGTCCACTACGGGGCAGCGCCCATCCCCCACCACACGGAAATACCAGTCCCATGCCTCTGTGTTGATTGGCTCACCCACTGGAATGGAGGAAAGGGTTCATGGCAAAACAGTGCTCTGCTGGCTCGGGTTACAGCACAGACATTGGAGCAGAAGCAGAACATCACCCACAGCAACCCAATCACAACGAACAACACTAGTATGTAGATGGACTGTGATATCACTTTCAGAAAATACCACATTGCAAAGACAGACGTTTCATAAAGTTTTTCTGATCACAAACCAGAAACCTACAAAATAAACTGATGGTCTATTACTATCTTTTAGCTTTGAATTTGATTTAAAATTTTGTTGTATACAGCTGATAATTATCAAATTGACATTATAGGAATACTGCTGACAGAGTTTCCAGCAGAAGAAAATCCTGATGAAATTAAGCATACCAGAGCCCAGGGTTTTGAGAGATGAGCGATCGTACTTCTTCACCCACTTGTCTCTGTATTTCAACAGCAGGCGGATAGCAGTCGGAGCTCCATAAAACTGGCTGATCTTCAGCCTTTCCACAGTTTCCCAGTACCGGCCTACAAAGAAGCAAACAAGGGCAGGCTTCCATACAGGTCTAATCAAACAAGCGCACACTCCCTTACAGTATCATACAACAAACAAGGGTACACTTCCTTACAGTATCACACAACCAAGGGCACATACTCATACAGTACCACATAGGTAAGGGCAAACACCCATACAGTATAATACAACAATCAAGGGCAAGGGCTCCCATACAGTCTTACTCAAGCAAGACCACATTCCCTTACAGTATCACACAAACAAGGGCATACACCCATACATTATCATACAGACAAGGGCCCCTCCCGTATGGTATCACACACTGGTTCCTAGTTTCAAAACATCAATATCCTCACTCATTACAAAAAAGGTAAAAGGTCATAAAACTCAAAAACAAAGAAGACAATCCTGCTAAGGTTGGAGAATCTGGTAAAGGGCAGCCAGGCCAGTTTCCTGTAAGAAAATCAGCAGTTTTTCTCAAACTTGAAACACCAGGTGTACAACACAAAGGAAATGGACCTCATGAATTGAGACATTTTATTTCTTTATAGAAGCACCTTGGGTGGCTTTTAAATGAACATCACAAAAAAGATAGTGAGGTATTTGAGAACTCACTCAGATCTATGATCACTTGCTGAGATCTATGATTGTCATAGTTACAAAAAGAGGTATACAATTTTAAATCACGTTAATGCTTTGGGAACAGTAGTATTTGTGCTGTTAGAGGTAGTCACTGTAACAGTAAAATAGTCTTACAAAGCAAGGGGGTTTAAAATGCAAAACAAAGGGCAAAACAGACAATTTTATGGTATAACACTGACTGATCATAGATTTCAAGAACATCAACAAATTCCAATCTTCATATCATTTGTCTACACATGTCAAAAAGGGATTTCTCAATCAAATGTGTATCAAAAATATGCATTTTCTTGTCATGTTCTGAATTCTGAGATGCCATACTAGTCAAAATAAAGGTACCCTGCTGTTGGTCATTTTCTATTGAATTTGTTGTTGTTTCTCTATAGGCTTGTTTTTATTGCACAAAGCCTCTCAGAGAGTTTTTCAGCCAGGTAATGCAGCTTGTTACCATTCCAACCATAGGTGAAGTAGCCCCCCAATGTCCATCTGTCTCCCCAGTACATGCCACCCCCTCACCTGGGTTGGGGTACACTGGAGTGCTCTCCAAGAGGACGGTGGTCCCTCCATTGCACAGTGGCCCATAGACAATGTAGCTGTGCCCTGTGATCCAGCCAATGTCTGCCATGCAGCCAAACACGTCCCCATCATGGTAGTTAAACACGTACTACAGAACAAGAGGAGACTGCTGGGAAACTGCACTGTGAGGAGACACAGCACCCTGTTGTACAAAACCATAGCCTGCCTCAGGTACACTTTATCTCATGCTCATAGTGCGATAGCGATAGATAACACAGTGCAACAGTTGTCTCTAACAAATTGTTGTACAGGCCCACAGCCTGCACTCATGTACGCTTTAACTTGTGTAGACGCTGTTAGTATCTGTTCCTATTTATTTTCATATACCACATATGTGTCCTGCACTACTGTTTTTGTACCACTACTGTTGGATGGTATTTGCTATTGTCACCTTGACATTGTTATGGAAGCACTACAAGAGTCAAATTCCTTGTACATGTAAAAGCATACTTGGCCAAAAAAGTCTGATTCCAATCTGAGAGACACAGCACCCTGTTTCCCCTATATAACATCTGACAGCTGATAGACACACAGCACCCTGTTTCCCCTCTGAGGGAGCCATACTCCAGTCTTCTGCAGCTATCCGTACAGTACCCCCTTCTGTGAGATCCCAGTGGGTTTGAAAAGTTCATTACTGTCAAACAAGGGCTCCTCTCTCTCTCAGAAGCACAGCTGGTGCTGGAACTGGTTGTGAATTCTCCTCTATCATATGTGAGAGACACAATATAGCAGATTAATGGAGTAGAGCAGTGGAATGGATGAGTAAGGAAGGAGTAGAGTTACCCTGTAAATAAGGGAAGAGTAGAGAGACACAATATGTCACTCCTTTACCCTCCACTACATCTGTACCTGTTCTGCCATTAGCCTGTCATTAACTGCTGTTTGATCTGGATACATGTCTCCTCCCAGGTGTTTTTAAGCAGTCACCCATACGCCCGTCATGCCTCAGCGGCGAGTTTAATCTTGAGATGAAAGAGAAGATGGAAACCGTTCGCCCATGACAGATTTTGCTCTTTGCTGTAACTGCAGTCAGTTTCTTTAATACCCACAGGTGCCTGCAGTTCACACCCACCATGCAAAACTATCCATCAAAGAAGGGAAAGGAGTAATATATATTTGATTTGTCCAATTAAAAAGTAGTGTATATTCTTATGTTATATGTGAATTAGAATCTAGGTTCAATGGAAAGCAAGACTGAAGATAAATAGGAGAAAACTGCTCAACCCTCATTACTGAGTTTTACAAAACTACAAAAGAGTCTTAATTAGAAATAGGAGAAAGTGGAGCATATTAGAATGGACTGATTTCATGGTAGAGCCAATGAAAGATCAGCACAGTTTCTCCACAGTCAATGGGCCAATGGGATTATGAGTCTTGGACCTGTCTAGCTGTGTCCAGTCCAAGCTGGCCTGTTGGCACAAGGCTAGAACCCTCTAACCTGAAAGACCAGGCCTATCTCTCCACTGATCCTGGATGAGATCCACAGTAGCAGAAAGGTGCCATATTCATCGACCTGTGTTGGTGGCACAAGCAAATAGTGACCTGAGGACACACTACACACAGTACTAATCCCCACATACAGGATTTGCTCAGTAAAATTAGGATGTTAACACAGAAAATGTGGGAAAAACATGTTGGTCTTGTGCCTGTTTTAGTAATCCTCTCCATAGGAGTTACTGGTATGAAAATGTAGAGGAGTTACTGTGAGACTCTGTGAGGAATAGTGGAGTGAAGCAGATGAGTTAGGCAGCAGTAGAATTACTCTGTGAGTAAGAGAGGCATAGAGTAGGTATCCAGCCTGTGTGTGGACCAAACCCTTGGGTTTGCCCGTGCTTCCAGAGGTGTAGAGCGGAAATAGCACGTCCTCACTGTCCATGGCAATGGGCTCACACAACACTTCCTCCTTCATCATCTCCTGCAGAGACAAACATTTCAGGTAAGAATAAATATCCGCAGTTGAGCACCACACAGCCAGCCATAAAACTGCATTCAGTTTTTCATTCATGTTTGCTCTGCTCTCAGGAGACTTTGGACCTCTGAACCTCCATGAATGCAGATCACTATGAAAAAGACTGTTTCTTGATCTGAAGTGAAAATGCCATGATATTCAAGCAATCACTTTGGCTTTCAGCAAGAGCTCACTGTGCCAGCAAGTTAACAGTTTGGAAAGATAACTAACACACATAGAAACTAAAAACACCACTAGTGTGTTTCATTACAGCTACACATCCTTAAAAGTGTTTTCCAAAATTATTGGCCTGTTAGTAAAGTGACTGTTCATTGGCAGGATATCTCTCAGGGTGTATGTTTTAACCGAATGCTGCAAAATCAGCACACCTGCTCCAGGGGAACATCTTTGTCTGTCATGGCAACAGATATCTCTGATCTCATGGTGACCAGAACCCTTTCCACAGAGGGGCAGCTCTGGACAGCTCGATCCACGGCCTTCTTCAACTCGATGACCCTGCCCCCCCGCAGACCCTGATTGGCTGTGATCACCATTTTAGACTGGGCTGAAACAGGGGAGGCACTGTCAGCATGACTGGGATTTTTAGAGGGAACAGAGTATGACCCACAGAGAGTATGACCAAAAGGAAGTATCACTTGGTGAGAGCATGACCTGTATAGAGTATTTCTTGTAGAGAGTACCACCTGCATATACTATCTCCTGTTGAGAGTATTACCTGCAGACAGCATGACTCTCTAGTACAATATTTGGTACTTAATGTGTCCCTGGGAGATTTGGCTTTCAGTGCGCTTACAGTGTCTTGTCAATGACAGTTTAGATTTACAGATAAACCCGGATTATTTAGTTCTCTGTGTGACTTTGATATTATATAACAAGAATATAAAATGCCTGTCATTGCAACATTTCTGTGCATATCTTTTAATGAATGTCCTGCCATTTGTCGAAATCTACATTGTTTTTTAGTTGCAAATGCTCCAAGTCACAATGCCTGGTTAATAAACTTGGAAAGGCAGCCTGCCTTTATCTGTACAAGCACTAAAATTAGCTGCACACCCAATCGTTTCTGCTCATTCTTTCCATGGTCCTATGAGCAGCGGCAGGGCTGGAGACCATCCATCTGTAGTCATGTGACATCCATGTGACAGCAGAGAGATCCAGAGGAGTGTTTTTTATATCACAGCTCCACAGCAAAAGCAAAATATTAAAATGCTCTGACCTCTAATGCTGGGGGCAGTGAGAAGAGGATAGCATTCAATCCAAAAGAGTGAACAAGAGCTGGAAACAACTGATAGGCCTGACTGGCCTGAAAATGCCAGCCCAGAAACCTGGGTATGGCAGTTCTTTTTTTCCCATGTCAACCCATTTTCCTCATAATTTGTAGTAGCAGCAGCAGTAAATGTTCTTTGTTTGTCACACTCTTTATCCAGGATAACTTGCTGAGGAAGGTCACATCAAGGTTGTATTACTTTTAGTGCCTGTTGAAAGCCCCCTTTTTACCTTTGAGCAAGCTCTAAATTTTTACTTTTACTATCTCTGTCTTCCCATCACTCCAGGGGAGTGTTTTTCCTAACAAGGTTATAGTGACGGTTTTCTGTGAAGGGACACTTAAGTTATACTTTGCACTGGTGACTGGGAGGGTGTTATGACCAAATTTAGTCTTGTGATAGAAGCAGATCTCTCAGAAAGTGATTGACCCACAGACCCTCCAGGATCCTCACCATCTCGGATGCGGTTAGCCAGGGCTTCAGCACTGAACCCAGCGAACACGACGTTGTGGGTGGCGCCAATCCGCGCGCAAGCCAGCATGGCAGCCACTGCCATGGGACAGAGGGGCATGTAGATGGTCACGCAGTCACCCTGTCGCACCCCAAACCGCCTCAGCAGGTTCCCCAGCCGGCATGTCAGCTCCAGCAGCTGTCTGTGGCGACCCGTTTAACATGTGCCTCATCATCAGCATCATCATCATCAACACATCTATATTTATGTTAAGCCATGTAGCAGACATTCTTCTTCAGAGTGACTCATGAAAGTGCATACAAGAAGGTTAGGCTAAGAGCAGAGACCATACTAAATCATATGTGTCACAATAAGATAATAGAAGTCATTACACAGCATGCTATATTCTGTGCCATAGTGGTTGCAAGACGACATTTGCGAATACAGCAAATGTTTTTGAGGATTTTATACAGTATATATACCAATATTGTCATTAACTTCACTGTAATCCTCACCACCACAAGTATCACTGAATAATGAATAAACAAGAAGTCAGAAGTTCGTGGACCTATTGTTCAAGGTGTGCAACCCAGCAAATTGTACATATGCTTTTGAAGGGTTAATCATTTGTTGTTTTGTTGAGGTAAGTAATGATTCATTGAACACAGATAAAAACAGTGTGGTACTCCCAATGTGACAGATGTATGTGCATTTTGAGCTGTGATCAACTTTCAAGTGTGTATTTCTTGTTATACTTTGGTATTGGTAAATAAAACTTTTCATTTGTCACTCATTGATCTTCAAATCCTCCGTCACATAAACTGCCAATATCTTGATCAGGGTGTAAGTAAGTTTGTTTGCATATAATCATCTTAACACATAACTTGACCATCTAAATTTGGAGTTCTCCTCCCCTGTTTTTACCCCATTTCAGCATTTTAGCTCAATTGTGGTGTCTATTCATTCTCCCCATTGGATCTGCAACTCTTATCTTTGGGTGATGTGTCCATTGTAGATTCCTTCTTTCAATCTCCAGCCTTCTGCAGCTATCTGTACAGGTACAGCTGGCTGCAGCCTACTGAATCTGCACAACTTTATGGTCAGTTGCTTGTTCATCAATAACCAATATTTCCAGTCTGTGCTTGGGACCCTGCTCGGACAGTGGCTAACATGGGTTTGGTGTCCCTTAGTTGCTGCATGTTATCGGCATTACATTGTTGGCATTTTTTATTGGCAAAATGCCCATAAAAAGAGCCCCACAGTTGTCCCTTCACCACATCTCATGATTGGCATCTGCAGTTCAACTGTTGGCCCTTCACCAGGTGTGCTTATGGTCTGTCTACATCATTGGTGGTGTGATTTCCAATACTCTCTAGAGCCAGGACAAGAGTATGGATAAAGGATGTAGCTGGGATCCTTGGACTAGTGTAGTACACTAGTCATATTACTTCCGTTAGTTTAAAAACCCACAGCAGAACTACTCAAGATACAATTTTCCCTTTTTTTCTTTGTTTAATTTCATTGAAAAAATTTAAATGGCCATTTTCAAACCATTTGTTGTCCAGAATGTCAGCCAGCTCCAGGGCAATGTATTTTTTATGACAGAGCAAAGACAACGGTTGATCTCACTGAACACAATAAATCCAGTCACTGTGAAAACCAAAGATGGGGCTGAATTAAAAGCAGACTTCTGCATGGTCAACAGCTATGCAGGACATTAGCATGCAGCAAGTCTTGTGTGGCAGGCAGATTGACCACCACACTTGTGTCTCTTACCTGTATGTGACTGTGACTTCTGTCCCTGGCTTGTCTCTCTCCCAGATCAGGGCCACTCTCTCTGAACAGGTGTGCACATGACAGTCCAAGCAGTTGACTGAATGACCAAAGACACAATACAGGCTGTTAGTGATCTCTTTCAGTCATCCATCCCCTTTTCACAGCAGGAACCATGCCCGTTGGCCCAACTGCAGCTATTACTGGATTTTCCACTGCATTTTTCTGTGAGCCCAATGAGAGATACCCAGGCCCAATTAACTTTTGGCTGCCAGCCTGCTAAAAGACCAGTGGTGGTTTAGCAAACTGCACAATGGAAAAGCATTATGGTCAGAGAGGCATTACTATCTATGTAGCAATTAGAGGATCGGGTTTACAAATAGGGCTGTAGCATTTGTTTGTTCATGTCTAGTGTTGCTATAAGTTATATTCATCATATGAAATACAGGTAGCTATATACTTACACAGTGCCCCACTAAAAATGATTGATGCAAAATACAGTTCACGCTATTCTCTCATATTAGCAAGCTAGCTGATGTGGAGCCATACTGATGTAAAAGTAAAAACGATCATAAAATGAATAATGTTATTACATGATGAAAAATACAGTAATGTTCTTCTGTGGTAAAAATTGTATATTATTATTGTTGTTATATTATTATTATTATTATTATTATTATCATCATCATGTTATCATTTCATTTATTTATCTGTCAATTAATCTTTGAAATATTTCAATTAAATTGCTACATTTCTTGCTTTGTTGTTTCTACTGACAAAGGCGGTAAAATGACCCTCCTGAAACAATGTCGGGTACATAGGAAGTTTTGGTACTGTATGCATGGTGTCATGGTGCATTCATACAAACAGAGATGCCAACAATGCAGGCATAAAGCGTTTATGTTGGCGACGTTTGATAATGTCACTACGGTACATAGAAGATTGTGGATATGTGCTACAGGCCAGGAATGGTGGGAATTAACTACTGACAATGAATGGATTAGTAATGTTCACTTAAGTTTGCTCACATTCCTGTATATGAAGAAGTCACTTCACCCTGTGCTGTCAAGCAGGTACCATTTCAGTCCACTAGCTAGGTTTGGCTCCTGTTGTTTTATTGTAGCCTATGTGGCGCTAGTAACCGCAGAACACTTAAAGGGGCAGACTTGTAGGGCGACGCAAATTGTCAAAAATGGTTTCGAGTTTGAAGCATTAACACCTGCTCTCAATATGGCCTCAGTAAATTTGAGCTCAACTGGATTTAAATATGCCTTTTCAGCATTTATACCTACCCGCCAAAATCCTATTGGAGACACATTTTAATACCAGGTGTAAACAGTTGCCTGCTCCTGAGAACGGACAGTGCTGTTCAGACCTTATAATTATCGGTTAAAATTATCACGTAAAACGTGAATACATGTTATAAAGACTACTATATTATGTGGTAATATTTGTCAAGTATTTAAGTGATGACTTTTGTCCACGTAATGGCGTGATGAAAGTTAAGTAATCTTATGTCACAACATTTTGTGTGCCATCAATAAACTTCCATATGCTAAAACATGTTGTGAAACCAAAGTCTAAGAACTGTAGAACGTACATTGTACTCCTGCTTTACAACGTAATTATATTTCGTTTAACCACAAACAGAGTAAAGCAACGGATATCGAATCGACCCGCGCGAACTGGCCTTGCCTGGGCCCAGCATGATTCAGATCAGCACGGTTCCACCCACGGAAATGACGTATAAGTGATTTACTGTTTTCAACTCAGCAAAGCAGAATGTGGTCACTGTGTTACCCATGTTTTCTGCATCATCATCATCTCATTATTTTGCAGATTTTCTTGATTTGATTAACCTATGTGGCCTGTTTTTCACTCAGCGTTTCAGCGTTTTTCACTCGCAGACACGTGCGCTATCATGGACATACAAACACCTGCTGCTCTGACATCATATCCTTTAGTCTGATTGTAATTAGTGTGCTTGCAATGCGGAGCACTTGTTATCCGATAGTTTTATTCTTCTTTTTCTTTTTCTTCTTATTCCACCAAATTTTGGACCGCTTCTCCACCCACAGTTTTCGAGATATCGACCCCAAACCAACTGTAACCCCTTCAGTCTGACCCCTATTGGTGTGCTTGTATACAGCTAAGCTGTACCTGCACTCGTTCTCTGGTTTTTGTCATTTTTTCATTTTGTCATTTTTTTCCCATAGACTCCCATTCATTTTCAAAATCACCCCCCTCACACTTCATGACCTTGCCACTCGGTCACTTTTCACCCCATAGCCACCATACCTCACATGTTGCCTCAGGACAAATCACCCAACACTCATCCACAACCGTCTTGACCCACATTTGTCATTTTGTCGTTCATTCATCCCTTCATCCTCTCACTGACTTCAATTCATTTTTCAAAGTCTTACCACTCAGTCACCTTTCACCCTACGTTCATAGTACTTCATATGCTGGCTCAGGTCATGCCACCCAACACTCAATGAAACCCATACTGAACGGCACTCATCTTTTTGTCGTTTATTGATCCCTCCATTCTCCCATTCACCTCAGTTCATTTTTAAGGTTTTATGGCTCGGTCACCTTTGGCCCGACATCCACCATGCCACATATGCTGGCTCAGGACAAATCACCCAACTGTCATAGTAATCCATACTGACCTGCACTCATCTTTTTGTCGTTCACTCATCCCTCCATCCTCCCATTGACTTCAATTCATTCTTTCAAAGTCTTACCTCGCGTCACCTTTTGGCCTACGGTCACAGTACCACATATGCTGGCTCAGGTCATGCCACCCAACACTCATTGAAAGCCATACTGACCCACACTCGTCCTTCTGTTGTTCACTCCTCCCTCCATCATCCCATTGATTTCAATTCATTTTTCCAAGTCTTACCACTCGGTCACCTTTTGGCCTACGGTCACAGTACCTCATATACTGCCTCAGGTCATGCCACCCAACACTCATTGAAACCCATACTGACCCCGCACTCGTCCTTTACTTGTTTATTCATCCTTCCATCCTCCCATTCACTTCAGTGCATTTCTCAAAGCCTTACCACTTGGTCACCATTTGACCAATAACCACAAGACCTCATTTGGTGCTTTGGGTCATGTGACCCAACACTCACCTAAGGTGGGTGTGTCCATAGCAACCATATTGTTTACCATAGCAACCGCCTAGCAACACCCTAGCAACCACCTAGCAATCACTTAGCAACACTTTGGCAACCACCCAGCAAAGCCCTAGCAACGCCCAGCGACCATATTTTTTACCCTAGCAACCACTTAGCAACACCCTGGCAACCACCCAGCAACGCCCTAGCAATGCCCCAGCGACCATATTGTTTACCTTAGCAACCCCCTAGCAACCACTAAGCAACACCCTAGGAACCACCCAACAACGCACTAGCAACCAAATCATATACCTTAGTAACCATCTAGCAACACCCTAGTAACCACCTAACAACACCCTAGCCACCACCTTATGTACCTTAGCAACAACTTAGCAACAACCTAGCACCCACCTAGTAACGCCCTGGCAACCACCTAGCAACAACCTAGCAACCATCCAGCAACAACCTAGAAACCGCTTAGCAACATTCTAGCAACCACCTAGCAACACCCTAGCAACCACCTAGCAACAGCCTAGCAACCACTTAGCCACATCCTAGCGATCGTCCCATATATGTCACCACGTTTTCCCTGCTAGGTTGCAAGCACACTCTGCATTTTCTTCAGGAAATGCACTCTTCTAGTTCAACCTGAAGTTGCCTTGATGTCTGTTCTGTTGCGACACTGGCTAAGTAAACACATTTGGTTTGAGCAGTGCAAACAGCACTCTAGGGAAACTGTGCACGTGACGAGAAACACCTGCTAAATTCTTTGGACAGTTAGCACTGTGGTTTTATGACAGTTATACATGTAAACCAGGTGTTTTGACAGCCACTCAGGCAAACAAACTATTTGTGTTTGTTACAATTCATCCAAAACGGAACAACAAGTAACGCAAGTAGGTCTGTTTCCCGGTTTTCTCTCTCTTGGATGCCTCTATTCTTCGGCTCACTCTCCTCCCCCACACTCCCATTGTTTACGATTTCTTTACAGGAGCACTGTCCCCAATGCCTGGATGTAGGCTCTAGGGCCAGTTCAGGATACACACAAAAGGCCTACAACAGATTCATTTTGAAGATTCATTTATATGGGGAACATCTAAACGTAGAGGTTAAGGCTCCAGAAGTATGGATTAAATATAAGCAAATTAGGACAAATACTTCATTAACCAGACATTTCTGGTGAACCCCATTTGTGGTGAATGCCTTTAGCTGTTTGTACTAGAATTCGTAAAGTCTAATGCCGTTAACACTGTGTAAATTCAATACCTGACATTTTAAACCAAAAAACTAGAAAACTGCAAAGTAAGCCGTAAGGTGTTTTATATAAAAACAGATTGTCTGATTATTTGACTGATGAAGGCAAGCTTAGCAACATAAAAATTCTACTTCACCACACAGGATAGTCATTACCATTCGTTTTATGGCAATACATAGTTATGATGATGAATTATGTAAATGTCTTACCTGATACATTAAGCTGTCCTCCCTCAAACCATCTTATCTTTCCTTGAGTCAGGTCGCTGTTTTGAACAGTGTGAAAGGGTGTAATCCAAGACAGCCTCTGCCTCCCAAGAGCCCCCCAAAATCTGTCGCCTTTGTTGACAGAGAACTCGTAGAGTCCTTTGTAGTCTCCGACAGTGAAACGCGACTGCATCGGCCATACACGCGGCTATATTGTAACTTCTACTTACTCGCTGACTACATTTTGGCAGTCCTCGTGAAGATGCATTTGCGAACCTAACATAGAAACTGTTCTTAAGCAGCGCGTATTTCCAAAGCGATGACATCATGAAACTTTCGATTTGCGCATGTAACTTGGAAGACAGCTTGCGAATGAAATGACAGCCCTCATGCGCAAAATATCTCCTTAATAGCAATAAGAGTGCGTTTCATGATAGTTAGGACATACAAAATAATTCAACGAAAGAGACGAATGTAGCCGGTTTATTTCGTTTTCAACAAAATTATAGTTCCATTTCTTCTATGTGAAAAGTTAAAATTCAGATGACATCCAAAGAAGACGCTTTGGTTGAATTAAAGGGAGGTTGAGGAGAAGCTGTCTGTTGTTGGCCGACAATAATGTCAGATCGAAACTTTAGAACGAGTGCAGCGCAACAGCCCATCCTTGAGTTAATTTAACAGAACTGAGGGCTGCACTACAAAGGGAGTTTAACCTACTCAGATTTAACTCGGGGTTATCAAGGAAAGTCAGGGTTGACTTGCCTGGTTTGCCTGGGTTGGTGTTAAACGGTACTACGACGGTGATTAAGATGTTGGTTAGTTGATTCAGTGTTAACTTAATCGGAGTTTGTGCGCGTTCGCATAAAAAGGGGCATGTTTGGCATGATACGGAGCATACGGAGCACGAGCCATTATGCAAAAACTCTGCCTGCGTTGCCGAACATGCCCCTTTTTATGCGAACGCACACAAACTCCAATTAAGTTAACACCGAATCAACTAACCGACATCTTAATCACCGTCGTAGTACCGTTTAATACCGACTCAGGCAATCAGAGTTCGTCAGCCCTGACTTTCCTTGATAACCCAGAGTTAAATCTGAGTAGGTTAAACTCCCTTCGTAGTACAGCTCTCAGCTCTACCTAGCTAGCTCACTAATAGCTAGCAATCTATTAGACAGATAAAAGAAAATTATAAACACAAATGTTGTAGGCCTGATCGGTGCTTGTGTACGTTGTGACCCAATCTATATGGCCGCTTCACTCGTAACAAGCAAATTTATAAAACAAAACTCAGTACCTCCGCGTTTCAACGGCTTCAGCTACTCACGCACACCACCATTAAAACCCAGCAACTGCGATCTTGGCGCCATACTGGATTCCTCCTCGTGCGTTGTCTTCGCCTCAATTCCGCTGTGCAGGAATAGAGGGCATTGACGTCACATTCCCGCTGGAATACGCCCCCTCAGTCGGACTGAGTGGCAAAACATCTTGCAACATGGCTGTGTTTAGTACAGGAAACTGCGAAACCGGGAGTAAAACAAATGATTATCTGCTTAAATTAAAGGCAGTTGGACTCGACAGTGATCCTTACAATTTACCAAAGAACCAGTGGTCCATGGACATTGACATGTGGCCAGGAATCGGGTTTACATTTACATTTATATGTACCTGATTTTGATGCTGGGGAAATAGGCTACACAAAGCAAAGCCTGAAGGCATACAAAGCAGGGACCTTCTAAAACGCTTAACGTGGCTTAATGTAACAAAACTGCGATGAATGATCACCACATTTCTCTCGGACATCTCTTGTCAGAAACACTTCCTTCTATCAAAAAAGCAAAACTCTCCACTGATGCTCATTATAAGGAAAATGCTTCGTAGCTTAGTTTTCCAAAAAGCGATCAACTAGCTAACAAAAAGCAAAACTGGGAGGACAGCGCTTAACGTAACATCGGCCTAACTACCATATTCCTTGGATTTTAGTTTTGCTTTTTTGATAGGAGATGGTGTTTATGACATGTGAGATGTCAGACAAATTTGGTGATCATTGGACGCTATTTCATAACATTAAGCCGTTAAGCCTTTTCCTTATAAAGGGCGTCAATGGAGAGGAAAACGCTTAATGTAAGACATCCATAGGCCTACTCATAGGATTTTGGTTTTGATTTTTTGACAGGTGGAAGTGTTTATGCAGGAGATGTCTGAGAAATTTGGTGATCATTGATCGCTGTTTTGGAAATTGAGACACATTAAAAGCCGTTTCACGTTAAGCGTTTTAGAATGTCCGCAAAGACCTTGGCACTTCCTACTTCAAGGTGGGATTTGTTGGCGAAATTAAAGTGACGAGGACACCAATGGATATTCTGGTTGTATGTGGACAATTTTGCACAAATGTTTTTATTTTATTATAACTTTTATTTGGAAATGTAACGGCTCAGGCAAGGACTCAGTCGCAGACCAAGAGAGCTTCAGGTTTCAGGCAGGTTTATTAATAATGACAGGCAAGTTGCGAAACAAAAGCAGGCAGGGTCAAAAACCGGAATGCAGTCCGTGGACAAAAACAGGGTCGGGAACAGGAGCAGGCAGGGTCAGGAACCAGGCAGGCAAATAATCAGGCAACAGGACAAGACGGCAGGCAGAAAACGAAGACGAAGGGCAGGCAGAGTCAAACACGGAGAAATCAGAAATCAAGAAAAACTGCGGGGACGAAACAGGTACAAAAACGCTGAGACGAACTGGCAAACAAGACAGGAACAAGCAGGGTAGAAATAGGGCTGGGCTGATGAGGAGATGGAATGCAGGTGGGCAGGCAGGCAGGTGAAGGTAATGGGGCAATCAGGTGGGCGGGGAACAGGCGGGGGAAGTTTGGGCAACGGAATGAAGTGGACAGACTTGGAAAAACGGTGCTGGGGATGTCCTCCCTCATGGTGGGCCACCAAAACCGCTGACCAATGAACTCCGCCGTACGTCGGGCGCCAGGGTGGCAGGCAAGTCTGGACGAGTGCCCCCACTGCAGGACCTGGGATCGGACAGGCTGAGGTACAAAGAGGCGGTTAAGGGGACAGGAGCTAGGACCCGGCTCGGTCCGGAGGGCAGCACGGATGGTGGTCTCGATGTCCCACTGCGCCGCCGCAGCCACGCACCGGGTAGGCAGGATGGTGCTGGGTTAAGGGGTCTCGTCTGCTGGTGCGAACTGGCGAGAGAGAGCGTCAGGTTTCCCGTTCTTGGTTCCCGGTCGGTAGGACAGGGCAAAGTCAAACCGGGGAAAGAACAGGCACCAGCGGGCCTGTCGGGGGTTCAGACGCTTAGCCTGATGTATTCCAAGTTTTTATGGTCGGTCCACACCAGGAACACCGTCTTTGCCCCCTCCAGCCAATGCCTCCACTCCTCCGGTGCAACCTTCACTGCTAGCAGCTCCCGGTCACCAATGTCGTAATTGCACTCGGTGGGCGTGATGCGGTGAGAGTAGAACGCACAGGGATGGAGTTTGTTATCGGCAGCCGACCGTTGTGACAGGACGGCCCCCACTCCTATGTCCGAAGCATCCACTTCCACGATGAACTGACGGGCAGGATCAGGCTGTGTCAGAATGGGCGCAGAAGTGAAGCGGCATTTCAGGTTGCGAAATGCCGCCTCGCCTGCCGGAGACCAGGAGAATGCCCTGTTGGTAGACGTCAGAGCCATGAGGGGAGCTGCTACTGTGCTGTAGTCACGGATGAAGCGGCAGCAGAAGTTGGCAAAACCGAGGAAGCGCTGCAGCTCCCGACGGGAGGTGGGGTGGGGCCACTCCTCCACCGCACGGACCTCCATTTGTATGCTTCCTGCTGTGATAACGAAACCCAGGAAGGAGATGGTGTCTCGGTGGAATTCGCGCTTTTCAGCCTTGACATAGAGGTGATTCTCCAGCAGGCGCTGGAGAACGCAATGGACATGCTGGACATGTTCAGGCAGGGAGCGAGAAAAAATGAGTATGTCGTCCAGGTAGAAAAAAACAAACTGGTTCAGCATATCCCGTAGGACATCGTTCACCAGCGACTGAAACACGGCAGGGGCATTAGTTAACCCGAATAGCATAACCAGATATTCGTAGTGACCGGTGGAGGTGTTGAAGACTGTCTTCCACTCATTTCCCTCCCGGATACGGACCAGGTGGTAGGCGTTGCGGAGGTCAAGTTTGGTGAAGATGGTGGCCCCCTGCAGCAACTCAAAAGCAGAGGACAGGAGCGGGAGGGGGTAGCGGTTCTTCACAGTAATGGCATTGAGACCCCGGTAATCGATACAAGGACGAAGAGAGCCGTCCTTCTTCCCAACGAAGAAGAAGCCGGCCCCGGCAGGCAAGGAGGATGGGCGAATAATCCCAGCTGCTAGGGACTCCCAGATGTAGCGATTCATGGCCTGTCTCCGGCAGGGATAGGGAGTACAGACGCCCCCGAGGGGGTGAGGAGCCGGGCAGGAGGTTGATCGCACAGTCATAAGGACAATGCAGTCAAAAAACTATTGATAAATATTGTACGTATTTTTTTTTGTTTTCTTTTTCTTTATTTATTTTATTCTGTTATTATCCTTTTTCTCTTTTTTGTGTCTTCACCTTCATCTATTTGCTGTAATTCATTGCATAAACGACTTTTGTATTCATTCTGCACTGTAGGAAATATTGTGGGTAATCCGCAGCGGGAAGAGAGACTACTGCTGCATCGGGCAAATAGCGGGTCCGCAATAAAAGTTATTAAAATCAAATTATCATCATATGGCATGTTCTGTATATCATTCACTCTAAGTCATATGCATAAATTGCACTAGAAATCGCGTTTTTGTGACCATTTAACCTAAATTGTAACTTTTATTTACTTTTGTCTTGTCAATTGACCGTGAAGCACGCTTTCATGGAGAAAATTTTAATACGATGTAAATGTATTTCATTTAGGCGGACCAGATTGTCTTATGCCCTTCCCAAACATTGTGTTTGCTGACCCTTTATGCAGGTAAGCAATGCTGTTCACTGAATTGTACGTTTCATGCAATTCGTATTACCTTTTACTTTTAAAATTAGCCAGTAACGCCATTTTCGAGTTTTTTTAGATGTAATACCTTTTTATGACCACTAGAGTGTTTGTGATGTTGAACGAGAACTGTGTTTACCGTTGTTTACCGTTGAATGAGAACTATGCATCCCTATATAGTACAGAGTCACTGTCAGAGGACATGGATCGACAAGTGTTAAAGGACTTGTCACTCTGTGAATATTTTTCAAGTCAGTTCGATGAATCCCTGGATGTAATGGACACAGCTCAGCTTGTTGTATTTGTCAGAATGGTTTTCCAGGATTCTACAACAAAGGACTTCCTCACTCTTTTGCACTTAAAGGCGAGAATGAGAGGTGAGGATATTTACAATGAGTATAAAAAATATGTCAGTGAAAATGACATCCCCATTCATAAACTGGTGGCAATTACTACTGATGGGGCCCCAGCAATGCGCGGTGTGTGCATGGGTTTTATAGCACTGTGCCGTAATGACCCCGATTTTCCCGACTTCGTGAATTATCACTGTGTGATTCATCAGCAGGCCTTGGCTGGGAAGATCGTGGACTTTTCTCATGTAATGACACTGGTGGTCAAACTGAAACTCGATTTGAGCAAAAGCGCTTCAGCACCGCTTATTCAAGGCATTACTGGATGAGCCGCTTACAGAGACCTACATCTCCATGGTGATGTCCAGTGGTTGAGTTGCAGCAAAGTGCTGCAGCAATTTGTTGACTTGCTGCCTGAGATAAAGACTTTTCTGTCGACAAGGAACGAGGAGCACGAGGAACTGTCAGATGATGTGTGGCTACTGGTCCTGGGGTTTCTGACAGACCTAACGGCAAAACTGAACGCACTCAACAACGAGCTCCAGGGAAAGACCGACACCTGCCCCACATGATAGGTGCAGTGAATACGTTCAAGGCCAAGCTTGGTGTTTGGACCACACATCTAAAGAACGGGAGGCTGACACACTTTCCCAACCTGGAGAAAATGTCACAGGCCATCGGAGACAAGCATGCTTTTCACCCTGAGCAGTACTATGCTCACCTGGACAAAGTGGCAACAGAGTTCAATCAGCATTTCGGTGAGTTAGACATCATGGAAGATATTGCTGCATTCATCTCAAACCCATTCCTGCCCATTGATATAGAACAGGTAGCAGCCAAATTCCAGCAAGTATTTGCTTTGCCAAGTGGACTTGACATGGAGATGGTTGATTTGCAAAATGACATAGAGCTGAATGCCAGATCAAGGGACAGTGACTTTTGGGGACTTGTTAGCAGAGTGAAGTTTCCTCTCCTCACCACATGTGCACTAAGAGTGAGTGCCTACTTTGGATCCACTTACCTCTGTGAAATGTCGTTTTCACAGATGAAAATAATCAAAGTACAGGAGCTGCTTTACTGACAGACACCTCACAGACTGCCTCAGACTGGCTGTCTGTAGCTATGAGTCAAACTACAAAGTACTCACAGACAGTATTCAGTCACAGCCATCACACTGACTTGAGTAAGTAACATGACTGCAACAGTTTTGCCTTCTGATGGCATTGTGAAAAGTGATGCTGTATAAGATGGGACATAGATCTGCACTTAGCTTAATTGCACTGACTGAGAATTTTGTTAGCACACATTACAGTTCTACTTTCTAAAATGCTAATGGTAAATGTAGTAACTTGCATGAAGCTTCAGTGGATAAGCATAACAGTCAACAATGGCACTTCATTTGATCTGCTCAGTGCAAGTGTGTTGATTTTTTTTCTTTGTTGTCTACTATGAACAAATGGAAAGTAGGCCACATGCCTTTATTTTTTGTGTTGGAATGAAATTAAATGTTGAAACTTAGAATTGACGGTATGATGTAAAATTCTTAAAGCAAGACAGCTATGGCCTGTTTGATATGCTCGTTACAGTGTTTTCTTGGTTGCATCAATTTGAAAGTTGGACCAAAGCATTTCATGTAATTCAAATACAGTTCGCCTAAATGAAAGGCCTCAAGTTGGAAGTACAATCTGGGCTGTCTTTTTCCCTCAACGCTTCAATAGGTAGATCTTGCCTTTCACCAAGGCCAAGGTCAGGGATCTTGGGCTTAAAAAGGTTGGTGACCACTGAACTACACCATCCTCCATCCGAGTCCTGTGTGCTGACAGAAGGCAGATCCGGGTTGGGATGGTGTAGTCTACATAACGCAGGTTACACATGCACACACATGCATGCATGCACATACACACACATTTACATGCATGCTCACACACAGAAACATATAACAAACACACAAGTACAAGCACACATGCATGCACACACACACACACACACACACACACAGGTGCCTGCCTTCTAGCCAGTTCCATTCCAGAGGCATCCTTATTAATGAGTGATCAGTCAAAATCCATTCACTAAATCCCCAGAGAGGTGTTACACTATGACCAACTGGGAGATATATCCTATGAATTTCTAATTTGTTTATGTGTGATTTCATCTTAGATAAGCTCAAGGGAGAATGGAGAGAGCTGACAGTGGTGCGTGACCACCACTTTCCCCTCCTTCTTCACCAGACCAATCCTGCTAAGGGCAACATACAGAATAGGACATGTCCTCATAAACTGGCCAATCCATTGGAATCAATTTCCAGCCTATTAATTGTCTGGGTCTTCCATTGGTCCATACTCTCTTGTGGTAAAAAGAGTGCAAATGACAACCATCTAAGCCCTCCTTACCAAAGGGCAAAACGGACACAATGGATAGTCAACTGTCATCATTGTTCACTGCTTTGCTGTGAAAAATAATATCTATTTAAAAACAGTAATATGTAGTGTATCCCCTCAGTCTGAGCTCATTAGAGTCACTAACCCTAACGCTAACTGGTCTGCATGGTAATGAGGCTAAAGGTGATGACCAGCATGGAGAGGGCTGTTGATGGGGCTGTAAATGATGCAGCAAAATGAGCTTAAACCACCTCCTCTTTCAGGAGAGCATGGGAGATATCCGCAGGGCTCGGGTGGCTTAGGCTGAACTGTGCATTTTGTTTAGGATGTCCCTTGCGAGTATGTCAGTAGGGATCCTATAACTCTCAACTGGGAGTCCAATGGACACCCTCCTCCTCCTTCTCTCCAGTCGTACTTACCACACCCAGGTAGGGCTGAGATCAGCCAGCAGCGTAACAGACATCAAACCAAGCTGGAAGATCATATAGCAGGTAGAGTGTCATTTCAGATGAATTTATACTAAATGACATCATGAATGACATACATGATGTCATCTGGTATAAACACTATCCTCTAATGTCCATTCATCTGTAATTGAATATAAGGAATCTGTAGATGTTGAAACACTGTGATGCTAATGCAATGTGCTAATGGATGTCAGTTCATATTTCCAGCTGGTGCATTCTGAAAGTTGTATTTTTTTTATTGTCCCAGATGTTTTTAATTCAACACTTACATTTGTGGATTGAAGCTGATTTGTTCTCTCAGAAAGACATAAGACATCCATGGCACTTTATCTACTTTTTTCATTAGTTTTAAATGGTGATATGTAGTTTTAATGGGGGAGTTAAATATGAAACTCCCTCTTCTTTTAGTATCTGAAAACTTAAATAAAATGTTTACAGTGTGACAGCAGTAAACAGCAATTTGAATTATATGTGTAAATAGAGCATTGCAACAGCAGCAGGAGTGTATCTAGATTTGCACTGAAAAATCTCCAACCTCCAGAATGTCCACAGCGCATTTACAAAAGCCAGTGTAAGTAGTCATTCCTGAAAGATGTTAACAGATGTGTGATTGAGCATGTTGTTGAACCTGCATAAGTAGTTAATGGTGCATGAAACCCTCTGGGAGTTAAATTTTACACACATCTGCTCCCCAGTCTCATTGAAAAGCAATACAGCATGCTAAGCCATGATGAAAAAGCAATCAAGATTTATAATGCTTCCCCAGACAGCCAGTAAGAGAAAAGGAATTGAGACACATGCAAGATCATGCAGAGAGGTGGGTTCTGGTGGAAAAGCATGACTTCTACTTCTGACTTGTGACATCCCTCTGACAAATCAACAGAATTCTCAGTGCTGATTTCTGGGGTTTAAAACCATTGGACATCTCCCGTCTGAAGAAAAATGTTGAACTTGAAGAGGAGGGTTTGCTGCTGTTCCTTCAAACCTAGTCAGCTTGGATAGGTGAGTGGTTGGACTGCAGATAGTGGCCATTGTGAGCCATGCTGTCACTAGATCAGTCCATCACAAAAGAAATGTGAAAAAAATCATGAACTCTGTTCAAAACCATAAGCTGCCTATGGCAGCATATTAGGACATGATTAGCATTTTAAAACACGTGAAAATCTATATTAAATATTCCCCAGTAGTAGAAAGGAAACAAAATGTGCATTAAGTTTGGCTAAAATGATTAAGTGAGCAAAAGGCCATGCTGGACTATACAGCAGACATGGCCAAAGTCATGCCCTTCTCCTCCTGGGCCTGTCACTGTTAGATCCAAGTCAGGGGCTCTGGGTCAGATAACAACGCAGCCAACATGGTGCAAAAGGAGCCTAACTGACATACTCAACCATCTCATTGCTGTAATCACTAAGAAATGCTCCCACTACCACCCCAAAAAAGAAGTCATCTTTTGTAAATGTAATGTGATTGTGTACATGCATGCATGCATATATGTGTGTCTGTACATATATATTTTGAAGTATATAAGTCATCTATTGGTTGTAAACCTTCAGCAGATAACCTATTCCTTTCTCCCCTTATTTTTATGCTTTTATTGTAAGATATGTTGCATTGCATAGCATGCATTTATTAAAGTATTTGTGTTATAGTTACCACAGCACAGCACTCCCAGCAGGGAGGCCAGGTCACATGACTATCCCATATTTTTATTGTTAATTAACTTCAAGAATTATGTGCATCCATCTATCTAATCTATCTAATCCCATCTATCATATGTGGTAGTTTTACTCCAGGCTACATGTTAATATTGTGTTAATATTATTGGAACATGGTGCCATGTGTGTATTATTGGTCTTGGCTTTGTGTTAGGCACTAACTCTTAGTCATGTGTGGATGGTAATGTCCTTGCTTGTGTATCTTTTCATTTTGTCTTGTTGGATGCACCTTGTGCTTGACTGGATAAGAGTATGTGCTGATCGTCAAAAAAAATAAATGTAGCATTAAATGTACTTGTAGCAAGTTTTAGTTAAACCCCTACCCGAACATAGACCAATGCTCTAGGTTCGGAGGGAAGTGCTAATGATTAGATTGATGCAAGTTGAAAGAAGATTAGCCAGGTTTACTATGAATGTAAAATTATGTTAAGTTGTCACATACAAACATTGAACTACAATATGGATACTCTCACATATAACAATATGTTGTTACTATGTACAATGCAACAATGCTTTTTTCCCCAATATCTTTTCTTTGGTTTGGGTGCACCCATAAAATAAAACAGATAAAGGAATGAATTTTAAAAAATGTAAACAAAGTCCCAAAAAAAAAATTACTGAAGGCCGCCTCAGTCCTACCGCTGTTTGCAATAGCATAAAGGAGACAACTGCTCAGCCGTCGTCCGGGCCTTGGCTGTTTTCTTCTGCATGCAATTAAATTCTTCCAGGGTGGCTCGCCATCTCATGTCGGAAAGATCTTCACAGTCAAACCTCCCAATCTCTTGCATGAACAAAAATAAAAAAGACCTGACCTGTGCATACAAAATAGGAAGTTACATTAAAACATACATAACTATCAAGTATATTATGCTTAATAAAATTCTGTGATTTGTTTCAAGTTGTTTCCATTGCAAGACAGGGTTCAAAGGTTCTAACATTCTCAGTTATCAAGTTTAACACCCAATAAAATACTATTCTTTTTCATTTACTAAATTACATTAATTAAATAACTAATAAAATGTCTCTCTCTCTCTCCATATACTACAGTTCACTGTACTAAACTGCACAGCTTTATAACGAAACATGTACGCGCTGCTTCAGAACTAAATGCGCATGCACCGGTTTTTAATACGAGACGAGTATCACAATGAAAACTTATCAATGCTAGTCAACCTTAACATTTCGTAAAATTCTTAACAGGTTACTTACGGGCACATTCGTTTGACAATAATTGTAAAAAAAAAAAAAAGAATAAACATTGTCATGACAAACGTATAAACATTGACCACGTTTCATAACTTAAACCATTATACTTGGACAATTTACGTCAGCTAGCCCTTAGCTGCGTCAGGGCAATGGTATCTGATTCAGTGTCACTACTACTGGCAACTTAGCTTCCACTCGCGGTTTAGAGCAGTACTGAAAAACTCAGCAAATAAAATAAAATAAGACAAACAGTTCAATTACCACTTCTTTTAGGTCAGGGAAATAAAGTGTCTGTCAAATAACTTAACATAAAACATTGTTTAATTCTAATTTTATCTTAGCTAAACCAATGTATCTAATAGAATGTAGCTACTGATAGCATCCTAGCATTCATACGCGAATTATACAATAATGAAAACTTACCAAATAAAATCTTTTTACAGCTCAGTTTAATTTATAGTTGGTCAAATTAGTGAATTGGTGGGTTCCTGAGGTAAACTGAGACAAATTATTGTTAACTAGTGGTTTCTAATGTCAATTTAATGTCAACTTTCTCTGGTTCGAAATTCTAAGCGTCACCTTCTCTCTTGGTGGTCTGAGCAGTTCATGCCGCGCGCTCTCACTCGGCTGATAATTGGGGCGGGACTTCCTGGCCAAGCTCACGTTTCATTGGCAAGCATGAGACATCTCACATGTCATAAACACCATCTCCTATCAAAAAAGCAAAACTAAAATCCAAGGAATATGGTACTTAGGCCGACGTTACGTTATGCCTGCCCTCCCAGTTTTGTTTTTTTGTTAGTTGATCGCTTTTTGGAAAATTAAGCTACGAAGCGTTTTTCTTATAATGGGCGTCGATGGAAAGTTTTGCTTTTTTGATAGGAGATAGTGTTTATGATATGTGAGATGTCAGACAAATTTGGTGATGACTGATCGCTGTTTTGGGACATTAAACCACGTTAAGCTTTTTTCTTATAATGGGCGTCAATGGAGAGGAAAACGCTCAACGAGAGATAACGACCATACTCATAGGATTTCGGTTTTGATTTTTTGACAGGAGGAAATTATTCTGACAAGAGATGTCCGAGAGAAATTTGGTGATCACTGGTCACAGTTTTGGTACATACATTTGGTAAGCCATGTTAAGTGTTTTACAATGTTCCGGCTTTTGTATGCCTTCAGGCTTTTGCTTTGTGTAGCCTATTTCGCCGGCATTGAAATCGGATACATATAAATGTCAGGAAACCCGATTCCTGGCCACATGTCAATGTCCATGGACCACTGGTTCTTTGGTAAATTGTAAAGATCACTGTCGAGTCCAACTGCCTTTAATTTAAGCAGATAATCATTTGTTTTACTCCCGGTTTCGCAGTTTCCCGTACTAAACACAGCCATGTTGCAAGATGTTTTTCCACTCAGTCCGACTGAGGGGGCGTATTCCGGCGGGAAAGTGACGTCAACGCATACCCTCTGTCCACTTCCTGGGGGCGCTACTGTGGAAACGATTATGGGTGCAACTTCCGGTGAAGCAGCATTATCTGGTAGCTAAATGTAGGCTACATTTGATGCTATGTAGGCCTAGCCTTAAAAAAAAAGACAGGTTACAGATGTTTTGTAATAGCCTACATTTTAGCGACTAATGTCGAGGTTTTGTTTAATCGTTACTGTTCATTAAATAGTCAAACTGATTTGAGGTCGTTGTCAACCTAGGTGTACATTATATTTGCGTTTGTAAGATAGACTGTTATTGAAACGTGACCGGTAAGTTTCAGATTTGTCCCTGTTACGGCCCGGTCTAGGGTCAGACCGTAACAGGGGAAACTGCTCAAAGTTAAATCTTGAGGCCATCACCACAAGCCAACTGTAAGCCACAGTCCAACAAATACAAGCACCTAAAATTCCGGATTTTTCCGACCTGAAAATGTGACCCACGTGAATTATGCAGATACGTAAAACAAAGAAAGAAATTGGGTGGGGATTGGGGGGTATGAGCTGCTAGGCTACATATAGAGGTTATGCATGTGACGTCACAGTTGGCGGAGTCACTGCGGGTTACACCCACTGAGTGGCAGAAAGACAGAAAGACAGGGTTAGGCTGTGTTCACACGTAGCGTCTCTTTTGAAGCTGTCAGCTTCTGTTTTACATTATAATCCTATGGAGTAGGCGGTGTTTTCAAAAACGTCCTCAGCGTTTTTTTAACGCCGTCACCGGCGTCTTTTTCTGCAGCTCAGGGCGGTTTTTTCAGTTGAAAAAAGTTCAACTTCTCAGAAAAAAAAACTACGTCAAGCGCTTTTTTGACAGCTGACCAATCACAAGCAGAGATGGAGAAGGTAGCGGTGGAGACGTGCTAGTTTCAGAGCACAGTGAACTGCGCAATATGACAGTTAAACGGTATCGTAACATTCATCATTAAGATGCCGTTTGGAGTCAAATTGGACGGATCGTAGGAGTTTCTGGAAAGTATTTGTGCTTACTGCTTGTCGTTAGCAAAACTAGCCTGTTACCTAACGTTAGCTCTGCAACAATGTATAGCCAGCTAGATCGCTAACAGCACGCTACTGTACGTGCTACTGTTGTTATGGCAACAAAAGACGCTCTCAACTGCTTTTTGGAACAAACACTGCCAGGGTTTTTTTTTTACTTGACAAAAACGCTCTGGCCAGCGTTTTTCATCAGAAAAAGACGCTACGTGTGAACACAGCCTTAGCGTGCAGTTTGAATGTCGCGAAAACACAAAAACACATCTAAACTAGGAAAGAGCTGTTGTGCGATTGACTGTACAAACAGATTAAAAGAAATCGGAGCTCTCTTTTTGCAGACTGCCGAAAGCTAAAGAAAAGAGAAGCAAATGGATCGCTGCAATTCGCAGAAACAACTGGAATCCAGGCACTGAAACGTGGATTTGCGGTTGCTATTAAGGATAAGGATGTTTTCTTGTCATTCCAGAACATGTTGTACATGAAAGGGAACAATATTTTTTAATGTTAATGTTAAATCGCTGTTTCTTCAATTTTCTTCTGATTATGGAACCCATGAGGGTTATCACTGTAAGCACACCATCAGAGAGACGTCTGTCAAATGTGGGTAACTGCATTTTCACTCAAGCCCAAACCTACACGTGTAAGCAGAATTATCCTTTTGCTTAAACATCAAGGTGTTTCTGACTCTAGATATGTCTCAAAGGCTTCGGGCGTTTTTCATTATTCAAAATTGTTGTGTTCGGTTAGTAATCGTTTTATTCTACATTATACCACAAGGTGGTGCCGTGAGCTAGTGCACGGGGGAAGAAGAACGAAAGCGAAGTGACTTGGAGGTTGTGGCGGTTTTTTTATTTATTATTTTTTTTGCACCGTATTCCTAATACAGGATGTGTTTAGTTATTTTATTAAAATCTGTAACTACCGGCTTTGTTTTACTTTTAAACACTACAAAAATCGTGGGCTAACAATCAGTCCACTTAGCAAGCTCGATGGCTGATGATGTGGTAACCTGACTTTGCTGGTTAGCTATGCTACCTAACGTTACACTGGCCTACACTCACTGACACCCTGTAGGTCTTATCCCTTTTGCTTGCCCAGACCAAATGGGTAATATGGCCCTCAAAACAACTGAATTCCTCCACATACCCTGGTTTATAATGGTTTTTGCCCCGCTGAAAACTTTGGGTCTCATCCTTAAAGAAAAGGAGAATATGGTTAAGCAACACCATTGCTGCTAACGGTGAGCTTGCTATTGCTGATAGTGATGACCGCTAAAGAAGAGCTTGCAAGTTAGCTGCTATAGCGATAGCTGATAACGATGATTAGCCACACTCTAGCTTGCAAGGCCGGAGAGCGGGAATGAGAAAGCTTGGTTTCATGGGACGTGTAGTTTTTAGCCCGTGGTTGTACTAGCATATAAGATAAAACAATTAAATTACGTAAAATTAGCTCAAAACAATTAAAATAAACAATACAAGTCACAAGTTGGGATCACAATATATAATCCGGAAATCGATGGTAAGCCATAAATCACTAGAAGTACTTTAAAAGTGCGTTTTAAAAAATGTCTATGACTAAAATGAATGGGGAATTTCACTTCCGACACCAGTGCGACTCGGTACTCGTTCCTTCCCGGAGAACCAAGCAAATCTGGCTAAGAGGGGGCGGTGGCTGCAGCTATGGAGAAGTGAAATCCGCGCTGTTGATTGGCTGTGAAATACGTCCGTGAAAGAAGTTTTAAGATGGTGGGGCGCTGCGGACAAAACTGACAGTCCTTCGTCACAGTAGTATTGTATTATTATGTTATTTTATATTATAGTAGAAGGCTAACCGGAAGTAAAGATACCCCCTGTTGGCTCAGACCGGAAAGTTAACATCTTTACGTGAGAAAGGCGAATCGACCGTGTCTCACAATACCTGTTTCTTTGTGTTGTACTGCAGAGAAAAATGGTGAAACAGATGCTCCCGAACAATCCTATGATAATGTTCCCACGTTCGCTCACACACGTAGTGAATCGAATATCCCTGATTACCTCTGATGAGGGGTTGTGTTATATGTCACAAAAGGCAGAGAATTACACAATGCAATTTAAGAGAACACCTTTATTAAAAATGCACATACCATGTACTCTTTAACTTAGGCTAAATGACAAATGACAATAATGCAATGTAACGTCACGTAACTGAACGGCCAAGACAGGCCTTCCTTTAGCTTTTAATATATTCTGATACTGACTGGAGGTTCTCCATTTAAAACCTTATGTTCATCGGACCTTCAAGAACTGAGGAATCTCAGGTGAAACGTTAAGCGAAATCCTCGAAAGGACAGACACGAAGTCCCATCAAAACAATCGTTGTGCAACACACAACGAGCAAAATATTAAATCTAGGAAACACTGTAACAACATATAAATGCCATAAACCAACTTTTAAAAAGTCATCATTCACAAACATATATACGTATGTGTCGTTTTCCCGAACACCGCATCAGAACACATCTGATGCAATATCCATAACAGTTGCCACCCTTTGCTTCCGAGTCTGAAACACTGCGTCTTGTTGCATCAGCCAAGCAATATTTAATAATATGCATGTTTCTAAAAGTGACAGAAGTAATATCCACTAAGAATTTCAGCAAAGTAGATTGACATTTTTTACACTAATCACAGTACGCAATACGAGAGGCTGTCCTTGGTCCCTACGCCAATGAAAAGATCCGTTTTTACCTTTCCATAAAATGTTATTATTGGCTGTATTAACATGAAAACCCCGCCCACTCAACGACACTATTGGTGTAGACCACTCCATGGGATGGTACATTTGGAACAGTAAATAAGTAGACCTGGGTCATCGATGGTATAAATTCGATCAGTCTGGGACGTTAACATTACGGCTATAATGGTGTGGAGCTGCTGGGCGGCATTCTTATTTTAGGGTCGGAAAGCTAGTAGCTTTCAGAAAGAAAACCAGCCGTAAGGTTTATGACGTTGCCATTACAGTCGCATCCGCGATTTTAGGTGGGTACCTGGTTACATTTTAAAGGAAGAAGAGGATAGACAGGTAGCTGGCTTGGAAGCCAGCCAGACGGTTTCGATTTTCGTTTGTATTGGAAGCCAAGGAGGCCAAAATGGTTTTTTAAGGCATTATGCGGCAACACTAATGCATCGGCATGCATCAGGCAAGGCAACAGAGACTGCACAATTCCATCACAAAAACTGCCAAGCAGTTGGGCTCCACACGCGGTATAACCGCGAGCCAACCGATACCACTACTACTTGATCGGGGGAAATAGCTACCTGGCTAGCAGCCGCATTGAAACCGTCGCCTTGTCCTTTGGCCATTATTACGCAAGCTAAGTGACCAGAATGAAGCCTCAAGACATCTTGGCAGAGAAGACCAGTCTGTGGATATTCGGGTATGGGTCACTTGTCTGGAAACCCGATTTCAAATACAAGAAGAGTCAAGTCGGGTATATCCAGGGATACAAGAGACGCTTCTGGCACGGGGATAATTTCCATCGGGGAAATGACGAAATGGTGAGACGGTGTCTTCTAAAGCGACGAATTTGTACCTTTTATATAACGTATTGATCCATACCATATTAGCCTTGTAGATACTGTGGTATGCTATTTGGGCAGCTAGCCAATGCATTCATTTCTTTTCTGTTCTTCTACGCAGCCCGGTAGAGTGGTGACGCTGGTGGAAGATGATGACGTAAGTGAACTTTCCCCTCGCGCTGCGTGTAGGAGTTCCCTTGATGTCTTAACCGCCTTGGCCTTTAGCTAATGTACGCATCTTGAAGGCTCTTTACCATTTTTGGGCACTTACTCCTAACTCAAATACAACTCAAGTAATTCATAATGAGAATAATCCTTTCCATTGACTTATAACTGGACTGAGTTGAGGTTCTTTTGTGTGTCCAGGCATGCACATGGGGGGTGGCATACGAGGTGACCGGTTCCCAGATTGAGGAGTCCCTGAAGTACCTGAATGTGCGGGAGGCGGTGCTGGGGGGCTACATCACCAGGGCAGTGGAGTTTGTTCCACGTGGGGCGGGAGACCCACCCCTCCTGGCATTGGTCTATATCGCCACTGCCAACAACCCCATCTACCTGGGGCCTGCCAGCCCTGAGGAGATTGCCGCCCAGATCACCGTGAGCCACGGCAAGGCCGGCCACAACATCGAGTACCTGCTCCGCCTGGCAGATTTCATGAGGTGCCAGTGCCCTGAAGTGGAGGACGCCCACCTGTTCTCCATCGAGGCTGCAGCCCTGGCCCTGGTGCCCTACCTTTTGGGGTCCCAGCAGGCTGTGCTGGCATCATGAACCTGCTGGCCAGTCACTCTTTAGCTTAAACTGTCTTCAGACATCGTCCTCTCATAGTTGTGTGTAGTGTTAGTCTTTACAGTGTCTGCTTATGAAGAGCCACAAAATGATTCTCAAAACGGTAATAAGGGAAGCATGGTTTTTTTAATGGGACAAAGAAAGGGTGTGGTGTTTGCATTACACAAAGCATGATGCTTTACAAGTATTTCTACCTGTGCAGTGACACCTGACCACCTGTGGGTATTGTGCAATATTGTGTGGATGTTGTATGGCAGTTAAGTACCATTAAATTTACTGTTTAATGTTAAATTTGTCCATAAAGAGGTTCTCCACACGTGCAGTGATTGGGCATTCAAAGTAGACTCAATAATATTACATAAAGGTACTGTTCCTAATACTACTGATCAGTTTTGGCAAAGTGCATCCTTTCATTACATATTGGACATACTGTTGCATGTAAATGTAAATGTTTTCCCTGTAATTGTAGTTGCTTTGCACTGCTATGTATTGTGTGTGTGATCACATCTGGAGATTGTCAGACTCCTTTGATGTAAAGGGAATGGTTTTTTGACTTTATTAATACCACATTATTTTTGCATCATGTTAAGACATCAATAAACTCATAAAGGTAACAGAAATTTGCATCTTTTTGGTAATATGTTTGGGATACCTAGGAGGAGTTATAGAAGAAGGCAAGTCATGGATTCCAGACTAGCCTGATATGAGTAGTGCAGCCTGCCACTTCACAGACAATGCCTGTGTGCATCTTATTGGAGGAGACTCCCCATGTTGCATTTCTGTACTTTTCATAGGTGAACAAAACAATGGCAACACTAACTAAGGGTTACTTAGTGTTGTCATAGGTCGGTATGGACATTTGTTACAAATGCTTTAGGTGTGGTCAAACCAGTTCTGCCGAGCGCCAAGCAACTTGCTCATTTGTAGCCTTGGGCAAGGTATCTCAAATTACCTCAGTTACTATGCAGTTATACAACTGAATGAATAATGTCAAATTGTAAGTTTTGTAAGTTATTCAGAGTATCTAGGCAGAAGTAATGCAGAATGAAAGTGATCTGCAAGCCTTCTGCAATATACTTGCATAGCAGACAAAAGTTCAGTCATAATTTGTGTATTTAATAAAGTGCTAAAGGTAAGTGACATTGATATAAACAATTTAAGATGAGTACAGTGGCTTCAGAATGTATTCAGATCAAATCATGATGTTCTTTATTATGAATAAACAGGATGAATAACTATTGTGTAACACAGGCTTGTATTAAAGGGAACAATGGGATAAAAATAAGGTCTTCACTTGGTCCACTGTTGCTCTTTTTCCTCTGCTGAACCATATCTCTGTCATATGACCCAGGAGGCATGGCAAAGAAATCAATCAGTCACACCATTATCCAATGCCTGATCAGAAAGCCCTAGAATCAAGTCTCATGAGAGAGGTGAAACTGAAAGAGCTTAATGACGGTAAGGTGTGAATTCATTGGTAAACCCGGGGCCCCAAAGGAAAATACACATTCATACAAAAAATAAAAACAAAAAGGAAAATTAATTTGTGAAGCAGTGAAAAGGCAGAAAGTAGAAATGGTTCAACGTAGAAAATGGTTCATTTTAAAGTCTGCTTCAATTGTTGATCAGGTATGAATTTCCTTACAATCTTATATTTACATTTAGTTTCCTGCTGATAGCTTTTTTTTGCTTTTTTGTCTGACTGCTTACCAAGGCTTGAGGGTATATCAGTCAAGGTTATTTTGTTTTTCATCGTTTCTTTGTCATGAAATCACATAGATCCACAGTGTACACCTTTGCTGGAACCTTTTGGAGTTTGGTAAAATCAATCCTTTTTAGCTTTTCTGTCTTGGATTTGGACATTGCTTTGTGGATTACTTTTGTTAGTGGGATTATTGTTTTTACGTATGCATATTTTCAGGTGTTGCTTATGAACAGAGACATTCAGACTTTTTTTCTGTTGTTCATTGGGGTGTATGGCCCTGTACATAAGATTATTTGGTACAGCGCTTGACTCATTTCGTGGTGGATACAAACATTCTTTGCCATTGCACATTTTTGGTTCTTCCCTTTGTTCTGTTTTCTGCAGCATGAAAAAGTGATTAATCTAATAAACAGTTAAATACTGTTGCCCACAAGGGGCACTTAAGTCCTCGTGCAAATGACAACAGTACAACAAGCTTCTGACAGACAAATTCAATATCAAAGGCAGGGTCCATGAGACAGTCTCAAGGATTTTGCTTTTCACATTGGGGCACTCTGTCTACAATGGCTGCAAGTATGGAGGAAAATGAGATTTAAAGTTTTCAAATATAAATAATTAAAAAAAAAAAACCCAAAACATCCAGGTAAATGTTGTGCTAGAATTTACTGTGCTAAGCAGGTTTCCTACAGTAATATTTACTATCATAAATCCATGCAATTCACTGTGCTAATCAGTCCGTCTACTGCTTGGTGTGGTATGTTTTTAGCTCAAATGTGACAACAGTGAATACAGTTTTTCATCAGGGTCATCTCTCTATGTCATACTTTTATGCATAATATCAAAATTCATCCCCTACTCGAATTTCAATACCCAAACATATGAAGCCTGCGCAAGGGCAGCGATTCAGTTCAACGTCAGCTGTTCACATGATGGTGATCGAGTATAAGCGCATAATAGATTCACATGCTGCCGTTACATTGTCGCAACCTGTTAGCTGTTGTCATGTTACTTCGCAAATATACAACACGTCATATTTCCTCCAAGACCTGTGACTCCCGCTAGAAGCCTGCGCAATGTTTGTTGTCTGCCACATTGTTACGGTGCGTACACATGCAAGAGAATACTGGGACTCGAGGGGGGCGTTCAAGATGGCGCTTTGAATAGGCGCTTTTTCTGCAGCGGAGGTTAGCGAAGGGAATTCTCACAAAATTCTGCATTTTAAACAGCAATTTGCACAGCAAAAGACTGGTCTATGTTCTCCTAATGGATTAATCTACATGATACCCTGATAACGATTTGTCACTGGCCTGAGGTTCAAGTTTTCGACTACTAATGTAAGTTTGCCTGCACACAGCTAGTTAAGATGTCCACCCAAGATTTACTTGCCGTTTTGGAAGGCATGGAAGTAGATCTTGCTTAAGAAAAGAGAAGAGTTGGTGAAATTCACTCCTACGCTTGTAAAGCAGTAACTGGAGGGGAATGTGAATCCTACCCAAACACCCCAAGTAAAAGCCAAGCCGCCAAGAAGTTGAGGAATACTCCAAGTGCCGTCATGGAACCAACCCAAACTAAAGAGCAATATAATACAAATCCTCTCTGGAAAAAAAATCAATGAAAGGGCAGATCAACTCGAAAGGATGGTCAAGAAAAACTCAGCTGAAATTGAGAACGTGAGTGAGGCTCTTAACTCAATTCACAGAGATGTTAAGGACTTGAGGAAGGAAAGCGAAATGTTGAAAATAGAAAATGTGGAGTTAAAGAAAAAGATGGCAGATCTGGGATCAAGAGTTAATGAGCAAGAGCGATATAGGCAAAGATGGTGTCTATGTCAGGAGCCATGAACGCCAACGTTGGCCCCCACTTCCCAGCACAGGTTCCCCCAATAGATCTGCCTGCCCCAGACAACCAGGACACCAGGAGTACAGGTACAATGACTATTAAATAAAAAACAGTTTACCACAGCGGCCCTTCCCTCATCCCACTCTCTCCCCACAAGAACCCGGTGCCAGGAGCGAGACTTCCCTCCCCCACACAAGACCGCAAACTTAGGCACACCGTAAGATTAACCCCCCCGTGCACATTCACATGCCACACAGTGACCACTCTGTCACGAGGGCCGGTGCAGGAAACAATTGTCTCCTCCAACTTTCATTGAGACTGGAGGCACCTTCATTGCTAAACTAATGGACATCCCTAACCATTTGATTGATTATTAATAAAGTGAATAAATTGAGACATCGGGAGAAATTAATAATGGCTCTATTCTTAACATAAAACATCTCATGAAGGATCATTCTTGTAGTTTTGAGTTTACTGAATTAAAGGGAGACACAGTGAGCAAAATAATCAAGTCAATTTGCAAAGACAGACAAGCAGACATTGACAATATAGACGGAAAAATTCTCAGAATGGCTGCACACCACATTCTTGACCCTATATGCCATATTTTCAATACCAGCCTAAAGCAATGTATCTTTCCACAAGTCTGGAAAGAGGCTAAAGTAATTCCACTACCCAAGGATAAGAAAACAACCTTTACAGCACGTAATAGTAGACCCATAAGCTTGCTATCAGTACTTAGTAAGATCTTTGAGAAGGCAGTATTCAATCAAATACAACACTACTTCTCAGCCTTCCAGCATGCATATAGGAAAGGGCATTCAGCATGCACAGCCCTAACCCAAATGACAGACTATTGACTACAAGAAATTGACAACAAAAAGATTTGTGGTGCTGTCCTATTAGATTTCACTGCAACTTTTGATGTAATTGACCATAGACTGTTACTCAAAAAGTTGGAGGGCTATGGTTTTAAACCTTCAGCAGTTACCTTATCTGACTAAGATCTCAGAAAGTCCTTTTTAACAGGAGTTTTTCAGACAGCGCAAGTATAGTGTACCACAAGGAAGTTGTTTGGGCCCACTAATGTACTCCATTTTCACTAATGATCTCTCTCTAGTGGTAAACAATGCCAAATTAGTAATGTATGTGGATGACACTACAGTTTGCACATTGGCAAGGACACTTTGAACAATGTGCTAGAAAAAATAGTGAAATGGGTAAAAGAAAACTGGTCCTTAATATATATAAAACAAAACGTATAGTGTTTGGTTCTAATCACTCATTATGCAAGGAACCTCCACTTCACCTTCCCATAAACAAAACACCAATTGAACAGGTTAAGGAAAAGTTGCTTGGTGTAATCTTGGACTGTAGATTGTCTTGGTCAAAGCAAATTGGCAATATTGTAAATCAAATGAGTAGAGACTTTGCCTTACTTAGGCGCTGCAGCACATACCTTATGCCTGAATTAACAAAGAAGGTTATGGGTGCCTTGGTTCTAGCTCAGATGGAGTATTGTATTATCAATGGTCAAATGCCAGTAAGAAACATCTGGAAAAACTTCAGCTGGTCCAGAACAAAGCAGCACACCTTGCTCTCAAATGTCCATATAGAACAAACATCAACTTCTTCATCAGCTTCTCTACTACTCTCAACTTGGACAATCTTAAAAAGACCCCATCAAATCTATATAATCTTTTCTGTAAATGTTTCCACTCCAACACCTACAGCACACGATATGCGGTGGAAGGATGTTTTGTAGTACCAAAAGCCAACACCAATTCACTTCAACGCACAGTTGTATACAGACCAATTACATCATGAAACAAGCTGCCATCTTTTTAAACAATAAATATTAAATCTACTTTTAAAAAACAAGTAAAGAATTACCTAGGTCAGATGTACACCTAATCATTGCTATTAGATCAATCCTTGTCAGTGGGTGCATTTGTAGTATTTTTTTTTACCTGTCTGCTATTAGTGTGTTTCACAATGATGGTGTTTTAATGCTTGTCTTTCTTATTCAATTAATTCATTTTTGTGTCTTTGTAGTTTTTTCTCTTCCTTTCTTTTTGTTGTCTTTTGCAGTGTAATGCATTTTTAACTTGATTATTATGATTCTTTACTTTTCGGACCCCAGGAAGAATAGCGGGGCTGTACGGCTTGGCTAATGGGGATCCTATAAACAAACAATAAACTAGGCTGGGTAGACTGGGGCAAAAAAGGGTAGGCACACACACACAACGGCAACACCGCCAGTCACGTCTCTTACTGCACAGGGGCAACGCCCCGATTCGCCTCCTGGCCAGCCTGGGGCGCTGTCGCTCCGCCGCTCTCCCTCTCCTTCCCCAGCCGGCTTCCGTTGCCTTGCCTGCCCCGGGCGTCACTCCGGGAAGCGGTACGGGTCTGAAGCGCTCCGCTGTCACTCGTTCCTCACACACGCACTGCCAGATAAAATGAAATCCCCTCCCGGGATTTCTCCAAATTAAACCAAAAGAAACAAAAGTAAACGAAACTTAAAATACCCGCCCCCCCCTCCCCCCCAAAAAAAGAAAAACCGGCCGAAAACGTAGGCTACAACAAAATCGAAACCGAAAATGACCAAAAGGCAACAAAGAAGGAAAATAAACCAAACCGGAAATAACTCCCCCGATAAAACCGCGAGCAGAGCCTTCCTTTCCCGAGCCCTGTGCAGCTGAGCCTAGGGGTGAGACTGAAACCCGCGCCGCTTTGTCTCGATTTGACTCTCAGCGCTGCACAGAGAATTACCCATGGACCCTTGGCCACCCACACAGGCTAAACATCTGGCCTCTCGATTCAAACATGTTTGCGTGTGTATGGGTGTGTGTGTGTGTAAGTGAGAGACAGAAAGATGTGTGTGTGAAAAAGAGAGATTGGGTGTCTATGACTGATTTTATATACTGTATTCTAGACAGTTATTCTCAGAGGCAGAGAACAGGTGTAAAAGGTGTAACACCTGTATAACTGGTGAAATGTGGTAATCTTACTTGTGAAACAAAAGTCATGCTGGGACATCAGGCTTGTTTCATCTTTGAAGAAAGGGCTCTTGAAGTCATCCAGCTGCACATTATTTACATTTTATATCTGACACATTTGACATGTTTAGCAAAATGTTATCCTTCAGTATAACTGGATATTTAGTGAGGCAATCTGGGTTAGGTATCTTGTGTAACTGCAAACAGTGGCCCAACTGGGAATTAACTCGGCAACCTCTGGGTCACGAGCCCTGCTCCTCACCACTGCACAACACTGCTGCCCCACAGGCATGAATGAAGAAGGAGAAAGGGAGAGATGAGTAGAGTAAAATATATATTCTACACCATTTTATCAGGTGTTCCGTCTCCACGATTGCCTGAATCATCGCGTTTTCATACCTGTACTCCCGGTAATAATGACAATTCAGAACAGCCGGGAGCTCCGCCAGCTCGGCGGCAACGACCATTCAACAACCCCGGCACAAACACACACCTGCGGTAGCCTACCCAATTAATTTCCCTGATGAGGAGCTCAACAACGGCGGCAACTGTCAGCTTACCTCTGCTGAGAATGTAAAAGTCAGAGTCAGAGAAATCAGATGAGAATATAGATCGATGGCCTACAAAAAACAGGCTACAACCACTGACTGTGAACTCAAACATGCATGTTTACAAATGGGACTCTTGGATATTTGGAGAAAGAGAAACCCTCAACAAAATATGTATACATGGTGTAATAAGAACTTCTCACAATCACGTATTGACTTCTGGCTCATTTCTAGTGATCTTGTTAATCTGGATATAGACGTTTGGATAGAACCGGCTACTTTAACAGATCATAAAGGGATCTTCATTAAATTTGATCTAAAAGATAGTTATACACAGAAATATGGTACAGGCCAGAGCCAGCCCGTGGCATAGGTGGTAAATATAATGCTAGAGAGGGGCGCTGTCTATCCATAGGAGCGCCCCAAATGAGGGAAGAAAAAAAAATTCAAAAATTTTAACTTTTACTATTTTTTACTAATACTATTTTAATACTATTATTTCGAAATATTACAAAAAAGCCCACAACAACGTAACTACATAGCCTATTTTCCGGGCTGCCCGCAGCATCACCCCGGCACCCCGGCGAGTGTGCTGCAGGAACCATTCACTGTCTGTCTCAAGAAACCAGGCATACATTTTTATTGACATCTTAGTCTAGTTAGCCAACGTTAGCCCTGCTTGTAATAGTCAATTAAAATGCTTTTCCTTTTCCATCCCCTTTTGTAACTAATAAGTAAGTAGGTAAGTAATGTAAGTAGGGCTGGACGATAAAACAATAACAATAATTATCGCGACATAATTTTACTCGATAGAAGTATAACAAATGTTCAGTAAATGTTCAATATAATTAATTTCCATGCTTACATAACATGCACAGAAATGAATCACAAACTGCCAATCATGTCGCAGGAATAGAGCTATGCATTGCACAGTCAGGTTACACGGTGAGAGGTATAAATTCAGGCCAGCAAGTGGTATTGTTTACAGACACAGCGGCTGACCTTGTAGATGGAGTGGAATAAGCAAAATAAATGAAATGAGCGACACCAAAGAAAAAGCACTGCCCATGACCAGCTTGAAGGACGAAGACATCATTGACAAGAAAGGTCACTCAACTTTAGTAGTTTGGAGATATTTTAGCTATTTACAATCCGACAAAAACAGAGCAGCATGCGCTGCAAACTGTGCCGAAGACATGCCATCAAAGACAGGCATCACCACAAAACTGTTTCATCATTTGAAACATTATCACCAGTTAGAAAACGCAGTCCGAAACGAGTGTTGCTAGTGGACCCTCGACAAGCACCAGACCAATACCGAGTGCGACTACCCAGCAACAAATGATCGTATCAGCATTTTCCAGCACCATGCCTTACGACAAAAAAACCAAAAGACACGAAGACATCACAAATGCAATTGCATATTGCATTGCAAAAGACATGCTTCCCATTAGCACTGTCGAAAATGAGGGATTCAAGAAGCTTATCAGCTGTCACAGGGCAGTCACACTTGCAGGGTAATGGCTTTGCTTGTTTAAAACTTGTACAGAAGATACTGACCACAGTTGAGCTTTTTCTTTTGTCTATTTATTTTGTTTACACTGTAAGCTAAAATACTTACAAAATGTTTCAAACCATCTGTACAAAGGGTTTGGCATGCTGACCAGAATTAAGATTTCTTTGTCAATATATTGTTTTATTTATTGACATTATCCTTTAAAACACTTTTAAACTTTGCAGTCTGAGCCATCTTACATGTGTGCTATATCACACTGCAGCACTTCATTTTCCATTAAAATATTTTGTTGAAGAAAAGGACTGAAAAGGGATTTTACTTAATTTTACTCATGCATATTTTGATGTTGAAAAAAGATCTTATCATTACAATTGTTTTGAATGTTCTACCTCAGATTTGTGAAATATTCTGCTGTTTGTTTATTCAAGTGTTTGTCATGTTCTGACCATAAAGAATAGTTTAAAACCACAATTAACCCTGGTGGTGGAATTTGCCTCAATGCAAGGGACACCAGCTAAAATCTTGCCTAGGGCACCAAATTGGTCAGGGTCGGCTCTGGTACAGGCTATTGAAAACTTAACAATTCTTTGTTGGAAAATGAAGACTTTAGATTGGAAAAAAACAATATTATGGGTAAGTTTTGGAATCAAGCCTGATTGGTAGGTACTTGGTAGGTACTTACGGGTACTTTTGGGAATTAATGAAATATGAAATCCAAAGGGTTGCTATTTAAAAAAAGCAAATTATTAGCAAACTTAAAAGAGATAAATAAATTAAAATCATTAAAGCAATTTTAGATCTGCAAATGAAAAATTGTGGAAATTTAACTAGTCAAGAGGTACTGGTATATGAATTTGCTACAGAACCAGTTAGACAATATTTATGAGGAGAAAACTAGGGGTGCCTTTATTAGATCAAGATGTAAATGGATTGAACAAGGTAAGAAAATTACAGAATATTTTTTGTGTTAGAAAAGAGAAATGCTGAATTTGCAACAATAAATAAATTGATGGCTAATGGCACAATAACTAACCTAAAATAATTTCTCAACATGTAGCTCAATTTTATCAAAAGTCATAATCTTCAGCCCCTGCAACTTCTTATATTGAGTCTTCTTAGACAATATTTCGCTGAATACAAACAAAATAAAGGATGAATTCAGAGATTTTTGTGAAGAGGAGATATCTTTACCTGAAATTGTTGAGTGTATTAAATGTCTTAAGAAAACAAATCCCCAGGTAATGATGGTCTGACAGGGGAATTCTATAAAACTTTTACCTCAAAACTTGCCCCTTTCTTACAAGCCATGTTTAGAGAATCTGTTCAAAAGGGTGAGCTTCCTACTACATTAAAACAGGGGGTAATTACATTAATTCCCAAACGAAACAATAATAGACTACACATAGAAAATTGGAGACCTATTAGTCTACTTAACAACAATAGTAAATTATTTGCTTTAATTTTTGCTAAAAGAACAAGGGTTAAATCAATTAATAGATGAAGAGCAATCTGGTTTTATGCAGAAGAGACATATTAGTAATAATATTCATTTAATACTGGATATGATGGATTATAATAGTCTAATACCTGATGAAAGTTTTATTTTCTTTATTGACTTTTATAAGGCTTTTGACACGATTGAACATGAGTTTATTTTTAAAGCCATTTCTTTTTTTGGTTTTGGAAAATACTTTCAAAATACAGTTCAGACACTATATAATGGCTGTTCCAGCTCTGTGAAGTTAATGTATGGTACCTCAGAAAGATTTAACATTTATTGTGGTATTAGACAAGGCTGTCCAGTATCTCCATTTTTGTTTTTGTTAGTTACCCAAATAATGGCTACTCATGTAAAAAAAAAAAAAAAATCACCCTTGGAATAAATGCAGTGGGGAAGGATTTCACATTTGTCAGTTAGCAGATGATACTGCAATTTTTCTAAAAAAAAAAAAAAAAAAAAAAGTCAGGTTTCAAAAGCAGTGGCTTGTATGAATGAGTTTACTAATGTTTCAGGTTTAAAGGTGAACTTGGATAAATCTGTTTTATTTCCAATTTCCAATTCCATAACAATCTGACAATTATGACAATCTGTCAGATTGTTATGGAATTCCAATTAAAGACAAGGTGACATACCTAAGCATTGTTATTTGTAAGAATAAAATAAAAAAAACAATGTAAATTAAATTTTGACCCTATTATTGAAAAAACAAAATAAAATTGAATTCATGGTTAATGAGAGATATTTCCATATAGGGTCCTGTTTTCCAAAAGAGAAGGAAGGAAGGAAGGAAGATCAGTCTATGTCTCATTGTGGCTCAGTATCCCAACAAATGTTACCAAGGAGTTGGATAAGATGCTATATGATTATATCTGGAGCAGTGGTAGTAGAGAACAAGGTGGTCTTGAGGTCTTCGCTTTCAATATCTTGAATAATACTTTTAAGATTAAGTGCATTATGGATTTTTTAAAGAATCCCAACAGTATCTGGAATGCTTGTCTCGCATATTTATTTAATTATACTGGTGGCATTGATTTTTTGTTAAAATGCAATTTTTCTGTTGACAGAATCCCAATCAGATTAGCTAACTTTCATAGGCAAGCTCTTTTAGCTTTGGCATTAGTATATTAACACAATATCAGTCCTCACAGATACTTTATGTGGAATAATAGGGATATTTTATACAAAAATAAATCACTGTTTTATCACTCGTGCCTTGACAACGGAATTTTGTTAGTTGAATTGGTAAAGAAAAATGGTGTATTACTGTCATATTCAGAATTTCTTCAAAATTTAAGGTACCAGTCACACCTAAAGAATATGCTATTATCTTTGATGCAGTTCCCACAGATTCACTTCAGTTTTTAAATAATTGTGATTTCACAGGAAGTAAAATCTAAGCACATTTTTATTGGAGATATTGATATTTAGAATAAACTGTGCAGTAACAGACACACCAGAAATGCTTTGGTCTGTATTACACCTCCTGCAGCAAAATTCTTTTAGTTTTCTATCATGGGTGATTCACAGTGGAAAAAGGCTTGTTGTATTCTAAATAAATATTGCATTAATAATAAAGTGAAAGAAGTATCCTTCAAGATTTTACATTGAATTTACCCTGTTAAAGAAGTGTTGGAAAGATTTAAGCTAAATATAGACTATACCTGTGTTTGTTGCAGTTCAGACAGAGAAACAATACTTCATGTCTTTTCACTGTGATCATTCAATTTTATTTTGGACAGATATACAAAACTTTATAAATAGAAAAATGGGTACTAATGTACAGATTAATGTATTTGATGTAATGTTATATTTTGTGCTCAGTGGGTTGGATAGTAATATCAACTATATAATTCAGCTTCTGATCATTCTTGGCGAATTCCACATCCACAAATCAAAATGGTCAAGCTCCAAACCCTGCTTTAATCGGTTTGCTGTTGAACTCAAAAAGTAGGCACTTTAATTGAACATGTGAAGAACAAAAAAGCTACAAAAGACTTTTAATATTTTAAAGGAAGTACATTTTATTTGAACTCTAAAAGGATTCACAATGAATGGACTTTGGACTCCTCTGGCTTGTACAAAGTTGCTCTTTACTGTTTACTGTTTTGTATGACAATTGTTATTATACCTCTTTGTTGTAAATAAAGTTATGGGACAAAAAAAAAAATACTGGACTCAAATGTTCACATTACACTCCGCTCACAGCACGTCTACAGACCGGGTGGAAATATTTTGTGATTTGGAGAAAGCTTGAAACACAGGACCTGCACACAACTACATGTCGCCTGAATACACACAGAGAATTTGACAATATTGAGAGATATGCACTTCTGAGACACACTGAAGTGGCTCTTAAAAGAGCAGTTGGATAGATACTGGGTTTAGACAGTGTAGTCACGCATTTTAAGTGCGCTCGCCTCAGATGCGGCGGGCCAGTTGAATGTCCTTGGGCATGATGGTCACCCTCTTGGTGTGGATGGCGCACAGGTTGGTGTCCTCAAACAGGCCAACCAGATAGGCCTCACTGGCTTTCTGCAGAGCCATGACAGCAGAGCTCTGGAAACGCAAGTTGGTCTTGAAGTCCTGGGCAATTTCTCTCACCAGCCTCTGGAAAGGCAGTTTGCGAATCAGAAGCTCAGTGGACTTCTGGTAACAGCAGATTTCTCTCAGAGTCACTGTGCCAGGCCTGTAGCGGTGAGGCTTCTTCACACCGCCCGTTGCAGGTGTGCTCTTACGCGCAGCCTTGGTGGCCAGCTGCTTCTGTGGGTCCTTGCCACCGGTAGATTTACGGGCAGTCTGTTTGGTTCTAGCCATCCCGACGGGACACTTTTCTGCATGGAAAGGTAGCAGCGAAACGCACAGCACATGTTTATAAGGCGTAGCAGTGAAAGGCTGATTGCATGAGCTTATACGGGGCTCTCATTGGTCTGCACCTCACTTTGTTGTCTGTGACCATGGGGTCTGTCAAAAGGTAATGTGGTGTTGCGGTCGTAGGGGGGCAGTAATCCAGCCACTAAAGATATTTCCAAAAAAAAGTGCCAAAATCTATTAACAGATGCGATGAAAAACAAACAAACAAAAAAAAAAACAAACTAAGGCAAACTCAACCCAAGTACTGGCATCGCAAGATGACCAGACTAACACTTTTCATCCTCTCACAGTCACCTGAGCCAAACCTAGCCCCTGTGAGAGACCCCCCTGAAATGAAACTACCCTCCCTTTTTATACACAGGTAGTGGCTACCTCCTCCCCACAGCCTAAACCAAAGGGCACAGAAAAAGAGGGAACAAAACAATAATCAATTATTCAAATAAACAAATAAACAAACTGAAACAGTACATAATTATGATGAAAATGTAACCGGAGTAACAACAGAATTTAAAATATAAGCAAGCCAGTCCGTCATAATAAAGTAATACACAAAACTGTATTAACTCTAAATCTTCCCTTAGCCATGACTATCAGCGCTCCAGTGCGCTTTATAAAGCACTAAACAGCCGCCTCGCGCCCTATGCGCGTGCCTTTCCCCAGGAGATCAGAGATGCGGACTGACGGTAAAATTTAAACTAACAATTACACGGCGCACACCCTTAACGTATTTTAACTCGTTTCTGCACACAAGCACAACCATAATACTTCTTCAAATACAATTCACACAACTAAATAAACAATACCACCGTCGCATTTACATAGCACCGTTTAGAATTCTATCAAAACTCCGCTCCGCTTTTTACTGCAAGCCATTTTCCTCGCGAATTAATTAACAACTCGGTCAATGGAATTAACGGTAAAACACATGATGGTGAATGGACAAATGCACATGATATTATTGCAAACTGTATGGAATATTTGAAGTAGAAAATAAGCTTGCGTAAGCGAGTTTACTTCTCCATAAAATTTCCGACACCAGGAAAGGCAGGCAAAATGGGGTGAGTAGGTGATGAAGGATGGCCCAACTAACTTCATCATAGGGTCGTTTTTTCATCGTCTCATGGCTACCACCTTCTTTCCGCCGTGCTCGAGTACCTTACGGCTGAGATCCTTGAGCTGGCTGGTATTCCTGCTCGGGACAACAAGAAGACCCCTATCATTCCCCGTCACCTGCAGCTTGCAGTGCGTAACGACGAGGAGCTGAACAAGCTCCTGGGCGGCGTCACTATCGCTAAGGGCGGCGTTCTGCCTAACATCCAGGCTGTGCTGCTGCCCAAGAAGGCCGAGAAAGCCAAGTAACTCTCGCAGCGTCCGACACTGACCCAATAACCCAAAGGCTCTTTTAAGAGCCACCCACTCATGTCTTTTTAAAAGTGCGAAACTGCCCTTTACTCGCCGTCGAAGTTTTAACCCAGCGAGTACTGAGCCACGAATCAAGGAGTTGAATTTATTGCTACTTCGCTGACCAGCTGTCCAAGTTACCACGTGAGTGGCCTGGCATCACTGTTTGTACGAATACCCAGCAGCAGCAATGGCTGTTGTAGTGTATTCTCATTAAAACAAAATAAGAAAACCCGCAAAATAAAGTTCTCATTTATTTAAGCACATTAACAAGCAAGTATGGCATTTCAGTGGCACTAGTGATGTGCAGTTCGTGAACGAATGAATCCTTTTGAACGAATCTTTGACGTGAACTGAGTGTACCGAATCCCTAGTCTAAAAAATTCGTTCCTTCCTCATGCGCGCTGATTAGCTGGCATAGCAGCTATAACTCTCCCTCCAGTGGAGATATGCGGTCTGTCCACGAAGCAGCCTATCACAAAACTGTATCAGCAGTACGTTCATGACAACAACTAGCCAATGGCTGAAATGCTAAAACTCTCGAAGCACCTCCCACTGGCACATCTCGGCACAACTGACGATGTGGGACAATGCAAAATATCCGGTGACTACGAAGACTCGAAATTCCATCTACTGACCTGATAGAAGTGTTGACAAGCTCCTCAGTTCACCAGTTCTTTCGGACTCAAAGGAACTGTTGCCCCTCTTCCACCAATACATTTCGAGGGCCGGTTCGGAACCGGTGCCTAATCTTCAACCAGTTCGACAGCCAAAGAACCGGCTCTCGGCCAGGAAAGCTGGTTCGAGAGCAGCACCAACTCTTTGCTGGTCTAGAACAAAGAACCGCCACCGCTGGAGGCGGGATGATCGTGACCAACTAAAACTTTGTGACCGCCATTAAAAAAAAAAAAACAGAGCTAGTGTAGCGTCTAGTCTGCCTAAAAAGAAGAAGAAGCAGAAAAAAACAAACTTTTATTTTTCAAACGTTTTGCCTTGTTGCCAGCCAGCTATGTAGCCTATTTCTTAGCTGTGTAGCGAGCTACTAATTTCTCATATCGATGTTGGCTAGCTAGCTAGCTGTTGGTCAGCTAACATTAGTCAAGTAAGCATAGCTACTAATTTCTCACATCAGTGTTACGTTCGACGTTCGTATCATTGATGTGAGAAATTAGTAGCTATGCTTGCTTGGGTAACAGTAGCTAACGTTAGCATGCTACTTTCTAACATTGCCATTGACTCACCTCACCTTAACATTTGGCTTCACAAAAAGCTAAACTTGTATAAAGTGTAGTTTTTAAAGCACCGTTCTCTTGTTTCTATTGTTGTTGTTTGTTCCCTCACAATGTTCGCGAAGCACCGCAGATTGTTTGAAATTTGTGTGCTATTACGAATGAGATGCCATGAGATTGTTTAACAAGGAAGGCAATTTGAATAATTAAGTGGCAAGGAATCCCAAAGCTTTCTCTTAAATGTGTCACAATATAGCTTTCTTGTGTTACAAAATTCAAATTACAGAACGGGGAGCTAAATTTAGGCTAGCTAAATCGATTTAAATTACTGAGAATAAACTTTTACGTTAGGCTGAGTGCAATGAACAATAACGTTTAGAACACAGACCTCATAAAATCTGTGATATCATGAGCATTTAACGTAATTTAAATCGATAAATCCTTGTTAATCTCACGTTGTAGTTTTCGCAAGCACACAAACTACAGACAATCTGCACTGTTTTGCGAGCATATTTACTCTATTCTCGCGATTGGTGTCGACTATTCTGTGAATTATTTGTTTTATTGTTAATCAAGGAGGATACCTGGGAGCAGGTTGAAAGTAATGATAGATTTAAAGGTCGTGTTCGGGCTTCCCCTGTTTCCAGCTCACCAGCCACCACTGCTAGCTTGGCACTAGGGAAAGCGGAGACGTATATGTAACGGGTGGTCTCTTGCGTTGTGTTTTTAATGTGATGTTACGTGGGTCGGCGAGCGAGCGAGTTTCGAACCGAGGTTCTTACTGCTCGCTGCCAACCCCTTAAAGCCAGCGTCGTTGCCAGTTGAGCTAAAGGCAAATTGCCGTTAGCCTGTCGGCGACAACGCTACTTAACCAGGTCTCAGGGGGAGTGACGTAGCCGCTGCAACCACTCGGCTACCTGCTACCCGCTACCTAAGGCTTTACGCAGGACTCACACGAGCTAATCACTTCAGCTCCGCTACATATACAGTGATGTAATGATGTGGCTCTATGGTAGCTCTCTACCCGTGGAAAAGCAAGCCCGTTCTTAGAAGGTTTGCAAGTTGAAGCAACTCCGAACTGGCACTGGTACAAGCCCAGAACTAGCATGTAGTTCGCATTGGTGGAAAAAGAGTATGTAAGTCCTCAGTTCACCTGTTCGTTCGGACTCAAAGGAACTGTGAGTCCTCAGTTCCGCAGGCGTTATTTATAGGTGGGATGGGTGGGACATGAGCATAAATTAAAACAAAGATCATACTAACATTATTCTGTAGAGAGCAGCAGCCAGTGAAATGTTTTAAAAGCAGCAACAGTGCAGTCCAGTCAGAGACATGTAGCCCCGTGCCTACCAACAGCACAAGGGAGCTTAGCCCAGGAGGCAGCAACGTTTCTGGCAAATGTAGGAGGCAGAGGAGCCCAGGACAATGCAGCGCTAGTAGCATGATAATGGTGTTAATTAAAGTTAATTAAAGTGGCAAAGGCTGAGTAAGCGGCATAAGCTGAATAAATAATATAAGTAGGAGGAGGTGATATGCTAAAGTATTTTACGTTTTTCTAATTTACGGTATTCATATTGGTTATTACAGAGGTTTGCTGCTCAGACAGAGCAAATCGAAACGGAAAAAGCAGACACAGACTGGAGTAGTGACAGTGATGAGGCACAGGTAAGATAAACTGAAGCAACATAAGCTGAATAAATCATTAAAGAGATAGGCCTAATCTATATACATTATGTAGTCAACTTGATCTTGTGCTACGTAAGATAGGTTGATCTGCTGAGGTATTTTCCTCTTTTCTAATGTATGGTCAGTGTTGGGGAGTAATGGAATACATGTAATGGCATTACGTATTTAAAATACAAAATATGAGTAACTGTATTCCGTTACAGTTACCATTTAAATTGATGGTAACCAAATTACAGTTACATTTAAAAAATATTTAGATTACTGAAGGGATTACATTGGATTTTTTTTCATTTAACTTCACTTATTTTTTTCATTTAATGTTTTTTTTTTTTTTTTTCATTTTTCCATTTTCTCCCCAATGGCCAATTCCCTGAATTTTTGGAATGTCCAATTCGTCATTGTTGTTCGGTCCCATTGCACAACCCCCACTGTCAATCCGGGAGAGCATGGACAAGCACGTGCCCTCCTCCGAGACACGTGATGTCAGCCGCTGCTTGTTTTCGCACTGCGGTCCACAAGCTTTCATTATTTAAGATAATATTGATCGCTAGCTAGCTATCTTACATAGTTTGGCTGCACCGGATTAGCTATTCAGCTAACTAGTAGGTATAGAATTGAGGGTGCCAAAATGTTAGCCACAACAAAGCTCAAAGTGAACATTTAAAAACAACCATTCAGAACCTTAGTCCCATGTGTAATGTTATCATAATTAAAAAATATAGACTGTATTTTATGGATTGCAGTAAAAAAAAACACTCAAGTTTAGCTATAGAGATTTTGACATCACTTGGACATAGTTCGTGAGAATCGCCCAACCAATATGCCACATTCACACTTTTACTTACATTCTTTTAAAAATTAAAAACACAGTGTTCAGAAAGTAATCCAAAGTATTTAGATTACATTACTTACCTTGAGTAATCTAACTTAATACGTTACAAATTACATTTTAGGGCAAGTATCCTGTAATCTGTTGTGGAATACATATTAAAAGTAACCCTCCCAACCCTGTGTATGGTATGTACTCATGTTGGGTATTACAGAGGCCTGCTGCTCAGACAGAGCAAATCAGAAGTGCGTCGTATGAGGTACAATGCTAGTGAACAGTCTCTGTCCCTGCCCCCCCCAATATTGAAGACACAGTAATGCCCTTGCTCAGTTCACCAGTTTGTTCGGACTCAAAGGAACTGGTGACTATGCTGACAAGTTCCTCAGTTCACCAGTTCCTTTGAGTCCTCAGTTCACCTGTTCGTTCGGACTCAAAGGAACTGGTGACTATGCTGACAAGTTCCTCAGTTCATCAGTTCGTTTGGACTTCAAAGATTCACTGACTATGAAGACCTGGTGACTTTGTGTTGCCAGAATCGCTAGTTCTCAGTATAGCAGGCTTGGGCTACATCCGCCGTTGACTGTGACGATGCAAAAGGAATCAGAGCGCTTCTGTGACATTATTATAGGAATTAAAAACAATATTAAATATTATTTTGCTCATCTACTTGCAATATTATTTTATATTTATATTTTTAGCAGTAGCATATTTTAGGTGCGCACAATGTATCGCAGTTCTTGTTTATCACAACTGCAATTTTACGTAGGCTACGATGTATTTAATGTTCAGTAAAACAGTTCAGTAGTAGCGTAGTAGTACAGTACAGTAGTACAGTAGTACAGTTCAGTAAACTACAGTGGTTTCATGTATTATTTTAATTATGATGCCTAGTCTACATTACATATTGTAGCGGTTGATAGTTAGCCACTGCTGCTAAGGAAGTGTGTGTTCCCATGATTCTTTTTGTTTTTGTTGTTAGATTTTCTTTATGATTAACGTTCTTCCTTTAAGACTTTGATATGTAGGCTATGTTACTTTGTTACACAGTTATGTTAGGTTGTGTGTGTGTGGGACACCCCATGTGTTTGTTCGGTGCGTTTAATGAACTACCGTATGTGTGACAGATAGCGGGGGCAGTGACATGCCCTCACTGTCACATTGTGAATTGAGCGGTGACTACAAGTAGGCCTATATTAAAATGTTCGGCCTCGGTTTGATCAAAACTTGTAAAACGAGTCCTCAGTGCATTTTTTTTAGTTTTAGCAAACAACATGTACTTAAGCTCTACACGTTAAAATGTGGGGTTCTATTACCTTCCTAAAGACGAAGTATACTTTGTGGCTGATGATTTGAATAGCATGGTGCAGTTTCCTGTAATGAATATTACAGTTTAATTAACAATTTAATCATTAATCATTAATTTCATTGACATTTGGTTTCACACGTGCTGGTTTGCTGCAGAGCAGGCTAATAATGGACATGATGTTTGGAACAATGTAGAGTAACTTTTAAAATGCAATAAAACTATTTACAGATTCGTGTATTCCGCCCGACTAGATTTGGAAATGAACAAATCAGTGAGTCAAAGATTCGAATCATTTTATTGAACTGAACAAAAGGAACCGAATCACTAAAAAGAATCGTTTTGCATACCACTAAGTGGCACCGACTTCCCTGGCTGTCGGCCGCTCTGAACGGCGGTTATACGCACAACTTCCAGCAACCAATCAGGTGCGTTTACATCACATGACGTCAATTTTAAGAATCAAATATCAGTCAAGCTGACCTCCAATACAAAGGCACAACACTGCCTTAACAGTGTAACCTCAATAAGAGGTAATGCACTGACGTCACTTGACCGCCGGAATACGCCCCCTCAGTCGGGCTGGGTGGCAAAACGTCCTGCTACATAGCTGTCTTTATTAGGGGAAACTGCGAAAGCGGGAGTAAAACAAACGATTATCTGCTTATATTAAAGGCAGGTGGACTCGACAGTGATCCTTACAACTTACCAAAGAACCAGCGGTTCATGGACATTGACACGTGGCCAGGAAACGGGTCTCCTGACATTTATATGTAGCCTACCTCATTTCGACGCCGGGGAAGTACACAAAGCAAAGCCTGAAGGCATAGCCTACAAAAGCCGAGACATTCTAAAACGCTTAACATGGCTTAATTTACCAAAATTGTGACCAGTGATCACCAAATTTCTCTCGGACATCTCTTGTCAGAAACATTTCCTCCTGTCAAAAAAATCAAAACCGAATAGTATGGTCGTTATCTCACGTTAAGCGTTTCCCTCTCCATTGATTCCCATTATAAGGAAAAGGCTTAACGTGGTTTGATGTCCCAAAACAGCGATCAGTGATCACCAAATTTGTCTGCCATCTCGTATGTCATAAACACAATCTCCTATAAAAAAGCAAAACTCTCCATTCACGCCCATTATAAGGAAACGCTTCGTAGCTTAATTTTCCAGCGATAACTAACAAACAAGCAAAAGGACAGCGCTTAATGTAACGTCGGCCTAAATACCATATTTCCTGGGTTTTGGTTTTTGCTTTTTTGTGACAAGAGATGTCCGAGAGAAATTTGGTAATCACTGATCGCTGTTTTGGAACATTAAGCCACGTTAAGCTGTTTCACCCTAAGCGTTTTAGAATGTCCGCAAAAGCTTGGTTGTACTTCAAGGCAGGATTTGTTGGCGAATTTAAAGTGACGAGGACACCAATGGATATTCTGGTTGTATGTGGTCAGGTTTGTACAAATATTTTTTATTTTATTACAACTTTTATTTGGAAAACTGTAAACTACACGTATCGGTGCCTGGATTCCAGTTGTTTCTGCGAATTGGAGCTATCCATTTGCTTCTCTTTTCTTCAGCTTTCGGAAGTCTGTAAAAAGATAGCTCCGATTTCATGTTGAATCTATTTGTACAGTCAATCGCACAACAGCTCTTTCCCAGTTTAGATGTCTTTTTTGTGTTTTCGCGGCATTCAAGCTGAAGGCTAACGCTGCCACTCAGTGGGTGTAACTCGCAGTGACTTCGCCTACTGTGACATCACGTGCATAACCTCATATAACACTCCTCCCCAGAAATCTGTAACCCCTTTTTTCATTTACAGTCTTCTGTTACAAATTTAACCTGTCCAGTGGTCTTACATTACGTTTTGGCCTACAGCAAGGCTGTGGCTGATTCTGTAAGGTCTCTGAAGCAGTCACACTCTCCTGAGTTCCCTGTACACTCCCATAATTTGGTACATTTCACCCATCAGGGCTCTGTGCGGGCCAGTCAAGTTTTTCCACACCGAACTCATCAAACCATGTCTTTATAGTCCTTGCTTTGTGCACTGGGGCACAGTCATGTTGGAATAGAAAAGGGCCTTCCCCAAACTGTTGCCACAAAGTTGGAAGCATAGCATTTTTTGTTTGCAGTTTTGTTTAAAAATTCATTTATTTTTTTGTGCATGCTCAATGAATACTCTTTATGTCCTGCAAATGAAAATGAAAGACCAAGCTTTAATTTATTAACACCATGCACACCAATGGAAAAATAAAATCATTTTATAAACCCACCTTTAACTTGTGCTCCAGTAATTCAATTTCAAGTTTTTTTTTAAATTTTTTATTTGAAGCTGTATGTGGTCCATCTGGAGGTCACATTTTTTAATCTGCTTCTCCAGATGGACTTTATATAGATCTTTTACTGCCATCTGGGAAGAGAGACGACATTTTGTTAGAGGAGGTTATAGTGTTCTTATTTTATGATTTCAGTTAGACACATGGTTGATAGCACAGTAAGAATGGCTTTTCATATGTCGAAGATGTTCTCTGGAGTTGGATGGGGATTCCTCCACAGGGGAAGGGGAACAGCCAGCTGTGGTCTGACAGGACAATGACATGGCAAGATTCTAATCTGTCACCAAATTAGAAGTTACCCCTCTCAGAATTTAAGGTATACCTCCACAGGCCTCTCTGTAAATGCTGAGAGAGTCTCATTATCTTCATCCTAGAACATAAAATGTTTTAAATATAGGCTACTTGAAACCTATGCATCAGGCAAAATCTGTTGAGAATGAGCCACTTACTGATGGTGGAATGTCCAGAAGATTGAGGACACCTTCAGTCACTGGAAATTAAGGTGGTTACATGTAAGTGTTAATCAGTGATCAGCCTTTATTCAAATATGATAAACCTACCATTTATATAGGCTCTTGTGTCCTGGGGAGTAGTTGGCTCCGATGAGCTAATGCCATCCATAAATGGCCTTTCTGCATTCTGGCAGACTGCCAGCTCTTCAGACGGGGTGGTGGGGGACCCTCCACCCGTTTTACGGGCCTCCACCTTCTTCCTGTTGGCTACAAAGTGAAACTCAACTGTAATGCCTAGGCCTACATTTACAATTGAGGAAACAAATTAGCAATAAAGCAAATGAAATATTACCTGATTGAATCATGTTTTTGTACTTGACCTTTACCTGCTGCCAAGTGCATTTCACACCACTGGGGTTACATCTGGTTCAAAAACATAAAATGCATTCAGTATTATAGTGTACAATGCAGGCAAAATTACATTCAAATTCTCAAAAGTTACTTTAAATATTGAATGCAACATAACCACTTTACACAACTTGATAATCTTACGCATTAACTCCGTCGCCAATTTTTTTGTCACGCCATCTCCCTTTCCTTTGCTGCTGTCACCGTATTGCTTCTCTTTATGAATATTTGCCGGTAGTCTTGGTACGCTGTCATTATTACTTCTTGCTCTGCTGCCGTGAAAAACGTTGCACGTGGTTTCTCTCTGTCAGAATCCATCATTTATCACATCTTCAGTGTTCGATTGATGATGGCTTTTAAAGTTCGCCGCGAACGCGCACAATTCAGACTCAGCCTATCCGAGATTGAATGAACTTAGTTTCCGGAATTGGAATCATCTGTTCTGGAACCAAAAATTCAGCACGTGTGGCATTTTGCTAACTCAAGTCCGAATTCGAGTTTAAATTTACGATTTTCAAACCGGCTTTCTGGAACACACCCCAGTTTTCATGCTTTCATTGTAACTGTATACATTTACATGTACATTTATTCATTTAGCAGACGCTTTTATCCAAAGCGACTTACATAGGTTACAGTTCTTTACAATGTTATCCATTTATACAGCTGGATATTTACTGTCACAACTAGATAGAAGACTATTTGTGGCAGAGAAAAAGTTGAGTTTTAAGCGCCTGTTGAATATCATAGTCTGGTGTGTGTGTGTGTGTGTGAGAGAGAGAGATGTTTATATATTATCCAGCATGTTGACGTATGATTAATGTACGTTGTGCAGATTTTTGGTTTTTCATATGCGTTTCATATGTGTCTTGAATGTATTTCTTGACTAATGGTACCTACATACTGTAAATTGTTTTGCAAAAAATAAAGATTAAGAAATAATACAAAAGAAAAAAAGAGACAAAGTGGGAATCGCGCGGTAGAAATCCTTTGTTTCGATGGATGGCTAACGTTTTGGCGTGTGGTATTCCCGCCGAAGGAAGTCAGCCAATCGAATGTGAATGTCATCGGATTCGGAAGAATCTGCCAATGAGATCCTGCGATAAAAGGCTGGGCAGAGATCGTGGGTAAATTTGCATACACCCTATATATAGACCAAGTACGGAGATTAAGAGCTTTTATTCGTGTGTGTGTGATAATGCCTGAACCAGCCAAGTCTGCTCCCAAAAAGGGATCGAAGAAAGCCGTCACTAAGACGGCCGGTAAGGGCGGCAAAAAGCGTAGAAAGTCCAGGAAGGAGAGTTATGCTATCTACGTGTACAAGGTGTTGAAACAAGTGCACCCTGATACGGGTATCTCTTCAAAGGCAATGGGCATCATGAACTCGTTCGTGAACGATATCTTCGAGCGCATCGCCGGTGAGTCGTCTCGTTTGGCTCACTACAACAAGCGCTCCACCGTCACCTCCAGAGAGATCCAGACTGCCGTGCGCCTGCTGTTGCCTGGAGAGCTGGCCAAACACGCCGTGTCTGAAGGCACCAAGGCTGTCACCAAGTACACTAGCTCAAAGTAAAGTGGCGTGGCGACAAGTCCAACCGAAAGGCTCTTTTCAGAGCCACCCATTCTTTCGGGTAAGAGGCAGAAACCATTTTACCTAGTGGTGGGAGTTCCGCTTGAGTCGTTATAAAAGTACCTAGGCTAAAGCTAGATACAATTAAAACGGGACCACATTAGCTGGCCTCAGTAGCTTTGGCACTCGGAGAGCGGGCTGCGTTAAGACGAAGTGCTCAGTAAAATATCGACTGAAGCTGATCCCACCGTGTGTATAATCACGACAGTTTTGCAACGACATCCGCTACACAAGCGCCGCACGCATCTCCACAGTCCAGTGTTCACTCACTCATTGATTTCGACAACGTCATACCCTCAAGCACACAGCAGCAGGTCAGCCTGCACACTCCGTATAAAAATGTGGGAATAACGCACTCATGCATGACTTCTGGAATGTTCGACACGTTCTGGCTAAGCTGTGAGTGCCCTTATAGAACTAGGGCAATTACTGGGGCAATGCTGAATTGACCCTGCATGTCATTTAGTAGCAGTGCTCTATTGATGGGAAATTCATTTATTACTGGACACCACAAGTAATGCACAAACACTAGGAAATAAGCTGTACAGAGGAGCAATACAGACCGTTAAAAAATTAAAAACTAATATGCATATTCTATACGCGAGGGTAACTTTCTACTTTGTTGTCGGCTATAGGTTCACAAGTGACGAACGCTCTTTGAAAACCAACACTATACGTTCAGTGTGGAGGCTGTTGTACGGATACATTTTAGTGAGACGATCAATTCTCCATCGGTAACATTGTTAAAATTGAGCACCCGCGCAGAAAGCTTGCTCCGATGTGATTGGATGAAATCCTATCAAAGCCTTGTCCAATGAATGCGTAGCGTATGGCTATAAGCTAGGCTCGGCTAGGCTTATGAATAATATTATGATATTATGAATAAATATTATTATAGGAAACCTGCTTAGCACGGTAAATTCTAACACATTTACCTGGATGTTTTGGGTTTTTTTTCAAAATTATTTATTTATTTTTGAAAACTTTAAATCTCATTTTCCTCAATACTTGCAGCCATTGTAGACAGAGTGCCCCAATGTGAAAAGCAAAATCCTTGAGGCTGTCTCGTGGACCCTGCCTTTGATATTGAATTTGTCTGTCAGAAGCTTGTTGTACTGTTGTCATTTGCCCAAGGACTTAAGTCCCCTTTGTGGGCAACAGTATTTAACTGTTTATTAGATTAATCACTTTTTCATGCTGCAGAAAACAGAACAAAGGAAAGAACCAAAAATGTGCAATGGCAAAGAATGTTTGTATCCACCACGAAATGAGACTATCAACAGGAAAGCTATCAGCAGGAAACTAAATGTATATATAAGATTGTAAGGAAATTCCTACCTGATCAACAGTTGAAGACTTTAAAATGAACCATTTTCTACGTCGAACCGTTTCTACTTTACAACGCCTTTTTGTTTTTACTCATTGTATGAATGTGTATTTTCGTTTGGGGCCTCAGGTTTACCAATGAATTCACACCTTACCATCATTAAACTCTTTCAGTTTCACCTCTCTCAATTTGTGTGCATGAGACTGTTGATTCCAGGGCTTTCTGATCAGGCAGTGGATAATGGATGCTATATATTAGGGGGTGTTTCACAAAGTGGGTTGACTGAAGGCACAGAGGAGGATGACTATTCTCCTGGGTGCTTGGTACTTACCGGGTCCTTCGAGGTGTTTTGTCCTCATGACAAGAGAACTGTTTCAGGTGTGTGTTCCATACTAGTTGCTTTTACCTGTTTATTATTAATTATTGCACATCTAACCTGTTGGTTTTCTCAGAACATAACTAAGAATCACAAATAAATGTGGTATGTCAGTCTTATTTCCCTGATTTCAGTGTCCTTCATATTCAGTTGGCACTCCCCTTTGATTCTGAATAAACCAAGGACTGTCACAGTCACGGTACACACACACACAACGTCAGCTGTTCACACGATGGCGAAAATCAGGGAAATTGCATTGATTGACTAACTGCTGCTACTGAAACGCTAAGTAGAGCGTGAGCGTGTGGCAAGTTAGCACGAATGGAGAGGCGCACGAAGACGATGTGTACAAGACCGAATTCATTTCTATTCGACATCTGCAAATGTAGTGAAAGATTGTGTCTTTAAGGGCGCTGCACATGTAGTCACAGAAATCGAGCTGGCTATACAGCACAAGTCGCAGTTGCATACAAGCAAGAGTGTTTCACGGAACGCGTTTGCACTTTCGGGGAGCGCTTAGGTGGCTCTTAAAAGAGCCATTGCTGTGCGAGAAATGAAACTTCCAAATGTTCACTTCTTCTTGGGAGCCGCTTTCTTTGCTTTGGCGGTCTTGGGTTTGGCCACCTTGGGCTTGGCTGCCTTGGCTTTCTTTGGAGTCTTGGTCGGCTTCTTGGCTGCTGCCGGCTTCGTGGCCTTCTTGGGTGTTGCGGGCTTTTTCGCCTTCCTCGGTGACTTCTTGGCGGCGGCGGGCTTCTTGGCGGCCGGCTTCTTCGCTTTAGGAGCCGCTTTCTTTGCAGGCTTCTTTTTCGCAGCCTCGGCTTGCTTTTTGTTGAGCTTGAAAGAGCCAGAGGCGCCGGTTCCTTTGGTCTGCAACAGGGTCCCCTTGGTCACCAGGCTCTTGAGTGCCAGCTTGACGCGGGAGTTGTTCTTCTCCACATCGTAGCCGCCGGCCGCCAGAGCTTTCTTCAGAGCGGCGAGAGACACTCCGCTCCTCTCCTTGGAGGCGGACACGGCCTTGACGATCGATTCTCCAACGCTAGGGCTCGATTTCTGGGGCTTGCTTGCTGCTTTCTTTTTGGGAGCCTTGGCCGGCGCGGGGGCGGCGGCGGCCAAGGCGGGAGCTGGTGCGACTTCAGCCATTTTCCTTTCGTTCGCTTCTCTCGTCTAACACACGCGCAGTCTGTAGCACAGTCTAATTCAGTGCTGCTCGTCAGGCAGGGGGTTGGTGTTAGACATCACATGAGAACCATGTAGACTCAACCCTCCAGCAGCGATTCGGTGCTCCCGACACCTCTGTCCGCTTGTGTTTTCTCTTCGTGCAAAACGGCCAAAAAAATCAACCCTGCAGCTGTTCTACATGTGAAAATAGCACGGAATACTGACGGAAAGCCTTTCCGCTCGTATCACACCCCTTCGAGTTACGGACTTCTGATATATTTTAGTGCGACATGCCTTAAACCTAGCCACTTTGCGGGGAGACAGAACCCCCTCACACTGATTTTCGTGCAGATTTTCACACTTAAAGCGTCTAAAACATTTGCGGCACTCTGACATCGCGTGTTATCCATTCACGCAAGACCCACGCGCAGCTGGAAAAGACGCTGCCAGTCGTCTCTTAACCGAGCGTGAGTTTTAAATAGGACTCCTTTTGTGCCAGTCAAAGCACACGTCAAACCGTGTTTCTTCTTCGCCTCCCTTGGGTTTTATTGAAAGGAAATAAAGCAATAACCTTCTTGAACTTTTTGGCAAACATGATAACTTTCTTTGTCTTATTTTGGGAAGCATGAGCACCAAGCACATGGCTGTGTATTTCTCTATTTAGCACATGTATGACAGTGTGCAAGTCTGCAAGCATGGACTTTACAGAAGTATTTCTCACATTTGTAACACATTGTTCTTGTTTTACGGTCGGCAGAATTGGCAAACCTGCCCCGGCTGTAACCTCAACTGACATGTGCAGCACCTTTGTAACATTATGACCCCACCCTGACTCCATTCCATGTGTGAAAACAATCCTCTCCTGCAAGAAATGTTTTTGATTTTATTTGGTTATTTCAAATTGTGTGGCAAACTGAACAGAAAACACCGTCTTACCACGAGCAAGGTCGTCAGGCGTGGGGGACTGCTGCAAATCCACAAGTTTTTGTTCAAGTATAAGCACACACATTCTTTCTTTCACACTTTGTGTGTGAGAGAGAGTACAGTACTGGAGCTCCATCTGAAGCAATGTATGTATATGTGCTCATGTGTGTTTGTATGTCTGTGCATATGCACATTTTTTTTTAATTCGTTTAATAAACATCAGCCATCTATCGAAACAAAGGACTTCAACCGCTCGAGGTGGGTCTTCAGTCTTCGCTGGAAGATGGCCAGTAAATCTGCTGTCCTAACCTCCGTGGGGAGTTCATTCCACCACTGGAGGGACCAATACACACAGGGATCATGTCTGAAAAGAGCGACCCCGTAGGGTCGGGATAGGCAGTTGCCCTGCAGAGGGGTTGTTCCATTCACTGTCCTGTATGCCAGCACTAAAGTTTTGAACTTGATGTGAGCAATGACAGGAAGCCAGTGATGTGGGGTGAGGAGAGGAGTAACTTGACTAGCTTTAGGGAGATTGTAGACAAGTCATGCAGCTGCATTCTGGATTAGTTGTAGAGGTTTGATTGCACAGGCAGGAAGGCAAGCAAGGAGGGAGTTACAGTAGTCCAGGCGTGAGAGGACCAGGGCCTGAACTAGGAGCTGTGTAGAACATGTAGTAAGATAGGGGCGGATCCTTTGGATGTTGCACAAGAAGAATCTGTACGCCTGACTCACTGCTGCCACCTGAGAGGAGAAGGATAGTTGGCTATCAAGCATTACACCAAGGCTTTTGACATTGCTATTGGTGGCCAGGCTTGTAGAGTCTAGGCTGAGGGAGAGTTCTTGAAATGGGAAGGACTTTGATGGGAAGAAAAGCATCTCAGTTTTAGCCAGGTTCAGCAGTGAAATGTCTTTCAGGCAAGCTGATATATGTGCAGAAACCTGTGTGTCAGACGGTGGAAACGAAAGGAAGTATTGTGTGTCGTCGGAGTAGAAATGATACGAAAAACCGTGGGAGGAGAGGATACACCCGGGAGATTGCATGTAGAAAGAGAAGAGGAGGGGACCACGTACAGAGCCTTGCGGGATGCCCGTAGACAGGCTGTGGGGTCTAGACAACCCACCGTTTCAGGACACCCTGAAAGAGTGTCCAGAGAGGTAGGATTCAACCCAAAGAAGAGCGGTGTCAGTGATCCCCAAAGTAGGCAGGGTGGAAAGAAGGAGAGTGTGGTCCACTGTGTCAAAGGCTGCAGAGAAGTCTAGAAGAATCAAGACTGAGGAGTGGGAGGAAGCTCTGGCTGATTGAGTCTGAGCCTCAGTAATGGAGGATAGGGTCATCTCTGTGGAATGACCAGATCAGCCCTGAAGCCAGACTGATAAGGGTCGGGAAGGTTATTCCAGGAGAGAAAGGAGGATAGCTGGTTAGGCACAGCTCGTTTCAAGCGTTTTGCCTAGGTAGTATAGCGGTACTTTATTGTCCCAATGATTGTATTTGGCATATGTACCTTTAGATCAGATTAGTTCTGTCTCTGTCTTAGTTCTACACTGACCTTGCGCTCAGCTTCAGCACTATCTGCTTTGTATGACCTGTACACATCTTGCCCTTGTGCCTGTGCCTGTTTGCCCACTATATGCACTTTTGTACGTCGCTTTGAAATAAAGTGTCTGCTAAATGAATAGATGTAAATGTAATGTAAATGAATGGAAGAATACTGGGAGCAATGGTCTGCAGGAGGGCACAGGCAGTGAGTTGATGTGATGTAAAGAGGTGAGACACATCAGCATCTGAAACAAACGGGAGAATTTAGACAGAGGAGGGGTGGACGAGTAGGAGTGAGATCGCCTACTTCCTGCTTTGGGACTGGAAAAGAGGGCGTAATTTTTCTGTTTGTACACTTACACAAGGATACTGGACAGCGAATAAAGTTTTCTGTAACTCTATTGTGTCTCTGCTCATTCGAAATAAACATCACGGCGAGAAAATTAGCTAGGGGTCGGTCGAAACCATTACGCCCTCAGTCTGACTTTTGCCGCAATCCAGACGCACAAACAAACTTTATTCAAAATATTCAACTAAACAATAAAAATGCATGTTCAGTCAGGCAGATTGGGCCCCTTTGTAACTGGAAGAACCATGGGCCTGGGGCAGCCGCATCCACTGTTTCCGGGTCATCGGGGAGCAAAAGGGTGGTACATTGTGCTGGGACTGTATTTATAATTTAATATACTTCGGGTGGTATGGTCCAACTAACACCAGTTTTCATATGCGTTTATTTTTTGAACCTGGTAAATCAGAAACTGTGAGAAATGTGTTATAATTGAAAGGCTGTTTGTAATGTGAATTATTTTGGTTAATTATTACAGTATTAACAGTCTGGGATGGAAAAACATTAAAATTGTTTTGGATATTCCCAGCCAGCTTGGAGGGTATATAAGGCAGTCTTTGCCCTCATTTTGGGGGTTGGTTGAATGGAGGAAGACTGGTCAGAGTGTCTGTGTGTGTACAGTTAGTGGGGAATTATTGGAACCCCTGTAAATAGTTTTGTTTACCTGTTTTTGTTCTGTTTTTTGTTCCGTTTTTGTTTATTTTGATACTTTACAAAGCTGCACTGTACATAGCTGTCACCTTTACCTGCACGCCTGGGAACCAATAAACACCCTTGCCACACCATTTGTTGGTCGGCTCCATTTCGGAATCTTCTTGCCTGGCTGCTGCGGTCATCCCACCGCAGCGCCAAACGTATCTTTTACAATTTAGGCTGAAAAGTTCAACCTCGTCAGACTATAGCACATTTTCCCACATGGGTTGGGTGACTTAATGAATTTTTTTGGCATAATTTAGACGGCCTTGGATGTTCCTTTTCGTAAGAGAGAGATATGTACAGAATACGAGAGATGGTGGTCACATGCAAGGAGTGACCGGTACCTGCAGGAAATTCCTGTAGCTCCTTCAGTGTTGCTGTTGACCTCTTGGTAGCCTCCCTGATAAGTTTTCCCCTCGTCCTCTCATCAACTTTGGAGGGATGTCCTGGTCTTTGCAATATCTCTGTGGTGCCACATTTTCTCCACTTACTGATGATGGTTTTGACAGTGCTCCATGGTACATCCAGTGCCTTCGATATTCTTTGATATCCCTCTCCTGATTGGTACTTTTCAACAATTAGCTCTCCCAGTTTCTTTGGCAACTCTTTGCGGACCATGGCTCTCCCAGTAGGATGCAACCCCAAACATTCAAGCAAATCCTACCTCAACAGCTGACTTTAATCTGGGTTTAATCAGAATCACTTTCATTGATGGCAGGTGTATGCTATTTACCAACAGGCATGACTTTGAATGTGATTGGTTAACTTTGAACACAGCTAGATGTGTTCAAAGTTAAAAGATGTGCAGACTTATGCAATCAGGGTGTTGTAGGTTTTTCTTATTTAAAATGTTTCTAATAACTACTTGTTTTTCTCTGGATTTTTGTTTGTTGGAAGATCACATTACAGATGGAAGAAGTCTGACATTTACATTGTTGTTATTGCTGTCTTTACATTGCAAAAACCTGCAATTTCATAAGGGTGTGTAGACTTTTTATATCCGCTGCATATAAGATACTCATGGTATAACATTTCCTGCGAGAATCTATATATGCTACTTTAGGGATGACATAAAACACGTTTCTTCCACTTACAATGTTGAAAGTTTACAGTAGCTCTCAGCAGCTCCTCCACCCTCTGCTGGGCATTGTCGAACTGGCCTTGTTCATAGACTTTTCCTCTTGTGCTCAGCTGTGCTGTACGGGAACCCCCTTATTCTCTTTACTTGGGATTGGGGTGCTACGGCTCTCTCGCTCTCTCTGTCTCTTTGTGTATGATGATGGGGTTTAATTACATTAATAATAGGTGCCTCAGCTCATTGAACGTAACCAACTTGGTCATCGATTATCTAGATTGTTCTTCACCTTTGAATGTTCATAGATGCTTTCTCTTGATTGAAGGTGAAAGTAATTTGGTAAGTGAGACAGATGTACAGACCATAGGCCACAGAGTAGAAAAATGCATTATATGCAACTACAATGTAAACACTGTACTGTTATTCTATATGCTCACAGCATATAATCAACTTATATTATAAGCCTTCAGTTTAATCAGTATAAAGGTCCAGGATTCCCTGAGGAAGGTTAAAGCTGTCACAACCGTCTTTCTAAATGCTCTGAAGTCGGCGGTCTAGATGTAAACTGCATAGAGAAAGAATGGAAAGAAATGATGATGATGATGAGGCATTTAGAAAAGAAAGTGCAAATAATTTTGCCATCACTGAAGAAAATACTGGTGTTTTAAACATAAAATAAAGCTACAATCATACTACGAACCTTTTACTACATTCCATAAGTATTAAATCTTAACACTGTAAATCAGTATAATACAATACTTATGCAGTAATAAGTAGTCTTGAAGTGTTAAAATATTCTAAAACATAAAAGAAAACTGACAGGATTTATGAACAAATTCTCAATACGTATAGTAGGTAGCTATTCTCTCTGACCTCATCTCATCCAAAATAAGTGCAAAATAGTTGAGTTTTCATGTAACGTGTCCCTGAGTCATGTTGGTTAAGGCCATTTCCTCACTATGCCTGTGGTTACTAATGTATTTACAGTCAACTACTCTTTCATACACTTTAACCAAAAAGTTAAACTGCAGGGCTTGCAAACAATGTTGAGGGGAGCACAGTCCTTATCAAGGGAAATTTAATGAATGGAAAACAATGGGTAAATGTGTATGGGCAGGTCATTGTTAGCGGAACTCTTGGAAAGTATATATGCAAACTCCACTTCTGCATATTAAAATAACCAGGATTTCATTAAAATACAGAGCAACCAGGTAGGCAGTATAAATTTACTCGCTCATTGCAGTCCTGAGAAAGCGCAAGGATATATAAAAAGCTCAACTAAACCTCAAAAGGTTAAAAATTTAAGACCATATCGATCTCAAGTTGCTGTTGTCTGGCAGTAAATTAAAAGGACCACTCCTTTTGCAGCTTCCAGTTTATGGAAGTATACATTTGGTCAATTCATTTACTCTTCCAGCTCGGGTATCCAGCGATCTGTCCGTCACAAAGAGCACTGTGCAGTGCTTAAGGACCACAGAGTTACAGCCATTGCTGCTGCTGGGTATTCATACAGTGATGCGAGGCGACTCACGTGGTAATGTGGACAGCCGGCCAGCGAAGTAGCAACAAATTCTCGACTCCTTGACGCGTGGCTCAGTTCTCGCTGGGTTAAAACTTCGACGGCGAGTAAAGGGCAGTTTCGCACTTTTAAAAAGACATGAGTGCGTGGCTCTTAAAAGAACATTTGGGTTATTGGTTCAGTGTCGGACGCTGCGAGAGTTACTTGGCTTTCTCGGTCTTCTTGGGCAGCAGCACAGCCTGGATGTTAGACAGAACGCCGCCCTGAGCGATAGTGACGCCGCCCAGGAGCTTGTTCAGCTCCTCGTCGTTACGCACTGCAAGCTGCAGGTGACGGGGAATGATACGGGTCTTCTTGTCCCGAGCAGCATTTCCAGCCAGCTCAAGGATCTCAGCCGTAAGGTACTCGAGCACGGCGGCCAAGTAGACTGGGGCACCTGCGCCGACGCGCTCGGCGTAGTTTCCTTTGCGGAGCAGTCTGTGAACACGACCGACCGGAAACTGGAGCCCAGCCCTAGATGAACGAGTCTTGGCCTTAGCCCTAGCTTTGCCACCGGTTTTGCTTTTTCCGCTCATGTTTAACTTCGCAATACTTTTTCGGCAACTGTCATATGACGCAGATAAGGTTCGCGAGCCTAGCTTATAGCCATACGCTACGCATTCATTGGACAAGGCTTTGATAGGATTTCATCCAATCACATCGGAGCAAGCTTTCTGCGCGGGTGCTCAATTTTAACAATGTTACCGATGGAGAATTGATCGTCTCACTAAAATGTATCCGTACAACAGCCTCCACACTGAACGTATAGTGTTGGTTTTCAAAGAGCGTTCGTCACTTGTGAACCTATAGCCGACAACAATGTAGAAAGTTACCCTCGCGTATAGAATATGCATATTAGTTTTTAATTTTTTAACGGTCTGTATTGCTCCTCTGTACAGCTTATTTCCTAGTGTTTGTGCATTACTTGTGGTGTCCAGTAATAAATGAATTTCCCATCAATAGAGCACTGCTACTAAATGACATGCAGGGTCAATTCAGCATTGCCCCAGTAATTGCCCTAGTTCTATAAGGGCACTCACAGCTTAGCCAGAACGTGTCGAACATTCCAGAAGTCATGCATGAGTGCGTTATTCCCACATTTTTATACGGAGTGTGCAGGCTGACCTGCTGCTGTGTGCTTGAGGGTATGACGTTGTCGAAATCAATGAGTGAGTGAACACTGGACTGTGGAGATGCGTGCGGCGCTTGTGTAGCGGATGTCGTTGCAAAACTGTCGTGATTATACACACGGTGGGATCAGCTTCAGTCGATATTTTACTGAGCACTTCGTCTTAACGCAGCCCGCTCTCCGAGTGCCAAAGCTACTGAGGCCAGCTAATGTGGTCCCGTTTTAATTGTATCTAGCTTTAGCCTAGGTACTTTTATAACGACTCAAGCGGAACTCCCACCACTAGGTAAAATGGTTTCTGCCTCTTACCCGAAAGAATGGGTGGCTCTGAAGAGCCTTTCGGTTGGACTTGTCGCCACGCCACTTTACTTTGAGCTAGTGTACTTGGTGACAGCCTTGGTGCCTTCAGACACGGCGTGTTTGGCCAGCTCTCCAGGCAACAGCAGGCGCACGGCAGTCTGGATCTCTCTGGAGGTGACGGTGGAGCGCTTGTTGTAGTGAGCCAAACGAGACGACTCACCGGCGATGCGCTCGAAGATATCGTTCACGAACGAGTTCATGATGCCCATTGCCTTTGAAGAGATACCCGTATCAGGGTGCACTTGTTTCAACACCTTGTACACGTAGATAGCATAACTCTCCTTCCTGGACTTTCTACGCTTTTTGCCGCCCTTACCGGCCGTCTTAGTGACGGCTTTCTTTGATCCCTTTTTGGGAGCAGACTTGGCTGGTTCAGGCATTATCACACACACACACGAATAAAAGCTCTTAATCTCCGTACTTGGTCTATATATAGGGTGTATGCAAATTTACCCACGATCTCTGCCCAGCCTTTTATCGCAGGATCTCATTGGCAGATTCTTCCGAATCCGATGACATTCACATTCGATTGGCTGACTTCCTTCGGCGGGAATACCACACGCCAAAACGTTAGCCATCCATCGAAACAAAGGATTTCTACCGCGCGATTCCCACTTTGTCTCTTTTTTTCTTTTGTATTATTTCTTAATCTTTATTTTTTGCAAAACAATTTACAGTATGTAGGTACCATTAGTCAAGAAATACATTCAAGACACATATGAAACGCATATGAAAAACCAAAAATCTACACAACGTACATTAATCATACGTCAACATGCTGGATAATATATAAACATCTCTCTCTCTCACACACACACACACACACCAGACTATGATATTCAACAGGCGCTTAAAACTCAACTTTTTCTCTGCCACAAATAGTCTTCTATCTAGTTGTGACAGTAAATATCCAGCTGTATAAATGGATAACATTGTAAAGAACTGTAACCTATGTAAGTCGCTTTGGATAAAAGCGTCTGCTAAATGAATAAATGTACATGTAAATGTATACAGTTACAATGAAAGCATGAAAACTGGGGTGTGTTCCAGAAAGCCGGTTTGAAAATCGTAAATTTAAACTCGAATTCGGACTTGAGTTAGCAAAATGCCACACGTGCTGAATTTTTGGTTCCAGAACAGATGATTCCAATTCCGGAAACTAAGTTCATTCAATCTCGGATAGGCTGAGTCTGAATTGTGCGCGTTCGCGGCGAACTTTAAAAGCCATCATCAATCGAACACTGAAGATGTGATAAATGATGGATTCTGACAGAGAGAAACCACGTGCAACGTTTTTCACGGCAGCAGAGCAAGAAGTAATAATGACAGCGTACCAAGACTACCGGCAAATATTCATAAAGAGAAGCAATACGGTGACAGCAGCAAAGGAAAGGGAGATGGCGTGACAAAAAAATTGGCGACGGAGTTAATGCGTAAGATTATCAAGTTGTGTAAAGTGGTTATGTTGCATTCAATATTTAAAGTAACTTTTGAGAATTTGAATGTAATTTTGCCTGCATTGTACACTATAATACTGAATGCATTTTATGTTTTTGAACCAGATGTAACCCCAGTGGTGTGAAATGCACTTGGCAGCAGGTAAAGGTCAAGTACAAAAACATGATTCAATCAGGTAATATTTCATTTGCTTTATTGCTAATTTGTTTCCTCAATTGTAAATGTAGGCCTAGGCATTACAGTTGAGTTTCACTTTGTAGCCAACAGGAAGAAGGTGGAGGCCCGTAAAACGGGTGGAGGGTCCCCCACCACCCCGTCTGAAGAGCTGGCAGTCTGCCAGAATGCAGAAAGGCCATTTATGGATGGCATTAGCTCATCGGAGCCAACTACTCCCCAGGACACAAGAGCCTATATAAATGGTAGGTTTATCATATTTGAATAAAGGCTGATCACTGATTAACACTTACATGTAACCACCTTAATTTCCAGTGACTGAAGGTGTCCTCAATCTTCTGGACATTCCACCATCAGTAAGTGGCTCATTCTCAACAGATTTTGCCTGATGCATAGGTTTCAAGTAGCCTATATTTAAAACATTTTATGTTCTAGGATGAAGATAATGAGACTCTCTCAGCATTTACAGAGAGGCCTGTGGAGGTATACCTTAAATTCTGAGAGGGGTATCTTCTAATTTGGTGACAGATTAGAATCTTGCCATGTCATTGTCCTGTCAGACCACAGCTGGCTGTTCCCCTTCCCCTGTGGAGGAATCCCCATCCAACTCCAGAGAACATCTTCGACATATGAAAAGCCATTCTTACTGTGCTATCAACCATGTGTCTAACTGAAATCATAAAATAAGAACACTATAACCTCCTCTAACAAAATGTCGTCTCTCTTCCCAGATGGCAGTAAAAGATCTATATAAAGTCCATCTGGAGAAGCAGATTAAAAAATGTGACCTCCAGATGGACCACATACAGCTTCAAATAAAAAATTTAAAAAAAAACTTGAAATTGAATTACTGGAGCACAAGTTAAAGGTGGGTTTATAAAATGATTTTATTTTTCCATTGGTGTGCATGGTGTTAATAAATTAAAGCTTGGTCTTTCATTTTCATTTGCAGGACATAAAGAGTATTCATTGAGCATGCACAAAAAAATAAATGAATTTTTAAACAAAACTGCAAACAAAAAATGCTATGCTTCCAACTTTGTGGCAACAGTTTGGGGAAGGCCCTTTTCTATTCCAACATGACTGTGCCCCAGTGCACAAAGCAAGGACTATAAAGACATGGTTTGATGAGTTCGGTGTGGAAAAACTTGACTGGCCTGCACAGAGCCCTGACCTCAACCCCATCGAGCACATTTGGGATGAACTGGAACGGAGATTGCGAGCCAGGCCTTCTCGTCCAACACCAGTGCCTGACCTCATAAATGCTCTACAGAATGAATGGGCACAAATTCCCACAGAAATACTCCAAAATCTTGTTGAAAGCCTTCCAAGAAGAGTGGAAGCTGTTATAGCTGCAAAAGGGGGACCAACTCCATATTAAAGTATATGTATTTGAATACAATGTCATTACAATGTAATGGTCAGACGTCCGAATACTTTTGTCTATATAGTGTATATAAATGCTGTCCAATGGTGATCATTTTATGAAATATCATATGGTGCGACCGACAAAAAAAAAAAGGACATCATACAGCACCATGCCAATTAAGGGTCACTGGAGACGCGTGGAAGGTCAGTATGACTCTTTAAAATTGGGAAAATAATCACCTTTTTAACTGCTATTGTGTGGTTGACACAATTGAGCATCATGTGATATGACCTCAAAAAGGCACTGAAAATTGTGTTGTATCTAAAAATTCATAATTTGTTTATAAATTCCATAATGACCTTGTGTGAGAAGAATGCCTGTTTTGCTTAGGTGGCCAGTTCTTTTGCCTGTAAATTTTGAACTGAACTCTAAAACATGTGGTGTGACCAAATGTCATGTGGGCCGACCATTGCTGACCATTGTCCATGATGGATACATGTCCTGGTTTGCAACTTTCTGTGCTTCAAAAAAGATCCAAAAACGATTTAGAAGATTAAATTTAACATAAGTTTCCCACGGGTAATTGTGTTTTAATAATGCTTTATAACTTTAATTTTATTTTAATTATAATTATAATACAAATTATAATTTTAACCCATTTCCCAGATGCCATTGACAAGCAAAGAAAAGACGGCACCCCACTATCCATGGCACCAAATCCTATGTGACACTGTCTGACAGCCTCTGTCACAATGAGAGAGCAGTGTGGGCACACCTTGAGCCCATCTTGAAAGCGCTTAGGGCAACCTTCCATCAAATCACTCATACATACATCATACATATTATTAGTGACGGGCCTGTTCTCCTCAGTACTATGTCTTTCCTCTCAGGACTCAAACAGGTGACGTGGAATTATTCAGAAAGGTCCCATGGCAAAGGTGCCCCAGATGGCAATAAAGAGAGAGGCCGATCTTCACATTCAACGAGGAGGTGAGCTTCAGACTCCAATGGATCTCTATGCTCAACCAAAGGTCTGGATCAAGCATAACCCACTATTGGATGATTGAAAGGATTATCGGAAATTATGACGAGTCATCTGCTGGCAATTTGGTGGCTGTTAAAACCTGGCGTGTTTTGAAGATGCCCTTATCTTCACAACCTGCACAAATTAGTCACAGGGAAGTGTCATGCTTCTGCAACAGTAATGGTAGACCTGCGAGACACAGGAAACCACAGTGAGAATCCCTCGGGCTCTCCTGAGCCACCAAGTGATCGATCCAGTCTACAAGATTTGCAGGGCAAGTTTGTGATCGTCAGGTATGATGAGCTTCCATATGTAGGCCAGGTACTTAAGGTTGTTGGAGAGCACATACAGGTTAGCTGCATGTGACAGTCAAGTGACAAGGATCTGTTTCTTTGGCCACAAACGCAAGATGTCATCTACTATGTCCACAAAAATATCCATTCTGCTATCACAGAACTCAAGCCAGCAGGCCAACGCTTCCCTAACCTGAGCAGCCCAGACTGAGCAAAGTTCACAAATGGCTCTATTACCCTCCAAATCTACCAACTTTCAACTTAACACTCATAATATGAATTATAGTTCTTAAAATCATCACAACCATTTGCTTTCTTTTTTTGATGAAATGCTTCGGATGAAATACAACTGAATGGAATTGTCAGGGCTCAGACACAGACTCAGATGCAGACCACGAGAGTTTCAGGTTCCAGGCGGCTTTTATTTCAATCACTGGGCAAGAAAGCAATGGCAGGACAGACAGGGTCAAATCCAGGCAGGCAGTCCGAAGGCAAACAGGGATCAATAATAGGAACAGGCAGGGTCACACCAGGTAGGCAGGCGGATCAGGCAATTAGGGCAAGGCAGCAGGCAGAGACAAAGTAGAGGAACAGGCAAAGTCAGCACGGGAAATTCCAAGCAGAAATTGCAGGCGGGACCGAAACAGGCACAAAACACTACAACGAACTGGCAACAAGACAGAGACAAGCAGGGTAGACATAGGGCTGGGGTGACGAGGTGATGGGATGCAGGTGGGCAGGCAGGCAGGTGGAGGAGATCAGGTAATCAGGTGGGCGGGGAACAGGGCGGAGAGCGGGGCAGGGCTGGAACACAAGGAAAACGGTAAACAAAAGCACATGGACCACATTGACAGATAGGGAGAACACCAAAACAACAGCTAGAGGACCGGAGTACTGACAGGAATACACAATGTCAACCGAACTGTTATAAAATGTTTCTGAAGAGAATTTGTTTTCTCTGAGTTTTTTGTGTTCGGGTGGATTTCATGAGGTAATAAATTCACTTCATTCTGTTTGTTTCATGGAATTGATTGTTCTCTGGTCCTTTATGACTGGATATTTAACCTCATGCAGTCTTGTCATCATTTGGTGCGACCGTTGTATTTTTGGGCGATGAGGTCACCCAGCACCCCAACCTTCTCCGAATTGCTCCTAAATGGTCACGTTAGTTTCTGCTACGTTTGTGCCGGTTTGTGCCATGATAATTTTCATTTGTGCGGTCATGCTTTGGATAAACACTGTACTTCATGGCAAAAATTCTGTGACAACTTCCAGAACGCTGCTTTCTCCATAACGAAGAAAGTGGGTTCTACTGTGCATCGTTTTGCTGGTTGGTGCCCTGAAAAAAAACTTGGCATTACATTAATTTCCTGATAGGCCTACACAGAGCGCTTCAATGCCAAGAGCAATAACATTACATGGGATCCCAGTAAACTTACGTTGCAGTGTTATTTGGAAATATCCAACACTTAAAAATGACAAGCACTTGTAGCTATTTTTTAAGCCAGCTAATTACTTACAAGGCCTGAGCTGCATTTGCTAATTAGCTGGTTAACGTTAGTTACATAGTAGCCGTCAAGGTAATTAACGTTATTAAATGACGTAGCTTGCATCTGCACTTGGAACTTCTCTTTCGGGGAAGGAGGTTTGGATTGCGTGCGGTCCCTCTTGACCTGTAGTGCCGTGATCACCGTCTAAAAGGGAAAGGCTGGGGCAATGTCACATTTAATGATATCGACTTAGTCCACAGTTAATATCTGAATCCAACCCAACCCACAGAGGCTATTTTGGATTGTTTCCAATAAAGTTTGAATGGCGTCAGCAATGATCACGTTATATCCATCTAAAAAAACATAGCAGCACGAACAAATATGTTTAGCCTACGGCACAAACGTCGGGGTGCTGGTGACATCACAGTCTATAAAATACAATGTTTAGCCTATGTCTTTTAAAAAATGAAAACATAGCAGCGTAAACAAAACATACAAACGTATAGTTAGTTAGATAGCTATCTATTTTGGACAATTTGTGAATCATTACACACCTACCCTTACGTTTTACAACACAATTAGCTCCCTCTGAGCGGATTAGGCCTACAACTTTGTCCAGGTTCTAGTGCTGCACGAGCTGCGTTATTCGTGTCAAATCTGAGCTACTGACTAGATGTAAGTAACTTAAAGGTGTCTGTCTGATATTTGTCCTACTTTTTAAGTTATATATATAAAAAGCGCATTTATTTTTGTGTGTTTTATTGCCAGCGTTAATGTATTATTTTTACCTAACGTTAATGACACAGGGCACCAACCAGCAAAACGTTGCACAGTAGAACCCACTTTCTTCGTTATGGAGAAAGCAGCGTTCTGGAAGTTGTCACAGAATTTTTGCCATGAAGTACAGTGTTTATCCAAAGCATGACCGCACGAACGAAAATTTTCATGGCACAAACCGGCACAAACGAACGAGACTATTTTGGAGCAATTCGGAAGAGGTTGGGGTGCTGGGTGACGTCACAGCACATACAATATAATTTGTTATATCTAAAAAACCATAGCAAAAACGAATTTTTTACGGCACAAACTAACAGTAATACCATTCCGAACTTTTTAAATACTTGGGGTGCCAACTTCACGCAGGTCCGAGAGAGGGGGTCGCCAGACAAGATCAACAATCCGGATGATCAAGTACACCTTATAAGTGTATGCTTTCATCCACCTCATTTATTTTAAAGCCGTTGTGGAGTCGCTGAAAACTGCGTGATGCCGTTGAGATTTATTCTGTTGATTAATACGTGGCAACTGGCTTAACGTTGTCCGCAGGTGCAGACGAGTAGAGGCCAGTTTCGCACATTTTATAGACACCGTTGGGTGGCTCTTAAAAGAGCCTTTGGGTGTGGGGCCAGTGGTGGTCGCTGCGACAATTACTTGGCCTTGACGGCTTTCTCGCAGCAGCACAGCCTGAATGTTAGGCAGAACGCCACCTTGAGCGATCGTGACGCCGCCCAGGAGCTTGTTCAGCTCCTCGTCGTTACGCACTGCAAGCTGCAGGTGACGGGGAATGATACGGGTCTTTTTGTTGTACCGAGCAGCATTACCAGCCAGCTCAAGGATCTCAGCCGTAAGGTACTCGAGCACGGCGACGAAGTAGACCGGGGCACCTGCGCCGACGCGCTCGGCGTAGTTTCCTTTGCGGAGCAGTCTGTGAACATGATCAACCGGGAACTGGTGTCCAGCAGTGACGTGTCGGTCGCGAACGAGTCGGCTCCGCCTCTTTTATGAGAACGACGTGAGCCGGCTTCCGTCTGAGAGCCGATTTCTTTTTTTTTGTTAATTAATACACGACATAATAATAGGATGACCTTTTCGCCACACTGCTCGGCCATGGGCACTCCATGCACTGACTGTCATTGCAATGTTTCACTGTTAAAACGGTTTGTTGCTGCTGTTTTGCACATTGTAATTTATTTTTTATTTGCTATATGGCACACCGTGTTCCGTTTTTCAGTGTGATTTGTTTGGAATGGATAGTTTATTATTTATTTTATTTGCTATGGACATCACAGTATAGCATTAGAATTGTAACATACATTTATGCACAAGGACCAGATGCACTGTGTTTAGTGTTTGTAGCGAAACGCTTATTTACAACGTTCAATATAAATAAAACGTTCAATATACATTGAATAATTTAAGTGATATACATGCACTCATACCAATCATAGGTCAAAACATTGCTAAATTTGGCTGAATTATAGGCCAGAAGTGGTACTAAATGAACAGCCGTTTGGGAGCCGAAAGAGCTGGCTCCTTTTGCGGAGCTCAGCCAAATGCCCACTAAAAAGAGCCGGAATTTCCATCACTAGAGGTCTTGTCCTTAGCCCTAGCTTTGCCGCCGATTTTGTCTCTTCTACTTATGTTTAATTTTGCGATACACACGACACAAGCAGGGCTCGCGAGCCTAGCTTATAGCCACACGCAACGCATTCATTGGATAAGGCTTCGATGGGATTTCATCCAATCACATCGGAATGGGCCTTTTGCGCGGTCTCCCAACTACATTGATCCTGGTGGATAATTCAATGTGTCACTGGAATGTATCTGTACAACAGATAAATGCATAATTATTTACAAACTAACTATACAAAATGTACTTCCGACACAACGAAAATGATCACAATCTCCTCAGTGTGGTAAGCATCCCCACGGTTACTGCAGGCGCCTCTGTGATACTAATATTCCATACATTCATTGGTTACAGCTTTGATAACATTGTATCCAATGAAATCGGTGATGGCCTTTTGCGCAGGCGTATTTCTCTATTAATTTTTCCATTGGACTGTCAATATCACAACAGAAGACTTAGATGTATACGTACAAGTACACATTAGACACCTTGGTCGCCATTGTTCCAGTGGTATTTGGGGATTTAACGATCATTTATACACGATTATGTGTAAGATTAGACTTCGGAGACTTACTATTGTGTTCATGTGAAGATATACTACAGGTAGTGCAACGTGTAGGCCTGTCAAGTGACAGTAATGTAGCTTCAGGCGTCGTACCCAGCAGGAGAAAAATCCCTGCCAATGGCCCTCATTGTGACGGAAGTGACGTTCAGTTAGTCTTTACTGTAACGAATTCCATAAAACCATATAGTGTATGTTATACATTAATCCCCATTGTTACTGGGTTGTATATCTGAATTTATCTTGATGTGCAGCAAAAAATAATGTATGCTGTGTTTTTAATATTTCCTTATTATAGAAATGGATACTGTACTGGATGTGTATGTCGCGAACGAGTCGGATCTATGAGCTGGCCCCTCGACATGAACGATGGGAGCCGGCTCCTGTCTGAAAGCCGATTTCTTCTTCAATTGTTAATAAATACAAGACAATAATACGACGATCTTTTCGCCACACTGCTCGGCCACAGGCACTCCATGCAGACTGATTTATGCACGAGGACCAGAGGCACTGTTTAGTGTTTGTAGCGATTTACAACGTTCAATACACATGTATAATAGTGTTTGATGTTTTTACTTCAAAATTTTTTTTATACCAAACTTGATGTAGAATGGTGGTATTCTGAAAACTATAAGGTTTAGTATAATTACATTGAATAAGTGACATACGTGCACTCATAATCAATCATAGGTCATTGCTAAATTTCGCTTAAAAAGCCAGAAGTGGTAGGCTACTAAATGAACAGCCGTTTGGGAGCCGAAAGAACCGGATCCTATTGAGTGAGCCAAATGATCCGCCTCACTAAAAAGAGCTGGAATTCCCATCACTAATGGATACAAAGTTATCTAATTGGCAAATGTCACAGGGCAAAAACAGAAACAAATGGAAAGTTTCGCACTTTTAAGGACCATTGGGTGGCTCTTAAAAGAGCCTTTGTTAAACAAGACAAGATGTGTTTACTTCTTTTTCGGTGCCGATTTCTTAACTTTGACGGCCTTGGCCTTAGCGGCCTTGGGCTTCGCTGCCTTGGGCTTCGCTGCCTTGGGCTTTGCCACCTTTGTTTTGGCTTTCTTGGGACTTTTGGGGGCCTTCTTGGCTGCAGCAGGTTTCTTGGCTTTCTTAGGACTCTTCACTGCTTTTCTTGGGATAGCAGCCTTTTTCTCCTTCTTGGGTGACTTCTTAACAGCCGCGGGCTTCTTTGCCGCTGCCTTCTTGGGCTTTTTGGCAGCGGCGGGTTTCTTGGCGACGGGCTTCTTTGCTTTAGGAGCCGATTTCTTGGCGGGCTTCTTTTTTGCCACTTTTACCTGCTTTTTATTGAGCTTAAAAGAACCAGAGGCGCCCGTGCCCTTGGTTTGCAACAAGGTCCCCTTGGTCACCAGGCTCTTCACTGCCAGCTTGACGCGGGAATTGTTCTTCTCCACATCGTAGCCGCCGGCCGCCAGAGCTTTCTTCAGGGCGGCAAGAGACACCCCACTCCTCTCTTTAGAAGCGGACACGGCCTTCACAATTAATTCTCCCACGCTAGGACCTGTTTTTTTTGGCTTACTTGCGACTTTTTTCTTGGGTGCCTTGGCCGGGGTAGGAGCCGGGGGGGCGGCGGGAGGGGGAGCGACTTCTGCCATTCTTGTTGTTCCGTCTGTTCTTTCTTTCCAAGAAGCCACTTATAACAGACTCCTGCTCTAACTGCTCTGCACACTGAGGGAGGAGTGAATATAAATCCAACATGAGGACCTTGTAGATTCAATCTCTCTCGCAAAGCTTCTCTGGACTTCCGTAATCTCTCCACTTGTGTTTTCTCCTTCTGAACATCCGCCAAATAATCGACTACACAATCATTTTGCACGCGGAAAACACACGCCACAGAGACGCATTGCCTTTCTGTTCGCATTACACTCCTGTAACCTCTGAAGACGTTTTATATTTTCTTTCGATTTGCCCAAAACGTCGCCTCTTGGAGGGGTATCAGAGGCGCTCACATTGTTTTCCTGTAATATTTCCCACATAGAGCAGCTAAAACATTTAGTACACTTTAAAATAGCTTGTTATCCATTCACATAAGATCCATTTGTAGCCACAAAATACGATGCGAGTCCTGTGTTGTCTGAGCGTGAGCTTTAAATTGTACAGCTTTTGTGCCAATTAAAGCACACGGACACTTGCCTTTGCGTGGTACTGGCGGGGAGGTTGGGCACTCATGTGTTCTGGGGCCGTTTTATGCAATTGTGTATATCCACGGTTCTGAAACATATTTAGCGCTTACCATTAAGTATCCTTGTCTGACTGGATTCTCACCAGCACATTATTTCTCGTGAGAACTTATAGTCGAGAGTCATACAGTTAATAGTTGAGCCTACGTTTCTGTGACTCCTGACATACATCCTCGCGTATGTGGATTAAAGGCGTTTTCGATTCGAACTGCTCCCTTTCAAATACGTAAAACACACACATTTTGTCCACAATTTACAAGGGACCCCTCTAATTATACGAAACTATTATGGAAGCTGTTCAAAAGGCGCTCATAGCTGGCATCGTGCAAAATTAACATGCCTTGTTAAATTACATTATCTCGTTAATTGATCGATTTAACTCTTAATCCGTTTGATGATAGTAGCTGCTGTTGTATTCTTTTGTGAACTTGTGGAAAAAAACTTGGGGACGTTTTGAGCATTGCTATAAAAATCGATTGATCTTTCATTTGATTCTCGACGACACCCGACAGGTTGCCGGTTTGCGTTGTCGCCCATATTGGGTCTACTGTATTATTTATTTATTTAAAATTTATGCACCTTTATCCAGTCTGCCCTTGTAAAAGTTTTGCAGTAAAAAGAATGAGAAGACTGCACTCCCATGTTTAAAGTCACATCTGCTGCAGCTAAAGTACATTGTAAAATGACACCATGGTGCGACTTGTTCACTATAGTGTTGTGTTCAGTAATTTAACCACAGCACATTCGTTTTCCGAAGTGGGGGGGGGGGGGGGGGGGGCACCTTAGGCCCAATCTGCCTGACTGAACATAGGCTACATTTTTGTTGTTTAGTTGAATATTTTGAATAAAGTTTCTTTGTGCGTCTTGATTGCGGCAAAAATATCAAGTCTTACGCCGGCTGTCTTGTTTTATTTCCCATCACCGCTGACGAGCCGCGGTAGGCCTATTTAAAAAATGGTCTCAAGCAATGAGGTGTAGACTGTAATCCGCATTTCTCTCCATTCCGCCCTTCCATCTCCGTAAGTTTCCCCTTGGATCTGTCTTCTCCACACAGCCTATAATAGGCTGTATAAGGGCCCACTACAGGTCGTCGCCCCCTCTGCAGTGAGCCATCGACTCCACCCCTGGATAAACTGCAAATGCTGTCCACTTTCTTCCGTTTCTTACCCCCCAAACCAGCGAAGCTGGTCAGTCAGTGCGTGCCACTCCTGTCCTCCCCTTCCCAGACCCAGTTGAGCAGGTGCACAACCTCACACGCTACAAACCCACACACCACACAATTTCCTTCCTCCTTTCCTCCCCACACATAAAGAGAACCACTCTCTTCCATGCCAGGGGTAAGTCCTACCACCACGGAGGAGGCTCCACACATGCACACACACTCGCACGCACACCATGCAAGACACACACAGAACACAAAATATAAGGGGGGGGGACGTAGCTCGGCCCGCACCACCGTGCCGGGCCTCGCCTACGTCCCAAAATAAAAAATGAAACCAAATGCAAAAAGACAAAGCCCTCCGCGTCGCTCCTGTGGACGGGCTGGCAGCTCCGGCAGCGGCCCACGTCATCTTCTCGCTAGCCGCTTGTGCTGGCTCCGCGGGGTCTCTGAGGGAAACAGTTCGGCAGTCGGCCCGCCCTCTTTCCTCTCCACCTCGTGCCGGGGACTCACGCACACAGTTGCCGGTTCGCAGTGTAACCTCTCTCTCAACTGGGGGATCCACCTCCCAGGCACGCACTTTCGTGAGGTGGGGGCTCCTCGGTCCCAGGTGCATCCTGGAACTGTTAGTTGTCTCCCTTCTCCCTCAGGGACTCGCCACATACGCTCTTCTGGTCGCCGCTTTTTCTGGAGCCGCCAAAAAATACGCACACAAAGACAACCTCACATCCGCAAACCAAAAGAAAAACGAAATTAACTAAATGACAATCAAACTCCAAAATCCACCGGGTCACAACTCCTGGGGCTCAAACCAAATACAAAAGAAAACAAAACAAGCCGAAAGTAACCAACTTAAAATTCTGCTGTGCCGGCACGTTCAACAAAAAATAACCAAACAATAATTTGGCTCTGACTGCTGGAAGTAGGCTTTAGCTGTAGCTGCTCCACTTCCAACAGTAGGCTTCAGTCAGGTTGTCTCTTTTTGAATATATTCAAAAGCCATACTCTTCAGTGGAATATCAGAATCAGAACTCAGAATGAGACTTTATTGGCTAAGTATGCTTTTATACATACAAGGAATCTGACTCTGGTTCCAGTGTCTCTCATAGTGTGTTCACACAATGATTTTCAAGGTGACAACAACAAATACCATCCAACAGTACTACTACAACAAACAGCAAGAGTAGTGTAGGACACATACATGCAATGGCATAAGGATGGAATAAATGAGGTATATAAAAAATACAGATACTATACAATAAGTTAACAGCTTCCGCACAATAAGTTAAAGTGTACAGGAGTGCAGGCTGTGGGGCTGTACAATTAGTTATAGGCAGCTATTGCACTGTGAGTTGCTAGTCTAACAGTTCAAAAGTGTGATGGCTTGTGGGAAGAAGCTAATCCAGTGTTGGCTTGTTTTAGAGGGTAGTAATGTGAAGCGCCTGCCGGAGGGAAGGAGTTCAAATATGTGATGGCCAGGATGTGAGGGGCCAGCAATGATTTTGCCTGCCTGTTTCCTGGCTCTGGTATTGAAAAGATCTCCAAGTGTGGGCAGGTTAACTCCAACAATCATTTCTGCAGTCCTGATGGTGCAAGGTAGTTTGCTGATGTCTTTTTTGGTAGCAGAGCCAAACCAGACTGTTATGGAGGTGGTGAGGATAGACTCAATGATTGCTGTGTAGAACCTTACCAGCAATTCCTGTGACAGATTGAACTTCTTCAGCTGGTGTAGGAATTATATCCTCTGTTTGGCCTTTTTTGCAATGGAGACAGTGTTGGTATCTACTTCACGTCTTTAGAGATTGTAGTTCTCAGAAACCTGAAGGTCTCCACAGTCGAGACAGCACTGCCTAGTATGGTGAGCAGGGTCAGGGGTGTAGAATTTCTCCTGAAGTCCACCATCATCCCCATTATTTTGAGCATGTTCAGCTGTAAGTTGTTGTGGCTGCACCAGAGGGCCAGCTGTTCAACCTCCTGTCTGTATGCAGATTCATCACTGTCTCACATGAGACCAATGACTGTTGTGTCATCTGCAAACTTCAAGAGTTTCATTGAGGGTTCCTTGGAGGTGCAGTCATTTCTGTACAGGGAGAAGAGCAGTGGGACAGCACACAACGCTGTGGGGCACCAGTGCTGATTGTCCGGGTAGTGGATGTGAGTTTCCCCAGCCTCACTTGCTGCGTCCTGTCTGTGAGGAAGTTGGAAATCCATTGACAGGTGGGAGCAGGCAGAGTGAGTTGGGAAAGTTTGGAGTGGAGTAGTTCTGGTTTGATGTTGAACGCCAAGCTGAAGTCTGCAAACAAGATCCTTGCATAGGTCTCTGGGCAGTCAAGGTGTTGGACAATGTGGTGTAAACCCATGTTGACTGTGTCATCTACAGACCTGTTGGCCCGGTACGCAAATTGTAGGGGGTCTGTGATCTCCTTCAAGTGGGTCAGCACCAATCTCTCAAAGGACTTCATGACTACACAGGTGAGTGCAACAGATCCGTAGTCATTAAGTCCTGTGATACAAGGTTTTTTTGGGGACTGGCATAACTATGGAGCATTTGAAGCAGGAGGGAACTTCACATAGCTCAAATGACCTGTTGAAGATCTTTGTGAAGACAGGAGCCAGTAGATCAGCACAGACTTTCAGACAGGACAGTCAAACTGGGCCTGGTGCTTTCCTGATCCTTTGATGCTGAAAGAGTCTGGGAATGTCCTTTTCACAGATTCTCAGTGTAGTCTGGAGGGCAGGGGGTGAGGGGAGTATTGTTGTATGGGCAGGGTGAGAACTGGTGCTGGTGGGGGGCATAATTGTTGGTGCCAGGTATGAATTGAGTGGGTGAGGGGTGTGGCCATTGTCTCCTCGATCCAGCAGTAGAACGCACTTAGTTCTTCAGCCAGCTGACAATTCTCTATGGTGTGGGGGGATGAGGTCCTGTAGGCCTTTCCACACTGATGCTGGGTCATTGGCTGAAAACCCATTTTCTAGTTTTTAACTAAGTTAACAATTAAATCGGTGTGTAAACTCGCAAAACATCGTCGGACTAACTTTCTCTGGTCCCATCCCTATGTGGCGCGGTGACGAGATGTACAGCAGATTGTCGTCACTAAATCGCTGGCTGTCTGAGTGGTGTCCCTCTAATAATGTAGGCTTCATAGACAATTGGTACACCTTTTCGGGGAGGCCTGGTCTTTTAAAAAGAGATGGCATCCACCCCTCGAGGGAGGGCGCAGCTCTTATCTCTAAAAATTTGGCTTATAGTCTAAATATCTCAAAACCTTGACTCATCAGGGCAAAGGCCAGGCAGCAGACTTTCTGTCTTAAACAGACCTCTGCTTCTTCCCTTGAACCACCACTTAAATTTAGTTCCATAGAGACAGTGTCTGTCCCCCGATCTTCGGTCCCATACTGTTTAAAGAAATCTATTCGGGGCATTTGCCCTGAGAAGTTGATAAAAATTAAATCTGGTGAATCTGAAATTAATACCTGCAAACAAATGGTCCTTAGGATTGGGTTATTAAATATAAGGTCTTTAACACTCAAAGCAATGCTAATAAATGAATCGATTACTGACCATAAACTCGACATCCTATGTCTGACTGAAACTTGACTTAAACCAATGAATTTATTGCTTTAAATGAATCAACGCCTCCCACTTACAGTAAAAGTTACTTAAAGTAACTACCAGGTCCATGCCTCAACTGGAAGAGGTGGTGGTGTTGCCGCTGTATATAACTCTAATCTCTGTGCCACTTTTAAATCTGGCCATAACTTTAATTCATTTGAATTATTAGTACTTAGCTTTGCACATCCTGACAAGACTACATCTCAGGTGTTTACCCTAGTAATTGTTTGCAGGCCACCTGGCCCTTATACTGTTTTTTTTTTATCTGAATTTGCAGACTTTCTTTCCAGCCTGGTTGTCAACACAGAAAAGGTTGTGGTAGTGGGTGATTTCAACATTCATATGGACATGATCCCTTCAGAACAGCATTTTTGTCCATTATTGACTCCATTGTATTCTCTCAGTTTGTGGATAAACCCACACATTGCTGCAACCACACACTGGATCTGGCCCTCACTTATGGCACTGAAATTAACAATGTAGTAACCATGCCACACAATCCCGTACTGTCCGACCATTACCTGGTGACTTTCAACCTTCCGTTTGCTTGTTACATTAACTCAGAGTCCATATTTTCCCTCAGGCGCACCATCTCTTCTGCTACTACCAAAGCCTTTATTGATGAGCTCCCTGCATCATACAGTCTGAACAACGAAGAATATTTAAACTTATGCTCGAACCCTAGTTCAGCTAAAATAAATCAACTCACCGAAAATATTGAGTCCACACTGCGTAACACCCTAGATGCCGTTGTACCCCTTAAAAAGAGGAAAGTCCCATACAAAAAACTAGCACCCTGGTATAATGACCAGACCCGTGCTATCAAACAAACTGCATGGAAACTTGAAAGGAAATGGTCTTTCTCCTGGCCTGGAAAGAAAGTCTTCTAAGCTACAAGCATGCACTCACAGCTGCCAGATCGACGTATTTTTCTACCCTAATAGAGAAAAACAAGGACAATCTGAGGTATTTGTTCATCTCCAGACTAGTTAAGAGCCCTGCATCAGCCAACCCCTGCATTCCAGCAATTCATAGTAGTGATGACTACATGAATTTTTTTTTGACAGCAAAATCATAAAGATACATGACACAATTAAAAAAATCTCCTCTAATTCTGCCTCCAGCCTGGTCTGTCCAAACTCAGATAATGTAGAGATGTCCAATAGGCCAGCCACATGCCTAGACTCTTTCACACCCACTGAATTTAGCGACTTCTCCTCCCTAATTAATTCGTCTAAAATAAAGATAAAGATAAAGATTCTTTACTGTCATTGCACAGAGTGCAACGAAACTGTGTAGCAATCCTGGCAGTGCACATGACACATTACACATGACAAACAGCAATTAAGAATGATACCAGAGTTCTAGCAGATTTAAGAAGGAAAAAAAAGCATATATAAATAAAATATGCACAACATATAGAACAATAAGATAGAACAATAAAACATAATAATACGGTAAATAAACTTTAGCAGTGGCAGACATATTGCACATTGGAATATTGCACGTTTATTGTAATTAGATGTAAACATATATGCAGTGTACTGATAATGTAACTGCAAGTATTAAGTACTGAGTTTGGCAGTCTTCAGTTCTCATATGGCTCTGGTGTAGAAGCTGTTCCTAAGTCTGTTTTGTCAGTGATGGTGATGGACCTGAAGCGTCTGCCAGAGGGCAGCAGGTCAAACAGATGGATGTCCAGGGTGGGATGAGTTCTTTCAGAATGTTGGCTGCTCTACTGAGGCAGTGACCCACATAGCAGAGACATTTAGCCCAGATTTGGCGTGAAGCTTGGCACAGCTGGCACTGGCATGAGGCATATGAACCGAACATGGCCCAGGTGTGGCAGAGGTGGCACCATCTTTAAGGCGGCAAACAAGATATGGGCCAGTTGTTGAGCATAGTATTTGGCCCAGATGTCAAATTAGAACTGTGGGCCACATATGTATGGCCGGTCTTATCCTGCAGTTGAAAAGAATTTCAGATATTTTTGAAAAAGGTGCCAATATTTATTTAATACTTCCCTGACTTGTTTTGTAAAAAAATAAAAAATAAAAAAATAAAATAAAATTTAAAAATCCCCTTATCTTCTGAGTATTTTTTCTCTCTCACAGTACCACAGTAGCCCTTTTTTAAACGTTTTTCGAATATTTTTTTGTTCAGAATCATCATGTCATGATCCATCTGGTAGGGGATTGGCGCCACTCAAGCCGTCTTGAAATGCTTTAATGGAAAATTTACTTCCGGAGCCTGGCGTTAACGTGCCAACACCTTAGAAGAGCAACAACGGCATGTATTTGCATTTACGAATATAATTGCTACCGTATTTAATTCCATAGGACTGCCATGTGAAGTGAAATCTCTTATCCAGCCCACCAACGTATCGACTTTTTTTTTTTAATTTATCAACGTATCCACTCAGGCTGCGCAATGTACAGTTGACTGCAACGTCACCGGAACGAGTGTCCCGCCAAAGGTCGAGGCTGGTGACTCACTGCACTCATGGTCACAGACTGTGGACTGCCAGTTGCCCAACACACTCGGGATAATAACCAGCGAAGAAGTGGTAAGTGACAAACATTCATTTTATGTTTAGGAGAACGCTACTTTTTAGACAGTTCATTGGCAGCTAGCTTACAAAGACAACGTTCTGTCGGGAGTCTGGCTTGAATGTTAAAAGATGGGGCTAACAAGGTATAATCTAGCTAGCTAATGGTTATATTAAAATGCGGTTAATGAATGAATGCTATTTTGGGTTAAGCTGTTTTGCACTGAAATTTAGATTACATCAGATAACGGTATTCAATTCAAGTTAAGTGACATGCCTTGATATAGATTAATTTAAAATAAATTTGAAAAGTAACGGCAGGCATTTCGCGGCATTTGGAGAAGCACGCGCAACCATCACGCCATCACAGCCCTAAAATTTTCAAATATGCATTAAAATTTCAAATGTGCATTAAAAAATACTTTAAGTTATATGAGTATTTATATCACGACAGTGTCACTAATCTTGAAATGAATGATGGTATTATCTGATGTCATTAAATTTAATTGCAGAACAGCTTAGCCAAAAAATAGCATCTTGTCATTGACATTTCATTCTCGTTTTAAGCAATTAAAATATATTTATATATTAAATAATTTTGTAATGTGGAATATTCTTTGTCTGTTTCAGGTTGAAGGACAAAGGAAAGGAAGGGAGAGGAGAGGAGGGGACTGGAAGAGAGGAGAGGAAGAGAGATTGTCTGACAAATGACAGTTTTACAGTTTTGCAATTGGCTTGATGTGAAAAATCAATAAATATTTCTTCATACTACTGTCGTCGTTGAGGCATTTTTCACCTGGGCCAAATATGACAAGTGTGTGTATTAAGGAAGTGGCTTGCTTAAGGTTTACTTGAGGCTGACATCTGGAACCAGTGCTGAAACTTGTCTGGTCCAACATAGGGTCAGCTATGGTCATACAGCTGACTGAGATATGGCTCTGTCATGGACCATATGTGGCCCGTGGTCTGGCTACCAGATCTGGACCACCTGTGGACTGTAATTCATTGCTGTATTTGGGCTGAGTGTAAGTGGGCTGTGTGGCCCGTCACTGGGGCACACCAATTTTGCTATGTGGGAATGTCCAAATATTAAGATTCCTGTTGTGATTTGAGTGTACTGAAATGTATGAAATGGCAAAAGATGGTACACATTGTATTTATTATTAAGATTAAATTCAAATCTGTTATGTGAAGTGTATGTAATGAAATGTTTCTAAATCACTAGAATTACTTTAGGTGATTATACAGTATGTATTATGAATACAAAATTATGGAAAACAAGAACCAGATTTGTATAAGTCATTATGCTTGATATGCCAAGTGTGAAGTGGTAGTGTGTATATTGATTACATCATTGAAATTAATTTTGACATGTGACTTGCCTTGAAAATTAAAAAGGCTGGGTGGATATTATATGGGAAGTTTTAAAATGTATGGTTTTCCAAGAGTGTTCACTGAAATGTGTGTCTATGGAAAGTCTACTGAGCAAGTAAATGTTAATGTCCAGTGGAAATTCACTGTGGTATTAATTAAGGCTGCCTGCTTACAACCTTTATGGCTATAAATAAGACAACTATTTAATACTAGTTTATAAATAATTAAACAATATCTGCCAGTGCTTGTGACGATATTGTATTTTTCAAATGACAAATACTGTGAAGAGTCCTATTGAAATGCAAAAATCCAAGTAGGCTGTAGGCAAGTACCCAGATGAGTCACCAAGAACATCTTAGATAATCCCATGGCATTAAGAAGGAAACATGATATTTATAGAAGCTGTTAAAACCCAAGAGGGCACTACTGTTGTGGAGGAACACAATTTCATAACAGGTTAATTGTTAATTGCCAATTTGCAATTGTCTACTCGTCTGTCTTGAACCATTCTGTGAACCAGCACCTGGTTTAGTGTCCCCATCTGCCTAATTAAGGCTAGTTAAATACAGGTGTGTAGCTGGAGAGGGACATTCACCATTTTTCCAGCAGCCTGGTTCCGGCTGTGTGCTCAGGCTGGTTTTTCTTGTTTATTTAAAAAAAAAAAAAACTTTATTATTAATCAATTGTTTCATCTTCTTTTAGAATATCAAAGGTCAGTTGAAGTTTATAATATATCAATAATTCAATTCAATCTATCAGTCTAAACATTAAAATCAAATAGAGGTCCATATTTCTGGTATATCTGATGAAATTATAGATAAAAAAGACATGCTTTTTACATTATAAATACTGTGAAAATTTAACTAGTTAAAACTCACTGCAGGAAATATGGCTACGTCCAAAAATTTTAAAAAGAATTAAGAAAAATAACTCCCATGGAACATGACTTTATTTTAAAGCTTATGTAATTTGAAGGTGTCATGTTATGTATTCTGCTTTATCTGATGTAGTTTGATGTGTGTGTTATGTGGAGCAGTATAACCCAAGAGACAGACACAAAATTTTAAAGTAACAAAAAGAGATTGATTAAAAAGAAAAAGGGGTTAAGACAAAAAAAAAAAAACACAAAACATAGGCGAAAGCTCGTTCCATCCCCTTGAGTACAGCCAGAGAGCTCCTTTTATTGCTGGAAGTTGCCTGAATTTGGCAGTCATAATCTTCACCAGCAACATGAGGATGCAAGTGGCCAGCAGATGGGAGTGTTTAACTTGTTTTGTAGGCTGTAGGCCAAGACTGTGGCCAAGTCTCTCACTTTCCAGTTATGAACTTTCCTGTTGGTCATCTCTGTTCAGTCTCATTGTCAAATAACAGCATGACATGCTATGCATGACAGCACAATGCCAATTCTGCAATAAAACTAACGGTAATTCAGTAGTTTTGGTCTGAGAAGTAGTTAGCTACCCTTTACTGTGTTTATCACGTCGCATATTTACATACATACATAGCTGGTTTACTATCAATTTAAAAATGTGCTTGTCAGGACCCCTGAGAAGTGTAAAGCTGAAGAGGAGCAACAAGACAAGGGTGGCAAATACAGAGAGCAGATTTCTTGAGAAGTGTTCTTAGCATGCGAGAAGAAGCTGGATGTTGTTTGAAGTTGGATGAAGCTGGAAGTTGGATGTTTGTCTGGCTAGCTAACTAGCTAGCTAGGGGTAGTAGCAAACATCACTGTGGTTTAGCTGTCAGCTTTAGATGTAACGTTAGCTTGCTGGCTAGCTATCTAGACTCAGTTACTACATTACGTTGCTGACTTTACCATACAGATGTGTACTTTGCAGGATTCAGTCAAAATGTAACCTTATTTGCTCTGTAACATTTTGCCTCTGAAGCTTTAAAAGTCGAGTACATCTTGCAGTTTGTTAATTAGAGAAAGCTTCAGGAATTTTAGATCTACAGCATGTCAGGACAATTGCTACCACATGAAGAAGGATCCATGTAAAATATTTATTTGTAAGTTCAAGCCTCACAAACACACACAAGGGCATACAAACAAATACAAAAAAGAAAAAGAAATCCAAATCCCAGTGCCATGGTACAGCACTTTCCCAGCCACCCACAGCACCAAAACCCTTACAGTAACATGCAAACACCACTCCATACAAAAACACATGCATGATAAAGCAAATTATGTGCTCTCACCCACTACAGTGAAGCAGTGTCAACAATCACCATGCCAATGAATAGAACTGCTGCTGTGGGTAATATTGCAGACAGTAGACCTGCAATTTTCTGCCAGTAAACATTAATATTAACATTTGTTAATACAAGGTTTTGAAATACAATACCAGCTATCACAGAAAGGAAGAACGTGAGTTGGGGGAAGCAATGCAGCCAGTTATATGAAAATGCAGGACCACCACTTACATACAGCAATGTGTTACTCAGTAGCAAGAAAATGCGGAGTGTGATTGCGACCCGGCAGTGAAAACGTGCTAACGTATATGAGACGATTGCTACAACATGGCTAAGTGGTTGCCAGGGTGTTGCTAGTGTAACCGGCTCAATTTGTACTCTGCGATGTATTTTTAAAGACGGAGACCCACGACGACGTAGCTGCATTCGCATTTATTGCCAGTCATCTGCATAAGAGTGCATATAACAGAAAAGAAGCGGATCCACGATGTGGAATGAACGTTTCCACCTCGATCATTAGAGCGTACAGTAAAAAGGGGGCGCCGTACAGCGCAACGAGGGAGCAGCGCAGGTGGCTAACACATACACCTACGTGGACCAGATACATAATAATGATACGTATAGCCTAGTGATTAAACAAAACGTAATCAAATGTGATCGCCATATCTTTATACTTTCTAAAATAAAGTATACAGAAACAAAATGTTTGTAAAAGTAAAGAAAATCAATGCATACCTGCATAAGAGTGCATATAACAGAAAAGAAGAGGATCCACGATGTGGAATGAACGTTTCTACCTGTCAATAAACCATCGCAGCAATCACTCTCAATAGCCCCGACGACACAACCATCAAACACTCGATTCGGCAATATTTTTTTTTTTATAATGAAACATCCATGTTACCAAATTCATGTTTGACTTTGACAAGCCAGCCAAATTTTAGCAAGCTAGCTGATTGACAGCCTGCAGCTTGCAGTGAGCTTGTCAATCGTTTAGCATGTGATGTCGGAATACGATCGAATGTATTAAAAATAAGTCAAAATCGAAATTTGCACTCAATACACAGATAATAAAACCATACAGAACCTATGTGACACAGGGGATTATACATGTTGATAGTGTTACAGTATCCTGCTACAGCAGGTGGTTGCTAGGGTGAACAATATGGTCGCTGGGGCATTGCTAGGGCGATCCTGGGTGGTTGCCAGGGTGTTGCTAAGTAGTTGCTAGGTGGTTGCTAGGGTAAACAATATGGTCACTGGGTGTTGCTAGGGCGATGCTGTGTGGTTGCTACGGTGTTGCTAAGTGGTTGCTAGGGTAAACAATATGGTTGCTAGGGACACACCCACCTTTGGTGAGTGTTGGGTCACATGACCCAAAGAGGCATATCAGGTCCCATGGCTATTGGTTAAATGGTGACCAAGTGGTAAGACTTTGAAAAATGAACTGAAGTGAATGGAAGGATGGAGGGATGAATAAACAAGTAAAAGATAAGTGCAGATCAGTATGGGTTTCAATAAGTGTTAGGTGGCATGACCTAAGCCAGCATATGAGGTAATGTCACCGTAAGCTAAAAGGTGACACGAAAAGCAGTAAGACTTTGAAAAATGAATTCAATGGGAGGATGGAGGGATGTGTGAACAACAAAAAGATGAGTGTGGGTCAAGACAGTCTTGGATGAGTGTTGGGTGATTTGTCCCAAGGCAGCATATGTGGTACGGTGGGTGTCAGGCCAAAGGTGAACAAGCGGTAAGACCTTAAAAATTAACTGAGGAGCTAAAAGACATGCGTAACAGTCTTGAATTTGCCCACAATCAAATCGAAACACTACAAAAATTCAATCAGGAACTGCAAACTAATGTTACAACACTCACCCAACAAATGCAAAACATCACTGCCGAAAACAGACAGATGAAAGAAACAATTCTAGACATCCAAACACGCTCAATGCGTGATAACCTCATCTTCTCAGGCATTCCAGAAACCTCACCCGACAATCTAGAACTGCAGAACAAAAACTTCATGCTAACTCAACTCAAACTGCCCAGCGACGTTGTCCAAAACATCACCTTCCACCAAGTTCACCGTCTCGGCAAACAACAAGAGCACAATAAAGCTAGGCCCATCATCGCAAAATTCAAACACTATCAACAAAAAGAACTGGTCAAAAGCAAAGGAAAACAACTCAAGAACACCACTTATGGAATGAATGATCAGTTCCCACGGGAGATAAACGAACGACAAAAAGTTCTCTACCCCATATTAAAGGAAAACCGAGGAAACAACATACGTGCAGTGAATTAGGCTACCTTCTCTGACACCTCTGTAGGCCTACAGCATTATTAGCTAGCCCATCGCCTACACTTCTCCTGAGCTAACCATTCTTTTTTTTTAAATCTCTTCTTTGTTTTGCTTGTTTACTGCCCCTTAGCACCTTTCTCAATCCCCCCTTCTCTCTCTCTCTGTCTCTCTCTTTGTCTCTCTCTCACACACACACATACACGCACGCACACACGCGCACTCTCTCTCTCTCTCCCTCCCCCTCTCTCTCTTTCTCCCTCTCCCTCTCTCTAATCAACTATAATCTCTGATAAGGCATGTACTTCTCTCTTTGTATTGCTTGTTTATGTCTTGTTCTCTCGTCAGTCCTTGTCTGCATATGTAGGATCCCCTTGTCTAGCGTCTGTCTATCAGTTTTGTGTTCATGGTTGACATCACAACTACCTCTCAGCTTAACTCCATGCACAAATGCTGGAAAACATGTTATGCGAGACATAAGACATATCCACCAAACACTAACAACCAAAAACACGTACGTTATATTCCTTCAATCCAACCCCTTTCCCTGTCTTTCTCCTTCAACACTTTCCCCACTTCTTCATTGCTTCACTTCTTCCTTAACCCATACATGCATACAGCTAGCCCACAACTTAGATATACCTGACATGCATACATGCAACCACTTAACTTGATAACATGGAATATACATGGCTTCCGTACTCAATCCAAAAGACTTAAAGTAATTAACCATCTCATAAAATTAAAGGCTGATATTTGTCTTTTACAGGAAACACACTTAACAGACACAGAAGTACAGTCCAATTCAAACAACCTCATTATAGCTGGAGACTTCAATACCATCATTAACCCCACAATCGACCGCTCCAGCACCTCTGGCAACTCAAAGAGCTGGCACTCTACTGACATAATAAAGCAATAAATGGAGGACTATGGCCTTAGCGATAGTTGGGGAATGAGAAACCCGTCTTTAAGGGAATATTCATACTTCTCATCAGTTCACCAATGTTCATCTAGAATCGACCTATTTATTGTCAGTAACTCGCTTATACCCAAGATTTCAAATAACACAATTCACCCAATCGTGATCAGTGATCATGCTCCTATCCCTCTGTCTATAAATACACAAACATATGTTAAGACTCCAACAAGATGCCGCTTCAATACCTCACTGCTCGAAGACCCCAATTTTATAACATTCATAAGGCGAGAGTGGGCATTCTTTCTGGAGATGAATGACTCTCCAGACACCTCACCATCACTGCTATGGGAAACTGGGAAAGCCTTAATCACAGGAAAAATCATATCATACTCTTCACATAGGAAAAAACAGCAACAACAATTGGAAAATACAATAGAACAAAGAATCAAACACTTAAACAAAATATCCTGCAATCCCAGTGAACCAAAACAAAATGAATTAAAAGAACTCCAAACACATATTGAAGATATCATACAGAAAAAAACACAGTTTCTAATTCATCAACTGAAATATAATGGTTTTCAATACAGTAATAAAGCAAACAGTAAATATTTGGCAAATCTACTCCAACACAAAAAAGAGAAATCAATCATCCCATCCATCTTGGACTCCACAGGAACCATCACTCAGAACCCGCAAGATATAAACAACGTATTTCGAAACTTTTACAGCAATCTTTACTCCTCTGCTCACCAACCCACACAATTTGAAATTGATGCTTTCCTTAACAATCTGACCTTACCGAAACTAGCTGCTGAACAAATTAATTTTCTAGATGCACCCCTTAACCTCAGTGAACTCACCACAGCTCTCAACGACATGCCAAGTAACAAATCTCCCGGACCAGATGGATTACCAGCAGAATTCTACAGACACTTTTGGGACATATTATCACCACTATTCAACAGAGTAATTACAGAAATAAAAACCTCTTCCACCATACCCACACACATGAATACTGCTGCTATGACATTACTATTAAAACCTAACAAAGATCCGACTCACCCCTCTAGCTACCAACCTTTTTCACTAATGAATACCGACTTGAAAGTTATCACCAAAGCGCTAGCAACCAGAATAGAAACAGTCATCCCCACGCTCATTCACCCAGATCAGACAGGCTTTATAAAAATTAGACACGCTACAGATAATATATGCAGACATTTCAACCTAATCAATATATCACAACAAACCCAACAGAAAACCATTATCATTTCACTTGATGCAGAAAAAGCTTTTGACAAGGTAAATTGGTCCTTTTTATTCAACACATTACACAAGCTTGGTTTTGGGGAGTCGTTCATCCACTGGATTACAACACTGTACACTTCACCCAGAGCCACCATTAACACTAACGGAATCACTTCACCAAGTTTCACACTGCACCAGGGCACCAGACAGAGATGCCCACTCTCTTTGCTATTTTCATTGAACCTCTCGCAGCAGCAATACGACAGAACAGCAAAATCCAAGGAATTCAGGTAGCCAACACACAACATAAAATCAGTCTATATGCAGATGATCTACTACTCTACTTACAGAACCCATACGTATCACTTCAAGAAACTTTCAATACCATCAATAAATTCTCAAAAATTTCACATTACACTATAAACTGGAATAAATCAGTCGTATAACCCCTCTCAGAGGATGCCTGGGATTCTGGAGCTCAGGGCTCTCCCCTCTCTCTTCACACTGGCAACATCAAGTACCTAGGGGTTAATATCTCCCCCAGGCTGTCAGAGCTCTTTAACCTCAATTATACTCCCCTCCTCAGAAAAATTGAAGATGACTACAAATGCTGGACCAAACTCCCTCCCTCCCCCACACTCATCGGAAGAATTGCCACAGTCAAAATGAAAACCCTACCCCAAATTAACTACCTATTTTCTATGATCCCCACTACCCCTACAGATAAATGGTTTAAAACACTCAATTCATTAACAACACAATTTTACTGAAAAAACCAAAAACCCAGAATTTCACTCTCAACACTACAAAATAAAAAATCATATGGGGGGCTCGAGGCACCAAACTTCCTTCACTACTTCCTCGCAAATCAATTACTGTACTTAGTCAAATGGATCCAAATCTGAGCTACAGAATCCCACCATCCTCAACACTGTCTCCTTGGTGATATCTCCAAAGTTCACATCCCATCAAAACTCAGGAATCCGTTGCTCATTTCTCTAACTGTCGCTAAGAAAGTAGTCCTCCAAAACTGGAAATCAAGGAAATCCTGTCACATCACTCACTGGACTAATCTAATTTCAGAATACATTTCAATGGAAAAAAGTAATGCTCACAAAAAGAACCAAATATCAGCCTTTGAAGACATTTGGTACCCATTTCTAACTTTTCTAAATTCAATCCAAACATAACTACAAGCCGTGTATATTACCAGACACAAACCCCCCTGCTCCCCTTTTCCTGGTGCCCCCCTCTGCCCACCCCACCTCACCCCCTGACCCCTAGCTTTCCTACTCTCGGTTCATACCCCCTCTTTTTTTTATTTACTTATTTTGCCTATCAGTTACCACAATTAAACATACACATAGACATGTCACTTATACTCTTGCAGAAGATATCTGACAACCTCTTTCAGCATCCCTAAACCGTGACCACCCAATATGAATCATACTTTCTTTACTGTCATAACAAGATTCGTTCAAACAGAACTTTAAATGATGCGTAAACTTACATTTGCAAACGGAAATGATGTACGTGTTTATTTGCATATAGAGCGGAGAAGTGAGATCCGATCACAGGTGGTCAATCGAGAGGCATGTGGAGAGGCATTTTAATGCCAGGTGTGAACAGACGTATTTAGAGCTGTCCACTTGTGATCGGATCACCCAATGTAATGTATGGACGAGACATGCACACAAGATGGAGGCTTCTCAACCTGAGACTTTACTTTTACTTCACTCAAATACATTGTACTACGGGTGCCCGCTGGTAACATACATGACATCCCCTTTCTTTGAGTTTTTTTTTTTTTTTTTTTTGAAGAACAGAGATGACAATCCATCAGTAGAATATGTTAACAGAAACAATGTCACACATTGTCACATGAACAATGCGCACTAAGTGCCAACAAGCAGCGTGTAAGTAGTATACAACTTGCTTTTAAAACAACCTATGCTGCCTATATTTGTGGGAAAACAAAAAAAAAATATTCACATAATTTCACATAGCATCTTGGCTTAACAAACAGTCTTTTAACCTTTTAATGTCTCTTGTGTGTGCTTATGTGCATTATGAGATAGCGTGAGAGTGTGCATGAATGAGCAGTGTTTTCAGTCTTTGTACCTTGCTGGCAATTTTACTTGTCTACCTTCTTGTCACCTCTTGTGTTGTGTTGTTTCAACTGAACCTCTGGTGGGTCAGTCTGTTTTGTGAGTGCAAGCTCAGATGGTTCAGAGTGGCTAACATCTGGTTGAGGATTGATGTCTGCATCAGCTGTTGTTGTTGTTGTGAACGTTTTCTCTCCAGTCTTCAGGAGGTGTTTTCTGTTTCTCCTTTAGGTCCTTCCATCTGGTGATTGAACAATGAATGATCTTGGTTGATCGTGTCTCTTCATTACAACAGCAAGTTGCCATTCATCTCCTCTCTGCATTCTCACAATTTCCCCTGTGTGTAGGTCTGGAAGGTATGTAGTTTGCCTGTTGTAGTATCTTTTTTGTTTGAGTTGTTTCTCCTTTAGCTTGTTTCCAATCTGAATTTTGCTTTCAGGTGACAACAGTGTGGTGGTAGTAGGAAGTCTGTACTTCAAGCGATGACCCATTAGGAGCTGTGCAGGTGAGTAACCTATGCCTTCCAATGGTGTGTTGCGATATTCCAACAGTGCAATATAGGGATCCCCTTTGCCATCTTGTGCTTTTTTGAGAAGATTTTTGATTGTTTGAATAGTTCTTTCAGCTTGCCCATTTGACTCAGCACTTCCTGGGCTTGGAGTGACATCGTGTTGGAACTCCCAGTCCTTTGCAAACTTACTGAACTCAGCACAGGCATATTGAGGTCCGTTGTCAGATACTACGACATCTGGTATGCCATGTCTGACAAAAATGGACTTCATTGACATGATGAGACTCTGTGCAGTAGTGTCCGTTAGCTTGTTGATCTCTTGATTACTTGGAGTAATAATCCATACACAGAAAGTACTCAAATCCATTGTGGCGGAATAGATCTGTTCCAATCTTGGACCATGGTCTTTCTGGTAATTTATGTGGCATGAGAGGCTCTCTAGGATTGTTGTTTTTGTTGGCATTGCATACAGCACACTGTGACACGACATTCTCTATTTGGGCTGACATGCCTGGCCAATACAAAATGTCCCTTGCTCTCTCTTTGCATTTTACTACTCCGAAGTGTGATTCATGGATCTTGTTCAACATTTCTTGTCGCAACTGATTTGGCACAATGAGCTTGGCAGTTTTGAACAGCAGGCTTGATGTGTAACTTATTTCCTCTTTGAATGTCCAGTATGCTTGAATATCCTTGGGAGCAGCATTTTTCTTTTTGGACCAGCCATTCATGATCATTGTGCGTAGCTGTTGCATCTCAGGATCAGTAGCTGTTGCATTTCGGAATGTGGTCAACTTCTCCTCTGATATAGGTAGCTGTGGTGTGATCCAGTTGACTTCCAGCTCTTCGCCTAGCAAGTCTTCAGTCTGCTCGTTCAGGTATGCACGACTTAGTGCATCTACAATGTGCATTTCTTTGCCTGGTTTGTAAACCACATTGAGATTGTACCTCTGAAGTCTGAGTAACATCCTCTGCAACCTTGGTGGGGCTTTGTGCAGTGTTTTCTTGAATATGGTCTCTAGGGGCTTGTGGTCACTCTCTACTAGGATTTCCTTGCCATGATGAAACTTCTTGCAGCCATACACAATGACAAGTAGCTCCTTCTCGATCTGTGCATATTGGCACTGTGCATCAGTAAGTGCACGAGACCCATAAGCTACAGGATTTTCATCTTGGAGGATCACAGCTCCAATGCCCTCAGAGCTAGCATCCACAGACAGTGTGACTGGTTCTTTTACATCATAGAATTTCAGTGTCGGTGCGTTTATCAGCAGCATTTTCAGCTTCTCAAAACTTTGTGCCTGGCTGTCTTCCCAATGCCATTGAACTTCATCCTCATGCAGTTTCCTGGGAGGGGCACTTACCTCTGACAGGTTGGGAATGAACTTGGACAGGTATTGAACCATGCCTATGAATCTCATCAGAGCTTGTCTGTTTTCAGATGGGTGTATTTGTGCCACAGCTCTCACTTTCTCCAGATCTGGATTGAGACCTTCTGCAGATAGGATGTGTCCAATGTACCAGATTTCTGATATTCTGATTTTGCATTTGCTTTTGTTGAGTTTGAGATTCCATTCTCTTGCCCTTTTCAACAGCTGAATGAGTCTGTGATCGTGTTCTTCAACTGTTTCTCCCCATACTAGGACATCATCGATGATGTTCACAACGCCATCCAAGCCTTCAATCATCTGTGCTATTGCACACCGGAAAACTTCTGAGGCAGATGACACCCCAAAGGGAGGATGAAGAAATCTGAATCTGTGTGTTGAATGTGCAGAGCTTGGAGCTTTCATCGTCCAATTTGATCTGCCAGAATCCTTGATTAGCGTCAAGCACAGAGAAAATTTTAACCTTCGGCATGCTGGATACCACCTCCTCTACTGTGCGTAGTGGGTAGTGCTCACGTTTAATGGCTCTGTTGAGGTCCTGTGGGTCAATGCATATCCTGATCTTATGTGGCTTTACAACAGTGACCATACTGTTTACCCAGTCGGTTGGTTCATATTGTCTGGTAATCACACCCAATTGCTCTGTTCTGTGCAGTTCTTCTACAATCTTGTCTTTCAGTGCAACAGGAACATTTCTTGGTGGATGTATTACAGGTGGAACCTTTGGGTCTATGTGGATGCGGTGATGTCCTGGTAGACAGCCAAGACGAGTGACCAGGTCACTGAAGTCTTTCAGAAGATCATCTTCGGTTTTAATTTCATGCACTCTTTTGACCATGCCTAATTTTTCACGTTTCTCGTCCCAGTATTGTTGGTGCATCAAAGTAAATGACTTGAAATTCAATTTCACGTCTTCGGTTTTTGTATTCACAGTTGAGTGTTGCTTTACCAGCTGGCAACATCTGGTGGCGAGAATAGGTAAGCAGTTTGTAAACTGAGTTTTTAAGCTTTGTGCTAATTCCAAGTGATTTGAAGACTTTTTCAGATATCACATTGCACTCAGCGCCAGTGTCAAGTTTGAAGATGACATTTTTGTTGTCCATCTCTTTCTCTCATTTTGGGTTTCAGTTGTGACAGTTTCAATATTCTGCAGCTTTTCAGCTCTTTTTATTTCTTCAGTTCCTATGAAGAAATCATCTTCATCTGCTTTCTGTTCAACTGCATGTAGTTTCTTCGTTGTATTGCCCTGACCTCTAGCCATTCTACACACTTTTGCGAAGTGATTCTTTTTATTACAGGCTTTACATATCTGACCATAGGCTGGACATTGCTTTTGACCATGTTCATAGCCACATCTTGAGCAGTTTGAGTTGGCTTTTTTGTTTTCTGCCATTTTTGCTCTGCCTTTGCGTACGGATTGAACTGGTTTCGTTTTGCTTCTGTCCGCCTTTTTTGCATGTTTGACACTCCTAATTTTGTTTATTTCAACTTCTTCGTTGAGCACTTTTACTTGGTTGGATGTCATTTCATTAGCATGACAGATATCTATGACCCTTTTTAAGATGAGATCTGTTTCTCTTAACAATCTTGTACGTGCTTGGTCTTCTCTAATTCTGCAGACAATTCTGTCTCTTATCAACGAGTCATGGAGATCACTGAACTCACAGTCTTTTGCCTTGTTCTTTAGGTCGGTCAGGTATGCATCGATGCTTTCTGTTGAACCCTGAGCTCTCGTGAAGAACAGGTGACAGATATAAGGTAAGTTCTTTCTTGGCTCACAGTACTCTGAATTTTTGTTTTAGTACATCTAACTTATCTATTTCACCTTCATTGAATCCAAACATGCTGTAGACTTTACCGCTTTCTCTCCAGTGACGTGCAGGAATGTTGCGCATTGAACTTTTCTCGACTTCTCCGCGATTCCGCTTGCAATTAGGAATAAGTCGAATTTCTGTTCCCATATCTTCCAATTTTCTGAAAGGTTGCCTTCAAAACTAAGAGCTGACGGTGGTTGCAACTGCATCATTTTATATGTAGGTCTGCTTCTGCCACCATGTAATGTAGGGACGAGACATGCACACAAGATGGAGGCTTCTGAACAACTGAAACTTTACTTTTACATCACTCAAATACATTGTACTACGGGTGCCCGCTGATAACATACATGACACCCAAGACCCATGTTAATGCCAGGTTTGAAAAGGGCTTTGCAGTCACACTAATAAAACTATCGGATACCAATAGTGTGTTTGCGACTCTTCACTTCGCAATCACACTAATAATAAAACTATCGGATAACAATAGTGTTTGCAAAGCCATCACACTAATTACGAGCATAACTAAAATTCAATTTGATGTTTCAGATCAAGGCCGAATGAAAATAGCCTAAAAGGTCTACCAGATCAAACAATACATTGCAAAGATGTCTTGGAGATGTAAGTCATGATACCTGTGGCTTGGCCTTGATTATTGCCTTGGCAACCTCGGCTGGGTGTCTGTAGCTGAGCGGTGTTGTCTCAGCCAGGTCTTAACGTAAGGGGAAGGATCCCAAAAACTACGTGGAGGGCCGTGTAATATCAAAAACATAAGAGCAGACATGCGGCCAGCTTTGATGTTGCGTAACATAACCCGTTTTTCCATAAAGCCGTGCCAATGTTTACATCTCTCCTCTCTCATACTAGGCTTCCACACAGTGAAACACCTTGTGAATTTCAGCCTACGGCTTTTCGCTCTGGGGGTGTGGTCTTGAAAACAGCAAGCAAGTGTGGCTATCCTGTTAGTAGCAAGTATAGCTGTGGTGCAGTGACGTAGCCCACTGGCAAGCTAGCTAGCTAACAAGCTATTGTAGCCAGCAAGCCAGCTAGCTAGCTATTGTAGCAAGCAATTCAGCTAGCTTGTGAAGTCAACCAGTTAACTGTGATGAAATGGCATAGACATTGCATTGTGTATGCTCTCCACCAATTTCATTACCTCCTGTTTTTTTGCCATTCATGTTCTGAATACAATGATTTCATTAAGTCAGTTAAATTATGTTGTGTACATCAGTATGTTGTACAACAACACTGTGAATAAAATTCACATATTTGCTTTTGCTATCACTCACTATAGCCTAACTCCTGCTTTAAAACATAAATTTAAATTAATTAAACACAATTAAATTATACTGTGCACACATCAATGTGTTCTAGAACAGTACACCTACTCCTGCCTCTCTAGAGAACGTCATGTACCAAACATGTACCAAACACATCACACGCTGAACTCACGTGGTTCTTACCCCATACAACAAGAATAAGTGTCCTTACCCCATACAACAAGAATAAGTTTCCCTGTCCTTGTGCTTTTGTTTTCCTGGTGTTCCAGCCCCACCCCGCTCCCCGCCTGGTCCCCGCCCACCTGATTTCCTCATTGCCTGCACCTGCCTGCCTGCTCACCTGCATCCCATCTCCTCGTTACCCCAGCTCTATATCTTCCCTGCGTGTCTCTGTCTTGTTGCTAGTTCGTTTCAGTGTGTTTCACCTGTCTCGTCCCTGCACTTTGTTTTTAGTGTATTATTGCTACATTGCCGATCCTGCCTGTTTCCTGACCACGATTCCTGCCTGCCGTTTGGATCTGATCGCTGCCACTCACCTGCCTGATTCCTGACCCTGTTCTCCCTGACTCCCGATTTTGGATTTGCCCCCGGACTGCTTCTCTGTGTTTCAAACCCTGCCTGTCTCTGGATTTACGAACTGCCTGTCCCTTTCAAATAATCGCCTGGAACCGGAACATCCTGCGGTCCGCGTTTGTGTCCCGATCACCGGCACTAACAGAAAGAACTAGCCAGCATGGACACAGCGGACCTCCCACAGCTGAGGGCAGCCCTGGAGCTTCAAGGTGCTCTGTTGGGGGGGCACCAGAGCCAGCTGGACTCCATCAGCCGGTCCCTTAACGGCTTCGCCACCAGCCTTGTCGGGGTCACTGCTCAGTTGCAGCAGTTGCAGCTGAGTCAGGAAAATCGCCCTTTTCCGCCCGCTGCTGCCTCTCCGCCGGTCCCGCCCGCGTCTCCCAGTCGGGAGCCCCGGCTGCCACCCCCCGAGTCATATGCGGGGGATCCTGGTACCTGCCGCTCGTTTCTCTCTCAGTGTTCCTTGGTGTTCGAACTGCAACCTTCCACATTCCCCACGGACCGGGTGAGGATCGCCTACGTCATCACCCTGCTGACAGGCCGCGCTAGGGAGTGGGGTACCGCAGTCTGGGACGCCGGCGCTCCCTTCTGTCAGTCCTACACAGCCTTTGCTGAGGAGATGAGGAGGGTGTTCGACCGCTCCCGGCAGGGCTGCGAGGCAGCGAGGGAGATGCTGCTGATCCGCCAGGGGGGGCGGTCAGTGTCGGATTACGCCATTGACTTTCGCACCCTGGCCGCCACCAGCGGGTGGAACGTAGAGGCACAGTACGACACCTTCCTCCACGGTCTTGCGGAGCCCATTAAAGACGAGCTGGCCACTCGGGAGCTGCCTGCCAGCTTCGATACTTTGGTGGACCTGGCCATCCGCGTAGATCAGCGCCTGTTGCAGCGACGCCAGGAGAGAGCATCCAGCAGCCTGCCCAGCCCTGTCCGTGATCAGCCCCTCGTGACGGTGGCCAGGGGCCCTGCACCGCCACTCCCGGGTGCTCCAGAGCCGATGCAGGTCAACCGCACCCGCCTGTCCCCCGCGGAGCGTCAGCGGAGGATCAGCACCCAGTCCTGCCTGTACTGCGGGCAACCTGACCATTTCGTGGCGACCTCCCCTCGCTAAGGGCCAACGCTCACCCGTAGCGAGGGGATTACAAGTGAGCGTCACCCCTTTACACCATTCCCCTCAGACCTGCCCTTTGCTTTCAGCCACCCTGCTTGTCGGAGGTCAGGGCCACGCTGTCTCCGTCCTGATCGACTCGGGAGCCGATGGCAGTTTTATTGACGCCGACCTGACAGCCCGCCTACGCCTGCCCCGCATCCCACTGCACTCGCCATTGGAGGCCCACGCGATCACCGGGGCCCCTCTGGTCCGCGTTACTCACGCCACTCCCCCGGTGAACTTCCTCGTCTCGGGCAACCACCGCGAGGAGATCGTGCTTAACGTCATCAGTTCCCCTCAAGCCGCCGTGGTCCTGGGTCACCCCTGGCTAGCCCGACACAACCCCCACATCGATTGGGAGGGTAACCGGATCCTGGGCTGGAGCCCTTTTTGCCACTCCCACTGCCTTCGGGACGCCGTGGCCCCTGTATCGCTGGTTGCTTCCACTCCCGAGGATTTCCCGGACCTGTCGGCACTGCCGCCAGAGTACATGGACCTGAAGCTGGTTTTTTGTAAGTCCCACGCCACCTCGTTGCCTCCTCATCGCCCTTATGACTGCGCCATCGACCTGCTGCCCGGCTCGTCCCCCCCTAGGGGGCGCCTGTTTTCCTTGTCTCCACCAGAGACAGAAGCCATGAACAAATGCATCCAGGAGTCCCTCGCGGCCGGCCTCATTCGCCCTTCCTCCTCGCCTGCAGGAGCCGGATTCTTCTTCGTGGGGAGGAAGGACAGCTCCCTCCGTCCCTGCATAGATTATCGGGGCCTCAACGCCATCACGGTAAAGAACCGCTACCCCCTGCCGCTTCTGTCGTCTGCCTTTGAGTCGCTACAGGGCTCCACCATCTTCACGAGACTCGACCTCCGCAACGCCTACCACCTGGTCAGGATTCGAGAGGGGGACAAATGGAAGACAGCGTTCAACACCCCGTCTGGTCATGCCGTTTGGATTGACAAATTCACCAGCCGTGTTTCAGTCCCTGGTCAACGACGTCCTCCGGGACATGCTGAACCGGTTCGTGTTCGTCTACTTGGATGACATCTTAATTTACTCCCGCTCCCTGCCTGAGCATGTACAACATGTCCGCCGCGTCCTCCAGCGTCTGCTCGAGAACCACCTCTACATGAAAGCGGAGAAGTGCGCCTTTCATCAGAGCACCACTTCCTTCCTGGGCTTCGTTATCACGGCAGGAAGTATCCATATGGACCGGGAGAAGGTTCGCGCAGTCGAGGAGTGGCCTCGTCCCACCTCCCGCAGAGAGCTGCAGTGATTCCTTGGTTTCGCTAATTTCTACCGCCGCTTCATCCGCAATTACGGTACGGTAGCGGCTCCCCTCACCGCCCTTACATCCATTAACCGAGCGTTCACCTGGTCTCTGATTGCCGAGGAGGCGTTCCGTGACTTGAAAGCTCGGTTCACCTCAGCGCCTGTCCTGACCCAACCTGACCCTGCTCGCCAGTACGTGGTGGAGGTAGACGCTTCGGATGTGGGAGTGGGGGCTGTCCTGTCCCAGCGTTTGCTTGCCGACAACAAGCTCCACCCCTGCGCCTATTTCTCCCACCGCCTCACGCCCACCGAACGCAACTACGACATCGGCGACCAGGAGCTACTGGCCATCAAACTGGCGCTCGAGGAGTGGAGGCACTGGCTGGAGGGGGCGAGTGTTCCGTTCCTGGTATGGACTGACCACAAAAACCTTGAGTACGTCAGATCGGCTAAGCGCTTGATTCCCCGACAAGCCCGCTGGTCCCTGTTTTTCTCCCGCTTCGATTTCACCCTGTCCTACCATCCGGGCTCTAAAAACGGTAAGCCTGACGCCCTCTCACGCCAGCACATTCCGGCCGAAGACATCCAGGAGCCCAGCACCGTCCTGCCAGCACAATGCGTTGTCGCCGCGGCGCTTTGGGACGTCGAGACCGCCGTCCGCACTGCCCTCCAGAACGAACCGGGTCCCAGCTCTTGTCCCCCTAACCGCCTTTTTGTTCCCCAGTCTGTCCGTTCCCAGGTCCTGCAGTGGGGGCATTCATCTAGGCTCGCCGGCCACCCTGGAGCCCGGCGCACGGCGGCATTCATTGGCCGGCGGTTTTGGTGGCCCACCATGACGGAGGACATCCAGAGCTTCACCGCCGCCTGCTCGGTCTGCGCCCAGAGCAAGACCTCCACCCGACCTCCCGCCGGTCTGCTGCAACCCCTGCCTGTTCCCAGACGGCCCTGGTCCCACATCGCCCTGGACTTCGTTACTGGCCTGCCCCCATCCGACGCTAACACCGCCATCCTCACCATCGTGGACCGGTTTTCCAAAGCCGTGCACTTCATCCCCTTACCCAAACTGCCCTCCGTCAGGGAGACCGCTCAGCTGCTCGTAAACCAGGTGTTCCGGCTGCACGGTCTACCCTCCGATGTGGTGTCCGACCAAGGGCCCCAATTCACTTCTAACTTTTGGAGGGCTTTTTGCAGGTTACTGGGGGCCACCGTCAGTCTGTCCTCCGGTTTTCACCCCCAGTCCAACGGCCAGACTGAGCGGGCCAACCAACAGCTGGAGATGGTGCTACGATGCCTGACATCTCGGGAGCCGTCGGCGTGGAGCCAGCACCTCCCCTGGGTCGAATACGCCGTCAACTCCCTTCCCTCTGCTTCCACGGGGCTATCGCCCTTCCAGTGCTGTGTGGGCTACCAACCTCCCCTATTCCCGGCCCAGGAGGAGGAGGTGGGGGTCCCCTCGGCAACGGCGTTTGTGCGGCGCTGCCGTCGCACCTGGAGACGCGCGCACCGCACTGCTCCGCTCCTCGGCTCGGGCTAAGCGGTTTGCTGACCGCCACCGCTCCAAGGCCGCTATCACCAGGGTCAGCGAGTGTGGCTCTCCACACGGGACCTTCCCCTCAAGGTGGACTCCCGCAAGCTGGCTCCCCGCTTCATCGGCCCCTTTCCCATCGCTAAAGTGATCAGTCCCACGGCGGTCCAGCTGAAGCTCCCGCTCTCTCTTCGCCGTGTTCACTCCACCTTCCACGTCTCCAAGATCAAGCCCATCATCCGCTCCCGTACTGTCAGGGCTCCACCCCCTTAAGCTGCGGTGTTTTTGTTTTCCCTGTCCTTTTTGATCACAGTCTGTTTTAATAAAAGTGCTTGTGACATCTCACATGTGGCTTTGACTTACAACTGAACATTTATCCCACTTCATAGAAAATACGGCAATATATATTCATGTATTACCATTCAGCCTAAAAATACCGAGATATGATTTTTGGTCCATATTGCCCAGCCCTAATAAGGTGCAAGAGTGTTGTGAGGTGTTAAGTGTCCATGGTGTGAGTAAGGTGAGGGGTGTGGTATTTCCTTCCCACATTAATGTCCTTAGCAATCATTCTGACAGTGGCTGGAAAAAAGCTGTTGTGGAAGCGTGCCTTGTGAGTGGTGATGCTCTCTGGCTTGTGGTGTCTCAGGTTGTATCCTGAGTTCTTCCACCTAAGCAGAGAGTGAGTTAGGTGGTGTTGATCACTGAGGATGCTCTGTGTTTTTCTCCTCCTGTGTTTTTCTCCTGGTGTGTAGAGTGTGTCCATGGAGGGGAGGTCAGAGCCGATGATTCTCTCTGCAGTTCTGATGAATTGTCGAAGAGATTTCTTCTCAGCCTGGGTGATGTTTCCAATCTTCCTGATGTTGAAGAGAAGGGATCGACAGGAGCATGTTGTCTGTGAAATGTAGTCGTTGAAATTCAGCCTGTTGTCGAGGGTGATGCCCAGGCTCTTCACCGATGTAGAAGAAGTTACTGTGGTGCCATCAAGAGTAACTGTGAGCTCTTGAAGAGGAGAGAGCTTGGCCGGGATGAACACTAGATCGGTCTTGTCCAGGTTAAGCTTTAGGTGGTTGGAGGCCATCCATTTGGAGATGTCAGCCAGGCATGCAGAGAACTTTTCATTGACCTGGGGGTGGAGGGAGGAAAAGAGAAGATTAGTTGAGTGTCATCAGCATAGCAGTGGTAGTAGAAACCATGTGAGTTAATAACTGAACTGAGCGAGTTGATGTAGATAGAGAAGAGGAGGGGTCCCAATACAGAGATCTAGGTGACACCTGTAGTGAGGGGAGTGGGTGTGGAGGTGGAGCTTTTCCAGTAGACCTGGGAAGATCTACCGGTCAGATAGGACCTGAACCAAGAAAGGGCCGTCCCAGAGAATGCCAATCTCTGAGAGCTTGGCGATGAGCAGCTGGTGATTGATGGTATCAAACGCAGCAGAGAGGTCGAGGAGGATTAGGACCGAGGACAGGTCAGAGGCTCTAGCTGTGTGGAGGGCCTCTGTCACCACCAGGAGTGGCATTTCAGTCGAGTGCCCAGGCCTGAATCCGGTCTGGTGGTGATCCATAAGTTTGTGTTTTTTGAGAAAGGGAGACAGTTGGTTAAGTACAGCATGTTCAAGGGATTTGGATACAAATGGCAGGAGGGATACTGGATGGTAATTGTTCATGTCAGATGGGTCAGTTGATAATTGGATAATTGGATGAGTTGATAATTGAGGAGAGATCTCACTGGATACAGACTGGAGAAGGGTGAAAGGAATGGGGTCGAGAGGGCAGGTTGTAGCTTGGTGGGCTGTGATGACTTGAAGAACTTCTGAGTCGCTGAGTGTAGAGAAGGAGGACAGGTAGTGACTGGATGCCTTTCCGGTGGTTGAGGTTGTAGCTGGAGGAGTGAAGGAGTCCCAGATGCAGGACACCTTCCTCTCCAAGTGAATCTTGAAGTCTTCTGCAGAAAGGGAAGGGGAGGGGGGAGGAGGGGAGAGGAAAGTGGAAAAGGTAGAAAACAGACTGCGGGGGTTAGTGATGTCAGTGTTGATTTTATTTTGGAAAAATGATGACTTAGCTGCTGTTGTTGCAGCCATAAAGGCTGTCAGGAGGGAATGGTAGGATGCTAGATCGTCTGGATTTCTTCCACTTCCTCTCAGCGGCCCGCAGCTCTATCAGAGCGAGGGAGTCGGTCAACCATGGGGAGGAGGGTGATGGCCATGATGTCCTGGGGATAAGGGGTCAGAACATCTAGAAATTGACACAGACATGTTAAAAACAGTAGTAGCAGCATTAGCAGGCATGTTTGAGAATGAGGTCGGGGAGGGAGTGCAGAGAGAACAGTGGAGGTGAATGTGGAGTGTGAAAGGGAGTGGAGGTTCTTCCTGAATGTGGTAGTGGGGATATCAGAGGAGTTGAGGGTGGCAGGGAGAGAGAGAGAAAGATACAAAGTAGTGATCGGATACATGGAGGGGAGTCACCGTGAAGTGGGATGTGGCGCAGTTCTTTGTGAGCACAAGGTCGAGCTGGTTGCTGGCTTTGTGGGTTGCAGGAGACGGGGAGAGGGTGAGGGAGAAGGAGTGCATGAGTGAGAGCAAGCTAGCTGTTGAGGAGCTCTCAGGTTGGATGTTGAAGTCGCCCAGTAGAATCAGCAAGGTGTCCGGGAGGGAGCTCAGGAGCATGTCAAGTACATCGATGAAGAGACCGAGTGGACCTGAGGGGTGATGTAGAACAACAGTGGTGCGTTTAAAGGGATGACAGACAGTTATTGCATGGAATTCGAAAGAGGTGATAGAGAGGCTCTGGAGGGGTATAAGGCAATATCTCCAAGATGGAGACACGAGCAGGCCTGTGCCCCTTCCTCTGCCTGAAGACCGTGGTGTGTGTGTGAAGGAGTAGGATGAAGACAGGGCAGCAGGGGTAGCAGTGTTGTTAGGAGAAATCCAGGTCTCAGTGAGAGCCAGGAACTGAAGAGAGTTAGTCTCAGCATAGGCAGTGATGAAGTCCGCTTTCTGGACCGATGACTGGCAGTTCCAGAGTCCGCCCGCCACTGAGAGTGTCTCCGAAGAGGACAGAGTGGGATGGACCAGGTTGGCCAGGTTGCGTCTGCGGTGGGTGTATCACCTGGAAGGAGGAGAGAAGTGAACAGGGATAGGGAAAATACACATGGCTTAGTGAGAGGCGAGGTTGGTGAAGAGAAGGAAAGTGGCGCAAGAAATGCAGCTGGAGTAATGGATTGACGACGAGGCTGCCGAGCAGCCTCTGACTAGAGTTAAATTCCTGCAAGTGCTAATTACCTACACAATCACGAACTTGCTAGCTACAGCTAAACAACAACAACTATCTACAAGTTAAGAAACGATACACTTATCCATATCCTGGACTGATGCCGAACACTAACGAGATGCACACTGAAGAGGCAGCCTAAGAGTATGCTATAAATACTGGCAACCTCTGACTAGATAAATACCTGCGAGTGCTAATTACCTAGTTCAAAGCAATAGTCACTCACAGCTAGCCTTCTTTAGCAGTCTGATGAAGTAAAGCTGCTGCTGTGCTTTCCTCATTGTTGTTACAGTGTTTATGGCCCAGCTCAGGTTTTTTGGCATGTGAAGGCCTAGAAAGCTTGTGATTGTCAGCCCGTTTCATCTCATACCTCTTGATGGTGAGAGGCTGCAGAGGGGGGCTCTCCTCCTGAATGAGTACAGCATGAGTTCTTTGGCTTTCTCTATGTTAAGAACAAGGTCATTGTTCTCTCCATAGACAATGATTTTGTTTACCTATTCCCTGTATGATGACTCATCCCCACCCTTGATGAGGCTGAGGATAGTCATGTCATCTGCATATTTAGTGAGGATGTTGTTGTTCTGGGTGGAAACAGAGTCATAAGTGTACAGGACATAGAGTTTGGGGCTGAGGCAGCAGCCTTGGGGGCTTCCTGTGCTGACTGTGAGCTCAGCAGAGACCCTATTTCCCATTCTCACCACCTGTGGTCTGTCTGTAAGGAAATCCAAAATGCAGTTACAGGGGGGTGTTGGCACTCCAAGGTCTAGCAACTTCACAGTCAGCTTCTTTGGCCACATCGTGTTGAAAGCAGAGCTGTAATCCAGAAAGAGCATACATGTGTTCTATTAGTGTTCTACTAGTGTTCTGTTAGTGTCCAAGTGTTCCAGTGTAGAGTGAAGCGCCAGGGCCACTGCGTTGTCCACTGATCTGTTCGGCGGTAGGCAAACTGTAGGGGGTCCATCGTGTCTGGAACCACAGAGTTTATGTATTTGAGAACCAGTTTCTCCAGGCACTTCATGGCGACCGGTGTAAGTGCCACCGGCCTAAAATCTTTCAGTTGGAATGTGTTTTTTAGGGACTGGTACTATGACAGAGGACTTAAAGGATCGTGAGACTGTTTCCTGTGTGAGAGATGAATTGAAAATGGATGTGTACACCCCTGCCAGCTGGTCAGCACAGGCCTTCAGGACTCTCAGTGATGCTCCATCAGGTCCTGCTGCCTTGCGGGGGTTCACCTGCTTCAAAGCCCTAAGAACCTGTGTATGTGTCACCTGAAGTGCAGTCTCCTCAGGGTTACAGGGGGATTTTGAGGGGATATCTCTGTTCAGTCTGTCAAACCTGGATAGAAACTGTCGAGGTTGTCTGGTAGGGTGGTGTCTCGGGTCTCGGTCGCATTCATGCTTCTCCTGTAGTTGGTGACAGATTGAATTCCTTGCCACATACTACATTGGTGTTATTATCTAGGTAGCAGCTCTCAAGTTTTTGGGAGTATGCCCTTTTTGCAGTTCTGATGGAATTTTTTGGCTCGTATCGAGCCCGCTTATGTCCCCTGACTTGAAAGCTGCACACCGTTTCATATGTATATCCACATTGTACCAGGGTTTTTGATTGGGAAAAACACAAATAGTACACGAATAGGGAGGGTACACAGATGGAAGTGCACCAATTAATATAGTTACTAACAGTCTCTGTGTAATCGTGGATATTATTTGTGGCCTCCTTTTTTTTTTCTTTTCATTTTTCCATTTTCTCCCCAATTTGAAATGGCCAATTCCCCAAATTTTGGAATGCCCAATTTGCATTCGATGTTCGATCCCATTGCACAACCCCCACTGTCAATCTAGGAGAGCATGGACAAGCACGTGCCTCTGCTGCTTCTTTTCGCACTGCGGTCCACAAGCTAAGCTAGCACAGAGATGAGTAGGAGGAAGACATTTCATATACAGCTTTGGCACGTGGACCACAGGCACCCAATCGACCAGTTGGGGTCTCTGTTGCTAATGGGACCGAAGCCCCTACCGACGTACCTGTCAGGAGTGACACTATGCCCAGATAGTTCGCCCTCCTAGGGATCCGCCCGCCACAAGAATGCCAGGACAAGGTGAGTAGGAGCAACTCTTTATTCTTTTTAAAAAACACAAACTTAACAACGCAATTCATAAAATCTGAGACGCCACTATCCCTCTCCCAGCGAAGCCCTTCCCCCTGTCCTTCTATCCACCCCTGTCTGCCCTCCCCGGCTCCAAACAGGCGGGAACGCTACCCAGCCGCTCAGACCAAAAGAAGAAAAGAAAAAAAAGAAAAAAAGAATCCCCACACACACACACTTAGCCTCACTGCACACACCCGTGATCTGGCGTCCCCGCCCACCTGGACGCCGGGAGAGAGAGGACTACTCAATCTCACTGTCGAGGGGGAAGTGCTGCCGCTGTGGGGGAGGCTCCTCACACGCACGCACGCACGCACACGCACGCACACCACACAAGACGTACAAAATGAAACGAAAATATAAGTGGGGACGTAGCTCAGCCCGCGCCACACTGCCGGGCTTCGCCTACGTCCCAAAAAAACAAAAAAAGAAATTAAATAAACTCCAGACAAGGCCCCCGCGTCACTCCTGCGGGGGCTGGCGGCTCCGGCGGCGACCCACATCTTCTCCCCGGTAGTAACTCCGCCGGCTCCGCGGGATCGCACTGAGGGAGACACAGAACAGCAGCCGGTCAGCCCTCCCTCTTCACCCCGTGCTGGTGACCCACGCACTCTCTTAAGGTTTCGCGGTGCCACCTCCCTTCCAGCTAGGGGATCACCTCCCCAGCACGCGCTTCCACGGGGTGGGGGCTCCCTTCGGCCCCGGCTGCGTCCGGAACCAAGCGTTGTTTTCCCCGCTCCCTCAGGGATTCACCGCTAGAGCCCCTTCGGTCGCCGCTCTTCTGAAGCCGCCTAAAACACACAAACACACTCGCGCATCTCGCACACCAAAGCAAAAACCAAAAGAAATTAAACAAAGCAAACTCAAAACCCGCTCTGGGTCGCGACTCCCAGAGCTCAAAGCAAAAAACGGCAAACCAAAATAAACCCTAAACTCAGCCGTGCCGGCACGTTCAAAAGAAAAAAAGAAATCAAAAACCTGGCTCCACGCTAAAATCCCGCGTGGCAACCTCCGTCAGCGTCTCTGGCGTGTTACTCCCACTCACCTGCCTAAATAGTTCCAGCAAAATTACACACAGACAGGCAACAGGTGCGGAGCACACACCAGGCAGCGAACACCGTCAATTGCCAATTATTCCATCCCGAGCCCCCTCGCTCTCCCAGGGAGTGCAGTGCGGTCATGTCAGGAGGAACTCCTGACAGATTTCCCCCCCGCTTTATGGGTAGTCGTCCCCGACTACACCTCCTCAATGTACCGGCGCGGGGGCTGGCCCCTCGTCTCACGGGAGGAGCGACGAAGGGGCGCATCTTCCGGCTGTGCAGGAGGCCCTGCCACTGCCTCCTGCTCCTGTTCCTCTAGGGGAGCAGCGGGCACCACTCCAGGGTTCCGGGCCGGGACCCACACAGGGTTCCACCTCCATACCCGACCTCGCTCCTCCGGCTCGGCCACCCGGCGGGTCTCTTCCACAGGGGGCCCCCCATGAACGTCGCCCACCGGGCAGGTGCGCAGGTTGTTCCGGTGTAGGGTCCGTTCCTCACCACCGGCCTCCGGGCGGACCACATACACCGGCTTCTCCGGATCGACCTGGCGCAGCACAACAAACGGTCTGGGGCTCCAACGAGGGGCCAACTTACCATGCTCCCGCCGCCGGAAGTTCCGCACCAACACCCGGTCACCAGGCAGCAAGGGGAGGTCCCGGACTCGCCGATCATACCTCTCTTTGTCCCGGCCCTGTTGGCGCCGCACCCCCTCCAGCACCCGCTGGTACACCCGTAGCAGGGTCTGATGGTGATCCCTCACCCATCCCTCCAGGGTCCATCGCCGCTCGGGGGGCGGCACGTTGAGGGCCAGGTCCACCGGCAACCGGGCGTGGCGCCCTGTCAGGACAAAATGCGGGGCATATCCTGTGCTGCTATGGACCGAGTTGTTATAGGCCTGCAACAGGGCCGGCAGGCGCTCCGGCCAACGGGACTGCTCATCCTCTCGCAATGAGCCTAGGAGAGACAGCAGTGTCTGATTAAACCGCTCGCAGGCCCCATTGCCCTGGGGATGGTAGGGGGTGGTGCGGATCTTTGTACATCCATATAGCTCACAGAAAGCCGCGACCATGGAGGACTCGAACGCCGCCCCCCGGTCAGAGAGGAGTCGCTCAGGGCAACCCCAGTGCTGTATCACCGCACCCCACAGTGCCTTGACCGTGGTCGTCGCCGACTGGTCCCTGACAGGCACCGCCCACCCGTACTTTGAGAACAGATCCGTCAGCACGAGCAGGTAGGGGTACGGGTCGCCCGGGCGCCCCAGCGCAAGGTGGTCCATGGCCACCACCTCTAAGGGGTAGGAGGTGGAAAGAGGGACAAGGGGGGCCCTTATCTCCGGGCCGGCCTTGGCCACCACACACTGGCCACAATCTGCCGTCCAACGCTGCACGTCCGCCCCCAGACCCGGCCAGTAAAACCGCCGGCGTAAGGCAGCCTCCAGTTTGTTGGCGCACAAGTGACCCAGTGCCTGATGGTCCCGCTGCCAGACGCCCTGGGCCTCGCCCCAGGGCACCAGCACCTGCCACAACGGCTCTCCAGCAGCCCCGTCCTGCACCCGGCGGCAAAGGACCCCCCCTCGTAAATGGAGCCGCTCCCATTCCCTCCACCACCTACCTTCCTCGGGTGAGGCCTTCCTCCGCTCCTCCCGCCGAGGGGGCTCCCCACTCTCAAGCTGCGCCGCCAGAGCCCGCAGATGCTCATCCCTCTGCTGTAAGGACGCCCAGTCCCACGCACCCTCAGCTGCGGCATCCAAAGCCACCTGCGCCACAACCCCCTCCTCCCCAGGCAACCGAGACAGGGTGTCCGCATTAGCATTGCGGGACCCAGGGCGGTACTTTACCTCCAGATCATAGCTGGCCAGCTGTGCCACCCACCGCTGCTCAGTCGCCCCGAGGCGCGCCGTCCCCAAATGTACTAAGGGGTTGTGGTCAGTGAAGACCGTGACCTTTGTGCCCCAGAGATAGTCCTTAAATTTCTCGGTCACGGCCCACTTCAGTGCCAGCAGCTCCAGCTTGAAGGCGCTGTAGTTCTGGTCATTCCTCTCCGCAGGGTGTAGGCTCCGGCTGGCATAGGCAATCACCCTCTCCTTACCCTCCTGGACCTGCGACAACACAGCCCCCAGCCCGTCCATACTGGCATCCGTATATACCCGGAAGGGCAACGAGAAGTCAGCATAGGCTAGGACTGGGGCGGAGAGCAGGGCAGCCTTCAACTCCTCGAAGGCGCGCTGGCACTCGGGGCCCCACTCCACCCGCTGTGTGCGCCTACCCCGAGCTGCCGTACCCACCAGCAACCGATGCAGGGGAGCCGCGATCTTAGCGAAAGCGGGGATGAACCGCCGATAGTAGCCGGCAAACCCGAGAAACGCCCTTACCTGCCGCACAGTCTCAGGGGCCGGCCAGTCCCGCACTGCAGCCGTTTTTTCCGGATCCGTGGCTACCCCCGCCCGACTGACGATGTGCCCCAGATATCGCACCTCCTTCCTCAGCAACTTGCACTTCTGAGGCTGGAGCTTGAGCCCAAAGCGCCCCAGGCGCTCAAACACCGCCTCCAAGTGCCTCAGGTGGGTGGAAAAATCTGGGGAAAAAACCACAACATCATCAAGATATATCAGCAGAGAGTCATGCAGCAGGTCACCCAAGCACCGCTGCATGAGGCGTTGGAAGGTGGCCGGGGCATTACATAGCCCAAACGCCATTCGCTCAAACTGATATAAACCAACGGGGGTAGCAAACGCGGTCTTTTCGCAGTCCCGTGGATCCACCGCCACCTGCCAATACCCACTGGCCAGGTCGAGAGTGGAATACCACTCTGCCCGCCTCATCCCCGCCAACGACTCCTCGATGCGGGGCAGAGGGTGGGCGTCCTTGTGGGTAACGGCATTCAGGCGGCGGTAATCAACACAGAACCGCCACGCGCCATCCTTCTTTTTCACAAGGACCACGGGGGCTGCCCAGGGGCTGGAACTCTCGGTGATCACCCCACTCTCTAGCATCCCCTGCAACAGAACCCGCAGCTCGGGATAAAGGCCAGGGGGAAGAGGGCGATACCTCTCACGGCTGGGTGGAGCATTACCGGTCGGGATGCGGTGATACACCGCGTCGGTACACCCGAAGTCCTCCTCGTGGGCTGCGAACACCCCCGCCCACTTCTGCAGCAGCTCCTGTGCCTGACGGTGCTGCTCCCCTGTGAGTCCCTCTAGTTCCGGCGGGGGCAATGGACTCCCCACCCCCAAAGGGGCCTGGACAGTCCCCACAGTCACCTCTACCTCCCCGGGGCGGGGGCTCCGCAGCACCACATCGCACTCACCCTGAATCTGCGAGGGGTCAAGACAGGACAGGGTTGCCAAGGGGCGTCGTCGGGGTAAGGTCAAGGGATGGGGGTGCACATTCATCACACGGAGGGGAACCTTGCCCCCCCGTGGCCGAACCACGGCCCGGGCCACCTGCCACTCACCACCTTCCTCGAGCCCCTCCAACAGGCAGGGCAGGCCCTCTAGGTGTTCACCCCCCTCCACGCGGACCCACTGCACCACCTCGGAGCCGGCCGGCACTTCAGTGTCGTCGCTCCGACCCAGCCGCAGCGTTCCACGTTTCGGGGAGAGGGCCTGCACCTGGGCCCGGCGGCACACGGCAAAAGCCCGCTCCCAGGCCCGCCGAGCACGGCCCTGCTGAGAGGCAGAAAAGGTTAGGGCACCAGGCTGTACACCCCTCATCACTTCTTCCCAACACTGGGAGATAATGTTCATCCCCAACAGGACGCTATCTGACCCTAAACAATGGTCCTCTACTACAATAACGCCCTTATCAGGGATGCGGACCCCCCCGACTACAAAATCGAAAACCACATACCCCACAAAGGGTATGTCTAGCCCATTGGCTGCCCGCAGGGACAACCACTGCAGAGCACCCGTGTCCCGCTCAGGAAGGCCCCCAAACCACTTCCTGAAAAACCCCTCACTCATCAGGGTGACCTGTGAGCCCGTGTCCAAGAGACACGGCACCTTAACCCCACCTACCTCCACCTCCACCTGGGGGCATGGCCCCAGGACCGCTACACGCTCAGGGCAGTCCTCGCCAGTATCCCCTTGTACCCCGCCCGCGTGCCCTACCGCGGACGGGGTCGGGAGTTTAACGGCGCACGCTTGAGACAGTGGCGCTGCACATGCCCGGACTGCCCACATGCAACACAAATGGGCTGGCCATCAGCGTCCCACTGAAACCGCGCCGGCCCCCGACCCTGCCTGGTAGAGCGACGGCTCTCCGGGCCACGGGCCTGGGGCTCCCGTTCCTCTATGGGCGGGGTGGCTGGAGCCTGCGGCCACTGCTGTCGAAGCTCTGCGATCAGTGCTTTGCCCAGTGCGGCCACCTGTTCTTGGAGCTCCTGCCGCATTTCAGCCCGCACCTCGTCCTTCCAGCACTCCAGGACCCCTGCCTGGAGCGGAACAGCTGGCAGCCGAGGTTCCTGCGAACGAGAAGCACAGCACATTGCCCCGTCCCCCCCCTGGGACTCCAGCTCAAGCTCGCGGGCCTCACGACTCACCTGCTGGAAAGTGAGCGCGGGCTGCTGCCTCACCTGCCTCTGCAGTTCCTGTTTAAGGGGGCCCCTCCGCAGGCCAAGCAGAAACTGGTCCCGCAACACCAGGCTGTCACCATCCACCGCCGGCTCCCGGGCCCGCCATTTGGCGTGCACCTCCCGTAGCCGAAGGAGGTACCCATCCAAACCCTCCTCCCGCTCCTGCGCACACTGGAAGAAGTTCTGGCAAACCACGGGTAGCGGTGTGGGGCGGGCAAACAGCTCCTCCAGCATGGCCCACAGAAGGGCGACCGTGTTGCGCTGCTCCACCGGCACAAGCAGCACCTCCCGCCACTATCCCTCTCCCAGCGAAGCCCTTCCCCCTGTCCTTCTATCCACCCCTGTCTGCCCTCCCCAGCTCCAAACAGGCGGGAACGCTACCCAGCCGCTCAGACCAAAAGAAGAAAAGAAAAAAAAAAAAAAAGAATCCCCACACACACACACTTAGCCTCACTGCACACACCCGTGATCTGGCATCCCTGCCCACCTGGACGCCGGGAGAGAGAGGACTACTCAATCTCACTGTCGAGGGGGAAGTGCTGCCACTGTGGGGGAGGCTCCTCACACGCACGCACGCACGCACGCACGCACGCACACCACACAAGACGTACAAAATGAAACGAAAATATAAGTGGGGACGTAGCTCAGCCCGCGCCACACTGCCGGGGCTTCGCCTACGTCCCAAAAAAAACAAAAAAAGAAATTAAATAAACTCCAGACAAGGCCCCCGCGTCACTCCTGCGGGGGCTGGCGGGCTCCGGCGGCGACCCACATCTTCTCCCCGGTAGTAACTCACGCCGTGCTACTGCGGGATCGCACTGAGGGAGACACAGAACAGCAGCCGGTCAGCCCTCCCTCTCCACCCCGTGCTGGTGACCCACGCACTCTCTTAAGGTTTCGCGGTGCCACCTCCCTTCCAGCTAGGGGATCACCTCCCCAGCACGCGCTTCCACGGGGTGGGGGCTCCCTTCGGCCCCGGCTGCGTCCGGAACCAAGCGTTGTTTTCCCCGCTCCCTCAGGGATTCACCGCTAGAGCCCCTTCGGTCGCCGCTCTTCTGAAGCCGCCTAAAACACACAAACACACTCGCGCATCTCGCACACCAAAGCAAAAACCTAAAGAAATTAAACAAAGCAAACTCAAAACCCGCTCTGGGTCGCGACTCCCAGAGCTCAAAGCAAAAAACGGCAAACCAAAATAAACCCTAAACTCAGCCGTGCCGGCACGTTCAAAAGAAAAAAAGAAATCAAAAACCTGGCTCCACGCTAAAATCCCGTGTGGCAACCTCCGTCAGCGTCTCTGGCGTGTTACTCCCACTCACCTGCCTAAATAGTCCCAGCAAAATTACACACAGACAGGCAACAGGTGCGGAGCACACACCAGGCAGCGAACACCATCAATTGCCAATTATTCCATCCCGAGCCCCCTCGCTCTCCCAGGGAGTGCAGCGCGGTCATGTCAGGAGGAACTCCTGACATACCCACCCCTATCCCCGAACAAAGCCAATGTGCTCCGCCTGTGAGCTCCCGGTCACTGCCAGCTAGTGACACGGCTGGGATCGAACCCAGGCCGTAGCGTTCAGTATACCCTCAGAACAAGTGCTTTTACCGGCTGAGCCACTCGGGAGCCTGCTTATTTGTAACCTCCTTGAAAATGTTCATGTCTGTAGCCTCTAGGCAGCCCTGCAAGTCTGCCAGTGCACTGTCAGTCCATATCTTAACAGTTCTAACTGTGACTGGATTAGCTTTAAGCCTTGTGGTGTAGGTCAGCTGTAACAAGATTGCCAGGTGGTCAGACTTACCGAAATGGGGTTTTGGGATGGCAGTATATGCATTCCTTATGTTACTGTAGCAATGGTCCAAAGTGTTGTTTCCCCTGGTAGGGAAATTCACAAACTGGTGGAGTTTGGGTATATTTTTCTGGAGATTACAGTGATTAAATGCTGCTCCCTGGCCCAGCGTCACTCCAGCATGGCAATGTAGTTCCGGGAAGGAGTCGAGCACACTAAGGTTAAAATATCCAACCCAGTTCGCCTGGTTGTATTAAAGTCACCCGATCATGTTTAACATGAGCCCTTACATACCATACATGAAAGGAAAGGAGACACCACTAACCAACACTTGAACAAACGTCAGTGTCAAACTGTCAGGGGCTCAGACAGGGACTCGGGCACAGACAGGAAGGCACGATGAACAAGGCAGGTTTACTGTATCCAAAATGGTATCCGAAAACGAGGTCAGAAGAGGAAAAGTCAAAAATCAGGGAAAACACGGCGAACAACAACCAGAAAACAGATACAAAAATCAAGGTTGAGAGGAACAAGCAGGGTCGCAAAAACAGGCAGGCAAAACAGAACAAAGAATGGCTGGTAGCGAAACAGGAGGACTGAGACGAACTAGCAAAAGAGTACGCAACAAACAGGGAATATATAGGGCGAGTCAGATGAGGGGATGAGATGCAGGTGTGCAGGCAGGCAGGTGATCAGGCACAGGTGGGCAGAGACAGGGCGGAGAACAGGGGAAAACAGAAAACATGAGCACATGGACAGTGAAAACAACAAAGCCGGCTAAGAAGCCGCCATACTGACACAAATGTAGCGCTGATAATAATAATAATAATATTATAAAAAATACTTACCAGTGCTCTGAGGTAAACATCCACATATATAATTACCCATTACAGGGAAGATAGATCATGCTTGGGTAAGGGGGCTGTGGTGTAACCTGAAGAGGTGGGTAATGGAGGCACCATAATAAAATGGGACTGCATGAAGTGCACTGTCAGACGCCGTCTTTTTTCATCAAATTTTACAATATTTTGTAAAATAAACTAACTAATACTAATAGACTAAATATACACAGAAATGGTGAAGAGGAGGAAAAGACTAAAAATACAGCAAAATGGAATAATCCTACAGGGTACTGCCCTGCATGACTGACTGATCGGTTCGCTAATCTGTTCAAATTGAGAGGTAAATATGAACCTTTTTAAAGCATTAAAATGCTTTGATGCTTGTATATGAAATAGAAACCAGTTGATAGAATTAAACAGGCCTGAAATTTTTTTTTTTCTTAAATTACATCATTAGAGAACCTGGTGAGAACCTGTCACTTCTGTCCAGCACTCCAGCTGTCTGTCCAGCAATTTTAGGCAGCAGAGGAAAGAAGAAATGACACATACGGCCACAGGCAATTAAGTGAGGTGCGGGCAAATGAGAGCTCCGTATAAGCTTATCCAATCAGCCTCTGACTGGTATGGCTTATAAACATGCGCTATGCTTTCCCCGGCTACTTTTCTGTCAAGAGAGCAGTGTGTTGTCGTAATGGCTAGAACCAAGCAGAATCCCTGTAAGTCTACCAGTGGCAAGGCTCCCAATGAAAAAAAGCTACATGAAAAGAAAAGCACACCTCATCATTAGGAGAAAACTTCACTCACAGAGATGTAAATTTCACAATTAAGCTCTTCTAGAAGATAAGAACTAAGGACAGCTGATCACTTATGTTCCTTGTGTTACATTTGTAAGCTACTTCATGCCAAATGATAGCTTTATAAGCTCATTTTTGTACAATATCCACTTCCCTGTATCACTGCTACACTGAAAGGTATACTTAGCACAATAAGCAAGACTGGTCTGAGTTACAGCTTTCATTTTTTTTTTAATTTATTTGATTCAAATTCAAAAGTTGCATCACAATAAGGGTTTCACAAGGTAAACACATGCAGAATATTAGTTTTTCTAGCTGTACCCCATTTACACAAAATGCTAAGAAAGTCAAAAGACAAAAGACTTGTATCCTTTACATAATCACTTTTCTTTTTCTATACTAAATTAAGGTGGCAGACAATTGCAGAACAAACAATTGATACTTTCCTACATACGAGGATCAGGGGGGAAAAATATTACACCCAGTTATCCTGATGCCATCTCCATACAAGCACAACACATTAAGCACAACACATAAGATCACTATAAGAATAATTCAAAACCTTTACAAAAGATATTGTTATGCATCTTTCACTGCATTTATTTCTCATATGTGTCTTAAGGTAGTACTATTCATTTTCTTACTGTCTCTGAATATATAGTCCTTTACACAGCAGAGAACTAAGCAAATACATCCTTGGTACTAATTGCATGTTTTTTAAAAGCCAACATGTTTCTGCCTTCTAAAGGGCAATTAATGACAGTCCATTGTCATTATCATGAAGAGAGTGGATAGTACATACCCAACCATAAAAAACAACATATTCAGAAAGAGGTGATGGCAAGGAAAAGGCAGAAAGCCATCTGTCAATGAGAGATGAAACTGATTTGGCAAACGGGCAAGCCCAGAAAATGTGTTCCACCACATTGAGGCCTCATACATTTAAGACTGGGGGAACACTGGTGTCTGTGGAGAAAGGACCTGGTGGGAAGGCAGGCATTAGCAACATTCCAGGCTAAATACTTGTGACCATTCAAAAGGTACAGGTGAGACACATAGTTCCATACATTTTTGGACTCAGTTTCTGTGAATTTACTAACAGGTGTTAATCTCAGGTTCCCAGGTGCAAGCAGCTCCTCTATTTTTGCTCTAGTCAATCCCTTCAGCAAGTCTGGTTGAGCTTTCTTGTTAGCGCCGGTGATCGGGACACAAGCGCAGACCGCGGGATGTTCCGGTTCCAGGCGATTATTAGAAAGGGACAGGCAGTTCGTAAATCCAGGGACAGGCAGGGTTCAAAACACAGAGAGGCAATCCGGGGGCAAATCCAAAGACGAGAGTTAGGGAGAACAGGGTCCGGAATCAGGCAGGTGGGTGGCAGCGATCAGATCCAAACGGCAGGCAGGAATCGTGGTCAGGAAACAGGCAGGATCGGCAATGAAGTAGTAAATCACAAAAACAAAGCGCAGGGACGAGACAGGTGAAACACACTGCAACGAACTAGCAACAAGACAGAGACACGCAGGGAAGATATAGGGCTGGGGTAACAAGGAGATGGGAAGCAGGTGAGCAGGCAGGCAAGTGCAGGCAATAAGGGAATCAGGTGGGCGGGGACCCGGTGGGGAGCAGGGCGGGGCAGGAACACAAGGAAAACAAAAGCACAAGGACAGGGAAAACAAAAGCACCGCAGCTTAAGGGGGCGGAGCCCTGACAGTACCCCCCCCCCCTACGGACGCCTCCAGGTGTCACAGCGGGTTCGCCAGGGTGCCGGCGGTGGAAGTCCCGGATCAGGGCCGGATCCAGGATGTCCCTGGCAGGAACCCAGCTCCTCTCCTCGGGACCGTAACCCTCCCAGTCCACCAGGTATTGTAGACCGCGCCCCCGACGCCGAACTCTCAGCAGGCGGCGCACGGTGTGAGCTTCTGCTCCGTCGATCAGGCGGGGCGGCGGAGGAGCCCGGGGAGCTGGGCAGAGACGGCTGCGGACGACGGGCTTGATCTTGCAGACGTGGAAGGTGGGGTGAACACGGCGAAGAGAGAGCGGGAGCTTCAGCCGGACCGCCGTGGGGCTGATAACTTTAGCGATGGGAAAGGGGTCGATGAAGCGGGGAGCCAGCTTGCGGGAGTCCACCTTGAGGGGAAGGTCCCAGGTGGAGAGCCACACTCGCTGACCCTGGCGATAGCGGGGTGCCTGGGAGCGGTGGCAGTCAGCAAACCGCTTAGCCCGAGCCGAGGAGCGGAGCAGTGCAGTGCGCGCGCGTCTCCAGGTGCGACGGCAGCGCCGCACAAACACCGTTGCCGAGGGGACCCCCACCTCCTCCTCCTGGGCCGGGAATAGGGGAGGTTGGTAGCCCACACAGCACTGGAAGGGCGATAGCCCCGTGGAAGCAGAGGGAAGGGAGTTGACGGCGTATTCGACCCAGGGGAGGTGCTGGCTCCACGCCAACGGCTCCCGAGATGTCAGGCATCGTAGCACCGTCTCCAGCTGCTGGTTGGCCCGCTCGGTCTGGCCGTTGGACTGGGGGTGAAAACCGGAGGACAGACTGACGGTGGCCCCCAGTAACCTGCAAAAAGCCCTCCAAAAGTTAGACGTGAATTGGGGCCCTCGGTCGGACACCACATCGGAGGGTAGACCGTGCAGCCAGAACACCTGGTTTACGAGCAGCTGAGCGGTCTCCCTGGCGGAGGGCAGTTTGGGTAAGGGGATGAAGTGCACGGCTTTGGAAAACCGGTCCACGATGGTGAGGATGGCGGTGTTACTGTTGGATGGGGGCAGGCCAGTAACGAAGTCCAGGGCGATGTGGGACCAGGGCCGTCTGGGAACAGGCAGGGGTTGCAGCAGACCGGCGGGAGGTCGGGTGGAGGTCTTGCTCTGGGCGCAGACCGAACAGGCGGCGGTGAAGCTCTGGATATCCTCCATCATGGTGGGCCACCAAAACCGCTGGCCAATGAACGCCGCCGTGCGCCAGGCTCCAGGGTGGCCAGCGAGCCTGGATGAATGCCCCCACTGCAGGACCTGGGAACGGACAGACTGGGGAACAAAGAGGCGGTTAGGGGGACAAGAGCTGGGACCCGGCTCGTTCTGGAGGGCGGTGCGGACGGCGGTCTCAACGTCCCAAAGCGCCGCGGCGACAACGCATTGTGCTGGCAGGACGGTGCTGGGCTCCTGGATGTCTTCGGCCGGAGTGTGCAGGCGTGAGAGGGCATCCGGCTTACCGTTCTTAGAGCCCGGACGGTAGGACAGGGTGAAATCGAAGCGGGGAAAAAAACAGGGACCAGCGAGCTTGTCGGGGATTCAAGCGCTTAGCCGATCTGACGTACTCGAGGTTTTTGTGGTCAGTCCATACCAGGAACGGAACACTCGCCCCCTCCAGCCAGTGCCTCCACTCCTCGAGCGCCAGTTTGATGGCCAGTAGCTCCCGGTCGCCGATGTCGTAGTTGCGTTCGGTGGGAGTGAGGCGGTGGGAGAAATAGGCGCAGGGGTGGAGCTTGTTGTCTGCAGGCAAACGCTGGGACAGGACAGCCCCCATTCCCACATACGAAGCGTCTACCTCCACCACGTACTGGCGAGCAGGGTCAGGTTGGGTCAGGACAGGCGCTGAGGTGAACCGAGCTTTCAAGTCGCGGAACGCCTCCTCGGCAATCGGAGACCAGGTGAACGCTCGGTTAATGGATGTAAGGGCGGTAAGGGGAGCCGCTACCGTACCGTAATTGCGGATGAAACGGCGGTAGAAATTAGCGAAACCAAGGAATCGCTGCAGCTCTCTGTGGGAGGTGGGACGAGGCCACTCCTCGACTGCACGAACCTTCTGCCGGTCCATACGGATACTTCCTGCCGTGATAACGAAGCCCAGGAAGGAAGTGGTGCTCTGATGAAAGGCGCACTTCTCCGCTTTCACGTAGAGGTGGTTCTCGAGCAGACGCTGGAGGACGCGGCGGACATGTTGTACGTGCTCAGGCAGGGAGCGGGAGTAAATTAAGATGTCATCCAAGTAGACGAACACGAACCGGTTCAGCATGTCCCGGAGGACGTCGTTGACTAAGAACTGGAACACGGCTGGTGAATTCGTCAATCCAAATGGCATGACCAAGTATTCATAGTGGCTAGACGGGGTGTTGAACACCGTCTTCCATTCGTCCCCCTCACGAATCCTGACCAGGTGGTAGGCATTGCGGAGGTCGAGTCTTGTGAAGATGCTGGCGCCCTGTAGCGACTCAAAGGCGGACGACAGAAGCGGCAGGGGGTAGCGGCTCTTTACCGTGATGGCGTTGATAATCTATTCAGGGACAGAGGGAGCTGTCCTTCCTCCCCACGAAGAAGAATCCGGCTCCTGCAGGCGAGGAGGAAGGGCGAATGAGGCCGGCCGCGAGGGACTCCTGGATGTATTTGTTCATGGCTTCTGTCTCTGGTGGAGACAAGGAAAACAGGCGCCCCCTGGGGGGGGGACGAGCCGGGCAGCAGGTCAATGGCGCAGTCATAAGGGCGATGAGGAGGCAACGAGGTGGCGCGGGACTTACTAAAAACCAGCTTCAGGTCCATGTACTCTGGCGGCAGTGCCGACAGGTCCGGGAAATCCTCGGGAGCTGAAGCAACCGGCGATACAGGGGCCACGGCGTCCCGAAGGCAGTGGGAGTGGCAGAAAGGGCTCCAGCCCAGGATCCGGTTACCCTCCCAATCGATGTGGGGGTTGTGTCGGGCTAGCCAGGGGTGACCCAGGACCACAGCGGCTTGCGGGGAACTGATGACGTTAAGCACGATCTCCTCGCGGTGGTTGCCCGAGACGAGGAAGTTCACCGGGGGAGTGGCGTGAGTAACGCGGACCAGAGGGGCCCCGGTGATCGCGTGGGCCTCCAACGGCAAGTGCAGTGGGATGTGGGGAAGGCGTAGCCGGGCTGCCAGGTCAGCGTCAATAAAACTGCCATCGGCCCCCGAGTTGATCAAGACGGAGACAGCGTGGCTCTGACCTCCGACAAGCAGGGTGGCTGAAAGCAAAGGACGGGTCTGAGGGGAATGGTGTAAAGGGGTGACGCTCACTTGTAATCCCCTCGCTACGGGTGAGCGTTGGCCCTTAGCCGGGGAGGTCGCCACGAAATGGCCAGGTTGCCCGCAGTACAGGCAGGACTGGGTGCTGATCCTCCGCTGACGCTCCGCGGGGGACAGGCGGGCGCGGTTGACCTGCATCGGCTCTGGAGCATCCGGGAATGGCGGTGCAGGGCCCCTGGCCGCCGTCACGAGAGGCTGATGACGGACAGGGCTGGGCAGGCTGCTGGTTGCTCTCTCCCGGCGTCGCTGCGACAGGCGCTGATCTACGCGGATGGCCAGGTCCACCAAAGTATCGAAGCTGGCAGGCAGCTCCCGAGTGGCCAGCTCGTCTTTGATGGGCTCCGCAAGACCGTGGAGGAAGGTGTCAAACTGTGCCTCCGCGTTCCACCCGCTGGTGGCGGCCAGGGTGCGAAAGTCAATGGCGTAATCCGACACTGACCGGCCCCCCTGGCGGATCAGCAGCATCTCCCTTGCTGCCTCGCGGCCCTGCCGGGAGCGGTCAAACACCCTCCTCATCTCCTCAGCAAAGGCTGTGTAGGACTGACAGAAGGGAGCACCGGCGTCCCAGACTGCGGTACCCCACTCCCTAGCGCGGCCTGTCAGCAGGGTGATGACGTAGGCGATCCTCGCCCGGTCTGTGGGGAACATGGAGGGTTGCAGTTCAAACACAAGGGAACACTGAGAGAGAAACGAGCGGCAGGTACCAGGATCCCCCGCATATGACTCGGGGGGTGGCAGCCGGGGCTCCCGACTGGGAGACGTGGGCGGGACCGGCGGAGAGGCAGCAGCGGGCGGAAAAGGGCGATTTTCCTGACTCAGCTGCAACTGCTGCAACTGAGCAGTGACCCCGACGAGGCTGGTGGAGAAGCCGTTAAGGGACCGGCTGATGGAGTCCAGCTGGCTCTGGTGCCCCCCCAACAGAGCACCTTGAAGCTCCGGGGCTGCCCTCAGCTGTGGAAGGTCTGCTGTGTCCATGCTGGCTAGTTTGTTCTGTTAGCGCCAGTGATCAGGACACAAGCGCGGACCGCGGGATGTTCCGGTTCCAGGAAATTATTAGAAAGGGACAAGCAGTTTGTAAATCCAGGAACAGGCAGGGTTCAAAACACAGAGAGGCAATCCGGGGGCAAATCCAAAGACGGGAGTCAGGGAGAACAGGGTCCGGAATCAGGCAGGTGGGTGGCAGCGATCAGATCCAAACGGCAGGCAGGAATCGTGGTCAGGAAACAGGCAGGATTGGCAATGAAGTAGTAAATCACAAAAACAAAGCGCGGGGACGAGACAGGTGAAACACACTGCAACAAACTAGCAACAAGACAGAGACACGCAGGGAAGATATAGGGCTGGGGTAACGAGGAGATGGGAAGCAGGTGAGCAGGCAGGCAGGTGCAGGCAATGAGGGAATCAGGTGGGCGGGGACCCGGCGGGGAGCAGGGTGGGGCAGGAACACAAGGAAAACAAAAGCACAAGGACACAGAAAACAAAAACACCGCGGCTTAATGGGGCGGAGCCCTGACATTTCTGCTGTACAGAAAAGTCATGAATAGGAGAGTATGTTGCAGGGCATGTCTCAGCAAAGGGGGTGGATAGGGGGGTCTTAACTCCAATGCCCTGGTAACCACACGCCCTATTCAGAACCTGGCAAAAAAGGTCCAGGGTCTGGCCTGTGATACATCCATACAACCCTTTAAAGCAGGGGTCTCCAACACGTCACCCACGAGCTACCGGTAGCTGGCTGCCTGTTTTTGAGTAGCTTGCCAAAAGGTTCACAGATTATGTACAAAAACATCCGACAACAAAAAAATGCATCATGGAAACCTCTTCCCATTTCAGTCCAATCAGATACACAGATGTCCCACCCCCCTCCAACACAAAGTGATATCAGCTGTCAATCAAATAAGTTACGCTGTTGTCAACTTTGTCAACAAGTCGTCACGTCAGTTACGCTGTAGGCTAGCTACTGAGGTAACTACTGAGTTAAAGCAAAGAATTTGGTGGTGTTAGCAAGCCAGTTTAGCTTATAAAATAGCCAGACTTATGAGGAACAAAGAAAGTGGCCAGGCCAAAAAAAGCAGAAAACATACTATTTCCATGAGAAATGGGAATGCAAGTTTTTTGTTTTGTTTTCCCATGAATGTGAAGGATAAGCATGTGTGCCTCATCTGCAGTACCAGCGTTTCAGTCGGTAAAAGATGTAACGTTCAGCGCCACTTCAGGGACATTCTAAAACTCTTAACGTGAAAAGGCTTACCGTGGCTTAATGTTTCAACACAGCAATCAGTGATCACCAAATTTCTTGTCTTCCTCTCCATTGACGCCCATTATAAGGAAAAGGCTTAACGTGGCTTACTGTTCCAAAATAGCGACCAATGATCACCAAATTTCTCTTGGACATGTCTTGTCATAAACACTTCCACCTGTCAAAAAATCAAAACCAAAATCCTATGAGTATGGATGTTATCTTACTTTAAGCATTTTCCTCTCCATTGATGCCCATTATGAGGAAAAGGCTTAACGTGGCTTAAAGTTCCAAAATAGCATCCAATGATCACCAAATTTCTTGTATTAATGTTTTCTATGACTTTGATGTAAATTTAAGATGTTTTGATATATTATATGGGCTTGACACATTGAAATTTGAAACACATGGATACAGAACATACATTTGACATGCTATTGATGTGAATTTAAAATGTTTTTTATCCAAAACATGAGCTTTGGATATTGACATTTGATACATATATATACAAAAAGTAGCTTAATTCAGCTGGTTAATGTGAATGTTTTGATATGTTATGTGAATTAATGTGATTAATATAAGACATGAGTAGCTCTCGGCCACTTTCATTTTTCAAAGTAGCTCTCAGATGAAAAAAGGTTGGAGACCCCTGCTTTAAAGCAAAGCCTAGAAACATGGCATTTAAATGTATACTAAGATCAGGGATGGTTTTCCCTCCTTTTTTGCCGATCTATACATTATACTCCTGCCCAATTTTTAATGTTTCCCATCCCATATGATTTGGAAGATCAATTTCCAAAGGGTTCTCAAGCACTTTATAGGTATCAGATAAGTAGTAGCCAAGAAGGTCGAGGTAGGTAAGACTTCGGCCTTAACTACCAGGATTCTCCCACTCATTGTAAGGTCCCTTGATTACCATGACAAGAGTTTGGATTGGATGACATGGAAGTTATTCTCCCAATTCTTCATACCACATCTACCTCCAAAATAGATGCCAAGTATGTTAATAACTTCAGGTTGCTCAGACAAGCCAAAATCCATTTTCTCTTCATGCCAATGACTATACATAATTTCACTTTTCCTACTATTAATACTGTGGAAAAGGACCACATATTCAGGGTTGTTTGAGAGCAACTGATTTGCGGACCAATTGTGTTGGAAGTGCCTTTATGTCTGTCTCGGGAGCATGTCACTTGTTCTGTGGTAGACTAGTACAACAGGCAAACCCCTCTCACAGAGCAAAAGTTATTTGTTTGTTGTGGGACTTTTACTGTCGTTCTGACTCACATGGGCCATTGTGTCACTTTGCTGTTAACGTGTGCATTCAGAGACAAGTACAGTGGTTATAAAAAATCTACACACCCTTATGAAATTGCAGGTTTTTGAAATGTAAAGACAGAAATAACAACAATGTAAATGTCAGACTTTCCATCTGTAATGTGATCTTCCAACAAACAAAAATCCAGAGAAAAAAACAAATAGTTCTCAGCCACATTGCTCTCGGGGGGAGACAAAGCACCCATTTTGGTGTCGGTTCTGAGTGCGGGACACCACTTGTCAAGTTTGTGCCTCCCTCCCCTGCCCTATGAGCATCCCTGGCTTGATTTGAATACGACATTGGACAATGACATGTGATCTTCTGCCCCACATAAGCTGCAGCAGACAGCAGCCAGATGGTCCAAGGACCCACATTTCTGACATTCCTTTGGCTGGCCAGCATAGAATACAGAACCCTGGTATGAGTCCAGTTGGATACTAGAAGGAATGTGTAAAAGGATACCTTCTGCAAATGTCTTCAATCTAACCTGAAAAACAACATCCACCAGTCTTGACTCCGTCAGTGTCCTTGACTTCAACTGCACAGACATGTGCCAATGTTGGCCAGATGGACAAACTCTTCAAACATCAGGACGTGGAGCTCCCTCTTGGAAAGCGGAATCATCTCAATCTTCTGAAGGGCTCCTTTTGCTTTTGTTTTTTCCTTGAAAAAATGCTGATACGTTTCTCCAGCAGAACAGAAGGTATGAAAATCACTTCAAATATGTGGTTCCCAGGAATTCCAAAGACAAAATCCAGAGCCATTTTCACATATGAACACCGGACAAGGTCCGGAGAATCAGGTCCGGAACTTGGCTGGAATTGCCCTTTCACACATGTAGCACACAACAGGAGATTGTCCGTGACAGATGCATTCACACCTACTGGAAATACTCCGGTTTGGTTTAGGTGAGGGGCGGCGCCTAGGTAGAGCATGCAGGAGGCAGGACATGACGCAAAAAGTACACTGCAGAAATCGCAGTGGCTGTATTCAAAACCGCCTACTGCGTGCTGTGTACTGCATACTACACAAGTATATACTGTGTACTGCATGCTATTTTTCAGTGTAGTACCCAGTATGCGACCATTAATAATTACATTTGTAGTATTTTACATTGTCACTTGAAATCATTGCGAGTTTATAAACATCCAGATTTCCTTGTGGTATTTTCCAGTTAGACGCCACTTGCATTCTCACGAGTGAGCCATCCAAATGGTGCTACCGGTACACATAATTTTTTTTATTAATTATACATTTATTATAACAGGAAGGTAAGTTTTTGTTGTTCGCTATGTAATGTTAGGTCACCAGTTCACCTATCTCACTATACCTTTCACTATTACTTTGCTACAGCTTAGCTAGCTACTAACCAGATAATAAACTACTCACCAACGTTATTGTTCATCGTAAGAGATAAGTTTTGACAGTATAACTATAGCTAACTATCTCTTTAACGATCATTGGACTCAAAATAGCATGTATTTGTTGGTATCCGCAATGTTAACGAAACAGTGGAAAGCAATATACAGGCACACAGAAAAGACTACGAGGCAGATGTTTGTATTCTTCCAGTTTCGCGCCAGTTGCATGATAGAAAGATAGAAACGTCATCGACACGCCCACTCACGGTGGATTCTCCTGAAAGTTACCTGCTCTATTCACACATGGGCTCACTCCGACATGAGACGGACTTTGTACTAGGGAGCTGGCAGAAAGAAGTCTGTCTCATGTCTGGTCCAACTGATTCGGACATTTGCGTTCACATACAGCTCCTCTGGGTAGGGGCCAGATACGTTCCGGCTTTCAGGGCATGTCTGAAAGGGGCTCAGATGAGCTGTTGAAAAATCGAGTTCCTGCTGAAGAATTTGACAGCTGAAAAGAAGATTATCCATTCTCAAATGTTTTTGGAGCTCAAAATGCACAGCATTTCTTCTCAGCCCGAGGTTGCCATGTTGAAAAATTAATGGAGTATCAAAGCAGAGAAAAAGTGGAAGCTAAAAAAACAAATAGCAGCATTGATCTCATGCAGCTGTAGGGATTTTTCCTTCTTGTGAAGTAAGACTCGTAGTTCCAAAGTTTAGGTTAATAGCAATTTAATAACAAAGCAAACTTAAAAAAAACTAGTATTTAATTACAGTATGAAACATACTGGATAAAAGCAAGGCAAATCAATTACAAAATTATTTTTTATGGGTACAAGCTTTTATACCCAAAACCTGAAATAAAATGCAGGTTCCTGTCTCTGATTGGATGGTAGAGAAACAAATGGACATTTATATATGTAAGGTTTTTGAGGCTCCTTCATCCTGCTCATGGGAAGGGACAGGGGTATCGCACCTCATAGAGGAAAAAAGGGTGTGGTGTGGAAGGCATCCAAATAGTCATTGTCAACATCAAGGCATGCCAATCAACTCCCTTTGTCTCTAACCCCCTTGATAATTGAATTAGTTTTGATTGTATCAGGAGACCATCCAAGAACACTGAAGCATCTTTTTATTAATATATCAGTGAAGCAGTAAAGGCATGTCTAAAATTCTAAACAAGAACAGTTAAGAAGAGGAAGCAGGATCACAGTTCCCAAGTCCACTTATTATAAACGACTTTGAGCTTGTTTTTCTGTAAAGTCACTTACAAATATTGGTAGTCGCGGGCTGCATGTTTTTCGCCTTGTTTCTAAAGTGTAGTTACTTATCTGGGCTTGCTCCATATCTCCTGTCTCCACTATACCTGTCTATTAAAGCGAAACTGCCTAGTTTGTCCTGATGCAGGATCCGTCCACAACCCCGTTCCCTCCGCCCCTCCCCTTCCCCATACAAATCAAAACAAGTCAAAATCGCGTGATTTTGCCCACTCTTGGAATGATGAGAAGCCCGGCATTTTGGGAATGAAGGGCTCTTTGTGGAAGGTATGGGTGAAGAAGGTCCTTAAGATAGGGAGGAGCAAGCCCATTTAAAGCCTTAAATGTGAGTAGAAGTATTTTAAAATCAATCCGGTATTTAATGGGTAGCCAATGGAGAGAAGCTAGAACTGGGGTAATGTGCTCAAGGCATTTAGTTCTAGTTAAGATACAAGCAGCTGCATTTTGTCCAAACTGAAGGGGTTTTAATGAGACATTTGCACATCTTGACAAGGGGGCATTACAGTAGTCTAATCTGGATGTTACAAAAGTGTGGATTAGCTTCTCAGCATCATTAATTTGGCTATGTTTCTCAAATGAAAGAAGGCTGTCCCAGTAGTGTTAGTTATATGTGTTTCAAAAGAGAGCTCAGGATCAATAACAACACCAAGGTCTTTGATAGCTGCACTCGAGGCAAGGGAGACACCGTTAAGGTCTAGTGTAAAATGAATGAATTTGCTCCTGATTGAATTTTGGCCAACAAACAATATTTCGGTTTTGTATGAGTTAAGGAGGAGAAAATTTTGGGCCATCCATTTCTTTACATCTGTTAGGCAGGCCTCCATGTTTGATATATTTTAAGGGACATCAGGTTTGACTGATACGTATAACTGAGTATCATCCGCATAACAGTGAAAGCTAATGCCATGTTTATGGATGATATCACCAAGAGGCAACATGTATAACAAGAAGAGCAGAGGCCCATGCACAGATCCTTGTGGTATACCATATCTTACTCTGGAATGAGCGGAAGATTCATTGTTAATGAAGACAAACTGATATCGTTCTGATAGATAGGACCTAAACCAGGATAGAGCCTGTCCACTTATGCCAACCAGGTTTTTCGAGGGGGTCGAGGAGGATACGATGATCGATGGTATCAAAGGCTGCACTTAAGTCTAGTAGCACAAGAAGAGAGATACAGCCATTGTCACAGGAGAGTAGAAGATCGTTGAGCACTTTCAGAAAAGTAGCTTCCGTTTGTGATGAGGTCTAAACCCAGACTGAAAAACTTCCAAAATGTTGTTAGAGTGTAAAAATGCACAGAGTTGATTTGACACTGCTTTTTCCAGGATTTTTGAGAGGAATGGAAGATTTGAGATGGGCCTGTAGTTTGACAGGTCATTGGGATCTAGAATGGGCTTCTTGATAACTGCTACTTTGAAGGACTGAGGTGTGTGTCCAGACATAAGGGAGGCATTGATAAGATTTAATAACAGTGTGCCAATTGCTGATAGTAGCTGTTTTAGGAAGCTAGTTAGTATGGGGACTAGTTGGCTGGTAGAGTTTTTAGATGAATTGAAAAAAGAAGAAAAGTCGCTAGATTCAATGGGTATAAAAGAGTCAAGGCACGAGGCAGGCTTAATAGACATACCTACTCTGTCTGGGACGAGCCTGGCCAGGCAGAAGGCGGAAGTCGATGAAACTTTTTTTATATTGTGTCTCTTATCTTTATGATTTTACCATCAAAGAAGTTCATAAAGTCATCGCTACTATAAGTTAGTTGTTGTTCGCTAGCTGTCTAGCTCTGCTGCATAGTGACGCACTGTGAAGACAGCATAAAGAAAGAAATCAGGTATGGCTTTCTGATCAAGAAATTCGTAGAATTAAAGACTAAAAAAGACAGATTGGAAAGAGACCACAGAAATGAGTAAAATAAAATAAAAATAAAAATAAATAAAATATTTATGAAAATAAAAGTATTCATTAAATCAATTTCTATTTTAATTTTAGAGACACTCTTTACTTTAGAGGCAAGTTGCAGCTGCAGTCGGGTTTCAGTGCGGAGACACCAACTGCCCTTAACATTACCTCATAGTATAAAGAAAGACAACAAAACAAGGGAATCCAAGAAATTAGAAATTATTATTGACAAGGACATACTGTGAAAGAAATGTGTGAGGAAATGCACAAAGAAGTAGATGTCGATAAAGACCAGATCCGGGCATCTCTAGGCTTGATTATAGTAGATTTGTATATAGTCTTTTATGGAATTCAAAGCTGTATTAAAACTCTTGGTACAGGTAACTTGTATTTTTAAAAAGACCAATAAATTCCTGGCTTTCCTTAATGACTCTTTAACACAGTTTACTACAGCCCAACACATGCTGCATTGATCATGAATGCCTTGTGAGTTTGTTAATCCTTACATGACATTTAAATCGATTGTTGGGGTACAAAGTAAGTTAGCCAGCCACCTGTCAAATTCTGACCACACACTGTGGGCATGATAACATGACCGGAAAAGGTTTTATGGCATTCCTGGGATATTTGTCAAGCCAGGCCCTATGCTTGTTAAAAAGATAAATGTTCATATTTTGCCAGGCTACCACACAGTCTACCTCCTTTAAAATACAGACTGGGGTCAATTTGTTTTTATCTGGTGACGGTATGTTGCCAGTTTGCTTCCTAGTTAAATTTCCCTTCAAACATTGTTGAAGCTTTATGTTTCTGTAGAAACAGTTTGACTACTTCATAAACACATGGACATGTCTTGGCGTAGGGGATGTCAAGGGAACTGTGTTTGCCCCAGACTAGTTCTACAGTATGGCCAACCCAAAATCTGGCAAAGAAGGACCACAACCGAGTCACTGGGGGAGAGAGACAAGAAACTAGAATGGGAGTTAAGAAGATAGCCTGTAACTTGGCATCTTTTCAATGTCTTTAACACTTTGGATGCCAAATATTTTCATTGTAAGACTCTTGTAAGACTTTCCAGTTAGCATAGAATATTTTGCTTTTGTCTCTTAATATTTGCCCAAGAGGCCCTTGCAAACTGTTCACACATATTTAAGGTTTTTACAGTTGATGTGTTGTCAGACAGCAGGAGTGTAAGGTCATCCATATATAGAGACAATTTGGCCTCTTTACCTCTGCTTCCTCTACCTCTGCCACATGTGTTTGTCTCCTTCCTGAGTGGAGCATCTATGGGCTCCATTACTAAAATGAACAAAAATGGGGACAACGGACAACCTTGGCACGCACCAGAGGATCCTTACATAACACATCAAACCAAGCTTTAAAGATTGGCCAAAAGTTTAACAGAGAGAATTTTCTTACATAGTTGTGGTCAATTTTGTCAAAGGCCAAGAGAGAGTCTGTGGTCTTCTGAAAAGAGGAAAACATCCCTTACAAGAGCTAGATTGTCAGACATTGATCCCCTCGGTACACCACAAGTGTACTCTGGACCCACAATCCTATCTACTATGGATTGAAGGTGAAGAAAGAGGGCTTTAGACTTTTGTGTCTACTCCAAAAAGACTTAGGGGATACCAGTTTCTTAAAAAATCTTTTATTACCTTTCTTGTACAGCAAAGATATTGTACTCTTTCTAAGGGACTCTGGTAATTTCTTCATATCCAAACTTTCACGATAGACTTCTAGTAGAGATGCTTTTAACAAGTCCGAAAAAGTGCAGTAAAACTCCTTTAGCAACCCATCGGGACCTGGTGCCTTACCGTTCTGCATACTCATCATGGCCTTTGTAATTTCACAAACTGAATCTCTGTCTAAGAAAGTCTGTTCTCGTTGCTGAGAGTACTGTCCAAATAGGTGCAAAGGAGGTTAATCATCTCTGTGTTGCTTTCCTCGCCTTTGTACAAGGATGAATACAATTCCTGAGCAAGATCTAATATTTGCTGAGGATCTGCTATTACCTCATCATTGTGTAAGAGAGGTACCGGTACATTTCACCTGTTGGTTAGGCCTTTAAAATATTCTCTGATGTCTTGTGTGCTGGTGAACTGGGTGAGTTTGACTGGCCTCTAAGGATAGTGCAGCATTCCTTAAGTAGATCAAGTCTAGACAAAGTGGATGTCTGCTAGTTCACATGAGTGAACGCTCCCTTCTGTGCCCTCAGGTCCATATTACAGTATTTTACAATTGCTCCTACTCGTTGTTCACAACAGACTTTCAGTGTGTAAGGCTCTTAAGGCAAAGAGCTAAACTGACTCATAAAATTCTTAAGACACAAAATGCTTAAATACAAAGTGCAAAACTCGAAATCACATTCGAAATTCTCAATGCATTCATATTCTCAATATCTAATATTAGTACTATGATCAAATGCTTACTACTCCAGATCACTAAATGAAAATGGTAGTTTTCTCTTGGGCAACATGGAGCAGGACAAAACAGCTGGTATTGAAGGACATGACAGTGCTCATGGACTCCATTTCATTCATTTTGCTTTGTACAATCTACAGGATTTTGATCCGAAAGTCCAAATCTATGTATTATTTACATCATCAATGAGTAAAAGAAATGCTTAGTCTACATAACTTCAAATACTTAACTGCATGTAGGTTACAAACCTTTCACTCATTCCTATCTAAATCTGCAGAAATGACCACCATTTACTCTGTTTTGATGAGAATGCATCAAAAATCATGGCTTAAACACCAGCAATGATTAAATTTTAATGATGAACATATTACGTTACATTACATTACTTCATTTAACAGACGCTCTTATCCAGAGTGACCTCCAAATAAGTGCATCACTATGCTAAGAGTAGTTATCGTGAAGTATTACAAGAGATCAGTAAGATAGTAAGTTAAGTGCTAAGATAGTGTGGAGTGCTTTTTTTTTGAAAATAGGGATGGATAGGATAGATAGATAGAGAGGAAGGTACACTACAGATACAGCTTGAAAAGATGAGTTTTAAGTTTTCTTTTGAAGCCAACCAGGTTGGCTTCAAAAGTCTGTTGTCCGAGTCTTGGCAGGAAGCTCATTCCACCAGTGTGGAGCCAGTACTGAGAAGAGGTGGGTTCAAGAGATGTTGCCCTTCGGAAAACAGAGGCAACCTGAGGCAGCAGAGCACAGCACTCTCACTGGCTTGTAGGCCTTGATCATGTCCTGTGACCATGTCCCATTTTGAACCTTAGTTAAAGTTTATCATTATTCAGCTGATGTATGGGTTAAGCACAGAACTGAAAGGTAGTTTTTCTGTTATATACCTTTAAATGGGTTTGTAGAGTATGCTATGTCAGTTGTTGCCTTAGATATAATTGGTTCAACATATTATAGGCCAAGCCCCTTTTGATTGGGAGAGAAGAGTATGTTAATTAGATGGAAAAAAGGAGAGAAAAAATGGGCAGTTAACGAGTTTGTGCATCAAGAGGGGGGTGAGCATACAGTTTTTCGACCATGTCTGTATTCTTTGCTCGAACAACCTAATAACAAATAAATAAGGACGCAGTCAAATCGGCAACACAGAGCAAAGCGAACAAACTAAAGAATTGAATAGTTTCTGGAAGGATCGATTCGAGTTTGTGTTCAATGGATGCAATGTGTCTGCTACTGAGTGGAAATGGGACTGGCAACTGTGATCTGAATTGTTGTGAACAAATTGAAAAGGTTACGTGAGTGATAAACCACCTTTTCGAATTAACTTGTGACTCCAGATACCTTTTAGTTTGCTAAAGGACATGTGCTAATTTGGAATTGGAAACTAGAAGCTGCCATATATCCTGTATCTATTGGGTAGGTGACCCATTAAGTCCCTTAAAGGTTAGCAGCAACGTCTTGATCTTGATCCTCGCTGCAACCGGCAGCCAGTGAAGGGACTCAGAGAAATGTGTCGCATGGGCCTGCTTTGGGAGGTTGAATGTCAATCAGGCTGCTGCGTTCTGGATAAGCTGCAGTGGTCGGATGGCATATGCTAGGAGGCCAGCAAGCAGCGAGTTGTAGTAGTCCAGATGTGACAGGATGACAGTCTGGATCACAACTTGAGCTGTGTATTTGAAGAGGTGTGGTCTGATCTTCCTAATGTTGAATAACAGGAATCTGCAGATCCTGGTTGTGGGTGCAGTATGCTCTTTGAAAGACAGATTGCTGTCCAAAGTTACCCCTAGGTTTTTGGCAGCTGTTGTTGCCATTGCCTTTGCATTGTCAACGCAAATTGAGAGGTTCCTTGGAGGGGACATGCTGGCACATAGAGTATCTCAAGCCCCTTTCAGACACGCACTGAAAGCCAGAACTTATCTAGCCATTACCCGGGAGAAGCTGTATGTGAGGACGCAAATGCCCGAATTAGTCGCACTGGACATTTGACGGACTTCTCGCTGCCAGCTCCCTAGTACAAAGTCTGTCTAATGTTGGATTAAGTCCATGTGTGAATAGAGCAGGTTGTGTTCTGGAGAATCCATGGCGAGCAAGTGGGCGTGTTGATGACATTCCTATCATTAGACTGGCGCAAAACCGGACGCCAACGAAGATGTCTAACTGGAGAGATGACGAGATTCGGGAACTTCTGTCGGTAAGGGCCGACGCTGAAATCGTCAAACAAATGCAAGGAATGGCAAGAGACTCGGTTGTTTATGACCAAATTCCAAGCTGGCTACGTGCCCATGGTGTAAACCAAGCCAAGGTGCAGGTGAAGAGCAAACTAAAAGCACTCAAAAGGCAGTACCATCAGGTCATTGATCACAATGGCTGGAGTGGAAATGACTGCAAAACATGGTGCTACTTTAGTTTGTGCGAGGCTATATGGGGTTCGAGTCACTCGACAAACCCTGTGGCTTTGGGCGGGAGCATGGAGATGGCCTCCACCTCAAGAAGCCCAGAGATGCCATCTACCTTGAGTTGCCCCGAGACGCCAAACAGCGACACAGAAGAGCAGACTCCAGATGAAACTACTGATGTGTCGATTGATGATTTGGTTTTAAGTACAGGTAAGATTATATTTGTCCTTTATTGCTCGTATTTATTTGTGTAGCCTAACTTCTTGGATGATACAGAGCACAACAGAAGTAATGGATAATGGCTAACAATGCTAGCTGGCTTTGTAACTACTGTTAAACTAATGTCATTCTTGTTGCTATTGTTAGAGTCGTTGTGTTGTTCTCCACCTAAGAAGAGGAGGAGGAACCAGACACATTCGGAAAGGCTTTTTGCAGAGATGAGGGACATGGATGGACAAGGACAAGGACTTCAACGAGCGAGAACGGCTTCGGTTGTTGGAGCAGCGCGGGCACGAGGAGCGGGTACGGAGAGAGGCACGGGTGGAGATGGCCGTTCTTCAGGACATGACTAATTTACTCCAACAAATGGTCCAGTCGGATGCCTGCCACACACCCTCAATACCCTCAATATCCTCACTACCCTCAATACCCTCACTCAACACATACTTCCTGGAGTCAAGACCCATCTTACCCCCAGGACCAGGGGCAGGGACCTACTTTCACTGACCTCTGAAAGACTGTTTACAGAAAGACAATGTTTGCCACCCTTTTGATGGCATACTGTTTTTGTTAAATCAGTTTTACTATTTGTGTGATTTTATTCTTATTATTACTGTATATATTGTTTTCTAGGTATATTGTTATATTGTATATTTTTCATACTGTTTTTATTATATATTCTTATCTAAGCATATTTCATTTTTGTATTTGGACCAAAAATAAACAATACTGTTATTGTGACTGATTAGTAGCTGGTGTGTATGAGTCATGTGTGTACATACATATATTGCAAAATGTGATATGTAAGCTACAGTGTTTCTCAATCCTGGTTCTGGAGACCCCCTGCCCTGCATGTTTTAGATGTTTCCCTGCTCCAACACACCAGATTCAATTGAACAATGATTGAGAAGCACTGAGCTAGGACACCATTCAATAGAAGAGGGTCAACAACAGCAAATAGTGTACGTTGAAGGAACTTTATTTAAAAATCAGACGGAGCTTTTTTTAAAGAATGCTCATCATTGCCCCTCATATCCTTTGTGTGCTACCTGTCTGGGGTGCATGAAAGACTTCTGTGTCAGGCTCTTGTGGGAGGTCAGTAGCAGCATCAATGTTCCACTCAGGCAAAAAGTTCTCTTTGTTTATCTCGCAAACATTGTGCAGTATGCAGCAAACAGTAACAATGTCAGGAATTATGGAAATATCCACATCATTGCGCTTGGCAAGGCACCTCCAACAGCCCTTCAAATGTCCAAATGCATTTTCAACTACCATTCGAGTAGAGTTTAAACAGTTTAAACTGCGTCTCCCATGAGATGGATGGGTACCTCCACACCGTCCACAGTCATGGATTTCTGTGCAGAACAATATAATACAGATAGGTTTGTTCTAGGTTAGATTGTTACATACTATATCGAGGTGCTGGTGGAGAAACACACACAGACACATGTGTGGTGGACCTACATACTGTACATAGCCATTCACAAGATATGTGTTTTGCAGATCAGTGAAAATGCCGAGCTGGGCTGCAGCCTAGGAAAGTCATTGTTGATACGTACCTCACGGGGAAACAAGTAACCATCTTGCTTTTCAGCCATCTTGAAGATAGGAGAGTTGCAAAGCACTCTTGCATCATATGTTCGACCAGGCCACCCCACGTATATATATATCTGTGAAGCTGAACAAAAGAAAACACCATGAGCAAAACGTACCACATTCCAGCAGTTAATATTTAGCTACAATTATAACAGAGCTAATATTTAATACATATTATATAAATAATAATAATTTTACCAGAAATTGTGTTCTACAACCCCTTGCAGTACAATGGAATACCATCCTTTCCGATTTTAATAAGAAGCTGGATCATTCCTCAGAGCAATAACAGGAATGTGGCTTCTGTCACACCAAAGAACAGTGGCCACTCCCCGACGCGGTTCAAGTGGTTTTCGCCATCGTGTAATCTTTCGTGTTAGGGCGGGTTTCACCAGACGTAACACATACTCAAACGTACACCGGGACATGTGAAAATGATGTCTCCACTGCACATTGTCAAAGTTCTGCAAAACATCTGCTCAGAATATTTCCCCGCTCGGTCTCTCACGCTTCCATATGGGCTTCTCATGCTACTGCTGGACACAGACCCAAAACACTGCAGCTTTCTTTCTCCAGTGGGATCTTCGTGCACGGAGTGTAGCTGCTTCGTACTCTTTTCTGCATGCCTGTATATTGCTTTCCACTCTTTCACTGATATTGCAGATACGTCCAAATACGTGTAGTATTAATATCAACGCAAAAATGGTCATCATTACAGATGAGTCAGTAGCCTCGTCCGCTATCTTCAATGTGCTGTAAACAAAACACAGTGATTTCCACAGCATACTTTTTGCGTCACGTCCTGCCTCCTGCACGCTCTACGCAGGCGCCACCCCTCGCCTAAACCAACCAGAATATTTCCAATATGTGAGAACGCGTCTGACACAGACAATCTCCTGTTGTGTGCTACATGTGTGAATGGGCAACTCCAGACAATGTCGGCACCTGATTTTCATGAAAATGGCTTCAGTCTTGTTAGTGTTCAGTTTGAGCTGTTGCTTGTTCATCCAGCCCAAGATGTCAGTGAGACATGCTGATACTTGAGCAGTGATGTCCATCTCGGGAGGGAAGGAAATGAATAGTTGGGTGTCATCTGCATATGAATGATATGACAGGCCATGTGCTGCTATGACCTCTCCAAGTGTTCTGGTGTAGAGAGACAACAGCAGTGATCCCAGCACTGATCCCTATGCAGCGCCTGTCTTCAGGAACCGGAGCGAGGAGGTGGAGCCCTTCCAGGAGACCTGGTAGGAGCAACCTCTGAGGTAGGAGGAGAACCATTCCAGGGCCATTCCACTGATTCCGAGGGCTGACAGCTCAGACAGGAGGATATGGTGGTTGACCGTGTCAAAGGCAGCGGATAGATCTAGGAAGGACAGAAGAGAGAGGCAGCTTTTGCAGCTTGAAGTTCATTAGTGCAAGTGCAAGAAATAGCATTGACGTGCAAGAAATATATGTTAATATATGTCAAGATGTGTCTTGTATTCCTAATATATAAAATAAGTAATCATGCATATACTGTATAATACTATTATATGTTGCAAAAACACATAATTTGTACATTATTATTCTAGTTTTTAATAAAATTTTGGGAAAGTGCAAATGAATGTGACATACTTGGAATGTGTAATAAGTATTTTTCTCACATCAATTTTTCTACTTTTTATTACAAATATCAACATACATGAACATATGTTGCATTGTAATGTATTTTTAATTTCCATAATTCTAAACTAGGATTAAATGAATGCGGGGATTATGAGGGGATTCTTTTTTGTGTGGGATGTTAGTGTTTCATCATTGAGCAGATGACAGTAGTTTGCATGACAAAGCAGAGGTGCACTAGCATACACAGGCTGCATGACCAACAGTACTTACAGGAAACCTCACGCTGTAGATGAAGAGTGAACTCATCTTTTGAAATATGCCCCTGCCCCTTTAAATAGGCATGATATCATTTTTCTTTTTTCCAACTTTTCCCTGTTCAGCTCTGTGTGTGTGTGTGTGTGTGTGTGTGTGTGTGTGTGTGTGTGTGTGCGCGCGCATGTGTGAGTATTGTAAGTATATACAGCAGCCTGAAGTACAGAGAGCTGAAATATTCACCCTTCTATGGAACAGGAAAAACTTCATTGTCCCCCCTGAGGCTTGCAGGATGGATTCTACCTTATAAAAGAATGCAATGCTCCTGTGAATAATGCATTTTCATAGCAAAAAGGAAGGTGGCTGGCGATAAGGAAGCCAGTCGGTGGAGGAAACTGATTTACATGAGACGGTATCAAGTGGACATCAATCAAACCTGCTGAACCTGAAACTTCTGAAACAGATTGCAGGATTGAAGACAACAGTGGAAAGATCTTTTATTTTAAGTTCCTTCTTTTGGGTCAATCAAACCTAAGGCCACCTTTATTTTTTTTTCTTTTAACATTTAATTGCTATGACTGTAGCAGCATGTATTGCTGAATATGAGATGATGGCACATTTCCAGAATGAGTAAAGCCTTGGTTAGATGAAGTATCTGAGCATCAAAATGTCAAGTCACTGTGAAACTGCTATGAATGACCAAGGCATCGCTCCCTCATCTGGACTGCAACTCCCATAGGGCCATGCTTTGAGAGGTGTGGTGTTGTACAGGTTGACATGGGGTGGGCAGGGCCTGCCTCCACAGTGCAGCTCAGAGGCTGTCTTTGCCTCCACAGGATGACGGAGGTGATGAACACTCCTGAAGCCAGCATGGAGGACTTCAACCCTGGTGATCAGGGGATTTCGTTCCAGGTGAGTACCCCTACAGGACATGTGACACACACCATCTCTTAAACATACCTTGCTCACTTGGGTTGAGCTCAGCTTGACCTACTGCATGGTCACATCAGAAAGAGCAGCTTCTGCTTGATCAGCTCCATCTAATCAGATTCCCTCTCTTTTCTGTCTCCACCACAAATGCAGTCAATTCACAAATCTCTGCCCCCTGGTAATGAATTGGGTCTCCTTTTCTGTGCACCTCAAAAGCACATTCATTTGTATTTGAGAGAATGGACGTTGTGAGGAGTGCATAATCATTACTGAGCACTTTCTTTCTGAGAAGTGAGAAGGCTGTATTTTTGCTTGTTGAAAAGCCTCATGCTAAGCCTCATTCTGGCCTTCATCTATGGAGCAAACTGCCCACGCCAAGCCAGTAATTTTCCTGCCCAGCACATCAGTGTAGGGGAGACAGCTGTCTGCATTAACTCCAGGAGAGGTGCTTTGGAGATGATTAGAGGTATCATTAGTCACCTCTGTCTTTAGCATTCCAGAAAACCATCAAAAAGCTTCCAGCCAAAACAGAAGGGGTGTTATTCAGTAATGTGTGCCTGTGATGCTTGTTGCAGTGTTTGCACCACCATCTCATTTCAGGCCCTGTCTACAGCAAAGATGCTGTTAATTTCTTCCCATGAGCCTCTGTTTCTCTCTGTAAAGCTTCTGGCTGACTGTGAAGTGTAGAGATTAACTCCAGTCCCCACACACAAACACACACACATATACACACATTTATATGTACTGAATTCTCCTTGTGTACAGATCTTTCCAGAATCCCATGAGAGGTACCCAAAGCTGTCCAAACGCCTGCCGTCCATCGTGGTGGAGCCAACTGAGAGCGGTGATGTGGAGAGTGGGGAGCTACGGTGGCCCCCTGATGACCTCAGCGCGAATGATACCCCCAATGACGCCCAGCTTCCCTCAAGGCCACAGGCAGCAGGTAATGGTCCTGACCTGGGCGGGAGGGAGAGAGACAGCAAGGAAGGGGCGCAGCCCGTTTGCACACCTTACAGCAGGTGAGAGGTGCATGCCATCTCAGTGTGAGGAGGAGGGAAGAGAAGTGTAGACTCAGACTGTAACAGCTGGGCATAGGTACACAAGCCAACACAAGACAATGACACTTCTGCTGTGATTATGACTAGTGAAATGCTCCTGTGATCCTCCCCACACATGCAAGAAAGTAACCAATCACAGCAATGAATTCCAGTCCCTTAAGGCTCTGCTGAAGGTTATTCATGCTGAAGTAACAGTGTGTGTAGTATGCCTGAGGTACTGTAATTCCTGCCAGGCCATTTTGAGTTACAGTGGATGACCACCTGTTTGTGTCAATGTTCGCATCAGTTACCTCAGAATGGCCTTGCTCCTTTCTTTCTACAGCAATGTGACAACTATATGTAGTAAAAAATATATATATTACAATAAGATTTATCAGTTGTTGCCATTTATTGATGATTAAAAATGTATGTATATATCAGTGCAATTTTCTAAATATATATATTGAGTACATTTACATTTACATTTATTTATTTAGCAGATGTTTTATCCAAAGCGACTTACAAAAGTGCATGCAGTAAGTATAGCGACTGTACGGGGACAGGATGTGTACAGTTCCACAATGAAACAGTTCTCAGCTGAGAGCAAGGTCTGTTTGAGGACACAGTATTATCAGATTTGTACAACTACAGCGTATAGGGCAACTAATACGATACACCTTCAAACAGCAAACTTCAACAACTTCAAACGGCACAATGAGTGTCAGGGTAAAGGCGGCAACAAGAAACAATTTAAAAAGCACAGCAATGTACGACAGCACTGATTGGGGGTGGGTGGGGGGAGGGGTAAATTTTGAAATATTTAGAAATATGTATTCCTTAAATTATGAATTTGTTTCTTTTCACTTAAAGCACCTTTATAAAATACTATACCTTTACCAGTGCAGTAGTGTAATTTGTACTGTAATTTTTACAAATGAAACCTTTGGAGCCCATCTGCACAGCTGAATTTTCACAGAAGTAATTCAGATGATGTACCATACCCAGGTGAGCAGTGGTACCCATGATCCTCTGCTCCTGATGATCAAGCATTTGTGGTGTACCATAGAGGACCCAGTTTATGGCTGCACACAAGTGCTATTCTAAGTGTGAAAGCCAGAGTGGACTGAGGCCATCCACCGCTGAGCAGAAGGGAATCGGCGGAGGGCTGAGTCATACTTACCGAGTCACATTCTGCTGGAGCTGTGTTGAAGGAAGGCCAGGGTTGTGAAACAATTAGCTCTGGTGGTGAGCAGGACTTAAGGGGAAGAGGAAGAAGATTGAAAGGAGGGGTTGTTGTTTGTGGGTGGGTGGAAAGGCATGGCGTTAACAGGAGGGGTGTGTACAGAAGCTCCTGGTGGGGCTGTTGGATCCCAAAAAGTTGTGATATGTGTCCTTCAAAACGATCTTGTCCATGGATGTAATATGCTTAACCCTAACTGCAGCCACAAGCCCAAAAATCTGTCAGGAACATGGACCACAATTGCGGTCATTTGACCCCAAGTATGGCCAGCTGAGCCTATGCACAATTAGGAATAACCTCTGCCCACCAAAATACATTGTATGAATTTAAAAACCTAACCTTACCTCTATAGGTGGAATAGCTTGGTTGCGCGAACTGCACAAGTGGAGGAGAACTGACACTGGGCTCTTGTTACATAAGGGGAGAGGTGTTCTGAATTGTCTCTAGCAGCATGGCTGATTCATTCATTAGATGGAATCAACTTGTTTAGGAACAGCCCTCCACCCAGAGGGTGTATCCCTGTGTCTGATGCAGGTTCTCTCTTTATCTGTCCACCTATCTGTCCATCTGTCTGTCTGTGTGTCCCAGGTAAGGAGCAGCATCAGGGCAGTGAGGACACTTACGTGGTGGTGGGTGGGGACTCCAACTGAGACGCCACACCCGTCCCACTCCAGCTTTCACTGTGAATGTCTCTCCACAGAAAGAAGCATGTAGGAGGGGTGTAAGGGAGGAGGTGTGGCCTGTCTCCCTGCCCCAGAATGACCTGCTCACCTATGGGGGAGTCCTGCCCCCTTTCCTCTTGAGGGAGGGGGCAAGGCTCTGTAAAACTCTTGTCAGAAGCTTGTGTGTGCCAAATTATGGCAGTAGCTATAAATACTTTCTATGAACTTGTTTTATTCTGTTGTTTTTGTTTTTCTGTGTGCCAACATCTATCTAAACTACTAACCCCTTTTGCCATTTGTATTTATTTGTACTCTGCTCCTTGCTCACATTTACACTTGTGTACAAGTTTTTTCCAGATATCTGCTTATGACCACATTCTAGAACTTTGCTCCTTTGTGAAATTGTCATGAAATTTAAATGGACATAATATATGTTGTATAGAACTGAAAAAATAAGGATTATATTTATGTTGGTTAAGATGAATAATATACAACTCATATGTTAGGTAGCACCACTTGCCACCATGCATTGCCCAGCTGGATGGTACACATCACTCCTTGGCTGTCACTCAAACCCTGGAAAGGATAGTACACCTGAAATGTGTTGATATCACATTGTTGAATGCTTTTTACAATGCATGCATTTTTTTTTTTACAATATAGGCAACATGTATCATACATACAAATATTTGCATGTATACATGTACTGTTGTATAAGCTTTAGACACTTTCCTACACACCCTATGAAATTGCAGGTTTTTGAAATAACAATGTAAAGGTCAGACTCTTTCCATCTTTACTGTGACCTTCCAACAAACAAAAGAAGAGTTAATTATTAGGGAAAAATATATAAATGGATTAAAACTACAACACCCTGATTGCAGAAGTCTGCACACCCCGCCCAACTAATACTTTGTGGAAGCACCTTTTGCATTTATTACAGCAGCAAGTCTTTGTGAATAAGTCTCTATTAACTTTGCACATCTAGACTTTAGAATTTTATCCCACTCCTCTTTGCAAAAAAAATTCAAGTTCCTTCAAATTGCGAGGGGATGTCCTGTGTACAGCTCTCTTTAGGTCATTCCACAGGTTTTCAATGGGATTGAGGTCTGGACTCTGACTGGGCCTTCCCAAGACTTTGATTTTCTGAAGCCATGCCTTGGTCGACTTGGACGTGTGCTTTGGGTCATTATGTTGGAATGTGAAATTCCTCTTCATGTTCAGCTTTCTGACAGAGGCCAGCAGGTTTTGTGTCAAAATATCTTGATATTTGGAACTATTCATTATCTCATCTATCTTGACAAGAGCCCCTGACCCAGCTGAAGAGAAGCAGCCCCAAAGCATGATGCTACCACCACCATGTTTCAAAGTCGGTATGGTGTTCCTTCGATGATGAGCTTTATTGGCTTATATCTTTTATAGTTTAGGCCGAAAAGTTAAACCTTCTCGTCTCTCGTCAGACTGTAGCACATTTTCCCACATGGTTTGGGGTGACTGAATAAATCTTTTGCATACTTTAGACGGGCTTGGATGCTCCTTTTTGTAAGAAAGGGTTTCTGTCTTGCCACCCTACACCATAGCCCAGACATGTGCAGAATACAAGAGATGGTGGTCACATGCAAGGAGTGACCGGTACCTGCCAGAAATTCCTGTAGCTCCTTCAGTGTTGCTGTTGGCCTCTTGGTAGCCTCCCTGATAAGTTTTCCCCTCGTCCTCTCATCAACTTTGGAGGGATGTCCTGGTCTTTGCAATATCTCTGTGGTGCCACATTTTCTCCACTTACTGATGATGGTTTTGACAGTGCTCCATGGTACATCCAGTGCCTTCGATATTCTTTGATATCCCTCTCCTGATTGGTACTTTTCAACAATTAGCTCTTGCAGTTTCTTTGGCAACACTTTGTGGACCATGGCTCTCCCAGTAGGATGCAACCCCAAACATTCAAGAAAATCCTACAGCAGCTGACTTTAATCTGGGTTTAATCAGAATCACTCCCATTGATGACAGGTGTATTCACTTACAGGCATGATTTTGAATGTGATTGGTTAACTTTGAACACAGCTAGAGCCCCCATTATGAAAGGGTCTGCAGACTTATGCAATCAGGGTGTTGTAGTTTTTTTATTTAAAATGTTCCTAATAATTAACTTATTTGTTTTTTCTCTGGATTTTTGTTTGTTGGAAGACCACATTACAGATGGAAAAATTCTGACATTTACATTGTTGTTAGTTCTGTCTTTACATTTCAAAATCCTGCTATTTCATAAGGGTGTGCAGACTTTTTATATCCACTGTATGTGTGTGTGTGTGAGAGAGAGAGAGAGAGAGGGGGGGGGGGGGGGGAGAGAAACTAAATTTGGATACAATTTGGAAATAAAGAAAGCATGGAGGAAAGGAAAACCAGTGAGTGAAATGGATCGATTTTCGAGGTGTGCCGCTTGAAGCGTCTAGAGCACAGAGAAACACCCAGGACTGGGAGAGACATGGGTGATGCTTGATAGCGTTCTTAAGAAAGAGAAGGGAGATGAGCAGAGAATCATCACCTGATGTCAGCAAGTGTTACATTTGCCTTTTCTTTCTAGGTGGTCAGATTGTGCAGGTGCGTGATTATGCGTGAGTAGCTTTTTAACCGCTGTTGCTATGGTGGATCTTGTTGCGAATGCATTTTAGGTCTAGTGTAAAAGCAAAACAGACCACTCCACACTTTCCCTGCATAGCATATTTTAATGCCTGTGAACCTTACTCTTATGCTTTTCCGAGATGCATGCCGTGGCTGTGTAATTACAGATCACGGGCTCTGATGAGAGCCCACATTGGTGTAGCAAAGCAGAAAGTGCACACGAGTTCTCTGCGGATGTTGGCATCATCCCCTGGAAGGGATATTATTTACCCTTTCGAGGCGCTTTGAATGTTTTTTTCTCCTTGCACAGCGAGCTGATCCTGTCTCTTGCCAGGAGTTTGAGCTGTGTGGCTGCAGAGGTTTGGGGGTTCGATGCCCACTCAAGCCATGCTGGTTGCACAACAAAGCGTTCTGTTTCAGAGGTTTCGAATTTTGTTTTAATGCGCTGTTTAAAATACCGCGCTCTGTCGACTCAAATGCCGGGAATATTTAAGGATAGCCCTGGGCTAAGAGTTGACCCTGGGATAACTTAGCCCCTTTTCACACACACATTAACCCAGGGTTAACATAAGCCCAGGACTATACGATTCACACTGCATTTCTACAAACCCCGGGTTAAATGTCCGTTGGAACTTGTGACTAATGTTTATATTCTAGAATGATGCATGAATACTCTTTAACAGCAAGCATCAACGTTAAAATGGCTTCACTGACAGATGGTGGAAAACCTTTCTGTTGCGGCATGTTCCATCTTGAACGGACTTTTCCGACCACAAACTCAGGAGCAATGCAGTTTCCGTATCCGACCGATTTGATCTTTTTAAGTCTTTTCCGGACGTATTATTGTTGTTTTAAGTTAGCTAGCTTGCTCTAACTACCCAGCAAACTTGCTCACCCTGCATTTTGTAGAATAGGCCTACTCTGTCCCAACCCGGGTCTGCTTTCCGTCAGCACACAACACTCACAGGATGGTGTAGTTTATTTAGCTGCATAAAGGGTCAGCAATCATGTTTGGGAAGGGCATTTAGACAATCTGGTCCTCCTAAATGAAATACATTTAAATGTAGGCTATTGTATGTATATTTAAATGTACTGTATGTAATTGTATCATATTAAAATTTTCGCCATGAAAGCGTGCTTCGCGGTCAATTGACAAAAGTAAATAAAAGTTACAATTTAAGTTAAATGGATGCAAAAACGTGATTTCTAGTGCAGTTTATGCATATTACTTCTAGCGAACGATATACAGAACATGCCATATGATAATAATAATATGATTTTAATAGGCTAACATTTATTGCGGACCCGCTATTTGCCTGACCTACCCGCAGCTGTCTCTCTTCCTGCTGCAGATTAGGCTACTCACAATCCATTTCGTACAGCACATAATGAATACAAAATAAAAGTCGCTGAACCCATTTGTGCAGGACTTACCATTTAATATGTGAACTGATTAACCCCGTTACACTAGGTAGGCTACTTTTAACATCTGAATGTTGCCGGTTTTGGTTAGTACAACGTTAACATAAGGCATGTGCGTACTGTAATGACATGACGAAGAAGTGTGATTGGACAACAAAAACGTGACACAAGGTCCATTGTTTACTTTAGCCCCGTGTTTAGTCGATTTTCAGGGGATAACCCCGCAAACTCGGGGCTAACCCTGCTCCAGAGCAGGGCCAGCAAGCCCTGGGCTAAAATTGGGGTTATCCTACTTTGGAATGTGCCAGGATTGTGCCAGTATCAAAGCTTTCTTAGCCTTGGGCTAAGAAGGTTCTAAGAATGTTCTTAGCCCTGGGTAAGTGCAGTGTGAAAAGCCTGTTCGTGTCAGTCTGCACACAAATTCGAGCCTTAGCTCGGAGCCCCTCTATGATTGTGCAAAAAGGGTGCTCTGACTGCAGAGTCACGCGATCTTTCGACTGTTTTAACACGTGGAAGCTGTGTAGTGTCTCTGTATCTTGCTCTGTCCACCGGAGAACCCGCATTGCTGTTGTACCTCAGATTGTGCCTTCCTTTTCTGTATGCGTGTTAGATTTAGGGAGTGTCAAACAAAAGCAAGATGCCCCAATAGCATGCTGTTGGTTCTAATGAAATAAACTGTGGTAATAAAACATAAATCATTATCATAATAAATCATTTCCTTACTGAAACTATACACTGATGATGTATATTAACAAAGAAAACATATACGTGTTCTCTAGATGCTTATAAAATCTGGATATGTTTTTCATTTATATTTAGTATATAATCTGTATAATAAATATAATGCTTACATGTACAGTACAGATTTTTTTTTTGCCATAAATTCCAAGCGTTCAGCAGAACTTTCTGTTGTTGTATGTAGCTACACAGCACTGTGGTCTCCAAATTCTTGCAAAAACTTGCATTCATATGCCACTCACGAAAAAGAAGAAGAAGAAAGCGCGCAGCCTGAATGAAGAGTGGGACAGAAAGCAACTGTAAGAGCCAAATCCTGGGACAATTTCTCCGACAATGTTTTTGTATTGGATTGCATGTATCAAATTAGATATTTCTGAGATGAAGGTTAATTAGACTGAAGGAATTTATGTTAGTTTATTGTAGATCCTCCATTGCGCATGTGCAATGTATAGTGTTAAAGAAAATGGAACTTTCTTTTCAGCAAATTCCTGAGACACAGATTGATGGTGGCACACAGTTTTTGACCGTGGTCTGTACCTTTTGTTTAAAACTTTATTTGATTCAGAATAATGTGAGCACTGGATACCCGAATGTGTAAAGTTGACAACCTTCAAAAATAAATGACATCAACCTTCACTGGATTCGGTATCGTGAGTACCTCCATTATAGTTCAGACGTATAATAGAAAGTAGACGGGGATACGGATACGAGTCAGAAGTTGCCTTAGTATGTGCACGTGAATGAAGTGGCTTAATTATAAGAAAAAACAAAGACTGAAATTTCACCACTACAGCAACCAACATGTGTTTGTCATGGAAATACCGGGACCATTTTACTTTCAAATTTGGCAAAGGTCGCAACATAACAGTAGGCTACAATGCAAGCTGTGTTTGCTAGCAACCAAACTGCCATCCGCTTCAAAAGAGTCGACCTCTAACCTGAAGAAGCATGTTGAAGTAAGTTATCTTTTTCATTATTTAAGATAATATTTGATCGCTAGCTAGCTATCTTACTTAGCTTGGCTGTACTGGATTAGGTATTCAGCTAGCTAGTAGGCTAGTAGGTATAGTATTAAAGCTAACTAGCTAACGAGTAGATACAGTGACAAAACAAGTGAAATTTCACATGTTCAAAACTGTGATTACTCCAACAATTTTACACTATGCATATTATACATTAAATAGCTAAGATACTCCTTTCTCACTCACAATGAATTTGGGGTGTAGGCTCGTGCCTTTTCTAACTCATGATTCATGTAATGTACAGCTGTTAAATGAACATTTACAGTTCTGAAGAAACTGCGATGAAGTGCCCATAGACTTAAACATGGGGGTGCCAAAATGTTAGCCACAACAATGCTAAGCGAACATTCTAAAAACAACCGTTCAGAACCTTAGTCGGATAAATTATACTGGTGCACGTCCTTTCATAAAACTTTCATAAAATGCTTTAAACGTTTTTTTAATGTAAAATTCGATTAAAAATATATAGACTGTATTTTATGTATTGCAGTAAAAAAAAACACTCAAGTTTAGCTATTTAGCTTTTGACATCACCTGGACATTGTTCGTGAGAATCACCCAACCAGTATATGCCACATTCACACTTTTACTTACATACTTTTAAAAATTAAAAAATCTTCAGAAAGTAGGCTAATCCAAAATATTTAGATTCGGTGATTAGATTAGGTTTGATTCCACCTTAAAAGATGCGCGTTTCGGCCACTGGGTGGAAGTGTTTACCGCAACATCGATCCGATCAGAGCCGTTGGTACTGATTCCCGATCTTAATTTCACTCTCGCTGCCGTCGCACTCAGTCTTTAAACAGAGTGTGCATTTATTTATTATTGGAGCAAGGATAGATAGAAGATATACAGGACAGTGGGCCTCCAGGAGTAGGATTGAGAAACACAGAGTATTTATTGTTTCTCCCAGGAAACTCCTGTAATTTGCATGGCAATCTTTATTATGAACAATCGTCATATACGGATCCATAAGTTTTGTATGTTTGTCTGAAGTTACCCAAGTTGCCATATCTACACACACAATCCACACTCTACTGTACATACAATTATTTATCTATTATTATTTAATTATTTATTTACTTTTTATTCACTATCCCCCCCCCGCACCTCTGCTGTGGTGAACATCACCTTTCAGGGTCTTCTTTTGATACTGTCAGTCTAAACTGTAAATTGTGTTCCCATGTCAACTCAAGAGCCTCTGAAATACTAATGTTTTGATGTTGCCCCCGTTGGAGCATCGTCATGGCAATCACTTGTCATGCAGGCAACATGTCTGCCCGTTGTGGCATAGTGCACTCAACGTGGTGGCGCTTCTGCTACCACAATTATCATGGTAATCCTGATTACTGCTGGCATCACCACTTCATAACCAAAATTATGCAGTTTTGTGTATTTGTGTCTTTTCTATAAAGCGTTCACAACCCTTTCTTTCCAATTATGCTCTTATTGCACATTTTGCGTGTTTAGACCCTTACGAAAATAACTGCAGTTATTGGACAAAAAACACCAGTTTTACTGCTGTAAAATGCAGTAGGCCTACTGTAATATTTTCGTGTCCAAAAGCGTGTAGTGCAATGCAGTTTTTTCAAAGCGTCCACATATAAGGTGAATAGCAACGTTTGGTTTTTCTGCATTGCATGTTGTATGAAAGTTTTGTCCAGGGTAACTTAGAAATTTAATATTAATATTCATAATGTAATCAAACAGCCACGAGATATTAATAATTAGCCTAATATGTGGTTGTCTATGCCATGAAAGCCTTTTTTGGCTACAGGCTATTATAATAATAAAAACTTAAGTGTCCTTATTTGATGTTTCTAATTACTTGTATAATAAGTCTCTGATACCATAGTATCTTCTTTTGGTCTACCTGCAAATGTAAAAGGTTATTGTAAGTATTGTTACTCATTACTGCACTGATAACTTCAAGGCAACATAGTGTTTTGTTAACTCACTGTCTCATTTTCTCCTCCAAATCTAGGGCTTATCCACTGTGGGATACTGCCTCAGCCCTGTCACCCAATCTGCCCATAGGAACCCTTTGCTGACCCATTCCCACAAAATTTTTACACCACAAGGACTACTGATTCATTGGTCTATTTTAATACATTTCAGCTTGTTTATTCATGAAATGATGAGTATTTTATTAAAATAAATTCTGTGTAGTTTGAAACTATGTTTGCACTATGTTTGCATACATTTTGAGTCATCTTTCTCAAAATTGGTGGACACACTTCGGGCCTTGATTTGAATGTCTGACCAACTCCAACAAGTTCATATCCACGGTTGAATTTTGGAGAAAATCCAGCTTAAAAAACAAGACTTTCACCACATCAGTGCTAAAATTCCTGAGTTTGCACTGCCCCTACAGGCCAAATTTGGTTTGGTGAGAAATTTAACGTCTCACCTGATTCACAAACTAGAACTCCCCACCTTTCCATTGATATCCCACATGTCCATATCTACTGTTTAATTTTGGAGAAAATCCACTTCAAAAATCAACATTTTCACAATATTACTATGAAAATTACTGATTTTGCACTGCCCCCTACAGGCAAAACTTGGTGTCCCATTCAATGTCTCACTTGATTCATAAACTAGAAATCCCCACCTTTCGAGTGATATCCAACATGTCCATATCTACTGTACAATTTTGGAGAAAATCCACCTCAAATATCAAGATTTTCACAATATTGCTGCGAAAATTACTGATTTTGCACTGCCCCCTACAGGCCAAACTTGGTGCTCCGTTCAATGTCTCACCTGATTCATAAACTAGAACTCACCACCTTTCGAGTGATATCCAACATGTCCATATCTACTGTACAATTTTGGAGAAAATCCACCTCAGATATCAAGATTTTCACAATATTACTGAGAAAATTACTGATTTTGCACTGCCCCCTACAGGCCAAACTTGGTGCTCCGTTCAACGTCTCACCTGATTCATAAACTAGAACTCACCACCTTTCGAGTGATATCCAACATATCCATATCTTCTGTAGAATTTTGGAGAAAATCCACCTCAAATATCAAGATTTTCACAATATTACTGCGAAAATTCCAGATTTCGTAACAACTGAAACATGCGGTTTTGTTTAGTCACTTCTTGTGTTACATTACACCTTGTGTTACACCTGTTTCCTGGAATAATCTTGAATACACTATAAAAATGAACTCCCTCCTTTCATAAATTTTTAAAAATAAAGCACATTCTTCATCCAATGATTCAGTGACAAGACTTCAGTGAATAAAGCAATGACATTTATTTCCGTTAGACACGAAACACATATTTTTTCAAATTGCTAAGTCATAGAGTATCCCAAAGAGCAGTGTTTCTCAATCCTGCTCCTGGAGGCCCACTGTTCTGCACGTTTTCCCTGCTCTACATACCTGACTGAACTCATCAGTGGCACTTTTGATTAGCTGAGCACACCTGATTTAACCAAGAGCATGTTAGTCATACTAATCGGGTGTGTTTGGAGCAAGGACATACAATTATTTATTTACTTTTAATTATTTATTTATTTACTTTTTATTCACTATCCACCCCCCCCCCCCCGCCGAAAAAACCTTATTTTGAAACCTAAATGTTGGCAGGTATGGGTAGGGGGCACCCCCCAATTGCTACTAGGTATTTCGCACAGTGATTGCACCTTTCATGAGTGAATGAAATTTCAGCCACAAACACCTGTAACAAATAATAAAAACAGGAAACGATAGTAAAGCTGTAAAGTTGTAGCTAATTAAAAAATAAAGTTGTAATTTTCAAGCTCTTGCTCACCAACTGGCTCAGATGGACCACCCTGGCTAAAAGTCACCCTAAACCTCCCCTGAATGAAGGCTGAGGGTCAGCCTTTGCATAAACGGACCCTTGGTTCCTTTACAGCATAACTGTGCACCTCTGCTGTGGTGAACATCACCTTTCAGGGTCGTCTTTTGATACTGTCAGTCTAAACTGTAAATTGTGTTCCCGTGTCAACTCAAGAGCCTCAGAAATACTAATGTTTTGATGTTTCCCCCATTGGAGCATCGTCATGGCAATCACTTGTCATGCAGGCAACATGTCTGCCCGTTGTGGCATAGTGCACTCAACGTGGTAGCACTTCTGCTACCACAATTATCATGGTAATCCTGATTACTGCTGGCATCACCACTTCATAACCAAAATTATGCAGTTTTGTGTATTTGTGTCTTTTCTTCTTTCTTTTTTCACTCTCCCTTTCCTGCTGACAAAGACATCAGACAAATCCTCACAAAGCTGTTCATCTGAGAGGACACTGTTGGCTGGGGTCCTGCTGAAACGAGCCACAGTGGATCACAGGGTTTTGAGCTGGTGAATTTGGCCATGCTCTTTGCAGCAGAGAGCAAGCATGTGGATCTCCTCTTTTTTGTTTCTTTCCACAAGCAGCCAGGATGCGGGTGATTGTTCCCAGCACTTCCCTTCTCTATTAAAAATGAGGCTGTACTGTTCTGGCCATCACACCACCTGCTCGCTACAGTCACTCCCTCTAATAAATGGTGTGCTAAATATAACTGCTCTACTCTAGCCTTGCCTCTCATCTGATCCAGCTCTGTGGGTGATGTCAGATGTTTCTTAAAAAGTGTAAGGAACTCGGCAGAACAGATGAAGTGTGGAAGGTCATTCTACCATTGAGGGACAATGGCAGAGAAAGTTCTGGTTCATAATTTTGTGCCGCAATGTGATGGGACCACCAGAAGCCATTCAGTAGCAGAGCACAGTGGTAGAGAGGGAACATAGGCTTGTAGCAGAACATTCAGGTAGGTAATTGCAGTATTGTTGGTTGTTTGCGTGCAAGCAACAAGGGCTTGAACTTGATGCGGGTAACTACAGGGAGCCAGTGGAGCGAGACAAAGAGAGGTGTAACATGGGCCCTCTTCGGTTGGTTGAAAACCAGACGTGCAGCCCCATTTTGTATCAGCTGCAGAGGCTTAATGGAGGATGCAGGTAGGCCAGCCAAGAGAGCATTGCAGTAGTCCAGTCTTGAGATGACAAGAGCCTGGACAAGTAGTTGTGTAGCATACTCACATAGGTAGGCCCTGATTTTCCAGATGTTGTACAGCGCAAATCTGCACGCTCTGGCTGTCATCTCAATGTGGCCCTTAAAGTTTAACTGGTCGTCAAACACTACTGTGGGGTCATCAGGATGGAATGAGAAGTAGAGCTGGGTGTCATCGGCATAGCAGTGATAAGAGAAGCCATGTGCCTGAATGATTGGGCCCAGTGAGGTTGTGTACAGTGGTTAGCCAGTGTGACTTATATATGCCGCCCTTCCAAGATACCTTGAAGGATCTACCTATGAGGTAAGACTCAAACCAGTATAGTGCAGTGCTGATGATGCCCAGATCAGCTAGAGTAGGCAGGAGGATCTTATGATTCACCATGTCAAAGGCAGCCAACAGGTAGTAGAAAGAGGGCTGATGACATGGAGGCAGCTCTTGCCAACCACAGGGTGTCAACAACAATCAGGAGGGCCATCTCAATGGAGTGGGCAATTCTAAAGCCAGATTGGTTGGCATCCAAGAGGTCATTCTGGGACAGGAAAGCATAAACCTGGTGAAAACAACTCCTTCAAGAGTTTTAGATATGAAAGAGAGGAGAGAGACCAGTCTGTAGTTATCTACTAGTGTAGGGCTGAGTGTAGTATGGGAGAGATTGCTTGTAGGAAATGGGAGGGGATGGGGTCCAGGAGGCAGGTGGTGGGTCAGTTGGAGAGGAGAAGCTTGGAGCCTCAGAGATAGGGGAGAATGTGGACAATAAAGTGTTTTGCAGGTGTGGAGACTGGCTGAGTGTGTGGCGTGGGGAACTGACTGCTGATTGCTTCCATCTTTTTACTGAAAAGGTGGCGGAGACGTCAGCAGTCAGAGGGGTGGTGGGTGGAGGCAGTGGAGGGCAGAGGAGAGAGGTGAACAGTTGTGTGTGAACAGCGGCAGTCTAAAGTGCATCTTTTTGTATTGATTGCTATAATCTTCTTCAGAGGGGTAATGTCAGGGTTTCAGAGACTGCTTCCTGAAACAACCAGCAGGTGGGTTCAAGCACGATCCAGACCGAAATGCTTATAAATAGAGGGTTACAATAAGTTGTAACTTTAGTTCCCTTTCAGACACTTCAATGATGACAGGATCCAGGAAGGGTCGTATTATTTATGTATTGCAGGGAAATAAACTTTATTTTTGGCGGATGTGATATCAACTGTTTAAGAAATATATTAGCCTAATAACAGTTACAATAGCCTATAATATTTATATTACATCGAGGATCCAACTCGCAAAGAATCCTAAATTTTGTCATTAAGTGTCATTCTTGTTAACTCTATGTTCTGGCAGAGAATATTTATATAGACGGGCTCTGGTTCTGGGTAGATCTCCAACTTCCAGTTTCCAGACAGGAAGAGGACAGATTGTCCTATTGCAGAACTCCCACAAACAAACACGGACACAATCAGTCGCATGCCAGACAGTGAAGCCCTATGAAACCTTGGCTGAGGAAATTCAGACAGTGTGCAGCAGAGATGAAAAAGAACTGTCGGCATCTGTTGCAGTTTGCTTAGGCCTATGTAGCCGACACGTAAAATCCAGAGCAATCTCCGACGCTTACATTTCACTTTTTTCCATTCACATGACTGTCATTTCGTACAGTGATTTACATATGTAATGGGCAGGGCATTAGGACCTGGGATCCCTTCCTTTTAGTCACCTGGTTTACCTGCTTAGACAAAGGGATATACATGATCTTTACCTGTGATGAGCCTACGTCATTGCTACAGATGTTAAGACTTGCCCCAAGCAGCGCAAAAATAAAACTGCATTGTCGCTCTGTCCCTGCTTTTTTTTTTAAAACATACTTTATTGAATTTTGTAAAGCAAAGAACAAACAAATGACAGCACATAGCACTACAATATATCATGACTCTTTTGGGGGGAAAAAGGGGAGAGAACCAAATACATAGAGAAGGTTAAAAAGACATCTGTAAGTTACTGCACTACAACACTACCTCACCAATCCTGGGGGGCAACAGGAGGTTGCCAGACAAACGTTTGATACTCACTACGTACAAGGTCAGCAATGTTATTGAGAAACGGCTGCCATAGTCTGTCAAAAGTTGCCTTATTCCCTTTCAGAGTCAAGCTCAATCGTTCCACAGGTATAACTTTGAATATCCCTCCAAGCCACTCGTTTATAGTGGGAGGTCTTGGCTTAATCCACTGGAATAGTATGCGTCTCCTTGCCAGTAAAAGAAGCTTATTCAAAAGTGTATGCTGTGTCGTTGCCATCGGGAAACCTTTATCTAAAACATTCAACAGAAACGTTCTGAGTTACATTTTTATATCCTCTTTGAAATTTTTACAGAGTTCCTCTGATATATTTTCCCAGTACGTACATATTAGAGGACACTGTCAAAAACAATGAAAGTATACGATCCCACCTCTTTTCTGCATTTGATACAAAGAGGAGAGCTCTTTTGATCGATAGCGTAAAGAAACTGAGGTGTGCGATGTAGCCTATGAAGGGGGCTTCGGGGGGCACGGGCCACCCTGGAGATTTGATTGACCATCCCGGGTGCCACCCAGATGTTCTAGTCTATAAATCAGGTCGAAGGCGGGACTTTTCTTGATGTACTCCGTGGTTCAAATCAAGACGGGAGTCGGGAGTGACTGACTATAGAACAGCCGTTCTATATGTGTAATTGGTTGTTAGCATGTGAGTTAGTTTACAACACTATTGCTCTTGCTAGCATGCAAAGTTATCTAGCTAGCTAGCTGTCTGCCCATCAAGCAAGGTAGCTAGCTAATCTATCTATCTAGCTAGCGTTATTTAGCTAGCTAGCTAACGTCAGCTAGCTTGATAATGAACTACAAATCTCACCAGGCAGCTATCTAGTCAAATGTAAATCATTATTGTAAAAAAAAAAAAAAAAAAAAGCCTTGTAGAAGGATCTTTTCATTATTTAGTTGGCATGTGTTTGTTGATTTGTAGTTGAATTTTTCCAAATAAAAACATATGACATATAGAGAAGATGGTGTTTGTCCTTTGAAGTTTCATCCTCTGAATATGGTGTTCATATGGTTAGTTTATGGTTTAGCTCCTGTATTTGTGTCAAGGCTCAGGCAAGAACTCAGTCGCAGACCACAGGAGTGTCGGGTTCCAGGCAAATTTATTGATTCCGCAGGCAAGATCGTAAACGGTAAACAAGCAGGGTCAAAACCAGAAAGGCAGTCCGAGGGCAAATCCAGGCGCAGGAAACCGGAACAGGCAGGGTCAAACACCGGGCAGGCAGAAATATCGGACGATCAGGGCAGAGTGGCAGGCAGGAATCAGGTCGAAAACGGGAAACAGCACACAGACGAGAAACCGGCGGGGACGTAACAGGCGAAAATCACCCTGCTATGAACTAGCAATAGGACAGGGACACGCAGGGAAGACATAGGGCAGGGCTGACGAGGGGATGGGAAGCAGGTGTGCAGGCAGGCAGGTGAAGGCGACGAGCCAATCAGGCGGGTGGAGACCGGGCGGGGAGCGGGGCAGGGCTAGAACACAAGGAAAACAAAAGCACATGGACAGGGAAAAACAAAAACACAACAGCTAAGGGGCGGGAGCACTAACAATTTGTGCTAATTTCACATCTTGTAGTGCTTTTAGTGTGTGGGGGGCATTATAAATATTCGTTATGCGCCTATTCCTGTCATCCTGTTATTGTGGCGTTACCCTCATGCCACCCTTGAATGAATCAGTGCTCCACTTGGGCCACCCCAGTCAAAAAAGTCTAGAATTGCCACTGTTGGCGCGATTTGACCACGAGATTGTCATATTTAACTGAAATTTTGGCTGGACACAAAACACAGGTGGCAGAGAACGGGTCTCCTTGGGTGATCCTTATTTCCCATTATTTCCTATTCATTCCCATTATTTCGACCAGTCTGAGTTGTACGTTGTAAATCGTTTTTTCTTTGACGCTGGTGTTCCTCCTCGTCCGTCTCTCCCCCCATTTCACAAAATAAATAGAAAGTTAAAAAATAACGTTACCTCTAGCTAGCAACTGAACTCACGGTGGGGTCGTAGATGTCGATGCGCGTGGCAGACCGACAGCCAGGGCAGTTTCTAGGCAATAAGGTAAGCGTTCGTTTTTCTGCTACCAATCAAATAAAAGTATAGACATGACCAATCGTCGCTGTGTTTTTACCCGTTTTTACCCGTTTACGGGCACAGGATTGGGTGTATAAACATAACCAGGAAGAAAACGGAATAGCAATAGAAGGAAACCAAATGAGGTTTTATCTGAAACTATGAAATTCTAAATTAGAAGTACATTTTCATAAAAAACGGGACATTTCGTGCCCCGGGAAAGATTATTCATTTTCCGGGACAGTCGCTCAAAAAAAGGGACAATCCCGGCAATACCAGGACAGGTGGCAACCCTAGCTGAAGCTAAAATGCAATCACAGTTGATGCTGAGATTTCTCGAGGGAGGAGGGACATGCTAAAACAGATACCATACACTGAAGTTTAATTTTTGCTCAGACTGGTCTGAAGTCCAGTTACTTTAGGAAAAATTCACTTACTATGAGCCTGGAATTGTTTTTATTGGTCTATCATCACCTCCCTCAATGGAGGACAACTTGTAGAAATCATGTTACTTGGGTCTAGTAGATGTCTGCCGAACTTTGAACCCCAATGTACAAGACTGTTCTTATTATTCCTCCTCAACAGGTAAATATTCACGGTTGGATTATTTTTTGTATTTAAAAGAGACATATCAAAAATTAGGAATTCTCAAATTGATTGACAATTGATTTAGATTCAGTACTTCACTCCTTTCAGATAGTAATTTCAAGGAAAAAATAGAAATACTATTAAGACTGCATGCAAAATAATGATGTTGGACCGTGTTGCGCAAGTTCACGCTTCACAAGAGCTAGCTCATTCACACAAGTTCATTCACACAGATTAAAATGAACAAGTTCACGTTCATAGTTAGCAATTTTGAATTTTGAACAAGTTCACAGTCCCAGATCATTTCTACCATTTTTTAAAATGAGCTGCTCTGAGCTTATCTTTTTCAGTAGAACCTCCTCCTACTCATCCATCCCCAACCCCCAATCATTGCCACTTCCCACTGGTTGTGTACTGTCTTGTACATTCATAAGTTATGTATTTTACGATTGGAAGTGCGAAAGCAAATAAAGTAATAATAAGTTCAAATCACAAAGTAAATTTGTTTGTTACTCACCACCACTTGCACTAGCCAAATTGTTTACACCATGTACCCTGTCATAAGGGTATTGTCCAGGGACTATTTTATCTGTACGTCTACATGGGCAGTGATTGTTACCCAGGATATGGGCAGTTGGTTGTATATCTTGGAAAAAAATGCATAAGTTAACAGGTGATAAAAAAGTACTACATCAGTTAAAAGTAGTTAAGACTTAACTCAATGAACTTTTATCAGAGGAAACTGAGAAGTCTCTAATACTTACTAAGCAGAAATCTTATGACTCCGGACCAAGAGCAACCTGGATGCTGGCCTATAGACTTAAAAAGCAAAATGTGAATGTATTGTAGGACTGAAAGACTTTTCTAAAGAAACGATTACAGGTAGGGCCAAAATAGTAGAGAAATTTGCAAGGTACTATCAAAATTCATATCAGCCAGATCTTAGTAGTTATGATGAGGAGGCCACAAAGCTTTACCTGCAAAGTCTGAACTTACCTAGTATCAATAGAACAGAATAGTAACTTGATAAAACCAATTAGTGAGGAGAAAATTAAGATGCATATTCAAAAACGTAAAATAGGTAAAGCACCTGGGATTGATGGGTACCCAAATGAATTTTATAAAGAGTTTAAGGATGAATTTGCACCTCTTTTAACCAGAGCTTTTAATTGGGACCTGGATCATGGAATATGGGCGTCATCATGGAATACCTCAATAATAACAGTGCTACACAAAGAGAATAAGGATCCAACTATGTGTTGCTCTTACTGACCTATTAGCCTCTTAAATTGTGATCAGGACCTTATTTCAGCTATTACTACCAGCCAATTAGCTAAAATTATGCCATATTCAAATAATAATGATCAAACTGGATTTATCCCTGGCAGGCAGTTGATAGATAATATAAGAAGAACTTTAAATATCATGAAATTGTCACAAGAGAGAAAATATCCATTAGCTATGATGACTTTGGATGCTGAAAAAGCTTTTGATAAGGATTTATGGCCATTTATCTTTGAAACTTGCAAATCTTTTGGGTTTAACAATAGACTTATTACTTGGTTGCAGGCAATGTATAAAAATCCAAAAGCATCAGTTAGAGCAAATGGTACAATATCAGATATATTTATAATCTCAAGGGGGACGAGACAAGGGGACCCTTTATCGCCACTTATCTTTGTTCTAAGTGTAGAACCTTTTGCAGAAAGCAGAAGACAGGCACAAACAATTCAAGGGATTGAGATACCAGAAACTACTCATAAGTGTTCACTTTATGCAGATGACATCATTGTATGTATGACAAATCCACAGAATTCAATCCCTGCCCTAATGAAGGTCATAGATGAATATATTGTAGTATCCGGATATTCACTTAATAAATCACTAAATCAGAGGTAATGATGATGGGTAGTACAGTCAAAGATGAAATAAACTGTAAATTTAAAATGCAGTGGAATCTTAATAAAATAAAATATTTAGGAATAAATATTCCAAATAAATTAGATAACTTATTTGCATACAATTATGAGGCTTTGATAAAACAAATAAAACAAGATTTGAACAGATGGAGATAAACCCTATTTTCCTTATTTGAATGACTGGAGATTATAAGAATGACAGTTCTGCCAAGATTCTTTCCTTTTTAAAGCATTACATATATGAATTCCTTTAAAGGTTTATAAACAATGGGATAAAATATTAGCAGATGTTGTATGGAATAGAGAAAAACCAAGACTCCAGTTGAATTACACTAAATTAGAAAAAGAAAAAGGGGATTTAGGTTTTCCAGATTGAAAAAAGTATTATAGAGCAGCCCAAATTAGCTCATTAACAGATGGATGAGAGGACTCTGAATAAATGGAAGGATATGGAAAACTTTGGGTTAGTTACCTCATTGAAAAGTCTACCTTTTTGTGGAAAAATAAAATCTCAAATCTCAAATCTCAAAGAGTGTGACGATGGGTTGTAAATACACCATATGGACAAAAGTATTTGGCCACACCTGTTTTTCAGGGTTTGGGCTAGGCCCCTTATCTCCAGTGAAGGGCAATCATGCTTCAGCATACCAAGACGTTTTGGACAATGCTATGCTTCCAACTTTTCGGCAAAACAGTTTGGGGAGGCCCTTTTCTATTCCAACATGACTAAGTGCACTAACCAGTGCACAAAGCAAGGACTATAAAGACATGGTTTGATGAGTTCGGTGTGGAAGAACTTGACTGGCCTGCACAGAGCCCTGACCTCAACCCCATCGAGCACCTTTGGGATGAACTGGAACGGAGATTGCGAGCCAGGCTGTCGCCTGATCTCATAAATGCTCTACAGAATGAATGGGCACAAATTCCCACAGAAACACTCCAAAATCTTGTGGAAAGCCTTCCAAAAAGAGTGGAAGCTGTTATAGTTGCAAAAGGGGGACCAACTCCATATTAAAGTATATGTATTTGAATACAATGTCATTACAGTCTCTGTTGGTGTAATGGTCAGGCGTCCGAATACTTTTGTCTATATAGTGTATCTTGACCTTTCTTGACACATGTTGCACACAAAATGGTAATGATGTTCATGCTGCTGAGCTCCCTGGGTAATCGTGTATAAGAGGCTCTTGGAGTGGCTTTCCAAAAGCTGTACAGTATAATAAACACATATAATTCAATACAAAATTCCATACTTTCACCCCTATGCTCACACCCATTTACTTATCTACAAATCAATCTCCCCCTCAAAAAAAGTTTACACACATATACGTATATATGTATATAAATATACACCATTTACATACACATATGAACACATACACACATACATCTGAGCCTTGAATTCATAACATTTACCTTAATATTCTTATTACAGTTATAAATTTCATTGATACTACCATAACTCTAATCATTAAGGTTCTTACTTCATAACTCTTCATAAATCTTCTCATCGGGAAGCATTTTCCATCCTATTCTCACTAACAAAGGTATTAAAAGTTATGGTGTTGGATCAGCCAACATGGCATCAACTGACCCTGGCTTGTTACAGGGTGAGCTCTTCTACTCCCCTGGTGGGCCAGTGGGGAATGCATTCTGCTCTGCACAGTGAACACATCCGTTGCTGAATATTTATTAACAACCCTCCACGGAGCTGTAGCTCCATCAAGGGAAAAAAGTCAGGGCTGCTAAATATGAACTGTGTATGTATAAACATTTGCTGAGGGGGTAGGGAGGGGTGAGACAGAGAGAGAGAGGAAATAGAGAGAGAGAAAGAAGGGGAGGGAGGGAGAAAGGGAAGAAAAAACAGAGAGAGGGGAAGAAAGAGACAGGCAGGAATAGGGGAGATCCAGCCAGATGAAACCTACCAGCCTGAAATGTTGGTAGGTTTCATCTAAGGGCAGATTAAAATTCATACATTCTAATGGGCACTATCAACGGTATAATGCTGTATCAACAGGGACTGATGGGGCTCCTATTCACACTCCATTGCTGTCAGCACGCCCCCCTCCCACCACCCGGTACTGTGCCTGCAGGAGACCCCCAAGGCACTCTGCGAATCGAGACTCCCAGAAGCCCATTACTTTTTTCTGAGCTAACTGATTGGGCCTCCCACCTGGTGGGAAACTCATTTCCTGGTCCATGGGTACAGAAGGAAATCAAAACAGATCAAGCCTATCTTCCACCACCACCTGCCCCCCCAGCCCCCCCCCCACCCCCCACCCCAACCACACACCCACACTCCCCATCCCAGGTCCCTCGTCAGTCTGGAGTTCCACAGTGCCACGGAAGCCATTTGTCACTCCTGTTCCCTTCCAAATTGGTCCACACGTGAGCTGTCATCTCCAACACCGGCCCCACTCCAATGTCAGACTGCTGGCCATCAACACCAGAGCCACCCACTGAAAGATGCCATGACTTAGAATTGTTTTCCCTGAAATCACTGCAGGCCATGATCCTGTTAAAACACACTGGAATGAAATGCACTGTGAGGAATGGTAAAGCAGGGGTGAGTGGTAACATCCCCCATCTGCTTTGTGTCTGCTGCAAAATGGTACCTATAAAGGCTATGTTTAATGACCTAAACCCAAGGAAAGTGTTTGGTTGGACGCACCGCACTAAGCATTCATCAGATGGCACCTGTACAATCCACTGGCGTGTTGTGGGCATGATACATTCAAACAATCTTTTTCTCTGGATTTAATTTGTCAAAGAGAAAACACACAGGATGCTCTAAATATATAGTATTTTAAATCATAATATTAAGTTTAAGCATAAACAGCTATTCAGAGAAAGTCTGAAGGGAATCTATAATCTGTAAGATTATAATAATACCTATTGCTGGATCTGTTTGACAGTAAAGAACTATATCATTTTATGTAGCAGTCAGTGACAGACTAAAGAATACAACAGCTTTGTTATAATCTTTGTATACCAACGTCTTTCAGGAAGTAGCGTTCACAGCAGAAACAATGCCGTTTACTACATACTACTGTACTGAACCGTGTTTCATTGTAGTTTAATATTGATGCCCATGAAAGATTTTTCTCACAAGGAAACACTACTTGGTAACACAAGAACCAGGGCACACAGTGTTCTTGCTTGTAACTTCCTTGTTTTGAAGATCAGATTATTTGCATTTTGAAAAAAGTTGCAAAATGAATGCAACTTCCTTTCACCTTTGCCCTAAGGAGATATCTCACAGAGGTTTCAATCTTGCATGCCACACAGTACGTTGCTCAGAGCAGAGATTATTTTTTACTGGAATTTCAAATGGCTCATGGCTTTACAGTTAAAAATACCTGCAGCTTGCACCCTGCCAAATCCAAACAGACTCATTGAATTATGTGTGTATTCAGCACGGAGCTGGCCAATGCAGACACAAACACAATGTTGCCACAGCCACCTTCACCAGAATTCATGGTGTGGTGGAAGAGTTGGCCTTGCCTCCACCTGGGCCAGAAACATTTCTGTGCACAATTTAAGTACCTGTGCTGTGATTTCATTTTTCCTAGTTCTAGTATAAGGTGAAATAGAAAGATACTTGTATTTTAATTATAAAAAACCCCATAAACACTACATTTGAAATATCACTTATCATTGAAAGATGCATAAGGGCTGAAATTGAGGGGCAGGTCATTGCTTCTTCATTTATAGTCATTATGTGGGTGTTAGACAGGTCACCAAGCCAGTGTATTGTCAATGAAATGGAAGTTATTAGAGGTGACAGTCTTTAATTCAAATTTTTTTATTTCTGTTTTGATTTTCATGTCCATTTAAGGTTAGCTTCAGAGACATAGTCACTTCTACTTTATTTATTTATTTATTCATTTATTTATTGCTGACAAATGCCCTTCTACTACCAATATTCTTCTACTTCAGTGTCTAATATGATTCAGTTTTAATGTAAGTTCATTTAAAAGACATTTTGTAGTCATTGGTGTTACCAATCTTTTTTAAAAATAAAAAGCTGAAGCACCATCAGTACCATAAATTGTTCAGGGCTTGCAAAATAATAATACACTTTATGAACAGTTTTCAAAAACTTGAGAGATTTTTTTTTCTTTTTCGTCTTTAAGTCAAAAAACACCATTTCTGTTGGTTCAGAATTTCAGCATTTTTTTCAGTGTGACCAACATTATGCAATATTTCAGGTGATTAGATTGAAGTATTAGGATGAAAAATGTTGTTATGACTACTTTGAAAATGAGTGATTATCATTTTGATTGAACAGGGACTATTAAGGATCTGTTTTGGTTCGTTGAGCAGAGATAGATTATTTTCAGTTTATGCTTCAGGTCATGTAGTTAGCCCTGGATCTGTGTAATATTTTCTTTCATAATTCTCACAGAATGGATAGGGATGGATATACTGACTCTGACTGAAATGCTGGACACAGAAAGGTTCAAACTCACACCAGCAGACTGGACTCTATCTTTGATTAGTCAGGTAGGAAGACTCAAAACATAGATACAAAAAGGATGCTGGTTCAAATCTGCACAAGGGTACTGTTGTACCCTTAGGCAGGGTACTTAACCTGCAATTGCCTCTGTAAACATCCAGGTGTATAAATGGATGAAATTGGAACCTAAGTTACTCTGGATAACAGCATCTGTTAAATGACTATTATATAATGTAATGTAAGATGCACAGCGTCCTGTGACACAGCTAAATTGGATTGGTGCAATGTTAATCACAATGTTCATTGTAGATGTATAGGTGAAAGTGAGACATAGCTGCATTTGAAATCAGGCAATCTGCTCCACCTTTAATGTTATGGTTTTTCTGCGCTGTCAACCCCATGTCCTGATGCTGTTTTCACTGTACACTCACACACACATCATGCAATTATGAACTCATGCAATTATGTGTTTTGTTAGTGCTTTACTTTATCCTGCAAGATATTTTGTTCAGACCTATAAATATGTTTCTTTTTAAAACCATCATCAGATGAGTCTGTGCCTTTTACAGACCTCAGGATCAGTTGGCATTAGATACCACAGAATCCAGGCTTTTCATGAGCTATAGAATGTATTTTCTTTAGATACTTTCTGTAGATACCATAGAATCTGTGGCCTTCAGATACCACGGAGGTAATGTCCACTAGAGGCAATAGCATCTGTGTATTTTCAATGGCATACAATCAGTCCTTAAGAGATCAGAATGTGTGGCCCTTTCAGACGTATAATTAGTGTCCACACACTAATTATACAGTTTGAAAAAGAGAGCTTACTATGTTTTAAAGTGAGTAATTACCGTGAGGTAATTCTCTCTAATAATTAGCTTTGATTGACTTTCTCACATTTTATAGATTTTGGCATTATAAAATATGTGATTTTGGCATTATAAAAAGTGATAGTTGATAGTGCCCTTTCTTTCACTGTCCAATTAACAAAAGGGCCTAAGCCCCCCAGCTGCTTGCCTGCCCTAGTAGACCGCAGACAGGGGGAAGTCCTCTAGCCACTGGAAAGTTCCACTGCAATGCCACAGGAGATTTATATACAGATTTGACCCACTATTTCCTCAAACCTAAGCTTCAGGGGGGTGGCTCAGTCTCATCAGCCCAGGAGCCTGACACAAACGAGGTGGAAAACCGTCTCAAGTGCTCCATCTAGTGGCCAGAATTGTGAAACATAGACGCTGGTGAAAATGTTTTCTGCTGGATGTTGTACAGTATGGCTCCTGCTTCTGTTTCAATCACTTTCTTCCATGACAACAGCAATGCTGTTGACAGATCAGTGCACAGATAAAACATGGTGCCTTCAGGAGAAGCTCTCTCTCACTAAGCCCTGACTACAGATCAGCAGTTCTGACAGAAGCAAAACCTTTTCTTGAGAGAAAATACAAAGCAACAAAATCATGCAAATGTTCATGATCCAAAAAGCATTGCTCTGTAACCCTAAATTGTTCTACCAAAGGCACTGCCTGAAGTTTCTTGAGGTAATGCTGCTGATGCAATGCCATTCTCTTTGATGAGAGGACCATTTCTGCGATATGTTACAGCATCCAGAGGGACAGCCACATGTTACCCAGTTCCTAAAGTGATTATAATGCTTATGGCCATTTCATGGAAAGCAGATGTGGGATGCGGGTGGAGTGTCACTGTGTCCCCGCTCAGGGGCAGCCTGATCTGCGTCTCCAAGGCCCCACGTCAGCAGTGGAATTCTGTTACCTCCAAAAGCGCAGTTCTGGTAAATTTCCACCCATCACAATAATTCTGCAACGTCAGAAACTGGGGTGGATCAATACATGTAACTCACAGCCACAGGCTTTTTGACCCACATTCAGTATCCAGTAACTGAGATCTTAACAATGAGGTTAAATGGGCCAGGTCACAGCTAAAATGATGACACTTCCAGCTCCAGCAGCATCTCCTCAGTGCTCACACAGCAGCGGGCCCCCTCTGTTCAAGGACACATGCCTGTGTCAGCCTCATTGGCTGTAGGCTGCATGATGACACTGCACCTTCATTCTGGGCTGTGGCAGAAGCTGGCCAATCCCAGCACCCAGACTTCCTCAGGAAAGGAGAAATCACATGGTTTCTGGGAACTGGGGGGGCTGAGTGAAAGTGAAAGCATCCCATATCCACAGAATGCTGTACCCCCCAAGCAGCCCATGAGGGATGTCAATGACAGCTGGGCTCTCAAATATGGAGTTAGAGAAATTGCAGTGCCACTTAGAGCACACTCTGCAGTGTGGATAAGACAGCCACTTCTCTGCTAGGCGTATTTATTTAACTTTTATTTTACCAGACAGTGCCAATACAGAACCAACTCTCTTTTTGCAATGATGATCTAGAGGAGGAAATTATTTTATTCAATAAACCCAGGGGATTATTATATGCTCAGATAAAAAGAGCCTTCTTGGGATTATTATTATTATTATTATTATTACTACTATTACTATTATTATTATTATTACTATTATTATTGCCTTTACATTTTCACACATCTGAATATAAAGGCATGGATAAAAATACACACTGTTTACATACCTTTATCATTAGTTAAATTACAGAATAAACTGTCTCATTAAAAGACAGTTGCGGGCATAAATACGGGGAAGGACCCAGGCACAAACAATGTGGGCAGTACGAAACGGCTAATTTTTAATGACAAGTCCAAAAACACAGGCAAGTCAGAAAAACTGTCCGAATCAAACCAAAAATCCAATGGAAAACAGACAACATCCAAAAACAGCGGGCAAAAGAGAAATCTGGGACAGGCAGAGTTGGTAACAAGCAGAAACAGAGCAGATTTACAAACAAACGGCAGGAACAAAACAGCTAAGACACAGAGACACTCAGGCAAAGAAGAACAAAGAAAACAGCAGGGTATATGTAGGCTGGCACATGATGAGGGGATGAGACACAGGTGTGTGGTACAGGCTTCAGGTGATGGGCATGGCCGAGTAACAGGAGGGCGGGGAGTCAGGCAGGACAAGGAAACACAAGAACCTGAAAACAAAAACAAAAGACACACCCACACAGACAGACAGGGCAAAATACACAGAACAAGAGGACCTCAAGCGGAGGTCCTGACACACTTAGTCATGAGTTAAGAAGAATGTAACCGATTTTAGACCAGATTCACTCTATATGCATTCCCTTTGCCTTGAGCCCCAACAGTGTGAACACAGCTGTATCTAAATTAGCAGTAATGATATTGCTTATACGTGTGGTGCAATTAATTAGTTTGTTAACAGCCTCACTGTTATCTAGGTTTGGCTGACAGACCAGGCATTCTATTGCATTTCAACACTGCTGGCAGTTCTGATGAAAGCATGCCTGGTATTTGGGGGCAATTTCACTGTGCTCTTGGCTGATGGTAAGACACATACTGCATTTCTTAAGGTAGTACAGCAGTGAGGTAGTGGTAAGGAGCAGGGCACGTAACTGAAACTTTGCTGGATCATTGCTGCTGTACCCTTTGGGCAAGGGAGTTATGAATCAATTAGCATGTAAATATTTTAACCTATGAAAGCTGCTCAGCATAAGAATGTCTGCTAAATTACGTAATGTAATATAGTACATATTCTATCCATCTGCACTTAAACATGGCCTGGGCAGAAAAAGGGTGTGTTCCTGTAAATGATGTAAAGGATGATGTAGCTTGGCACAATGTCAAGTAAATAATGCAATCTCCCACAAATAGAACTGATTTTTAACAATGAACATTTCCAGCCAGGTGGCAGCTCTGGGGAGTGTAAACGTGCTATACTATACTTGCTATACTTCCAGAGAATTTCTGACAAATGGATTATCTGTTAATTTCTTTAATTTATCAAGCTTTGCCGAATACCAATATAAGTTAAGTGATAAAGTAGATGTCGTACTTCTCTCAATGTTTAGCTAAGGTAGTGATTGCTCTGAAGAAAACTAAAACATCATTGCTCAAAACTGGGCAGCCCAATAATACCAGTGAAGGTTTGGAAGTTTTAACTCACCTAAGAGGCCTAAGAGTTAGGGACTGGAAGAGGAATAAGAATTTCAGGAGAACATTCATTTTGAGAATGTTAATATGTCCAATCATAGAAATTGGCATTGCTGTCCACTTAGACTCAGTCACTGATGAGATTATGGGATTGTAGTTAATTGGAATTATATTGTCTATGACTGGAGTAATTTTTATACCAAGATACGTAAAACTATCTAAAGTGTTTTTAAAAGAGGTTTGCAAAGGAGGATTTATTCTTTCAGATTTTTTAAGGAAAATGATGGTAGATTTCATTTCATATGTTTTAATAAGATTAAGCAGTGTAAGGAAAATGCAAAACCTGCTTCAGTGTTCTTGGATGGTCACCTAATACAATCAAAACTAACTCAATTATCGGGGGGGGGGGGGGGGGGGGTCAGAGACAAAGGGAATTGATTGGCATACCTTGATGTTAACAATGACCATTTGGTTGCCTTCTACACCACACCCTTTGTTCCTGTATGAGGTGCGATACCTCTGTCCTTTCCTGTGAGCAGGATGGAGGAGGAGACTCTATGGAGGCTCAAAAACCTTACAAATGTAAATGTCCATTTGTTTCTCTGCCACCCAATAAGGGACAGGAACCTGCATTTTATTTCAACATTTTATTTCAGGTTTTGGGTATAAAGGCTTGTACCCAAACCACATCACTTGGTAAATGACCTGCCTTGCTTTTACCCGGTATGTTTCATACTGTAATTCAACACTGATTTTGCTTTGTTATTAAATTGCTTTCAGCCTAAACTTTGGAACTAGGAGCCTTACTTTACAAAAAGGAAAAACCCCCACAGTAGATTGGACAGTGAATGCTTTAAATTAGTGAAGAATAGCACAATATCATCCGCATAGAGTCCAATTTTATTCTCAAAAGCCGTTAATTTCAATACTTGTTATATTTCGGTCGTCTCTGACAGCAATGGCTAAAGGCTCTATTGCTAGCACAAAGAGAGAGAGGGCACCCCTACTGTGTGCCCATGGTGAGGGAGAAGCATTCAGATACTATATTGTTTGTCACCACGGATGCCATAGGTTTATAGTATAATATTTTAACCCAGTTACAGAAATAGCTGCCAAATCCGAAACGAGAAAGCACTTCAAACAGGTAATTAAATTCAATCCTGTCGAATGCTTTCTCCGCATCCAGTGAAAGTATTGCTGTGTCTGGCAACTCTTTTTTTGCGTAAATGATATTGAACACCTTTCTGATATTGTGAAAAGCTTGGTGTCCCTTCACAAATCCATTTTGGTCAGGTGCTGAGAGGGAGGGCAGACAATCCTCAAGCCTCCTCGCAAGAACTTTTGCTAATTTTAGCATCTGAATTTATTAATAATATAGGCCGGAATGATTCACACTTTGTAGGTGGCTTGTCAGGTTTCACAATTAAAATTATAAGAGCATTTCATAATGATGGAGGTAGTTGGCCAGCATCAAAAGATTGCACAAACATATCTAGCAGTGGGGGTATTAATTTATCCTTAAAAACTTTATAAATATCTATAGGAATGCCATCTGGCCTTGTAATTCTGCAATTTCAATTGGAGAATCAAGCTTATTCTTGGTTTCTTCTTCTAAGGAGGGAATATCAAGACTATCCAAGAATTCAATGAGGCCTGTGTGTCTTGTGGGCACTCACTCTTATAGAGACATTCATAATAAGTCTTAAATGAAAGATTACTTGCTTCAGGGTTGTTCATTCATTGCTTCATTGTTGATCTAACTCCAAATGCCATTTCAATTTCATTAACTGATCTTTCATTTTGTAGTGATTTAATGTGCCAGGCCAGTATTTTACCTGCCCTCTCACCCTGATCATAATATGTCTGTTTCAGTCTTGTTAAACTAGCTATGGCTTTGCTGGTGGATAACTCATTATATTGAGCCCTACAACTAGCAAGTTTCTCTCTGGTTTCTGTAGTATCATTCTGAATTAGCTCCCTTTTGAGTTGCTTGATGGCCCCTTCCAGCTCTGTCATTCGTAAATAGAGCTTATTTGCAGTATTACTGGTATAACTAATCATTTGCCCCCTGATAAAGTCCTTAAATGCCTCCCATCTGGTGGATGCTGAAGTCTGTGTTGTATTAAATTGAAATTAAATATCAATATTTTCACCCACAGATCTCAGGAAATCTGGATTGTGTACCCATCTTGCATTTAAATGCCAAGTAGATGACCTTCTAATAACTGCACTGGCTTTATAATCAATTGATAACAATCCACGATCAGAGATAACTACTCTTATATGTACAGTTACTTAAGATAGATGTTAATGATCTGGAGATCAAAAAACAATCAATGCATGAGTGTGTGTGGTGGGTAATATAATGACATGAATATTCCTTCTTCGTGGGGGTTTTCAATCCTCCAGATATTACACAGATTCAGATCTGTCATGAACTGCTGTATTATTTTCCTGCTCTAGGAGTGACATACATCAAAGAGTAAGGAACAGATTGCTAAAGAAAATTAGGGTCATCATTATTGAGGCCATAGAGATTTACTAGAATCAATTCTTCATTGAATAATGTATACTGAATGATAAGAAATGTACCTGCAGGATCTAGTTGTACGTATTTGAAAGGGAATGGATTTGTGTACAAGTATTGCAACACCTCTTGAGTGTGAGGTGCATGAGGCAGCTATGACTTGACCTGTCCATCTCCTCCTTAAGCGTATGATCTCACTAGAAAGTAAATGTGTTTCCTGTAAGAACACTACTTTAGATTGGGAATGCTTGATTCTAGTCATAACCTGTTTTAATTTTATAAACCTTCCTAGGCCTCTGACATTTGAAGAAGCTATGTTAAATCTGGCATCCCCAGTCATGCAAAATATTGTAGGAGCATGGAATAGTCCCCTTAACATAAACTAAAGCATTACGATATCTGGGATAATATAGGGTGACCATTTCCCGGACATGTCCTCGTTTAGAGACGCATGGTTTAGGTTCCAAAATGAGGACATGTCCGGGAAAAAGAGGACGTATGGTCACCCTAGATAATATGTACCTTTAGAAATCAACAAGTAGAACACATATACAGCATTCAAGTCGTCTCCCTGAATGAGACGGAGAAAATTATCCCATGTACTGCGGCATAAACTCGCCCCACAAACTCACCCACCCATGGGGAAAAACCACGGTTATTTATCGAATTGCTCTTCTTACACAATGAGGAGAAAAAAATTACAAAGAAAGCAAAACCACCTATCAGACCCTCGTCCGATTTAAAGAATACTGAACACATAGAAACCGCTCATAAAGACTAGAGAATGACAAAAAACAGGGCATTATATGTGCCAGCTGACTTTCACCTTGTTTCTATGGCTGAAGGGATTTCAAATAAAATGGAGTCAAGTGTGTTGTAATTCTATCAGCCCTTGAATATACATTAGCCCATGTAAGACCACACTTCCAGTTGATTTGGGAAAAAAAGTAGATATAAAATCAAAATGGAGAATTTCGTGAATAAGAGACATTGATTACAATGTGTGCTAATTACACTGGCCTATGAGCGTCCAGCTGGCTTTGAAAGAAAACTTATTACTGCTACATACTGTACTTTTAAGACAGAAGTTCCACAACAACTGCAAAATAAACAGCAAAACGTCCAGTGCCAACACAACACCAACTGGAAATCCTACTGGACTCCTGCGAACATCGCCAGGTCCAAACCAAGACTGGAGATTCCACGGTGCATTCTGTTCAGTTCAGGATTCCGTTTAGGATGCTCTGTCTTGCCGAGTCTCCCGTCGCACTTCCCGGACTAATGCCTCGACCTCAGCTGGGTACTGGAACAGATGTTTCTGACCTTTGTGAACAATTCTCATCTTAGCAGGGAAAATCAGTCCGAAATCAATATTAGGTTCTCGTAGATGTTGCTTCACACCATTGTATAATTTGTGTTGCTTCTGGACTTCCACGGACAGGTCTTGAAAGAACATAATGTGTCAATCCCAATACATCACTTGACTTTAGAACGTACCGCTGTCATTTCCCTGACTTTATCCTGGAAATTATGGAACTTCTTGATGAGGGTTTGGGAGAGAGCATTTGGCGTCTGGCGGCCAGGCAATCTGTGGGCTCGCTCGATGATTATTGGATTCAGGAAGTTTTCGGGGCCCAGAATTTCAGGTAGCCATTTTTGCAGAAAGGCTATGGCATCTCCATTTCTGAGTTCTCGGGGAGCCCGACTAGCCTCAGGTCATCCACTTTTGGCATGAGTGCAACCGTTTTGCTGTAGGACTCGGTTACCTTGCTCTTCACTAATGCAACATTCCACAGTCATCAGTCTTTCGGCAAATGTATTAATATCTTCCTTTATCCCCTGAATGGACATAATGACCTCGCAAAATTGGATGGAAAAGTCCAATCTCATAGCCTGGATAGCCGTGAGTACTTCCCCCTGATCAGTGTTAGCATGGCTAGCCTCTTCTTCAATGTCACTATCTTGTGTCGTTAAAATGTTAGCTTCAGAATCGTCGTCGGTCATCTCTGTCTTTTTTGCCTTGCTTTTAACTTTCGGAGGCATTACTCATTTGAGTTAAGTGCAGTTGCTCTACCGACAGTCTCAAAAATGTATTTGGCAAAACGGTTTCTACATCAGAGTGAATAAAACATAAGAATTGGTCGGAGCTCAGAGTCTTGCTACTTATCAATAATACATCATAACCAGAAGTCTTGCCAAGAAATTTGTTGGAAATGTTCCAAAAATTATGTACATGAAGAACATACTGAGGGGGTAAGAGATCTCACAGTTATGGGTGACTTCATAATGCCTTCATAAAGCATATATAATATATTCGTGAGCACGGCATCACTACTTTATAAAGAATTCATCAACAACAGTGGCACTTCATGATGGCTTTATGACACTGACGTGGCACAAAATTGTCATACTACGCAATTTTCATAATTGCTTTTCAAACAGTATGCACAGTTTATGTTACAGTTTGCTACATATGCAAGAAGCACCCCTGTCCATTTCACCATTTGATTCCTCCAAGTAATTGATTCTGAAGGTGGAGTTCTAAATGAATGAGAAAAATGGACATCATCAGCTGATGACGGGGAGTATTAGAACAAATTGGAGTGTTCCACTGGGTATGTAGGCAGCAACAACAGGGGCTATGAAGAGGTCATAGGGCAGCAGGACCTGGGCGAGATGAACGGCAACGGGGAGCAATTCGCCAACCTCTGCGCCACAAGCAACCTGGTTATTGGCAGGAGTTTCTTCCATCACAGAAGGATACACAAGTCTACTTGGGTATCACCAACCCTGTTGACAGAGAACCAAATTGACTATGTGTGCATCGGGAAGAAGTTCAGGAGATTTCTTCAAGATGTGCATGTCAAGCAAGGAGCCGATGCTGCTTCGGACCATCATCTCCTGGTTACCCAGTTGAAGCTCAAGCTGAGGAGGAATTGGACAGGGGAACCCTGTCAACGCCAGCAATATAACACCACTCTTCTGAAAGAGGCAACCAAGCAGGAGGAGTTCAAGGTCATGATCTCCAACAAGTTCCAGATCCTGCACGAGGCAGAGGAAAGGACAAAACTCCAGGAGCGGCAGGGATTGAAGGAAGCTGTAAAATCAACATGCCAGGAAGTACTGGGCCCCAAGAAGTACAGTCATAAGGAGTGGATCTCAGCAGACACTTTAAAGAAGATAGAGGAGAGGAAGAGGAAGAAGGCAGCAGTCAACAACAGCCGCACACAAGCAGGAAAAGTCAAGGCCCAGGAGGAATATGCAGAAGCGAGCAGGAGCATCAAGAGAAACATCAGGGCAGACAAGAGAAACTACATGCAGACACTGGCAGGAGAAGCAGAGGAAGCAGCACACCATGGGAGCACGCGGAACCTGTACGCCACCATCAAGAAGCTTTCTGGCAAGTACAGCAAGCCAGATAGACCAGTAAAGGACAAGGAAGGGAAGACAATACCTGACAAGGAGGGACAGAAAAACAAATGGGTGGAGCATTTCAAGGAGTTGCTGAAGAGACCAGCCCCACATGACCCATCGGGCATCCAGCCAGCCGACAGTGACCTGCCAATTGACTGCAGCATGCTCAAAAAGGAGGAGATCCGCAAGGCTGTCAAGCAGCTGAGGAATGGCAAGGCTGCAAGACCTGACAGCATCCCGGCAGAGGCGCTAAAGGCTGACGACAAGACCAGTGCGGAGATGCTTTACCCCCTCTTCAGCAAGATCTGGGAAGAGGAGCACGTCCCGTCAGAGTGGAAAGAAGGCTACATCATCAAGCTCCCGAAGAAAGGTGATCTCAGCTCCTGTTGCAACTACAGAGGGCTAACACTTCTGTCCATCCCGGGTAAGGTCTTCAACTGAGTCCTCCTGAAAAGGATGAAAGACACTGTTGACCCGCAGCTCCAAGACCAGCAGGCTGGTTTCCGCAAGGATAGATCCTGCATCCACCAGACCGCAATGCTGTGCATCATTCTGGAGCAGTCGCTGGAACAGAACTCACCCCTCCACGTCAACTTCATCGACTACAAGAACGCATTCGACAGTGTGGACAGACAGACTCTCTGGAATTTGCTGAGAAACTACAGGGTGCTGGAAAAGATCACCAAAATCATCAGGAACACTTACAAAGGGATGACCAGCAGAGTGGTCCATGACTGACAACCCACCATCGTCTTCCAAGTGTGGACAGGAGTGGGACAAGGATGCTTGCTGTCACCTTTCCTGTTCCTGCCGGCCATTGACTGGATTGTGAAGACGTCCACAGCCCAGAAGCAGAGGCATCCAGTGGACCCTCTGGATACAGCTGGACAACCTTGATTTTGCCAATGACCTGGCCCTTCTCTCCCACACCCAGCAACAGATGCAGGAAAAGATTTGCACCGTCACAGAAAACTCAGCACGCCTGGGCCTCAATGTCCCCAAATGAAAGGTCAATGCAGCCAATGCAGCCCCCATCACACTGGAAGGCGAAGCACTAGAAGAGGTGGACAGTTTCACCTACCTTGGCTGCATCGTCGACAAGCAGGGTGGGACAGATGCCGACATAGTCTGGATAGGCAAAGCGAGGTCAGCTTTCCATCAGCTGAAGAATGTCTGGGGCTCCATGAACCTGACCACCAACATCAAGATAAGGATCTTTAATACCATCGTGAAGCCTGTGCTACTCTATGGAGCTAAGACCTGGAGAACCACCGTAACAACCATGAAGAGAATGCAGACATTCATCAACACCTGCCTGAGAAGGATCCTTCAGATCCACTGGCCCGACACCATCAGTAACCAAAACTTGTGGCAGTGAACAGGACAGCAGCCTGTAGATGAAGAGATCCTCCAAAGGCGTTGGGGATGGATAAGCTATACCCTCCGTAAATCCGCATCCAGCACAGCAAGGCAAGATCTCACCTGGAACCCGCAGGGGAAAAGGCAAAGAGGCTGGCTAAGGAACACCTGGTGCCGCAATCTGGAGGCGGACACCAAGAGAATGGGACTCACCTGGGGGCAGCTGGTGCAACTGGCTGGATGCCTGCAGAACTCTCATAGGTAGCCTATGACCCGCTAGGGGCCACAGGCAAAAGTGAAAAAGTGAAGTGACTGAATATGTAGGGGAGGATAACTCAGCATGTGGCTTGCTTCCATCAAATAGTGACCCCCACTAGTCGGTCAGGATAACAGTATAAGATAGCACAGTTTCTTGGAGGACATGTCAGTCTGCCCCCCAACCCTACATATAAACATTTAATAAATATTAAATATTAAATGACATGACTCACAATGATTTATATGTCGCCATGCTGATTTGTAGTGCTGTACAAGTTAACACACCATAGTCCATTCAACATTCTTAATCAAATTAAAACATAAACTTGTGGTTTTACTCGTCAATCATTTTAGTGTCTCCATGACAATTGGCCCTGTCGTGCCACCAGTTCACATTAGTTTTCATGACACCTTCTCAGATCCTCAGTGTTAGAAAGCGAAGGCTGTTGAATACGCAGTTTCTCAGCTGCAGTTCTTTCAGCGGTCTTCAGGCTACCCTAAGACTCAGGAAGGCCATGTTTCTCATCAGTAGAAAAAGGTTGTCTTATTCTTGTTATGTCCAGTGGCATCCAGGCACTTAAAAAATTACAGTATGGCATAGTAGTAAGCAGCAGGGCTTGTATCCAACAGGTTGCTGGTTCAGTTCCCTCCTGGGGCACTGCTGTGTCTTTGGGCAAGGTGTTTAACACACAGTTCCCTCTCTAGTGGAGTGCACTGCAGTCCCAGAGCACTGCAGTTGTTCATGACTCCTTTATGCAATGGTTATACCATGTTTATGAACGCAAAGGCAGAAAAGCTAACAGCGACAAGAAACAAAACACATTTATTTTCACAGTCATTCTAATTCCTCTCTGATACTGGCTCCTGGCAATACCCACATTGTCATTTCATTAAGAAACAACATTCCCTTCATGAGATTGCAGACTGCCAGTGATATCCTGTTGTGATATCTTGCTCAAAGTTGTTCAAAGGTCACAAAAGTCCAATGGCTGGAATGAGAGAAATAAAGTTTTACATGTCAAAATTCTGACCCAAATCCTGTTAGGCGGGTGAAGAGAGTGAAAGATGTGGGGGTATAAATACATATGTAAATATGATTGTATATATCTACGCATACAGGTATAGGCATCCTCATGCATACACATGCACAATATCAAGAAGATCAGTTAATGAGACTGTGTTAACCCCAACATCCCTAAAGCTAGTCCATTATCTATATAATCTAAACGAGGCTGCCATATTAGTATTTAATTTTATTGTAGTATTTCTCCAAAGGGATTTAGCTGGGAAGGTTTGGGGAGCAGGTTGAATTCCAGTGTATTGCTCCAGTGTATATACATTGGCCTTGCTGTTTAGCTATAAGGAAATTTTACATTACGTTATTGTCATTTAGTAGAAGCTCTTATCCAAAGCAACTGACAATTGTTTTAATCAATTTATACAGCTGGATATTTACTGAAGCAGTGGGTTAAGTATCTTGCCCAAGGGTACACCAGCAATGCCCCCAGCGGGGAATCAAACCATTGATCTTTTGGGTCAGTTTTACAATACAGGGATATTGGGGGATAGAGGGATAGAGATTTTTAAACTAGATGAGATCCAGGTGACCTAAGTGTCCCAAAATGAAGAAGCAGCTACACATGACTAAAGCATGTTCCTCTGTGCCTTTCATATCACTATCAAAAGGAAAGCATAATGCATGAAGAAAAAAAAGCAATGGAGCTCAAACAATCTTGAAACCTTACAGATGGGTTCATAAAAGAACATTCTTTTAAAATGCAACCTGGCTTGGTCACATTGCATAGTGGCTATGCTGGGGTGAATATGCCTTGACATACTTGAATTTAAGTTAAACTGTCAGTGGAATAACTTTCTAATTCTTCACGGTCATTTGCATCATCTTCAAATGTGGCACACATTCACACTGCACAAAATTCAGGCTGACAAGAAGAAGTCATTCTCATCACATCTGTCAGACATCTACGCTTGGTGGGGGAACCAACAACCTCAGGTTATTTTCTAACTTGCTAAATGCTCGTCTTGGTATTCTTGTTTACACCTCAGCACATTTGTCAGTCATACCTAGTGATATTAAAACAGCTGTGTGATTGTAGACTTTAGAGAAGTGAGCAGTTTTATTTCCTTAAATTATTGCTCTAGCTTGTCCATGTATTGCAGCATAAACCAAATTCCCACTGTACCTGCAAAGTGCTCTGTATATTCATGAGAAAAACTTGACAGCACCCCCAGGCTGATGAGTCGGTGTCTTTTACAATGCACTTAATAGCAATACTGGAAAAGTGTGTGGCATGCACACATTGTATATATGTTTTTAAACTGTAGGTACTAGTTTCGGAGGAAGGCTACTCTAAAATAAATGGCAGGCTACATTCTTTAGCAGTACCATCCAATATGCCAGGGTGGAGTGTTTTTGTCCACTGTTCTCTGGAGAATAAAAAGCTATGCTTTTGGCTGACCAGAGTAATCATTCTGAGGTAATCGTAAAGTGCCCTCAGCGCTTGGAGTGCAATTTCAGATTCATGCCAAAGCCAACACGAAGAGCCCTCTTTTCATACAACAGGCCACAACTCACTCTACCCCAATTAGCTGCTGTGGCTGAGAGCCACTTCATACACAGAAAATAAACAATAATAATTCGAATGAGAATGTAGCATATATCCATGGTCATATCTACACCTACTGTAGGTGTAGATATGACCATGTATATATGCTACATTCTCATTCTAATTATTATTGTTTATTTCAAGCTCAAGTTCACCGTTCACTGAAAAAATGAGCATGTTCAATTAACGCACTCTTTTAACGTGTTCATGCACAACACTGAGTACTACTTACATAGATTAAGTGTAAATACACAGGTGTTAGGGCCTCTCAATCTAAAATGGAACCTTTTTTTAATACCATAGATTTTAGATGTATTGTTATTGTGATTATTGTTTTATGAAATTTACTTTCTATCATTGTGTGTTGATTTATTCTGAAACTTGTATATGAGCTCATTCACTTCTCTTTTTTGTGGTTGTTGTACTTCTGTATTTTTGCTTCTTTACATCTTCAGCCCATGCTTGACAAGGCTGTGGTGAAGCTTTGCAGCTGGTTGGTGAAGAGCATATCTGTAAGGATCCAACGTGAGGTTGAGTGGGGCTGGAACATGTGTTGGCAGAGCTCCCATCCTCTGCATATGTCGCAACAGCAGTGACAAAAACCACTGAGGAAGCTACCGGCCCCCTTGTAGCCTCAATGATTGCAGAGAGAGGGGGAGCAGTGTGGCATGTTAGTAAAGAGCAGGGCTCATAACACATAAGCTGCTGGTTCAATTCCCAGCTGATGTTGTTGTCAGGGCTCCGCCCCCCTAGCTGTGGTGTTTTTGTTTTTCCCTGTCCATGTGCTTTTTGTTTTTCCTTGTGTTCCAGCCCCGCCCCGCTCCCCGCCTGGTCCCCGCCCACCTGATTGCCCCATTACCTTCACCTGCCTGCCTGCCCACCTGCATCCCATCTCCTCATCAGCCCAGCCCTATTTCTACCCTGCTTGTTCCTGTCTTGTTTGCCAGTTCGTCTCAGCGTTTTCGTACCTGTTTCGTTCCTGCAGTTTTTTGGATTTCCGAATTCTCCGTGCCTGACTCTGCCTGCCCTTCGTCTTCGTTTTCTGCCTGCTGTTTTGTCCCATTGCCTGATCGTTTGCCTGCCCGGTTCCTGATCCTGCCTGCTTCTGTTATCGACCCTGTTTTTGTCCACGGACTGCCTTCCGGTTTTCGACCCTGCCTGCTTTTGTTTCGCTACTTTCCTGCCGTCATTAATAAACCCGCCTGCAACCTGAAGCTCTCTTGGTCTGCGACTGAGTCCCTGCCTGAGCCCTTACAGTTGTACTGTTGGACAAGGTACTTACTTTTATGCCACTTTATTAGCTGCGGTTTGAGTCAATGTTTAATGACGCTAATGTGATGTAATACTATGGAGACTGAATTTTCAGTGTGGAAAGCACCAGACTGACCATCTGGTCCATGTGTTAAGAATCTCATTTCAAAGTGTGTCTCACACAAGCACAGATTTCATACACTCTTGTGTAAAATAGGAGCTCTGCTGGAGATTCATGTAGTCACCTGGTAGGCCTAAAGTATTAGCTGCTCACAAGTATGTCAAGATCAATACTACAAAAGCATATCACCATGGCACACCTGATGGAAAGTGTGTGTGTGTCCCCACAGGGGGTAGGGGGTTTCGGATATGCAATCATTTGTATTATCTGTATGTGTTTGCATGAGTGAAGCTTAGAATTCATGTTGACTCTCACAGAAAAGTCTCAGGGAAATCGCTTGGCTGGAGCGGTCAGGGCAGTTCAGGGAAATAAGACCACTGCAAGCAGCCAATGACCTTCTTTGCAGGTCTGTAGAACCCATGCCATTTGTGACTGCTAACAGAGACAAGGACATGGCTTGCTAAAAAGTAGAACAGACACTACTATTGCAGGTGCAATTACATCCAGTGACTGGAGATGGCTTTGAATGCTACTCTTAGTTAATCCTTTCTCCCCTTAATAGAACCCTGTCCTTGGAAATCGCCAATTGCACATTAGGCTTACCTGACCACAGCAACCTCTGTGCTCCTTGTCACCAGAGCAACCTCTAAGTGGAGGGGAAAAGCAGAATGAACACAGTCCTCCGGTGCACTTGCCCGCAGCCAGGGACTATTCTTCGTGCTACAAGTCAGTGGACCACAGTGAAGTCAGCAGGAAAGTGACTCTACAGGTGTTGTCCAAGTAATACACAGGTTCCTGACCAATCACAGGGTGCCTGAGAGCAGTGAGACAAGGAAGCCCTGGCTGACCCACGCAGCCATTCCCCAAGCAGAGTAAAGCTCTGCAGCTGTGAGGTCCTGGTGGCACGACAAAGCCAGCTCAGAACAAGTACCCCTCTGACTGACCCAGTCAGGTTCCTGGGCTCTGCCTTAACTTCTCCAGCCAATCACTAAGAGCCTGGGGGGCATGTAAGGCTAAGTCCAGCAGATTTTTCTTTCTGTAGTCAGCTGCTGGCAATGCCTTTTACAGAAATCATATGATACATATGTTGGGAGTGGACAGAATGCCTAGCCCCACCCCAACCAGTTCATTCCCTCCTGGGGATCCGCCCAACACCAGGCACCCGGGCACGGGGAGAGAGAGAACCACTCTTTTCCACACCAGCGGAAAGTCCTACCGCCGTGGGGGAGGCCCCACACATACCACGCGGGACACGCACACAATGACACAGAACAAAACAGAAATATAAGGGGGAGGATGTAGCTCTGCCCGCGCCACCGTGCCGGGCCTCGCCTACATCCCAAAATAAAAATGAAATGCAAAAAGACAAGCTCTCCGCATCGCTCCTGTGGACGGCCGGTGGTTCCGGTGGCGACCCACGTTGTCTTCTCACTAGCAGCTTGTGCCGGCTCCACGGGGTCTCTCTGAAGGACACACAGTTTGGCAGCCGGTCCACCCTCTTCCCTCTCCACCTCGTGCCGGGGACTCACGCACGCAGTGTCACCTCCCTCTCAACCGGGGGTCCACCTCCCTTGCACGCATTTTCGCGGGGTGGGGGCTCTCCTCGGTCCCGGCTGCGTCCTGGAACTGGTATTTGTTTCCCTTCTCCCTCAGGGACTCGCCGCGTGCACTCTTCTGGTCGCCACTCTTCCTGGAGCTGCCTAAAAGACACACAGTGGCAGCCTCTCATCCACGCACACCAAAAGAAGAAAAAGAAATTAAACGAAAAATTCTCCAAAATCCCCCCGGGTCACAACTCCCAGAGCTCAAAAAAAAAAACTAAACTGAAAATAATGAACTCAAATCTCTGTGCTGGCGCATTTAACAGAAAATAAGAATAATAATTCCCACTCTAAAACCTTGTGTACTCTGCCTCCGTCAGCGTCTCTCCTGTGCTGTTCCCACTCACCTGCCTAAATAGCCCTGGTGTCCCCTTAACCAGATAGGCAGCAGGTGCAGGGCACGCACCAGGCAGCGAACCCCAAAAAACAAATAACACCATCATTTAATTAGAGAATACTCCTCTCCCAGGGAGTACAGCGCGATCAATTACCGCTGTCAGGAGAAACTCCTGACAATATACACGGAGAAACTTGTGATCACGTTGTCACTCAAGAGTGCACAGGAGAACGTACTAGGCAAACACTCCAGACACCCAGTTCATCCACTTTTTATGATTTTTGGGTGCCTGCAAAATATAGATTCACCTTGCATGTTTTTAAAGCAGTGAGATTTTCTCCGTTTTGATAAGGAAATGTGTTTCTTTTCGGTTCAGGAGTGACTAGTGGGGCTATTCAAGCGCAACCGCGAGGTTTCGGATAATTGGAACTTTCGCTTGGCTGGCCCTCATAAAGAAAAATAATGAGCAGGCCCAATTGCGCCTTTACGCTTTTTTTAAGACGGATGTACTGCATGACGGACCTGTAAAACTAACAACACAGCGTGATGAGCGCGCATGGAAATGCGCGTATTTTCCTCCCGGCATATTCAAATCGTAATAGAGTTTATGAACATGGGAGAAGCGTCAAATGAAGAACGACATCCAACAACAGATATGCAGATGAGGTAATAGCCTACACAGAGCGCAGTAACTGCAAAATTCATTATTGAGGCTTCCGTCAAATTTACATGTTGAGACTGGAACGTCACTATTTACCTACGGAGGCAAATGTTCTTGAGTAGACTAGAGACTATAAACGAAGCGATTCATCGACGGGATAACCACCTGTATCTTGATACCCAATCGGTCGATACCTCGAGCTGGAGAATCTATTTGTAAATCTCCTATCTCATATGTAGTGAGCAACTTCGCTGTTCAACATGATGACTCCTCAGAACCGTGCTACGGAGATTATGAAAACTACTACCACTGACAGAACTGTAATAAATCGAGCACACTCCACACCTAACAGGCTATAGATAAAACGCAATAGAATATAGGAATAGACAGGAATGCAGGGAATTGAAACTAACGGAAAAGAAAGGGGGGTGTACGAAAACTTCCCCTAAATTGCATCGTTCCTCTGAGTCACATGACCGTCCCTATATAGCATCCACAGGGCTGGATACAGATTAAAAACAGCCGGTTGGGGCGAACGGACCCCAAGTACCTGTCAGCAGAGGGAATAGTGGACAGCTCATCTTCAATGGGGTGCCTCGACTGTGTGATGCTGCTCTTTGGGCGGACCAAGACCGCAGGTAAAGATCAGAATTTCTGATATTTCTGATATGATATTACATATGTACGCCGTCGTGCAGCGCATGAGACTGGAGCATTTAACCCTTTCGCACGTAACTTATTTTATGATAGGCTGTGTAGAGCGCGTGTTACGTTATATGGTGTTATGTTTTCATTAGCGTTAATAACCTTCTCATAGTTTTCACCGCCGCATTTGCTATATTTTTAAATGTTAAATCGCTGTTTCGTCAAATTCGCTAGAATTTTTCCAAGATCTTGTTCTAATCGCACCGGTGTGACCGTTAAAGGGTTAAGAGTGAATTAAAGCCATTACGACGTCTGTGCCATATTGACGGATGCGTATTTCACAGAGAAATGAGGAGCATCCTGTCGGCTTGTCTCTGTCCTCCGGAGGGAGAGGCAAAAAGAGAGATTCTCTATGAACAAAAGGAAATACAAGACAATTTAAATGATATCGTCCATAGGCCTACTCAGTGAAAGTAGACCGCAAGATACAATATGAAATACAAGCACTTTGTTTTATGTACCAAATTTTTATAAAGTACCATATCTGTGCTAAGCATTACAAATGTATCGCTTACTGTGTGACTCCATACGCTTACTTACAGTTAAATAAGCGTATGCATATATTTTGGCATATCGCTACATATAAGCTACACTTACTTTAAAATACTTATATTCGTACTATTGTGTGGTAATTGATGCTGTATAATGTTATTGAATTCGTTATGTAATGTTATTTGTGCGCCTATACACAACACAACCAACCCAAGATGAATAAGCTAATGTTGAATAATATTAACATAAATAAATAAATAATACGTTCACCCAAATTAATGTTGTTGCAAATTTAACTGTGGCGTTTTACGTAGGCCTAAGTAATGCTGACCTCACCTAGCGAAACTAAGAAAGTGCATTCTAATTGCTGCATATGCATGGTGCGCAATAACCGTCTCCCATCACTCGCCTGAGCAAGCATTTCATGCCCGCGTTCACAAATTTCATACAGTTGTTGTTATGCCAATATCTGAGTACGCAGTGTGAATGTTGTTTCTGTCCATTAGTAATGGAACTAACAATAATCATGGGCAAGAAATAGACTCGGGAATTGTACATTTTCAACAGGAATACTAGCCCAGGATGTAGCCTATTTCAATAAAATTTCATACAAAATATTTATATATCAAATGTTTTCAATACCTAACTTGTCTCAAACTGGAGAACGTTACCTCATAGCTACTGACTGAATCATATTACCGCTTGTCTGTCCCCGCCCACTGACGATGACGTGCATAGCATGCATTTATACCTAAAAGTCGCCTCAGCCTCACAGTGCGGGCAGAGTACATGTTCTGTCTTTGGTGATACTGTAATATGGATGGTGAGTAGGCTACATTCTGTCTTTGTGAGATATGGATAGTTAGCGAAATAGGGAGTCAAAATGCGTTGAATATAAATAAAATGAAATCGGATTTTGTGGTCTAAGATATGATGGAGGTGTGTTCGGACGCTCTTGAAGTAATCCCGAATATAGACAAGTCTGTGATATATATATGTGTGTGTGTAAGATGATATGCATTATCTAACCCTTCTTTCTTTGGGGTGTGTATGGGGTGTGTAACAGGTCAATCAGCAGAAGGCACGACGGCACTGCAAGGGCTTGAAAATGGAGCGGCTGTTTCGGAGGTGTCGCCTACGACAAGTGTGGTGAATTGGAAACAAGGAAAACACAAGATTAAGATACCGGGGTTTGTGAAAAGAGGCATGAAGAGTCCCAAAGCCGATACAGTGGATGTTGCCTCCCCAACCGGTATCTACAGTCACCTTCAATCAATCCGCGGTGTTTTGTTTAGCATAGCACCCTTCGTTGACAGATTGTCATACAGCTTTTCACAGTGGGTGTTTCCCTGAGAATTGGAATTAGGCTAAACTTGTATCTTAGCCAGTATGAGCAAAACCAGAAAATTATTCCCTGACATCTTCTTTGCTAATTTTGTTAGACTCCTGGGAAATAGAGGTTAAACTGCAACTGCAAAATTTGCGTTTTCACTCTAGACAATAACAAATTAGATGAAGATCAGGTAAGAATTTCATGATTTTAATACAGAAAAGCAAAAAAAGTTACATATCTGAGACTTGGCTGTATCAATCTGCTCTGTTCTACCAGGGTTAGGAGAGTCACCTGCATGGCCGTAACCAGCTATGAGGTCACCGAGGTCCGGACCTCGATAATTTTTTAGAGCTAAAAATAAAATTTTAAGCTAGATACAGCTGGATTAAAAAAATCAGTGGTTGAGAACTTCTCCGAGACGAGTACATGCTTAATTCAGTTACTTAGTGTCCGCTGTGTGTGAGAGTGGTGAGAGAGGGCGCGAGCGCAGCCCCTTGCATCATCGGCACTTCCACTGACAGCAGCAATTGGAATTTACGCACGTTGGCAGCAGCAGGTGGCTTTTGTGCGAACTGGCAGCATACCATTCGGTATGACAAAGCAATGATCGTTATGCCATTATCTGCAAGAAACGTTCAAAACAGTAACCTGGTACAGCGTCTGGAGTAAAGGCAATTGTATGAAACATAAAATGTTAAATATGCGTACACTGGCGATGATGAAAGGGAGGTTATTTCTTTCATATTAGTAGGCTAGCTGACGTTTCACAGAACGCCATTGATTAAAAAACAAAATATGTAGGCGACGGTATCAATAACAGTAGGCCTACGAAACATTTCAAAGCCAAATTTCGAAATGAATATAAGTGTATAATGACGTTAGCATGTAATGGCGTTACTCTCAAGCATTTTTCTTTCAGCTAGCTAAGGTTACAAATAACCTTAGCTTAATTATCATGCTTCATACCGTAGTCCTATGTATTTTGATGCTCTAGATAATGTTCTTATGATTTATTATTCATTCAGCAATGCATATTAATATGAAAGCTCCACACCTACCTTACAGTAAACTATCAACACATTGATAATGGGTCTAATTTAACAATGCCTATCCCCACAGAAAACAAGCAGCACAGAGCAGGACAGAAATGCCAAAAAGGTTAAAACAGAATACTTTAGATATCTTTCTGAAAAAAGCCAAATTTAAAACAGCACCATCAGGAAGAGATGGGTAAAGAGGAAGGCTGGGATGGGAGGGGGAAATCCCCAAACACGGAACCCACATGAGAAGTTGTTCAGTACAATCCAGTTCAGATAGTGTACCTTACAATTAAAACACAAATAAAATTTGTTTCTTGTAAATAGCAACAGGACTCTTTCTATGTATGTATTGTTTATATGTGTAATTTTGACAAAACTAACCCCCCCCCCCCCCCCCCCCCGACCTCACTATTTTTTCAAACCCTGATTACAGCCATGGTCACCTGGAGTCTGAGCCACTATGGCACTGTGTCCCAAACTTAAGTAGGCCAACGCTTCACTGGCTCAGAAGGAGGCTGTGCTATAGATCTGTCTGCTGGGCTGGTTAGCACAGTGCACAGTCAATTTGATTCAAGTTCAATTTTCATATTAATGGGAGAAACACAAATTGTAGGACGGATGGGTGCGGCTTCAGCTACATCATCCAAGAAGCTCACAGGCACCTTATAAGTCAGAGTGTGCCTGAGAACAGAGAGATGAGCAACCCCTGCCAACATACTAGGCCCTGTCCCAAACAGAGTGAAGCTGAGCTGTTTCGCCACTGCGGGCTCCTGGCCGCCGTCGGTTGATGGCACAGCTGGGGGCCAAACTCAGGCCGTGGAGCTCACTGAGCCCCCAGAGTGGATGCCTTGTTTACTGAGCTGCTCTGGAGCCCTCCGATTTGGCTGATTCCCCACCACTGTCTGTTTTTTATTTCCTCCAGTGCTCTTCTCTTTCGAGGAGAACCTGAGACTAAGGCGCCTCTGTGAGGCCAGCCAACAGCTGATTGCCCGCGAGGACTACCTGTTTGGGCGGGGAGAGGCACGGGAGCATGCAAACAGGGCCACAGAGCGTGGGGAGAGTGAGGAGGATGAGCTGCACAGGGACTATGAGGCCCTCCTGGTGCAGGTCTGGCTGGCGGTGGAGGCCTCGCTGGTCGCCGGGCCGGGCAAGAGGGAGAGCCTGCGTTCGGCAGCCCTCTGCATCCTGCAGGAGGAGGAGCAGGACCAGAGGTGGCAGGAGGAACCAGGGGCGGAGCCCCCCATCTGGAGGCCCCAGCACTGCCGGCGCAACCATGATGACCTGCTTCGGAAGGTGGTGGAGGAGCGAATGGACAACGCGGAGGACCCGAACGGGGCAGAAAAACTGGCCACACCCCTGAAAAAGGAGATTTGTAAACTGGGCAAGCAGGTGAAGGAGGACCTCCTGAAGGTGGCTCGGGAAGTCAAAGCCTGCTATCCAGAGGAGTTTGGTGTGTGCAAAGTGTATGCCTGGCTGTATCACCAAGCCTTCTCTGGCCGCCTAGCAAAGATGGCCAAGCTGGAGCTCGACGTCAATGACACCAGCTATCTTTTGGGCTGGGTGTACACTTACTACCCAAAGTGAGTGAACCAAATATACATCCCCTTATTCTTGATGAATGTATCAGGATTTCTGTCTCCGTCATTGGAGATGTCAGTTACCCTTTGGGTTTTTAGACAGGGTTACAATGTGCATTTAATACTGAAGAAATCTTCATGCGTCATATGGAGTGGGGTGTGTTTGTGAGTCATTATAACAGCATACTGTTTTGCTCCTGACTGCGCACTGAATCTGATTTTTGAAATCCTGTCTTTTTCACTTTGTATAGAGGTAACACTTCATATTAAGGCATATTAAGTCTTTTGTTACAAAATTAAAGTTACAGAACGGAGCTAAATTTGGTTAAATAGATTTAAATTACTGAGAATAAACTTTTAGGTTAGGTTGAGTGCAATGAACAATAACGTTTACAACACAGACCTCACGAAAGCTGTGATGCATCATGAGCATTTAACTTAATTTAAATCGACAAATGCCATCCTTGTTAATTAAACAATCTCACGTTGTAGCTTTAGCAAGCACACAAACAGCAGACAATCTGCGCTGTTTCATGAGCATATTCATTTACTCAATTTACGTGATTGGCGTAGATTATTCTGTGAATTATTTGTTTTATTGTTAATCAAGGAGGATAAAGGGGAACAGGTTGACAGTAATGACAGATTTAAAGATAGTGTTTCCGCTTCCCCTGTTTCCAGCTCACCAGCCGCCACTGGTGATACAAATTGTTTATGTGTCACAAATTGTTGTGTGCCATGGTGTTTTGCCCTGTTAAAGAGAGTAAGTTGTGGGTAATTAATTGTTGTGTTATAAAGTTTTAACCATTAGTAAGAAGGGTACTCACAGTTAATAGGGGTCCCCCCTCAATACACTCTGTACTGCGCTCCGTAGCACTCTTAGCGGTGAACAATATTATATCATTTGCTGCCTGTTGAAGGGTTACAGCTGTTGTTTCAGCTATGCTACGGTATGGCGGTATATGAAAATTCATACCGGGAAATTAAAACCGGTATACCGCCCAGCACTAAGCATGCCGCTTAATTTAAAAATGGTCTTATTTCCCATGGCATCCTCTCCTTATGGAGCGGCGATATTTATTTTGAAAGAGACACAATAAAGTTACAGAAAACGTTATTCGCTGTCCAGTGTCGTTGTGTAGGTGTCGTTTGTAAGTGTACAAACACAAAAATTACGCCCTCTGTTCAGTCCCAAAGCAGGAACTAGGCGATCGAGGGATGTCTTGTTTTATTTCCCATTGCTGTCGCTGTTTCCTGAGCCACGTTATGTAAATTTTTTCTCACATCCCCTCCAGAAGCAGAGAAAAGCTTAGCAGAACACAGCTAGCATCCTCCCAGGCTGAGAAACTTAGCTAGGACTCGGTCGAAACCATTAGGACCTCCGTTCAAGTCCTAATTAAAGCACAGGCTCGGCGATCGCGGGCTGTCTTGTTTTATTTCCCATCGCATTCTCTACTTACCGAGCTGCGATATTAAGACAATGGTCTCGCGCCCTTCCGGAAGCAATTAGAAGCCTAGCAGCACTCAGCTAGCATCCTCCCAGAGTGAGAAACTTAGCTATATATTTTACCCCTCCTCCCATCACTGGTGCTTTACAAGCATTGCAAATAGCAATTTTGTTATCTGTTTCAGATACTTTGAAATAGGCTACTTCCATAGCCTACAGCTGACGTGTTGAAGCTTGTTACTGGCGCTTATAATAAAAATTTAGCGTCATCGCGTGCACACAGTTAACACGTCACTTATCAGCCAGGCACCGCGGCAGAAATTTTCATATCTGCCGATGCCGATAATTAACTTCTTAAGTTTTTATCGGCCGATACCGATGTCGTGCTGATATCATTACCGATGTCGTGCATCCCTAATCATTATTATTAACATTCATTACTATTATACTATTGTAATAGTAATATCCATTTGGGATGTACTTGTCTGCACTTTATGCCAAAAAACTGGTATAACGTACACACCTTGCAGTCATTGCAAAGCTATATGAATGCTCGTCAGACAGCAATTAATGGTAAGAGTCTGTCTACCTCATTGCAGGGAATGAATGTTAATAAGGTATTCGTATTGCAGTCATTAAGGGTTCAATAATGGCACCTTAATATAAAATCTTACCAGATGTACTATATCAGACACATCTTACCTGCTGAAAAAAGGCCCATGCCAAAAAGCACAAGCCAAAGGAAGGGTTAGCCATTTGGAAAGTTATTTATCTTCACTGGTCATGCCTGTTGATACTGTTAGAACAAAAGTAGCACATATTGTATATGATTGTGGTTATTTATGTATGTATTTTCCTATATTTGTTCAAATAGTTAATGAGAGTTCTTTTTTGGTAGTTTATATGATTACATAAACCAGGTAGTATGAAACTGTGAATGTTAATGTTGTCTGTTAATGCCCTCACAAGAAATGAGCCACATATCTTCTATAGCAATTATTTATTACTTTGTTCAAAATAATGTAGCACCCATCTCTGTGCTGCTGGTGCATAGACTGCTGTCAGAATGCCACTTTGCCTATTGGTGTAGCTGTAAGATGAACGATGGTTATAGCTTCATGTAAGTGCTCTATTACGGATCCACACTCACAGAGACCTCAAGGTGTGAATAGCCTAATCATAACCCACTGATCCTTGGTGCTCGGGTTTCAGGGAAGTGCTGAAACACAAGGAACTGGAAAAGGATATCAATGGTGAGGCCCTTGGGCCCCTGCTCCCTGAAGATGTGCTGCGTCCTCTGGAGGATCAGTACCTCTCCCACAAAGAGGTAAAGGAGCCTCCTAAACAGACACTGAGCACCTGGCACCAGCAGGAGGAGTGTCGCATGTCCCTACCTATAAATGGACTGCATTTATATAGCGCTTTTCTACTCATTGGAGTACTCAAAACACTTTACAGTTATATGCCTCACATCTACCTACCAGTGGCAGAGGCTGCTATACAGGCTTACCAACTGGCCACTGGGAGCTGTTGGGGGTTCAGTGTCTTGCTCAAGGACACTTCGACACTCTGCCAAGATGAGCCAGATTCGAACCAGGGACCTTCCAATCCCCAGTCGACTGCTCTACCTCCTGAGCCACTGTCGCACTACCTATAAGGCTTCACTAGCACTGGGGCACAACTGCAGGAAATCCTAGGAGCCGCACACTGCACTAGAACGTGTGTGTTTTTAATTATTTAACTCTTAATTAACCCAGTAGGTTCAATAGACAACCTACAATGATGATGATCTACAATGATGACCTGGGGTAGGGAGTTCTTTGGGGATGTTATTTATCTTGTCACTTAACCAGGAGTATAGACCAGCTTGAAACAGCAAAATGGGAATGCACCCAAAAATGTCAGAAGGGGTTACTCTGTGTCAGTTGCGCTTTGTCTCACATGTGCTTACGCCCTTTTGCAACATGTGCAACGCTGGCTTTAGAAAAGACAGTCAGCTGACATTTGTTAAAATATAGATTTGCCGTCACCAGTCCCACGCTTTGAGGCTTTGCCTGCTCACGTTGTCTGCAAATGGGGCTGATTTGCTCAGTTTCTGCGATTGGCTTGTTTCAGAGCCAGGTAAAGGAATGGATGTCCAAGGCACTGAGGAAAGAGGAAGAGGAATGGCATGGGGGAAGCCCACCTGAGCTCATAATGGATCAGTACTACTTCTCTGCCATCGCTGTTGATGTTATACAGGTGTGAGAATTGGCACACTCTGCTGGACCGTATGTAAGGCCTCAGTGAGCATACACTGCATTGTCTAGCATGCAGAGGTCGCATTGCTGTCCTTTATAACTGAAACAGCAAAATGCAAAGACTTTCAAACTTGTGACAAAATTATGCAAATGTTACATTATCAATTAGTTACTGTATTCTTTCACATTTGTAAGGTTATTTATATATTGTATAATATACAATCACATAATCTGTAATGTGCAAAATCACATGCATTGTCAAATAGCTGGTTATCTGTATTGTAGAGGAGGGTATTTGTACTATATGGTGGGGTATCTGTGCTATAGAATAGGGTATCTGCTATAGAAAGGCGTATTTGTGTTGTAGAGTAGGGTGTCTGTGCTATAGAGGGGTGTATCTGTGCTGTAGTGTAGGGTATATGTGCTGTGCATTAATGCATACACTTCCTATTTTGCAGGTAGTAGATGGGGTGGTGAAGGAAGCTGTGACTATTTTGGGTAACATTAGCAAAGCCCAGAGGATCATATGTCAATTGGAGACCTTCTTTATCAGGTAACAGGTCATGACCCTCTCTGAAGTGTGTGTGTGTGTGTGTGTGTGTGAGTGAATACCCCTGGAATTCACAGCTGCTTTGTTCAATATGTGCCCCTAGCTACAGGAGGACCTTTGAGGAATTCATGAAAGGAAAGCGCAGAAACACCAAAGCAGTGATAAAGGCTAACCTGGCCAGCATTGAACAATTCAAGTAAGCATGCTGTTCACAAGCCAAAGCACATCATTCTACAAAGCAGCGTGACGCAGAGGCTGTCTGTATCACAAATGTTCGATGTCTTTTTGATTACTACAAAGGCTCACTTATGCTGCCCTTTGAAAGTTGCACGTTAGTGTGCTAAAAATTATTACATTTAAGAGATAGAGGTTATATTTTTAAAGAAGGAACAGCCAGTGCCTGCACATTTATAGAACTCACATTAAGTGTTTTTATTTACCAGTCACACAACTTCACAGCATTTCCACCACAATGTGAACAGCACCTATAAGGGTTTACAAGGCCAAATCATACCCAGTCAAATAATTAGAGTGACTGCAGGTACTGATGCATGTAATTCAATACACACAAAGAATCCATGCACATGCCCATGTTTTGTATAACTTTAAGAATGCATTTTATGGTAAAATGTTCTTGATGTATATATAGATGTATTGTTTTTTTTACAAAACATAGGAATTACTGCTTCAATTTAGTACATGCATTCTTGCACACATTTTAGATTTTAGAATATGCAAAATATTTTACAGTACATGAAACAATATATCCAGAACATGAAAGTAACAATAATTTATATATTTATAAGATATGCAACATATTTTAAAATATATGAAAATATTATATATTCCCAATAATTTGTTTGTTAACATATTATGTTTAGATTGAATGTGAGTTAGATGTGAGATGATAAAGTTTGGGAGGGGGGCCCACCTCATTACTCTGTACATTTCATGCAGCAGTTTTAGAAAAGGTGGGGTTTCATTTATGCAGAGAGTCATATAATCATTTGGCAAATTCTCTTATCTGGCGCATAAGTGCATACAGTAAGACTACACAAACAACTGTACAGACACAACGTCAGGCTGCTTTTGAACTTGCTGCAAGTGCTACAGTAACCTGTGCCATAATAAATGGCAAAACCACTATAAGTGCCACAGTAATAAAAAACACAACAAAACAGTTTAACCCATTGGCCTCCAAACTCAAATGGAGACCCAAAGAACAATGGGGATTCCTAAAAGAAGAATTTATCTAAAACTACACAAGAAGAGTGAGATGAATGATTAATGAAGTCTGTTTTCTGCTTCCCATCAGGGAATACGTGGAGAAAGTCGGGGACATGCTTCCCAAGGAGACAAAGAAAAACTGCCAGTCCATTCTCTCCTCCATGGAGGACATTGCATACAGATACTTCTCCAACATTATTCACGAAAATCTCAAGGTACGGGATGGAACAGCCAGCCTCCTCCCCCACATCCCCCATAATTGTTCACTATCATTATTGTCATTTAGCAGGTGCTCTTATCCAGAGCAGCTGACATAGGTACTCTGAGGTAATTGTGGGGTAAGTACTTTGCAGTGGTAGCCATTACCTTTGAAGTGAATGGCCCATACTGCAGTCTTGATTCCTCACAGAAAGCCGGGTCAAAGTTCTCTTTCCACAGCTGCCAGCCTTTTCTCAGTCAATAGAAATATATAATATAAAATGTGAGAGGTTCATGTAAATCTTTTTTTATGTGCAAGCCATTGTGTCATCATTTCATTTCCTCTCACTGCACTGTAGAAACAGGATGCATTGCAATGTGTTATCTCAATGTGTGCTTTTGTAAATCCCTGAACTGCCACCAAAAACAATGCAGTGGTGAAGTCATGGTATTGTGCTGTGCAGAGGGCATTGGGGTTTACTTATGGCCTGTGCCTTAAAAAAACACAAAAAATAGTTTGGCTACCCCTCTAACATACCCGGAAAATGTTTGTTCCCTGCCTTCTGGAGTGGTCACATGGTCTTTCCATGGACCTTTTAGCCACCTAGTGTTTGTAATCCAGGAGGAAGGTAATATTTGTACTTCTTCCCAGCTATGTATTTGCTATGTACCAGCATTGCACGATGGTTCATTGTTGACCAGGAAATGGGTTGTCGGTTTGATCATAGGTGAATTCCCCTCACCCTCCTCTCCCAAAATTAAGCTGGAACTCATTCACCCCTGTGCCCTTTGCCCAATAACTAACAAAGTCTGCATGTGGTTCAACAACGTTTTTGGTTAATGATTTGTTGGTGTCTTTGACCCTTGCTGGTTCATAGAATCCAGGGTGCATTGTAAGTCTGTCTGTAGAAAATAATCACATGGAAAGTCTGTCCCATTTTCATAGACGTATTGTGTGCTTACTTCCTATGGCCATCCCATAATTTTTGGGCAAGCAGAAGTTTCCCGCCAACGCATGCAAGGTCATGGCACGGGACAATTGTCCAACACACACAACACAAACACTCAGTGTTACACGCTATAGTATATTACTACCGTTTATAATTCTTTTCTTTTTTTTAAAAAAAAGGAAATGGACCGCTACTGGCTGGAACACTCTTAACCTCTGTATCAGGTCAAGGTACATGAAAAATAGAAAAACCAACAAAGCTTTGCAGCCAAGACAATTACACAACAAATGTAACATTAAAATAATGTTAGATTCCACAAATCCTTCGCTTTTCCACTTATGACTGGGAGCACAGTAAAACAAAAACAGCATTTCCTTTGTCCGAGGTCCTTTTGGGTTCTCGACCCACTGTCCTGTTGCCTCCCTTCTCTGCGCTGGTGGTTATTTGGGTGGAAGCGTGGCTTCATGAGGGGCTGCTCTGTTTTCTCTCCCTGCAGACGCAGTACCGGCAGCTGGGGACAACATCCTGGCTCTTGGGGGGCTTCCAGGCAGTGGATGAACTGAAGAGGCACATTCAGGACTGCCAGGAACTGAAGCCCACCTGCAAGCAGGTACATGATCAAAACCCTCTGGTTGTTTGGGGTCAGTGCAACAACACAGTGGAAATCCTCAGCTGAAATCTTACAGTAGTAACTGTGAGTTATGGGGCACCATTGCAAGTCAGTGGGGCAGAGGCAGGGGGGCAGCTGTGGGGTAGAAGCACCAGAGCAACTGTGTTGGGTAGAGGCAGCAAGGCAGCAGGGAAACTGTGTGGGGTAGAGGCAGTGAGGCAGCTGTGGGGGAGAAGCAGAGGGGCAACTGTGTGTGGTGGTGTCATAGTGCTAAAGAAGCTACATTATGGGTTCAGCTCCTAGTGGGATGGTGCTGTTGTCCCCTGCAGTAAGAACTGTATCAGTAAGTATAAGGCTGTGCATATGAATAGTATTTCAAATCGTGTGTGTGTGCATGTAGGAACTCGTGAGCCGGATACACACGCAGGTGATGGTGGAGTATGTGAGGAGGCTGATGAGGAGGAAGCTGAAGCTGAAGGACAGAGAGCAGCAGGAGGCAGCTGCTTCTCTCCTCTGTGAGGACAGCAGGAGACTGCGTATAGTCTTCACTGATGCAGTGAGTGCCAAACACACACACATACACATACACACAGCCCCACACACACACACTCACACACACAAAGACACACACATCTATTTCATTACATTAAATCCTTTATTTAAATAATTATTACTCAATATTCCATTGCAGTTTCTGGTGAAACTGCCAGAGTCAGACCTTTCTCAGCTAGAATACAGGAGTGATGGAATGCAGGGGATCTTGCCATGTTTCCCCATGTGGAGCACAATGAAAAATTCCTATCCTGTGAGGAAGAGTATGAGCTGTTGGCAAAAATGTGAAAATCTTAAAGCAGAGACGAATCTTTACTATTGCCGCAGAATCTGTCTGCACCCCCCAGTGGACAGTGGAACATGAAATAGAAAATTGTTGATGTTATTGAAGAGTAAATTCCTTTATTGTAACAAAATGCATTTTCGTGTAAGTTTGCTCTTCTCATAAGTAACTATGTGTAGTGTTGCATTCACAGAAAGCTCTGCTGGTATACTCACCGAAACTTCTATTGCTTCAACTGAAGGAAAGCATTGTTTTGCACACTCACAGAAAACTCTCGCTTGCTGTCAGACAGCTCATCCCACTTCTGTTCCTCTAGGGATCAGAAGAGGTGTGGCTTCATGAAATCCTCCCTAAAATAGCAGAAGTGCTGAAGTTGCAAGACCCAGGGGCCATTCAGCTGGAGGTAATCACCCTGGCCCGGGACTACCCTGACCTCAGGTGAGACTTGCTGATCATATGGCCCAGAACCACACACCCCTTCCAGTACAGCATCACAATCACCTGACCCAGAATGGCAGTATCAGTACAAAACCCCGATCACCTGACTTGGGACCTGCACACACAGGCTACATCTTCTGCACAAGATATATTGAGAATATCCCTAAATACTGCCCCCTGAAGTGAGGAGGAACTAACTACAGCTGCTTCCATCCCCTTGCTCTTGCCATGTGAGACCATCATACCAGCAAAAAAAAATATGTACCCTTTCTCACCAAACTCGCTGGAATGACATGCTGAGCCAGACAGACTAAATGATAGAGTAAGCGTTTGACTACCTATACCATCAAGATGAAGGTGGAAAAACAGTTGGAGTAAATGAACTAATCTGTGTGGGCCCTGTCTCACAGCTCCCATATCGTACCTCATTCATGGACCTCCCCGCAATTATGCAGTGAGAATCCAAATCAGAAACATTTCATAACAGGAACAGGCTTTGTTTTTTGGAGCTTTTCCCAATTAAGCCCTTCCTGGCTGAGGTGTGCCCTGGAGCTGAGCAGAGGTGTGGATAGGCTATGGGCACAGTGTGCTAACAGGTGACACCCCAGCCAGGGAGTCGCAGGGCTGGGCATGGCTCTTCCGCTCCTCTCAGGTGTCTGGCAACACCAAATACAAAGCTTCTCCCTTTGAGCACAATAGGGCTGAACTCCCTCTCTGTGGAGAGTGGAAAAATACAGAATGCAGTTTTGCATTTCAGCCACAGTACAACCCTGATGAATCATTCCCAGACATGTTTAAATGATCTCGGAGTGGAGCTGGCAGAAGGAAAGCATTTCCTTTTTTTTTTTTTTTGTAATTTAAGTTTTTATTTTAACTTTTTAAACAGAGATGGTACATAACTCATGTTGTACATCATATAGAAAATAAAGAGTAAAACACATGATCAGACATTAAAGTTAGAAATTAGAAAGTGCTCCTGGATAAAGACAATATCCATATATTGTATACATCTGCATGCAAGTTTTACAACATACAAAGTATGACCTTAATATGCATAATTTACAAAGAGAATGTTCAGCTATGTGGTAGTCTCTTACACTTATGCCACTGATCAGAGGTAAGGTACTCTTGAAAGAAGTCCCAACTGCTCAACACTTCAGGCCTTTTGCCTCTTATTCTGGTCAACATGACCTCATATGACACAGTTTCAGTCATCAAAACTTTCCATTCTTGGAATGTCGGCTTATCAGGTGACTTCCAATGTCTTAGTATAATTCTAGCAGCTGATGTTAGCCCTACTATCAGCACAGTGTGTGTATCTTTTGTCAGTTGAGGTATTACGGTTCTATCTCCTAGAAGACACAAACGTGGGCATATTGGGAGGTTTATTGTTGTCCATTTCTCCAAGAACTTCAATATGTTACACCAGAATGGCTTAACCATGGCACAGTCCCATATGAGATGTAAAAGCGTGCCAGTTTCCTTTTTACATTTCCAGCAGATATTATTATTCATTAAACCCATTCTAAAAAGTCTACATGGTGTCCAGTAAAACCTGTGTAGGATTTTGTATTGAATAAATTTACATCTAATTTCTTTGATATATTTACCATTATCAGCCAAAATATGTTCCGAAGGAAAGCATTTCCATTTGCTCTCACACTGTGCTAACCGCAAACTGTGTTGAGTGTGTGAGAAAGAGGGAGAGAGGGGAGAAGCTTACACAATATAGCTGTAGGTCATCTTAAAGAAAATGTGCTGTGCTTTCCACAGCTTTAAACCATGCCTGAAATATCTGGGTGGGTTGTGGATTTATTGTAGACTGCAACACTACTCTTGATACTAGCCTTCACATGATGTCTAATGGTGGGAAAGTAAATTTCATGAGCTCTGTAATAGGTGGAGGTACCATGGCTGTTAGTCAGTGGTCCATTTAAACCAAGTAAATCCAAAACAATGATTCCACTTGAGTCTTGCACCTGATAGCTCCACTGTTTAAACATCTCTGAAGCAAATTATTCTGTGATTCTATCATGACATGATTATGTCATGAGAGAATCTCAAGGGCAGTTCTTATGGCGTCAACTGTCAATGTCATTGTGGCTGCTTGTATAATAGCCCTTCTCCTCACAGCAAGGATCATGTCTCTGCCCTGCTGCACCTCAAATCCAACCTTTCCAGTGCCCAAATCAAGAGGATCAACCAGAGCCTGGTTGAGAACCGTGGCTCCGTCGGCTCCCTGGGCACCCACCCCTTCTTTTCAAGCGTACACGTCAAGTGGACCACAAAGATCATGTGACAACCCCCCCCCCCCCCCCAGACCCCATGACTGCCAGCCCCCTCCAGGTGCAGTCTAGTGCAGTTCTGTCAATAGACACTGACACTGGGTTGGCTACAGTTTCCTCTCATAATGCTTTGGGTCTGGATGTAGTATCAAGTAAGCTGATTTTGAATCAGCTGGGGTGGGTGGGGACGGGGGCTTAGGGCTAGAAGACAGACAGTCACTGCTGTGAAACTCCATCACGGTGCTCATACATCCTTGCACTACAAGTGTTTTTATCAGTGGTCCCTATGCAGCATGCATTGCCTATTTTAAACTGAGAAGTTCAAGGTTGTGTAAGCTGAACATATGAACACATCTTAGCCTTAGCATACCATACTTCGACAATTCCAGGAAGGGGTTAGTCATGAAAATGTTTTCCCTTTAATGATCTGGAGGTGAATATGTACCTTCAGTCCAAAAAAGAACAACAGGCCAACAAGCTTTACAGCAAAGAGACTTTGCACAAGCAAATTTAAAGCCCACACTTTCATAAGCTGAACTCCTAGGGTTCAACTCTCTCTCAAGTGTGATTTGTAATTAAGACTAGGAAGGAAATCTTGCCAACAATACACTGCCTCTGCCTATAGGTAAAGTATATTCTAATATTAAAATATGTGTCACTCTGTGGCTCCAGCTCCAACTCCAAAGTGTGCAGGCTCAGATGATACTTCTTTGTGAGATGAGGGAATAATTTAAAACAAATGTTTCGTTATAGAAATGCATGCAAGATGCGCTGAACATCTTAATATGTAACTTCTTGATCTTACTGTATATTTTGCTGTCTCTGTTTGTATTTTCTACATTGTTTAAAAATATTCTTGAGAGTTTTAAGGTACGACTGCTTTTTGTCTTTCATAATATACAAAAGGTCAGCATTGTATCCCACCAGGACCAGTATCTCTGTGTGTATTAAAATGAATGAACCAATCACCTTGTGACTTTTAGTTTTTTTTGCCAGACCTGATGTACCTTGTGCAATATTACATTACATTATTGGCATTTAGCAGATGTTCTTATCTAGAGCAACTTACATAGGTTACAATGTTACAATACAGTACTATTCAAACAAAGGGGTGGAGCATTTCCTCACTGCCTGGAGAATAACTGTAAAAGTATTAAATAGTAATATGCAAGTGATCATCAAGCGAGAAATCAGAAAGAGGTGTTTTTTAATGTATGTCACATTGAGGACTCAATGGCATGTATGGACAAGCCAACTTTCTCATCACAAGCAATGCTCACTCCCGGCTATGACTGGCCCAGGTTGGTTGTCCACTAACACAATCTGGAGGTGGACAAAGGTATACTGGACCTGTCCTTTGAGAAGGAATAATGCTTTGTCGCATGGCTCCCTGAGACAGTTGCACTGGGATTTTTCCTACTTGTGAAGTAAGACTATTAGTTCCAAAGTTTAGGTTAATAGCAATTTAATAACAAAGCAAAAACTAGTATCTAATTACAGTATGAAACATACCGTGTAAAAGCAAGGCAGATCAATTACAAAATGATGTTGTATGAGTACAGGTTTTTATACCCAAAACCTGAAAAAATGTGCAGGTTCCTGTCCCTGATTGGATGGCAGAGAAACATTTACATGTGCAAGGTTTCCGAGGCTCCACAGAGTCTCCTCCTTCATCCTGCTCACAGGAAGGGACAGGGGTATCACACCTCATACAGGAACAAAGGGTGTGGTGCGAAAGGCAACCAAATGGTCAATGTCAACATCAAGGCATGCCAATCAACTCCCTTTGTCTCTAACTCTTCCTCGATAATTGAGTTAGTTTTGATTGTATTAGGTGACCATCCAAGAACACTAGAGCAGGTTTTGCATTTTCCTTACAACTGAGCGAACTTGCTAAGAAGCACAAAACAGAACGTTTTTTTCCATCAAAATACTAGTTAATATCCCCTGTAAGTAAACATTTCATCCTAAGGTGAGTTTAATATGTAAAAAGTTCAGCACCCTTTCCAAAAGCAGCATCAGGAAAGTATTTTTTCAAAGTTCAAAGTTCAAAGTTTTATTTGTCACATGCCAAGGTACAGTGTACAATGCAGTGAAATGATGGTCGGCAGCAGGGCAGACTGTGCAAAACTCACAACAGAAGAATATAATTTACTCACAATCAACAATTATTCACAATAGAAAAAATTTAAAGATAAAAATATAAAAAAATAAAAGGAAATAACTTAAGCAAGATGAAAAGCACAATAGAAAAATGTGCAAGACAAATATAGAAAAATGTGCAGAACGAAGTTAGACTCCAGTATGAGCTGCATTTAGTGTTTTGATGGCCTGGGGGAAGAAGCTCCTACGGAGCCTCTCAGAGTTGGCCTTGAGGTTGCGGAGGCATCTGCCTGACCGCAGCCACTGAAAGAGTCCATGGTTTGGGTGCTGGGGGTCTTAACTTACTTGGTATACAAGTCCTGGAAGGGAGTTAGAACAATCCCTGTGGTGCCCTCAGCTAGTCGCACCACCCTCTGCAGGGTCATACAGTTCTGTGAAGAGCAGTTCCCATATCAGGCAGTGATGCATCCTGCCAGAATGCTCTCGATGGCACCAGAGTAGAAGGTTCTTAAAATCTGTTTTGGCAGTCTGAATTTCTTTAGCAGTCTGAGGTGATAGAGGCACTGCTGTGCCTTCTTCACCAGGGTGGAAGTGTGAGTGGTCCATGTCAGGTCCTTGGTGACGAGTACACCAAGGTATCGGAAGCTGCTAACCCTCTCCACTGGGGCACCGTTGATGAAGAGTGGGGTGTAGTTCCTCTGTCGTGTCTTGCAGAAGTCCACTACCAGCTATTTTGTTTTGCTGATGTTAAGGGAGAGGTAGTTGACCTGGCACCATTTTGTCAGGTCCTCCACCTCCTCCAGGTAGGTCTTCTCATTGTTGTTGGTGATCAGGCCCACCACCACAGTATCGTTCGTAAACTTAATGATGGTGTTGGAGCTACTCTTTGCCACACAGTCACGTGTGTACAAAGAATACAGGGTACTGAGGACACAACCCTGAGGAGCACTGGTGTTGAGGGTGAGAGAGGTGGAAGTGAGGCTGCCCACCCTAACCACCTGTGGTCTACCAGTCAGGAAGTTTAGGATCCATTTGCACAGAGAGCTATGCAGTCCAAGGTCCAGAAGCTTACTGACCAGTAGGGGGGGGGGACTATAGTGTTAAAAGCTGAGCTGTAATCAATGAACAGCATTCTAACATAGTTCCCTCTGCCGATGTCATGGTGTGATTAGGCGGTGTGCAGTATGTGGGTGACTGCATCATCAGTGGAGCGCTTTTACCTCTCTCCACTTGTTTTGAGCTGGAAGTCTTTTGCATGTGCTTTTTATATATTGTAGTATTGCTGCATGATATGTGGTAGTTCGCTGTTTTTAGAATGTAGTTGCTGTGTAAAACATTACATTAATTGTGTGAAGATAATAATGGAGATGCATTGCATTTCACTTACGTGTTGAAACGTGCATACTCATAATCTCAGTACTGTGTTGGGCACTGTTTAAATATGCCTTGTTGTGTCTTTGTTTTGCAGAACATTTCATGCTGTTTTTAATGCCCTCACTTTGGACATCAGTCTGGATAAGTTGTCAAAAGTAAATCCAGTGCTGGTTTAAAAGTATTCAACAAGCCCTAATGATGACAACTTCTCAGCATGCTGTCAATGCAATCTAGTTTTCATCCACTCCACTGGGTTTACCCCAGGCCACCTCACTATGTGGTATATGTACCATTGTTTATAAGCAGCTCAGCCATGGATAACTATCTCATGAAGTTATATCAAAACAAAAGAAAAGAGGAGTAGCAATGTGCAGCAATTGCTGTTTTTTGTGCTCTATGCTGAATGCACTCGTATCATATTCAATGACAGAATATTCAATTCAGGGATGATTCTACAGACAAAGTAGTGATGTTGGGAGCTGGAGTCCTCAGCTCATGCAGAAGTACTCTACAGTCTGTAACTCTGGACTTCACTTTCCATTAGCATGGCTGCCTTTTTGATCTCAACATGCAACCTGTTTGCATATTCTGCACACATTGGTAGTGCCCTGACCTGGAAAGGAAGACATTACATGAGAAAAACTGTCCAATCAATAATCTATCCTCCTTTTGCATGAAAAACAACAGACTGATCAAATGAATGTATATTCTCAATAAGATTTTTATGTGAAAAACATATGCTGTACACATGAAGGGAAGTTGGTGCTAATGGTGGGAAACTTAGCCTCCGTGAACCCCATAAAGGGTTACAACAGGAGTGACAACATTCTGTCAGTCACTTTGCTCTATAACAAAGCACTGTGATTTGTTGAAAACACAGAGAGCCACAGGGGCTGTCATTCAACCTTCTAATGTGAATGTGTAACCAAGTGTAACCAAGTGCCAGTATCCAGCAGAAATGAACAGACCAGATTGACTTACTGGAATGGAGAATTTATTCACGGTTTGGTAGCCATTTACTACCTGAATCCAATGAAATTATTGGACTGGAACGTGTCCCTCTTATAGTATCTTACAGTTTGGACGTTATGTTATGAAACCTTATGTTACTGTTTCTTTTCAGTATGATCACATATAAAGTAAATTATTCACCAAAATAAAGATTTTTGTTCCACCTAAATTAAAGTCTTTCTATAGTACCTTTGTTTATATTACACTGCTTTTGTTCAACAATACAAAAAAAAATAGATTCTCACAAAGTTTAAATTCTCCCCAATTGCTACTTCAAAGGCGTCAATTAAACACAAACTCCATTAACAGTTGTGGGCAGTGCTTAAACCATCTTATAAATTGTTGCTTCGGCAACAGATTAACTGAATCCTAACTGTGCGTGTTCTTATCACCGCACTTCAGTTTAAAAGCAAAAATTCTATAAAAGAGAGGAAAAAAAAGGGGTACCCAAAAAAAAAATGTATAGAGTTCTGTGTGTATCTTTTTTTTCTTTTACACTCAAGTTGTCCTGGTGAGGTGACCTGTACAGCTCCGCCAGCTCTTCTCCGCAGCGTGTCCGGCATCCAGGACTACTAGAGACAGACAGTCTGTCTAGCAGCAAAATATTGCAAGGTTATGTACAATAGTGAAATTCAGGCAAGGACCACACAACTCCTCAGACCTGCTAACTGCCTTTACATAGCCGATCTGAACCCGCATGTTCTCCTGCCAATATATTTGTATGAGAGCTTCCTACTTAACCGGAAAGCAGTTGCTGCTGTCGTATACCACTACTGAGAAAAAAACTTCTACTGTCGTGCTCTTAAAGTGACAGCAACTGTTTAGAAAAAGAAAAAAATCAACAAACACCAGCTGGCTAAATTACAGCTGGGTTACAAATGCACAGTGAGACAAATACAGAAAGATCTACTGTCCTTGGCTCAAACATTAGCAACAGATTGGTACAGGGGCTGGTGTAAAGGAATATGGTATAGCCTTCTGTTGCAATAAATAAGTGGTTTGCAAACACAAATCAAAATGATATATAGGCCCTACATTTGCGCTCATAGGTAGGTATAAGATGAAAGCCCTTTTCCCAGCAGGAATTTCCTCAGTCTTGTTTTTTGTGGTTATATGGATGTATTTCTGTTGTTACCATGACACAATGTCTAAATCACTGCATTTGGATGTCATTAAAGAGACATGTCACCGATAATGCAACAAAAACAAGCTTTGTGCACAGGAAATATACACAAGGCAATGCAGCGCAAGACTGAGTAGGGAACCAAGCAACAGGCAGAATTTAACAAACAAATGAAGAGACACTTCACACAGGTGAAAACGATTAACTAGTAACTAGATGATGCAAGACAGGCCCTCTGGTGTCAGTTCAGGGAAGCAGCAGGCAACAGGGCCAGACAGACTGTTACAAGAACGCCTGATGGTTGTTGCAGGAAGCAGGCTCTGAAACCCTGACAACTGCCGAAGCTCTAAGCCTTGCCAGAGATACCTCCCCATCCTCTGTCTTCATCGTCCCTGATCTATCTGCTGCTTTTGATAATTCATCATCAACAACACCACATTTCAAGAATGGTACTGTTTTAGTATCTATGCATTTGATTTTGTAAGTCTCTCTGCATAAGTCTTTCTCTCTCTCTGCTACCAAATGATTAAATGCAAATGTAACTGCAAAATCAGACAATGGTTCAATGCAGTGTAGCTAGCAGACCTTTTTGCTGCAGTATTGAGGCAGATTTTATGGTGTGTGCAGCTTTTTTGCTAATCAAAGCAGATGCCCAGAATAGAATGTTAACACAAAGCCAGGCTGCGCTCACAGATAGTGTGGGCCCTGCAGAAGATTGTGCCAGCAGTCCAAAATAATACTCGATCACCACTAGCTCTCTGAAGGAAACATCCCTAATTGTCACAGCAAAGATTTGATCTTTTGAGCAAGTCTCACATTGTCAGAATACCAGACATAGTGGCCTAGTATGTTATTACAATGAATTCAGTGGTCACTGCTATACTGCCCCCTACTGCATGTTATTGACCTCATCCTTCAGATCTGGGCACTTTCTTTTGTTAGTGGGTCTAAAATTGGCTTGTCTACCTTCATTCCCAGCCCCACCCATTGCACACTTCCAGGAACAGTTACCAAGGACAGACAATACCCATAGAAACCTCCTCATTGGTGGCAGAAATGGGTCAGCAACACCAGATCTATCTTTATCCATCCATGTGAAAATTATGAACTATGTAAAGTTCTCCACAATTGTAATAGTGGAAGGCACATGCTCTGGCTCTCATCAGACCTCCCCAAATTTCTACACCTAATCCTCTGTGGAAATTTGGTTGAATTAATTCCATTCAGCAGCCCCTTACATTGCTATGTGCTAGAAGGCTATTGTTCTGTGGGTGCTGAAAACAGGTCCAGAGCTTTCAATCTGTTAATGCAGTATTAATGTGGCCACAGCAAGGGATGACCCAGAGAAGGGACTTGGCACAGAGATGCTAAATCACCAGTTCGGTCAATTGATCTCTCTCCATGACTCAACTCGCAGCCCACGCACTTTTACTAGCGGGCACTACAAATGCACATGGCTTTAATTAGCACAGTGAATAGAACTGAAATGAGCATGCCTTACACAGCATGGCTGAAACTTAACAGTTCATACAGTTGCCCTGACTGCTTCATAATAAATTACATGATGTTGAAAGATGGCTGTGCACAGGGCAATGGTTCCTCTCAGCTGACCTGGATCTTCTACAGTAGTGCTGTGACAAATAATGCTTTGTTCAAATCTTCCAGTTGTTGAGACAGTCAGCCCAGCACAAATAAATAGCTTATTCATCACCAACACTTGAAAAGGGCTAAACAATTCTCTTCAGAGAAAAAAGGGAGAATAAAAGTTCAAATATTGTACAGTGTTATAGATTTTTATTCTATCCTGCACACATAAAAGACTACAATACAGAAAATAACTATACCCGAACACACTAATACCATAACACATTCCTTGTCATAGTCCTTATTGTGTGCTTGGTTTGTTTGCTTTAATACACACTTATTGCTAACCAGTAATTCCCAAACTACTGTGAAATATTTTATCATAAATAATCCTGTTAGAATTTCCTTTAATGCCAATGGGTGTTATTCTCACGCATCTGTGGCCAAAAGTAGGTGGTTTTCAAACAAAAATTTAGATTGTAATATATGCTCTGTATACAGTAAAACACAGAAAACAAAATACAGTGTAAAAAGTGCTGCTCAGATATGTGCATTCTGTGAATGTTGCCTACCTGTTTCTCCCTCTACAAAATGCTATAATTGACGCCAAAGTTGATCTTTTGTTTGAACCATTGCCATAAGGGACATAATCCGGTGCAGGCACTGCTCAGCTCTCACGGTCAGTCTGCGGTTCAAGTATGAAAATCCCTCATAAACTCGATTCGATTTTACTTGTAAAAATTAATCGCGACGATGACAGACTACACTTTAAGGATTTACTACAACCACCCCACAGACACATTCTACCAATTTTAGCTGCATCTCCTTACGTGTCACTGAGGTCCCGTTGTCAAGGTAACCGGTTAGAATCAGGTGAGGTTGCTCGAGCCCTTGAAGTTAGTTTGACCTGAATCGAACCCTAGACATAATTTGCATTCATATTGTGTGCATTCAGTGTAACTACAATTAATAGGTGTCATTTTATTTCAAAGTAATATACAGAAAAAGAAGTAAACTTATTTACCGGTATTGTTAAACTTAGACCATGAGTGTGAAGGTGTCTAGGTTTCTGCTTTAAGGATAAAAAGGAAAAGATCTTCTGCAATTAACTTACTCAAACGTTTAATTTTGAAATTACAGTTCAATGGTGGAATGACCATCCACATTTCATCCGTTCTGCCCAATCCCTCTCTATTTTTAAGAAACATCTGATGACAGCTCTTCTGCACTCAGGGGATCGTTGGACTCACTACTGCCTAAAGGAATTTCTTCTGTCCTAAACTCTTTTTTCCTTTTTTATGAAAAGAAAACATGGTTTAATGCAGTCGTGTCTCAACCGGCTAGCTTGTACCTTGTCTGGCCAACTACTGAAACTTGTTCATGCGGCACTTCTAATATTGTGAATCCGTGTATGGCTTTCGCTTGTGCATACTCTGACACGTCTCCCTTAGGTCAGTCCACTATCTACTGCTCAGACGCAAACTAGTTCGGTTTTCACATGAATCATCCTTTACGTTATGATTGACACTAAAGGACACCAATAGAACGTTGCCACTGTCAGGCAGGGAGGGAATACATCCAATGGGATATAACAATAGTAAGAGGGTGGGGCCAGTCAGGCAATTCAGATGACACGCAGGTTATGACCATAATTCGCCTTGCACTGACTGGACCTGAATGCGTTAGGGGTAAGTGTGTCGCTCCCTAGCTAACATTAATTAAGTCATGATTGCAGTAATTGGTTTGTAGTAGCGAAAGTGAGTAAATAAACAGACAAAATTTGTATTAAATCTGCTAGCTAGGTTTCTTGATGGAGTAAATCAACGTTAGGTAACTACGAAAAGATGAAGTCTTCAAGTCTAGCTAGAAGGTCACAATCTCTTCCCGAAAATTAATGCTCTTTTCATTTATCCCTTTCAGATACCCTCTGGAGGAGTCTCTTGTAACTGACCTGAAAAAGATTCTGTTAGCTAAAGAACCGCTGCAGGACCTCTTCAGCTCTTCACAGCGCTACGTTAGGTCCTGAACGCACTTTCGGTGCCACTGATGTGCCACCCTGCTTTTTAAAGTATCGCCATCCTTAGCTAAATTAGCTCGTTGGTAACATTGGGTAACGTTTGGTAACACACTTAGGAACAGATCATTACCCCAGCCACGTTCCAGGGTGACCAGCGGTGTGTTTATGTCTTTGTTTTACGAATACGCTGAGTACCCGGACGACAGGAGCGACGGATGGGAAAGGTATTTTACCCCTTTTATCATTTTTTTTTCAGAGTTTATGTGTGTAGGCGCTAGATCAGGAGTTTTTGTAATGTTATAGAATACGTAAATTTAGTCTAACTTGGTAGTTAACTATCGAAGGTGTGGCAAATGAACGGTGTGCGTAGCAAATTGCGAGTGAAAATGGCGTCTCCCGTCCCGAATGCTAGCTAGCTAGATAGACCAGCTAAAAATTATAATGACGTACTCTGCACCACATTGCCCAGTCTTGGAAATATACACGCCTCCTGTCATATGCAAATTTTGTTTTAAAATGTGTTATATCTTTTAAACGCAGAGGTGTTTTTCTGTGTATCTAGGCGTTTTCTGTGTTATTATATTAGCATTGCTAGTTAGCAAACAAGCTAGCACTGCTAACTTGCTCACACGTTGAAATGTTGACAGAACCAGTGCAAGTGTTGCCAAACATGTCTGTCTACTACTATTAACTAACATTACCTGTTACACAGCTAGCTAGCTACATATCTAATATTCAGTCTAAAATTATTTAACTTACATTTAACAAGTGTTACATAACCGCCGCTTTATCTGCAGTGTCATACTATCCAGACTGCGTGTTCGGATTACTACTTGGGAAGCTCTTGGTCGTTGTTAATGCAAAGGCACAACCAATTGATTAAGTTATTCCGAGTTCATGTGCTAGCTAGCGTTATGTGGACGACTCTGATCGCTATACTGGCTGTAACTAGCCAGGTCACGGTTTCAGCGGGTATTCAGCGAAGCCGATTTAAAAACCACGTGAAAAAGTTTGGTAATTAACGGTAGCAAACATTAGTTCAACAACCAGGGTGGTTGTGTCTGGGGTAGCACTTTGTCGTCGTAGTAATAACTATCTACCTAAACGAATTATTCATTAGCCTCAAAACACAGACACTAGCGTTGTAGCCACACGTTGAATACCACAGCCACAGCGACAGCTTTTTCGTCGCAATAACTGTCTACTTAAATGAATAATTTATTAGCTTGGAAACACAGACACTAAGGTTATACAGTACCGAGGTGGCTACGTCACACTGGTGTCGGAAGTGAAATTCCCCATTCATTTTAGTCATACACATTTTTTAAAACTCACTTTTAAAGTACTTCTAGTGATTTATGGCTTACCATTGATTTCAGGATTATATATTGTGATCCCAACTTGCGACTTATATTGTTTATTTTAGTTGTTTCGAGCTAAATTTTACGTAATTTAATTTTTTTCTTATATGCTAGTACAACCACGGGATAAAAACTACACGTCCCATGAAACCAAGCTTTCTCATTCCCGCTCTCTGGCCTGGCTAGCTAGAGTGTGGCTAAACATCGCTATCAGCTATCGCTATAGCAGCTAACTTGCAAGCTCTTCTTTAGCAGTCAACGCTATCAGCAATAGCAAGCTCATTGTTAGCAGCAATGGTGTCGCTTAGCCATATACCCCTTTTCTTCAAGGATGAGACCCAAAGATTTCAGCGGGGCGAAAGCCATTATAAATCAGGGCATGTGGAGGAATTCACTTGTTTTAAGGGCCATATTACCAGTTTGGTCAGGGCGAGCGCGAGGGATAAGACCTACAGGGTGTCAGTGAGCGTAGGCCAGTGTAACGTTAGGTAGCATAGATAACCAGCTAGCTAGCCAGCAAAGTCAGGTTACCAAAACATCACCCATCGAGCTTGCTAAGTGGACTGATTGTTAGCCCACAATTTTGAATGATGAAAAACGCCCGAAGCCTTTGAGACATATCTACAGAGTCAGAAACACCTTCATGTTTAAGCAAAAAGATAATTCTGCTTACACGTGTAGATCTGGGCACTCGACTTGAGTGAAAATGGACATTGAGTTAGCTGCATTTGATAGACATCTCTCTGATGGTGTGCTTACAGAGATAACCTTCACGGTTTCCATAATGTAAAACTATGCCATGGAGCATTTTGGAAACCTGAAAAATGTGCAGTCGTTCACATATGTATGGTGGCTGCAATCTGGGACAAAGCACTGAACCATTTTATAACTATTACGGTTGCTTGTTAGCTAACTTAACTACCAACTGTCGTCATCTTTGCTACTGTGTCTTTCGCTAGCAAACCTAGCTGGGTTCAGAGCGGTTTTCTAAACCGAACATCCCAGAATGCCTGGATGAGATGGTGGTAACTGATTTGTCAGGATGTTCGCCCCGCATTGCTCTATTGCAGCGTTTCCCAAACCTCTCCTGGAGGATCCCTTGTCCTGCATGTTTTAGATCATGCAGGACAAGGGGTCCTCCAGGAGAGGTTTGGGAAACGCTGCTCTATTGGATATGAAGTTTGAAAAGTGAACTACAACACAAACTACAAGACTTTCCCAAACCTCTCCTGGAGGACCGCTTGTCCTGCATGATCTAAAACCTGACTTTGCTAGCTGTCTAGCTGGTTAGCTATGCTACCTAACGTTACACTGGCCTACTGACACCCTGTAGGTCTTATCCCTCGTGCTCACCCTGACCAAACCGGTAATACGGCCCTCAAAACAAGTGAATTCCTCTACATGCCCTGATTTATAATGGTTTTCATCCTGCTGAAAACTTTGGGTCTCATCCTTAAAGAAGAGGAGAATATGGCTAAGTGACACCATTGCTGCTAACGATGAGCTTGCTATTGCTGATAGCGATGACTGCTAAAGAAGAGCTTGCAAGTTAGCTGCGATGATTAGCCACACTCTAGCTAGCAAGGCCGGAGAGCGGGAATGAGAAACCTCAGTGGTTTCATGGGACGTGTAGTTTTTAGCCCGTGGTTGTACTAGCATATAAGATAAAAAATTAAATGAGGTAAAATTTAGCTCGAAACAATTAAAATAAACAATATAAGTAGCAAGTTGGGATCACAATATATAATCTGGAAATCGATGGTAAGCCGTAAATCACTAGAAGTACTTTAAAAGTGTGTTTTAAAAAAATGTGTATGACTAAAATGAATGGGGAATTTCACTTCCGACACCAATGTGACATACCCACCTCAGTACTCTATACCAGTCAGTCATGGTAATAGGTCGATGGGGAAGTGGTGACATCACTTTTCCCTCCACTTCCTGGGAACGATAATTATCTTAACAATGAGGGAACAAGTCAATGGAAGTGATTTTCTCTTTCCTCTCCGCTGCCTGGAAACGCTAATAACCTTAGCAACGAGGGAAACCGGTAGTACAAAACTAAACTGTATCGGCTGTCTGCCCCATGGCACGTCAGCATAGTTTTGGAAGAAATGCAGTTTTATCAAACGTGATACAGTTTGAACCATATTCAAGTCTCACTACCGGTGTACTTGCAGTCAAGTTTGAACATGTGCCTGTTTTGTTTAGGTCATATTGAGAGGGAAAACTGCAAGTGATAAAGCAGAGCTGGTTTGATTATGAATGATTATGTAACATTAGCTAATTTTATATAGCTGACATGCTAGCTTTGTGTATTGTTAATTAATGGCTAAAGCTTAAACTCATACTGATTTATATCTGGAAGAATGTATTGGCAATCCAACATCAAAGCTGAACCATTCTGTAAGCTGCAGTGTTTGCTTTGTAACAGATTTCCTTGTTGCTGTATCATTACAGTAAAGTTAACTGTCATGTTGGCTGGCTAATGTGGAAGTTGTGACCATGATGTGAAATTTTACTGGAGTTGTATCTAAATGTTTAAAAAGGGGGAGGGATGTGCAAGATCATGTCTTAGTCCTGTTGCCTTGAGATATCAGACTGTATGGTGTGGTGATGGGTGGGGTGTGATACCACCCTAGGAAAACTGTATGCATGCAATGATTGCAGAGATGAATGCTATCAAAAGTTGTTCATATTTCTCATTTACTGTGCTCGGAGTTGACAGCCAGTGCTAACCGGAGGCCTCTCTTTGTTCCAGAGCTGTTGTGCAGCTTTTGGTACCTTCGCTGGGGACACTTAGCCTACGCACAAGAATCACACAGCCTTGGCGGCAAGGTCTTTTTCATGTCAGAGACCGAATACGCCTGCAGTCGTTTATGTCATCCACTCCTATCTACGCAGAAGACACAAAAAAGCTGCAGTCCAGGATCTTTTTGTCTTACTGATAACGCAAGCAGTGAGCCAAGATGTCTGTCAATGTCAACCGCAGCGTGTCAGACCAGTTCTATCGGTACAAGATGCCCCGTCTGATCGCTAAGGTGGGTAAAGGAATGTACTTGGAAATGGGCCATGGGGTCCCCTGGCTGGTAGAGCAGCATTGTAGCAGCCCCCTTGTCCTGCAAATGGTTCTGTGCCATTATACGTTTGGGTTTGTAGCACAATGTTTAGAACCACCGTTATCTTTAACAATTGCCTTCTCAACAGTATGACTTTCAGTACATTGAAGACTGTATGTATGGTGGCAGAATGTTAGCTCATTTAACTCAGAATTCTCAATTGTCCAATAGCCGTGTCTGAGTGTTTTTTTCCAATGAGGGCTGGTGGATCTTGATGAATTGAAAATGTCAGGGTTTAGTAATAAGTGACCAGGTGTGTTGCATCCTATCAGTGTGCTGTACTCTGTAATGACTGTTCCTTCTATGTCTTTTCTGCTTCCCGACAGGTGGAAGGGAAGGGGAATGGAATCAAGACAGTCATCGTCAACATGGTGGATGTGGCAAAGGCCCTGAACAGACCTCCCACCTGTAAGTCACCACCCACCCCCCTTTGCAGTGATCCACTAGGAAATTGAGCCCAGGAGGCTGAGCAGAGGCTTTGGTTATACTGTAATGATGGGAACAAAGCACACCAAGATGTGCCTTAGCAGGTATAGCCTGCTTTTTATAAATCCTGTAATTGCTCACACTGTGATGCCCATAGTGGCTCAGTCAGTAAAGGCACTTGTTCCAAGTGCTGGCTGGGCCCTGTGTCCGAGGTTCAAGCCTGGTCGTGTCACCTGCAAGCATTAAATGGGAGCCCACAGTGGCAGAACAAATTGCCTTCATTTGGACAGGGGTGGGGTGGCCGTGTCGTTCTCGATGCCTTTTACATTTACATTTACATTTACTGGATATTTACTGAGGCAACTGTGGGTTAAGTACCTTGCCCAAGGGTACAGCAGCAGTGTCCCAGCGGGGATTGAAGCCTGTGATTGTGCACAGTGAGACTTGTGTGGGGAAAAATAGCCTAGAAAACTATGGGATGTCTAGTTTCATGTTAGCTTTTGTTAACTTGCGGTGATGCTTGAGTGGTGTGAATACTTTAGCTGCTCTGGGGGTGTTGTAAGCCAGGGCTGTCATTGATAGTCATATGACGTCATTGGATACATTTCTGTTCACTTACGCTGGAAGTTGCTCTGGATAAGAGCGCCTGCTAAATGAATGTAACGTAATGAATTAGAGTCAGACTTGACAAGGTTTGCAAGCACAGAGGTGACGTGCCATGGTGAGATCGCCTTATACACAATTGGTGATCATGAATAGTTGGGTGAAAATGGGGTGAGGGGTGTAGACAGACAAAAAAAGAATGCAGTGCACTGGGAGTTATTTCTCTGCCACTGTGACTACTGCCGTTATTCCCTCCCCTCCTCAGATCCCACCAAGTTCTTTGGCTGCGAGCTGGGTGCCCAGACTCAATTTGACACCAAGAATGACCGCTACATCGTCAACGGCTCGCACGAGGCGAACAAGCTGCAGGACATGCTGGATGGCTTCATCAGGAAGTTCGTGCTCTGCCCCGAGTGTGACAACCCTGAAACTGACCTGGTGAGTCTCTGCCCATGGTTTTCCTTTCTCTGCTCCTTCAATGGTTTCACCACCCCCCTCCCCAAGTGCCCCTAAGGTGCTCTCAAAGCAAGCTGCAAGCTGTCTTAAAGGCAGAGGCACTGCTGTCGGCATGGTTGAGTGATGTGTGCTTTACTGTAGATTGGGGGAAAATGCACCCATGTGCTTTAAAACATTGACCCTTGAATCAGATGCTCTGATTGGGTGCTCTCAATAGAGTTGTCCCCCTAGGCTGCAGCCACCATGTTCTGGCAGGACATGTTACATTTACATTACGTTATTGTTACCTAGCAGACACTCTTATCCAGAGTGACTCCATTAGGTTAACATTGCCATTTATATAGCTGGATATTTACTGAGTCAATTGTGGGTTAAGTACCTTACCCAAGGGTACAGGGGCAGTGCACCAGCAGGGACTTGAATACTGAATTTGAATTAGAATTTTGAATTTCTGCCCCATGTCCTGCATCCCCTGCTTCTGTTCTTGTTTCCTCCTCTTACACCTCTACAGGCCTTTGTCTCCGCTCTGCCGATGTGTGGCAGTCCAGCAGTCTGGCCTTATCCAGGACGGCAGTGTTTGCCCCTCTCTGAAGGCCAGAACAAATGATGTCACAGCCAAGACACACTAGCAGTTGCCAGTCGTGTTTTTACCTCCTGGATGAGAGTTGTGTTTAAGTGGTCTCATGACCGCTGCTGTAACCCGAGGCGCTCGCCCTTCCCTTCATAACTAATTCATATGGTTCTCTTTCGGAAAAGTGGAGGCTGGCACAGTTCAATTTACAGGACACTAGAAACCTGATGCAGCCAGGGTCCGACTGGCCCAGAGGAAAGTAAACCCAGCAGGCAGTGCTACTGACCGTGGAGCCTCAGAGTCCTCTCTGGTTAATGAGGTCTCCCCATCTTTTTCTTCCAGCACATCAATCCTAAAAAGCAAACCATTGGGAACTCCTGCAAGGCTTGTGGGTACCGGGGCATGCTGGATACGCGACACAAGCTCTGCACCTTCATTCTGAAAAACCCACCAGGTGAGCAGCCATAATTGTTCCTGTACAGACCATAAACAACTCCTCTACAGAATGTAACCGGATTATACAATTTTAAGGCACATAGTTGAAGAACACTTTAATTGGTTCTGGTTGTTTGTGAAGCAGTGGGTTTGTTTGGTTTGGTGTCTCTGAAAGCCTTGCTTTGCTCAGTGCTGTTTGTATGAACCTGCTAAGCAGATACCAATACTTGAGGGAAGTTCTGGACCAAATGCACAATTTTATATGTATGATGTGGAGGTGTAGTTCGTCTGTCTCTGTATGCTGGAAATGGCATCAGGTCATAGTTATGCCAATGCTAATGGATAGTTTGCCTGCACACAGATATGACAGCGCGATTGATTGTTGGCACAGTTTTGGCGTATTTGATCAGTCAGACAGCTTTGACTACCGTTTCTGTCCATTCATTGGGAAAGTACATGAAGGTTGTACAATGCTGTTGCGGTCTAACTGTCTGGTTGCATCTGAAACAGAAAACGACAGTGGATCAGTGAAGAAGGAGAAGGAAAAGAAGAACCGCAGGAAGGACAAGGAGAACGGCAGCGGCGAGGCAGGGGGACACGAGATCGACGCGCCCGATGCTGTGGTGAGTGGCCGCTGCTGGGAGGACGGGGAGGAGGATGGGGTGTTAAGCTCTTTGCAGTCACCCCTCTGAGACATCCCCACTGTAACATTGTCTGTATGTATGCGTGCGCTGTTTCCAGGATGGCGATGATGATGACGAGGACTGGGCGGAGGAGACAACAGAGGAGGCCCAGAGGCGGCGCATGGACGAAATAAGCGAACATGCCAAGAACCTGACCCTCAGCGAGGACCTGGAGAAGACCCTGGAGGAGCGTGTCAACATGTTCTACAACTTCGTCAAGGTGGGCCTCCCCTGTGCCGCAGCCCTGCACCAGGCCCTTGTAATGGGGTTTGGGAGTTGCGTAACATGGCAGTGTAGAACAGTGGGAAGGAGCAGGTCTCTTGAAGCTATAGGGTCCACTGCCAGGTGGGTCAAGCAAACAAGTAATACAGCCTGACTGGCCCTATTCCAGGTCAGAGGGTTCTAATATGAAAGTGTCTGTATCATCCATCAGAGTATTAATGTGTTTAAATGACCAGTGTTTATGAATTTAGGAATTTACTTGCCCATATCTGTCTTGCTACGGCAGTTAAAGTAGACTTTTTAGGGTGTTATGTCTGTCATAATTGAACAATGTCATCTAGTGGTCAGTTGGCTAGCAGGATGTTAAATGGGTCAGAGTGACCCGGAAGTGTCTTCTTAAACTAGTGAGCATGTTGATGGGCATTATATTGTATAGTTTCTGCAGAGATTCTGGTTTTCTGCCCAGTCAAAAGTCTGGACTGTACAGCATTATTCAGTGAACAGAGGACATTGCCATTTCAAACAGCTTAGATGTTAAAAGGGCAGTCATCATTAAAACACAAGCAGGCCCTCTTCACGGTGCATTCAGAGTGCCCCCAGCAGCAAGTTTCTCTCCCAACGCCAACAGCAAAAGAAGGAGGAGGGGGCTATCGACGGGGCGGACAGGGAGATCCTGTCGGAGGCGGAGCGGCTGGATGTGAAAGCCATGGGCCCGCTGATCCTGAGTGAGCTGCTGTTCGACGAGAACATCCGTGAGCAGATCAAGAAGTACAAGCGCCATTTCCTGCGCGTGAGTCTCCTCGCTCCTGCCCACATGTGTGCCTGTGTCTCAGGCTCATGGACCACTCTAATAAAATAGCAGACTCATCAGCACCCTCTACTGGTCTCTCTGCGGTCACATGTAGAATGTACAAGAGCTGGGTTTGTACTGCTGATCCAGTGACCTCTGCTTTAGCTGTAATTCACTGCTAAAAACTGTAAACTCTCAGGTTGTGGTGGACATGTTAAAGATATTGCAGGAGAAATAGGAATGAAAAATCTTTTGGAAGCTTAATTGTTGATTTTGACTTTAAAACTTTGTTGATTGAGCCAGCTACCCCAGCAACGTTTAAATGCTGGAAGCTTTTGAGACAAGACCCAGCTACAGCATTCCCTGGCAGCTTTGTGACAGCACAGGACACTGTGAAGGAAATTCTTTATCATTGCAGAGGCAGTGCTGCCTCCAACACATCTTTGTAGTGATTTTCACCCCAAACTTTGAGATGTAATGTTATTTTTCCAAATGCCACATTCATTTGAAGTTTACCTTTTTATTACATGATTCCATGAATTTGGGGGGGGGGTATCGCAGAAGATGTGTATTAATGTAAAAGTTTGATGTTTTTTGTTTTTTTTTTTGTCAAAAATAATAGAAAACCATACTTAAGATTTTAAGATATGAAAGGCTTCTTTGTGACACTGCACTAGAGGTGCGAATCTTCACTGTTCTCACAATTCGATTCGATTCGATTACAATTCAAAGGGTAGCGATTGGATTACAAAAAGATTCTCGATGCATTCTAAAACACGTAATGTGGCTTAATGTTCCAAAACTGTAATCAGTGATCACAAGATTTCTCTCATCATCGTGTCAGAAACACTTCCTTCTGTCAAAAAATCAAAACTGAAATCCTAGGAGTATGGTTATCTCACTACGTTTTCCTCTCCATTGACATCCGTTATATTGACGTCTGCTTAATGTACCTGAACATCGATCAAAGAAGACCAAATTTCTTTCAGACATGTCTTGTCATAAACGCTTCCACCTGTCAAAAAATCAAAACCGAAATCCAAGGAATATGGTTGTTATCTTACATTAAGCCTTTTCCTTATAATGAGCATCAATGGAGAGGAAAACGCTTAATGTAAGATAACGTCCATACTCATAGGATTTCGGTTTTGATTTTTTGACAGGTGGAAGTGTTTATGACAAGAGATGTCCGAGAGAAATTTGGTGATCGTTGATCGCCGTTTTGCAACATTAAGTTACGTTAAGCCTTTTCACGTTAGGCGTTTTAGTACATATTCACCAAATGTCCCTTCTTCCATAACAAGCGGGCTTGGTTTTCATTTACAGATACAACACACATTATTTCATAGTAACAGTCATAACAAGATTCGTTCAAACAGACCTTTAAATGAACTTACGTTTGTAAACGGAAATGATGTACATGTTTATTTGCATATAGAGCGGGGAAGTGAGATCCGATCACAAGTGGTCACTCGAGAGGCATGTGGAGACGCATTTTAATGCCAGGTGTGAACAGGGTCAAAGAAATCTGGATGTGCTCAGTCCTGCTGCAGTGTAGTAATGACATTCCCATATATGCACTTCGTGTTGCATATATTGATTAACCTGGGCATGTGCCATGTTTCAGCCAGGTCTCAAAGACAAAGTCCACAGGGTCTTGTGTGTCTGTATCCTTGTTCTCCATCCCTTAATGTGGGAGAGGGGTACTAATACCCCTCTCCCATCCCCTGTGAGGAAACCCTTTTGTTTTGTTACAGTTTTGCCACAACAACAAAAAGGCGCAGAAGTACCTGCTGGGCGGGTTTGAGTGCGTGGTGAAGCTGCACCAGGCCCAGCTGCTGCCGCGCGTGCCTATCGTGCTCAAGGACCTGTATGATGCTGACCTGTTGGAGGAGGACGTCATCCTAGCCTGGGCTGAGAAGGTGGGCCCCCCAAAACCCACCTCTGTGGCCTTCTAAAACACTCTGTAGCCACATTTCAGGGGGGCAGCACTAGAACTCATTCAGTGTGAATTAATTTAGGTTATTTTCTGTACGTTTCCTTTGTTTTTGGGATTCAGTGGTATGATAAATGCATACAGTGGCACTTTTAAAGTTGAAGGTAGAACGGAAGTGGCCATGCTCGCAGCAGTGAGCCAGTCTCTAACAGGAGAATGACTCATTTTTGTCACTGCACATTCGGAATTCTGCACATTTGGAATACCAGTGCCTCACCCACCTGCCGTGATCCGGTACATGGTCCAAACATGGAAGCAGAAACCCAGCTCCTCCAGATATTAAATCCCACTGATCTGGTCGAGGCACAATGAGAGGCCCAGAGTTCCTGGGGGTAATCAAACTGGTTTAGTGTGGTGAAAAGACACACAGTAACAACAGCTCCTGTCACCTCATGCTTTTTTTCTGCTGATGACATCAGTGGAAATCAGAATAAACCAGACTTAAAAATCTGGTCTGCACAGGACAGTTACTGCAGATCAGTAACTAAACTCACTGCTAGTCTCATTGAAACTGTAATGGAATGTTGTTGTAGGTGTCCAAGAAGTATGTCTCCAAGGAGCTTGCCAAAGAGATCCACGCCAAAGCCGCCCCCTTCGTCAAGTGGCTGAAAGAGGCTGAGGAGGAGAGTGAAGGCAGCGAGGAAGAGGGCGACCAAGACGAAAACGTTGAGGTGCGTGTCTGGGCCCTGGTCCCTCCCATCAAGGGAGCAGGCAATTTGGAATTTAATTTTGTAGTAAGAGTCTGAAAATGGCCTTGCGTGTCATAGTAGTAGTATGTGAACTACCAGTTTAGCACAGCTTGCCCTCTTGAGAGGAGTGGAACTGGGGCCAGGCCCTGACAGCAAACAATGTGACCGCATCTCCCTACCTTTATCCCACACAGGTGGTGTACTCCCCCTCCGCCCGTGAGCTGAAGGTGGAGGCATTGAAGCCTGAAAAGCCAGACAGCAGGGAGGACGACGACATCGACATTGATGCAATCTGAGAGCCGCCATGGTGGTCTGTCAATTGTGGCTCTCCAGCCCGGCTTCTCCCCACAGCTGTGGCTTAGCAGTACTGTAGCTACTGTTGCTAACCACATCATAGAGTAACATTAACCCTGTACAGCATCAAGATGGGAGCATTGAATCTTATTGTTTAATCTATGAAAGTCTATCTAGAGATTACCTGAAAAGTCCTCTTTGCTCTGGATTGCAAATACTGATTTACTGGGCACATGGATTTAATTTGCTGTGTACTTATTTTTCCTTTCTGTCCATAAAGGGTGTTTTGCCACTCAGGATGTTGTCATTATTTTCCTGACTGCTGCATCATGACATCCACAGAGTCAGTTCTGATTGAAGTAATCCCTCTGTGGGCCTCAGGGATAGAGCATATTTGTGAATCCACAGGTGCCTGTTCTTCCCAAACTGGGAATCAAAATCAAAGTGTGCTTGTGTGCACCCTTAGAAAGGTGGGTACTCCTGTCTCTGGCATGTATGAACATCTGGCAACAGTATGATGCAAATGGAATGCAGATAGCAAAATTGAAAAGCTTGTTTTATATTTAGGTTCTAGGCTGGGTGGGTCTACATGCGAAGGAGGGGTTGTTTGCGTTGTGTTCCTAATTATGTGGTTATGTCAAGCTAAGTACTGTGGCACTGCAAAAACAAAAAGATTGTTGGTAGTGTAGGCGAACAACCCCAGCAATGGCTAGTGTACTTTCCCGTGAAGACGCATCATGCAGTCTGTGTTCACCTTGTACACTGGTTTGGTAAATGTTTTTGACTGCTTTGCTTTATGCAAATTTGGTCATCTCTTTTGTAGGTTGTTGGTATGGTCTTTGTGACAGTCATCAATTTGATACATTACATTTTGATACTTGTATGGTTCAACATAACCTTAAAACTACTCTATGCTTTTGAAGAAATGTCTCAGAAAGAGTGTCTCAGCATTAGTCCAGTTATGCTATTGTATGGGCAACTAAGATTGTCACAAGCAATCTAGTGTCACCCAAATTGCTGCATTAATATGGATAAAAAATAATTTAAACATCAATGGTATGTGACCTCGCATGCAACGTTGATACGGCTGCATAGCTGCTTTTGTATCGAAGTAGTACAAATCAATGTTGCACCTCTAGTGGAACTTAATGAAACGAAAGGGATTGTGATGCATGTTAGAAGAAAATGTAAATTAGACAAACTATTAAGTAGCATTGAGGTCTGTATCTGAGCTTGAAAGCTGAGAACTGCAAATCGGATTTATGAGATCCGGTCTGGTCTAATGTATGGTTGAACATAGGTAAAATGTCATAGAAGCTGAATCCAGTACAAACATGAAAACGTGTAAGCAACTTGTGAGTAATTTCAAAAGGTCCAAAAGGAAATGCAATCACCTAAAACCGGTAAACACCATCTTCCAAGCCAAGATGCCACACTCTGCTGGTGTAAGTAGAGGCAGTAAAGTGCTTGGACAATTTCATTTTTGTGTTAATTTGTTCAATGACACCAAAATACTACAAGATATGTTGGATCTTTCAGTTCTGCAATAAATAATAAAAACACAAAAAATAAGCATTGCGTACAATGCCAAACATTCCGATGGCTCTGCAACTATTTCACACCTGCCCTAAACTACCATCAAGCAGCTCTCTCTAGCCATTAGGTGGAGCCATTTTTTAAACTGTAGATGCATGTTAAAGGTAACAAGGTTAATGCGTACAGTCAGTGGCTATAGAATGTTTTGAAATATTTTTTTAAACATGGGGCAAAGTAGGTAAATGTAAATTCAATCCCCTCTGGGCTATGTACTTTTGCAATGTAATATCAGCAACTATGCTGATACAGATGCACGTGCACGTGTGCTTCATAATCAACGCAGTCCCAAATTCTATTTCAGTCTCGCTCATAAAGCACGGATATAACCAATTAATTTGTTCGCACGACACATTCAGGCTGTCAACTGTTAAGTCCCACATTAAAGGGCATGTTTGGTGTATTCTCTGATTCAAAAGCTTGGTACGTCCAACCAAACACTTTCCCTCCATTTTGCATTCTGACAGGACATCCTTGGGGACTTTTTGAATCGCTGGCCAAAAATGGTGTTCCAAAATGAATGTGGTAACTTACATTCACAGATGTTTAGCAGGTTACATATGTATACGGGTAATCTTCAACTATGAGAGTGTTACAGAATGAAAGGTACATCACTCAGTTTTCAGTTTTGCACAACTGACTACAATGCTTTATTAGAGTGTAGCTGGCTGTGTGCTGCCTGAATATGGCATTGTGGGAAAGGGCAGGTAGAGTGGGTAGTAAATTATGAAAGACCAAAAAACACTGCGCTTCAAACTGCGTCTGACACGCTAAATACAACTCGGCTCACGTCTCGAGCCGTCCTGAGGGTATGATCTGCTGTGTCACGGGAGCGTTTGCTCACACGAGACTATTGGGACAAAGGCATCTTTGTATCTGTGAGGTGAGGTCAGAGTGAGGGAATGCTCCCCCACCGTCTCCTGATTTACCACAGGCAGAGATGGTCCCACGTGTGTCACCAAAACCGCATGAATAATTTGAATATGTACGAAAAAAAACACCTTGAAAGACCTTCGGGTGATTTTTTTTGCATTGGGGCTTTTCTCTCCCCCTCTATCTCTCACTGTTTCTTTTCTCCTCGGATTGAATGGACCCTTTGATGGAGTGTAACCACCACCCACAAGAGGTGTTGGTGGTGCAGCACATGAAACCCCCCAGCATGAGAAACACAAGATCAGAGAGGAACATAGGGAGATATATAAACAGATTCTGATGAGAAAAAAAGCTGCTCTACAGGCCAATTATAGCATAGATGTAACCTAACACAGGGCATTAAGACTGTAAGAAAGGTCCATATGGATTGAAACAAAAAAAATTGCTTAGGGCACAACACTGTGTGGGGTTAACTCTCTAATGCAATGACAACTCTCTGTCTAGTGCCTAAGCTGTGATGTGGAGTATGAGCTGCATTAGTTGCCTAAAGTTAACACAGGCCACTTTAGACAAGGTTTTGACCAAGATAGGGCATTTCTAATTGGGTCAGGTCAGGACATTGAGGTCAGTGCCATTTCCATACTGAAGGCTGATTCATATTCATCCTTGTCCTCTACCTAAAAATGCGTCTCACAGCCCCTCTATACAAATGGGAGCATGACAAAGACCAGAGATACATACTTTGAACTTTTATGCTTTTTGAAGGTTTATGTGTATGCTGAACATTCATTCATTTCATTACATTGCCCCACCATGCTGTGCATTGTCTTTCATTGTATGTTTCCCTCTCAGTCCTTCCTTTGTGTCAAAGAATGTGGTTATGTATTTGAATCTTTCTAAAATGCTCTGCTTTGCTTAGTAGTACCCTCATAAAATTATTTGACCTGAGGTAACAGTTCATTGTGTCATTTTTGCCTTTTCAGTTTGAGATTAAAATTTCTCTTCCATCAAAATTAGTTTCAGAATGGTTACCCATCGAGAAAAAGCAACACAAAGTATCTTTCATCAAGAGAGAGGAGCCTGTGGAGCTCTTGGTTTTCCAAAGAAGGTCCTGTTTCAAGGAAAGATTAAGCTGCCAAACAGGAAATTCACACTCAGTTCTGCTCTTGTGAATGCATGAGCTCACCCACAGACCATATTCTATCTGAATGTTTCACTTCTTTCCAGACAGGTGTGAATTAACACCCTTTTGACTGCCAGAAATCATTTGATACATGAAACGCAATGTGACAGTAGAATGAAATAGAGCCCTGGGTTGTGCAATAACTCTGCCAGGATACTCCCGTTGTGTACAGTACCAAAAATGCACCATAAAGTCTTTTGAATATTATGGGGCATTCAGTGGAATGAATGGTCAATCTCAGTGCATAAAACAAGTGAAACATTACCCCAAAAAGGCCTTGCCCAACCATCTGAGAGAAAATTATTTTCAGAGAGGGAAAAGAAGACAATGAAGATTGTGTTCTAAATAAGGGCATTCTAGAGAGTGAGGGTGTTTGTTGTAAAATAGGTAATATCAAGCTTTTAACCACCCACAAAAGCCCACAACACTGATCCTTTGTCAAAAATGGGACTCATCTGCAGTTTTTGGTTTTCAGAAAAGCTCATTTCAACAGCTGTTGGCAAATACTGGCTTGTTCCCAATGTGTCACGAGAGTGTTCATTTATGTTTGTTTCAAAGCATTTTTTTCTTAGATCTCTTTCTTAGAATTTCTTAGCACTATTTATGTGGGAATTTTGGAAGCCCTCCCCCCATTACCTCACCTTACCAACTCAACCCCCAACCAAGAACCCGCGAATGCCCAGTCTCCCTTCCCTACCCCTTTTGTGGTACTGGGGATAGTATACGTGCCTGAACGGCAGTGAAGTGCACTGGAGCAGCTGGATGGGTGACACAGAGCTTATAGGTTTTATTCCTGAAGTCAGTGGGCCTCAAGCAAAGTGCTTCTCCTAAATTGTCTCAGTAAATATCCAGTGCTATCAATGGATAGTATGTAAGCCTGCTCCTGTCGATTCCTTCTCTTCAACATCAGGAGGATTCGCCCTTTTCTGACCACCTACTCCACCCAGCTGCTTGTCCAGGCCACAGTGCTCTCCCATCTGGACTATTGCAATGACCTCCTTGTAGGCCTCCCAGCCTGCACCATTCAGCCGCTGCAGCTCATCCAAAATGCAGCTGCTAGGCTGATCTACAACCTCCCAAAGTTCTCCCGCGTCACCCCTTTACTGAGATCCCTCCACTGGCTCCCGGTCACAGCTGAGATCCGCTTCAAAACCCTGACCCTCACCTTTTCTGCTGCAAAAAAGACTGCCCTGACCTTATCCTAATCCTACCCTACACACCTGCTCGACAACTTCGCTCTGCTACACCTGGACGCCTTGCTCCTCCCACCAACAGAACGAAAGGTCCATGTTCCTCCTAACGTTGCTTTTCCATCATTGCCCCCCAGTGGTGGAATGAACTCCCCACCCCCCTGAGAACAACTCCTTCACTCCAAACTTTCAGACATGGGCTGAAGACACACCTCTTCAGACTCTACCTGGACTGACACCCTTGCCATTTGACCTTGTAAATCTAAGATTCTTGGTTCATACTTGCAGCACTTACATCTTACATTGTATTTCTAGCACTTTTTTGCCTAGGTAGTACAGTAGGCATGTCACGATACCAGAAATTTAGTAGTCGATACCAATACCAGTGAAATTCCATGATTCTCAATACCCAATTCCATACCACGGTAAAAAAACAAAACAATAAATCCCATGTAGTTCAACACACACTCCTTTATTAAAAACATTTGAACATTACAAAAAACAACAACCGTGGCATGTAGCCTTCAAGTATTTAAAACAAACAATACCGTGCTTAATTACAAATAATCAACTTTTTATGATGGCACAGCATTTCAGTTGCAGTGCCTGGCCAAGACATAAAAAATATGGAAATAATAAACAGGCCTATAATAATATAATATAATATAATATATGTGTCTCTGAAAAGCTTATGATATGGTTGGCTGTGTATGTGTTTGTTGACTTTGCTCCTGCCTCTCCTGGTCGACATCCTCCTCTGGCTGATACTGTGAAAGGAAAATTATGAGATTTCAGTTATCAGGTATAGCTCAAAGGCTGCACACACAATGTACTAACACACACACACACAATATACTCAGAGTGCAGGCAGTAGTTTAAATTTACTGATATGGTGACAGATCATTAGTCCGGAAATATTTATTTAAAACGTTAATGTTATATTTTGATGACAGATGACACGGACTGAACGGTAAGAACGGTAGCCTACTACTAGCTATGGTTACATTACGTTAGCCTAAACACGGTAGCCTTTAGCGTTTAGCCATTGCACATGTCGTATGGAACATAGTCGGCTACACAGCAATACGCCATCGATCTCAAACAAAAACAATGGTAATGTGTAGGCTATTTCAGGATAAGGATAACACAGATAGCACTTTGGATACATTGTTAATGTAACATTAACATGGATTGAAACTCTCACCTTGAATTCTTTGAATAAATCTGGATGTCTGTCTTTGAGGTGCTTCGCTACGTTGGAAGTGTTTCCTCCTTTCGTCTGAAAAGTTCGTTGGCACCGTTTGCATACTGGTTTTTGCGAATTTATCATTAATCCCTGATGACCTGCCTCGAAGGCAAAGTAGGCTACTTCTATACACGAGTCGAGGCGGAGCAGTCGCTACAGCCGCAACCCCGGTAGCTACGGTACTGTAGAAAAACGAGTACCGTCACGTTTTCAGAATTTTGGCATCGACTTGGTACCGAAGGGATGTTCTCGTGACATCCCTATTAAGTATAGCAGCACTTTATTGTCCCAGTGACTATTCGATATATGTAACCTTAGATCACATTAGTTCCCTTGTGCCCTGACCTTGTGCTCAGCTTCAGCACTATCTACTTTGCATGACCTGTACACATCTTGTCCTTGTGCCTGTTGTTTGCCCACTATATGCATTTTTGTACGTCGCTTTGGATAAAAACGTCTGCTAAATGAATAAATGTGAATGTATGTAGCAAATGTAAATGTACAGTATATGGTCAAAAGTATGTGGACACCCCTCCTAATTATTGAGTTCAGGTATTTCAGCTACACCGATTGTTAACAGGTGCATACAATCAAGCACATAGTCATGCAATCTCCAATTCCAACCTTGGAAGTAGAATGGATCATACTAGACAGCTCAGTGACTTTAAACGTGACGCTGTCATAGGATGCCAACTTTGCCATAAGTCAGTTCACAAAATTTCTGCCCTGCCAGATCTGCCCAGGTCAACTGTAAGTGCTATTATTGTAAAGTGGAATATTTTAGGAGCAACAACAGCTCAGCCATGAAGCGGTAGACCACACAAACTTATAGAGCAGGGCCAGCGAGTGCTGAAGCGTGTGAAAACCGCCTATCCTCAGTTGAATCACTCACTGCAGAGTTCCAAACTTTCTCTGGCTGCAATATCAGCACAAGACCTGTGCGTCGGTAGCTTCATGAAATGGGTTTCCATGGTTGAGCAGCTGCACACAAGCCCAACATCACTATGCAAAGTTATGCCAAGCAACGGCTGGAGTGGTGTAAAGCATGCCGCCACTGGACTGTGAAGCAGTGGAAACACGTTCTTTGGAGTGATGAATCACAGTTCACTATCTGGCAGTCTGACGGACGAATCTGGGTTTGGCGGATGCCAGGAGAGCACCATCTACCGGAATGCACTACTGTAAAGTTTGGTGGAGGAGGGATAATGGTCTGGGGCTGTTTTTCAGGGTTTGGGCTAAGCATCTTAGCTCCAGTGAAGGGTAACATTAATGCTACAGCATACAACGACATTTTAGACAATTGTATGCTTCCAATTTTGTGGCAACAGTTTGGGGAAGGCCCTTTCCTGTTCCAGCATGACTGTGCCCCTGTGCACAAAGCAACATCCATAAAGACATGGTTTTAAGAGTTTGATGTGGAGGAACTCCAGTGGCCTGCACAGAGCCCTGACCTCAACCCCATCGAACACCTTTGGGATGAATTAGAATGCAGATTGCGAGCCAGGCCTTCTCATCCAACATCAGTGCCTGACCTCACAAATGCTCTTTTGGCTGAATGGGCACAAATTCCCACAGACACACTCCAAAATCTTGTGGAAAGCCTTCCCAGAAGAGTGGAGGCTGTTATAGCTGCAAGGGGGGGGGGGGGGGCAACTCCATATTAATGCCCATGGTTTTGGAATGGGATGTCTAATAAGCTCATATAGGTGTGATGGTCAGGTGTCCACATACTTTTGGACATATAGTGTATATTAGTTGTTGTTAATGTAGCCATGGTGGCATGGCATCTGCATCTTGTTCTGAGATCAGTTTGGTGATTACAGTCTGTAAAGACTTGCCACTCAATCTCTCATTGCATGGAAGGTGTGGATAAAGGCTCCAAAGAGGGTCACTCCATTGAAAAGACCATGTAATGAGATAACGTGTAGCTTCTGTGTAGTGTTGTTGTTCTGCTGGAAAAAGCCAGATCTCTGGTTCCTCAGTGAGGCAGATGGGAGTCCTTGGGCTCAAAAGACCCAAAATGCTTGTCATTGCTACTGTTAATTCTCCCTGAGGCATTCAGGTAATATTTGCTTTAGGTGTTAAGTGACTGATCCAAAATGTGCAAATTGTGCTTTGTGTGGTAAAAACAGTTCAAAACAAGGTTTTTTTCTGATACAATTGTTACAGGGCCTTTCCTGGGAAGGGAGTAGCCACTGTCTATAAGATCTCAGCCTAGCCACACTTACTAGTCGTCCATCACGCCTGACAGCATGTCTGGTGACAACTGTGTTGTAAACAGATAATATACTTGCAAATAACTTGCAAACTTGCAAATTCTTCTCGGTTGAATTGCTCACAAATTATTCATCGCTAACGATGCTAGTTGCTTATCTATGCGACGAAGTGTTGGTGAGAAAAATAATTTTGAATTTACATCAAATTTAATCACAGTTACAATCTGCATACAGCTCTACGTCTATCCCCACACCCGTTACTCTTGTTTGAATTACTCATGAACTCGTCATTGCATAGATATGGAATACATAACACAAGAAAGAGCGGAACCGGAGCTTTGTAATGATGCTAGCATATTTGTACATACTGAAGTAATCACGTTATGAAGACAGATCAAACTTCTGAAAAGTAATATCTTTACTAATTTCTTCACCCACAAGTGTGCGTGTGTCGGGTTAGGTGAGTGTGCTGTGTGGATTCTGTTGCAGGGCATAGTTGTTGCGGGGTTGTGTAGCTGTGTGAGTGGCCTTATTGTTAACGATATAAGCCTTGGTGATGTGTGTGCAAAGCGTGTATAGCCCAGTTGATTAAAATCTTGTATTGAGTCTGTGTAAGACTTCAGCATAGAAGAGCAGGGGCATACCTGCCAACACTCCCGTTTTCCCGGGTTTCTCCCGTATTTCAAGGCCATCTCCTGGCGCCCTCCTGTTTTGTTGTTTCTCCCGGGAAACTCCCATAATTTGCATGGCAAACTTTATTATGATTGATCCTCATACATGGATCCATAAGTTTTGTCTGACATTACCCAAGTTGCCAAATCTTCTATGAAACACAATCTACACCCCCCCCCGGAAAAACACCTCCCATATTTTGAAACCTAAATGTTGTAGGCTATGGGTTGCCACCTGGGTATTTTGCACACTGTGTAAATGCATACTTAGCCAATGAAGTATGATTCTGATTCAATGAATATTGTTTATTTATAAGCGATAAATTATAAATTATTTTTATAAATTATATAATTATATTAAAACAACCACCACTGTTAATTGTGGTTTTGAACTATTCTTTATGGTCAGAACATGACAAACACTTGCCAAACAGCGTTCACAAATCTGAGGTAGAACATTCAAAACAATTATAATGACAAAATCTTTTTTCAACATCAAAATATGCATGCGTAATAGTAAGTAAAATCCTTTTTCAGTCCTTTTTCCTCAACAAAATAAATATCTTAATAGAAAAATTAAGTGCTGCAGTGTGATACAGCACACATGTAAGATGACCCAGACAGCAAAGTTTAAAAGTGTTTAAAAGGATAATGTCAATAAAAAAACAATAAATAGACAAGGAAATCTTAATTCTGGTCAGCATGCCAAACCTGTCAGGGCTCCGCCCCCTTAAGCCGGGGTGTTTTTGTTTTCCCTGTCCTTGTGCTTTTGTTTTCCTTGTGTTCCCTCTCCGCCCTGCTCCCCACCCACCTGATTCCCTCATTGCCTGCACCTGCCTGCCTGCTCACCTGCTTCCCATCTCCTTGTTACCCCAGCCCTATATCTTCCCTGCGTGTCTCTGTCTCATTGCTAGTTTGTTTCAGTGTTTCACCTGTCTCATCCCCGCGCTTTATTTCCCGAGAGTTGTTGCTACATTGCCGATCCTGCCTGTTTCCTGACCACGATTCCTGCCTGCCGTTTTGGATCTGATCGCTGCCTCTCACCTGCCTGATTCCTGACCCTGTTCTCCCTGACTCCCAATTTTGGATTTGCCCCCGGATTGCTTCTCTGTGTTTCGAACCCTGCCTGTCCCTGGATTTACGAACTGCCTGTCCCTTTCTATTATTGCCTGGAACTGGAACATCCTGCGGTCCGCGTTTGTGTCCCGATCTCTGGCGTTAACAGAACGAACTAGCCAGCATGGACACAGCGGACCTCCCACAGCTGAGGGCAGCCCTGGAGCTTCAAGGCGCTCTGTTGGGGGGGCACCAGAGCCAGTTGGACTCCATCAGCCGGTCCCTCAACGGCTTCGGCACCAGCCTCGTCGGGGTCACTGCTCAGTTGCAGCAGCTGCAGCTGAGTCAGGAAAACCGCCGGGGATCGTCCCCCTCTAGGGGGCGCCTGTTTTCCTTATCGCCACAGGAGACCGAGGCCATGAACAAATACATCCGGGAGTCTCTCGCGGCCAGCCTCATTCGCCCCTCCTCCTCGCCTGCAGGAGCCGGATTCTTCTTTGTGGGGAAGAAGGACGGCTCCTTCCGTCCCTGCATAGATTACCGGGGCCTCAACGCCATCACCATAAAGAACCGCTACCCCCTGACTCTTCTGTCATCCGCCTTTGAGTCACTACAGGGCGCCACCATCTTCACGAGACTCGATCTCCGCAATGCCTACCACCTGGACAGAATCCGAGAGGGGGACGAGTGGAAGACTGCGTTCAACACCCCGTCAGGTCATTACGAATATCTGGTCATGCCATTCGGTCTGACGAATTCCCCGGCGGTTTTCCAGTCCCTGGTGAATGACATCCTCCGAGACATGCTCAATCAGTTCGTGTTCGTTTACTTGGACGACATCCTGATCTTTTCTCGCTCCCTGCCTGAGCACGTACAGCATGTCCGCCGCATCCTACAGCGTCTTCTCGAGAACCACCTGTACGTGAAAGCGGAGAAGTGTGCCTTCCATCAGAGCACCACGTCCTTCCTGGGCTTCGTCATCACGGCAGGTAGTATCCGTATGGACCGGCAGAAGGTCGAAGAGTGGCCTCGCCCCACCTCCCGCAGGGAGCTGCAGCGATTCCTGGGATTCGCCAATTTCTACCGTCGCTTCATCCGTAACTACGGCACGGTAGCGGCTCCCCTCACCGCCCTGACGTCGATCAACAGAGCATTCACCTGGTCTCCGGCTGCCGAGGAGGCGTTCCGCGACCTGAAGGCTTGGTTCACCTCAGCGCCTGTCCTGACCCAGCCCGACCCCGCTCATCAGTACGTGGTGGAAGTGGACGGTTCGGACGTGGGAGTGGGGGCTGTCCTGTCCCAGCACTCGTCCGCCGACAACAAGCTCCACCCCTGCGCCTACTTCTCCCACCGCCTTACTCCCACCGAGCGTAACTACGACATCGGCGACTGGGAGCTACTGGCCATCAAACTGGCGCTCGAGGAGTGGAGGCACTGGCTGGAGGGGGCGAGTGCTCCGTTCTTGGTATGGACGGACCACAAGAACTTCGAGTACGTCAGATCGGCTAAGCGCTTAAATCCCCGACAAGCCCGCTGGTCCCTGTTTTTCTCCCGTTTTGATTTCACCCTGTCCTACCGTCCGGGCTCTAAGAACGGTAAACCCGACGCCCTCTCACGCCAGCACGCCCCGGCTGAAGACTCACAGGAATCCAGCACCGTCCTGCCAGCACGATGCGTTGTCCCAGCAGCGCTCTGGGACGTCGAGACCGCCGTCCGCACCGCCCTCCAGAATGAACCAGGTCCCAGCTCTTGTCCCCCTAACCGCCTCTTTGTTCCCCAGTCCGTCCCTTCCCAGGTCCTGCAGTGGGGGCATTCATCCAGGCTCGCCGGCCACCCTGGAGCCCGGCGCACGGCGGCGTTCATTGGCCGGCGGTTTTGGTGGCCCACCATGACGGAGGACATCCGGAGCTTCACCGCCGCCTGCTCCTCCACCCGACCTCCCGCTGGTCTGCTGCAACCCCTGCCTGTTCCCAGACGGCCTTGGTCCCACATCGCCCTGGACTTCGTTACTGGCCTGCCCCCATCCGATGGCAACACCGCCATCCTCACCATCGTGGACCGGTTTTCCAAAGCCGTACACTTCATCCCCTTACCCAAACTGCCCTCCGCCAGGGAGACCGCTCAGCTGCTCATTAGCCAGGTGTTCTGGCTGCACGGTCTACCCTCCGATGTGGTGTCCGACCGAGGGCCCCAATTCACGTCTAACTTTTGGAGGGCTTTTTGCAGGTTACTGGGGGCCTCCGTCAGTCTGTCCTCTGGTTTTCACCCCCAGTCCAACGGCCAGACCGAGCGGGCCAACCAACAGCTGGAGACGGTGCTACGATGCCTGACATCTCGGGAGCCGTCGGCGTGGAGCCAGCACCTCCCCTGGGTCGAATACGCCGTCAACTCCCTTCCCTCTGCTTCCACGGGGCTGTCGCCCTTCCAGTGCTGTGTGGGCTACCAACCTCCCCTATTCCCGGCCCAAGAGGAGGAGGTGGGGGTCCCCTCGGCAACGGCGTTTGTGCAGCGCTGCCGTTCCACCTAGAGACGCGCGCGTACCACACTGCTCCGCTCCTCGGCTCGGGCTAAGCGGTTTGCTGACCGCCACCGCTCCAAGGCACCCCGCTATCGCCAGGGTCAGCGAGTGTGGCTCTCCACCCGGGACCTTCCCCTCAAGGTGGACTCCCGCAAGCTGGCTCCCCGCTTCATCGGCCCTTTTCCCATCGCTAAAGTGATCAGTCCCACGGCGGTCCGGCTGAAGCTCCCGCTCTCTCTTCGCCGTGTTCACCCCACCTTCCACGTCTCCAAGATTAAGCCCGTCGTCCACAGCCCTCTCTGCCCAGCTCCCCGGGCTCCTCCGCCGCCCCGCCTGATCGACGGAGCGGAAGCTCAAACCGTGCGCCGCCTGCTGAAAGTTCGGCGTCGGGGGCGCGGTCTACAATACCTGGTGGACTGGGAGGGTTACTGCACCTGCCTGCCTGCTCACCTGCTTCCCATCTCCTCGTTACCCCAGCCCTATATCTTCCCTGCGTGTCTCTGTCTCGTTGCTAGTTCGTTTCAGTGTGTTTCACCTGTCTCATCCCCGCGCTTTATTTCCCGAGAGTTGTTGCTACATTGCCGATCCTGCCTGATTCCTGACCCTGTTCTACCTGACTCCCGATTTTGGATTTGCCCCCGGATTGCTTCTCTGTGTTTCGAACCCTGCCTGTCCCTGGATTTACGAACTGCCTGTCCCTTTCTATTATCGCCTGGAACTGGAACATCCTGCGGTCCGCGTTTGTGTCCCGATCTCCGGCGTTAACAAAACCCTTTGTACAGATGGTTTGAAAGATTTTGTAAGTGTTTTAGCTTACAATGTAAACAAAATAAATAGACAAAAGAAAAATCTAAACTGTGCTCAGTATCTTCTGTACAGGTTTTAAACAAGCAAACCCATTACAAGTTACGGGCAAGAAAGACAAGTCTGTCTGCAGTCTCAGGCTTTAAAGCTGCCCTGTGACAGCTGATAAGCTTCTTGAATCCCTCATTTTCGACAGTGCTAACGAGAAGCATGTCTTTTGCAATGCAATATGCAATTGCATTTTTGATTTCTTTGCCTCTTTTCGTTTTTTTTTTTTTTTTTTTTTGCCGTACGGCACGTTGCTGCAAAATGCTGATACGATCGTTTGCTGCTAGATAGTTGCACTAGGTACTTGCCTGAGGGCTGTACTACGAAGCGAGGTAACTGGCTTATCCAGGTAACTTCAGGAGTAACTTCGTTACGTCGGGTGTAACTTCCTGATTAACCTGTACTACGAAAGGTGGATAAGTCTTACCTGAGGTATGTTGTCATGGCAATTTACGCTGCATCCCTAAACTGCTTCGAGCAGGTTATCTTCGTGGTTAACTCGATGTTACCTTATGTAAGCACCGCCCCTTCCGCCTACAATTTTGTCGAGAAAAATGCCGGCACATTTGGAAGGCCCAGTCAACATTGGCGCACGGACTGTGAGAGGCTCACTCTCACATGAACTAACTCTCACGAGAACTGAGAGTCAAACTACAGGAGATCATAAAGTGATAACTGTAGCTTGACGGGTGCTGACAAAACGTGTCTAATCGTACAAGTTACCTTATTCTGACATGAACTTAACTATTTGTAAGTTACTCTAATCAGTGTCATAACGCAATTGTAAGGGGGGAAAAAAACTAGAGGTCGCAAGCTACCTCAAATGCTTCCAAGCCCCAAGGGTGTAATGAAATATATATAACAATTAAACAAACTGATAAGAATTAACATCTTATTACTTAAACAGTCTCTTCATTGTGTACAGTGTATTTTTTTCTGCACAGCATGATTCCATAATTCCATTAAAATCCTTCAGTGCTTTCAAAACAAATTAAACAGCACAATTCAATAACATACATTCGTTTAATCACAGCCATATTCTGTTTTATAGTTACACAAATTTAATTGCGTAATAATAATCATCTTGTTGCAATCCCAAGTTACATGCAGATCCTAAATAAGGGGGACTTTTGTTACATGACGCACACACTTTTTCCTTCCAATACATTTTACCATATTAAATGAGGTACGCTTTGTTTTAAAGTTTGAGAAGCAAATTCTATGTACACAAATAAACATAAATAATAATTCCATAAATATAAATAAATAAATAAATATTAAGGAATATATATATATTACTTAATATTTATTTATTTATAATATTTATTATATATAATATAATATAAGCACCGACCCTTCCGCCTACAATCTTGTCAAGAAAAATGCCAGCACATTTGGAAGACCCAGTCGACATTGGCGCACGGATTGTGAGAGGCTCACTCCGCAGGGCAAGGGTGTTTAGAGACCATCAGAATCCTCTAGCTTACCCCGATGATTTTCTCTATGAAAGATATCGATTTTGCTCTGAGGGAATTCAGTATCTTTGCCAGCTTCTAGGGCCAAATGTCTCCAATAGCACTTGCCGGAGTAATGCCCTCACTGTTGAACAGACAGTGTGCCTTGCTTTACGATATTTTGCCAGCGGACACTTCATGTATTCCATCGGTGATGCTGAACATCTGAGCATACTGTATGCCGTGCAGTTCGCAAGGTGGTACTTGCTCTCACTAAACTGCTGGATGCATTTGTTGTGTTCCCTGGCCATTTAAGCATTCTCAAGATCAAAGAGGCTTTTTATGTGATCGGAGGTAATTCACAATATAAAAATACTTGGTCTATTTTTAATATGCATAAGCTAGGCCTATATACAGAACACATTTTTTTCCATAGAAATCCCGAGGGTGATTGGTGCGATTGATTGTACGCATATCCCTATTAGAGCGCCCCTGGGAGAACATGAGGGGGATTATGTGAACAGGAAGTCATTTCACAGCATCAGTGTTCAGGTATTTGATCATGTTGTGTTTGATCTCACATGTAGGCTAGCCTACATTATTTTGTCCTTAAAACTTCTACTTATATTCAAGACAAAGACACATTAGGTGGTGATTTTCTTACAATGGTAGTATGTTAAAATGGCCTGAAATCCTTTGTCAGATGACATGTGATCCCCATTTAATGGTGACCAGTCTGGAGGCTAGATGGCCTGGGTCGGTGCACGATTCACAAATTTTTCAGGAATCCACCCTTGGTCAGAGATTTGAACAACCACCACCCTATATTTCACACATCATGCTGTATTTTGACAATTTCTTTCTATCTTTCAAAGGGCGTTTTGATGGCCTGCTGCTTGGGGACACAGGCTACCCGTGTCTGCGTTACCTGATGACCCCTATCCTGACCCACAAACAAGGGCACAAATAAAATATAACGTGGCTCACAGTAACACAAGGGTCAGGATAGCGCTGACATTTGGGGTCATCAAAGCACGCTTTGTTTGCCTGCAAGGCTGTGAGGTGGTGGCAGCATTTTTCTGTTTGCTTTGAACACATGAATATGCTATTATAAGTGTAGGCTACACACCACATCTGTACTCAGTATTAATGATGAGAGGCTACACACCACATCTGTTCTCAGTATTAATGATGAGAACTATTAATGCATACCACCTGATAGAATATTTTTATATTTCATCCTGACTTGTCACCAGGTATGCTGTCCACGGGGGTTGCAGTTGAAATGATTGTTAGAATGAAGTTATTCTTAACACAATAGCATTACACTCATACAGGGAGCCCCTACAACCTAGGTGCTTTGGGGAGTAGATCTTAATTAATTAACAGTGGGAAACAGGTCAATGTCAGAAATGTAGCCCATGTGTAGGCTACTATTAAACTATCCTAATTGTTTTCACATATTTAGGTAGACTATTTTACGTGTCCTTACATCTCAATCACATTACAAATAAAAGAAGAGTCCGCAAGACAAAACTGAGAACATATAGAGAACATACGACAAGAACACTGTTCTTACGAATTTACTCTGACGGCAACGCACTGCCAACAAGCCTCCCTGTCTTTGTTGGCCGCCACGGTGTTAGATTTAGCTGTTAACGTTTCTTTAAACTCCTCATATCCTGACATTACCAACGTGCATTCTTCGGGGAAAATACAGAGCACGAGCTGTTATGCAAAAACTCTGTTCGAACGCGCACAAACTCCAATTAAGTTAACACCGAATCAACTAACCGACATCTTAATCACCGTCGTAGTACTGTTTAACACCAATTTAGTCAATCATAGTTTGTCAACCCTGACTTTCCTTGATAACCCCCGAGTTAAATCTGTATAGGTTTATTTATAGATTCGTAGTACAGCCCTCTGGTGCCTGTCGAGGGTCCACTAACAACACTCGTTTGGGACTGTAATTTCTTACTATCTGCATGTTCTAACGGGTGATATTGTTTCAAATGGTGAAACAGGTTTGTGGTGTTGCCTGTCTTTGATGGCACGTGTCTTCCGCACAGCTTGCAGTGTAGGCTGCTCTGTTTTTTGTCGGATTGTAAATAGCCAAAATATCTCAACTACTGAAGTTGAATGACCTTTCTTGTCGGTTATGTCTTTGTCCGTCGAGCTGGTCATGGCCGCTGGTTTTTCTTCGGTGTCGCCCATTTCGCTTATTTTGATTATTCCGCTCCAACTACAAGCCTGTCAGCCAGCGTGTCTGCAAAGAATACGACGTGATGGCCTGAATTTATACCTCTCACCGTGCAACCTAACTGCTCAATGTTTACCTCTACTCCAGCGACATGATTGGCAGTTCATGATTCATTTCTGAGCACGTTATCGAAGAATGAAAATTAATTATATCGAACATTTGTTATATTTCTATCGAGGAAAATTATATCGCGATAATTATTGTTATTGTTTAATCACACAGCCCTACGTTACAACTATTAATTACAAAAGGGGATGGAAAAGGAAAAGCACTTTAATTGACTATTGCAAGCAGGCCTAACGTTGGCTGACTAGACTAAGATGTCTATAAAAATGTATGCCTGGTTTCTTGAGGCGGACAGTGGATGATTCGTGCAGCACACTTAAAAGAAAAAGTGTATTTCCCAAAATTATGTTGTAGGTTATTCCCCAAACACCTGAATAGTCTTTCCAACTTTCCCTAATGAATTTAAGGTGGGAGTAACTGACGTTAACTCTAGCTATTTATTAAATAGCGAATGTTACTATCTTCCAAAGTAAGCTGTAACACTCTGCTCCAACGATAACTACTATGCAGTAGATAAACTATTCATTCATCAATATATCACGTTTCATGGTGAGTGTCACTCACTAGTTCAGATAACTCGCCCATCCCCCACAATCAGTTAAGTTGAACTAAGAGCGGGGAGGGGGGTGTGATGCGCTGGGGTAATGCTGCAGGCAACCCAGAAAATAGGCTATGTAGTTATGTTGTTGTGGGCTTTTTTGTAATATTTCGAAGTAATAGTATTAAAATAGTATTAGTAAAAAATAGTAAAAGTATATATAATAAATATACATAAATGCAATTTTTACATTATAATATGCTGTAATGTTTCGTATAGGCTATATATTTTATATTTTTATACATGTATATGATTTGTATTCATTAGTGTCATAGTATATTTATACATGCTTTTCTCATCTTCAGATCTGTCTTTTTATATCTATTTTTAAATAATTGAGGACTACACACAAACAACCACTCAACCGCTCTTCACGGTTTATATGAGGACATTGTAAAACTGTTTAGCTATACACAAAAAATGTAAGAATAATAAATTCTGTATTTATATTGTGTCAGTAACATTGAAAAACTGTTTTCCTCTCTCTTTTGTGCTGGATTGCTGAACTTGAAAATCTGGAAAATGAAATTAACTGCAACTTCATGGTCCGTGGCAGAAAGAGGTAACTAGACTACAGCTTTTTTTTTTCAGCAACTTCCTTTTTAATAACTGCATCACTGACATCATACTCTTCTTTTAAATATACCATACCTAGATTTCATTATTACAATAGAGTACTACTGTAGTTAAGCCATGTCATGGCTGACTTAATCTCCTATGGGACACAAAACATAGAAAAATAGCAATTAGTGTAAATGCAACAGAGCAGGACATTTTAGAAGAAACCATTAATATCAAAAACAGCGTGGCTTGCTCTTCAGATAGTTTTCCATGTAACAGCACATGTGCTCACTATCAAACAGAGAATGACAGAAATGTCCCCCTTGGGTGGGGGGATTCATAAATACAAAAATATTTATTTATTTTATTTATTTATTTAATTGCACAACATATGTAGTATTTATCCATGGTTTTGTTTATTTAGTTGGCGGTACATACCGTGTGAGTTTGCACGAAAACCAAGAGCTCTCTCACATTTAGACCGCTGGAAAGCAACGGAATTTAGGCAATTTCTTCTGTATACTGGTCCTGTGGCATTGAAAGGAGTACTACCAACTGATCTTTATGCAAACTTCCTTTCACTTTCTATTAGTACATATTTGATGCAGTGTCCTGCCCTGTGTGTCCACTACTGTGATTGCGCAGATGATCTGATAGGGTACTTCCTTGAGCAATTCAAAAGATTGTATGGGGCTGAGGAGATGGTGTACAATGTCCACAGTCTGTGCCATCTGGCAGATGATGTGAGAAGGTTTGGGATTGTGTGTCTGCATTTCCTTTTGAAAATTTCATGTCCCAGCTTAAGAGAAAGGTCGGAAAGCCCCAACACATTCTTCAGCAAATAACAAATGTTGTTGAAAGGCAGTATAGATTCAAAACAAATAGACAAAAATACCACCTGGATAAAGTTAAACTTGATGGAATGCACTCCAGTGGACCAACAGTGCCAAAACTAGCTTCATCCACACAGTACAAGAGGGCCATACTTGAAAACATTGTCATCAAATGTAAGACTGGAGACAACTGTGTCATGGTTGGTGGACAAATTGGCCTAGCTGAAAACATTCTATTTGACAACACCATGAAAGAAACCTTTATTCTCTTCCGAAAGTTTGTAAATCTGATCCCACTTTACACAGAACCCATAAATTCACAGGACATTGGCATTCATAGTGCATGTGAGCTTGATGCAAAGACCACAGTCTTCAAGCTCAATATGACCATCCCTAACTTGCATCGTAATACAGGCCTCCTGTCATACATTGAGAACAGTATTTGTGCAAAACTGCACAGTAACCATAATGGTGCACAGTGTAGGGGTTCACAGTCAGATTGTAAGATAATCAATGATGGCTGTGTACTATGCCTCATTATTTTGATTAGAAAGATAAAAATAGTAAGAAACAGAATTTGTAACATAAAGTTTAGTCCAACAAAAAAATTCTAAAACTTGACAAATGGTCAGCTAAGTCAAAACTGGCCTATTACATATATTTTGCTTCTTCCACAGCGGATTATGAGAAAGCCAGAAAGAAGGCAAAGATGGCTGAGAAGAGTGCTCATCTACACTCTGACTCCGACAGCCGATTGGGGAAGTCACATCGTATAAGACAGTGAGTTTGTTAGAGTCCTAAGGAACCCAGTGGTTTTGGCTTTTATTATTGAACTTGAGAACCACTGGTCTAAGTAATAGCTGCCTATGTAATAAAGGCAAGTGAATATGGCTCATTATTACATGTATTTAAATACTCAAAATCTATAAATGTTATCATTGTGAACATAAATGCAGTTGATAAGCAATCTATACTGATGATTTAGGAAGTTAAATGGAGTTTCTGCTGCAAACAATGGTTGAGTAATTAGCCGATAATGGACATAGATCAGACTCATTTATACATTTATTTACACCACCAGACCAAATTCAAGATACAGTGACACCTCTGATGAGGATGAGCCTGCCCAAAAAGGGCTTGTTTGCTGGGACTGTGGGCTGAAAATTGGGCCCCCTGTGGGTTGCCCGAATGGGGCCCGTATCTGCTGTGAAATGGTGGCCACATGTGGGCCCCAATGTATGGGGCCCTGGTGGGCAGCCCACACCAAGCCCAAAGGTTGGGGTTGGTGTGGGCTGCACCCCAAGGGACCCGTTGCATATGTGGTATGGGCCTGCTGAGGGCCCACTAAAGGCCCACAGCTTATGGGGGCCACAGAAAACAAACCCTTTTGGGCCTGTGTGGGACCACTTTGGGCTGAAAATTGGGCCTCTTATAGGCTGCCCACTACAACCCCTAACCTAGCCACCATTTCATAGCTAGGTCCCATTTCACAGGCCTACTGTGTATCCACATTATTATCTGTATAATTATTATATTACATTATAATTGTTATTTGTATAATTAAATATTTAATTTATTTACTTATATATTATATATAATATTATATTTACTCTGTTGTTAAACTCATTGTCTGCCCAGTGCTGATGAAGCAGATGGGTTTCCTCTCTGAGCTCAGTTCTGCTCAAGGTTTCTTCCTGTTAGTCAGGGAGTTTTTCCTTGCCACTGTTGCCGTAGGCTTGCTCTGAGTGGGTCTCAAGCCTGGGATCTTTATAAAGCTGCTTTGTGACAATTTGTGTAGTAAAACGTTCTATACAAATAAAACTTAGTTGAATCCACAGATGCCTACTGCATCCAAAAAGGAATTGGCAGGTTTTTTTTCTCCCCCTGCACTTAGGAATCTGAATGAGACAATGGCAGACTCACTTATTTCAAATAAAAACAAATTTAATTCAATAACAAAAATAATAAGAAATTTATCAACTAAAATAATCAACCATCATACATTAATAATTATCGTATTTTAACATTTAATGAACAAGAGTGACTATTTATATGTTAATGTTTTTGTATCTGTTCCTTCTTCCACCATCTCTGTCCCTTGCGTTGTGCAGCCATCTTTTTATTGCCACCTCAATGTCCGTTTGTGTTGTCCGGCTGCTTTTTAACACAGCATCTATGTAAGAAGAAAAAAATGTTATCAACCTTGAGTTTATGGTGGAGTAAATGCCAGCTCACAAACATCTTATCTTATATTACATCGTCTTATATTACTCAGTTCACAAGTCATATCTCAAATAATAATTTAATCATTTTTGCCATGTTCAAAATATACAATACAATAACTATTCAGATGTGTTGTCTTGGTAATTTAATCAAGAAATAAAGCTCTCTACCATAGTGGATTTTCAGGATGGACCATACTGGATTTTCAGAAAAATTTAATAATGCAAAGTTAGCGAGCTAACTCCATAATCTCGCTTCGTGGTAAACCCCCCTGCTGGTTTTGTTATGTTACTAGGTATGTTGTCTTAGCTAGGATAATATGCAGTACTATTTAGAGACTGTTTGTCTGGCTATGTTTGTATTACCTCAGGTGGATACAACTTCTCTAATGTCACCAAGCAGGCTGTGTTTTATATAACTTTATCAAAGTTATGACAGCTGTATTGCTAAAAAAATGAAAACGGATTGAGCTGTGAAATGGGCATGTAACCCTATGCATTGATGGTTAACTCACTTTATTCGCACATAATCTTGTTGGGTAAATGCATTTGACAATGTGGCAGGAGTTTACAGCAATCTGTTAATTCTAGCAGATTATGTTTGTTTGCTAGCGATTTTTTCAGATTGTCCAGCTCTAGTAAGATATTGTCATGCCTCCAAATAGGTCAATATTTACCCTAAACATTTTGTCCTTTTAGTTTTAGCAAAAATATATTTATACAATATACTAGGCTATTTGTTAATCATTTTCCTACCTACGTTTAATAGTTGTTAGTCCTATTTCTAATTAAGGGTGCTTAGTGATATTATACAAAGTAAAGGTGAACAGGTGTGTCGGGTCATAGCTGTTACTATATCGTGTACTTTAGCATGGCTGGAATGCTGTATGAGCCAATCAGTATCCAGGACCGGAATGATCAGTTTTATAAAGTGCAGTATGCATGCGATTGTGTCCCAGTTTGATATTGGGCAACAGCTCAAAAATAAATCAACCGGTTTATGTTTTTTTTCTTCTACACAAACCAGATCAAGTCTGGATAGAAAAATCAACCACTATGTAACTGACCAAACCTAGACTGAAGTGAAACCTTGTGTGAAAACAGAAACTAAGATTTCTGTACTTTTTTCCTACTAAGACCATATAAGAACATAATTACATACCTATGATGGCTCTGCAGAGAAGCTGCCTTCTTGCCAGAGCCCTGCCAGCACAGTTGTTGTGCCAATGGCGTTGTCAGAATGCGGGACAGAACGCGGCGGGTATTGGTGCATGGGTTGGTGCCACCAATAGTAGACAAGTATTTAGCCTAAATACAAGAGGACAAAAAGGATTAAAACAGTAATCTGAGAACATAGTAAAAACTAACATGAAAAAACCTTTATGATTTTAGAATAATTTGATGTTTGAGGAAACGTAAATGTACAGTACCATTCCATTGAAGCAATCCAGGTCCTTCATTTTGTCCTCAGTGGCCTCGATTTCAGCCAAGCTGCTCAGAGGCAAATTAATGCCTGCTGGCAGAGTGGCAACTATATTGGATTGCTGGGTCAGATGGAGGAGCATCTGCTTTATCACTGCCAGCTCCTCCTTAAGGTGCTCCAGCGCGGTCACAATGTGCCGGTCTGTTGCTGTTAACATAGTAAGTGAAATTTAAAGAAATTTATTAATGACGTGTTACACCGTTCAAGTATGACATTATTAATAATAATAATAATAATAATAATAATAGTACTTATGATTTGTACTACAGTTAAACGCGCTTAACCATCAACATTCCAAGTGTGCATATGTACTAAAATCTGCCAGAACGCCCATCCATAACCATCCATCAGTTCTATCTACTTTTAACAAGTGCAACTACTGCTAGGATATCAATTTACTTTCTAACTAAATGACATGGCTTAGCATTAAAACCTGAAACCATCACTTACGAGTAATTACTGGCATTGAGCTGGCTGGTTGGCTTGGTGTGGCCCATGAACTTGATTGGGCCGGTGGACTTGGTGGGGCTGGTGGACTTGGTGAGAGGGGTAAAGCATGCCATGGCCTTTTAGCAGGCTCATCCTCATCAGAGGTGTCACTGTATCTTGAATTTGGTCTGGTGGTGTAAATAAATGTATAAATGAGTCTGATCTATGTCCATTATCGGCTAATTACTCAACCATTGTTTGCAGCAGAAACTCCATTTAACTTCCTAAATCATCAGTATAGATTGCTTATCAACTGCATTTATGTTCACAATGATAACATTTATAGATTTTGAGTATTTAAATACATGTAATAATGAGCCATATTCACTTGCCTTTATTACATAGGCAGCTATTACTTAGACCAGTGGTTCTCAAGTTCAATAATAAAAGCCAAAACCACTGGGTTCCTTAGGACTCTAACAAACTCACTGTCTTATACGATGTGACTTCCCCAATCGGCTGTCGGAGTCAGAGTGTAGATGAGCACTCTTCTCAGCCATCTTTGCCTTCTTTCTGGCTTTCTCATAATCCGCTGTGGAAGAAGCAAAATATATGTAATAGGCCAGTTTTGACTTAGCTGACCATTTGTCAAGTTTTAGAATTTTTTTGTTGGACTAAACTTTATGTTACAAATTCTGTTTCTTACTATTTTTATCTTTCTAATCAAAATAATGAGGCATAGTACACAGCCATCATTGATTATCTTACAATCTGACTGTGAACCCCTACACTGTGCACCATTATGGTTACTGTGCAGTTTTGCACAAATACTGTTCTCAATGTATGACAGGAGGCCTGTATTACGATGCAAGTTAGGGATGGTCATATTGAGTAAATGTAGTATTCGAGTGCTACATACACAGCTTGATTACTTGAAAATTAAATTCTGTGAAATTTGAATTGTGACTGTCACGCTTCAGAGAATTAGTTGGTTAGGGAGTGGTCTTTACTGTGGAGCGTGTTAAATTTGCAGTGTAAGCTACCATATAGCAATGTAACTTGCTTAAAAGTGAGCCATTTTGACAGTGAAAAGCCAGGTTAGGCCAAAAGATGGCTGACATGGGGCTGGGCGGTATGGCCAAAAATCTTATCATGATATACTTTTTCATAGCAGTCAATAACGATAAAAGCCGATACATATATTTATTTATTTATTTTTACTTACATGTTCGATATAGTGAGCGCACTTTGTATGTTGCCCATTCCGATCCTGGTTGTTCATGTTGTAGTTGGGCTCTTTTTATACGATTTTGAAATGTATAGGGAGGCCAAAAGCAGACGTCATCTCCTTTCAACCAGACACTGCTGATGACCTCCACTCTTCCCCGTCCCAAGAAGTCTACCACGTGGAAAAAAGGTGCATTCATCTTACGCTGGAGAAAAGGCAAATGAAGCTTAATTAGAATTGTAAATTAATTGACTGAATAGAAAATATTAAATGAAATAAAGTAACTATTGATAGATACTAACTGTAGGTCTGCACCAGGGTAGTCATCAGTGTCCAGTCTAAATGTATGATTTTCAGTTGTTGTCAAGTCAGAAGTTGGAGGGGTCAGTCAGGATTTGGAAGAGTGAGGTGTAAGTAAAAATTGAATGGAAGGGGTCAGTCAGGATTTGAAAGAGTAATGTGTTAAGAAAAAACTGAATTTGGCAGAATTTGGTTTTGTAAAAAAAATAAGTGTAATATTCTAATATGTATGCAGCATTGGAGCTGCTGCCCATCCAGACCCAAAAGGGAGCAGGACGTATTTATTCTGGATGTCTGAAAGCTTGAAGACTGTGGTCTTTGCATCAAGCTCACATGCACTATGAATGCCAATGTCCTGTGAATTTATGGGTTCTGTGTAAAGTGGGGTCAGATTTACAAACTTTTGGAAGAGAATAAAGGTTTCTTTCATGGTGTTGTCAAATAGAATGTTTTCAACTAGGCCAATTTGTCCACCAACCATGACACAGTTGTCTCCAGTCTTACATTTGATGACAATGTTTTCAAGTATGGCCCTCTTGTACTGTGTGGATGAAGCTAGTTTTGGCACTGTTGGTCCACTGGAGTGCATTCCATCAAGTTTAACTTTATCCAGGTGGTATTTTTGTCTATTTGTTTTGAATCTATACTGAATCTATACTGCCTTTCAACAACATTTGTTATTTGTTGGGGCTTTCTGACCTTTCTCTTAAGCTGGGACATGAAATTTTCAAAAGGAAATGCAGACACACGATCCCAAACCTTCTCACATCATCTGCCAGATGGCACAGACTGTGGACATTGTACACCATCTCCTCAGCCCCATACAATCTTTTGAATTGTTCAAGGAAGTACCCTATCAGATCATCTGTGTAATCACAGTAGTGGACACACAGGGCAGGACACAGCATCAAATATGTACTAATAGAAAGTGAAAGGAAGTTTGCATAAAGATCAGTTGGTAGTACTCCTTTCAATGCCACAGGACCAGTATACAAAAGAAATTGCCTAAATTCCGTTGCTTTCCAGCGGTCTAAATGTGAGAGAGCTCTTGGTTTTCGTGCAAACTCACACGGTATGTACCGCCAACTAAATAAATAAAACCATGGATAAATACTACATATGTTGTGCAATTAAATAAATAAATAAAATAAATAAATATTATATATATATATATATATATATAATTTAATATATTATATTAATTATATTATAATTATATTATATTAATATATAATAAATATTTTTGTATTTATGAATCCCCCCACCCAAGGGGGACATTTCTGTCATTCTCTGTTTGATAGTGAGCACATGTGCTGTTACATGGAAAACTATCTGAATGTCCTGCTCTGTTGCATTTACACTAATTGCTATTTTTCTATGTTTTGTGTCCCATAGGAGACTAAGTCAGCCATGACATGGCTTAACTACAGAAGTACTCTATTGTAATAATGAAATCTAGGTATGGTATATTTAAAAGAAGAGTATGATGTCAGTGATGCAGTTATTAAAAAGGAAGTTGCTGAAAAAAAGCTGTAGTCTAGTTACCTCTTTCTGCCACGGACCATGAAGTTGCAGTTAATTTCATTTTCGTTTTGAAATGAGAAAACCAAAATTGGGAAACGAGCTGTTTCCCGATTTAGAAATAAGGAAACAAAAAACGGAAAACAACCCATTTTGATAATAGAAAACGGAGAAAGAAGATTTCCACAAAGTATTTTAATTTAATTTGTAATGGTAGTCGGGAAACGGCTCGTTTCCCGATTTTGGTTCTCATTTCTTAAAAAAAAAAATCACATAATAAGCATTATATACTATTATATACCAGTAGAACTGTAGACACTAACATTACCTACTTGTTTATTGGGGTCCGTAATCCAGAATGGAGAAGACCGTTGGTGTCCGGCCAGTTAAAACTGCGTTGCTGGGAGAAATCCCACCTCGAGCCTGTCTCGTGGCTAATAAAAGGTGTTGAATAGGCTGCACGCTCCAATTCAGGGAGCACTTCGTAGAATGGCAGCCAGCATTGTGAGTCGACTTATGTAGCCTATAGCCGACGCGTGAGGTAAAGGACAAGACAAGATAAGGCCAGCCAGGTATTGATTATATGAATATACATATAAGGCCTAATCACACGGAGTAATAACACCACACACTACCCCTCCGTCTTACCCCTACCCCTCTTGTGCTGATATTTTATTGTGTTATGGTAGCAGTTAAAACCTGTTCTGAAAGCGCTCTATAAAGTTTGTGTCTTATTTGTTTATATTGCTTTTATTTGCCCCAGTTCAATTCTGTTGTTGTATAGTCTAAACCAGTGTTTCCCAAACTTTTTTCTGGGGACCCAGTTTTTAAAATTGATAAACCATCGCGACCCAATTCACATTAGGCCTTATCTATAAATCGTGAGAAAAGCAGATTTGTGCATAAATGAACGTTCCTGGCCATTTTTACTGCCATTTCCGCATCACCTCATATTATCCTGAATAGGTAAATCAGCCGTTTTGAAGAGATACGCTTTGGTAAACCATAACTTTGTTTTATGCACGTGTTATCGAAAACATATACATGAATGAGACAAAATAAGTACATTTAGGCGGAGTTAACAGGCTCATTGTTTTTATTTCCTCTCATCAGTAAAACATTACACACATTTTAAATATTTTATAAATGAGACATAATAAGTGCATTTAGGCGGAGTTAACAGGCTCTCGTTTTTTCCTCTCATCAGTAAAAGAAACCGAATGTACGCTAGCCTTTCATACTAGATTCAGTGTTATAAGTACAATTATCAGAACAATACGAACATTCAGTACTATCAAAAACATGCTTCTTGTTGTGTCACAAGTTTTTTGAAATGCTCATGCCTATTATCAGAAGTGTGCAGCTATTCAAACAGTCAACAATCAATTTGTTAACCACATCAGGTCTATTCCACGTCAAATCTCATAGCACATTATGTGCTATTTACCTGGCTAACTCTTTCGCAGGTAACTTATTTTATGCTATGTAGCGCACGTGTTATGGTTCGTTGTTTTCATTAGCGTTATTAAGCGTCTCGTCGATTTCACCGCCGCATTTCTATATTTTTCATGTTAAATAGCTGTTTCCTCAAAGCTAAAATTAGCTAGAATTTTTCTAATCTAGTTTTCAAATCGCACCGGTTTTAGCATACGCGCTAAACGGCTAATCACACCAGTGTGATGTTAGGCTGTGTTCACGCGTAGCGTCTTTTTAGATGAAAAACGCTGGCAGCGTTTGTTCCAAAAAGCAGCGTCTTTTGTTGCCATAATAGTAGCATGTACATTGTTAGCGATCTAGTTGGCTACATATTTTTGCAGAGCTAATGTTAGTTAACACGCTAGTTTTGCTTAAGACAAGCAGTAAACACAAACACTTTCCAGAAACTCCTAGAATCCGTCCAATTTGACTCCAAACGGCATCTTTATGATGAATGTTATGATACCGTTTAACTGTCATGTTCTGCAGTTCACTCTGCTCAGAAACTAGCACAATTAACTTCTCCACCGCTACCTTTTCCATTTTTGGTGGTTGTTACGGGGAACGACAGGTGTCACTACTCCGCTTGTGATTGGTCAGCTGTCAACAAAGCGCTTCACGTAAGGGCGTTTTTTTCTGAGAAGTTGAATATTTTCAGCTGGAAAAAAACACCCTGAGTTGCAGAAAAAAATCGCTCAGGGCGTGTTTGAAAACACGGTCTACCCCATAGGATTATTATGTAAAACAGACGCTGACAGCTTCAAAAAGACGCTACGTGTGAACACAGCCGTACGCGCGAAAGGGTGTGATAGGTGGGCCATGTAAGAAATTCTGCAAATTTATTTGGCGACCCAAATAAAATCTCCTGCGACCCACCTGTGGGTCGCGACCCAGTCTTTGGGAAACACTAAGCTAGCTAGAGGATTCTGACGGTCTCTAAACACCTTCGCCCTGCGGAGTGAGCCTCTCACAATCTGCACACTAATGTCGACTGAGTCTTCCAAATGTGCCGGCATTTTTCTCAACAAGATTGTAAGCGGAAGGGGCGGTGCTTATATAGGGTAACATCGAGTTAACCACGAAGATAACCTGCTCGGAGCAGTTTAGAGATGCAGCGTAAATTGCCATGACAACATACCTCGGGTCAGACTTATCCACCTTTCGTAGTACGGGTTAATCGGGAAGTTACACCCGACGTCACGAAGTTACTTCTGAAGTTACCTGGATAAGCCATTTACCTCGCTTCGTAGTACAGCCCTCTGGTGATTCGATCAGGTAATGGTACAAGTCAAAACAAGTGACGGCTGGCCACTGTGTGGGGTCATTTTTCCACACTGATTTTGGGATAGAAAAGGGACACTCAGGGGGTCCAATCAGACTTAGTTTCTCTATATATGTGGCCCTATCTTCCTGCAGAAGGGTATTGAAATAGGCTGGTGCTGACATTTTGTTAAAGCTGTTTCAAGACACGGTGCCCCGCAACTTCATTCCATTCAATTCCATTCACTCCCTTTCAACTTCGCGGAATGTTTTCCCCACGAGGGGCGTGGTTTTCTCTCGGATGACGCGTTGCGGGCCGGCTCTGGTTCTCCTTTGGAAGCAGCGAAACCACCATTTGGGTTGTATCTCACAAGGCATTCGTATTCGGCATGTAGAATCACTCACTAGGCCATTGGTGGGACCTGAGTGTATTGTGTCGAATACACCTTCAAAACTCCTCCAGATCAGGAGGCGTACATGTCTCACAACAACCCAGCCCTGCGAGACTTTTCACAACCGTTTCGCATCGCCGTCCTGGGCGGGGCCACCACACTCCAAACAGCATCAGAATAACCTCACTGACCGTGTTGTCGAGCTTGGCAAACCAACCGAGTCTATCAGGGCAACAGCTGTAAAGCCTTCTTTGACGGACAAAATGTGTCTCAGGGATTATCACAGAGGGTTTTCGCAAGGAGACAGCGAATGCAAAGTGTTGTTAAATCCCCTTAGCGTTTCACGAACAAAGACATGAAGTCGGATCATAACAGCAGCAAATGGTTTGTAGTTGACTGATTGTAGGCTGTCACGTGCATTGAGGAGAAAAGAGGAGGGACTACAGGTGGCCGGTAGGTGCATAGATATAGCTCAGGGAACAAAGCGCACTCACGATTGTCAGAGAAAATGTAATTTGATTTCAAAAAAAGAACATTGCTATGTCACAAACACGAAGAGGAAAACAAAGATAAAGTACACAGTACACCTGCATTTGTGACATTCCTCTAATAAACCTGAACATGACAGGGTGGTTGAACCACGAATGATGCCCTTTTCGTACAATATGTGATTTTTGAGCAGGTATGTACATGTCCTGTAATCACCCTAGCAACAACAAACAGCACTGCTCCGGCTGCAGCGCCAATAAGCTCCGAAATCCGCCTCTTTCCTCACTTCCTCCATCCGTCCAGGGTTTGGCTTGGTACTTTGCAGGCAGTGTGTAGCCATCTTGGATCCAGCAGATAAGCAAGCAGTCTCCCTTACTTTGGAGATGGGACGAATCGCGCAGCCGGCGGGGTCCTAGATCACTATCCCCCTTGCAAAACCGAGGCGCTGTACATCGGACGCCGAATTCCTCCCGGAGCCCATGAAGACAAATCGACACTGCAATCCGGGACCGGTTAAACGTGACCCCACTCCCCTCCCTCTGTTTCTTGTCTGAATGCTGTGCAGTTGTCGAGGGCCTGTTAGCTTACTTGTCAAGTGTTTGTGTTGAGTTCACTTTTTCAGCTTGCGCTACCTAGCTGGCTAGCTAAGTATAAGAAGATCGGGAGGGCTTCCGAACTGGCCGACAATATACTTGCCGAGGCGCAATGCTATGATTTCTTTTCGGGTAACTGAGCGAGGAGCGCCGTCCGGCTTTTCGCAATTTGTTTCACCGGTGTGCAGGATGTTTGCATGGGATGATGCGACTCGGTAGTGTACTCGTTTAGCAAGTTAGCTTAGCTACGCTGGGGTTATATCCAGAAATTTAGATCGCCAGACTTTGGATTGCTGTTGAGATCACCGAGCCCATGGTCTTTGGTGAGGAGAAAGCAGCCTTCCTCCCCTCTGACTAAGGCGCCGTAAAATCAAACGCGACCAGAGCCACTCCTGGGAAACTAGCTGTCTAGCTAGCGACGTTGATGAAAAATGTCAACTAGAACACCACTACCTACAGTCAACGAACGTGACACTGAAAATGTAAGTATATGGCCAGTTGATCATTGGCAGACCATTTCTATTTCAGGGCAGTTTCATTATTTTCTGCTTTATCTTACTGTGAGTGATATAACTATCGAACTAGTTGCTACACGTTTTCTGCATATTGCATTAGCTTGCTAGCTAATGCTTTCGGCCAACTTTTCAGGTGATGTTTACGCCTGTTGTCATTTTTCGCCAGCTGACTGGCTACCTAGCACACTAATACATAGAATGTAGTGAATAAGAGAGTCAACGACACAAGCGGTGAATTCCAGGAGACAGATATTTTTGGAGTGTGCTGCTAACAGCTAGGCGAGACAGTGACGCATAGCGCATATATGTTGCTCAAACTTGGAGCGTACTGTTTCAGATCGTGATATATTCACACAGACAGACTCGTACGAGATAACCAGCGATTATCTCAAGACAGAGCAAGGAAAAATCGCGTTTTGTTTTTACTAATTCACCAGTGCAGCATCATGAGCCACCGAACACTGGAGCCACATTAATCATTTTCCCGTTTCCTTCCTGTCTCGTTTTTTCGTGTAATGGGGCCTGTTGTCGTTTATTTAAAGAGCAGAGATAACATTATGGTGCTTGTTGATGAAAAGGTTCCATTGTGTGCACATGCAAAAATGTTAATGGCATCGTAGTAGCGTGTAGTGTGTTTTATTGTACATTGCTGTAGCCTTCATGCTTTGGTGTTGCTCAAAATCAGTTAGCACCAGCTGAGCAAGTGATGACACAAATGCTGATTAATGCATGTAACGTCAGTTAGCTGTAAGAGAGGCGAGCGCGATCATTCATCTGTACAGAAAGCTACATTATTAACACAACAAAACACTATCGGGTATCGGTGGGAGTTTGCAATATACAGATTCGATTCGACTCACCCCACTCTCGACAGTCGGGAATTAATTAAATTAGAGGGCTGTTTAAAGGTAACGTCAACCTGGATGCCAGTGATTGACCTGGCGTTGTAGAGGCATGTAGGTAAATGTTACTGAGCATGCAGGTTTTACATAAATTTGAGTAATTGTTGCAGTGGCCTGTGTGCGACTTTTCTCGGTCGTGTACATGAAACAGAAGGGATCTACGGGTATCGTGATGCGCCCAGCCTTGGAGTTTAATGACAGGTGACAGGACGATTTCACGGTTTTACGAGCAGCTGTGAACGCCAGTGGATCAATGGTCTACCCGCACAAAAACATAAAGCACCCTGGTTCGATGCCATTGAAATCGCCGAAGCAAAAATGAAAGGATCTCACTCGGTTAAGAGGCGCCATACCACCATAGTAAGTTACTGTTTTGTAAAACGTATACCTTTATGCCGGTTATATCTGAAATATGCCTCACGGGATTTCTCATACAGGTTTTGAAGAGTCCAGGTATAGAAAATTTGTTCCAGCTGTGCACGTCTATGTGGAAGTTATGTTAGATCGAACGTTTTTAACTGATGTAAATTGACAAAAATGAACTTTTAACATGTGTTGTAATTTCTATACACTACTTAATAATTTATTTCAGAAATTGTTTGTGAAGGCTTAATGTAAATTCTTAGGATTGAGCGTTTTTCAAGTTATGAATATACTAAAGATATCAAAGATAACTTTCTCCGACTTTGTTAGCTATCTTTGCGGAATCTCCCGATATATATCAGTTCTGGAAGGTTTTCATAGATGTCTGGGCCACAGTGAGCACACTACTGATTCATTTAACCATATGTTTATGTGTTCAGATTAGTTGCACGTATTAGAATACTATCTTTCTTTGGGCAGGATAGTTGGATAATGCAGATCACAGGAAGTCTTCCTATTTTAATGTAACCCAGAGTCTTATAGTTAATCAGAGGATTCTGCTGATGGAATCTTAAGAAATGCTGTGTCTGTGATTCAGATGTGTCAAAGCTGGGCACAGATTACTTTGGGAATGAGGTGATAGTTTATGGTTTTTCAGTCCTGCCAATATCCCTCTGTGTGTTTTATATTATCCTGTGGGGAACAAACTATGGGCGTTTACAGCCTTCAGCAGTAAGTTGGCCACCGCCACCAGAAGCCTTCACTCATAGCAAGTGCATAGACCTGTTTTACACACTGATTAAAGCCAGCAACCACAGTTGGTTTGGCAAGATGGTAGATTATCTTCAGATGAAGCTGTCATATTCTGCCTTGACAGCAAACAAGATCAATAACTGTATAATGTTTATTTCTGAAATGTGGAGGGACCAGCATGACAATTTGACTGTATTAGGCCTATATCTTAATGTTTTTACTCAGACAAGGAACATAATAACAACACACATTTTACAAATAGGCAGGTGCTGAATCCTAGGACAGTGTGATTATTGTGGTTGAAGACCTGGGGCTTTCATGGTACGTCGCGACATTTTGCCAACCCGAGGACATTGGCACAACGTTACAGGAATGTTCTCGGAACACTGTGTGTTGGAGAGGGCGCCTCTGCACCGTCATGGGCTGAATGCTCAGTTGGAGCCCCCTAGATGTTTTAGGGGCGTATTATTGGCGCAGTGTTGATCTTGGCTGTCAGGAGGCGGGGTGAGGGTGCAGGCACTGTGAGGCGCATGTGGTCCCGATCGACCAGTAGCAGGGTCAGCTGGGAGGTTCACGTGATGGACCAGCTGTGCGTCAAAGCCCAGAGGGCTCATGTGTTCTCGGTGGCAATGACGATCGATATGCCATCGATGTACCAGCCAGTCACCCCGTCATTCTCACCACCACAGCAGTGACAGTTAACTCCTAGCGCTTCTCTTTCAGATTACCTGAACAATGTGTCCTGTCCAGAAGTGCATATTTTACATTTATGTTTTAGTTGCTTGACAGATGTTCTAACCCAGAGTGACTTACATAGGTTGTGGCTCCTATGTATTATCTATATATATATATATATATATATATATATATATATATATATATATATATATATATATATATATAGCTAGATATTTACTGAGGCAGTTCTTGGTTAAGTATTTTTCATTGGTAGAACAAGAACACTTTGATCCCAGCTGGCTGTCTGTATTTACAAGGAAAGCTAATAGGTCAGTTTCTGCCCAAAGCCATGGAATGTTGGACAGTTCAAGTGACAGACACCAAATGATTATATCATTATCTGATCTGGAATTTAGGGAATTTTTAATTAAAGAGGCAGGTCCATACATTTCTCTTCAAGATACATTCACCTCTCTCAATCTTCTTTTTCACACTTTTAGACATTTGGCATTTATCATTGTAAATTGTTGATGTTTACATTATTACATTACATTATTGGCATTTAGCAGATGCTCTTATCCAGAGCGATTTACATCCATTACAGGTTTTTACTGTGTTATCCATTTATACAGCTGGATATTTACTGAGGTAATTGTGGGTTAAGTACCTTGCCCAAGGGTACACAGCAGCAGTGCCCCTGTGGGGAACCAAACTGGCAACCTTTCGGTCACGAGTCCTACTCCTTAACCACTATGCTACACTGCCACCCACAGTGTTGTTTACTTTTATACTGAAATTAAAACAAAATCAGTTAATTCATTAGTTTTATAGTGCATTGAAAGCTTTTGATGTACTTTTGAATCATATTGCTTGTAAGGGACATTCTGAAAGTCATAGGAATACTCAGACTGTGAACTCTTAGATGGTGACATACTTTAAACATGGGACAGGCTGGTCCTGCGTAACATCTCCATGGGCTTTCCTGAAATGTCTGGTGTATTTTCACTGGCACTTAAACAGTTAAACGGCTTTCATTTTTCACCCCTCAACCTGTCACCTATAGGCTCAGTGATTCTGTCAGTTGCAGGTGTTACAAGACGAGATACCCATCCCTGCTGTCCCCCCCCCCGATCATATCGATAGCATTTTCTCTCCGGGTAACAGAGTGGAATTTTCAGGATCTGGGCTGTGTTTGTCCACAGAAAGTTTCAGTTTTGGATGTTTGATGACTAAGTCCCTCCCCAATCACATTGGAGAAGTAACTGCACCACATCAATAGCACAGTGGTCACAGAGGATGGGGCAGAAAGACAGTGATGGACGATCCTTTGTGTCAGAAACGATTGCAAGCTTTCACTGAGGGAAGCACTGGACAGCAGTTTGCTGGAGGATTGCATGATGTGCATTAAAAGGCAGAGTCACAGCAGATGGATTACAGACAGGAGAATGAGGACTTTTGAACCCCATAATCGGAGGAGTTACCATGTGCTGTCAGTCAAGGACAGGAACCAATCAAAAGGCTGCTCTTCCATGCGAAACATTGCAATTGGCTGAAGTCAGTGAGTCCTTGAAAATGCATGGTAGCTCTACCCATTCTAGGCTTTGTAAAGCTTTAGTCCTCTGTCACTCAGATTAAGGCAGATGGCAGTGTGTTACTTCTCTAATTTTGTGTGACTCCCCCTGTCAGTGAGGGGAAAATCATGCCATCTTTGGGTGCATACACTGGAGGATTACATTCATCTTGTCCTGTCGCAGTGAGACAAGCTTAGTGTACGATTGGGGATTCGAAAGACAGAGCTGAATAAAAGGGCAAAACCTTTAAAAAATAGTCTGAAAGACTACATACAGAACACAGCTGGTCACATATGGATATCTGTCAAGCTGTAACGGAGCTGAAATAACAATGCATACCACTGCAATGCCACTTTAGACCACCTAACCTAGAGCGAAAATTCACTACACCCTACAGTAAAACTACAGTTTTCCCCACAGTAAGCATCCCTCACACATTGAATTAATGCAGGGTATGTCAAACATGAGTAAGTTGATGGGCCTTCCCTCTCTCTCTCTTGCCCGCAGCACACCTCGCACAGCGATGGCCGATCGGAGGTGGCCCCGCGCCCGGGCCGGTCGGGTGCCCGCTGCCGGAACTCCATTGCCTCGTGCGCTGACGAGCAACCGCACATCGGCAACTACCGGCTGCTGAAGACCATCGGCAAGGGCAACTTTGCCAAAGTCAAGCTGGCGCGCCACATCCTCACAGGAAGAGAGGTGAGCCAGGGGCGGGACAGCGGGTGTGGTTGCATGGTGTGCCGTCGAGGCTGGCCGAACGGTGAGCTCTCTCAGGAGCGCACCCAATGATTTTGTCAGTTTTCATCAACCTTTCTGTTAGAAAGTATTGCATAAACTTGGATGCAGTGCTTTTACATACAGTGCTGCTCTCAAAAATTTTTTTAACAGTAAATGGTTTGTTTTCAAACTCAACAAAAAACAGGATCCAGCCTTTAGCCGAGCCACATCCAGACCAGCTGCTCAACCTTCTAGCCACACACCTGTATTTAAGCCTCACAGACACATAATTAACCAGTTTGAAGTGAAGCGTATGGAATGAGGTTGGTTCAATGTTCAACATGTTCAATGCTTAAAGGTTAACAGGATCCCAGAAATACACATTTTTACATAAAGATTTTAACAGTCATGCATTACAAAAACAAAACCATCTGTACTTCAGAAGCAGTGAATCTCAGGGGGTGGGGCACAGTTCGGTACAGTTGAAAGCTGCTTGTTGACAGACAGCCTGTCCCTAATAGCAGGGAGAGGTGTTACTGTACACTGATTGAGCCAGTGAATCACCTGCTATTTTTGATTGCTTTGTCTCTGTGCACGCGTTATCTCAGCTTATCACGTGTTTGCCACCAGACACTGTTGTTACGCTTTACACGGGTGGGAGGCAAGGCCATAAGTGTGCTAGAGGTGTCGTCCTTTACACATTCTGCTCCATGCTTTATACAGCAATGGTTTATTGCTCAGCCAAGGCCTGTACAGTCCCTTTGTGAGATGGGGAAGGGTGTATAAAAGACTGTTTTTTGTTTTTCTTGTTGCAGGTCGCAATAAAAATCATTGATAAGACGCAGCTGAATCCTACCAGTCTTCAAAAGGTAGGCCTAAATCCTCTTTGTTGGCATGGACACAACATGTTCTCACCATGTCACAACATCTGCTGGTGGTTTTTCTCAGCATGATAGCCAACCATTAGAACCTATATTCACTTGGTGAATTTTTGTTATGTTTCCGTATTTCAACACCCATATTTTCATGAACCCCATGGAATCTGCTCAGAAACAGTAAGGTTGTGTGTAAGAGAGGGACTTTGCTGGGACAGAACAACATGGTCAAGACATAATAATGGTGCAGTCCAGTTTATTGGGCAGCAATGTGGTGTAGGACTTTCAGAACTGGGCCAGAATGTTGCTCGATCAAATCCCTGTTTTCGCAGTTTAGCAAAGCTCTTAACTTGGTTTGCCTCAGGGGGTGAGCAGCCGCTGTATAGGACCCAAGTCAGGCTGACGGTGATGGTGACACAGCGGGTATGAAAGGGCTCTGGTCGGTCAGAGCAGTTGTCATTGCAGTGGAGTGTTTCTGGGACATGGGTGGTTGGGTGACATGCTGGGATAGCTGCGTCTGTAGGAGCAGGTGCGGCTGGGTACTGAGAGAGAGAGCGAGCGAGAGAGAGAGAGATGAAGGGAATGGGGAGGAGAGAGCCCTACAGAGAGAGAGGAAGAGAACTAGGACATTAACATAGTAACCCTAACCCTAACCCTGTCAATGTCCCCACAGCAGTAGATGCAACTTTGGGGATATCATCTGGGTTATACGGTGGCCGAGACGGCTCAATGCACTGCAACTTCAATTAATTTTAATTCAAAGAAAACCCGGAGTACAAGTAGCCCACCATCTCTCATAAATGCAACTGTGATATTAGAAATGTGTTTTAATGTAAGAAATAATTTATAGATGCTCTTGTTTGCATGATTTAGAAAAAAGGCTACAAAAGAAAAATAAAATGGGTCTCCTCAGTGTAAAAGATTGTGTGATTAGCTGACAGCCTAAAGGAAGTGTCATGGGGCACTGAAACGGAAGTGGCAGTTGAGCTGGTTGTGGCGATGTCTCTGTGGCAGCATTTTAAGGTAGAAACTTACGAAACTTGCCAACGCTGCTAGCAAGTTGCTGAAGAGAGGGGGCATGGCTTCTAGCCCTGCTTGAAGGTGATTGGCTTTCGCCAGGCGAAATTTTCGCTCCAGTTGAACATTTTTTAACTCAAGCGAACCGTTGCGAACGCTCATTTCTCCCATTTCGCGTCGCTCGCAGTTTCGCTGCGATTAACTCCACCCATTCGCCTCCTGCCATTGACTTTTCATACATTCAGCCGGGCTTGAAACGCAGATTGTCTGTGGTTTGTGTGCTTGCGAAAGCCACAACGTCAGATTGTTTAATTAACAAGGATGGCATTTATCGATTTAATTTACGTTAAATGCTCATGATACATCACAACTTTTGTAGGGTCTGTGTTCTAAACGTTATTGTTCATTGCACTCAACCTAACCGAAAAGATTATTCTCAGTAATTTAAAATGGTTTATCTAAATTTAGCTCCGTTTTTGCCCAACGGGACAGCAAAAGTTCCCCAGCGGGGAATCAAATCAGCAACCTTTCGGTTAAAAACTGTGCTCCTTTCCACTATGCAACTCTGCCACCCCTGCTGCAAGCCTGTGTTTTTCCTGGTGCTATGGTGTCGGAAAGTATCAATGTAGATATGACCTCTGTGAATTAGGATTTAGTGTGTAAGGGGTGCAAACAGTGGGAAGTGATCGTTGAAGGTAGCATTGCCATACTCCTTCTGCTGGCTGAGTGGAGGGGATGCGAGCACAAGAGAGATTTGCACCCTTTCCTCTGATGTGGTGTAGGAGGGGTGTGGGCGGAGCAGGCTGCTGCGAGGCAAGCGCCGCCCTATCTGCATTGAGCAGTGGGATCGACCCGTCTGCTGTCAGCAGGGTGTGTGACCCTAAGTCTTGTCTCCGGCCCCTGTTATTAGCAGTGATTTCTTTTTCCAAGCCATCGATTCGGTTTTTTTTCCTCAAGCCTGAGGCTTGGTGGGCTAGGACAAGGGACAGGAGGGCGGGAGGGGCGCTGATGGGGAGAGAGTGGGACTGTCTCTCTCACTCTTGCTGGCTTTCTCTCTCTCTCTCTCTCTCTCTCTCAAATTCAAATTCAAATTCAAATGAGCTTTATTGGCATGACAAAAACTCCATTTGTATTGCCAAAGCATTTCTACATACATTAAAACAAACAAACAACAAATACAGAAGTGTGTGTGTGTGTGTGTGTGTGTGTGTGTGTGTGTGTGTGTGTGTGTGTGTGTGTGTGTGTGTGGTGTGTGGTGTGTGGTGTGTGTGTGTGTGTGTGTGTGTGTGTGAGTGTGTGTGTATTTATTTCTTGAAGTGTTTTACCGATGGAGTGACTCTCTTTCTCTGTGGCAGGCATCCACATACCTAGCTGCGACTCTGGCACTATTTTGTTCCTCGCCTAGTAAAATTCTTAGAATCTTACTGTCCTCAAACTTTTCAAAGTCTGGGTAGATTTTGAATTCTGGAAAGAATTTCTTCCGGATAGCTTTGAATTTGCAGCATTCACTCAAGAAGTGGAGCTCTGTTTCTATCATGCCCTGGCTGCAATGGGTACATAGTCTCTCTTCTGTGGGCAGCCAGGTTTGCCTGTGTCTGCCTCTTTCAATAGCCAGGTTATGGTTGCTTAGTCTGTACCTGGTCAAGGTTTTCCTTTGTTTTGTATTAGACACTGTGGACAGGTAGTCTGCTACAGTGTATTCTCTGTTTAGGGCCAAATAGCATTGAAGTTTACTTTGATTTTTTGTTGTTTCAATCCAATATGTCAAATAGTTTTCTTTTTGTGTTTTTATAATTTGGTTAGGCCGAATTGTTTGTGCAAGGGTGGCATAGTCCTGAGGCTGATTGTTAATTGTATTAGTCTGGTTATTCTTGTTTGTCATATTAGTTTGTGTGAGCCTCAAGACTAGTTGGCAGAGGGGACTTATTTTTGTGCTCATCTCTTGGCTTTTCAGGGCTTTAAAACAATAAGCGTTGGGGTCACTTGATTTGAGATGTTTCCAGAATTTGATGGATCGTTTCTCAATTTTAATTGATAGGGGATAGTGGCCTAATTCAGCCCTGCATGCATTGTTAGGTGTGCTCCTCTGTACTTTGAGGATACACTTACAGAACTCTGCATGCAGGGTTTCAACTGGGTGTTTGTCCCATTTTTCAAACCCATTGTACATGAGTGGACCCCACACTTCACTGCCGTATAATGCAATTGGTTCTATGACTGATTGGAAAATTTTGAGCCAGATTCTAATTGGTATGTCAAATTGGATAGATTTTTTAATGGCATAGAAAGCCCTTCTTGCTTTCTCTTTCAAGTCATTCACGGCCAGGTTAAAGTTACCGGTTGTAGTAATCTTCAGCCCAAGGTATGTGTAATTTTTTGCATGCTCGATTGTATCTGAACCAAGGGTGAATTTTTTTCCCTGACATCTGGATTTTTTCTGAAATGTTAGTATTTTTGTTTTTTGGGGGTTAATAGTCAGGGCCCAGGTCTGACAGAATTTGTGCAAGACATTTAGGTTCTGCTGTAGACCCTCTTTTGTTGGAGACAGCAGGACCAAGTCGTCTGCAAAAAGAAGGAATTTAATTTCAGAGTCATTTAATGAGAGACCAGGTACTGCTGACTGCTCGAGTCTTTTTGCCAATTCATTAATATAAATATTGAAGAGGGTCGGTGATAGTGGGCAGCCCTGTCTCAAACCCCGTTCTTGAGTGAAGAATTCTGTTTGTTTGTTTCCAATTTTAATTGCACATTTGTTTTTTGAGTACATTGATTTTATTATGTTATATGTTTTTCCCCCTACACCAGTTTCAATAAGTTTAAAGAATAATCCATCATGCCAAATTGAATCAAAGGCCTTTTGAAAATCTACAAAGCAGGCGAATATTTTGCCTTTATTTTGGTTTACATATTTGTCAATTAGGGTGTGTAGGGTGAAAATGTGATCTGATGTTCTGCATTTAGGTAAAAAACCAATTTGACTTCTACTCAAGGCATTGTGTTCGATAAGGAATTTTATAATTCTGTTGTTCAAAATGCTACAAAACAACTTCCCCAGGTTACTGCTCACACAGATGCCTCGGTAGTTGTTGGGGTCGAATCTGTCTCCGCTTTTGAAAAGGGGTGTAATGAGTCCTTTGTTCCAGACATCAGGGAAGTATCCGACACTCAGAATCAAGTTGAACAGTTTTAGAATAGCCATACGGAGGTTGTGGCTTGCGTTTTTGAGCATTTCATTGAGAATGCCATCAGGCCCGCTTGCCTTTTTTGGTTGCAGGTCTTGGATTTTTTCTAATAATTCTTTTTCTGTTATTAGGTAATCTAAAGGGTTTTGATATTCCTTAATTGTCTTTTCCATATTGATCATTTTTTCGTATATTTGCATTTGTTCTGAGTTCATGTTATATTTACCATACAAGTTTTCAAAGTGGCCTTTCCATATATCTCCATTTTGTATGGCAAGTTCCTCATGTTGCTTTTTATTCAGTGTATTCCAATTATTCCAGAAGTTGTTTGAGTTTATAGATTCTTCAATTGTTTTTAATTGATTTTGAGTGAACTGTTCTCTCTTCCTTCTGAGTGTGCTTTTATATTTTTTAAGCTCATTGTAATAAGTAAGGCGTAAATCAGGGTCGTTGGGTTGTCTGTGCTTTTGGTTTGATAGTAGCCTAAGGTTATTTCTCATAATTTTGCAATCCCTATCAAACCATTTTTCCTTTTCTTGGCTATTATTATGAGTTCTTTTTGTTGTTTTAAGATTAGAAATTGATGCTAAGTAATGGAAAATGTTACTTAGGTTTTTGACAGCATTTACGCCTTCTTTACTATGGGGGTAAGTATTAATTAAAAAGTTTTCTATCAGTGAACTGACTTGGGGTTGGCAGATTGCTCTCAGGTAGTTTTCTTTGCTGTTTTCGGCCCATCTGTATTTTTCTCTAATGTTATAGAGCTTGCTGGGCCTTGTGAGTGTGTTAGTATTTTTTGTTATTTTAAAATAAACAGTAATTTGACTATGGTCTGATAGAGGTGTTAGTGGTTTGACCGTGAATGCTTTGAAAATGCTCTCTCTCTCTCTCTCTCTCTCTCTCTCTCTCTCTCTCTCTCTCTCTGTCTCTGTCTCTGTCTCTGTCTCTGATTCAAATTTAAATTGACTTTATCAGCATGACAAACATTAGGTGTTGTATTGTGCTCTGTCTCTTTCTCATTCTGTATACTCTCTCCTTCCCTTCATTGCCCCTTGCTCTCTCTCTTCCCCCCTTTCCTTTCCTTTCCTTTCTCCCTCTGTTTTTCTCCCTTCTCTATTGTGCTCTTTCCTTCTCTCTCCCCCATCTTCCCCCTTTCACCCTCTCTCCCTCCTTCCCTCCCTACTTCTCTCTCTGTCTCCCTTGTCCCATTTTCTCTCCCTTTATCTCTCATGGTGTCTGTGTCTCATTCCCTTCTCTCTCTCTCCTCTTCCTCTCTGTTTCTTTTCTCTGCATGTTACAGGGACTTAGTTACAGGTTTTAGTCATAAATGCTCCTGCAGTCAAGGACAGCAGCACGCGGTGTAAGGCCCTAATGGAGAGGGCCCAGCTAATGATTAGTCATCCTGATTAGAACCGCCTGCATGCAGCAGGGTTTGCATGGGCAGGCTCCCAACTGCTGTCAGCAAAGTTAGTCGGACACAGATCCGTTATTCACCCCCAAGGATCCAAACTGGGCCTGTGGGGAGGTGTTATGGGTTTTGGTGGAGCGGAATGACGTTTAGGGGTCGTTGGGGACACACTGGCGTGGAATGCGTCTCAAACCCAAACCCTCATGTCATCCCACACACCTTGGGTCTCTGTTCATGTCCTTAACCCAAGGACAACCTCCGTGGGTTAAGTACCTTACCCAAGGGTACAACAGCAGTGCCCTGGGGGGAATCCAACCACCGACCTTTTGGTCACGAACCAATTATCACTACGCTCATTATCACTACGCCATTCTGCTGTCAAGCATGATAGAACCATGGGCAAACCTCTACTTTGAAAGTTTAGTGAATCCTAAACCTGAAATCTGAAATTGGGTCTTAAAGTACAGTGCGGTTTCATTTTTGATACTCTTTCTCATCGTCATCTTCTTCTTCCTTCCTAATCTTCCTTGTCCTTTCCTCCCCTTCTCCCTTATAGATCACCATCAACGTGAAGATGATGATAATGATGATGACAATTTGGAGACGACGACAACAATAGATAGAACAGCTGCACGGGTTGAAGTGCATTACATAAGCAATGCTATCCATAGTTGTAGCAAATTATTATTTCGCTTGTCTGTTTGAAATGCTGCTGAGTCAGTGTGGACATTTGGAGGCAGATGTGCAAGAAGTGGCCTATTGTAAAGAATGAGGGAGGACACATTTTCACCCAGGGAGAGATTGGTTGATGTGTGTGACCTCAGACACCTACCATGCCTGTATGAGGTCAAAGTCATTACAGGTGAATGAGAAAAGGAAAACCAAGGGCGGTTATGATGTAATGGGGGGACCATGGGTTATGTGCTGTAACAATAAAGCAGAGAATGCAGCTATCAGATTTGCAGTTATAGGTAGTGGATTATATGTGAAGGATTTCCAGCTCTGCCCTCTCAGCAGCTGCTCTGTGTTTGGCATGGTCTTATCTTATCTTGGTGTGTTGGAGCGCATGTTCCTGGGGTTGCATAATTGGTGGTCCCGTGAGTTTCCTTCTCTGGCAGACTGGCTTGCTTCCTCCGATGTGCCACGTCGAGGTATAGCGGTGCTGGTGCTGGGCCCCTTTGACCTGAAAGCTCCTCCTCTCCTGCACCCACTGGAATTTAATATACTCAGTTTGTTCTTGCCCCCACTGGTCACCAATGAGAAATGGCCTGTGGCACAGTGTATCACATTATGTGTCATGAATGTTTTTAATTGTTTGCTGTACCTGATAAATAAGTTTAGCTAGCATAAAAGCAAGTAGTTGGAGAGTGACCCCAAAATTGATGGAGTGATCATGTTATCAGCAGCTTTCGGATTCGAACCAGTAGCATTTTGAACGTAGCGTTTTTCCACGGAAAGCAAAGAGTGGTTTGCGCAAGACACTGATTGACAGCATATGCTAGTTACACCTGTTGTTTGAATGAATCCCTACCCTTTTGCCCACACAATTAAGGACCTACTCAGCCTGATGCAAAACTCTGAGCTCTCCCCTGGAGTCCCATTCTCTCTCTCTCCTCTTCCCTGTCTGTGTCTTTCACAGTTTCTTTCCTACTTTCTCTCCCTCTGTATCTCTCTCTCTCTCTCTGTCCCTTCTTCTCTCCCACAGTCTGTATCTCTCCCTTCCTTCTCTCTGTCCATCTCTCTGAATGTACCTTTTACTTTTTCACACTCTGTCACCCTGTCTTTCACTCTTTCTCTCTGTCCCTCCTTCTCTCTCACTGTATGTTTCACACTCATTTCAGCATTCACAATTCCTCTTTCTGTCAGTGTGTTTTCCTCCACATAAGCTGTTATTACATGCATGGTTGATGTGACCTCTTTACTCAGTTAACCAGAGTGGGCAGAGAGCTCAACGTGCCTACAGGCCTTTTCTCCTTTGGGTCGGGGTCAGGGTCAGATAGCTCTTGCTGCTTGCATCAGTCCTGGAGTGTAGGAAGTGGTTGCTTCTTTGTAACCTTGGTGCCACTTCTCCGCTTCCTTGTCATAACCAGGAGGACATCACACCCACCTCTTACTCTGACCAAATGGTGTGTGATAGGGACTGAACTTGGGGGGGGGGGCGGGAGTGAGCAGGAGAGAGTGGGGGGAGCAGGCAAGGCGCCCAGTGGGACGTTGACACCCCAGCGATTTATCACCTCTCATCCCCCAGAATGCGCTCAGACCGACTCCAGCAGTCAGTCCAGCCACTCCCTTTATGTGGGCTGCGGGCCTTCAAAGACCCACTGCAGGCAGTGACCCAGTTCACATTGCCCAGAAATAGTGGGAGGCCGCTGCCACGCTCACGTTACGTCTGCACACTTTCACTCTGTCTGGCTGTGACCTGAGAGCTGGGGTTTTTTAAACATTGTTTTAAGGGATTAGGACAGGTTGGTGTTTTATAGCACATGGCTGACCCTCCTAAACAAACATACCAGATTTTTTTTCCCACTGCTTCCTACCATCGCATCTGTGTGTCATGTAATCCGTTTGGTACTTTATCTTTCCCTAACAGCCAGATCTGAGTTCACACGCACGTGCACACATGGACGCACATGCGAGCGCGCACACACCGACACACACTCACATACACTGGCATGCACCAGCTGCTTCTCAGTCCATGTCACTGTTGTGAGATTTTTTTTCCTGTGCCTCTGAAATAGATAATGACACTCTGTTCCAGCCATTCACCACTGGGGCTTCTCATCCTGTGAGCCACAGCCTGGTATTGTGGGTTAACAGTGTGGCACTCTGGGGAAACATTATGGTATTACAGATCCAGGAGAGAATCGGCAGTCAGTGCTGCCCAGACAGTTTGGGTGCAGCGCATCCCCTCTGGATCATGCAATTAGTGCCTTTTCCACCAGCAGGAGATGGTTGTCTGATATAAGATGACAGGGTGGCAGGCTATTCTCTGGGGGTTTTTGTGTGTGTGTGTCAGTCAGTTTAGTCTGTGGCCAGAGGAATTGCAAAGCTGCTAGAACAGAGGGATAAACTCAGGAAACACTCCCTGCAGATGAGTTTCTCTCCGGGGAGATCTGGGATCAGCCAACCTAAACCCGCTCCTCACCCCAGCTACTTTGAAGGAAAAGGCAGTGCTGATCAAGGGTCAGCAGGCTGGGTCCACCCTGTGAGCCGCAGGAGCCAATCAGCAAAGGGAGTGGGCATGGCCTGCATGTAGAAATTGGCATCTGCTGCCAGTGAGATCTCTCTCTCAGACGCTCCCGCCTTCTGGGAGATGGAAATTAGGTCAAAGGTGCAGACGTGCTCTTTAAAGCTGGCTATCTTGTTGTACTTGGCCCTGTACTTGGTACATGCTCTGAGGACGGTGCCAAAGACTTGCAGCTTCAGCAATCAAAATCAGAGTGTCTGAAAAGCGACTGCTTCACCACTGCCCCAGTTCCAAACCTTGCGCCCATCTCTGATTGGTCCCTGGGTGTTGCCTCTGGGCTTGTTTGAAACTAGCAGGAGGCCCTCCCTTGCTCCAGGGCCCTGTCTTACCCTGCCCAATGTCTGGGTGCAGCCATGCAATGGATGCATGTGGTGATCACAGCTTGTGTGTGAGCGTTTGCAGAGTGTGGGAGAGGGTGGGGCTAAGAAGCTGAGAACCGGCGACCTTGCGACACCTCGCTCACCACGGGCTCATTCAGCAGGAACCTGGGGTTTCTCCTTATTCCAAACCAGCACCTGAACGAGCTCCAACCAAATCCACCCCTCCCCCTTGCCCTCTTGGACAGGGGATCATTGCGGGTGCAGGGGCATGGCTTGCTAGGGTGTGGGTCCCCTGTGGTTTTCTGCAGGCTGCAGAATGTAGTTTTGCTCTCGTAGAATGCACTGTTCTGCGGGTTCTGACACTGTCACTGTCTGTTCAGATGTTTTTATCTTTCCAGAATTCTGTAGTCACGTGTGGGATGTGGGGGTTTGAGGAGGGTGTTTTTTAGTCTCTTGTTAATTGCATCCTCCCTGTGGTTTGATTGTCCAAACATTTCACATTACGTTGCGCACATTACGCCAATACTCTCATCCACAGCAGTTCGGGATAAAAGCATCTGCTAAATGACAGTAAGGTAATGTAATGTAGTAAAGTGTGAGTACACAATGGCATGAAAAGTTCTACAAACAGAACAGTACCAGAAATTATAAGATCATAAAATTCTCCCTTTGGGGGAGGAGGGGGGTGATTTTTTTTTTTAACATCTCTTATGCTTTCACCTAGGAGGACAATTTGCTTCTTCCCTGTGGTTTGATTGTCCAAAAGTTTATTGTCTTATCCGGAGCGACATACTTTGAAACAAGCATGTTTGTAACACAGTGCTGAGACAGCAAAAAGCACTGCTCCTCCCTCTCTGGTCGCCTCTGTCTCTCTCTCTCCCTGCTCTCCCATCTGAGCACTGAGAGCTGAACCATGCCGGAATCTGCCCCTCTTGTTTGCCATTCGACACGGTCACCAGCAGTGTTGGCGTAGTGCCCTGGCAACGCGAAAGCATCCCGTTCTCCAACCCGTTTGCATGAATCAAATGGAGAATGAAAAGAGCCACCCGGCTGCTGAGGCTCCCTCAGATTAATTACCTCTCGTAAATGACGTGGGACAGCCTGGTCCTTCTGAGGTGGGGTGGGGGATGGCACAACGCGGCTGTCACAGCCAGGCCTTCACCGTGGCAACTGGAAGTGTTCTGAGGAGCTGTTTCAGAGATGAGCTGGCAGGCGAAAACAGAAAGCGTGCAAGGGAAACTGGGCTGGCAGCCAATTGGGTCAGGTTAGCTGTCCCTTTTGTGCACTGCACGGGAATAACCGTGTTTCAGTGTGTGTGTCCGTGTCTGTGTGTGTCCGTGTCCTAGAGTTGACCTTAATAGAACGGCAGGAACGTTCTCGCACTGGAGATTGGAAATGGAGCTCGGGACCAGTGATGTACGAATGTTAGGAGTGACAGGAATCCAAACTGAAGCTGTCCTGTGTGTCCACGGTGTGTTTCTGCCCCATGGGACGGACATTCCAAGGGCAGCTTTTTTTTTTTTTTTTTTTTTTTTGATGGTGCATGTGACACACACACACTGTGTCCTGATTGGTTGATTGGCTGTGCCCTTCAGATGTCGGAGGCTTACTGCTATTCCTCTGCCCCCAGTTTTCCTCTGACTGGTTGCCCAGATACTGAAACATCAGCAGTGGACACACTTTGATGTTGGTATTGGGAGGGCCAGCCAAACTGGTCATTGCATGCATGTGGACGTGGCTTCATGAGGGGCTTGTAATCTCCTCCAGTGGCCATACCTGTTTTCCCTCCACCAGCGCACAGCTTTGGCAAATAGCACGGTCAAAAGTTGGCATCATCGGCCGCCCATTCCAGCACGTCGTAGCTGTGTGTAACCATGCAGGTGCAGTCCATCATTAGGGCCAAGGACTCTCACAGAAATCACATGACAGTCGATCTACCTTCCCTCCCCCAAAACAGCCCCCAAAACCGCCACCTTTCATGTGGCTTCCTGTCTGCTTGTGCATCTGCCTCAGCCCTCTTCTGTTCTTCCTCTTTTACTACTGATTCTGTTGGCTTTGATGTTTAGTCACACTGAGAAGAATGAGCGCAAAGCCTTCAGCACGCTGCGGTCAGGACCAGCAGCCTGAAACATGCTGATGCATCACAGAAAGAAGATACGGACTGAGACAGGCAGAGCATGGTCACGGTTTCGCTCCTCCAAGCACGTTAAAACAGTTAAACTGGCCACGTTTAAAACCCACCGCCACTGGTGTGGATATGCACTCAATTCGACGTAACGGCGATCAGACGATGGCCATCAGTATGCTTTAACATAATCAGATCATGATTTTAATAAAATTTAAAAAAAAAGGTTTTTTTGAGTGTTCAGATGTTCAGATGGACTTCATACAGAAGTCCCTAGATGTGATTGTGGCTTGTGGCAATGCAAGGGGTTCTAAAGACATTTGAACGAGAGTTCACATACACACACACATATTCAAGGACTTTCATTCATTCCATTCTCGCACATACTCTGATACACACACACATGCACACACATACAGTCTGCAGACGGCACAGCAGTATGTAGGTAGGATGTCCTGTAGCTTCATTGAAGCTTAATTGCAGGGTACTCTCCTGCCTCTGGTTGTGGTTCAGTCATCTGTCAGGGCAAACAATGCTCTCTAATTGGTTCAACGAAGATTTAGAACAGAAGGCCCTCTGGTGATGGGAGGGGGGTGTGGCATGTCGTTAGCTGGTAGATTGTGTTACCTTCTCTCCTGCTCAAAGTCACCGTGGCACTTTTTGTGGCTAAATATAGGCCCCTGGGTGTGGAAACCGAACATGGCCTTGAGTACTCCCTCGTGCCAGGAGCGTTCTATGGTGCCAGGGGAGGGCAGAAGGCTGCCAGAGACACCCAGCCTGCCCAGACACAAAACCCAAACTTTCAGAGGCTGATACAGGACCAGCAAGCAGCTCATACTTTTAACAGGGATAATTACAAGGATAAATGGTTGGCTTGGGCATTCAGGGAGATGGGCACTTGGATCCAACAAGTCTGTGAGCAGTGTTTGTGAAAAGCTGATTGGTTGCATGTGTATGTTAGTTAGGGCCACAACCCCTTGAGAAGAGTTAGAAGTAGAGAAATTAGATGCGTCACCAGACTTGATGTTAGCCCCCTCTAAAGTATTGAAAAGGTAGTGCAGGAGATGTATCTCCTCTCCCTGTGTTAGGCCCCTATTTTTCTTGCCTGATTTCTGAATTGTTCAGGGGGAGGGGAAGAGGAGATCAATGGATACCAGTCATCCTTCCCTGGCATTTCTTTGGAGCATGTCTTATGTCATGTATTGTCTTGTATTTTTGTGTGCCTTTTTTGTTCTGTGGTACTCCTGTGTTTTCATAATAACACTGGCCCCCTCTCCTCCCTCCTATTATTGTCATTGGGCAAGTCATGTTGTTTCAGTTTAGACAGCATTTGTATATGGCTAGGCCCAGCAGTGGTGTGCAGACAGGGAAACAGCCTCGTTGTAAATGCCATGCCATGCATCAGAGATGGAGCACATTACCACTGCGCATTACCATTACCACATAAACACCACTAATGCAGATGGGTACTGAGGTCCTGCTCAGACATATTTGGGGACATATGCTCTGGGGCAGGGGTCTCCAACCTTTTTTCATCTGAGAGCTACTTTGAAAAAATGAAAGTGGCGGAGAGCTACTCATGTCTTACATTATGTGAATAAGTGTGAGTAATATATCAAAACACTCACATTAACCAGCTGAATTAAGCTACTTTTTTTCAAAAGCATCTTAAATTCACATCAGTAGCATGCCAAATGTATGTTTTGTATCCATCTGTTTCAAATTTCAATGTGTCAAGCTCACTGTAGCAAGGGGCGAGAGCAGTCACCCTGGGTGCAGCCTCGAACACGGGTGTACGGAATACCAAACTGCAGCTTTGACTGTGACGACAAAGAGCCCAGCTCGTTGGTATGGCAGCCAGAGCGCGTACTCAACCATAGTGACAGCACTCTGTCACACTCACATAATATATCAAAATATCTTAAATTCACATCAGAGTCTTAGAAAACATTACTACGTGTTTATGTCAGGCAAATTTGGTGATCATTGGATGCTATTTTGGAACATTAAGCCACGTTAAGCCTTTTCCTTATAATGGGCATCAGTAGAGAGGAAAATGCTTAATGTAAGATAACGTCCATACTCACAGGATTTCGGTTTTGATTTTTTGACAGGTGGAAGTGTTTATGACAAGACATGTCCGAGAAAAATTTGGTGATCATTGATCGCTGTTTTGGAACATTAAGCCACATTAAGCCTTTTCACGTTAAGAGCTTTAGAATGTCCCTGAAGTGGCGCTGAACGTTGCATCTTTTACCGACTGAAACACTGGCACCGCAGATGAGGCACACACACTTGTCCTTCACATTCTTGGGGAAAAAAAAACACTCGTTCCCATTCCTCATGAAAATAGCCTGGCCACTCTCTTTGTTCATCATAAATCTGGTTATTTTATAAGCTAAACTGGCTTGCTAACACCACTGAACTCCTTGCTTTAGCTCAGTAGCTGAGTAGCTCGCCCCTTTTGGCGAGCTACTCAAAAACAGGCAGTGAGCTACCAGTAGATCACTAGCGACGTGTTGGAGACTCCTGCTCTGGGTTATAAAAGCTGGTTTACACCCCTATGCTTCTGATGGAAAGTCAGGTTTAATATCATAGTATAGCAGCTAAATGACTCCCAGATAAATGCAGACCTGCACCTCTGATTTTTTGATTACTTTAGTCTTTATTTGCCTAACAGATGCCCTTATTTATGGCTCATAGTGTACATCATACTTATTTACACAGATAAATATTTGCAGGAGCCATTCAGTTGCAGTGTTATGCGTCAGTTGAAGTCTATTACAACCATGCCTGACCTGCACAGATTCAAACCTGCAACTCCCTTGTGACACCCCATAGTTTTATAACTGTGAAGGGGTGAAGGATGACCACACCAGGAGGGAACAGGCTGTGGTCGATTTCGTGTAGGATCTAATGCCCAGAGCATTCTCTAAGGCCATGCTTCTCCTCAGTGTATCGACCATCTGACAGCCAAGCTTCTTGTCTCAAAGTGAGGCTTATGGTGCTGTGCTGGGTGAGGGCAGACATAAAACAGTCTGTCTCTCTCTATCTCACTGTTGTGGGAAAGCAAGGTTCCAGTCACGTAGCTAACAAAGCTATCAAAAGTCAGGGAATGGTTCCTTTGCCGAGCTGCAATTCCTGTGCTGCAGCCTGCAGGGTAAGGGGCATGTTATGGCCAATTTCAAGTGGCGATATGAGTGCTGCTTCACACCCACAATGGCTGCCAAGGGGGGTTGATCACAGATCTGTCTGATTGGCGCCTCTGGGCATAATCCTACCTCCACCTACCCCCACCCATGGAAAGAAGGCAGAGTCATGAGTATCTTCCTAGCAGAGGCTCAGCAGTGAATAACAACTTTTCTGCATATGTGTATCAGGGGTTGTGAATTAACTTTATTTAAAATTCCAATGGGTGAATGTGAGTGTTGTAGAGCTCAGCAGTCAAGGACCGAACAAGGAAGGTGGCAGGTGAGGCAGGCACTGGAGTGCAGTTTGATGTTCCCCTAAACAACTCTTCAGAGCCCTGCCTTTCAAAAGTAAGACCTCAGGATAAACAAGGCTGTTCTGTATTAACATGGGCCTGTCTCTCTGTCGTTGTCTTTCAGCTCTTCAGGGAAGTCAGAATAATGAAGATATTAAACCACCCAAATATCGGTAAGTGGAGCCCTTTTGGCTGATCCAACTGTAGGCTTACAGTTGTGAGTTGATTAATTGATTAATTGATTGATTAATTGATTAGTTGATTAATCAAAATTTTTCTGATGAAATTTTGACAATTATATTTTCATTGAGTGTCCGTAGTGAGTGGTTCTGTCACTCGAGTCTCATTCAGAATATTATATTCTTAAACAGGTGTACAGTGAGTGAGGTTATACGAGTATACAGCACCCATCTGCTACTGCTGCCATACTACTTCCTGACTCTGCCCCCAAAAGCCCTCCCGACACTGCATATGCTCCTGAGAGACCCCCTTTTGGCTTTACTCAGAGTCAATGGTGAGCTCTCATTGGCTGGGATGAGCACACCCTGGCTACTCAAAAGACTTCTGGACCGCCACAGGGCATCTACCTAACACCCTCACATGCTTCTCTGCACTCATGCTTCATAACCTTAGAGCAGAGGCCTCATGGATCCAAGGATTTTTGTTATATGGGTGTGTTAATCCAATGGTGTGTGTTTGCTGTCAGCCTATCCATATGTGATACAAGTCCAGTGGTGTTTTGAAATGATGACCAGGAGTTTGCACCGAGTGATGTCACTCATTTGCTCCCACATAAAGGGAGACACTCGGGATAGGAAACGTGCTCTGTTTCCAGCTACTGTGCATCCTGCTGTCCTCATTATTATGATACGAATTAGCCATTGGCGATGGTTTCCACTGGAGAATCTCTCATTTCCCTGCCTAATTTTAGCTTCTGTCACCTCCCTTGTATTGTTGTCAGTGTCTGTGGGGGGGAGAGGCCTGTGCTGAAGCGCCAGTCAAAGCACAGCCTGATATGCAGCTCCCAGCTCCACAGAGGAGCCATGCTGAGGGAGAGGAGAGCAGCAAGGGGATACCCTGGGCCTCAGGACCACAGGGGCGAACACACTATGCCCTCTGTGATTGAGTCGCCGAACCTGGGCTCTTCATCTCAGGGTACCGGGCATCCTGTCTCTGGTTATCACTTGAATTCCTCCCCTTGTTCGACCTACTTTTTGCTTTATTACCTTTAAATTGTGTGACTAGGTTAACAGAGAATGAGACGTTTTTCAATCACCACCAGGCCTCCACCTTGCAGCACAACAGTGCAAGTGAAAAACAGTAACTTAAAACTCAGCAAAACACAGGAACCAGCCTGTGCAAAGCCACAGGCTCATGGGGGCTCAGCCAGTGGCTGGCAACCAGACACACAAAAAAAGTCAATGCATTATAGGCAAATTTGTGTATTGGTGATGAAGACAATCGATCCTCCATTGACATATTGATACAAAACATTGTTTGTAGTTATCAATATGTCACTAACACATTTTCAAAGTCAGCAGTTTTGTGGCAACAGGTGAAGCTTCCCTTCATGGTGCGATCATGTAGGGTCTGGCTTTGTAATTACAAGGATGCAGATTCAAATCCTTCATGTGGCTACTGCTGTTCCAGTGTGCTTTACCTGAACTGCCTCACTGAGCATTCAGCAGTGTAAATGGACAATATGAATGTAAGATGTAAAAGTCATCTCAGAGGAGGGAGTCTAGTACGCACATGGAAAATGTACCGCTGTCATTCTGGATACCAACGGTTATTTATCCCTCTGCGCAATACAACAGCAACAGAGTGGAGGGACATTTTGTACTGAAGTGTGTGACAGGAAGTAAGAAACAGGAAGTGGGGGCCCCCATAGCAGCAGAGCGAGTGGTTGCTGACCACAGAGGTTTTTGTTGCTCGAAGCTTTTCCCCTTTTACGACCTTTTCTGAATCAGCTACAACACATTAAGTTCACCATCTCACCATAAAAGCCTTACTTGTGCATGAATACTGGAGTGAGGTAAATGTTCAGATATGTCTTCATGCAGGCTAATGACCATTTGTTGCACTCTGTGTTCCCTGGGGTGCTACATTGAAGTGGGAATCAATTGGAGGATGGGCACTACTCCACTGACTTCATCCAAGCAAGGATTTGTAAGCTAGGGTTCTGATGAATGGCAGGATTCCTGGGAATGGTGACACAAGGAAGTCTTGGCTAGCCTTCCCACCTCAATCTTTTACACTAATATTAGCAAATAACACTGCTGGTTTTGAACCAAGGCTGCTGGGCTCAACCTACAGTACAGCGCTATATTGACAGCCATGTGGGAGCCCCACCTGAGCGCAGGGTGAACCTCTTTCCTCTCTCTCTTCCCCTACAGTCAAACTTTTCGAGGTCATCGAGACAGAGAAGACGCTGTATCTAGTGATGGAGTACGCTAGTGGAGGTGAGTGGTCTGAAATGGGGCCAGGGCTGACAGAAGGTCAGAGCGGGGGGGTGTTGGGGGGTGGGAGAGAAGGAGGTACAGGGGTTCAGGAGAGAAGGACAGAGAGATGTTATCAGCTGCTGCTGGAAGAAGCCGCCCTTGTAACAGCAGTAACATTGCTTTACCACTGGAAGGCAAAAAGAAGAAGAATTTGGTATTATGTCAGAAGCGGTCACTTTCTAGCCGCGGGGGGTAGTCTCGTGCCATTGTGGAGGTTAAAGGCTGTTTCTCTTGACAAGGTGAGGGAAAGGGAGGATGTACGTTCTACCGAGGCAGTCCCACTGTCACATTCACCTCTAGTGGTTCCAGTCTACAGGACCTGCAGGAGAATGGTTATGTAGTTCTGAGGCCATACCGCCACTGGTTCCCCGCCCACAAGAGGAACAAGAGATGGTGGAAACATGATGCAACTCATAGAAGGCGATGTATGCCCCACCCCACATCCCCTAATACAGCATGTCATCACAGGGTGGTTGGAGACACAGCAGTAAGGGCTGTGCTACAAGTGTTTCTCACCTTCACACTGTGAGCTTGTGTCCCACAAGCTCACATGCTTCACGCACTCTTTACCTTATCTATTTACCTTATCTATGGTCTCTCCCCCCCTCTCTCTGCAGGGGAGGTCTTCGACTACCTCGTAGCCCACGGGAGGATGAAGGAAAAAGAGGCCAGGGCTAAATTTAGACAGGTACCGCAGTGCGCTCCACCATCCCAGTGCTCCCCAACACAGCAGGCCTGGTAGTGAGCCACCTCAGGTGGCTTGGTGCCAGGAGTGGACTCCCTGCCCAGCCCTCCCTGTCTCACCCCATTCACCATGCTAGGCCCTACCCACAAACCCTGCCCACAGCCCCACCCTGCCATGCCCCAGCCACGCCTAACACACACGATCCCCTTCCATGCCCTGCCTGGTCTGGAACACACAGTACGTGCACCTCCACACACCTGTGTCTGTGTCATCTAATCAAGACAGTAGTATGGAGCGGTGTCTAGGGGAACAGCAGTTATAACCAGACAAGTACAGGTTTGACCCAAATGGTATTTTTTTTAAGGAACTGCACAGGTATATGGACCATTACATTCAATGGATGGGCATTGCTTGTACTGTCTGTGTCCTGTCAGCCCATCCAGTTTGTGTAAAGATCTGTGGATTTGTTCAGTTCTGATCTTCCCCCACCGCACTTGTTTGGACCTAGCCACACCTCAGAGGGTCCCTGCATGAGCAGACATGCCTGCATGGTCGCCATTGAGAATGCTGCCCCCAGTGTAGTGTTTGCTTCTCACACCTCCAGTAGTCCCAGACTGTCTCTACCAAGGGGACTCGGGCAGATGTAAAACAAAATCAGTCAAAATTCCCCAGAGCCATTCAGCACATTATTAGAGGTTCCTCTCACACTTCTTTTGCTTACATTTCAGTGGTCCTCCTTTAACAGTAACTTCTGTGTTGCCAGCCCTGATTTTGCTGTTTATCTCTTTTTTAGATTGTGTCCGCAGTACAGTACTGTCACCAGAAGCACATTGTACACAGAGACCTCAAGGTAAGAAAAGCAAGAGCTTGGAGTGATTCTCACTTGGTTAGAGTGGCACTCATTGACTGTCAGTCACCTGATATCTCAGTTTTATTTATGGATCATTATAATATTATGCAATTGTTTTTACAATATTAGTCACCTTTAACTAAAAGGTCATTTTGCTGTAATTATAACATCTCTGACCCATTATTTCAGTGTTCACTCATAACACTTAGGGTTATGTGTTATTACAGTTTTAATCACCTGTCATCAAAGTGTAGTAACCGATGAATAATCCAGGTGAGTAACACTAGTAACTGGAGAGCTGTGAAAAGCAGGGTGATATCTGTCACTACAGAGGCATGGTGGATGTTAGGGGAAGGGCAGCACCCTCTTGCTGGTATGAATCACCCTCCTTCTATTTCCCTCGCAGCCCATTTCATGCTCTGTTTCCACTTCTACCCAGAATTATAAATGATTTATGAGCAGAGAGATAAAAGTGCAAATAACTGGACCAGCGCTAAACAGGGGGCTGAGGGACAGTGAGATTTAACTCTTTGAAGTAGTGCTTGCCACAGTGAATCATCCTCCCCTGTGTTCCCATTGGCTGAACTGTCACTAAACTGCTAAATGTGTACATCAAGGGGCACCACTCAATTCTGATTTGCACCAATCAACAGTGTCTCCCTCATTGTCTTCCATTGAATGAACGATTTGAACAGGAAATGCTGAAACTCCTTCAGCTACTCTGATTCAGCCATATTCTAAGATATGATGAGGACCTCATAAGATGTCCAGGAAGAGTTTTAGTTGATATTTCCCTCAAATCTTCCCTCATATTTTATTAAAAATGCAGAACATTTGTTTTTAACAGACCTCATAGACTGATTAGGTCTTGTTTTTGGGAGCTCGTCCTCATGGTCACTGAACAGAACCATCCAAAGTCAAGTTGAACCAGCTGTCCCATTTGGTAGTGATGGAGTTAGCTCTGATCCCTGCACCCCCTCTCTTCACCCCTACCCCTTTCAGGCCGAGAACCTCCTCCTGGATGCAGACATGAACATCAAGATTGCCGACTTCGGCTTCAGCAACGAGTTCACGCTGGGCAGCAAGCTGGACACGTTCTGCGGCAGCCCGCCCTACGCCGCGCCCGAGCTCTTCCAGGGGAAGAAATATAACGGGCCCGAGGTGGATGTCTGGAGCCTAGGGGTCATCCTGTACACGCTGGTCAGCGGCTCACTGCCCTTTGACGGACAGAACCTCAAGGTCCTCTACTTCCTCTGCCCCAGCCTGATTTTCATTTTGTGGTTGGTGTCTGGGGGATTCAGTAGAGACTGAGAGATGTGAAGGAACTGGTTTTAGCTGAGTTCCATTTGGGAAATTCTTTCACAATAGTCAGGGTTTTGACTGGGAAAAAATTCTATCTGTCAAAATGACAGGCTGGTTGATAAACCTTGTCTGGTCTTATCTGGTCTTTCAGCTGTCATCATTTTCATAGGTCAGTAAATCATTGTTACTATAAGAGTATCACCAAGAAAGCTGGCCTGGTACAGATATTTTACAAAAGCAGTTCCCTTAAATTGAATTGCTTCACAATGAGTATTTCATTTAGCCTATGGCCATAACATTCATTGAATTTTGGGTTCTGCAAGCAATAGCCCTGCACTTCTGAAATTCATAAAACAATAATTCATCAACAGTAAGTGAATTCAAAGATATTCATTTATTTTAGCTGTTTAATTTACAAAATTCATTTTGAACATCAGTTCTCGAACATTAATGAGAAGTCAAAAAGAAACACAAATTTGGACAGTCATTGAAATGACATTTGTGCTGTTATGCAGTCACCTTAAATGATCCCTGCTTTGCAAGGTTTCATGCATTAAATCTGTCACAGGCTCTGGGAGAGAATTGCACAAGGCTGATAGTGATTGTCCCCCACACCCTTACAATTTTTGCAACCTGTTGGTCTGTGTTGCAGACTGTTCCTAATGCAGGTGGACAATGTAAAGTGTAGATAGGTAGTCTCATTGATTTCAGATAGAGACTTTGAGGCATCCCTGACTTTGAATGCAGCTCGGTGCTTTTAAATGGTTGCTGTGACATAAAGAAAAGGGTCAACTTGACTAGAGCACCAGTGTGACACCTTTTAAGGGGCAGAACAAAGCTGAAAGTGTTTTCTATATATCACATTCAGGGTTTCTTATCTGTCAGAATAACAGACAGAATAAAATATTCTCGGTCAAGGTTTACAAAATTTGGAAGATGCTGGGTAATTGTCAGTTAATGGAAACATGATAACTGACTTTGTTTTATTTTATGTTGATGCAAGTAGGGTGTGTCGTGTGTCATACGTTTAGGTGTGCATCAGTGGCGGCTGGTGAGCTGGAAGCAGGGGAGGCTGAAACATTACCTTTAAATCTATCATTACTTTCAACCTGTTCCCCTGTATCCTCCTTGATTAACAATAAAACAAATAATTCACAGAATAATTGACACCAATCATGTAAATGGAGTAAATGATATGCTCGCGAAACAGCAGAGATTGTCTTGCGAAAGCTACAATGTGAGACTGTTTAATTAACAAGGATGGCATTTATCGATTTAAATTACATTAAATGCTCATGACACGTCACAGCTTTTGTGAGGTCTGTGTTGTAAACGTTATTGTTCATTGCACTCAACCTAACCTAAAAGTTTATTCTCAGTAATTTAAATCGATCTAACTAAATTTAGCTCCATTTTGTAATTTAAATTTTGTAACACAAGCAAGCTATAGGCCTAATATGAAACATTTAAGGGAAAGCTTTGGGATTACTTAACACTTAATTGTTCAAATTGCCATCCTTGTTAATTAAACAACTTCATGCTGTAGCTTTTGCAATAGCACACAAACTACAGACAATCTGCGCTGTTTCGTGAGCCTAATCATTTACTCTATTTACGCATTGGTGTCAATTATTCTGTGAATTATTTGTTTTATTGTTAATCAAGGAGGATAAAGGGGAACAAGTTGAAAGTAATGATAGATTTAAAGGTAATGTTTCAGTCTCCCCTGTTTCCAGCTCACCAGCCATCACTGGTGTGCATACATGTGTGTTTGTCTGTCTGTGTGCATGTGTCCCATGCTTTGCATGAACTCCTGCTGCTCTCTGCTGCCCCCTGCAGGAGCTACGAGAGCGTGTTTTGAGGGGGAAGTACAGGATCCCATTCTACATGTCCACAGACTGCGAGAACCTCCTCAAGCGCTTCCTGGTGTTGAACCCGACCAAGCGTGGCACTCTTGAGGTGAGAGAAGACAGAAAAAAGCAAATACTTCCTTTTCAGCAATCACCATCACCCTTCCTCATCCTTCTCCACCCTTGCTTTGACACACACACACACACACACACACATATAGCTGTACAAACACTCCCATCTTCCTTAGCTGTGACAATGACACAGCTCTTAAGGTTGGGTTTCCAATTCAAGCAAGAATGCATTAAACAGCCACAGATGTGTGTTCTTAATCTCATTATATAAAGTAAATGGGGCAGTTACTACCATAAAGTTGTTAGCATTGCTGTAGCATTCACTTATCCTGAATGGATTTAGTTAGACAGTATTGGTGTGATGTGTCTTAAATGTGCTCGATGCAGCTGGTTCTGTTTAAGGGATTGTGCAGTACAGGTGAACCCCACTTGCTTGCACAGTGCTCTGGTGGAGAGGCGACTACATGTCCCTGCATGCTCCTCTGTGGGACCTCTCAGGCACTGCATGGAGCTAAATCCTAAAAAGTCTCACGGTCGCATGCCAATATCGTGGTATTAAACCAGCCAATTATGAGGAGAAATAGACCCCTCTGGCTCTGCCTCTCCACTGGCTGTTTTCCTGGATTCTGGGAGATAAATTGCATCCTGTCCTCATACATCCTCTCACCTCTGTGACCTGGATATTGTAAACATGAAGGAAGCAAGACATGTCATTGTTTATTTCCCTTGACAGAGGATGCATAGAGGATGCAAGAGAGTTTTTCAGACATCTGTGACAGAGGTCCGTGCACATATGTCATATTCCATGCACTCCTTGCTAAAAACACATTTGTCCAGAAGGGAGGGGGGGGTTGCTAAGCGACATACTGAATTGGTGATATTTAAATGAATGAGGAAGCTCCATTTCCGTCACTGTGTTAGATACCTCTTTCTCTTCTCCTTGCACCTCTTTCTTGTCTCCTCAACATGTTTCCCAGAGGCAGGGCCGTATTAAGAACACAAAGGGCCCTGGGGCTACACCTAATCAAAGGGCCCCCTCAAAATTATCACGCAATATTTTCAGGCTCTCTCAGGTCTTGGCTTTTTAAATGGAAAACAAAGAAAGTGGCTCAGACCGAGCCGTACACTATGCCAGCCAATCAAGACGTTGCTTCAGAAGCACGGAAGGGAGGGGTGTAATTTGATTGGCTGTTGAGCTCAATTACCAGCAACCTTTTGCCAGAATTGAGGACTGTACCTTTTATCTGAGTTGAAGACACAACAATACTATGATGAGTAGATATGATTAATTAGTAAACAATTTATTTTGTATAAACAATTATTTCTAACCTGCGACAAGGACAACATCAAGGCTAAATGTATAGGAAACCACGGCACAACTATAACATAAAGAAGGCTATATGACTAATTAACGGGTGTATACTGCGTTATGTATTTTACTAGATGTTACGTTGGTCAGTGAGCGAGCAAGTTTCGAACCTGAGTTCTCACTGTTCACTGCCAACCCCTTACAGCCAGCGTCATTGCCAGTTGAGCTAAAGGCAAATTGCCCCCAGCCTGTTGGCAACAACGCTAGTTAAGCAGGTGTCAGGGAGTGACGTAACCGCTGCAACCGCTCCGCTGCCTGCTACCCGCTACTTAAGGCTTTACGCAGGGCTCACACGAGCCACTCACTTCAGCTCTGCCACAACTATACAACACAAATTAAATGCTAGGTCCTCACAGATAACACACGCACACACATTTTACAGTAGCCTAAGCTATTCCATGAGCACTACAGACGTGGACAAATTTGTTGGTACCCTTCCACAAAAAAAGAAGAACCCACAATTTTCTCTGAAATAACTTGAAACAGACAAAAGTAATTGTCATAAAGCATTGTTTATTCCATATTTAATAAAAATCAGACTTTGCTTTTGATTTTTATTCAACAGAATATTTTAAATAATAAAACAAATGAAAATGGCATGGACAAAAATGATGGGACCCTTAACCTAATATTTTGTTGCACAACCTTAAGAGGCAATCACTGCAAACAAGCGATTTCTGTAGCTCTCAATGAGACTTCTGCACCTGTCAACAGGTATTTTGGCCCACTCTTCCTTAGCAAACTGCTTCAGCTGTCTCAGGTTTGAAGGGTGCCTTCTCCAGACTGCATGTTTCAGCTCTTTCCATAGATGTTCAATAGGATTCAGATCAGGGCTCACAGAAGGCCACTTCAGAATAGTCCAATGTTTTGTTCTTAGCCATTCTTGTGTGCTTTTAGCTGTGTGTTTTGGGTCATTATCCTGTTGGAGGACCCATGACCTGCGACTGAGACAGAGCTTTCTGACACTGGGCAGTACGTTTTGCTCCAGAATGCCTTGATAGTCTTGAGATTTCATTGTGCCCTGCAAAGACTCAAGGCACCCCGTGACAGACGCAGCAAAGCAACCCCAAAACATAACCGAGCCTCCTCCATGTTTCACAGTAGGTATGGTGTTCTTTTCTTTGAAAGCTTCGTTTTTTCGTCTGAACATAGAGCTGCTGTGACTTACCAAAAAGCTCCAATTTTGTCTCATCTGTCCAAAGGACATTCTCCCAGAAGCATTGTGGCTTGTCAATATGCATTTTAGCAAATTCCAGTCTGGCTTTTTTATGTTTTTCTTTCAACAGTGGAGTCCTCCTGGGTCTTCTTCCATTGAGCCCACTGTTGCTCAAAAAACGACGGATGGTGTGATCAGACATTGATGTACCTTGACCTTGGAGTTCAGCTTGTATCTCTTTGGAAGTTTTACTTGGATCTTTGTCTACCATTCGCACTGTCCTTCTGTTCAATCTGGGGTCCATTTTCCTCTTGCGACTGCGTCCAGGGAGGTTGGCTACAGTCCCATGGACCTTAACCTTCTTAATAATATTTGCAACTGTAGTCACAGGAACATCAAGCTGCTTGGAGATGGCCTTATAGCCTTTACCTTTAACATGCTTGTCTATTATTTTCTTTCTGATCTCCTCAGACAACTCTCTCCTTTGCTTTCTCTGGTCCATGTTCAGTGGTGGTGCACACAATGATACCAAACAGCAGAGTGACTACTTCTCTCCATTTAAATAGGCCGAATGACTGATTACAAGATTGAAGACGTGTGATACTAATTAAAGAAAATAGTTAGTTTGAAGTATCACTATAATCCAATTATTTATAATCTTTTCTAGGGGTACCAACAAATCTGTCCAGGCCATTTTAGAATATCTTTGTAGAATAAGCAATAATTTGTCTCTTTTCACACTTTCTTTGCTTTACTCTATGACATACCAAAGGCATGCAGGTATACATGAGACAATTGCTTTTAATTTAATCACTTTTCAGGAGGAATGAAGCATTGTTGCAATGAGCTGTAAGGGTACCAACAAATTTGTCCACGTCTGTACTTACTAACTAACTTAACTGTTAATAACCAGATGAGAGAAATAGTGCAATAATTTCAGATACTATCAGTACAAAAAAGAAAGGTAAATAGGCCAGAAAGTGCAGAACACATTGCTCTTTCATTAATTTCATACAACTTTGTTATATCAATTTGACTCAATCGAAATAAGCAATATGGATTCAAGGTGTTAGGTTACTTGTCTGTCCATCAAGCTAGCTAGATAACTAGATTTTAGATGCCCCAATGCTAACTAGCTACTGGATATCCAGTCGGATATTGCCCTAGCCCAGCTAACTATACATGATGTGATTAATAAACTGAAATGAAGCAAAGTTATATTTTCACACGGGCTAATCATGAGGCTGTGGGACAAAATAAAGATGCGCTTATCAATAACCCAGGCAGTTTCGTATAATTAGTCAAATGCACATCTAACTGGCAGATATATGATATTAGTTACCTGGGGGGAGGGAGATATCTGTCCCCGCCTCTCCTGTTTGAACAGACACTGGTGTTTCTGCTGTTTTGAGGCTAAAATACTGTGCCAGTCTGGGTATTTTATCTTTCAGCTCCTCTTTTCTTTTAGGTTTTTTGGCGTTTAACTTCCGTTTTGTATATCAACTGTCGCTTTTTTTGGACATTTTATTTGACGTTTAAATGGGAATACAGCTGGCTATACCGAATGTTTGAAATTAGGCACAAAAGGTGCAACAGCTACACGTCATCACTGAATTTGAAAAGAAGGAATTGTATCGGACCATAAATAAAAACAACCAGACAATTTGTCTAATCATCTCGTCTCTTTATATCCTACACATGAACAACGAACGAGCTGCAAATTTATAGGCTACTGAACCGATGTAGGGTTACCTCCACTGTCAACCAGGGCCCTGCCAGCCATGTGAAGATATGTTTCTGTGGTAATGGAATGTACTCTCTTTTCACACATTGAATCGTATTAGGTGGGTGGCAGGGGGTGTGATGCATGTTCCTGTTTTTTTTTTTTTTTTTTCAGCAAATCATGAAGGACCGCTGGATAAATGCGGGCTGTGAGGAGGAGGAGCTCAAGCCTTTTGTTGAACCAGAACTGGACATTTCGGACCAGAAGAGAATAGGTACGCAAGACACGCGCGGCCAGAATTAACCAATGCCACTACCACCATCTGGAACTCCTGGAAATAAGCCACTCCTACAGCAATGCAAAAAAAGCCACACTCACCACAATACCAATAAAGCCATGTCCACTGCAATACAAATAAGCCACGCCTTCCACAGCACGAATATGCCACACCCTCTGTCGTACAAATAAATATGACATGAGTAGGTTTAAGTGTGGCTGAGACTGATGAAATTACCACAATGCAACACGTGTTAGAAATCAAAGTGAAGTGTGCAGATGTTTTGTAACACATAAAAAGAGTCAAGTAAGGTTGAATATGGCAGTATTTTCATTTCTGCTACAGTCCTTCTAAAACAGATGTATGAACATGGAATGAGAAGACCAGCCATCAGTAAACTGCACTCCATAGGAAAATGAATGGCAAAAGTAGGCGGAGGTCTCTGAATCTCATTCGGGACAAAATGACAGTGGAGGGACAAATGCAGTGTCATCGCATCAAAATGTGGCATCCTGGCGAAGGGACACAAGTAGCCTGTGTGTTTTTGGGAGGTACCCTCACGTGGTGCAGGAGCTATGTGTCTGGTTGAGTGAGTCTACAGGCACCTGCTTGTCCTTTGTACTCAGCTGACTGATGGAGATTCAATGCTGAGGGTTACTGCCACTGTTCTTTCCACTACAGCTCCAGGCCAGTTCCCACAGTGCAATACTAGTGTACCAAAAACACCATTGATTGGTTGAGAACAGCTGCCCTTGACTTCAGAAAGCCAATAATGTGCAGTACAAACATATGATCCAAGCACAACAGGGGGAATTTTCCAAATTTACTTAAATTTATGTTCAAAAGTGGACCAAGTGCTTCTTGTTATCTTTCATAACAAAGCCTTCCCAATTACAATTGAAGAGCATACATGTATTGAATTGTGAATACTGACTGTACTTGGTAGGCGCCTGAGATGCAGTATGATGATGTAGTTAACTATTGAAAACATTAGTGATGAAGTGGTATATTATCACTTTCAGCAGCTCACTGCTGCTCACTGATATTCACCAGCATATGGCCAAAATCAGATCCAGCCCCCTGCACAATTATCTGCCAAATCCAAAGTACAGTTGTAATGGTTGACTGTAGGTCCTCTTTTTTGTTTTCACACGTTTGTCATCTATCATTATGTGGTTGGTAGTAGTTTTAGACAGGGGAGGGGAGGAGAGCAGAGCAGGGGTAAACACCTGTAGCCAGACTGCTACAGCTGTGATGTTGGGTTCACATCCGCCTCACTCAGCCAAGTGTGCTCCAAGAGCCAGGATGCCCAAAACAAAAAGGTGCTGGAGTTCATCTGACCTTCAATGCATTCTGTGAGGGCAGTGTCAGTCCCAAGTCAAGTTGTAAAGATCTGCAGCGGAGCCTCGTGTGCAGTTGTACCGCAATGTGAGGCACAGGATCAGATGTGGCAGTGACTGACCTTTGGGGATGTGTTTCGCTTTCTCCTGCAGATATCATGGTGGGACTGGGATACTCTCGAGAGGAGATCCATGAGTCGCTGGCACGGATGAAGTATGACGAGATCACCGCCACCTACCTGCTGCTGGGCAGGAAGTCCTCTGAGGTGAGGCTGGCCGGACAAGGGTCATGCTGAGGCTGGGCTTTATGATGGGCAACAAGGAAGCTAAATGGGACCGGGACTATAACTGGGCTGGGAGTAAAGGGGAGTATAATGATCTACTGTAATGGGGCCGGGGGTTAAGGGGAATATAAGGATCTACTGTAATGGGACTGGGAGTATAGGGATCCACTATAACAGGGCAGGGAGTATGAGAATCTACTGTAGCAGGGCTGGGAGCAATAGGATCTACTATAACACGGCTGGGAGTATGAGGATCTACTGAGGTTAGAGACAGTGAGGGAGTAAAGATGCTGGAAGGATCAAGCCTACATCCTCATGTTGTCAACTGGGCGCATGAAAACCTAAGCCCTATGGGTTGGGTCCATGGCTGCAGTGAGGGTTGCTTGGTAATGGGCTGTGCGTGTGCTGTCTCCGTCCATCAGCTGGAGGCCAGCGACACAAGCTCTAGCAGTAACCTGTCGCTGACCAAGGCCAGACCCAGCAGCGAGCTAAACAATGGCCAGTCACCCTATCACCTCAAGGTCCAGAGGAGCACCTCCACCAGCCAGAAGCAGCGACGCTACAGCGACCAGGGTGAGAGCGTGGACAGGACTCTGGGTGGGGGCAGGTTTAGGTGCAGGGGCCAGGACAGGGCAGCACTGGTACACAGCCCAGGGCAGCAGCCTCTCACCCTCCACAGTGAACTGCAGAGAAAATATGGCAGCGTTCAGACATTACATGACATTGCATTTGCTTGGCAGAGCCTTTTGCATAGCTTACCATTCTTGCATTTCCCATTTGTACATGTAGCTATTTACTGAGGTAATTTGGGTTAAATATCTTGACAAAGGGTATAACAGCGATGGCCCAACAGAGAATCAGACTAATAACCTTTCGCTTACCATTACCATTACCTTACCACAAGGGTTACATGGGAAAACACTGTGAGCTGTTCATTAGAAGAGCTGAAGTGTTCAGAGCAAAGAGCAGACTCTAATTGGGCCCTCTCTCTCTCTCTCTCTCTCTCTCTCTCTCTCTCTCTCTCCCTCTCTCCCCCTCCCTTTCTCCCTATATCTCTCCACCCCCCTGTCCGTTCCTCCCCTCTTTCTCCCTCCCTCTCCACCCCTTCCAGCTGGCCCATCCATTCCCTCCGGGACGGCACATCCAAAGCGGAGCCAGACCAGCGCAGCCGACAGCGACCTGAAGGAGGAGGGCGGGGCCCAGCCGCGCAAATCCAGCACGTCAGGGGGGCGGGGCGTGGCCCCCACCAGCCCGCTACTAGGCACTGCCAGCAACCCCAACAAGGCTGACATTCCCGACCGCAAGAAGGGCTCCTCCACTTTAGGCGTGAGTGCGCGCCATCACATGACTCATGACAACATCGCGGTACGGAGGGTCACATTCCAGGTCGGACTGGAGAAACCTGACATGAACACACATTATGCGTATGTGTAGCTTTGGCACAAGGGCAGTCCCAGCAGACTGTATGGCTTAATGAAAAGGTGTTTTCTTACTATTACAGAGGACAAGGTTGCAAGGTTTTCTTGTTTTCCTGCACTGTAAACCTCCCAGGTCTGCACGCAGTGTCCCTGATGCATGGCTTGGCCATGGAGGCCCACATCCTAAGGAATCTTTGATAAAAGCATCAGAACTACAGTTTCCTTCAGTTAATTACATGATGTCATGTGTATACAGAACCTTCCAACAGAATCACAGTACAAAAAAAGAAATGTTTTGCAGTGAAAAACATTTGCAGTGCTGTACAACATTGCACTAAGCAGTCATATTTTGCACATTACAAAACTTTAATTGCATAATTGGCCAAATCATTTTCCAAGTCTGACAAAAGTAATATTTTGGCAGGTGCTACTAAACAACAAAAGGTTACATGTGTGCCATTGTGTTTAGAGAAATTACAAATGCAGATGTGCATTGCTGATTAAATAGCTGGTCTGATTAAGCAAAGAGAATTGGTTGTGGTGGGAACCAGAATCCCCACAGCTTCCATGAAGTGTGCGTACCAGAGCAACACTTGTTTCCTGGCTGAGCTGGGTCGCTGCGGTGCTGCGTAGCCTTTCTTCTCCCATTGGGGGCTTTGTGACAGAGGGCGGATGGTGGGTAAGGGGGGATGGAAGTTGAAGGACATCTGGAGACAGGCTGAAAACAAGCCATGAGGAGTAGATGTGACGTTCTGCAACACATTGAAGTTTAGCCATAAAGTGCTCTTCCACAGACCCAGGGATGAATTTCTGTGGAGAGCCTGTGCTGTGTGATAGCATATCCTGGCTGTTTCTTCCCTTATTCTCTGCTGTCGCCTCTGTCTGACCCAGCGTTCTTGTCTTTGTGGCCATAGAGTAACTCTGTGACCGGAGGGATGACCAGGAGAAACACATATGTCTGTAGCGAGAGGAACACAAGCGACCGCCACTCGGTCATTCAGAACGGGAAGGAGAACAGGTGAGGATTGGACTGCTCAGCACTGACCGTTTCCCAGGCCTGTAACCTCAGACTCCACCCCCAACAGCTGGACTTTGCCCCACCCCCCAGACAGCTGGACTCTGCCACCAGACAGCCTGGTCCCACCCCCAGATGACCAGACCCTTCCCCCACACAGTCAGAATCCTCCGACCCTTCCCCCATCCAGCAGTCAAAACCCTTTAAGACACGCCCACCCCTCACCAAGCAACAGGTGACACATTTTAAGTTGCCTTCAAGTTGGGGAAGTCGGGGCTGCATCTTATTTACATGTTTGTTTACAATTGTTTTTGGTTGTTTACGGTTACCAAAATTTCTCCTTGTTCCAGTTTCTGTTACATTTCCCTAACTACTTGTGGAAATTGTACATCAATGTACAGATTCAATTTTTTAGATGACTGATGACTGAGTGTGTTTTCATGAGCGTACATTTGTCTAGATTTGTACTGATCAACTCATTGCCTGGATCCAGAAGAGGAGGCACTTCGATATCCCAGCAGTGGATTTTGGCAGTTCTAGTGACATCCCATGACTGGGAACGTTCTTTTATATTAATTGTATTTTTGTTTAGATCTCTACTCTTTTAGAAAGACATTTTTAATTGATTACATCATACATTGATTACTAGTAAGTCAGTACCTGGGAATGCTAATGAAACTGTTTGAATTGATTTGAAACTTGAACTGATTTCAAAAACCCTAACACACACGCATATTATACTTTAAGTAAATGGTCATTAATGCAGGCTCTCTTGGACTGTAGAGCCTAAGGAAAGTGAAACTAGAAAGCTTAGGTTGAAATTGGCATTTGATGTCAGGGAGACTGCCTGAGGTTTGCAGCAGGCCCGATTCAAGCATCCTCTCAATCTGAACAGCTCCCATCAGCCTGCCATTTCTGTGACTATAGCTGACTCACACCCTCTCAGCAGCTCGGCACTTTCCAAGGGAGGATTTCTTTTTTTAACCCTCCACTTTGCTGCTGTTCTTCAAAGGCATTATTGTTCGGTCAGGGGCTACGCAGAACGATGTGTACCCTGTTTCTCTCTCTCTCAGCTGCCCCTCTGTCCTTTTTTTCTTCGCCTTTCTTCTGCCATCTCGTTTTTTGTTTTGTTTTTTTCTTCTGCTCTGTTGACTGACCGCCCGCCCCTGCCTGGGCCACACCCCGTCCCACCCCCTCCCCCCTCCTCATTTCACAGCCTGACAGAAATGTCTGCTTGCGCGACTAGCCCCTCCGCGTATGCGCCCAAGCTAGTCGCTTCCTCCGCCTCAGTCCGGCTCCGGCACCAGAAGGCCACGTCGCCGACGGCGTCCGGCCACCTGAGCCGCACCACGCTGCCGCCCGCTGACAGCGGAGCAGACGTCTACAGGCCCAAGTAAGGTGCAAGGGGCCCAGCGTCTGTCTCTCTAACCCCCAGTTTCTCCGCCTTCCCACTCCACCCTCCTCTGCTCATGTAACCTGTCTGCTGACCTGTGACCCCCGACCTCCTGACATTGTGCTCCCGCGTCTGCGCTCCTGCGTCTGCGCTCCTCACCTCTGATTGTCCACAGCCCAGCCCTTATTCTGTGGGGCCCGCCTCCTCTCTGTTCTAGCGGCAGTGCTTGCAGCTTCTCACCAATCAGGGCTCAGCTACCCCGGGCAGTGTGTGTTTAACAAGGGAAGGAAACCCCCTGTCCTGGTTTCCCCACTAACACCCCCCACTGTCATCACTCTGACTAATGGTCGTGATAGCTCAACTTAATCTGTGTTAACTTTATATATCATACTCATGATGTCACACTGACACCATGATGTCATGCCTATGGCAGTAAAATGCTCTAAATAGGTGGCAACTATTATGTAATATAACTGTTCAGGTTTTTGTGTTCTACATGTGTGTTCACAGACATGCTCCATGATATCTGCAACAGGTTAACTCATAAGGTTTCATCACTATTTTGAACTTTGAGGGGGAAAACCATTGTAAACATGTACATGTAAAGAGCTGCAAAAACATATACAGTATGTTCAGCCTCAAACACATTTAGCTTGATATTGCATTACGTTGTACACTACTGTAGATTCTAAGGTCTGTGGAGTCACACCGCAAGGAACGGTCTCCCTGAATGCACAGCATTATACAGCTTGGGTACAGCAGCTAAGGGTGTACTCACACTAGGCCCGGTTGCTTTGTACCGTGCCTGAGCATGATTGTCCCCCCTCCCCACTCCCCTGCTGGCCTGCGCTCACATTGCGCTTAACATTCCGGGCCCGAGCACGCTTACGTCATCAGAATGCAACTTTTTGTGTTGAAGAAAAGCGCTCTCGCACAGCACAATGGAGTTCATGATTGTACTTACTTTGTGGCTTATTTGGAGTGACACATGGCCCTCTCACATGCCTTATAGATTTATCAATTATGCAACGCAGCAATTTTCATTTAATCGTGCTGCACATACAAGAAGAGGCGGAGGCAGCTGATGTTTCAGTCATTATGCTAAGGGACAGACCAATAGTTTGTGTCAGATTACAGTAGCCTAATCACAATAATGTTAGCTAATGTTAACCAGTTAGGGCTTCTACTTCATGTGCGCTACTGTCATCATTGCAACAACAGGCATCTTCTATTACTGCTTGGATAGTACACTTTTCAGTTCATTCAAGAATATTTGGGTTAATAACGGGTCTGGTTCTCTTCTTATTGATGACCGTGAATTGTAGTCCGCAAGTAAAGCTCCAAATTCCTCTCTCGACGTCAGCTTCCTCCGTAAAAATCTTCTTGTACGTGCAGCACGATTAACTGAAAATCGCTGCGTTGCATAATCGATGCTAACTGGCTGGGGAGCTAACGTTAGCTATCTAGCGATAGATTTGACAAACATAGCTAGTTAGCTAATAGGCTACCTATCTGAACGATTGTTGAAGACTAGCTACTTAAACAGGTTGGCTGCTTCATTTGTGATACTCTTACTAAGCCCCTGACAACAGCAGTGCTTACATCGCCACGTAAAGTATGGTTCGTTTTATTTCGCTTCCTAGTAATCAAGCTAATGTGGGGATCCACAGAGTTATTTTTAGGTATAGATCTACAGAACTAACCAATCGAATTTTGGAGGTAGCCAGCTTGTTATATTTAAGGAAGTCAGTTGGCTAATCACATGATGGTTTAAAGGAATTATTATGACCGGGCCTGTAACTAACAGATATCCAGCTAACTGTTGCTATAACGGATATATTTGTTACATGGGACAGTTGAATCATTGACGTCTTGTTTGAGTTCTGTGCTCGGGCACAGTGAGCGATAACACTGATGCGTACCGTGCCCGAGTCCAACTGAGCCCACCTCTTTAAGCGGGCCTAGGCATGGTTTCAGCGTACCGTGTCCAGGCACGGTATGGAGCAATCGCGCTAGTCAAATGAATCAGACTTTGGGGGTCAAACGTGCTCAGGCACGGTGCGGATTGCCTAGTGTGAGTACACCCTAAATGTGGCCCACATTACCCAGGAGCAAACAGAGCCAGAGAGGTCTATTGATTGATATTCCATCCCAGTAAGGGAGCAGAAACCAGGTGAAAGGTACCATATATCCGTACTGAAGTGTGTCACTAAACCTGCCACAGAGGGGACACGCAGTGTGACATCTGACTCTTCCACACTGAAAATTCAAAAGTGGCTGGTAGGATCTCACCAACCTTAACCTGGCCCCTGTGTTCCAGGTCTGTAATCTGAGATGTGGACAGTAGGGACAGCAGTGTTTCTGCTGGAAACAGAGTCTATTTTATTGCCCCTCTGTTGTAAGCCTTGGGTTGTTGTGTGGGTTTTCCTCTCTGACCCATGTCTCCTGCGCCCCCCCACCCCCAGCAGCACGGCGGTGCCAGTGGGCCAGCGCAACCCGGTGGCATCCACCCACAGCATCAGCAGCGCCACGCCACCAGACCGGCTGCGCTTTCCGCGCGGTACGGCCAGCCGCAGCACCTTCCACGGTGGCCAGCTGCGCGAGCGCCGCACCGCCACCTACAACGGCCCGCCCGCCTCACCCACCCTCTCCCATGATGCCACACCCCTCTCCCAGTCCCGGAGCCGCGGCTCCACAAACCTCTTCACCAAGCTCACCTCCAAGCTCACGCGCAGGTAGGTCTGTGCCCCCCAGCCCCTGTGCGCTCTGCCGTAAGGTTTCCGTGGTGATGATCGTGGGCCCGAATCATGGTCACCGGCTTTAGGCCTCCTCAGGTCAAGTCTTTTCACCCAGTGTGGGGTTGCAAATTGGTTGTTTTAGAGGCCGAGGGAGGTCTCTGGAGGGTGTCCAAAGCTGGGTCTCCTTGCTGTATACCAAAAGTCTATGTCTTTTGTTGTGTAATTGAAATTCATGTTCCTCCTCTGAAAAGTGTAAATGAAGGCATAGTGTTTTAATGTAGAAGGTATTCATAGCTCAGCCTTTTAACAGACACTAGTTGGTGCAGAATTGGTATGTCCAACCAGACACTTTCCCTGGTTTTCATTTTATGATACTGTACTTCTCCCCCAGCCTACTGAATAAACTCCATTATGCTCCTGCTAATGTGATAACTAGCAATAACATTTCAACCAACCCCATTTGGTCTTTTGGGTGTTTCATATATATGTATGGCAGTATCATTGTGACTGTTGGCATTAATCAGCACACTGAAGACTGCAGGTAGACCTCTTCCACCATTCATACCTGCAGACTGTTGTACCATTTGTAGGGATTGGTGTGAAACTGAGACCGACTGACCTGCTGTGCTTCAACTCTCTGTGTTCAAATGCATGTCACAGTCCCGCAAATGGGCTGTGTTTGCAAGCAGTCACTGATTTGACCCATCAGTCCCACAGTGCTGATATTTTATTTGGGTGTGCCAAATTATGCATGCTCCATGCAGCTCACAGACTCTGTGAAGAAGACAACACTGCAGACATTGTGTCTTTTATAGCTAAATCACATGAGATCCCAGGTAACTGTAATTATACTCCAGTCTCAGTCCTTGCCCTCAAATGCTGTATTTGCAGTGCCTTTCTACAGCAGGAGATAAAGATAAAGATGTCCCCTTATTCAGCAATATATAAGTCTGCATGTCTGACTGCCTCCAGAGAACCAAATGCAGAGACTGAGCATGTACATGAGGGCTACAGATAGCAGAATAGGTAGCACTACAGCGAATTGCTACAGGTAGCACTATAGGTAGCACTACATGGAGGGGCTACAGGTAGCAGAATAGGTAGAACTACATGGAAGGCTACAGGTAGGGAAATGGGTAGTACTACACAGAGGGACTGCAGGTAAGGAAATGGATAGTACTACATGGAGGGGCTACAGAAGAGATGGAACTACAGGGAATGGTATAGATCGGTACAGAAAGCACTACAGCAGTGCTACAGGAAGTGATATACAGGCACAGTCACACCAAAGCTTGACTGCACCCTGAGTGGACAGGCCTTGAGCAATCAGTAATAACCCTACAGCTGCTATAGGTTAATAGATTCTGTTTGTTAAAATCTTCACCATGTTGTCTTTGGCCTCCTGATTCTTTTTACCCATGCAAAGTAGCCTACCTATCTACATGTTTTTTCTCCAAATAGCATACCTATCTGCATGTTGTTTTCACCTTTTTTTTGATAAGACATTTGTTATTTTATTTTTGTGTTTTGTAGAAACATGTCATTCAGGTTTACCAAAAGGTAGGACCTTCAATTGGCTTCTTTTTGTAATTAACCCAAATGAAGAGAAAAAGAATTTAAAAAGAGAGCGTAGCTTTTTAACATGAAAGGAAAGCCAAACTAAATGCTTGAGACTCACCCAGAGCGGCAGCCTGATTGGACTGCGATTGAGCATGCCTGTGGCAGCCTCCTTCCCCTCAGATAAACGCCAGGACCAATCAACAGCCAGGAAGCAGCTCTCTACTAATATCCTGTGCATGACTTTCTACAGGGGTCAGGTCTGTGAACAATTACTGACACTGCTTGTTGATTCTATGTGTAAAATAGTGTTCAATTTAGTGCACAAACATCAGGTAAGTATCTTCTGTTCAGTGTGAGTATATTTAATCATGCACTGAAATGTTGACTTCCAAGTGCAGGAAGTGTTGCAGTTGCACCTTTTTAACTATCATTATAACAACCATTATAACAACCGTTTTTCTAATTGCTATGCAAATGATGGTCCTTAAGACACTGGGCAGCACAGGGAAAGTAAGATTGTAACTGTTCAGTGTGTCTCTCTGTATGGTTGAATGAGATTTTGGTTCTACCCAGTTGTAGACTCTAGGTGTCTGCAGGTGCATCCCTTGCATCCCTTGATGCTATGCATAGCCATTCCAACTTTTCCAATAGACTATGGGAGCAGTGGCTTTAGAAGTACTGTAAGGTCCCATCCTTGGGGCCTTGTTATTTTTTAATGAACCATCACTGTGTCAGTTTTTCTGGACTGTGACATGTTATGTCAGGATATATTGAATGTCAAGGATGGTTGTGCCACTCCTCCTGTTCCTAGTCTGGGAGCAGTGCCATGGAAACATCAGAAATGTGTGTGTGTGTGTGTTGTGCTGTCACCTGTGTGACCAGGTAACAAACTCTTGGTTGTGTAATTCAGGCCTCCTTACTGGGCCCTAAATTTGGCTGCCGAAAGATGTGTCGATTGAAAAGGGGGTCACGTCGCAGGACAGCGCTCAGGTATCGAGACCCCGCCTCTCTGAGCCACCCCATCCCCTCCGTGCCCCAGTGGTCCTTCACAGACTGTTCCCCCTATCCTGTGGCTCGTGTCCCCCCAGATTCTCCCAGCCCCACCTCCCTACCTTTAAGTCCTGGGGGGAGCACTCAGTACCTCTGTCCTCTCTCTATAATGCAAGTCCTGATCTGGTCCATGGAGCAGAACTGGCGTAGAGTCCACAGTGTTTGGGTGATTTCAGTGTCTTTTCATCCATCTCTCCTTCACAACCAGTTTCTCAAAGTGTGCTAAAAGGATGACATGGGACTGGACCAATGTATTTGCAATCCCCCCTCAATAAATGAGTGAAACCCCTGCCTGGAGGTTAAATGAGAAATGGCCCCATCGTGTCAGTATTGGAAATGGCAGTCTGTGCATTGGACGATCTCTGTCTGATGTATCATTTCCTGGTGGAGCCGTGTGGTGGGGCTGTCAGTGTGCTGAGCCCAAACGGCAGGTAGCGCCACCCTACTGAAAGACACAGCTCACTTTCCAAGACATGCTCCACTGGAGCACTCCAGATGAGTAGGAAACTACCTTTCTTACTCACTCTAAAAGCACTCTTATGAGGGCTTCTAACCCTTAAAAAAGCTGCTGGAATTCCAGAGTTAGTTTACTCACTGTGTCACAGAGTCTGATGGTAGCGTCTCCCCTGTGACCTGGAGGCTGAGCTGAGGCAGGGTGATGGTAAGCTGTCTCAGGAAGCAACGAGACCTGAAAGTCTCCACTCTGGTGCTCGTGGCGCTGCCTGGCCACACCATGCAGGAAGGCCATCGCAGTCCAGGCTGCGCTGTGTGCATTTTGTCATGTCACTCACTGCCCCCCATCCTCCGTCCTCTCCGTTCATTTCTTTTTCATGTCATCATCGCTTACACCATTCCTTGGACAACTCTACTCTCTCCCTGGGGGAAAGCACCAGAACGGATCATCTGGGAATTGAAGGGTTCAATATCCAGTCTGGGAATCCAGATCTCTGTAGCTCACTCCCCAGAAATTACACCTCCTTGCCACCACATCCCAGAAATAATAAATGATAAATATAATAAGTAACTTCAATTTTTTTGATCAAAAATGTTTGATTTCTCAAACAAGGTGCAGTGGCCTCCAGCTTACGCTGCATGAAAGATGGCCACAGGGTGGAGCCATGCAGAGCAAAACCCTCACTTATGATTCAGCCCTGAGATTCAAGGATCGTCTTGCCTCTGTCTGAAGACCTAGGCTCAAGAGTGATGGTGCTTTTTTGAATTATGTTACCCGCTTAGGGGGGCAAATATGCCTCACCTTGTTCCCTTTGCGGGAGCCACAGTGATGGTGACAAATCCTGATGAGTCTGTGCTGTGTAATTCCCTGCTGTTCCTCTTCTCAGGGTCAGTAATGACCCCACCAAAAGGCAGTCTGGCAAATCAGGGCCTGCCAAACCCTTTGTCCCCCGGACCAAAAACTGTTACTGTTAAGTCCTCAGTGCCTCGCTCTCTACTTCCACTCTGCAGTTTTTTTCTCTTTGTGATCGTGTCTCTTGCATCGATTTATTTTCCTGTTCTGCTCTAATTAATTTGTTTTCCCCTGTGTTGCATCAATGAAAAACAGCACTTTCTTTAAGAATCCATCTTCTTTTGCAGATTCACCAGCAGAAGATATAGAAAGTTATAGAAAATTGGAGTTGGAGAACTAGAGTAAGGGACTATGTGAACCACGTTCTTGTGACAGCAGCTGCTGAGTCTGTGCTAGGGCTTTGTGCTCCCCTGGTCCTTCTGCCAATAGAATGACCCCCCCAGACACAGCTCACACACAGACACACGGCACTGACGCTGAGGTGCAGCACTCCACTGCCCACACCAATGCTTCAAACCCTGCCCCCACAGCCAAAGGCCACCTCCCTCCCCACCATCCCATTGCCCCAACAGTAACCCCCTTTCCCATATCTGGGGAACCAAATTTCCTCCACAGAGTCCCATATCAGAGTCGGTATGTTCAGCAGGATATCAGGTACCTTAGAGAGGGGCACCTGACCTGTTACAGCCATGGTGAGTATGTGGAGTTTCCTGTGAGTGGAGCACAGAAGGGATGCCCCCACCTTCCCTCTGCAGAGCTAAGATTATCAGAAGCTAATATTCAGGGGTAGCTGGGGTTGAGAGGCCTTGTCGAGGTCAAACGGAAGCACTAAGCATGCTTTGGTCCCTGTCTCAATTGTGCCTGAATGAGGAGGAGGCTGTACATACATGTGTGTCTCAGGAAGGCTCCATGAAAGACACATACTTTCCAAACTGCAGCTCCTCCCATGGCCTGAGTCCCAACGGCACCACCACTGTGTGCTGTAGGGATTCTAAGAGCTGGTGCAGACTCAAAGGCACATCCAGCCTTTCCCTTTTGCCCAGGTATCAGGCTCATTTCAGGCCACACAAACCTCAGTCTGCAAGTCCCTCAGAAACTCTTGAGTTTCAGTGGTGCTCCCAGGCCACCCTTGGAGGGAAAAATGTATATAATTTTAATCCCCAAATATCAATATGGGTCCCCTTGTCCAGTGAATATAATGTAGCCTTTGTCACCAGTATGGGTGTTCAGCTCCTCACCAGGCTAACCGGATTAACCTCTCCCATGCCCTTTCCTGAGGGTTTGCACCCATCACCCTTTGTCACCACTGCCCCTCCACCCCACTCTCTCAGCCTCCAACCACTCCCTCCCACCACCCTACAGAGTCCCTCCCACCCTTCCATTCACCACAGTCTGCATGACCTCCACACAGTACTGTTGTAAAGCGTTCTGTCAGCATGTACCTGATGGTCTGATATATCTGTCTGTGCACATAAGCGTGCGTTTGCGTGTCTGTATGTATTTGTGCACATCGTTATATACACGTCCCCCAGTACCCACAAGCTCAGACCACTGCCAACCACTCACCATACACAAACACTCCCAGCATCCCACAAAAGAGCGCCCCCTTCCCTGTGTCGTCCCTGCGTGCGCTCCCATTGTCTGTCCTGTTCCTCTTCAGTTAAAGAAGCAAGAAAGAGCGACTGCCAGCAAGACTGCCCCACTGCCGCCAATTTGAGTCTGCATGTCAAAATCAAAGCCAGGAGGAGGACAGCGGGACATGCACAGTTCGGTCCCAGTCGAGGGAAAGGCCTTTCATTCCCAACACTCACAAACCCCTCATTTCCCAGTCTGCTGCATTTGAACTGCATGTCCAGTATATGGACAGGTTGGGAATTGCCCTCCCTTTACACCACATCTGTCACGGACACACATGGAGCTGCAGAGAAGACATAGACACTGGCTTATGACTTTCTTGGTTTTCTAACTCTGTTGACTGTCTTCTCCCTCTTTCTCTCTCCTTTGACCACTTCCTAACTGACAAGTTGTTTTTTTTTCCTCCTGCCTTCAGTGGAATTTAAGCTCTCTCTCTTTATCTTTGACATCCTCTTCCTCCCTTCCTCCTTGCCTCCCCTCCCCTTCCCCTCCCCCCCATTAGAGTCCCAGCAGAGTTTGAGAGGAACGGGCGATTTGAGGGCTCAAGGTGAGATGGTCATTGTTGAATTGAGCGTGTCGTCACCCCTCTCTTGACCACCACTTCTCTTCACCCCCTCATCCGATGCAGTTCACCCTGTCACTGTTCTCTGCTGTGCTGGGCATATTCCTCAGGAAAGCTGAGGGATTTTGGAGCTTAGCTGGTGGAGAATTGTTTCGTCTTGTCCATTGCAGAGGCCCTCAGTCCCCTGGTGGAAAACTGGGCTGTTGGTTATTCCATGCTTACTCCCATATCTGTTTGGGCAGCCTTTGTACGTAACATAGAGCCTTATGAGGTCCAGGAGATCTTTCAAACTGTTTCATGGCATACATTTTAACCTTACTAGCCTCAGGGAGAAGGAAAACTGCTTCACAGAAGCCAGTGGGTGGTGTGATCATACATGCCACTGGTAGTACCTGCACATCTTAATGATGGCTGCTAACAAAAATCACTTAATAATAGTCCAGTAAGGTAGTGTGCGACTGAACATCTCCCTGTGTTTCATTTTTGAAGAAGGGAAGTGGGCAGAGTCTGTTTTTCACTTCGACTGGCCAGGCTTCTGCCCACATTCATATTTTCATGCCTGGAGGTGTCACGATAGGCCTGCCGTTGGCCCCACTCAGATGTCCTGTTTATTAGACCACTGCAAACTGCATCAAAGGCACATCTCCATTCCGCTGGTCTGGTTGTCAGCAGAGGGCAGCAGTGAGTGAGTCATGACAGGACTGCGCTGACACCTAGTGGCATAGTCTGATAACAGCATTACCTGAAATGCATAATTTCCCTGCTCTAGTCCTGGGAGCATGCTAATTGATGCTGGTTTACATTTAGCTGAGCTCTGTGTATTTTATGTAATTTTTATTAGAGTACTAATCTAGGTTTGACAGCTCTATAGTTAGTAATGAGAATGAAAAAGGTATAAGAGGTGATTTAATGCTAAATCAGTGGTAAAGTTATTACACGTTTTTATATCTGCCCCTTTAACACATTTAAGGCACCACTGTAGGCCCCATTTAATAACTAATCGATCATTCTCTATAAAGTTGAATATCTGACTGCCTTATATAAGGGGCTCATGAAGTAACTTTTAAACGCATGTCACAAATGTATCACAAAAGTACATTTAACCTTCTGTCATACAGCTTCCATTCTTCTGTTTACCATTTTGTTTTGTTGAGTCAGCAGTGTGAGTTGGGTTTGGTTTTACTGAGTCATTGTTATGAGTTGAGTTTGGATGGACTGAGCCACTTGAGCTTGGTATGGTTGAGCTGTTGATCTGAGCTGAATTTGGTTTGGTTGAGTCATTGGTATGAGTTGGATTTGGTTTGACTGAGTCATTGGAGTGAGTCAAGTTTGATTTGACTGAGTCATTGGAATGAGTTGCCTGCCATTGTCCTTGCATGCAGAAGCCCATGCTGCCGGGTTGTGTCTGTGTTTGTTGCATGTGTGCCCAGAGTGAACCGCATGCTCTGCTCACCCACACACTCGTGTGAATGCACTCGCTCCACAGCATGGATCTGTCAATGAAGTACGATCTCCCTCAGTTTCCCCTTCCCCTCGGAGGGGAACAATGACATAAACTTAGCTTGAACACGATGTAACACCAGTCATTTCACCTCATTGCCTGCTTTGTTTTAAGCTGTGGATGTAGTCGGTCTCTCAAACATGTGAAAACACAAACTGACGAAGATTGACATACACAAAAAACAAGCATGTTCACACACACAGGGTAGTATATAACAAAACCACACACATTGATGTAGATATACACAGAATATTTCTCTCTCTCTCTCTCACACGCACACACACACATTGTAAAGCTTGTACATGCACAAATTTGTCAAAAATGATACGGAGGCAGAAGAACGAACAAGCTCACACAAGTAAACACACACACATACACACCGCCCTTGCCTGACTCCGCATCTCCCACCCCCCACCACAGTCGCAACGTCGCTGGGGATCAGAAAGAGGAGAGCAAGGACTCAAAGCCCCGCTCGCTGCGCTTCACCTGGAGCATGCGGACCACCAGCTCCATGGAGCCCAGCGACATGATGCGTGAGATCCGCAAGGTCCTGGATGCCAACAACTGCGACTATGAGCAGCGCGAGCGCTTCCTGCTCCTCTGTGTCCACGGTGACGGCCGTGCCGAGAGCCTTGTCCAGTGGGAGATGGAGGTATGCAAGCTGCCCCGCCTCTCACTCAACGGCGTGCGCTTCAAGCGGATATCGGGGACCTCCATCGCCTTCAAGAACATCGCCTCCAAAATCGCCAACGAGTTAAAGCTGTAACACAAAGAAGAAAAATACAAAAAAAAGGAACGCAAAAAAAGCAAAAACGTTCACAATATGTTACTAAGCTGTACATTCTCTAAAGTAGCAGTTACGGAAATGTGTTTTTTTTTTCTTCAAACACTCAGTGCATTGGAAATAATGTATAGAATAATGCTTTAGGCAATAATTTCCTGCATCTTTGAAATGGTATTATTATTATTGTTATTGTTATTATTGATATGGCAGGAGTTCTTAAGCTGCTGTGGAAGAGACCATGAACTTTGGATTGTAACTGCACTACAGCATCAAATAGCTTTTGTCCCTCCTCTCCCCAGCAATCTACAATACCCCCCTCCCCCAAATAGGGTTTAAAACCCACTTACCTAGAGAGGAGAGCTACTGATGGCTGGGCTGAGATGATCTCAGATCAGTAGAAGGGAGTCACCTCGCCTCTCTGTCCAGGCTGTGGGGATTGCACCTCTCCGCAGGCTATCCAGAATCCTCTTGGTAATACCGGGAGGAAGGGCCACCAGCCCAAGAAACTACTGGATAGATATGACAATTTATTGCACAACATTTAGATGAAATTATTGTATTAATATTTTGGGGTGGGGTCTTAATGTATTTGTATTCATGTTACCCAGGTATTGAGTGGGCTGTGACTGTCAGTGAGACAGAGCCGTTATGCATAAATACAGCTCCCAGCACACAGAAACTAACAGCGGCCAAAGGAGGAGGGCCCACACGCCCTCCCTGCGCTCTGTTTGGCTATGCAGAGAAAGGTGTGTGCAGTGCCTCATGGGTAGTTGAAGTGGAGGTCAGGGAGACCCTCTGTCTCAGGCCGGTATGAATAGTTAGCTGATTTCCTCTTTAATATTGTACCTTCTCTGCTGTAAATGTGTTGCCATCTTTGATCTGGTCTGGCCCTCTCTGAGACCGTGGGTGGAGTCAGATCTGATTGGCCGTTCTGGGGCAAAGCTCATGTAGGAATTGCCATTTACAGATTTCAGTGTTCCCCCTCCAGCCCGGAGAAGAGCAAGCACTGATTTTTTTGGAATGTAAATACTGTAACTTAGTTTTGCAAGATCTGCATATTGTTATGCTTCTTCCTTTTCTTTTATAAGTCCTGCATTGAGCCAGGAATTATGAAAATAATGTAACTCCTCACCAGGTAAAGGTTACCAGTGTCTCCAATAAAACATCCAACAGTCTGCAAGCCTCCGTGTCTCTCTTTGCGGATGCACAGCCCCATCTCTGAGCATTAATTGAATGTATAATAATTGAAAGCCCATCGCTGTCTGTTAGAGCAGCTGACCACATCTACAGACATTACAGATGATTTGAACTTGTAGTAGACTGATGAACTCCAAAATGACAGTTAGAGGAATGGAATTGATTAAATTTTGGGCGATGTCATTTCAACTTTTGTGCCTCTGAAATGTTACTGAACAAACTTGTTGGTTAAGAATGAGGCTTCATTCCCAAAACAGATAGCCTTTGTTGTGTTATACATCAGGCCACCAGGAGCCACCACTGAGCTGCATTTTCTGTAGAAAGTCCCCTTTTATCCTTGTCTGCAACATGCATGCAAACATTTTAGCTGCGTAAATGGAGAGCTGTGCGTGCATATTTTGGATGTTACAGGGGGCAGGGCCTCTTTCTGCCTTCCTGATGAGAAACATGTGACACGCTCAGAAGAATCATTGTGGCCTTGGATTTTAAACATTGCAAGTCACATGCAGTAAAGATGTCCCTCTCCCGGCCTCTAAATCTGCATTTCGTGAAGCATTTCTTTCCCAGCAGTCGGACATCCATTTATCAACCCAGTGCAACACAGGGCTGGTCTTTAAGTGAGACACCTCTGAAAAGTACAACCAGCTAAAGAAAGTTTCAAAGTGATGACTTGACATTATTCTCTTTGTAAATTAAAAAAACTGCTATTTAGTGCTAGTTGCAAATTACATTCCATACAAGGGGAGCCAGTAGATGCCAAACGTCCAACCAAGCACCTTCCCTGTGTTTTATTTTACCACGGAACATCCCTATCCCTTACTTCTGTGTCATTCACAAAAAATAAAGCATATTTTTCATTTGATTTATCCAATTGCAAACAGGCCCTGGTAACGCACAAACCACAGATGTGGCAAGCCAGTTAGTTTGGGTTGAAACACCCATCTTAAGATTTAGCTGGGTCTTCTGGTCTGGCCTTATCTGATCTGTATCCTTTTGGTGGTGAGAGCGGGTCAAGCTCTGAGATTCAAACTTGAGTCTGTGACTTGTGCTAAAGCTAAGGAAGCTATGCCCGCTTCATCAAAAGAGGAAGAAAAAACCTGCAGAACACTTGTGGAAGAGCTCTAATTTTGAAACACTTCTGCACTCAAACATGTACTTAGTGATGAAAGAGGGGTCAGGGCTGAATGTGTTATCAGTGACTCTCAATATTGTGATGATTGGCTTTCATGCCAGTTGGTGATTCACAGCTTATGGTACCTGCATAAATTCAGGGGGCTCCTTAAGCCTCACTCCTCCATCTACAGCATAGCCATTCACATTCTCAGAAAGAGTTGCAGTCTGTGTGCACTGAATGGGTGCTTTACCTTCATAGATCTGACTGTGGGGAATGTACTCACACAGCCAAAAATAGTAGGTGCCATCTTCCCTTGGCAACTGATCCTGGATCAGAATCAAAATTTGGCACCAAATGGTTGGGATTCATATTAGGCAACCTTAATTCAGCTTGCACACGGCCAAAGTGCCCTGATCACTCAGTTGGGTCAAATGGCAGGAAGTTGATTCATAATGAACACAAGCATGTGATTTGATGTACTGCTTACAGCAGATACTGACATTCTTTAGGTTCTGCTATTGTAAAATATCCTCTCACCCTGTTTAAAGCACATCTGAGCCAATATACATGCATGAAAGAGAATCTCCTTTTGAGCTCCTGCAATGCTGTACCAATCAAAATTCATTAATACACATCAAAGGCTGTGGTACTGTATATTTAGTAGCAAGGCAATTACTTGATCAATTCCACTCTTGGCTAGTGATGGTTGCATGCTGCCTCAATCTCTAGTAACTAAAGCACCAAAGCCACTGAAAGCTTACCCGCTCACAAAGTCACAGAGCAGCCATCACTGGCTCCCTTTTGCCAGGGCATGGTGTGCAGGATCTGATTAGTGACACAGTCTCCATAAGCAGCTGTAAACATGAGACTGGGTGGGGTTGGACCATATTAAAGCAAAACTCAATTGAAAATCTTGATCATAACTCTAAGTCTTGCCTTTTGTGGAACCCAGAAAGCATCGATTCAGATTTGCATAGGGAGGACATGCCAATGAACCTTCAGATGCAGACCTAAGGCTCCTGAAGGAAAAAAGTACAAAAAAAAAAAGTACAAAAAAAAAAAAACCCACTGCTACAGCCTGCAGCTCTGTTCCATCAGTGAGCCATAACCACCACAAGTGAAAGGAGGACAAACCAGTGTTTTCCATGGGCCTTTATTTCAGGTGTTAAGATCATCCCTTGACATCGCAAGATGTCCCGATACAAAAGAAATCCTTTATCACACTGGTGGAAGACTCGTCTAACTTAAGTGCCTCTAGCGCTCGGTCAGAGTGTATTCCTTGATGTAGGTTTTAAGATTACTGAAGGGCTCTGTTGGTGGATTGGGGGAGGGGGGCATGTGGTGGGGTGAGGGGATGGGGGTGGGGAGGGGCACAGTTACAGGGCAGGGGAGTGTTCACTTCTGGTCAGGCATGAGGTCATCAATAGACTGCCCGCTCTCCAGCCGCTTCTCCATCTCCACCAGCAGCTTGACGCCGTCAACCACCATCTGCACCAGCTCCACCTCAGAGAAGCCCAGGCGGTCAGCATTGGAGATGTCAAAGACGCCGCCCACAGCTGCAGTGTCAACACCACCTGAAGGAGGAGACGAACAGAATAAAAATGCACCTGCGCCAAACAGACACATTGTCATTTAACAGACACTCTCATGCAGAGGGACTTACAGGTTGCATGTAACATGTTACATAACATTGGATTCAATTCTGAACCACACAGCTGAATTTACAGTAAGTCTTATGGAATCACTTGGGTGTCCTAAAGCAAGTCAATGATTCATTTCAATGACAACAGGGCTTGTAGCGTTTCTCTACTTGAAGGCACTCTGATGGACTGGTGACATGCTCAGACATGACCTGGTCTGTGTATTGATCATGTGAACTTCACAGGTCACTTTGGTGATGTCACAGCAGTGAAGTGCCACACACCTGTGCCACGTTTCTGGAGCCTCAGCCTCTTGAGGGCCTCCCCAAATTTCTCGTGCTTGCTGAGATTGGGCAGCTTGACATGGACCCCTGCGCGAAGCCCTGTGCCCAGGTTGGAGGGGCAGGTCAGCACATAGCCCAGGTGCTCATTCCACATGAACTCATGGCCCTTCTCCTTAAACAGGGACTCAATCTGCAGGGGGCAGGGAGAGACAGGTTAAGGGGCATGGCTCCAAGGGGTGGGGTTTGGGTAAATCCCATGCTCAGGTCCACCTATTACCTTGGTGAGGCCGGTGCAGAAGCGGGTAAAGACCTCCCTCATGTTCCCACCCTTCTGCATGGAGATGACACGGAGGTGGTCTTCCTCATTCACCCAGACCAGGAAGGTCTTGTTGTCATTGTGCCTGGAGACAGACATTTCAAAAACATTCTAACTCAACTACACCATGGAGACAACTGTAATATAAAGGGGGGGTGGAGGATTCAGATGATTTTTACTGTCCTGCATTTTCAAAAGTTATTAATGGACACTTCCAGACAAACCAGACATGTAGCATAACACAACTTATGGAATTTAAGCTGGAGAAACTCGCTAAACCCAACACATGCCTTAGCAGTAAGGGAAAGGAACCCTGTTCATCCCCCAGATGTCAGATGACTCACCAGATTCCCCTGGCATCTGGCCAATCACGTGCCATCCCAGAGGCCAACAGCAGAGGGGAGACAGGCTTGTCAAAAAGGAAGTGGTCATCAATCAGCTGCTGCTGCTCCTCTTCTGTCATGTCTTTCAGAGCGTAGTATTTCCCCTTAAGGTCCCCGTCCAGGGCACTTAAACCTTAGGCCAACAAATATGCAAGAGATGCCTTCAGAGGGGAAAAAATCCACTGCATCAACTCAACTACCTCTGCCCATTGACTTCAACGGTGGACTGGCTGGGGATGCAATTCTAGTTGTAGCCACCAGAGTGAGGCATAGGAAGTCTTACCTTCAATGGAAAGGTTCTCAATGGCACGCCTTTCCCCGCGGCTGCAGTGGGGGGGCAGGCAGAAGCCACGGATGCTCCTGCCAGTGCGGACGCGGGAGCTCAGGACGTAGTCAGGGTCCAGATCGTCCCCGCCCTGTAAAACAGCAGCAGCATTAGATTTTGGCAGCGGACAGCCGCACAGTGAACAGAGTAACAAGGCGGACAATGGAGTGAGGCCAGGATGGAGGAGTGGGGTACCTGCAGGTTGTCTGCATTAAGGTCAGTCTTGTGTTTGTCTGTGGGCTTGTATCCTCCGTGGCGGTCCTCGATGACAGGGTCTAGCAGGTCCTTAAACACTTCATAGGTCTCCTCGTCACCAGCCACACAGCCTACTGTCATGATGAAGGGGTGGCCTGTGGGGGGGCATTAAATTAATCCAACTCAGGAAGAGGCTTTCACCAGTTCTGACCCCAAACTCACAATACCAACATTAAATGCCTTTTGTGGTGGAATGCTTGAACCAGTTTTGTATAAGGGAGGTTCCACTCATTAAGCCAGCTTTAATAACATCTACCGTGAGTTGGTCTGGGTGCCAGCCATCTCCATTTGGCATGGGAAGGGTTACGAGCCCAATTGTGCAGTTGTCAGGATCATGTACATTTTTATTCCTGGTACCCACAATCAAGCCATCCATTACACCTATCCTCAGATCAGCCAGATGCTGCAGGACCTGATTACTACTGCACAAGGTCATGAGTAACCATGCCAACAGATGGCTTGCTCAGCAGTGGTCCCCTTTTGTGCATCCGGTATTAGGGGTGCGCCTGCAGGCGACGCGAAGAGCTTGGGGCCTGCGCCGGGACGTTTATCGGAAGGCAGTCCGAAGCAGTGAGCTCATCTCCACGCCATTAGCGCCTCCTACAAATAGGCGATTACTACAACGTTTGCGTTATGACCCCTGATGGAAGACATTTCCAATAGGTTTGCGGAGGTCTCGAACTTCTCCGCAGGGCGCAGCCAGAAACTGCCCTTGGGCAAGGTCGCCATGCAGCTATAGATGCATATGGCTATAGAGACTGGCATTGCGGCGCACCTGAAGTCTGGGTCGCCCTTTAAAAAAAATGCACACCGAGTCGACGGAACTGAAAGACCGCTCGGCGTGTTTACCTGGGTTATCGACCCCGGTTTGGATGACGTCATCCAGGGTAAATCCACTGGATGTTTGTTTGTCCCGCAGTTTCTCGTACATCTCCTGAGTTAGCACCTTCGCCATGTGGTTGTTGTGCTTGCTGAGGTCGGGGTACTCCTGCTCCGCGGAGTAGTTCATCTTCAGCAGATTGTGGGTGTTACCGAAAGGCATGATTGCTCACCTGTGCGCGAGACGGAACGAGAGAAGAAACCAGATTTGAATTCTGTAAACATTCATAACCGCCCACAGTGGATTCGACAAACGGGGATTACTGGTTCAAACCTAAATACCATATTGACGCTCTAGTTTACTTGTGCATACTATTGCAGTAATTAGTTATTGTACTGTCAATTGTAAGAGGCGTTAAAAGCGTATGGTAACGTTTTAAAAATAGCGGCTTTCATTATGTCCATGGCAAAGGGTTAAAAGCTTATGATACTTGCGTCATGTTTTAAAACCATAAATTTAAAATCAATGGATTAAATGGACACGTTTGAGGGAAATAGGCAGGAGAGAAAATGGGGCGCAGCGAGACCGTTTTATGTCCTGTGCTTTGTCTGCAACGCAAACGAATGCGTTATGCGCAGTAGCCGACGATTCCAAAGACCTTGCAGAAATGCTGAGGAAATTACAAGGTCATTCTCTGATCTGTATGGCAGTTCAGTTATGCTGAGCTCTTCTAAACCCAACTGAACATGAGCCTCAATTTCAGCAATCTCGAATTGTGTAATACGCTTTAAACCGATTATTAACATTTAACAAAACCTTACATTCATTCCGGATTTACAACGGTGTCTCAATTAAAAATGGAGTAAAGGTTTACTGCATCAGCATTCAAATCGTTTCTCTGACAGAAAAAAAAAATCTTAAAGCTCATTTTCAAGACCGTCGTCTGTATGCCAATTCGTAACATATTAGTGCCTCCAGTGTAGCATTTGCAGAAAATAGTTTTTTAAAGGATCTAATTTGCTATAATCAATTAGCATTCATTTCAGCTAAAAATCCTACCTTTTGTTGCAGTTCTTTGGGAAAAGAGGCAAAGATCCGTTTTCGACCCAGGAATGAACACACCAACGTTAACACTGGTGTCCAGATTAAGTGGTTCTGGATGGTTTTTATATACCAGAAGAGGTTGCATGTGATTGGTTGCTATTTGCGGTCCATTCATTCTATTGGAGAGCGACTAAACGCCATCACATACCCGACGCGTAGAAATTTAGTCGCTTTCAGAGATCATGTACATTTTCTTTGAATTTCGGTTTCTGTTTTTTTTTTTTTTTTCCCAATTCACAGCACTCTGAGTTATTATGCGTGAAACTGAATTTAATACAACATAGACTGCCGAGAATTAAAATGAGGAGCTAGGTTTATTTCGACAGGGATATCAAAGGTAATGGATCGCCTGCGTTACAGCTTGTATTTCTAGAGTAATTTCCATTTTACCCTTAACACACGATATAGCTTTCAATGTTTTTGTAACATCTGAGGATATTGGTGTGGTTGTGCTGACATTATAGTCAGTTTTAATTCCGAACGGAGCATATTTCTAACGATATTTCATTGCATGTTAACATAAGAATTAAAGACAAACTTGAAGAGAACAGCGCATATAACCATCCAGCTGTATCATCGTTATCATTGTTCTTGTCAGGTAATTTCGCAAACATGTAGATCGTATTAGCCGAACTGACATAATACTAGGTTTTAACTGTAACGTCTGGTAATTGGATAAAATTATTGAAAGCGAATAGGATGCTCACCGAATTTATTCAATTCTCTCCTGTCCTCTTAAGGATTGGATTTTGAGCGTCATCAACAGGAGACAGAGATCCACTCGCGCCTTGTGCGCATCTCAACGAAGGTGAGTTACAGTTCGACGGCATTCGTAAGATCATTTTGAACAACTAAATTTTGTGATTTGTGAAATGAAACTCTGGGGCATGGATATGAAAATGCATCCTTGCGATCCACTGGGGACGTGTGGTGTCAATTTTGGGACTCTCGAATGGTATCATGGCAAAAGGTCATTGAAGTTGTCATGATGCCTTTCATGCAGACAGAATGAGTATATTATGTCAGCAGGTAAACGAGGGGATGTTAGGATTGGAATTGTAGCAACCAGTATCTCCGTCGTAGTGCTAGCGATGCTGTTATTTTGTAAAAGCTGTTTTAATTGCAGACCGCGGTCCTAAACTTTTTCAAGGTAGGCTATGGACTCCTCGCGTTCATGCAGGTCTGCTACATAAAGACTCATCACTACCGGCAGTTTGTTCGCACTTGAAAGAAAAGATTTGTCGTTCGTTTTTCGTTGTATCAGTCGTCACCAGTTTTAAGCAGTCGTCACCAGTTAAGAAGATCAAACGACTGTACGGTTCCTAGGTCATCTCTGAGTTTTATTTTTTTCCTACAATGCATAGAAACCTAAGTGGTCGGAACAGGCCCACCAAATCTGCCATGTGAAGACACAGTAACTGAATCTATCAAAAATGTAGTGCATGTGGTCTCAAAGCATTGGACAGAATACATTTCCCAGAGGCCACAGGAAACAAAAACAGCTGTTTGATGAAACCAGAAAATTCTCCCCTGATCCCAGGAAAACGTCAAGAGAGAAGGTCTTAGAAAACATTGGAATTGAATGGAAACGGTGGACCAGAAGCACCAGACGAATGCTTGTAAATAAATGTCCATAAGTTTACTGAATATATCCAAAGCCAGTTGGGTTGAAGACTGGTGTTTTCTATTCTGTAAACTGGTGTCTGGAGATGGCCCTGACAGACACTGTGTGGTTCAGACTGTAAAGCTTTTACAATTTTAGTTTGTAAAGCAGTGCAGTACACCTCATTTGAGCGACATACAGGGCAGGGGTTGTTAATAGCATAGAGTAGCTACCCATTGCAACCTTCATTAACATCCATGAATCAGAGGGGTCATTCCTAAGAGTTTTTTCCATCTTGCATCACCAGAAATACTCAGTGAGTTATATTCAACAGTGGAGTAATTAAACAGCTCTGTAGAGCTTTCAGTCTCCATTAACATTTTCAGCAAGCTAGCACACAGAGATCGGACATTGTGTATATTCATATTGTCCAACATGCGGACTGACCGAAAACCCTGAGATAAAACAGTCGGTGATAGCGAGGTGTGGGTGGGAGAAAGGCTCCACCCTCTTGCATAAGCAGCTTGCTTGCCCTAGGGATGTCACGTGAACCGATACTTCGGTACCACGTTGATGCCAAAATTCTGAAAACGTTACGGTACTCGATTTTCTACAGTACCGTAGGTACTGATACTTCGGTACCAAGTAGATTCCAAAGTTCTGAAAACGTGATGGTACTCGTTTTTCTACAGTACCGTAGCTACTGGGGCTGCAGCTGCAGCGACCGCTCCGCCTCGACTCTAAACAAACAAACAAACAAACAAACAAAAAACAGTAAGAGTCGTGTATAGAAGTAGCCTACTTTGCCTTCAAGGCGGGTCATCAGGGATTAATGATAAATTCGCAAAAACCAGTATGCAAACGGTGCCATCGAACTTTTCAGACGAAAGGAGGAAACGCTTACAACGTAGTGAAGCACCTCAAAGACAGACATCCAGATTTATTCAAAGAATTTGAGGTGAGTGAGTTTCAAATCATGTTAACGTTACATTAACAAAGTATCCAAAGTGTTATCCTTGTTATCCTTATCCTGAAATAGCCTACATGTTATCATTATTTTTGTTTGAGACAGATGGCATATTGCTGTGTAGCCAACTATGTTCCATACAACGTTTGCAATGGCTAAACGCTAAAGGCTACCGCATTTAGGCTAACGTAATGTAACCATAGCTAGTAGTAGGCTACTGTCCTTACCGTTCAGTCTGTGTCATCTGTCGTCAGAATATAATGTTAGCGTTTTAAATAAATATATCTGGACTAATGATCTGTCACCATATCATTAAATTTAAACTACTGCTTGCACTCTGAGTATATAGAGGTGTGTGTGTGTGTGTGTGTGTGTGTATGTGTTAGCCTTTTTATCAGCCTGATCTGTAGCTGTGTCGTACCTTCTCAACGGCAGATTGATCTTGTGGCTAATGAAAACTGGATCCTTTTTGGCTTGGGTGTGGGCAAGGATCCTGGCATCGCCCAAGGTGCCGTCCCTTTTTCCATCGCGGCTTCACAAGTGCCGTTGCACTCCAGGACACAGCTGGACCTTGATGTTCTGATGGCTGGATGTGTCATGAACAACCAAGGCAGAGAGGGATTCCTCTGGTTGGTCCCTCTCCATATGCTTGGTTCTATCCCTTGTGCCTTCAGCATTGTCATGGACTGAGCCATGACCAGGCCCTGAGATCTGTGGATTGGCTACACCATGCTGCGCCACTCTCCCCTTATCCAGCTCTTTAAGCAGAGCTGTCTTCAAGCGCTGCAGGCCGACCTCAGACTTGATGCCGTGCGACACCTTACGCGTGTTAGTCAGCCTTTTGTTAAACAGAAGCTGCCATCATCGTTGCTCTGTGGGGACAGCCAGTGAGCTGCAAAGTCTTCAGGGGCGTCAGGTTTAGAGGATATTTTAGGCTGCACAGAGTGTTGAGTCTGGCTTTAACGTGGCCTTATTAATTTTTTTTAAGATGGTCATAACACATCCTGCCGGTTTTGGCTGTCACCTGGGGATTAGATTATTTGGTAATTGAAGTGTGCGCTCGAAAAGGTGAATGAAATGGACAATTTTGAGGGAATGGGGGTGCAGAGGCATAAACTCGAATGAGAGGCTTTGGTGTCAGAGCTTGCACTGCTCATCAGTGGTGATGAGATGGCTGATGTGTTGGTGTCCTTGGGCATGTCCGTATGCATGTGGTTGCATGCATCTGTCGGTGCATATGTGTATCCATATGTGGCTGGTAGTGTGCATTCATGTGTGATTCTGTGTGTGGCTGTAAACATGTATGTGTTTATATGTGTGTGTCTGTGTGTTGGTGGGAGTGTGTGTGCGTTTGTGTGCATATGTTGTGTGTGCGTTCATACAAGTATATGTAGGTATGCAAGTGTGCTTGCATATGAGCTTGTGTTTCTGTACATTCTCATGTACATATGCATACATGTGTTCATATGCACATTTGTATGTTTGTCTGTGGGTTTGCATGTGTTTGTATGTATGTCTGTCTGCATGCACAGGTGTCTGTGTACAGGCGTGTATGTGTGTGTGTGTCTACACTTGTGTATGTTTGGATGGTGACCCAGGCTGCAAGTGACTCTGCCGCTTTCCTCTGCAGGGTGTTGAATTATTCACCGCAGGGGGATGGGGGTGCTCTGGGGGCAAGTGGAGGGTGGCGGGGAGTCGTGGGGGGTGCTGAGATGCATGGCGCAGTACCGCATGGTGTGCCTCAGCAGGGGTGACCCCAGCCTGCCACTGCAGTGACTCCTGATCCACCCTTGCTTAGCCTGCCGGGACTGCTCGGCCACCTGCCAGGTCCACATCCTCCAGGCTGCTGAATACACTGCACAAAACCCAGCTGAAAGATTCACATCCCCCCAACTAAACATACATTTTTCCCATTACAGTTCTACTCATACTGTAACTCATACAATAGCAAGAGAGGGACAATGCATGTGTGTTGGGTAAAGCATTCAATAGAGCCATGAAGGCTGTGTGGTGCAACAGCAGAACTCCAGGTGTGTAAATGTGTTTGTGGTCTGGACTGTAGAGTAATGCAAACCAGGTGCATGTCCCACAGCCCCCCGTCCCGTCCCTCCTGCACACTCCCTCTCATTGATTAAAGAGACGTTTTCCTGGGTGGGGGACAGGGCACCCAGCAGAGCTCAGCTGACCGTGCTGCGGAAAACAAAAGGCCGAGTGTGGTTCCTCTGAGACAGAGCGGGAAAGTGGACTCTTGAAAGCAGCCATTGAGGATCAGAGGACTGAGAGAAAAGTCACTCCTCTCCTGTTTGTCACTACCGGATGGCGGCTAGGGACAGGCCATATGGCTTGGCTCACCCCCACGCTCCGGGGTGATGGGTCATGCAGGCGTTTAGTACCATTTCAGAATGCTCAGCCCCTGAGCAGTCGCTCATGCACTCATGCAGGGGACTGATAAATGCTACGTGATGTGCACTCAAGTGGGGTGGTGTTTCCCTCAGTGCTGCGTTATGGCTGAATTCGACAGCACTGTGCTTATTTGGCTGGGGGTGGTCATTACCACTCGGGGCCTGTCTTTTGCACTACTGTTTCACTGCATACAACCACCTCTAGGGCTCCAGACTAACTTTTCCACTGGTAGCACTGGTGCTACCGACTTTCTCAGATTGGATTGTTTCGTGCATTTCATCCTCAGTGAAAGTGCAGGCAGGGAGAGTGCAGGTAGGGAGAGACCGACTGAGCCAGTGAAAAAGAAAAAGTACTACTTTCAACCACAATGGCTAATGCAGTACCTGTGCTAGAGGGGCATCAAAACAGCCTAATGATCATCATGCACTCGCATTAATGTGATCATGTGAAATTTTAACTCGCAGACTCTCAAAAAATGGTCGATCATACTATTTTGGTTGCAGTCTGGAGTCCTGTATATGATGATGATTTAAAAAAAAAACAAATGGCGGGCATATTTGCAAGTTGCTCTGGTGCACCTAGTTATAAAATTTAGTCGTGCTGTCTCAAAAAATGGTCGTAAAATGTGACTAAATGGTCGCATTCTGGAGCCCTGACCTCTGTTTGTGACCAGACCAGCCACCCACAGTTGTCTGTGACATTATTGCTGCACAGGTAAATCTTCATTGTTCAGAAAGTCACCTTTTTCCAATAACAATGTACATTCTGCCTGTTATTTATAACAATTTCTTCTTATAAGGTGTTTTGTTCTTGTATTTATTCATTTAACCACCCTCACAGGGTCATGCCTATTGAAATTGTGGGAGACACTTCAGAGTCAGTGGCGTTATAAGACGGCTGACTGCATACCATGCAAGTAAGTGTTTACTTATCAGACATGTAATTAGAGGAAGTGAACTGTGTGCATTTAGCATGTATGCCCGTCCTCTTCCTCTGGAGGATCCTGCTGAAGGCTGTAGTGCCTGCAGCGGGGGGCATGTTGCCATGTCGACAGCTGCGTGGGAGGAAAACGTCGAAGTGGGGGCGCCCACACACCCCCCAGTTTCTGCGACACAAAGAAGTATCGAACTGAGGAGCCTGCCTCAGCCCTCCGGCAGGCATTTATAGCAGTGCAGCCCCGTTCCCTACTGTCCCTACTGATGGAACATCATTAATGTGCCAGGCCCTAAACCTGCTGCGTCAGCCCACCCTCCCCCCAGCACCCCAGAAATGGATTACCGCCGCTGCCCAGCTCTGATGTAATTAAATGCGTCCCGCGGCCCACGGTCGCACTCTGTGCTGAGGCAGTGGAAGGAGCGGTCGCGGGCAGGTAGGAAATGCACTGTTGCATGACATGCGGTTTGCGCTGCGTTGCGCGCGCTCTGCGGCCTCTTGCTCCAAGCACTGTCCCAACGCAGGGGTCATGTCGAGCGGATAGGTGGTCTGGTGTCGCACCAGCTGTCATCACCTGCTGTGGCGGGGCTGTCTGTAGATCACCGCGCACCACCTCAGAAACTGTGCTTTCACTGTGTTCCTCTTTAAAGCAGAACTGATCACAATCTACAGCATCTACAGATTTAGGGTATACAGTGTATGCACCATGAAGCCATTCCTTGTGTGCTGGAAAATTTGGCTTTTGCTGCTGCCTGTGTGCCAGCTGAAACAAGGATATATCAGTGGCTCTTAACAATGAACAGGTATGAAAAGCTATGAAAAAGACTATTGTGTGGAGTACTTCTCCATCAATGAGTTACTGCTTGTGGCTAGATAAAGATCCATCGATTTAAGAGGAACTTCAAAAGATATATATTTGATTATCACAAATGAGGCTGTTCCTTTTTTTCCTGATATTTTGTGTATGCGGGTCCATTGGACCCTTTACAGGTTTGAACAAAGGAATGACTTTACACGTGTCCATATGTTTCCTCCATCATCTCAAATGATAGAATCAATTAAAGTGGAACTCAGAATTGAGTGTAATAGTCCAGGCTTCAGGACTCCGTCAGGTATGTTTTGGAGGTCCATGGTGGAGCCTCAACGTACCGCCATGCAGCAAAGGCTGATGGGAGCTAAGCGAGCCCCATGACACTAATATTACTGTCCCTGTCGGGCTCCTGCAGGCAAGCCTACCTTTCCCCCCTCTGCTACATACTGTGTATGACTAAGAACATATCTGAGTTATCACATTTGGTTTGACACATCAGTGACATTGTATGGCATTTCTCAACATATCCATTAAATTTATTCTAAATGAACAATGAGTCCTATGTCTACCATGCCTTTTCACATTTAGAAATGAGTCCTGCTATCTTAATTAATTGTGCCAGTGTAATACCATCACCCTAAGCTCCAGTCCCTCTCACCCACATACAGTACTTTTACACTCTTTCATCTTGAGTTCCACTCAAAAATGTTTATGTTACCATGAATCCTTTGCATCTAATACTCTGTATTCTCTACATCTGTACTGCCCCAGTTTATTCTGGTAGCACCATCTCTCTGGCACTGGGAGCCAGCTGGCCCACTGCATGGTAGCCATTCTCTGATGTAGAGGCCTGTCAAGGCCCCCCTAGCCCCATCCCCTGCTCCCCTGTCAATGGCGGCACAGACACCCCGATTTATAATCATTTGCATGAACCAAGGCCAGCACCACACTGCACTTTTAGAGGGGCTCAGTTAACTTCAGTAATGAGTTTCTCCCCTGTGATGGTGGGTGTGGCAGGGACGCCTGTGGCGGGGGGTGTCATCAATCAATCTGCTCCCTGTTTGTTCCAGCTAATTATCCCAATGTAATTGGTCTCATTAGCTAATCAGCTGTATACATCACGTGTCATTTCCTGCAACAAAATGTTTCTTGATTCACAACAGGCGCATGATTTGGCATGCTGCTGAAAACAAAGCAAATGGCAATTGGGTGAAATGAGGTGACTAAAATCAGAGCTTGGAGGGAAAACCAGGGCAAAGGCAACTGCCCGAAGGATTGGGATCAATGCTCTTGGGGTACGGGTTTTCAACTCTCCCCTTGTGGCACAAGACGGTGGTGTTGGAACACCACAAGTGGTGTCTGTCAGACATAAGTCAGGCTCTCTTCCCACCATCCCCTGGCTTCCCACCAGCCCACCACAGCGCCATGAGTGCTTCAGTGATTTCAAAAGAGGGGTCACAGTGGGTGAGGGAGATACCAGACACACTACAAACCAGTGCTGCCCCCATTTATCACCATATCATATTGATCGCAGTATGAGAAGCACAGTAACAGGGGTGGAGACATCAACCACTGCCTCTGATGGTGCTACATGATTTCTGTTAGTAGGTGGAAGTTCATTGGCCACCCTGCCCAACCCACAGAACTGCCTTGTAATCACTCACTCTGTAGCCGTTCTGCATTGCCATTAGCCACTCACCTTTTTTCAGCCATGTAATTTGAGAAAGGCAGTCACATTGTCACCTGTGTCATTGATGCAGGAGCCGTTTGTGTCATATAAACATCATTGTGTTTGTTAGTTCATGGTGTTTACTATGACATGGTGTTCTTTCAGTGTTATTTATGTTTTCTTTGTCTGTATAAACATTTTACACACATTTTACACATTAGAAATGCCACATATAGGTAAGCTAATATAAATATTTGAAGCTTCATTAAACATGCCCTTTCACCTTATTTGGATGCACAGTAAGTGCATTGAAAATAATCACCTGCCTCTTGTCCACAGTTTATATGATTGAAAATTGAATGTCGATGTAGAAGATATCATCCATAATTTATTAAAAACAATACAATTCAATGCAATATAATTACCATTCTTGCAATTTATATTGCAAGAATGGATAATTATATTATTATATACATGCCTATACACATACACATGCTTACAGCACAGAATGCTAAAGACCTAAGGCTTAAACAGTTCCACATGCACATATATACATTTATAGCACGTTATAGAGTTATTATTGAGTTCATAGAGTACAATATAGAGCCTTGAGCCTTGTGCCAGTACAGTGATTACTGTTTTTGAAGGGGGCACTACATAGTATCTGCATATTGAATCCAATTAAGAAGAGGCATACTGTGGTGTGCATAGGAAGGCTTAGAATCAAGGTTATCGTGACAGTGATGAGCATGGCAGATGCTGTTCTCTCTGTGGAAGGTCAGCCTCTCTCCTTAGCATCACTGCAGTGGCGTTGTTAGTGCAGTGAGGTTTCACCCATGACTAAGACCATACCAATGGAGCCTTCTGCCATGGTAGAGACGGCACAGCAGACGGATGCGCATTTATGCAACTACCCCTTCCCCCTTTCCTTGCACACTCACACACACAGGTATGTTATTAGAATGTGATGGTGCAGCTGCTAAAGACGACAGCAGCACAGCTGCTAAAGAGGACAGCAGTGTGATGGTGCAGCTGTTAAAGAACTGGATTTCTCATCAGGGAGTTACAGGTTTGATGATTCCCCATTAGCTATGCCAGCCTTTATCAGAGGTTTCAGGAAAGTACCCAGCTGTGTACATGGGAAGTAACTGTATAAAAAGTAAGGTATAATAGTTGCCCTGGTGAGGGCTGTCTGCAGAGTAACTGGAAGTTATGTAAGGTAATTTCCATGTCTTCTTCTCTCGCAAACTTATGGGACCTGTCCCACAGGCATGAGGAGTTAAGCGCCATGGATGCAGGTTGAGTATTGGGGTCCTGAGGTGGAGTGCGAACCCTGCTGGGACAAAGTTAACCGCCCCTCATATCCCAGCAGGCCTTGCATCTTTCTCACTGATGTTAATATTTCCCACCCCTGAGGAAGCGGCCCACTTCATGAGGTGCTATTATTATACCAGCAGTCTGCAGGAGTGCAATGGAGAGTTACAGGCAGGCTTGCTTTCGGGAGTGCCACACCTCCACTCTCCTTGGATTGGGCGTGTACCTCTGGCTGTCAGTATCCGCCTTCTCCTGAAAGCTCCCTCTGACATTTCATTTCGTGAGTCAGTAACATTGATAGTTAATGAAATTTGTTGTTAGGTGAATAACCCATGTGGCCAGCAGTGTGGCATAGTGGTAAGGAGCAGCGCTCATACCCCAAAGGTTGCTTGTTCAATTCCCTGCTGGGGCACTGCTGTTGTACCTTTGGGCAAGGTCCCTAACCCACACTTGCCTCAGTAAATATTCAGTTCTAAAAACTGATGAAATTGTAACCTACTGTATGTAAGTCACTCTGGACTGATCATTTCCTCCCAGAGAATGGCCCTTGGTGCCATTTTAACACGTCTGTAGGAGACCTTCCTGTCCCTGAATGAGGGGTTTAATAGTACACAGTATGGTGTGCTTTCGTGGGGGAGAGGTGACAGCAGCATGGAGAAGGTGTGCTGGACCTGTAACCTGAGCAGCTGCATGTTTACTTCCTGGCTTTGCATCTTCTAGCAGTGCACTAAAGGCGTCCCCATAAATATCCAAGGTTATAAATGTACAGTATATATAGCATAGAGGCTATTACTGTCCTAGCTGGAATCACCAATCAATGGGAGTGTACCCTCATCGCCAGCGCATCCTCCGAGCCGGGCGTGTCACTTCCTCCCACGGTCACCTTCACCCTCCTATCCCTCCTCCCAGTGCGGCTCAGAGCGGCAGGGGCTATTTTTACTCCTCCTCTCATCTTCATTTATTTCTTTTGTGGGGCCAAGAGTTGGGGTGTGCTTCTGCGGGTCTTCAGCCATGCCCCACCCCTCAGACTCAATCGCAAGCGTGGTTTTGGGCACACCACCTGACCCCGGACTCATTTGCATGTGAACGTAGAGCTACTGTATCGGGTAAACATTGCCTCTATTGTTGCCATGAGAACAAAGAGCAGGGATGATGTAATGCAGAGGAATGAGATGCGAGAGAGCTGGCCCCCTTGCTCACCTCCCCCCCCTTTACACACACACGCTTCCTCTCCTCTCAGTGAATCTAAGCAGCCTGGCTCTGGAGTCATCCACACATGCACGGGAGTATGTCAATATCCACACTGGTTAATGAGCTCAGGCCAGTCAGCTCAGCTATATTAGCATGCTGTCAGGAGATTACCTATCCATCCCAAACACCCCCAACCTGCCTCATGGATGTCTGCACTGTGGGTGGGAGGAGGGGCGGTGTGCCAGCGGGGCACACAGGACGTCCTGCAAGTTCCGGGTTCGCAGAGAGTACACCTCTGTGTCTGCTCCAATGGCCCGCTCTGCTCTGTTTCTGTCCCACAGAGTGACTGGCGAGTGACAGAGGTCACATCTAGCCGCAGCTGCTGTCAGCTCCTGGTGGCACGCCTGTCACACAGCTCTCAATCTGCCGTTTTGGGCAGGAGTCTGGGGATTTTGTGAACCCAAGCGCGTGGTGCAGGGCTAAAGGAGGATAGACACATGAAGAAAGGACAGTTGGGTTGTGTGTTAATGCACACTTGCATCTAAAAAAACTGGAGCCACCTTTTAATATTGATCCAAAAGGCTGGAGCAGTGCAGTCTGCTATGGAGGGGTTTTAGCCCCTTGGCTCCTGTCTCTCTCCCTTAGGCTAGGATGCAGAGGGCCATTTCAGAGGGGCTTATTCTCCAACAGCTACAGGCTTTCTGCATGATAGGGACCCCAGGGGAGGCAAGGGGAGTATGCCCCTTGAGCGTGGAGGTGGCCGGGGGTGTGAGCGGGCAGGACGGGGTGCCCCGGAGAGTGGCAGATGGGCTGCGGGCTGGAGGAGAGGGCAGTTACCCCAGTAGTTTTCAGGACCATATTACAGTAACATATTAAACCATCATATCATAGTTGCATCCAGCCCCCTCCTCCCCCCTCCATCTGTCAGCCCAAAGCCCTGGGCGAGCGCCATCATAGATATAGCATTATTATACCAATCACTGTCTGAGGGCTCCACATTGTTCCACCTGATACAGACAATGTCCTGAATGGACAATTTTCCATTGTTGCTGTGGACATAATGTAGGCTTCCCTATTTGATTTCTCTCACCTTATTTATTAATGGTTGAGATCCATCCAAATCTGTCAAAATGGGTCATACCACTCTTAAACCAGATGTAATTCTATGCCTATATGTTGCTCTACGTGGGAGCCAGCAGTTATTCTGTATCTTTGTGTTTGATTGGTGGCGATCTCCACTGGCTCTGTGTAGCTGGGACCCCTGGAGCTAGGTCAGCTGAAAAGGAGGGCAGCGAATTTGGCGGCCCTCACCCATCCACTCAGTGGTGCCCTTCCAGATTGTGTCATCTGATTCACTACCCAGCAACCGCTCCCCTGGACGGAAAACTGGACTTTGTCATTTCAGAGTGCCTTTTGTGTACAAATGTGGTCACGCTGGCGCAGCGTTGCCTTGGAAACCTGGCAACTCCTTTGTTCACAGGATCGCAGTTTGTGTGAGGCTTCATGATTTATTTTTGGGGCTGTTTGCTCACTTTCTGCTCCACTCCGTGTTGGAGATTGATCTGCTGAAATGTGCTCGGATTAATTGCCTCGTCTTAATGTCTTTAGCATTTGGTCTTTAATAATGAATAATGATGTCACAGTGGGGTGGAGTGTGCTGGGTTCTCAGTCCTTTCTCCATTTGAAAGCAGGGGTGAATGTGTGGCTAATTGAATGAGAAAAGAGCTGTGGAGCAGCTGGCAGTGCCCATCAGATTCACATGAACTCAAGAATTATTGAGGCTTCTTACAGTATGGTGTGCCTGTGGGCTAACAGTGCAGGCAAGCTGCTGTGCTACAGAAACAGCCATTCCATACACTTTATTTATGTATGTCTGTCTTCTGTTCTCAAAATGCTTTATTGGCATGACATATTTTAAAATACATATTGCCAAAGCATGATAATAACAACAATCAGTCATAACGATAACAATAACAAATGGCAATACAAAAAAAATTACTAATAACAGTACAGTGGAACATATTCTGAACTATGTCTAGTGAACTATATTCTCTCTCTCTATGTTCTCTCTCTCCCCCTCTTCCCTCTCACTCACTCTCTCTTTCTAGCGCTCTCTGTCTGTCTCTCTCTCCATCCCTCCCTCTCTCTCTCTCCATTCTGGTGTATGTTGAGCCTCACAGAGTCAGGTGTTGAAGCTAATGCCACACACTGAGGCCCTGAAGGTTTAACTCCGCAGTCTGAACCTCCTGCTCATAGTCGCATGCTCCCCCAACTCATTGGTTCCTCTAGCAGACCCTCTGGAGCTGGATGTCCATGAGAGAGGCAGAGAGGGAGCCCCACATGAATGTGTTGCTGTATTAAAAGCCTCTGTATGTAAAGTTTTGCATCCATCTCTGCTAGAGAAGCACCAGAAGCAATGGGTCAACCGATTATCTGGTCGTTAGATAATCAAGGCCAATATTTGCAAATTTTTGATTATAGGTCATCGGTCTAAATTCCCAATTAAAAAAAAAAAAAAAACTTTTTAAAGCAATGCGTGTACTATCCCAACACATCTCCTCTGTCAGAAAAAACTGCTGTTGGTATGGCTAACATTCCACAAAATTCCCTCATTGGCCGAGACAGACAACGTTATCTGACCTTGAAAATCAAACGTTTTCTCATATCTGCTGCTGGAAACAAGGATGGAAGGTAAGTGTCCAGCAAAAGGGTCGCTGTGCTCAAACCATGCCGTTAACCAAACTGCACTAGGCTAATTGGACCTTAGTCTACATTTAAGCTAAAAAACAAGCTTGGAATATAAAAGAAATAAGGACTTGTAATAAGGACTAATCAGTGCACTTATGCTATAAGTTGCAACAGTTTGACACTGCACATTTAACAAATAGTAATGTATATTTATTAATATTTCAAATGAAACATTCCAAAAAATTACCCTAAAGCACAGCCCTTCTGAATTACAGTCATTTAAGCAACCGTTCACGAAATTAAACTTTAGCTCGCTTGCGGTTGCACTGAAAATACCGCTTTGATGTTTCTTCATCTGGCCTTATCATCATCATGGAAGTCGAGTTATTAAAATAAAAAATTTGCAGCACACAGTTTGCACTTCACAGTATTTTCGCTAACTTTATCACAGTCCCTCCACACAGTACCCTACTTTTGTATGAGCTGTTGATTTTTCACATAACTGACTTATGAGCAGATGGGGTCCTAGAATCTCACCACAGCTTCAGAAAAAACGTGGACGCACAGGCTAGTTTTAAGGTTTGATATTTCATACTTTATGATGAAAATGCAGCCTAAATGATGTACCAATTCGCTTTATCTCTTACGCAATGATTGCCATGGTTTGTCCGATAAATTAATGCTTTTGAAATAGCAATAGGCATCTGCTGCATAGCCAAAATAAGATAACCATAGATAAATTTACCCACAACGTCAGTATTAGCTCCCTTTTAGTAGGCCCTGTCTCTTTCTCGTACAACGTCTCATTCAAACATGCACACCCTCGCACACATGCTGCAGCTCAAATGTGACCCTCACAAATAATCTGTAATGCCAAATGTGGTCATGTTAGTTATTGCAATTTTCAGTTTATTTTTATCTTTGAGAAAGAATTTTCATTTGCTCTTTTTGCTCTTTATTTAACTTTATGCCTGAAAACATATGACTAAGTAAAGATTAAGTCCATGTTGTCACAGCCTATTTCTTTTCACACCAGGAAAAAAACGTTAAAAGCATTCAAATATCAGCCTGAAACATCAGTTATCATCTTCCTTTTGTCACAGGTAATCATTATTGTATCGGCCTTGAAAAAACCATATCGGTCGACCCCTACCAGAAGCCAAGATTTACTGCAGCATCCCTAGCTGTGCATGGGTCTCTCAGACCTCCCTCCACACCTGCACCTCAGCAAAGGCCTTGACCCGTTGGACTCGTTCATATGAATCACGGCCTCAGGGAGTGCAGCATTCTCATTAAATCTGACCCGCTACAGGCCTAAGCTTGTGATGGCTGTGATATCATTGTACAGCAGTTATTAAAGCAGCAGCCTCTCTCCAGCAGTATTAATGATTAACTGTGAGGCTTTTGGGGTCGCACTGTTACTGTGCATTATTTATGTGCTCTTTTCCAGGTTGGCTCACTGAGCACACATTCAGTGCTGTCCATTTATACAACTGGATGCTGCTTTTTTACCAAAGCATTTAAGGTTAAGTGCTTTGCCTGAGCTTAGTTTGGCTGTGCAGCCTGGGATTTGCTCATGCAACCCTCCGGGATGCAAGCCTGGTTCCACAAGCTGATGAGGGCTAGGTTATGTGCTCGGGTGTGTGTGTAGTTATTACACCTCACCCCGCGGTGGCATATGAACCGTGGTCTGACCGTGGAGTGGTCTGGTCTGTGAAGTGCTTCACTGCATGTGTCTGTTAGAGAGCGGTTGCTGCAGCTCTCCCGCTGCACCGCGGAGCAGTCAGCCTGCTTCACGCTGGGCGCTGGATCACGGCACTTCCATGAGAGCTGGAGGATGTGAAAGCAAGTGCACTTGGTTTTTTTTAGCACCCCCGAAGCATGTCACGTGGCTCATTGCACCCATCTGTGGTGGTGGGCCCTGGCTGTGGATGCCAGAGGGAGATTTGTCCAAAAATGCAACCCTGGCCAAGGTTAGGGTTCTGTGTTCTTACACTAAGGCGTGGATTAGCTCTTGTATTAACCTCCGTTAACTGCGCTGTTAAAACGTTAATGCACAGTCAGCAGAGAGTTCTAGCAAGAATGACCTGACTGCAGATCAAAGTCAATATGCAAATGCAGCTATAAGTGATGTGAGAAAAATTGAGGAGTCACTGATGATAGATAGATAGATAGATATGTACTTTATTAATCCCAGTGGGAAATTAAGTTATCCAGCTGCTCGCTGACATACAGTACATTCATAATAAAAACCATAATACAAACCACTAAATGTGCGGAAGTGCAAAAAAATAAATAAATAAACAGATAAAAACAGTGAACAGTACATGGGTAAAAGACACAGTGCATGGGTAAAAAGACTAAAAAGTCAGATGACTAAAAGACTACACAGTGCTCCTCCTTTCCCCTCCTCTCCCACGTGTGGTGTTGTACAGTCTTATGGCTCTGGGAAGAAATGACCTGCGGCATCTTTCGGAGGAGCAGTTCAGTGAGATCAGCCTCTCACTGAAGCTGCTCCTCTGCCCCACCACCAGCTTGTGGAGTGGGTGGCTACTGTCGTCCATGACAGAGAGCAGTTTGAGGAGTGCTCTCCTGTCTGCCACCGATGCCACAGACTCCAGCTCCGCACCAATGATGGAGGAGGCCTTCCTGACCAGTTTCTCCAGTCTCTGTGTGTCCTTCTGTTTGGCGCTCCCCCCCAAACACACCACCCCGTAGAAAAGTGCACTGGCCACCACCGACTGATAAAACATCTGCAACATTTTTTGCAGACGCTAAAAGATGCCAGTCATCTGAGAAAGTACAGCCTGCTCTGCACCTTCCTGTACACAGAGTCACAGTTGGCAGACCAGTCCAGTTTATTGTCCAGCTGCAGGCCCAGGTACTTATAGGAGGTGACCACCTCAATCTCCTCACCACAGATGTCAACAGGCAGAGGAGATGTGCGGTGCCTCCTAAAGTCCAGTACCATCTCCTTTGTTTTTGAGGTGTTGAGCTGCAGGTGGTTCAGGTGACTCCAGGTGGTAAAGTCCTTCACAAGGGCCCTGTACTCCCCCTCATCACTCCCCCTGATGCACCTGACGATAGCGGTGTCGTCAGAAAACTTCTGCACGTTCGGTGACACAGACACAGTTCGGTGTTGTGCCTGAAGTCTGCTGTGTACAGGGTGAAGAGGAGGGGGCGAGCACAGTCCCTTGTGGCGCCCCCGTGCTGCTGGTCACCATGTCTGATGTTACAGACCCCAACCTGACAAATTGAGGTCTGTCAGTGAGGTAGTCTGTGATCCAGGACACGAGGGGTGGGTCGACCTGCATGGTGGTGAGTTTTTCCTTCAGGCGTAGAGGCTGTATGGTGTTGAAGGCGCTTGAGAAATCTATGAAGAGAATTCTCACAGTGCCACTCTCTCTGTCCAGGAATATGTGGGTACGGTGCAGGAGGTACAGCACCGCGTCCTCAACTCCCACATTCTTCCTGTAACCAAATTGAAGAGGGTCCTGGGCTTGCTGCACCTGTGGTGTTAGGGCATTCATCACCAGCCGCTCCAAAGTCTTCATCAAATGAGAAGTGAGGGCAACAGGTCTGAAGTCCTTCAGGTCACTGGGCCGTCCCTTCTTTGGTATCGGAATGATACACAATGTTTTCCAGAGGGTGGGGACCTTCCCCTGGTGCAGGCTCTGGTTGAAGATGTGCTGCAGGGGCTCGGCCAGCTCTGAAGCGCAGGCCCTCAGCAGCCTCGGACACAGCCTGTCCGGACCAGCTGCCTTCCTGGGGCGGAGTAAAAGAGGTATACTTTATTGGCTAGGTAGCTAGGTGAAAGTAACAATAATCCAACTACAAGTAAAATGTACTAATCTAAAAGTGTCAGTGGGTATTTTTAAATCAGATCAGTGGAAGAGTGGAAGTGGAGATGGAAGAGACCAGGCAAGATGTGGTGAACCAGCATGTGCACATTATGGATCCGTGCTGTGGGATGACCTCTGCCTGTCGTGGTTTGATCCCCTTATATGTTTCAGTTAGCATTGATTATTCCTTAAAGTGTATGGACCTAATGATGTTCCAGGTGCTTTCAGCAAAAGTTTAGCTTTCCGAATTCACATCTTTTGGCTATGGATAGGCTAGGGCTGGGATTTGGGTTAGATTTGAGTTTAGATTGTCACACCTTTGGCTACAATCTCTCTGGGAGACCTGGTTGCCTGCCAACTCTAGTCCCCCAGGGTGGGTATTTGAAAGCAGCAGGGCAGTCATTTCTCTGTCCTTGAGTATCCTTGCTAGGGCTTGAGAGTTGTGACACACAGAGCCTAGGCCCCCAGCAGCCAGTAGGGGGGTCTGGACAGGTCTGTTGTGCAGGATGTTTCGGAGGGGGGGGATGTTGAGTGCTAAGGCCTTGCCTCAGTAGAGCTGTCCCCATTGTCCCACTGGGGACTGCGGCCACAGTGCAGGCTGGTACCTGCTCATCTGGCATGTGCTGGTGCCAGTCCGTGATCTCCCAGCGCAGATACACTGTGCCTAACACCTAGCACTGGTTTGGCACGTATTGTCTGGTTTGTTCTGTTCTATTTTGACACTGACCTGGTATGTCCTGGTGTTGATCTGATACACCCTGGTGCTGATCTTATGTTTCCTGGTGCTGATGTAATGTGTCCTGGTGCTGATCTGATGTGTCCAGGTTCTGATCTGATATTCCCTGGAGCTGATCTGATGTGTCCTGGTGCTGCTGTTAGAGCCAGAACCATGGTTCTGCTGCATTCCAGTGGGGCAATATATCTGCTGTTCCAAATACACATGGTCCTCTGGTTCATTCAAGTTTGTCAACACTGTCACCCCCCCACCCTCCTCCACTGATCGAGTGGCATTTCAGGATAAAGAAACATCACCTTGCTGGTTCATCTGCGTTGCCGCTTGCCATGGCAACTGCCTATGTAAGCGCTTCTTTTCTCAGTACTGTTTTGTTCACGCTTCAAAGTAAGGCAGCACCCCCTACCACCCCACAGCCTGATACAGAGAGCCAGGGAAGGAAACCAGGGGAAGACTAAGTGACAGCAGAAAGTGAAGCCTGCAAAGGTCTGCGCCTGATTCAGATGCACAGTGCAAGGACAGGCCTCTGCATTATTCAGAGTGAGCCCTGGGCCCTGGAGCCTGGCTCCTTGCTCCCATGCTCCGGTCATCCCATCCCGTTACTCCTGACAGGGAGAGTCTGTGTGTCCGTCTTCCATCAATGCTGTCACGGGCTGTCAGGCGGTGCTGTCAGAGTGCCGGGGTGAGCAGCAGGAGAGTGGGTGCTCCTGCAGTTTGTAACATTCAGAGACCTTTTCTTATTCTCCTCTCTGTCCTCTCTCATCCTGGTCCCCTCCCAAACTTTCCCCTCCCTCTCCCCCTCCCAAACCATCCCCTCCCTCTCCTCAACCGGCCTCCTGCCTCTCTCTCTCTCTCTCTCTCTCTCTCTCTCTCTCTCTCTCTTTCTCTCTCTCTCCCTCCCTCTATCTTTTTCACTCCTCCTCTCCTCTCTAATTCCCTTTCACTCTCTTTCACTAGGTTTTTACATGCTTTTTGGGGGGTCTTGCTTGTGGATCAAGGGTTCTGTCCATTTCAGGTGGGGCAGGTTATGACATGATCAGGTGATGGACAGAGCTGCAGAGGGAGGGGCCGATGGTGCTGCTGCAGTGGTGCAGCTTCCCATGGTGCCCCTGTCTCCTTGGCTTTCTGTGCTATGTAAACCACCACACACAAACACATACACGCACACACACTTCTTCTTTCTTGTCCACCTGTGCAGCTTGTCCTTGAAATGAAACACACTGTTCAGCAGCATTACACAGATCATGGGACTGGAGTCAGTGTCTGATGCAGAAGGCTGAATTTAAACCATCAGACACTGGACTGGAGTCAGTGACTGATGCAGTGGGTTACATTAAGCTGTGTGGCAGTTATTTTTTCATTTCTAACAGCAGATGTTGGCAGCTGCCCTGCAGGGGTGTCTGTTCCACCGCTGTGCTGGAAAGGAGAGGAGCAGTGCGTATGGCTGCATGTCCCTGGAGGACGGGACTTCAGAGGACAAACGGCCACCTCAGACAGGTGACTTCTGACGGGCAAACGCAGAATAAAAATCAGCACATCTACTGGGACATCTGGGAGAGAAAGGGAGAAAGAGAGCGAGCTCCCATTCAACGGTCTGTCTTTTGCTCCGCTGCTTACCTCTGGCCCAAGTTCCAGCTGTCCTCTGCTTCCTGTGAGAGACAGCTTGCTCTTCCTGTGGGAGATTCAGAGCTGCATGAATGAACATGGAAAGTGCTGATAGCCGCTGTCCTCTTTCCATTTTCACCTCCCACCTCTCTGTCCCCTTTCTCCCTCATCCTACTCTCTCTTTCCTCTTTCCCTCACACTGCCTCCTTCCCTCCCTCTCCCTCTCTATCTGTGAAAAGTGATGTTCTTGGTTGCCAGTGGAGACAGTGCTGTTGTTGCTCCTACTCCTCTCCTGTGTGATTCAAGTCACTCTGTTCACCTGCCATGTGATGAGGGTATCTTCTTAAGAAACATACTCCTGTTAGGAGTACCCAAGGTCCTGGGTTCGCATCCCAGCCATCCTAGGTCCTTTCTGTGTGGAGTTTGCATGTTCTCCCAGTGTTTGCGTGGGTTTCCGCCGGGCGCTCCGGTTTCCTCTCACCATCAAAAAGACATGCATGTTAGGGTAATACTCCTGTCAGTGCCCTTGACCAAGGCACTGACAAAAGAACTGGAGTTGGTTCCCGGGTGCTGCACTGTGTCTGCCCACTTCTTCGGATGGGTCAAATGCATAAGACGAATTTCCCCACAGAGATCAATAAAGTGTACCATTTTTTTAATTACATCATCACACAGCCCCCTGGAGATAACTCACATCTACCCCAGTCTGTGTCCACCCTCCCCCAATCTCAGTTTCCAGTCTGTGTGTGTGTATATGTGTGTATGTGTGTGTGTGGGGGCTACGGGTGTAGGCATGTTATTTTAGTGTCAGCATGAACACAGCTCTCCTGCAACAGTTTCAAGACCTCTCACCATTCTGCGTTCTATCACATAATCCTGACCTTCCTTCCTGCACGCACACATATGTGCACCCTCCTCCCCAACAATACCACACACACACACACACACACACACACACACACACACACACACACACACACACACACACACACACATACGCACAGTTACAGCAACACACACAAACACATATAACACAGCAGAAAATGGTGAGTGTCCATTGGGTTTGCTGCTGCAGATGGAGGCAGAGCCCTGGCTCTCTGCAGTCCTGCACCAGCTTCACAGCCTTTATTAATTAATGCACAGCAGTGTGGAAATGGAGGGAGCTGAATAATTCAGTCTCTCATAGTACCAAGGGCTCCAGGGCAGGGTGCTGCGCCCCCACCTCCCACCTCCCTCCTACCAACTGCCAGCACCCATCTCCTGAACAGTGTTCATCTACCACAGAGAGTGCATCTGCCATAGACAGTGCATCTACCATAGAATGTTCATCTTCAACACAGTGTGCATCTACCAACGATCATGCATCTACCACAGAGCATGCATCTGCCATAAGAGAGTACATCTACAATAGAGTATTCATGCCATGTCTAGTGCATCCAGCAGTCAAACTGAACAAATAAGAATTCAGTGTAATTGCAGTGATGGATGCTTAGACTTGTCTGAACTGATCAGTCTTAGACTTTTGTGGGCTGTCTTATGGATGGGTGTCTGCTTACTGTATCGCATTGTTTGCCCAGGCAAAGTGTGCTGCCATCTTCTGTACTTTTTCAATGTTTTTGACTTGTGGTCAGCATCGGCCCTTTCACTCCAAGAGGCCCCCGGGTCCTGGGACCGCCTCCCTCTTCCCGGGCTTGTTGTTGGGCAACTCGCTGCCTCTGCTCATGCCCACCCTTCTTTTTCAGAGCGGCTGGCCTCCTCCAATGGCAGACACTACCATTCCCCAATCCAGCAAGACCGCCGTTGTCTGCTGTCTGGAATCAGCCTAGCTCCCTGCAAGAGCATGGCTTGAACATGCCCATTTCAGCATCACAGCCCTTTCTCCCTTGTGAATCACCAGTGAAGTTGTGGGAAAATCTTGCTTCCTCCACGCCTTTCCCTGCTCTGAGAATGGAGAACCTCCCTCTGTATCCTGCTGTCGGTGCATCAGATACTCAGAAATGCCTGGGCTCACAGTCACAAGTGCTGAAACGCCCTCCCCTCTAACCCGCACCATCTCTGCACTCATATCAAACGTCCCTCAACAGCAGTTCTAATGCAGCTTGTTTAAACGACAGGGTAGTCCTTATTCAAAGGCATGCCTGCTTAATAACTCCACAAGAAGCCCCAGGCTGATCTTGTAAATATCTTATTATGTAACTGATTATTGCAGACAAGCATGGAGCTGTTGCTGCCATCTCGAGCCACATTGCATTTGCTGATAGGATAACACAGTTGGGCCTTGAATGCCCAAATTGCTTATTGGAACCCAAATATGTTTTTCTGCTCACAGGGAACATTGTGAGATCTCTGGAAGGCACACTCCAGGGAAGGGGCTTGGTTGGACTGGCCATCGGTCATCAGTCACCTTTGAGGGCCACCTGCTGAGGATGTCACTGCCTGGGTTCAGCTGATTGGGAGAGGGTAGGCTGCCTCAATGATGTGTGTTTGTTCAAGTGCAAGGAGCAAAAGCTGAACTGCCAGCACAAAGCTGCCTGCAAGGCCAGAAACGCAACTCTGCCAGATGAGTCATGTCTGGGTGATTCTGTGGTGGGAGGGAGGGGGTGTGGCCACACTGCAGGGGGGAATGTGATTGGGCAGCTCTGGGTTTACCGTCTGCTGTCTGAAGGATGCAGCCAAATAGTGTAGCCCAGTCAGGCACTGGGCCCTCTGTGAGCACCTACTTGTGTGTGTGTGTGTCCAATGTGTGTGTGTGTGTGTGTGAGAGAGAGAGAGTGTGTCTGATTAACACCTCCTCTCAGCCAGCACACCTCCACCTGCTCAAGGTTACAGACAGAGGAGGGAGAGCTATTTCAGCATGAGCCTCGAGCCAGGCCAGGCTCCGCACAGAGCGGGAGGGGGTGGAGGGGGACAGGAGGGGGTAAGAAAGCCTGTATCACCGTTGTCACAGGCAGCAGTCAGATGCTGTGGAGGGTGTGGAGTGGGGTGGGGGAGCCTTGCATTCAATGCCCAGTCGTGAGAGGAAGGCCTGAAGCTGTATAATTGATCTGCCTTTGAAATAATGAGATTGAGGAGCTGAGAGGGAGCAGTTCGACTTGGGTGAACGCAACATGTTCTGAGGGGAGGGGCCAGGGTGGGAGTTTCGGGGTAGCATTTGGTGGCTGTGTTCCTCAGTTAGTCAAGGTCAGGCGGCCCCCTGACCTCTGGTCCATGCCCTACTCTGCCGTAGTGCCTTTAAGATGGGGGTTTATCTCATCCTGAATTTCTTTAGAAAGCACATCAATGCACAGTGCTGCTCACAGCCTCTAATAGTTATGTGTGAGTCTAGGATAGCTGCTCACAGCCTCTGGTGGTTATGTATGAGTCAGAGTTATCAGTCAGAGTTGGCTTCCAGCAATGTTGGAGGGGTGAGTAGGGATTTGAATGAAGATGTGTCATTCTTTTCTTCTCTGTAATAACGAGTCCTTATGAATGACAGCTATTTTGTCATGGCTTATGTGGTTAGCGTCTGCTAAATGAATAAATGTAAATGTAAATATGTTGTCTGCTCTGCAACCACTATGCATAAACACGCACAAGCACATGGCCCTCAGGATGTCCCTGAGTTCTACAAGTGTGTTACCAGGGTGATAATTGAACTTTGACCCTGCCATTGATTGAACACTGGAGAGGCAATAAAGCAGAGGTAGGGCCCACCTCTGGTCACCATGCTCCAGCACTCAGTAACGGGAAGTGACACCAGAGTGGTAACAGGAAGTGGGATAGCAGTCGTACCAAGAAGGGGGATAGCTGTGGTAACAGGAAGTGAGATCAGAATGCTAACAGTAAATGGGATAGGAATGGTAACAGGAAGTGAGACCTGTGGATTTGACTGAGGAGCGAGCAGGATGACTGAACCTGGAAGTGATGACTAATTCATTGCGGGACTTCCCCCTCTTACCTTGCCTGGTCTTCTTACGTGAAACCATCTCTTAGTCATCTGCCACCAGTAGCTCAGGTGAAGCGTGTTTAGGTGCTTGTGACATCCACTCTACAGCCCTCGCTGTAATCCCTAAGCTGCTTTTCAGCAGGTGGTGGTGGTGGGGTGGGGTGGGGTGGGGTGGGGTGGGGTGGGGGGGGGGGCATGGTTAATGCCAGGCCTTTCCGGGAGCTCAGGGGAGGTGACATTGCATGCAGAGAGAGGGGTCAGTGAGAAAAAGACTTAGCTTATGGAGGACGCAGAGAGATCTCTGCACGCAATATGCAGCGGAAACACTGCGGTCATGCAGCTGGCTTCTGCCCCTCTCTCTCTTTCTCTCACACACAGACTCGCACAGACTCACAAACACAGGGTTAGGGTAGGTCAGCCCCTTGCTCGCCTGGCTAGAGGCATCAGTACCAGTGTCTGTGTTCTTTCCTCCTTACTTCATCTTCACTTCCTGTGCTATAGGAGTCGGTGGTTGGGCAGAGGGGGTAAGCTAGGTCAGCCTGCCATTCTCCATCCCACCTCATAGGCCTGACACCAAACGCATGATGCTCCAGCTGTGCAGTCAGAGGATGCCCAGGTTACAGCCATTTGTCACATGGTCCGTGTCACAGTAGCAGCAGATTGAGAGCATTGTCGAGCTTCTCTTCCTTTGTGACCTCCTGTTGCTCAGTTTAGGTTCCCAGAATACTTCTGCTCTCTTCTACTTGTAGTTGTACAACCTATGAGAATCTTAAACCATGTGCATAGTTGGACATGCCAGATGTTAATAGATAAAAACCTGCTGACTAGGCATACAGTTAATGCTGTGTATCCACGTGATCACTTCTTCTGGGCTTTGGTTTCAAGTGCCTAATGACATTTTTTTTCTCCAGAATAAAGAATATCAATTTCAAGCTCCAGTTGCATTCAAATGATAGATGAATAGTTATGAATAGTTGAATAGTTGAATGAATAGTTAACAGCTGCTATGTTATCAGAAAACAACCTCACTTTCTGTGTAAGTGTACTCCATTTTACAGTCAAGGGATGGGGGAATTACTAAGAGGCACAATGTTAAATGATCTTTTGTCCCAGCCATTTTCCAGCATTTGTTTGTTTCAAGTGTGTCATTAGCAGCACCAGTGTCGAAATCATGATTTTTGTCACCAAATTGCTGTCTGTCACTTGCAGTGTAGTGTCTTGTCATGAAGGTGGCCGGGCAGGTCTTCTCATATTGTCCCATGGGCCTCTTCTTGTGGGTTGCAGATTGCATGCTTGTCAAGGGCCTGCTTTCCTTTATTTGAACTGACTTTCCTTTGTGTTTCTCCATCTCTCTGTGTCTGTGTGTCTGTCTGCAGGGGGTGACTGTAGATAACTCCCAGAGGTGTCTAGCATTTGCTGAGGATATGTGGAGTGTTGGTGGGTGATGCCACTAGGGCTGTAGGCTGTGTGCTCCATCCCCACTGACTTTGGTGGGCATCACTGTGCCTACCTGTGACACTATCAGGTTACCTCAGCTTTACCTCTAAGAGACTGATATAGGAGCCCCAGGTAGGGTGTACGAGACACAGTTAGGGTATAGTGAACTGAAGTAAGATGTAGGGGACACAGGTATGGTGTAGGGGACACAGTTAGGGTGTAGGAGACTGGGGTAGGGTGTAGAGGACACGGGTAGGGTGTAGGAGACTGGTGTAGGGTGTTGAGGATGCTGGTAGAGTGGTGGGGACTCAGGTAGGGTGTAGGAGGCTTGGGTAGGATATAGAGGACTGGGGTAGGGTGGTAGGGACTCGGGTACTGTGTAGGGGACATAGGTAGGGTGTAGGAGACTGAGGTAGGGTGTAGAGAACTGGGGTTGTGTGGAGGAGATAGAGGTAGGGTGTAGGACACTGGGTTAGGGTGTAGTGGAGTAGGGAAGGGTGTAGGGGACTGGGGTAGGGTGTAGGGGACTGGGGTAGAGTGTAGGGGACAGGGCTAGGGTGTAGAGGAATAGAGAAATAGAGAATAGAGAGGTGACTGCTTCGTTATGCTACAGTCTGCTTTAGCCGCCTGCTCAGAAACAGCCAACAGTCAATCTCCTCACTTCCTGGGAGCCTGCAGCAGGGATGCTGACCACTTCTTGGAAGCTGGCTTTGGATGGAGTGCCGACACGCCCAGCACAGACTACAAGGAACTCCACAAATAGCCGCTCAGCCACAGGACCTCTGGTAGGGTTTAAGGTCTAAGCAGAGATCCAGAGAGAAGTGAGTCAGGATGTTTATGTCTGCTTAGAGAGAGGAGGTCTATGATACCTCACAGCTCAGACACTCTAAAGCTGCACTCACCCTTCCCTGGGATGCATATCACACAATCCCTTATGCAAGCAGATTTCCTTCTCCTCTTTAAATGTGTACGATTAGGTGCTATCCATAGCATCTGTAATTGAGTGTCAGATCCATGAGGGTGGGCATCTGCTGTGGGTGTTTTTGCAGGTATAATGGTAAATGGAGGGTTGGTGATAGTTTGGGGGGGGGGGAGGTGTTTCAAATCTCCAGGATAAAAAATGGGGACAAACATACGGTGATCCATAACTCTTACAGTCTTACTGTCTGTGATATGTTAATAATCCCAGAGCAGCTAAGGCCTGATCTTCTGCTCTGTGTTGCTGATCTAGGACTAGCTTTTAATGACTGAGGTTAAAATTTCAGTTGGAGCATCTGATCCTAGATCAGCACATACAGGTAACTTCTGACTCAAGCTAAGAAGGTGTAGATGAACTGAGAGGATAGATACATAGATTAACACATAGGCAGATAGAGGAAATACTTTATTAATCATCATTAGAAAATTATTTTATCAAGAACAGCACCAGGTTATGTGTGTGTTTATGTGTGTTTGTGTGTTTATGTTTGTGTGTGTGTGCGCGTGCACTCATGTGTGCATCACTGTGATAAACAGCAGCAGCCAGCCTGAGCTGCAGTGACTGGGTGATGGATAGTGCTCTCTGTGCAGGGAAGCCTTCCACGCATGCGCGCCATACTGAAACACTGTCAAGGTCGCCCGGGGAATGGCTGCCTGAAAGTCATCTTATCTGCATTCGCCGCCGCCACCATTCTCCATCATCCACACTGCCGCTTGAGTGTCCCAGTGTACAGGAACATCCCGTTCCTCTCTCTCTCTCAGTGGGCTCCTCTGGTACCCCTCCTCTCTGTTCGCTTATGAGGCCTCATAGCTGGTCTCTTAAGGTCAGAATAAAGGATAAGCCACCAGAAGTCACCTGGATGATAATGCTTTATTTATGTGGTGTTTCGGAAGGCTGAAGTAATGGAGCTCTCTCAAGCAGGGCCTCCAGACCTCCAGCCATCTGGGTCTGCCCTGCTGCGTCTTGGATTTGTTTCACAGATGTGACCCTTTCTGTGAGGTCAGTACCCCCCTCCCATCCCTGCCACCGCAGGGCAGGATGCAATCAGGCTGAAGTCAGTAAGGAGGGGATGGGGTACTGGCAGACAACATGCAAGGTGAGACGCTCTCCCCCCACCTAAACCATGCTTCTCCTATGAACCCTCCTCTCTCCTAGTGACTGTGAGGCAGGGCAGCTTCATCCACACAGCTCCATATGCATACACAGGGATCCTCCCTCCCAGAGCTGTTTTGTTTGGACAAAACAAGAAAAGCTGAGATTATGGTCAAGCACGCTGATCCTGGATCAGAGCTCAGGGGTCACTGCTGTCCCTGAACTGGTGCCACTGAACAGATGTGAGCTCAGCCTCACCAGACGATTTCCCAAAGTGTCAAGGAATACACACACACATGAGTATGAATGATAAGACAGCAGGGTATAGTGAGGCAGAGTTATGTAACAAAGCCATCTGTGTGCATAAAGATGGCTGCGTGTATTTCCGGTGCCGCAAAAACGAGTCGCCCTCAGAGAGATTAGGCACCACCATCCCCCTCCAACCCCATGCTGTCCAAAGTGTTGCCATGCCAAACTGTGGGGAGGGCCTTAATCTGCAGGGTGAGGCTCGGAATAGAGGCATGAGCTGCTGGATATCAGCCTCGTAATCAGCTTGGACCTCTCATCCGGGTGCCAGGCCTGAGGGCCCACCAGGGGGCCACAGGATTGTGCCCGGGGACAGGAGGCCGAGCCTTTTGCCAGTCCACCCCCGCAAATCAGGCATTGGCAAAACATCACGGGACGGTCCGGAGGAGGGTACACCCACCCAGCACACAAACCCTCCTACCCTGCCTGTGAACCCCTACCCTTTCCACTCCTCTGGCAGGAGGTGTGAACTCAGTGCGCTCATCTCGAAAAAGGCAGAGAAGGCAAAACGGTGACCGAGCGCACGTTCCCCTCTAGCTCCTGGGCTTCACCTTGTAAAATTTACAAGGAACCACTTTGGCCATTTTGAATGCACAGAGCTATACCAGTATCAGTATGAACACACAGAACCACATCCAACTGACAGATTTCTGAAACTCACTGGAGCTTGCTGGAACTTCCTGGAATGAAGTTCGTCCCGTCGGGGTGTTTCCCGACAAAACAAAATGCAAAGAAAACACCGTGGATGGGCACAAGGTTGGTGCATCAGGGGCCTAGCACCAGTGTCCCAGCCCGCCAACGATGTGCCGTGTTCCAGCACGGACACATGCTGTACCCTGGTATAAATAAACGGCTTCCGCAGCTTTACCAAGCTCTCAGGGCCTTGCGCTTCCAGGCCAGGTCTGCCACCGATCATCCTGGAAAAAACGGCTTCGTTCAAAAAAAAAAAAGAAATCACTGATCAGATTAAAGAGCAAAAGCAGTTTCGGGGAAAGCTGGTCTGGTTGGGGCGCTTTTAAATGCTTAAACCTCTTACACAAGCAGTTGTGAAAGGTTTGCTCTCGCGGCAGTACCCAAGCCTGTCCGATGCAGCTCCTGTCCCTCCTGTCTGACCAGCCGGTCTCCCCCTGCCCTCCACCACCCTGCCCCCTGTGGGATGTGTTTCAGATCCAACCGTGCAAGGATCTCCGGGTGAACGCTGATGCACTCATGGTCGTGCCTGGGAAGACCCCTTTAATGACAGCTGTTTTAAACCCTGCAGTGGTACTCAGGGATGGGGGCAGGCAGAGGGTACTGGGATGACTCACCTTGGCCCTGTACATGCACAATGATTTCAGAACAGCAATCTAAATATATACAGCTCTGCTGTCTACTAGTCCTGAATCCATATTTTAATGCAGGCAACTGCAAGTATTTGTATAGGCTGTAGCTACCCCCTAACCGAAGTTAAGTATAAAGTGGATGGAAAAATTTACATGAAAAGTTACATGAAACGTAATTACATGACATAAATGGGAAAGCATCTGTCTGCTACTTTTAAGAGGGCATGTTTGGTGTTCAGGACAGCGGGCTTTAGGATAGAAAGCCTGCTGATTTGCGTTTGAACAAGCATTCATCTGTTTTATCTGTTTCAGTTCTGCCCCTTCGTCAGCAACCTCCTCTGTTCCCTCAGGGGGGCAGTGAAATCCCAGCGCACTGCCCTGTGGCTTTATAACATGTGGATGTTCCATCACGAACCGGTCAAACTCTGCGTGCCTTCTGTTTGTCCAGCTGGGAAATGGGAAGTGGAGCCCTCCTGTGGTGACCTGCAGGTGGGAGTCTGGTGCTTTAACCCATGTCCCATACAACCCCCAGTGGTTGCGCTAACATTTCTTTAATATGCCCTTGGTGTTGCTGTTGCATTGGGTCACTGTTACTGTTACATTACCCCAGGGTTACTCTAGTATTTCTTCTGAAGTGTGCTTCCAAAGGCTATCACAGTAGAGAAATGTGCAGTTTCCCTGGGCTGTGTTAACTTTCCACCTTTGCTACATACACTGGCATGTGGTCATCTACTTTGATTGAGCCTGATAGCTGATTTAATGACATGATTATTGGCTTAGAACAAAAACCACATGCATCTCCTGGGCCAGGGCTGCCTGTCCCTTCTGTTGAGTTTAATATGGGATTCAAACCCATGAGGTACAGGCACACTAACTGCACACATGTCATTTTCCCCACTGTGATCCTCTGGTGCTCTTTTGGTGTTTTCTTGTTGCCCCAGGGTTGTGCTGCCCTGTGACATAATGTGTGATTCTTTAGGGTTTTGAGAAGAGATGAGGGAAACATTGCTGCCACTGAACTCACTGTAGAAAGATGGTGTCTGACTCAAGGCTAGCCCATAAATAACACATGTAATAAAAAAGGTAAGGTTTAGTTCCACCTGTAAAGTCTGCACAGCTTGCCTTTTAAAGCCACAACAAGCTGGCACGGTCCCATGCACGCTAATCTGCCTTGGGTGGCGCGCTAACCTCAGACACACGCTCTCCCAATGATCCCCAAAGGGAGTCCATCGACACCTCTCAACAAACAGTTCTCTGTGTTGTGGTGTTGGACTGCATTAAATGCCTCAGGGTGGGGCTTGCCGGTCTGTTTGTGCTGAGTTGCTGGTAATGTCTGCAGGGCAATGGAGTGCGATGGGGGCCATGTGACTCTGCCGTGCTGTGAGCAGTCTTAGCAAGGGCCAATAAATGCCAGCCATGGGGGAAAGTAGTGGATTTGTTACAACGGGGGGAAACAAAAAATATGTTAGAAGGAGAATCTGTGACTGCTGTCACAAGACCATCCTCTGGAAGCCATCCAAAAGAAAGCCTTCATTTTTTCCAGAAACTCTGAAAAGCACACCTTTACTATAAAGCAAGCTAAAAAAGCTGCCTGTCATATTTGCTGTGATCCTCACATTTTACATTTACATTTTAGCAGCTAGTAAGCTGGCTCTGGGGGTCATGTTGTTAGACTGTTGATGATTCTCTGGGACCCAAAAGCTGAGAGCGGGTGGGGGGGCATGTCAGATTGATTCCTGCCAAGGATGCCAATTCTCCAAATTGAAATCGATCGGCGTTTGTAATGAGCGGCTTGCCACCTTTCTTCCCTCATGGACAGGAGGGAGGGGAGACAGACCAGAGGTGCGGCGGTGTAATTTAACAGCAAATGCTTCACAGAGATTCACTCATTCAGATGCACCGCAAGTAAATGAAATGTTAAACGCAGTTAAAGCTGCAGTGTGAGTTTTGAAAATGCACCCCAAAATGATTATGAGGTGCATTTAAATGTTTTTGAAAAGGGTCTGAAAGCTTAATTCAGTGGTTTGTTTTCGGTCGAACAGTCACATATTGTACTTTCACACACCTTGTCCATGGGGTGTTTCACTCTCTAACAGCAGCTATTAAAAGGTGTGAAAAGGTCTCTCTATGGTCTTGTTGCTGAAGTGTGATGTGTGTGCTCAGATCCACACTCTCATCACTATATGTTGAATTTACTCATTCATCTCCTTAATTAAACTGGAAAAACTCCTTCAATAGATAACTTGACAAGCTCTAATTTTGATTGATAGTCCATGATAAAAGAACCACTGGCATTGATCAGACTCCCTTCCCCCCTTATGCTGTCTCTGATTCAGCACTTCATTTCGGGTGTTGCTGTTGTTTGTTTCCAGTAGTTAAATTCAGTGCTTGTAATTAGAAGGTGACCATGCCTTTATGACAATGTTTCAACATTAAGGCGGTCAGTTTCACAGAGAAACCACCTACTAATCTCCCTGTTTCGTGACTGTTTCGGTTCATACGTTATGTTTGTGTTTAAATGTCGCCGTAGACTAGAAAGCAGCCTTTTTAAAATACCAAAAGTGTCTTACTCAATGTAAAAACAAATGTCCTATCGCTATGCGTGGAATGCAAGAGAGCAGAGATGAGGACTGGGTTCGTTATGAGAAGGTCGAGAGTGGAGCATACCATCAAACGAGGTAAGAAGAGCCAGCACAGAGGCGTGCTGTCAGCAGCTGGGGGAAAAGCAATGAGACTGCTGTGTTAAGTAATGTGGTTCAAATGCGTGCTACACCTTAATACCCTATTGCCATGCACTCTTAGAATATTTACTTGTACATTACATTCAGTTATTTAGGAGATGTTACTTACAAAAGTGCATACAAAAAGGCTAAGAGCAGAAATGATACCATATCATTAGTATTACAACTGACAGCAGGACACATTGTGTAATATTACTGTTTTTGTTTCCACAGATACACTTATCTATCCTATCTTAAGCTACGTATGTAATATGTTTGTACGGCTGAATGTTGTCTGAAATAGTCTGGCTGAAGGGCCTTGCTGAAGGGTAGAATAGCAGTACCACCTTGTGGGATCTGACCTTGCAACCTTCTGGTTACAAGTCAAGTTTCATTGGTACAGTGCTGTACATCACTTCCCAGGTTTAGTGCAGCAATCTTCCAGGTGTATAGTGGAAACAGTGTGGTCTCATGATGGTTCTGGCTGAAGGTGACATATTGTGAGACGATGGCACATTTACATGGATGTGGCTGGGGCCAGATTTCAGATTCAGTCTGGTCTTTGTGTCAAGGGTGATGTTATCCATCATGATAGGACCGCAGCTATGATTCTAAACAGATTACAGCTGATGTCTTGACCGTGACCTGACCTTGGGCTGTGTTTTTGGTCCACAAGCTCTGAACATTACACAGCATGCCTGAGAGTTTGGATCAGGCTTGATTTGATTGAATATCATCCACGTGGTCCATTTGACCTCTTGTTGAGGTCAGATTGTTAAAGCTTAATGTGTGGTCACTGCAGTCAAGAATCACCACTACATGACTGTGAAAGCTCAGCTTGGTTTGGAAGGTGCAGTATCTTTGGGATACCTGCAGGGCAGTGTTGGATTTTTCAGTGCAGCAAATGTTTAATATGATTCAGGGGAAACTGTGGTCAAATTGTCTCATGTTGGATAAGCAAGCTTTCAGATGTCAATATTCCAACTCCACTGCACATTGTTCTGTCTGAAGTATGATCGCTGTCTTATGTGAGTGCTCAGAAGAAGCATGGTCATGGTACTCATACTGCATCTGAACACTATGGCAGTTTTATTTGAAAAGAATGGTCCAAAGAATGGTTTCATACGTTCAGCACATCAATCAAACGCATTTATGTGCAGTGTTCACTGCTCCAAGCACACATTGAGAATGTGACTGCAGGGTTAATATGGGAAATGCATGCAGAAATAGCTGGAATAATGTGTTTTAAGGGAATATCGATCACCAGCACATCGCCCTTGAATGAGAAACGCTGACACCCCGCGGGACTGCAGACCCATCTCATGTTTACCGCCCTAGCGCCAAGGACGCCACGCACAAACAGAGTTTCGGCCTGAAAGTGCCCCTGTGGTAGGACAGGAGGTGGACGGACGGACTCCTCATTGATGGCGAGACAGTGGTGAGACAGCAGTACAGGTGGATCCTCCTGGGAGGGTGTGCTGTGTCTCTGGGGAAGATGGTCATTTCAGGTTTGTTATTTAAACAGGAGCTCACAGAGTATGTTTATAAAAGAGGAATACCTTACTCTATCTCTGTTTCTTTCCCCCTTCTTCTGTCTCAATCTCTCTCTCTCTCTCTTTCACACACCCTCTCACTCACATGCACAGACCATCCTTCAGTGATGTGCCATAAACTCTAATCATCGGCTAATCAACTAATCATCTGCAGTGTTAAGTTGTGCTTTAAGAGGATGTGGGGGAGTGCTCTCTACAGCTGAGCTGTGTGACTAAGCTGGCTGCTGTGAAAGAGCAGCACATGTGACTTAATAAAACATCTGACAAGACTGCGTGTTTGTGTGTATTTCTGTATGTATGTATATATATAAAATGCATCAGGAAAATGAATCCACTGTTGCCACTTACATTAAGTTATACGCAGTTATTGCCAAATGTATTACATGCTCATAACATTATAGAGATGAAAATGTCAACTATATTTTTTCAGCTCATATATTTTCTAATAGATGTCTATAATCTAATAGATTTCCACATGTCACAAAAACGCACTCTTTAAATTTGGGCTTTTCACATGTGAACATACTGGCCTATTGCTGCACATTTGCAGGATGCTTTTTCTGGTGTAATCTTTCCTCTTGGATTTAGCCAGATGAGCAGAAGGGGTTCAGGGCTTGCAGATTACATCAGACAAATCTTTTCATGTTTTTGGAACAGGGGAAGGTGGGGGAAGGGCTCGCTCTTCTCTGAGCTGTTTGGGACACAGCGGCAGAGCTCAGTGCAGTGCCCAGGTGGCAGATCAGAGCACAGGAAGTAGCACGATGGCAGATTCACCAAGGTCATTCGATCCGGCCGAGTTATTTCGAAGCAGCTTTCTGCTGGAAGAGGGTGTGGAGGAGGGCAGAAACTGTGCCACTGGAAAATGGGAGGTCACGCCATCTGTGGAGTTCAGGGGTTAAACCCGATGCTTTTGTCTACACAGATGTCACAAGAGGATAATGGCACAGATCTGTATTCTTCACCTTTACTCTGCAACTAGCACAGACCTCTACTCTTACTCCACCCTTACTCTGCTAATAGCACAGACCTCTACTCTTACTCAACTCTCTGCTCTTAAGAGTAAAGATCTCTACTCTTACTTTAACCATACTCTGTGAAGAGTACAGATCTCTTACTCTGCTTTTACTCTACTAAAACTACAGATCTCTTACTGTACACAAACTTCACTAAGTGTACTGTTATTCTGCTAAGAGTACAGATCGTGGAGGTTTGGGCATGATTGGATATGAGAATGTCTCTCTTGTTCTGTGTTACTGGATGGTTGCATTGCCTGGGGCTCATGCTGAAACATGTCTGAGATGAGCTCACCTTTTCTGTACTGCTGCAGCTCAGGCCTGAACAGTGCTGTGTTTCTCCAGTCTGTAAGTACGGACTGCTGCTGCTTCATTATTTTATTTTTCCTAAAGAAACTGATTATGGTGATAATGATTGTTATTAATATTGTCATTTCACAAGTGCTGTCATCTTTAGCAAATTGTGAAAAATATTACAGTGATTCTTGGTAAGTGAATCAGTCCTAATTCATAATGTATGATGTGTTCTTGTTTCTTTTATTTGTGAAGATAAAAGAGCTTCCCCATGCCACAGATACACACTGTTGTGTAAATAGCTGAGACTCCAGGGCTCCATATCGCTGTCAGTCTGCGATTGGCTATGGATGATGTCAGACTTGATGTGTTTTGGGGTGGAGAAGAATGTAACTGTGTGAAGGCATGGTGTCTAGTTAACAGTTACCCTGGGCTGTGGAGTGGGTGCAGGGGCTTATGGGAAATGAAGTCCATAGCACCAAGCTTCCTCCATGGTGCCCCTGAGGAGACAGTTCTCCTGATGGATGATCGCTGGACCCCAGTGTTTGATGCATCCTGTTGTTCCAGAGGGGATTGTTCTGTGCTGCAATCGGTTCCTGACCCTGGGCACGTCAGAGGTGATCATTAGCCCTGATGCAGAACATGAAGAGTTAACACCTGGCCTTCTCTGCTTACCAAACACGATCATTTTATATGAATCTTACCCTTCATAACCAGTTGTTGTCATCTCTCTCTCTCCCCCCCCCTCCTTCTCTCCCCTCTTTTTTGCACCCATAGACACACCTACGTCTCGGTGTATGATTGAAGTGGTCTGTGTTTTTTTTTCACTTTAGAGTGATGGCTGTGAAATTATTTCCAGTAGATAGATGCAGGCATCACATTTAAGCCGAGAGAGAGAGAGAGAGAGAGAGAGAGAGTACAGCAGGTTGCTCCCGACACACCTATGCACACGCTTCTCTGAAGAGCAGACTTTTAATGTGTGCCTTTAACATATGCCTTAACACTGTCTGGATGCATGGCCTCATTTAAAAACATTTCCCTTTGAATGCAGGCAGAGGTCTGTGGAGAGTGAGAGGTGGGTCATTGTGGCAGCTGCAGAATACAGGCTGTGGAAATGCAGTCTTTACTGCAGAGCACTGCATTGTTATTGAGCTGCCCTTCCCTCAGACATACTGATTGGTTCCAGATGGGGCAGTGACCCCGCCCCCACCCCCAATCCCAACCTGTCAGCACACAGAGCATCTCTTTCAGTAGCTTCCTAGCATTCATTAAGTTACTTGATTCAAGGATTTAATTTTGAATGGAAAAGTCTAACCATTGTTTCCCTGTGAGATTTGTCCTTATATTTGACAGAAGAAAGTAACCAGGTTTTATTTCGGCCAGAACCATACAATATATAAATTTTTACATCACATTATTGGCATTTAGCAGACACTCTTATCTAGAGCAACTTGCATCAATTACAGATTTTTACAATGTTATCCATTTATACACCTGGATATTTATTGAGGCAATTCTGGGTTAAGTACCCAGTGCAAGGGTACAGCAGCAGTGTCCCTGTGGGAAATTGAACCAGCAACCTTTCAGCTCCTTCACCACTATACTGCACTGCTGCCCACTCTGAATGTAACAACTGACTTCACTTTAAGTAATGTTTTGGGAATTGGGAAAATAAGCAAACACTTATATTTGTTGGCCATTATAGTCTAAGAAGGTGAATATGTGCTGTAAACTTCATCTTTTTAAAGCACTAAGAATTACTGTATAATGTTATCACCACAAAAAAATGCTTTTAGTATACAAAAATGACAAGTGACTTGCATGTACTAAGGGCGATTTTGCTATAAGTCACTAGGGACACTTCCAAACATAGGTCTGCCATCAAAATAATTGATTTTAAAATGAGAACCTATTTGGGTGACAGTACATCATGCAAACTGAACAAGCACTATTCCAAAGCAACCCTGACCAGTGTTTCCTTGGTTCTTTCTTGTAACTTGGTCCCATGTTGTCTCTTTTCCCATTTTCCCCATTGAAAGAGAATGAGGTTTCAAATTACATGTGAAATCCAAGTTTAAAAAGCAGAAAAGAGTGAGGGAAATACACAAAGTGGTACAAGTGTAAATTATACAGATTAGTATTGTGCATATTGTGGTGGAGCAGAAGCAAAATTAAGATGGAGAAGAAAAAGAAGAAAAGAAAGGAAGAAGAAGGAAAAAAGTGACAAAAGTTTGGATATTTATTGTGTGACTACAATTCCATTGAAATTCTGTTTAAATGTGGTTATATGGCACAAATATTAATGTTTGTAATGAGTCAGACCTCAGGGACATTGTGGGTTGGTAAGAAACCCCAAAAGGGCCTAACTCTCAGTGCTGTATAGGTAGGAATGGCTATGGTTACTGAGTGCCTGTGGGGAGTATCAGTTGCAGGAGGGGTAGAACAGGCTTTTGTTTGGTTTCCTTTGGCATCTCTGGGCATTTCAGTTTTAGCTGCAGTGTTTACATTCAGAGTTCCACACAGCTTTCACTTCCAGGCTCAAGGCTAACAGCTAGGACAACTGTACACTCCTATCAGGTCTGTTACTAAAAATCAACTAAAGTAAACTTCAGAGGATGATCAACTAACTTAAAAGTGTCTCTTTCCTCTGAAGATGGTGTCCCTCTCCTGACTGAGAGCCTTCTGAGCATTGTGGAATATAGATTTATTGCTTCATATTGGCTGGTACCCCATAACAGTATCCAGTCAGAGAGCCTTCCCTTCTGGTTATTTTAAGTAGCTCTTGAGTCCAGTGATTTGGCGGTCTGTTAAGCCAATGAGAGGTACCTCTGTAATCAACATGCAAAATGGGTGATTTCAGTCATGCATACATTCCCCCTGACACAACCCCAAACAGGGGCTGTGGTTCAGACATGGTCGGTAGGGCATTGCTTTGTGAATAGCATGAAACATGGCAATGCTCATCTTTCATCTTGTTTGATCGTTCAGGCACATTCCTGGCCACACTTCCTGATCATCGCTGAGGGTTTTATCAAGATCGAGGGCAGGAGATTTCATTTTTTACATTCACAGAAGGAAATATTAAATATCACTCATACTGTATGGACTGCTTACACACAGTACCCGCAACACTACAGGTTTGAGGCATGGTCTGGACAGATGGTCAGGATTTCTCTCAGTATGACGAGCGCTGAAGGTGATCTGATGGTCAGATATCAGAGTAGTTGAATATTCTGCCCTGGAACCCTAGGTAGAGTGTGGCCGCCTCTATGTCAGTCACCTCTGTGCCATCTTTTCACTTAAAAACCAGTATCTGTGAGAGTCTACAGCAGTATTGTACTGAGCAGCAACAACAGCCAGCTGTCTAACCAAACTCTGTACTATTCAGCTGTGAATGTGAGATTTCTTTTCTTCCCCTCTACTAAATAAGAAATGACTGGAAATACCACGCTGTCTGGGCAGGGGCTATTTGAACACACCAGACAAAGGCCGTGTCATGCTGCACCGCTTGCATGAAAACCTGAGGGGGGCAGCTGGGACACAAAAGTGCTGTGCTATAAATGTTTGAGTGCAGATGAAACTGATCCACATCTCTATTGTTCGTTCACTCTTTGGATTCAGTTTGTCTTTCTGTGCCCGAGAGGTTGTATGTTGCATGTGTTTTTGTATCCAGTTATGCGCAAATGGATTGGAGTGTTTGGGGGGGGGGGGCTTAAAGCTCATAAGATAAAGCTGCTGAAACTCCCGATGTATCCATAGCTATTTTATTGAGAAGGAAATAAATATTCCTATGTTACCGCCCACGGTCTCTGACTGTGTGCTAGCCATCTTACATAATACTGGATGCAGGTCAAATGAGTTCTCTGAGCAGGTCCCATCAATGCGTGACAGGCTTGGCCCACCGCAAAAAGGGGAGGAGGGGTGGAGAAATGGCGTCTTCTCTTTTGCCAGCTGGCCTCCGTGCCGCCCGGCCCTCATCCCCAGGATTCGGCGGCTCCAGTGGTCTCACAGGGGCCTAGCTCAGGACAGGGCTGACCTCACAGACTGCATTAGGAGAGTAGGAGAGTGGGAGATTGGGGGGGGGGGGGGGGCACTGTATGAATGGGCTGTGTGATTACCATGCGTACCCCCCTATAGTCTGTCTGAAACTCCCCCCCAGAGCTTGCCATTGTAGTTCCCTCCGTCTGCCGCGACAGGTTTCCATGGCAACCGCACCTCACCACAATGCCCCTGGCTCATTGAGAATTCTTGCGAAAGCCATTTATTTTGGAGGTTTTGCTCCAGGGTCTACGTGCCAGTGTGTGCGTACACGTGTGTGTTGAAGAGAGGTATAGCAGGTATAGTAGCGGGCACGCCCTATGGACAGCTCTTTACATCTGCATCATCACATCTGTTCAAACTGCTTGATGGTGGCCTTGTGCAACTTTCAAATCATTCCAATGTATGTGAAGGAACTCACCCATTATCAGTTGCTAAATAATTACTATAACCATTTCAGACATCTTCCACAATATGAGATACCCTGATTGCCCCCCCACCCCCACCCCCACTTCAGCTGCCCAGCGCCCCGGCCCAAATCTGCTGTCCCAGTTCCCCCAAAGGATTCTGGCTAATGGTGCCACATCCAGCTAGTGAAACACAATGGACCAAGCCAGCCATGAAATGCTCACTTCCAAGCAGGGAGCTGTCCTTTGTGTGTGTGCTGAATAACGCCACTGTCTTAGGGGTTTTCCATGAGGCAGTATCCAATAACCACAGCTCCCAATAAAGGGGGTCCAATACCAAGGATGCAGACACAAAAGAACCAGGCGGGGTGGGGCAAGGCATCCGGGTTGGCCTGCATTAGCGGGATTTCAGAGACACAGGCGAGGGAGGCCAGTTTTAACTTTGCAGGCAATGGTCACCAAATTCACTTCCTGAGGCAAAACACATACGGAACCATGTGACAGGGTGAAATAACCCAGAGAGGGGGGTTTGTCACCCCGTCAACCCTGGCACTCTGTTTACAGAGGCTGCTTTCAGGGTGTGGCACGGTTCCTAATCCTGTTCCACATGGGCCTCTCTCTGCCTCGCCCTGTCCTTTGTGTGACATTGTGAGGCAGACCACTCAGTAAGGAACAGCACAGAGCAGGCTCTGCTGCATTTGACTCCATAAGCTGAACCCCCCCCCAACCTGGCCATCCCAGAGCCACCTTCATGTTCTCACTGCTCCCCCTGCTTGCCAGCCACTGCCACTGCAGCCAGCGCCACCTCAGGTGACATCATGCATCCAGCACCCTTGTCTGCCGGCGCTGTTTTGTTTTTGTTTTTGTTGGTCCCGTCGGGGCACACCTGTTGCCAGCACCCCTTTTGTCAGGATGGCTTTCAAATGCATCAATCTGTTTTGTTTTCAGGTGAGGCTGTCGGGATCCATGCTGACGTTTTATTTAATAATTGGTGAGCTAAATGGGTTCCTCCTCTGTGAAAAAATTACAAAGAGCAGAGGCAGTAACGTATTTGACAGCGCGCACTGAAACAGAGGGAGCGGATTGACAGATTGAGCAGATGCAGTGCAAAAATGCAGGTGAAGAGACAGAGCTGTATTGTTAGAGAATAGAGGTATGCACTGGATGCAGCATGAGTCTTAACAGTGCTCCAGTGTGGAACCCTCCCTATAAGATCTACATGACCAAGCCCGGCTCAATCAAGGTCTCGGGCTGGGAGAGACCATTCTGTTCCACCTGGGGGAGAGTGGGGTGGAGTGAGGTGGGGGGGTTGGAAAGTTGGAGTGGACCAAAGTGTGAGGAAGCTTATTACCAAGGGAAAAAAAAGGAAAACGTCACCAGAGGCCAATCGGGGCTCGGCTAATCTGCATCACCGTGGCAACCAACTAGCTGCTGCCAGTCACCACGGCTCCCAGCTGTTCTACTTAAGAGATTTTTCCCCTCTCTCTTTCTCTTTCTCTCCTAAAAAAAAGCCCAAATCTGTAAGCGGTCCTTCAGTCTCTGGGGCCAGCAGGACCACAGTCATCCTCTGGCGGGGCCTGCACAGCCAGGAGAGGGGAAGACTCACAGCTGTGTCTTGAGGAGTTGCGCCATTAGGTGGGATTTTGAGTAAGCCTGATTTAACCTACATAGTAAGAGGACATACTGTCTTCCCACAAATCAGCAGGGGACTCGGGTATGTCCCCCAACTCCCCTCTGAGGTGTTCAGAGCTCTCTGACACCCTCTTAAACACACACACACCTGTAACAAGGCCTTCATGGCTGGTCCTGAGGTAATCGTGTGCCTGCATAGAGAAAGCTTTTTACATTATTGGCATTTAGCAGACGCTCTTATCCAGAGACTTACATCAGTTACAGTTTTTTTTTTACAATGTCATCCATTTATACAGCTGGATATCTACTGAGGCAATTGTGGGTTAAGTACCTTGCCCAAGGGTACAGCAGAAGTCTCCCAGCGGGGGATCCTGCTCCTTGGGGGAGCTGGAAGCTAACCAGTTGGTTTGAGGTTTGAATCCCAGCTGTCATCATCACACCCACGATTTAGGTGTTTAATCTGAACTGGATCAGTTAGTGAAGGGATGGCATGTAAAGGCAGGATCTGCAGACCACCACGGATAAGACAGTGAGTGACGCAACGCTACACCTCACAGTGCGTCCTTCCTACCCAGGGATCCTTGCAGCTGTGCAGGTGGGGGAGGGATGGGCAGGGCGTCGTCTGTAGAGCAGATATTTCCACATGTGCAGTGGGCCTCTCCCTGTGCAGATGGCTGCTCCCTGCGCAGAAGCCCTGGTGGTGATGTAACACAGCGGACAACGCTTCTCAGGACGGGAGGGGGGGGGCATCACGTGAGCCGGTGTGTGCAGCAGTGCTATAATGGGAAGCTGTTCCTCTCTCTCGTCATTGATTTTTTATAGCGGAAGGACTTCATTCAGTGCGCCAGTGCTGAGCTCCCCCCCTCCCCTCGTGAAGTGAGCCGGGCCTCTGATCTGAACACAGAACAGTCAGACCTTTTATAGTCCCCGAATCCCTCATTAAAGTGCACTGAGCTGCTGTTTCAGGACGCTGTGCACTCAAAGCCACTGCGAGACTGGATGGGGAGTTAGGATTTTGGTGGGGGCAGGGGTAGGGGTTGTCACTGTGTTCATTATTAATGAAAGGGGAGATGGGGAATGTAGTAATATTTTAAGGGCCCTTACACAACCTGCCTGGCACGCATGGGGTAATGTGAGGGCGTGTGAGAGGCAGTGGAGTGGGGCCGCCGTGGCAGCGTCTGCTCTTATGTAACGGGGATTTGAGCACTGCAGCGCGAACGCAGGGAGGGGGGCGGTCCATCTCTCCTGGAGCAAGCCACGAGATCGCCGGGGTGGGGGCGGAAACTGGGGCGGCCGAGCCGTGTGATTGTCGCCATGATGATGTCCCGCGGGCAGAGGAAGAGACACAAGCTCCTGACAGTCTCAAGCGTGTGTGTGTGTGTGTGTGTGTGTGAGATCCCTCTCTCTGCAGTTTGAAAGAGGTTATGTGGCAGTGTGTGTGACAGTGACGCTGAGTGCACATGGCATCTGACACATCCCTGCACCACCCTGTGGACTCTGTATGTGCAGGATCTGGAAGCATTTCACAAGTTTTGCTTGGGTATTTCACATAAATTCACAGACACACATACCAACACATGCACTGACATACTTACATGCACATGTTCACATATACGCACACATAAATGCTGACATACATACATACACAGAGACACATATGCATACCAGCACACACACATATGGCCTGACTCATACACATGCACACATTAACATCAAATATATATACTATGCTATTATGTAGGAGCCATTCTTGTCCAATGTCAAAAGTATATGAGATCATTGAGAATGACAATACCATGACTGACTGCAATCCAGAACATACATATGGGATACATTCCAATACATCATGAATATACTGTATGTTGAAATCAAAATTCAGAAGATAGAGCAATAGTACAGTTCAGATTAAAAGCAAGCTGATGAGTAATATCAGTGAGCGGTCAAAATGAGTGTTTTTTAGAAAGATGCTTAAAGCGTGAGCCTGACTCAGCCCTAGTTTAAAAAACATTCTGTAGGCTTTGTCGCCATCTTTTGGTCTAATGGAGGAACTAGCTTTATCTTAAAGATTAATACAATTTACAATTTGGTATTTCGCAAATGCTTTTAAACCAAAGCGACTTACAATTAGTGCATCAATCAGGTTTAGCTAACTACCTTATAAGCAAAAGATCGCAGTAAGAATGCAAATTAATTATTTACAGTACCACGATCCTGTATATCCTTGATACTCCATCAATTAAAGGGCCATCTAAAAATGTATGTCTCTCTTGTTTTTGGATCAAGAGTTGGCAGTGAGAGGGGTAATGGCTTTTTACACTGAATATGCAAAAGGGGCCGTTCACAGGTCAGCCCAGGTAAATGTTGTAGCGGAGAGCTGGGACGAAAGTAAGACTTTTCAGATAAACGTCATTTTAAAAGATAACGACAGAAACTGATTTTCGTTGTGATAAACAACTCACATGTGTGTTCTATCCATAGCAGGTGCTATTTTGTACAAATGTGGAACGATTTCGGTATATTTTGACTTTGAACAGAAGTTGCGCATTGTTACTTTTGACCCCGTCAGTTGGGACGAAAGTAACACACAGGTGGGTCAAAAGTAACGCAACGGTATAAACTTGAATTGTTTATATTATTCTTTTTATTAAAAATGTCTTACAATGTCCTTGTTAATATGTAATTGCAAACATATTATGTCCTTTATCTTAATAAAAATGATTACATTTCATTTTTAGAACATAGAGTCTATCAATCAATGATGTAGCCTATACAGTATCTCCACTATTCAAATGACAGTGTTTATATGCCGAATTCTCACTCAAAAAGCCCAAGAGTTCCAACTACACAGCACCTTGGCGAATTTCAATCAACGTTAGCCCACACAAGACGCAGCTAACTTAGCTAATTTCAGATAACGTTTGCCTACCCAACAGGCAAATCTCCGAATGAGGTAGTGAGAAATGTTTACACTTACACAAAATGCAAAGCCTGTCTCTAAATGGATTATGCTTGAACCTGCATTTTACCTGGCATTTTATCTTGTTCATCATGGGTGTTCTCCAGCTCCTCCCGCATTACCGAAACAAATCGGCAAGTCGTTAACATGTGAATAGAGTTGCAAATAGGGGGGTTGGGTTTGCGCTGTCCTGACGGAACTTTGTCTGTGGAATGTGCATAGCTGTATATTTCACTTATTTTAGATATTTTTCAAACAATTATTTGTTTTTTCATTAGATTTATTTAAAAGAAAACACTTTGAGGTTTCTGTCAATGCTAATATGATGTTTATACACCAACGCTGTATGAAGTTAAGGAACAGGGCTCGTGACCAAAAGGTTGCTGGTTCGATTCCCCGCGTGTATAAATAGATAACATTGTAACTGATGTAAGCGTCTTCTAAATGCCAATAACGTTTGTGGTCAATAGCTTTGTGGTCATTAAAGTTCCCATGACATTTGGGCAGACAAATAACAATATCAGGGAATATTTCATTAACTGCAAGTCCAATTCAAATGAAACTTTCTACACATCTACATGGACTCTAATGCGAGATAATGAAATTATATGTAAATGAGTATATCTAATTCTGTGTTAGGTCAATCAATACCAGTTGTGGTAGATTGATTGGTTTCACTCTGCAAATGTTCTAAATAGGCAAGTGCTCCTTGCTATGGCATGAACATCTTCCTAGTACTGCAGAACATATAGATTGTAAGCAGGGGCGCTGCCAGAAATTTTGGGCCCTATGAAAGAATATAATATTGGGCCCCTCAAACCAAGACCACCCACCAACCTAGAAAACCTATTTGACGACCCAAAGTTTAATAATTTGTAGATTGGTAGCTCTAGTGTAGTCTAGTGTTAATTCCCTAATACTTAGCCTACTGTCATTGATGTATGGACAGTCAGAGGTACTTTTTTAATACTGCTCACCTCCTTCTCCTTCAACTGGGAGGTGGGTTGAGGGAAGGGTTCCTAATCCTGAAGCTGCATCTGTGCATGACGAGGGCAGACCTGATTAGTGAACAAGCTAGTTAGCATGTATGCTAGTTAGCTAGCTACGGCAAGAGTGTGCACTAGCTGACTACAAATTCATTTAGCTATATTAATTATATTTGGACCAAAATTGCACTCATCTCATTTTCGGTGGTGATAAAGTTAACCTACCTAATAGTTAAGCCACAATAGTAATGTTGGCTAGGTAGCTACGTGTTAATGGGCACCAAAGGAAGGCCTGTAAATAAAAATAACTTTCTTTGGGGAAAAACTGGGTGACTAACCGTTGGCCCTTTTTCTCCCTCTCAGCTTTCTGTTGCCTTTCGCTTTTCGTTTTTGATATCCCGACTTCTTCGATGACAACATGTCAAATCTACTGACAGTTCACCATCTGTTCTGCTCGTGCACCTACTGGAAAGCAAAGATTCTAGCCTAGCGTGCTCTGTAATCATTGCTGGAAAGTATACCTACGCAAGACTGAACCATGCAATGAAAAGAGAGAGGGGTGAAATATAAAGGCTATCCTGATAATTTTGCCAAAAATGGAGAAACAAACCAAAAGTTTGTTTCATTTCTTGGAATTGTCCTAACTCCCCCCGTTGAATACAATGTAAGTAGCCTATGCTGCTAGCTTGCAAGATTAACATTTTATGGTGTTACACCTGTTAGGCTATATGTCGTCAGATAAGTAAAAAGGTAAAAATGCATATGAAAATTCACGAATAATTATGAATATTTTTTTTAATCAATAAAAAGATGTTCTGAGAGAAACAATTGATAGCTTAATTACAGATGTCATACAGTTTTAGATTTCAGTCATTTACGTGTAATGGAATTACAAAGGATCATACTCAAGTCAAGCAGTTTTTCAGCTTTTTACCCTCAAAATTACCTGTGACGTCTACAGCCGCACTTCCTTATGGGATATAGTAGGCAAGGTAGACTGGTTTGATGCATACTGGCGATATTTCTCCAAATCAGTACGTCATCCGGGTATCTTTGGTGTAGTGGAAATTTCATTTTGTTCGCATACTGTATACTACATACTACAGTTGGTCAAAATCATTATACACTGGTAGTATAGTATGCGGTTTCGAATACAGCCTGTGTCTAATCTAAATATGGCTTGTCTGAAAATAAGAACTATGTAACACAGTGGCCTGTAACCATACTCTAGATCTGGTCCTCACATATGGAGCTGATATTAACCAGGTAGAAATTATGCCACACAATCCTGTGTTATCAGACCACTATCTCATCTCTTTCAATTTACCGGTAACGTGCTTCACATACTCGGAGCCCAAATCTTCTTCTAGACACACGTTTTCTTCTTTTACAGCTAATGCCTTTATCGATGAGCTCCCTAGATTATACAACCTGTACAATGAAATCTCCTCTAGTCTATGTTCAAACCCTATCTTAACTGAAATAAATCTACTCGCAGACAGTATGTACTCTACTTTGCGTAAAGCTCTCGACACTGTTGCTCCTCTCAAAAGGAAGAAAATCATAGACAAACAGCTAGCACCTTGGTACAATGACCATACACGTACTCTCAAACAAGCTATGCGAAAACTCAAAAGAAAATGGGGCTCCACCAGATTACAAGTTTTTTTCCTGGCGTGAAAGGAATGTCTCCTAACCTGTAAGCATGCCCTCATAGCTGCCACATCCAAATATTTCTATATCCTTATTAAGAAAAATAAGGACAATCCTAGGTATCTGTTTAGCACTATCGCCAGATTAACTAAGTCCTGCATCAGTTAACCCTAACATGCCAGCTATTTATAGTAGCAATGAACTTCTTCAATAGTAAAATCATAACGATAAGAGACACAATACAAAAATTTTCATCAACTTCTGCCTCCTGCCTGGCCAGTCCCGTCCCAGACAACATAGGTACATCTATTAGGCCCGCCTCGTGCTTTGACTCTTTTATACCCATTGAATTTGGCAACTTTTCTTCTCTTCTCAATTCATCTAATAACTCTACCAGCCAACTTGACCCCATACCAACTGGCTTCCTAAAACAGCTATTGCCTGCAATTGGCACACCACTGTTAAATCTTATCAATGCCTCTCTTATGTCTGGACACGTACCTCAGCCCTTCAAAGTAGCAGTTATCAAGCCTATTCTGAAAAAGCCTAATCTTGATCCCAATGACCTGTCAAACTATAGGCCCATCTCGAACCTTCCATTCCTCTCAAAAATTCTGGAAAAAGCAGTATCAGAGCAACTCTTTGCCTTTTTACACTCTAACAACATTTTGGAAGTTTTCCAGTCCGGATTTAGACCTCACCACAGTACGGAAACCGCTCTCCTGAAAGTGCTCAACGACCTTCTACTCTCCTGTGACAATGGCTGTATCTCTCTTCTTGTGCTACTTGACCTGAGCGCTGCCTTTGATACCATCGATCATTGTATCCTCCTTGACCGCCTCGAAAACCTGGTTGGCATAAGTGGACAGGCCCTATCTTGGTTTAGGTCTTATCTATCAGAACGATATCAGTTTGTCTCCATCAACAACGAATCCTCCGCTCGTTCCAGAGTAAAATATGGTATACCTCAAGGATCTGTGCTTGGACCTCTGCTCTTCTCGTTATACATGTTGCCTCTTGGCGATATCATCCGTAAACATGACATTAATTTCCACTGTTACGCGGATGACACGCAGTTATACATATCAGTCAAACCCGATGTCCCTCTGAATATTTCAAACATGGAGGCCTGCCTAACAGATGTAAAGAATTGGATGGCCCGAAACTTTCTCCTCCTCAACCCGGACAAAACCGAAATATTGGTCATAGGCCAAAATTCAATCAGGAGCAAACTCACTCATTTTACACTGGACCTTGATGGTGTGTCCCTTGCCCCGAGTGCAGCCATCAAAGACCTTGGTGTTGTTATTGATCCTGAGCTCTCTTTTGAAACTCACATAACTAACACCTCTAGGACTGCCTTCTTCCATCTGAGAAATATTGCTAAAATCAGGAAAATCGTATCAATTAACGACACTGAAAAACTAATCCACGCCTTTGTAACATCCAGATTAGACTACTGTAATGCCCTCTTGTCAGGATGTGCAAACGTCTCATTAAAACCCCTTCAGCTGGTGCAAAATGCAGCTGCTCGAATCTTAACTAAAACTAAACGCTGTGAGCACATCACCTCAGTTCTGGCCTCTCTCCATTGGCTACCTATTAAATACCGGATCATTTTTAAAATACTCTTACTCACATTTAAGGCTTTAAATGGGCTTGCCCCCCCCTATCTTAAGGACCTTCTTCATCCATATCTTCCGCAGAGAGCCCTTCGCTCCCAAAATGCCGGGCTTCTCACCATTCCAAGAGTGGGCAAAACTACTGTAGGCAGTAGAGCCTTTTCCTATCAAGCCCCTCTCCTGTGGAACAGTTTACCCTCTGAGATTCGGGGAACAGACTCTCTCTCCACCTTTAAGTCTAGGCTCAAAACATATCTATATAGTAAATCCTTCAACTGAGGGACATGGCCTGGTGCTGGCGTGGATCATAGAGTCTCTGGTGGACTAAGTGGTCATTGCTTTCATGGACCCTGTGCCGTGATCTGGTGTTGACTGTCTTAGGGTCGCCCTCATGACCATGCCGGTCCCTTGCCTCCCGTCCCCTAGGTATGCTGCCATAATGTTAGCCTGCCGGGGTCTTTCCTTGTTGCACACTTTTTTCTCTGCCCCTCCTCTCCTGCCTCTCTGTTCTACATCCCTGCCATTCTTATCATCCACTAACCACAGTTTTTTGTTTGCTTCCTATTCCCTGCTCCGGGCTCCTGTCCGGAGCTGTAGCCTAAGCGTCTCATCCTGTTTTCCAGTCCTGCTACCTCGCTGCCCTGCCCATCAAAGCCAACTGCATTCCAAGACCCGGACATCCTAGGAGACATTCTTATAATTACTCTACTGTTAACTACTATTGTTCTATCTGCCCAGTGCCGGCCAGAAGCAGATGGGCCCCCCCATGAGCCCGGTTCTGCTCAAGGTTTCTTCCTGATAGGGAGTTTTTCCTTGCCACTGTTGCCTTAGGCTTGCTCTCAGGGGGTCTCAGGCCTGGGAACAATGTAAAGCTGCTTTGTGACAACTTGTGTTGTAAAAAGCGCTATACAAATAAAAATGAATTGAATTGAATTGAATTGAATATTTTAGGTGCGCACAATTTATCACAGTTGTTGTTTATCACACCTGCAGTTTTGCGTAGGCTATGATGTATTTAATGTTGACATCACGTTTCCTTTTAACATTAATAAAGTCCTTATTAATAAATACTGACAAATCAACATAGTAGGCTACAAAACAAAACAGAAATGTGATGCATAAGCCTATGCATCACATTTGTAGCGTGGGCTATTATGCCTACATTAACAACAAATAAAAATACGACATCACTGACCAGGCTTACAAGTATATTAAAATGTTTGGGCTGGGTTAGTTCGAAACTTCGTTAATAATAACTTCGTTATTCGCTTCGGATACAAACGTGGCTCTTTTTTCCTCAGTGCTTTTTTAAGTTTTAGCAAATGACATGTATTTAGGCTATTATACGCGTTAAAATGTGGGGTTCTTTTACCTTCCTAAAGACGAAGTACACTTTGCTGCCGCATGATTGTTTGAATAGCATGATGCAGTTTCACGTAATGAATATTACGATTTAATTATTATTAATTAATTTGCTTTCACACATGCTGTTTTGCCGCAGAGCAGGCTAATAATGGACATGATATTTGGAACAATGTAGAGTAACTTTTAAAATGCAATAAAACTATTTACAGATTCGTATATGCCGCCCGACCGGATATGAGAATGAACGAATCAGTGAGTCAAAGATTTGAATCATTTATTGAAGTGAACGAAAGGAACCGAATCACTAAAAAGAATCGTTTTGAACACCACTACTAATGACACAAGACAAGATTCTTGCATGATATCATTGATAACGCTCTCCCTCAAAACTCTGATTACAAGCGCAGTCAGGTCCGCTGATTGGTTCACTGACGTTAGGCGCTAAATCCAGAGCCTCTGGCTAGACCCGAGTCATATTTAGGGAGACGGCTAACTGTGTCCATAGTAATTCGTGTAGATGTTGCGCTGCAGGCAAATTTACCTAAATTCAGTGTTCAGCGTTGTATTACGCTGTATCCTGTGTCGGAGATAAGTAGAGCGGTACGATCGCGCTCTTCCTGAGTCCCGGCGTTCAAACCCCGTCACAGCTGTCATCTGAAACGTACGGGAAGCAACCACATATCCAGATGCGGGGAGGGGGGTCGGTCGGACTGGTTTGGAAAGGGCTTTGAAACACACACATTTTGGGAAGCACTGTCTTGGTGAGTAGGATTCCATTTTGAAATTATTCCACTGCCTACACAATTCCACACACACATATATGAACTGAATTCCCTAAAGTGAAATATATTCTCATAAGCCACCCCCATTCACGTCGTGTCCTTTAGATTCATCCACTTTTGCTCGAAATACGGGGAAAGTGGAGAGGCGTTTCGTCAAAATATTATTGTAGTCAAATGTCATATGCCTCTAGAGTGACCACCTACAGCAATATCCAAAAAGGAAACTATCCTTTTTGCCTTTATAAAACAATATGCTTAACTTTATCTGAAGGTGCACAAAGGGCCTCGATCAGTGGCCCTAACCGGGGAGTTTCTTACAGGAGCTATGCGATCATAGCTGCTGCTTAGCGGCTTGCACATGAATTTGGTTCGGCCTTTCTCATCCTGTGTGGAGCTTCTTCGTCAGTAAGTAATAACCTCAGATAACTTTTGGGAGCCATCTAAAGTCTCCACAGTGCTGTTGAAGATAAACATGTTGCTCGCGTTGTTTCGTAAATAGCCAGATCGCTAAATACCTAACGTCAGTGCAGTCAGCGACACAGAAAGAGCGGTAACGTTATAGTGCCTATCGAATGAGTGAGATGGAGATTTGGCTAACATGTCCCTCAGGTCGGGTGATAATTGACAGGTGTGCTGTGAGTCTGCGACAAATTGGACTCATTTCGTATCTTGGTAGCCAATTTACAAACCATCATCACACACTGTCTCCAGTTAATCTCGGTGGAGAGTGTCATAAATCCCTGGAGCAAAGGTGCTAATTTACCTAGCAAGGCAGACATTTATTAATGTCGCTGCCTAGATGTGCAAGTAGCTAACTAGCTGTCTAAGTAGCTAGATGAAAGAAACAGAGAAAGGGAACGCGACTCTGGAATTTAGCAAGATTGTGAATTCGATTACAAATCAGAAATAAGTTCAGATGTTGATTTTTGAGTCATGTTTCTGTAATATTACCTGTAATATTTCTCCCTCTCTCCCAGCAGTATTCCGGCTGCCCATCTGATATAGCTTGCCAGTCACCTGTCCCTGCTGTCACAATGAGCTCCCGCCAGTGTAAAAACTGCGGCGGCGCGGAGATAGATATCGATCAGGCCAGGGGCAGTGCTGTCTGCACGGGTTGCGGTTCGGTGTTAGAGGACAACATCATCGTATCCGAGGTCCAGTTTGTGGAGAATAGTGGCGGGGGCTCTTCGGCCGTGGGGCAGTTCGTCTCTGCTGATGGTGAGAGCCCGCTAAAGGCAACAGCCCGGTCATGCGCGGGCTAATGTCTTCCCACCCAATACACATGATGTTTGCCCATCTTTCAAGGATGCCGAAACCTCACGACCATATAAAAACGAGTTCGTAGTTGTACCTCAAAATTGGGAGTTTGTAAATTGTTGCAGATGCTCTTATCCAGAGCTACTTAGTCTTCTGCATTTATACAGCTGGATATTTATTGTGGGTTAAATACCTTACCCAAGGGTACAACAGTAGTGCTCCAACAGGCAACCAAACCCACAATCTTTGTTAGGATCCTTCCTCCTCACCACTCCACCACACTGTTGCATATGTTCATGTTTAGGATTTGTTAAGTTCCGTGATGGCCATATGATTAGTTTACCTCAATCAGGGGTTCTCAGCCATTTGTGATTACTGTTTGGCCCATCTCAAGTAGACCAAAAAGAAGTTACATAAAGGGGACCAAAGTAGCTTTGGTCCTGCCCTCTCTGGTACCTTTGACACCATTAAAACACACTTTGTACTTTAAAAGACATCATGCTCACATTTCAGTGGTTGACTGTCTTTCAGTGGTGAGCTTTATTTGGGGAAATAATGATGCAGCAACAGTAACAGCAACAGTGCCCAGTTTTTTCCCCAAACTGAGTCTATTGTATTTTGTTTGGGTCATTGCTGAACATTACACTTCCCATAAGTATGTCCAAATGGTGATTCAGTGCATGATCCAAAGTATGTTTTCCCCAAATATGAGTATTTTCAAATACCAGATATGTGATACTGTTGAGCTGTTGAATTTATGTTGCAAGCTACAGTCTGAGAACACCTCCAAAGGTGTTTCCCACAAGATGGCAGTAGGACAGTTACTGTTGTCTGAAATTATGGCATTTCCTTTCTAATTCATGGTAACATTTTTGTTGGGAAATATGGAAATTACAAGTAATCAAGGATTGGTAGTACCAGGCAATGCTTATTAATAGTCAAAATGTGTTAATAGGGTCATAGTCAATAGGGTAAATGTGTATGTCATTGTGATTTTGAATGCCTGCTGTCTGTTCAGTCTGGACATTGTCACTTTGAGAGTTTCATTTCCTTAAAAAAGTCCACACACTATTGTCCTTCATATGCAGGACCTTTGTATCACCTCCTTGCAAGAGGAGACTCAGTTCAGTTACATGTTTTGACGGCCAGGGGATGCTGCTGTGCAGCACAGCAATTACAGGGTATTCAGACTCCATGTTCACACTTTGCCAAACAGGCAAGCATTGAATGGCCATGACAAGATGAAGTAGGTCACTACAACTGTCATGTAATACTTTGTGCATCTTACTTCTTCTTTTCAAGGCTGATGTTTCAGTATAATGCAGCATGTCCACAACATGGGAGAGATTTTATTGCCCAAGTCCCTTTACCTTTCCCAGTCATTTCTATGGCTGCATCAGTGCAGACACAGCTCAGACAGTGTCCAGAGGAAAAGCTGTTCACCACCTTAGAAATGACCTCCACGGTCCATTTTCTCTTGAACAAAAATATGCTCCCTAATGTAATGAAATCAATGCTGTACCTGTAGATGGCAATATGACCCTCCAGCTAGACCATGTTGCGCTTCTCTGCAATCTGTTCCCCAGTTATGTAAGCACAGATGTAGGTTTTGGGTGATGCCCTCAAATGCAGCATTTACATGAATTACAACTCCTCTACTGCTGGTTGTAAGTGATGTCATCAAACCTGTGAAATATCAGTAGACAAGAGAACAGCCTTGGAGTATGTTGGGTGTATTTTTCTCTACCACAGTGGTTCAGATAGATGACCATAGTACAAGTGGCAGCCAGAGATCTTGTATAACACTACCTTGGGCCTTGGGACAATTAGAATCACATAATTTGGGCCCATTGCCTTAAATGTCACAAATTACAACAAAATTATCATCATATGGTATTCTGGTGGACTTATACTCTACAGGTATCAAGTGCAGTTAGTTTTGTTTCCTTGGTGAGTATCAACAGACCGAACACACACTGCTGTTGCCTGGACAGTCATATTTACTTTCAGCACTGGACAAGAAATCACTTAATTTTGTGACTGATGCAAGTGCACTTTTTCAAAACGCTGCAGGACCACAATTTTAGAGTACAGTTTTATCAGGAAATTTTTAGGTCTCCTTTGTGCCTGTAATTATAATTGAATGAGAACTCATTTTCCAGTTTAGCAATGTATTGTACATGTAAATGGATACTTCAGTTGAGCACTGCACCTAATGTTATAATCAAAGCACGAGTCATATTTCATTTCAGCAGCCTGAAATTCAAAATCATGTTTTTCTAATTGGGGATTTTTATTTAGAAAGTGTTCATGACAGGTACACTTGACATGTACACTCATTTTGTAAGTTTTTTTCTCTCTCTCAGCAGTTATGAAAATCAGGCCCACTATTTTTATTACTACAATTGATTGTAAGCTCTTGGGGAAAAAACTTCTCAAGCTTCGCAGTTCTCATACCAGACAGCTTGACATATGCTACTTGTTACCTCTCAAAACACTCACCATCAGAAATGTAAGCCTTTTAACTTTTAACAGCATAATCATGAGCAGAGAGGAGTTGTGTTATATAATGCATAAAAGGCTAGCACGGCTGGCAGAAAATTATCCTCCAAACACACTGGGTCACCAAAGCAATGTGGGGAGTTTAGAAAAGGACAATGACTCTGCATTCATCCTGGTCATCCATTCTCCTCCAGTAAGCAGCACTATCAGATCAATAGGTACTGAGAACAAATTCACCTTGAGAGCTGTTGTACTAAAGGCTCTTAGCACATACTGAATGTGTGTTAAAGATTTACAAAGATTCGATGCAGGTGACTAGATCCTATTTAATATGGTTTCACCACTTATGGTCTTTAAGTCATAAGCTTCAGTGAAGCCATTGACTGCCATATCCTGCAGGAAGTAACTTGTCAGGATCAGGTTACAAACCCCTTTCCCTCTGCCATGAAAAGACAGATTTATATACTTAATTCTTTAAGTGAATATGCTGTGTAAGCATCAAAGTGTGCTTTTGTTTGATTAAACCAAATGACTATCTGCAGTGATTAAGAAATCTGTTGAACTGTCACAGGATATTGGTTTCGGTGAGAGCGTACCTGACAGGGTTTATTCTACACAGATCTAGATTTGATCAGCAATTTAGGAGTGTGTGGCATAACCAGCAGCATCGATAATGACACACAGAGTATTTCTGTCACTAGACAGTTGTATGTCATACAAGCGCACCCCATCATGACCATATGATTGAACTCAAAGCCCACCTCCAAGTCTCAACAAGGAGGAAAAAGGCAGTAAAAAGCAATGGGAGAGACAAGCATTTATTGAAACTGAACTATTTTTACAGTATCTTAAAGGACAAAGAACTTAAGCCTAGAGAAGCAAAAGTATCATAATGAGTGATGATTTGAAAACAGGGTCATGAAGGGATTTGCAGTGTCAGGTTAAGGCAGTGTATTACCTCTCTCGATGCCTTCGTGTACACTGGCACTGTTAGTCTGTTGAGCACCACTTCTGACAAGGACAAATTTGCTGGGGCCACCTCTCGAGCTCTTAGGAGCACACTTAATCTGTAAAGGATTATCAGGATCATCACCGCCAGGGGAACCTGCAGAAGCCTCAATGTGACTGGAGATGGGTTGGACCGCACTGGAGGAATAACTGCCATCATCCTGTAGAAATGCATTTTTTTCCTGCATTCCCAGCAAATGTGTAGCTCTGCTGTGGGTAATTACGTAGCTGCCTGATGCTGATTGGACGCTACTTGAGGCATGGTGGTTACTGCCACCCTGGGTAACTTTGTTGTGACTCAGTGTGCTTGGACTCTGGGCAGCTATGGGAGTGCTAGGGCCACTGCCTTTCACACCAGCTCCATAGTGATTGGCAACTGGTTGTACTCTGTTAGAAGAAACTCGCATGCTGCTTCCACTGTGGGCATAGGTGCTAGGGAGTGGCTGAAGTCTGTCAGGGATATGTTGGGTGCTTTCACTCCAAGGAGCCCCATGGTAGCTGGGGAGCTCGTTAGCACTGCCAGCTTGGCTAGTTCCATAGCCACTGGAGACTGGAACATTACTTGAGTGGATAGGAACATGTTCCGTACTGCTACTGTTGATGGTTCCTTGTTGACTGGGGACATGTTGCATGCCAACACCCTTGACAGCACCATGGTGGCTGGGAGTATTTTGGGTGCTGACCACCTTGATGGTTCCTTGGTAGTTGGGCTTGCTTTGGGTGCTGATACCTTTGACAGCTCCATAGTGACTGGGATCATTGGGTACATGGTGGGCACTAACACCTTCCCTAGCTCCATGGTGACCAGAGACACTGGGGACACGTTGGGCATCAATATTCTCCCTAGCTCCATAGTAACTGGGAGCACTGGGGGCATGTTGGGCACTGACACTCTCCCTAGCTCCATAGTAACTGGGAACACTGGGAACAGGTTGGGCACTGACACTCTCCTTAGCTCCATAGTAACTGGGACCACTGGGGACAGGTTGGGCAGCGATACCCTCCCGAGCTCCATGGTGACTAGGAACACGTTGAGTGCTGACACCAGTTCCACTGCCACGGAGGACTGGTTGGACTTTGCTGGGGGCATTCTGGCTCGGTACTACATTAGTACTGCTTTCTCGGGCAGCCACATGGTCAGGAGGACTGCTTCCACTTTGGCTTCCTCCATATCGACTGTGAAAAATATCATGTCCCAAGGCTGAGTGGACGTTGCTGTGGATAAGCTGAGTGCTTCCAGCATGGGGAGCTTCATAGCGGCTGGAGATGGGTTGGGTCCAGCCACCTTCACTGACCCTGTAATTACTCAGGGTCTCCCCACTCTGGGCAGCTCCAGGTCTATGTCTTACACGTTGAACACTACCCCTCTGACTTGCACTGTAAACACTGGGGCCTGGACGCACAGCGCTGGGGACACGTTGGGGGCTACCACCTTGGGTCAGCCCATACTGGCTGGGAGCATTTTGGCCACAGTCGGGGGCAGGTTCATGCACTGTTCCATCTACAAAAGGGAATAAGGTGAGCGTTACCATTTAATGATATTTAAATGGGGTTTCAGGTGTACCATACAGGAGGAAAGTGTGCATCTCTTTTGAATAAAAAGTTTTTTTACATTTTGCGGTGGAGCTTCCTTCAACTTTAATAGAGCCAAAGCCAGGTGTCTCAGACTTGAACATCCTGTCCACAAACAGCCTATTGATAGTGGTGATTGGATAGAAGCATCGCACTGTAAGCCTGCAGAGAGAGGTCAGAAATCAGCATTGTCAACACATTTGTGATATAGGGTTCATTGCACTTTTTGTTGCGTTGCTGTCATTTTGAGATGTAATTTTAAATTTGAAAGAATATTATTCCAAAAACAGTCCTGATGCAGTTCACTGTTCAAGCTGTTAGCCATCAAAAAATGAATACATTTTTCGCATGATATATTTCAATTGTACATCCACTTCATCTCATTTTATTGGTTAAAATTACTGAACTGTGCTCCTTTTTGTGCTGTAAATTAGTGTTGTGCAAAGCACTTGATTCCATTTTGAAATGCCAGTGTCTGATGGAAATTGAATTTCCATTTCAAAACAGTCATGCCATAATGGAAATGCCATGGAAAATAGTAGCGAGCCTTATAACTACGTAGAACATTTAAACTCATACCATGCTTACAACCAATTCATCACCACAATGAAGTAGTTCACACTTACTCTCTTGCTGCAGTCTTAGCCAATAGTCTTCATTTTACTCAGGAAATAGAACACTAGGAAACTGTTCTGAGGAGCAAAACCAGAACTCGAAATGTTCCAGCATTTTGGATGATACACATTAAAACTAGCAGGTTAACGTGTTATTTTCCAGGAAATTTTCATATTTATTGCATGAATTGAAAAAACGACCTTACCCTGGCAGCTAGGCTATATCAATGGAAAAGCTGACAGATTCAGTGGTGTTGAGCTAGCAGCTGCAGCTTACCTGTCCCGAAACCTTTCAGGGCTCTTAGTTGCAACTAGCAACAGTCTCTCCTGCAACCCCGCCCTTCCAGTTTATCCTCAGTCAACAAGGATGCTCACTCCCATGGGCTACCAAGTGAATCACACCACTGTCCAAAGCCTTTGGTGAAAGGGACTAGTCATCTTTGGTCAAATGATAGAAGTCATGCAGAATTGCAGGTAGAAAAGATGGCTTGCTAGCTACCTCATCCAGTCTTAGCACACAAGCCTAGCTGTGCAAACAAGAAACCACACTGACTCTCCTAATGCATTATGACTTGTCCTTGCCATTGTGTCAGACAACTCATCTTCAGTCTGTTCAGTGGACTTTCACTACACAGATTAAAAGTAGCTTGCTAGGTCACGTTAAAATATCCAGAATGTCAGACCCTGTGGCCTTCTGGCTCTCGTTAGCACAAGTGCACAAGTGATTTACATAGCAACAGAGAGCATAGCTAACATGCTAATATCCTTTCATTAATCCTGCCTGAAGTGATAGGCTGAGGTATTGGCAATCATGAAGTTTTTTTCCACATGAGCATGTGTTAATTTAGTGATAACTTGCCACAGCCAGCACATTATCTCTGGTGGCAGGGAAAAGTCTAATGATGGCTGTTCAATTGCAGCTTAATGTGGAAAAACCAGAAAGTACTGTAAAGTGAGCAGTTTCAGATGCTTTGGGTTCTGTTAAGTCTTTAATTTGAAAACATTGCATTTCTGTGCTGAGTGAGTGTGCATACCCATTGTAAATGGCAGTGCCCCCTAATTGGTTATTTGTCAAAATGTTTCTAAGAACAGCATTTTACTCCCCCTTTTCAAGAAAAGTGACCTTTGCCAGTTCTCTACTGGTCATAACCTTAGTCTGCTGTATATATAGTGTAATCAAACCTGGAGCAGCTGCTACACCCTGCTTTACTTTCCTGTTGCTCTCTAGCTACAAGAACATTTATGGCCAGAAGTCAAAGAATGTGTTTTTACAGCATGTAGTCACAGTTACAGTCATCTAATAGGATAGGAAGCAAAGTAGTTGACAGCCACCTTGACAGAGTACAGCACACTTTAACATAAGTGAGTCAAATGGTTAAAACAAAGGCCTATTGCCAACAAAATGGAATTTGTCTGCTGTTAATGGCAATGCTTGTTCTTGGTACAACACATCAAAAAAAATCAAGCCTATTTTTAATAAGCACGCTAATGTGGTCATGCACATGTGCCATGCCACAAGTGAGTAGTCAAGTAATAGAACTTACAGTACATACATATGCCATCTTCCGTTTTAGCTTATGGAAGGAAAGGGCAGGGTATTAGAACCTTTTTCACCTCACCCTCACTCATCATTGCATTTAAGATGCTCACAACAGTTGGTGCAGAGAACCAAAGAGGTCTGACGAATGTCTTGATTGGAAGACCTGAACACAGCATAGCAATCAAACATGAGCCATCACACACTGCAAACATGGAGAAGCTGTCCTAACAAAAGAACCTGGCAGGGATAAATCATGGCGTTCTCTCCTATTTTAAAGCTTAGCTTTTCTGCATGCACCTTCAGTTCCATACCTAGATCCACTAAATGACATTCCATGACACAGTGTGTATGCAAAGTGTGCGTGTATTTAAATTATTCTCCAGTCAGCTATGAACTTTGTAGGTGCCTGGACCACAAGGAGGGAATGTGTGGTGTCATTTACATTTAATTACCAAAACTACTTATTCACAGGTTTCAGTCCAGGCAGTCTTAGTTTTAAGTAAAAGACAGCACACATTTCAGTTAATTCTTGTCACAGAGCATCAAATGAAGTGCTAAATAACTAAAGGTGAATGGAAAGTCGGCACACATTCACACAAATGTCAGGAAGCACAAATCAGCATGTCGGCATCAGACTGGCTCTACCTGAATCCAGAGTCCCTGGTGATCACAGGTGCCCCTGCTGGTGTAAGCTCTTTGTCAAATAAGATTTCATTCTCGTAGATCATGTACTGATCACTGATCTAGAAGAGAATTCAAAAGCTTGGTCCATCTTTGTTATAAGCAAAAAGGGAAAAAAAAAAAAATTGTTTTGCCTTGTGACAGAAGATTAACAGTCTTACCAGGGCCCTGGTGCCACATGTGTTCACCCCAAATGCAAAGAGAGCTCGCGTGGCATCGGCCTCTCTGGGCTTGCAGGTTCTGTCGAGGAGAGTGGTTCTGCTTGGTTCCACGGGTGGGTAAGTTGTAGCAAGGCTGGTCACCACCGTCATCACTCCATCAGAGGAGCACACTGGAAGGGTGAGAGTAGTATGGAGTCCACTCCGTGCAGCCTGAGTGTTCTTAAACCCCGAGCATGTAGCTGGAGAACATTACCTATGAGTTCATCTGTGTTGAACTGGCAGCGCTTTGGTGACGACCTCTGGACCTCCTGGGTTTTTCCATCCCTTGTAAGAATTTCAAAAGTGCCGAAAAACTGCTTCAGGGTAATTTCCTGGATAGACACACAGGAAGATTTTGTGTTAGCATGCATAGGCAGCTTTACATAAATACATCAACCTATGATTTTTTAAAGACATGAACCGAGGACTTTTTATAGTAACAGAGTGGAAGCCTTAGCCTACTAGACTGATTTCTAAGCATTCCTTACCTCATAGGTATAGCCAGTTGTAAAGACAGGGACCTCCAGCGTCATGCTTTTGCTGTTGTTGCTCTGCAGGATGTAGCCACGCCTTTCTGCTAACTCAGGGGTGAGAGCGTAATGCCCAATGGTGATCTCCCACATGTACCCCAGTTTTTGGTGCTTCATCTTGAAGATTATACTCCTGTCTGTGCAGACTCCTGTGATGTCAGGTGGGACTTAAGGAGGAGAAAGCAAATTACAGGTGTCAGGTGGAAGTTGGAATCAGTTGCAACTATCACAGTGGATGGAGTACTCAAGGTCACAGATTGTCTTACAGGCATCCTTAAGCAGAGCCACTACAGATGCAAGGTGGTAGTAGGAGTCTTCCTGGGGCATGTTGCTCAAGGTGTAGTTTATGTCCAAGGAGTACTGGAGCAGTCCCTCTCCCAAGTACTGTTGGAATTTACAACCTCAGTAACAATCTTGAAAGCACGTAGTTCACACCCAGTTTAGTCCCACAACATTTTAACCCATCCTACTCACCATCCTGGGTACAATTCGGTCTTCGAAGGAAACCTTGATCACATAGCCATGGGTTCTGTTGGGGTGAGAGACCTTACCAACAAGGTAACCGCTTTGAAATGCATCAGATGCAGAAAAGCTCTCCCCGTTCAGCTTCACTGCAACCAGATCCACATCCGGAGGAAAGTTTCCAAGGTAGACCGTGAACACAGATTCCTCCAGGACAGTCTCTATGGTGCAGAATAATGTTAGCTTGGTCTAGAGTCCTCCTGTTGATCAGCTCATTGAATTTGGATTGAATTTTTGAAATCAAAATGCAATGTCCTCTCTCGGTGAGCAAAATATGATTACACTGGACCAATATTACATCATGAGGCAATATAATGGAAAGGATCACTTACGGTCAATGGTGAAGGGTTTGTGGCACATTAGTGGAGATTTCACAACCCGTGACATGCGATGCCTGGTTTCGAAGCCAGACCCATCCGTGAAGAGGTGCTCATAGTAGAGATAGATTATGTAGAAGTCATTGTAGGTGTTGTTCAGCACAAAGCTCTGGCAAAAGAAACCCAAAGGCTGGTTTCACCAGTGTACAGTAGCTTTAGTGCAATGCAGTTTGCTGCGAGAAGCCAATGTCTCTGGAACACTCTGGACTCCAGTTTGGAAAGTATTAACTTAACTACTTGTATAACACAAATTTCCAGGGAAAATCCACCAATGTGTGGTGGTGAGAAATGTGAAGGTTGGGTGCTTACAGGGGCTTACCCTTCTGTACCCCCCTTCTGCACCAAAGGGGATGCTCATATGCACCATTCCCTCGCTGATCCCCAGGGAATAGCCCCTTGCTGCCAATGTAAGCTCATCGAAAAGTTGGCCCTCCACGCCCATCTTCATCCTCTTGCCCACACATTCAGAGCGGTCATATAGCAAAGGCGTCATGACCATGGGAACATCCCAGGAGAGCCTTGCACCATCAAAAGCACCAGGGTCTGCAAAAGTAGCAGAACTGAACAGCTCAGAAGCCATGTTTTAGTAGCTATTTTGGCAGTCCTATCTGGGGAGCTTACATTATACAGATTCTCCATCAATACAGCTTTACATTTATCCAAGCAATTCAGGTCCAGTGCCCACTTCAACAGTGGCTCCCCTACCTAGGAATGTCACTCACAGCCCTCAGTTTGCAAGCCCAGTTCCCTCAATGATTACACCACACTGCAATCCCATGTTTGGTCATGTGAGCAGCTTGTAAAAACAGGAGCTGCTGTGGCATTCCATGATGCCCTAGTTGGATAAGCGAAGGCCCATTTGACAGTGGGACCCATCCTGTTTGTTCTCCATTTTAAGAGTGCTTACTCATGGCGCAGGCTGCAGATAGATCCATCATCATCACCACCCATTTCTGTCTGAAGAACATGGTTGTGTGGATCACCACTACCTCAATACTGTCGACCTAAGGAAGGAGAACAAGGTTGCACACAAAAGTACACACAGTGGTTCTTTGAAAACTTATCCTGGGTATCCTGGGAAAAAGTTCACAAATCAGTCTAGTTAGTGTTACCTTGCACAGCCAAGTAAGCACTCCCTTTAGGTGTTTATTTTTCAGGTGCTTTCACTCCTTCAGAAGTACAAATAGGAGATTCCAAAGATTTACAAACCAAATATGATAGTGACAGCCTGAAGTCAGTCAAACACTTCACATTGCCTAGCTCATAAATGCTGTTCCAAACTTTTGTAAATGTTATATGCCCTCAAGTGAGCTTATTTTACACAAGTTACTGATCATGGATGTTAACATACTGAAGTATGCAGCCACGTTCCATACAGTGGCTAGCTTGCCTAAGTATGTATCTTCACCAACAGCAGCTAGCAAACAAGGAAAAAACATTTTTTAAAAGATTTAGCTGCCATATTTCCCTTGGCTTTGCCTTACCGAATGGCATGTTGAATTTGGTGCTATTTTGCTGGCACTTGCCATTACACTGGCTGTACTTGCCATCACAACGTGAGCATGAGGCTGTTGGTAGCCAGAGCGGAACACGACTCTCTGGGTGGAGGTTCCTATCCCATAGCCGAGCGCACGGGCGCTGCTGATGGACACAGGGTCTGTCTGCAGCCCATCCCTGTGGAATATGACCTGCCATGCGGAGCTCGCAGACCTGTGGACCTGGAGACAGAGCAGAAACGCAGAGGAAAAGAACATTCAGCAGTGGAGCAGAGCTTTCTGTCAAGCCCTAAGAGCCCTTTTGAACATTACTCACTTGTACTTTATGAGAAAGCATGTAAAATTGTTGCAGTTTAAATGTCCTAGTTCCTTGACCATGCTGTAAATCTAGTGGACATCAACCATGGACATTAACCAAGTTACCCATAGAACAGTTATAAGTACAAAGAGTAACTTTTGGACATGTATCTTCCTTCCTTAATACTCTGCCTATAAACGCAGCCTCATCCACTGTATAAAACTGAAACAACTCTCGTGCTGAAATAATGCTCAAATCAAAATCCTTTAAGAGTTTTAAGATGAATGGCAGTTGAAAAGCTCCTAACTAAACTTGTATGAAAGGAAGCTGAATGTTGTGCTCCAACTGTGGCATATAACAAAGTGACACTGCACAAAAATGTCAAAGCTGGAAATAGCTAAAGAGGTTCAATTTAGAGAATGCAACATGTTCAGTTCCATATATTTTCTTTCACAATTTAAAAAGAAATATCAATGCTTTGCCATTATAGGATTTATTTAAAATCCTGACCCGTTTGCATACTTTGATTTGGATTTTTCTTCATTGGGAGCTCTGATCATAGCTGGTCTTTGACCAAATTTGTCTTAGTCTCCCAGAAGTACTGGCTAATACTATATATTAGCATATGAGGGTTGTTATTTTGGATTAGTGCTATGCAGATGTAACACAGATATACTACCCTGTATAGAATGTTGAGCAACCAATATAGTAGGTTCAGTGAAAGAGGGGCCATCTGGATCTCATTAAGATCCGAGCCTTATCTACACAGCACTGTCCTGAGAAACCCAAGCTCATCCACAAACGCGAAACAGTGTCACTCAGATATTCTGCTATGACCAGACATTCAGCTCCTGTGTTTCCTTCCACCATCTAGGTAACATGGTAACAGGAGGATCCAGTGTTGTCTGCTTTCCCAGGTATTCCTAGGGTTGTTCTCTTTTTGACCACACCCATTCAAGAATGTTCATAACAGGACAGCAAATCAGAACTCTTGAAATTTCGACAAAAGCAAAGACTAGTTTCAATTTGATGTGCACTGAGTTGACTGTCTGGTCCATGTATAAAGGTGGTGGTGAAGTTGAGTGGCTTACAGTAGAGAGAGCTGCACTCCAGACCTCCTGGGAGGTGTATCCGCTTGGCGGGCAGGGCACATCTCTGCTCACTGTGACCTGGGGGACATGGCACAGCAGTGGTGGGAGGGGGCAGTAGCTCAGTGCTGCAGAGTGGAGTCCAGAGCGAGCAGTGCACTGGATCACTGGCATGTTTGATATTTTGTGAAACAATTCTGTTTAAAGGAGACAAGTAACAATTAAATGTGAACATTTATGTGTGATTATTCGTGCCCTGCAGGTTAGCTCAACATCTGTTGGACAAGCCAGCTTCCTGGTTCTTCGGTGCATCTCAGCAGGGCATCATATCAGTCAATGAATAGCATTAATTATGATCAAACTCTGTCCATCTCTGAGCTTGCTCAAGGTCACACTATCAGAAAGCTGGCACTTTTGAGACTCTCCCTGAGTACGCCCACAGTACCTCCATGTAGTTCTCCTCACAGATGACCTCTCTGGCAGACCAGGGCAGGGCAAGCGAGCAGTTCTTGGCCACATGATATGCAGTCTCTTTGCCCAGGTGGTCAAGCAGGATTAAGTTGAACCTGAAGACGAAGAGCTTGTCGTTCTGCGGGCAGAGTTACAGAGTCAGGCGTTTATTCATCCTAACGATCTGGGCTCCCCTGTGAGAGAAGGTTGTCCCCCTGTCCCTCTGAATGTACCTGGTTCTCAGTGTGGCAGGAGAAGTAGGAGGCGCGGAAGGTTATGCAGCCGTCCATGGAGAACTGGCTGTACGTGTACCCACACATCGAAGCATATTCCTCATTGAGTGGGTGCGCACCAGTGGAATCTGAGGACAGCCAGGTACAGCATGGTGCCAGTTTTGGTGTGTGGAGACACATAGTCTCAAATTCCAGGTCTGATTGGGCTATACAGTTTATTAGCTTAGAAGAGGCCTCTCTCAGAGCTTAGACATCATCCCTTTAAACTGGTGGATATTCATTGCGGGGATTCTGGCCCAGCATGTTTCTGAGAGGCACAACACCGTAACGTGTATCATATGCCACCACTAAGGGATAGGGCGTCACATGCAATTACCAAAACGCCTACCTTACCTATGGCCTCGATGCGGTGCTCATGGCTTGGAGGAGCCTGGTTCATGGACACCCAGAAGTATCGATCCCGACACTCTGACACAATGCCTTCTGCTGTGGGAACAGGAAGGAAGGAATGGCCTGGGGCCCCCAGTTTGAAGCAGCATCTATAGTACTCCCAATATCTTAGGTTTCAAATTCACCTCTCCAACCTGTGTTTATAGTGTGCCTTCTTGCCTCTTTTGAAGCTGCATTGATATACTTTCTGAGTCAGTAAAGCACTCAGTGGCCCATTTTAACACATTAACTCTAATGTACACCAACTGCATTCAACATCCATTCTAATATGTGGAAGCCATGAGGTGCAAGTTTGGAAATGATTCTTCAAAAACACATACCTTTACATGCATCAGCATAATGCACACTGGCCAATAACACTGAACAAAGCAATGATACTCTGCAGATAGAAAGAGGAGTTAAATCAAAACACCCTCAGATTTACAGTTGACTGGTTGGAGTGCACTGTGAAATACCAGCCTGATCTCAAAACACCCAAACCACCATGATCTCTTCAGATGGCAGCCAGAGAAGCCGAAACCATAGCACTACACAGCCAAAATGGAAGCCAGCCCAGAAGAATCTCTGGCTTTAGATACAGCCATAAAAGACCAAACTGCCAGCTGGTGTTTTACAACAAACCGGTCACTTAGGAAAGAAATATGCCCGGTTCTGTTCAGGGAAGAGTCCATCTTGCTGCTGTGCTTCAGAATGCATATTTTTGGTAAGGTTTTTAGAGAAAAGAGAAGTTCCAGCTGGCATCTCAGTCCTGCTACTGAAATAATAAACCAGGTAGACATGCAATATGAAAAGAACAGTTCCCACAACCTTTACTGTGGAACCTTCTCTAGCCACACAGGTGGAAGTAAAATTGAACTCACCCTAAATAGAAACATGATGCTAAAGGCATCATTGGGACACAGACCACTAGCTGTACAAAATAATTTGGCCTGCTAGCAGAACAAAACTGGAAGGTAATGACAGCAAGCCAAGAAACACCTGTTCAATGACCACCTCTTTGCACTGCACTGAAAGAACTGTAGCCAGTTAACCAATCCCAGTCTTAATGGACTAATTAGAGACCACAGACAGCCATGGAAACTTTGACAAATAAGCTTCAATCTCAGTCTAAATCATTCATACTTTATACACTAGTATGTAGTTTTGACTTAAATGAATCAAAAATTTCATTATATTTATTTTAGTTTGTGAAAAAAATTTTTGATTCTCAGATATCTGAACTTTATCCCAACTGTGGTTTGATTACTGAATTAGAGCCGTGGAATGGATTAGACCTTGGATCACCTGTTGTCCCAGTTGCCAATCAACAGAAGAAACTGAACTGTGAGAGGCCCCCAGCCAGCATGACTGGAATTTTACATAAAATAGCTGTATTGTATACATACATTAAGACATTTCAGAGTCCCATGTAAATCTCAGTGATGTAAACACATCTTTAAAATGACATACTAGCATGTTTAAAACGATGCTAAATGCTTTCTCACCATACGAGTTTGCGTTCTACGCCTGCTGTTCAGAGCAACCAGCAGAGGGTAGCACAGTAGCAAAATTCAGTTTCTTGATACATTAAAGTACTAGTAGGCGATATCCAACGGTATTGGATTTTTTCCTTTACAATCAACAGGTGGCACAATTTTCCTGTTTTTCTTTCTGATATTTGATGTGATTAGGGACGGATGCCGCTGTCTCGTGAGTGTAGGGAAAAAATCTGAAATGTCTTGAAAGGTTAATGTAAAAATAAAATGACAAATTCATTGAATTTATATATTAATGTCATAATTAAAATTTTGCATTTGCACAGTTTATTTTACAAAGTTGTATTAAATAGTGCTACAATCTGTCACCTTGGCTATGTATATATCAAGCCATTTTAAAGAGATCCTGTATGATGTTAATGCCAAGACAATAACACCTTAAGTGAGCATTCTGTAGTGGAAAAAGATGCAGCTAATTTCAATTAATTCTTTTAGGGATGTGCCAGGAGATGTGATGATTTCACTGAATTGACCCAATTCAGTCTTCAAGCATCGCTTCATTGAAATGCACCTTAAACATGCGTCCTATGAACAAAATCTTCTTGTAATAGGCATAGAACTTTATAAAATCTACTAAAACTGAACTTAATGACAGATTACTTGAATGAGTTAACATGAAGTGCATATTGACTTATTGTTTGTCTGTGACGTGTTCTGTAAAGATCCCTGAACGACATCACGGTCACACATTGGGGCTGTTATTTTCCTCTCCCCGTGGTGACTCCGTTCTAATCTTTTTCTTATCCTTCAAGTTTGAATTGATGATGAAATTTGGGGGGAAGAAACATGATTTTTGTGATGTGTCAATTATGTAAGCCAACCATGTCTGTGATGCACACCGGCTGCATTTGTACTGGGGAACTTGCCTTGTTACCAGAAGGTTGCAGGTTTGATTCCCATCTGTGAGGTAGTTGCTTTGGTAAGTGGATAATGCACATGGATAACATGTAATGTAAGGTCAGTAACAGGGTCATGTGACTGCATTGGAGTCCTCACGCCCTTTCCTCTGTTCTGCTCTGCTCTTGCAGGTACAGGGAAGGCCCCAGTCCTGGGAAGCGGGTTCCTCACCAGCCTGGGAAAGGAGTCACGCGCTCAGACGCTGCAGAATGGTGAGCTCCCACTGCGGCCCGGGTCTGCAATTATGTAATTGGGTATGCAGAGGTTTACTTGCACGTGTGTGGCATGTGTTACCAATGTATTTGTTATGATATAGCCTATAAGTTGTACATATTGCTTTGTGCTTACCTGTAAATCTAGGCACACATTTATGATCTCAGAACTATGTTTAGCACTGACACTTGTCCATAGGTAGTTAGTGGTATCCTGTTTGTGCAGCTTTTCATGCCACTTGATTCACACTGGGCAAGTGGCTCTGGATAAGAACGTCTGCTAAATGACAATAATGTAATGTAACGTAATCTAATGTAATGTCTGGGTCCAGCCAGGCAATTGCATTTGCTGCAGAGCCTCAGGATACATTTCGAAAGGTCAAAGGTCAACATGAAAGCATGTAACTTATGCTGTGTGCGCATGCGCTCAGGCTGAAAGCAGAGTTCAATTCAGTCGGTGGCTTACAGGAAACACTGTTCATTGTAAATCTGTTTGTGCAGTGAGAGTCACACATATTTTCATGTAGACATGGTGAATTCTCTCAGATTATCTCTGGCAATTACCCACAATCTCACGCTCCCCGAAGAAGGGTGGGGGGCAGCCACCTGCATGTAGCTGGGGGCCCATGGACGCGTGCCAAATGGGGTGAGGTGGCGTGACCTGATAATCACTCATCATCGTCACCCCCTTGGCATGGGATGTGTGATTGCCCGAGCTGGAAGGAGGGGGGTGATCTCTCTAGCCATCTCTGGGAACGTGGCGGATGCTGAAGCATAACGGGGTACCATGGCAACAGGCCTCAGTCTCTTCGCTGTGAGTGCAAGAGGTGGGGCAGCACCCCCCTTTACCCCTTAAGGGCACAACACATATTACTCCTGTAATTGAGAAATCTCTCACTCCACCCTCACCATTTAACATATACATCTTATTCCAGGTCGTGAGTCATTTTCTATGCCTCTGAAGGAAACAGGTACTGGAAAATGAAATTCAGGGAAACATAAAGACACACCAAGCACACACAAAGAGCCTCACAAGCCTGAGTGATATATGCTTGGTTTGGCCAACCAATCACTTTACCTGTGTTTCATTTCCCATTTTTCCCCTAAGGGCCCAATTATAAAGGTCCTTTACAGATATTAAATTAAATTATTGTCATATAGCAGAGCAACTTACACTCGTACAGAGCAATTTACACAGGTTGCAGTTTTATCCCTTTATACAGCTGGATATTTACTGTAGGGGAAATTGTGGTTTAAGGACCATGCATAAGGACACAATAACAGTGTCTCTGTGGGGAACCGAACCAGCAACCTTTCAGGTACGAGCCCTGCTCCTCACCACTGCGCCACACTGCAGCCCTTGTCTGAGGCTCTGCAGATCCTTGTAATCCGAAGCGGGATTTAGAAGTACACCCTTCCCTGACAGCTCAGTGTCTCCCAACCATTGCTGGGGTGTGACCCCACAGACACTTCCATGCTGTTGAGCGCAGAGAGGTCACGAGGAGGGCCAGGCTGGGAATAGAACCCATAGCCTCATGGGGTCAGGGCGGGCATGTGAAAGAGGGTCAGAATGCATGAGCAATGCACAGCAACAACCCAGAAAATGCTCAAGATATTATAAATAATCCAACTCTTTCAATGCCACTTTTCCACACTTTCTCTCTGAATACCTTTATAAACAGTGGGTGTCTGCCTCAGAAAAGAACCCTAAGCACCTCCAGAAATGGTGTTTTCACTCATTTGCTGACTAACTGAGTGACCCATTCCTGCACGGTAATGGCAGTACCTTTCTTCTACTTCTACATGGCACAAAAAACACAAATGAAGTAAAGAGACCACTGCAAAGCTGTTCAGTTAGGGCTGCCGAGCCCAGGTGGGACATATGCTCAAAGTCACAGAACTCTCCCTTGCAGCTCCAGCAGTTAGCATCCGTGAATCCACATGGTATGGTTACATCTGGGCGGCCTGATAATCCACCGGCACTGCTAAAATCACAGCAGGATTAACCACGTCCCTCCGTTTGTAATGAAATAACCGCACTGTCGGTCTCAGAATCAGAGGATTATGCTCTCAAAAGCGTTTTTTGTGAGGGGGGTATTTTTGGTGTTCCTGTGCCATCACAGCCAGACCCCTCTCCGCAAGCCTGCTCTGAACTGGGACAGGGGATTTCAGTCCAACCATGCTTGTGCTTTGGCTTCGACTTCGAACAACCAATTTAAGACAGCGTTGCAGCTGGGTGACTGAAGGTCACTGAAGGTGACTGAAGTGGCCCCATACTCCAGTCACTCTGATCTGACTCAGTTTTCAGCTCAACTCTTCTCCATGCTCTGTGTTGCCCCTGGCTCTTGCTCTCAGCACACAGTCCGATCGCCTTGAACCCACTCACCCCCTTATGCGCTCATCTGAGGAGCTTATCGTCTGTTGCAATGAGCTTTCAGTAGACTACACACCCGGGACCGCTTTCTGGCAGTGAGAACGGAGGTTTCCTGAAAGCCAGCTGCTAATGACAACACAAAAAACAGAAAACTCTGTCAAAATGTTGACATTTGAAGCAACACAATGTCACGCACATCATGATTTCTCTTGTGTCTGCCTGTATATATGCAATTTCAGCTGTTCATTGAGAGATGTTTAATATACAGAGAAAGAAGAAGGGAGATTTGACGGGGTATTACATTTTTAAAAGAGATAATTAGTGGACTACAGAAGGTATTTCAAGACTTGTTTTGTCAGGAGAACAACAGGACATAAGTGGAAGTTGGCTAAGGGTAAATTTCACACTGATATTTTTTCTATTTTTCTATTTTTTTAATATTTTTTCACTCATTTGTATTTTTTCAGTTATAAATGCATGGAGTAGCTTGCCATGACTTGTAGTGGAAGTGTTGAAGACCAGGCATGAGACAGACCTAATTTAGACTAGGATACACTAGACTAAAGACTAAAACATGTCTAAACTATACTAGACAAAATTGAGAGTAGCTGGGCTGAGCGGTCTGTTCTTGTCATTAAACCTCTTATGTCCTTATGCTCTTGTATGTGTGCAATGAATTATAGCAGAGAGGCAAGAGGAGTGGGGTGGGATTTGTCTATGTGAAGGCCGCAGAACTTCTGTTCCCATGGGGGACTACCAGCTGTCTGTCCCTTCAGCCAATCAGGGCTCAGTCTGACGGGCCTCTCAGACCGTGTCAGAGCACAAAAAGTTCCCATGTCCTCACCACTGCTGGGAGTGGGGCTCACAGACACCTGTGGGTGAAGTCATCTGTGTGTGTGTGTGTGTGTGTGTGTGTGCGTACGCGTGTGTGCGTCACCAGGGAAACGGCAGATCCACAATCTGGGAAACCAGCTGCAGTTGAACCAGCACTGCCTGGACACTGCCTTCAACTTCTTCAAGATGGCGGTGAGCAAGCACCTGACACGGGGGAGGAAGATGGCCCATGTGATCGCCGCCTGCCTGTACCTGGTGTGCCGGACGGAGGGCACCCCCCGTATCCTTCCACCTTCCCCCGCTGCTGGCGGAGTGACACCAGTTCCCCCCCACTGCAGCTAACACGAGCCATGTGCGTATGGCATACTCTTTTCAGAAGTTTCCCTTGTAGAAGAGCTTACATAATAGATTATATAGATATTGTAATAATTTCAACATTTTCACAACTTCTTAGTATATGAAAGAAACAATGCAATAGTGGTATGTACAGAATCATACAGAATCATTCAGTCTCATACAAAATCATTTGGTCTCATATAGAATCATTTAGTCTCACACAGAATCATTCATTCTCATACAGAATCATCACTTTGATCCAGAAGTCTAACTGAATGACTTTTCTCACTATTTAGAGGTAGGGAGAGAACTGAGGGCAGTGTTTTCTTGTCTCCCACGCCAGGCCCATGCCACCTTACCTAACACTGCAGACAGGGAGAGTGCAGCTCTGCCACAGTAAAGGCTAACGGCTGTCTGAGGACAAACCCAGGCTCACTAATGCCCTCTCATAGTCTCTCAAAGTATTTTTAATACCCATTGTCTGCAGCCTCTGGAGACCATGGGATTAACCCCTCCATCTCGGAGGTGGCGGTAATCTTTTTGTGTGATGCTGTAAAGGGGTACAGTCCCAAAATTGGGTGATGGGCTCTGTCACCATAACGACTGACAGACAAGGTGGGTTGTGCTCCAGAAGAGGGTGGGATGAAAAGGGCAACTGGCCACACAGCAGTTCTGTAGTAGATACTGCTACTGTAATAATACAAGCTTGAGTCTGGTGTAGAACGTAAGGGTTCTTATTGGCTGTGACTGGAGGAAGAAATAGTGAGTGGCCCTCACTGTTTGGCTATTTCCCTGATGGACAGACTGAGTGAACAGCCAGTGTTTTAGGAGCTGCTGTGTCGCATTTACTGCTATATCACCACTAGGCCAGTTAACGCTTACAGGAGAACACGCTTCTTGTCCTGTAAGGACGTGTACAGCAATTTCCTCTCCAACACTGACAGTGGAATACGTGCAAAGGCAGTGCTTGTGATCAACACCTCTGCTTGTTTCGATTGGCCTGAGGGCCCCCCCAAGGCTGTTCCTGTGGAGACAGTTGCAAGCATCAGTGTATGTGTGTGTGTGGGTCTCGAGTCACTGCGGGTCTCGAGTCACTGTGCAGATACCCAAGGTAACCTACAGGGACCCTCAGAAAACCCTGCACACAAACACCAGCCTCCCCCTGAATCAGCATAGTCAAGTAGCTCCACCCTGATGGAAGAAAAAATAAACCTTGGAAATATGTATTTAAGCAAGTCTCATAAGACACATATTAGAAAATATATGCTATTGCCACTTTTATTTATGCAGTTCATGCATGTGCATTCTGAGGAAGTGCTGTAAGCTGCAAAAAATATTTTGAAATATTGGGTAATGCTGCATCTGAAAATGGTCATTGATATAATAGTTAATTTTTCCATATTTTCTGATATGTAATACAATTGTAATCCTATACGTTTTAGATTTCATATTTTGTCATGTGTAAGTATTACCTTTTGAAAATGGCACACAAAGGTCTAATTCTAGCTCTACAAATGGGGGGGGGGTGCTTGTTATCTTATGCTGGATAGGGTGGATTGGTGGATCCCACAGACTGCATGCGCTCAGGAGTTGGAATGAGGTTATGCACTTAACGAGATTATGCAAATAACAGGAGTAAGTAATGCTAGTGGGATTAAAATGGGACCAGATGCATACTATGCAATAAAACAGTGTGCTCTTATGTGATATGTAGTTGTAGGGAGCTGTAAGTGTAACCTTCAGGTGCTGTTTTTGCCCCTAACTAGCCCACAGACATGCTCCTGGACCTGAGCGATCTCTTACAGGTAGGTTATCCTCAGCCTCACTTTACAGGCCTTACAACACATCAGGTACCAACTGTGCTCTGAACTGAGATAACATATGCAGAAAGAGCAGTCAGTGGTAGCAGGCATTTCACCTACTCAAGCATACACATGGCAGGAGATTCATTACAAGAGGAAGAGGTGGGAAAATGCGCCTTCCTGTGGCCTTCGCATTCTTATCTCAGATATGCCTATAGTTGTCACTAAACGTATGTACTGTAGGGCTGGCTGAGCAAAGCAGGCCTGATAGACTTCTGATGAATGAGGCTAGGTTAGGCCATGCAGTACAAGGTTAACCGTTTTGATGTTAAAGTATGTAGCTAAAGTATGAATACTAGGCCTTTACATTCATTAAAAATTTTAGGATTGGGGTAGGCAAGGTGTTCACTTCGAGCTCAGGCTGTGCCCTACAGCCTGGGGTAGAAATCAGCTGTGGCATTTGTCCACAATGACCAGGATCCCAGAGCAGCAGAACTGGCTTGTTTCCATTAGAGATAGGTGTGGGTGTGGTTTTCTTGTCTCACTGCTCTCATGTACCCTGTAATTTGTCAGGCACCTGCATGTTGCTCCGATGACATCAGTGGAATAGCATCCATCCTCCAATCAGGACCCACTGCAGGGCACTGTGAAATTTGTAGTATGAGTGGGAGACGACTTCCCATTTATGTATCAGATTCAATTCGTCAAATGAATCATCATTTACATGAATCAAATGAATGAAATGTATCTAATAGCTTATTAATTGTTTAAATTAATTTAAGTTAGAAGAAAAACCAGTAGATCCTCTCATACCAGGATTGCCCTGCCTCCTGACTTACGAACAAAGTCACTGCCAGTCGGTTAGTTGGCGCAGAGGTTAATGAGCTTGGCCCGCCACATTAACGCCACAGGTTCAATTCCTGGGTGAGGCACTGCAGTCATGCACACTCGAGCTCCGGTAAACACCCAGCTGTGTAAATGGGCAATGTGCGAAAACGCGGGCCGCTAAGCTAATAAATAATGTAGGAAAAACACATCAATTATTCAGAGTGGAGTCAGAGCAGATCAGTCATCTGCCATTTTTAAATGGGGCATTTCTGCAAAGCCAGAGGGTTGCCGTGGCAAACAGCTCAAAGGATAATGGATTTTCTTCCTGCACCTCCAAGAACGTCAGGTGTGAACTTTCTGGCTCTTTCCTAACTGAAAGGGACATTACAAATCAACCTCTCTCAGGGAGGCTGTGAATGATGTTTCACTCATCCATGTTGCCTCCTACACCCCTCAAAGTGGCTCTGAGGTCTGCCTATCACATCACTGATGATGACATTATCTGTGACCAAGGATTCAACAATGCAGGTGGCACAGTAGCCAAGATGTGTGACCTCATCACTAATAATACATCAGTGACATCACCAGGAGTGTTCTTGCATTTTATTTGCTTATTTGCCCGAAGGTTTGGCAAATAAAATGCAAGATCAAATTTTATTCTCATCTGTTAGGGTGATGAAAGAAATGGTGCAAACTCCTAATGGGTATAAAAAATGTAAAAACACCTGCAATGGTTCAGTATTCTGATATACTGTGTGAGCGGAACAGCATTCATGGCTGCTTTGTCCTTCCCCACTTTTAAGACAAAACCGTTGACACATTACAAATGCAATCTGTTTTCAAAACCACTGTTACACTTTATACTGTGCCAATAGCCAATGTGAAGACAGTTATGAGGACACAAAGTTAGGACTGCCACAATGCACTTGTTGTGCACTTGTGTGTACTTTCTTTCTGCATAATTGACCACAGGAACACAGGCACTGTCACAGGCACAGCTCGTGCGGGGCTTATTTTTGCACTCCCAGCTGTCCTTAACCACACCCCTTCCTATCCATTGGTGAGGGTTTGGACACTAGCCAAGACTGTTAATTTCCCAAAAACCTGACCATGCCTCTTGTGATAATCATACTCCAGACTGAGATATATACACAAAGGCTGGGCAATCAGAGGCAGCAGGTGTTTCACCCATCGAATTAGCATGCAGTAGGCTACACGAGGGAGAAGTGGATCACAGAAATGGTTGCAATTAGAATTGTGCACATTTATCTTAGATGAGGGCACACTTTTCACCATATACATGTAAAGGTGTCTGAATGAAGCAGGTCTGACACAGCTGGGTATTCATAATATCCCCTACCACTGGCAGGGTGGCTGGCTGGAATCCTCTAACCACCCCTGGGTCAAAGACCTCATTCCTGACCTGGACCTGCTAAATCGGCAGATGGAGATACAGGCCTGGGCAACACCGCTCTGCTGAGGTCAGAGCCCCCCCCCCCAAGGCCACCCTCACCCTAAGGTGACACCAGGTCTTAGCACAGAAGACTAGCCAGCCCCCTCTCAATTTGAAAAATAACAACTCTGTCCTGAAGCACTGGGCACCCTTATTCACAGTGGAGCTGCACAGAACTGCATGCCTCCATGGCAACGGGTCCTTTTTTCTCACCTGTAGTACCATTAAACTCCCTCTTCCTCCTCTCCACAGGTGAATGTCTACATTCTGGGCAGAACCTTCCTCCTATTGGCCAGAGAGCTGTGCATCAATGCCCCAGCAATAGGTAATTCCACCCACATGCCCCATGTGTTTTTTCTGACACAACTATTCACAATTACACTGACAAGGCTGACTGGGAGGGGGTGACACACATGGTGTAACATGACATTTTCTTCAGCTCACTGAAACACTGACCAAGGAGGGAAGAGAAAGTAAAACAGGAACACCAAGTTTGTTGAGAGGAAGCAAACAATTTGGAGTCAGAGAAAATTAAATTGCACTCATCTGTGCTGAAGCGCAGTTCCCATACGTGTACCTAGAGGGTGCTCCAACACTGATTTCAAACTGTTATTTACTTTTTTTAAGCTTGTCTGAGTAAGCTGCTCTTTCTGCTCTGGAGAGGGTAAACATCGGCTGGGCTGTTTTTCTAACCATGTGGGTTTAAGATAAGGCCTTATAAATGTCAGCTGGCTGCACCCTTGGGGACAGTTGCCCCGTTTAATTTCCTCATTGACTGCCTCTGCTGAACTGTATTGCGTCTCCATCTCCGTTTACTATCGGGCCCTCATTCGGCCAGCTGCTGCTGCCACCCCTTAAACAGCTCTGCTCACTCACTCTTTTGATGCATAAATGATCTGAGGCTCCCCACGTTCAAACGCAGATCTGTAACTGGCTCAACTGCTCTGCTGTCAGGGACCCAGAGCCCCCCACACCGTCGGAGCACGTGCTGGTGTGTTTCATCCTCCCTCGGCTTCAGCGGCCGAGACCACAGGAATAACAGGCGCTGACAACTGGGAGTTTAGTCACATAAAATCTTCTCTTTTATATGGTTAGCGGCTCACTAGCCGTGCTCCAACACAGGACATCTCATTCGTCAGTCAACTTAGAGCTGTGAACACACCGGTGTCAGTTATGTACAAAACACACAAAGCACTAATGGGAGCCACCCACTGGAAGTGCAATACAACCTTTTCAGTACACAGAGCCACATGCTGCAGTGTCAGTATTAATTAATCTGTTTGCTTGTTTGTTTTCTTAAATAAATAAAATTACAGAACATTCCTTTGCCTTTAAGTCTGAAAAATAGAGTCTAAGTCTAAGAGTCATTTTTCTAAGAACAGAGTTTTTAGAAAACTTGGCAGTTTTTCATTGTCATAGTCCTCTCCACTGCTGCTTCATTAGCAAAGCAAGATCTTTGTTTGGACTCTACCATGTGTGCTAGCAGCAGGGTAAGACAGAGATTGTCGATAGGGCTCAGGCGTAGAAGACCAGCTCAGGGATCTGCCCCCCCTGCACCCCGGTGCCATTGGTGCTGTCCGAGGAGCACTGGAACTGGAAGGTGACCTTCCCGCACTGCACCTCAGTCATGCCCTCCTGGCCGAAGTAGCTGAGCTCATTCCCATCCAGCACAGCGCTGACCGTGTAGAAGGTGTCTTGCTCCACCTGCACTGGGTGCTCGAACCACACGGAGAAAGTGCTGCTGGAGCCGTCCGACACGAATTTGGTGAGGTTCTGCGCTAGTGTGGCGCCCTGCCGCTTGAGCTCAATGCGCACGGTGTACTCGGCCTTGCCCCCGCTGGAGCCGTACAAGCCGAGGCCGGCGATGAAGACCCGGCGGTCCACGGCGAACTGGATGCTGTCACAGCGGCCACGGTAGCGCCACTGGTTGCTGCGGTAGGCCGAGGACTGGAAGCGGTGGCAGCGCTGTGGTGCCAGGCCCGTCCGCCGCACCAGTGGGAAGTCCAGCTGTGGCTTGTTGGCCGCCGTGTACCACAGGAAGATCTCGCGCGTCTCCTCCAGTGTCAGCACGTCGGACTGCGCTGCACCATCAGCAAACTCCTCCAGCGTCATGGCAGGGATGCGCACCAAGTAGAGTGCCTTGCCCAGGACACTACGTTTGTTGCGAGCTGTCGGGCCCAGGCCCCGCCTCTTGCACTCAGCCGCCGCCCAGGCCAGGACAGCCTCGAAGACCACTGCCTCCTTGATGTTGAGCGTCTCGCGTGCCAGGATGATCTCCAGCGTGGGCCGGTCGATCTCACAGAAGCCCTCGGAGCGCAGTGCCAGCTCAGCCTGGGCGTCGATGACCTCCCAGCAGCGCTGCGTCAGCTCGGGCTCCTCAAACAGCCGGCTCTGGGACAGCAGCACGCAGGCATTCTTAGCCTCCAGGCTGGTCTCCAGGAAGTTAACGCAAGCCTTGGCTAGGGCTGGCACAATGTACTTCTTAGCGGCATACAGAGTGGCCAGCACCGTGTCCGCTTCCAATTCAATCTCATCGCTGTAAAGGTACCTGAGGCGCAACAAGAGGAGACAAAAGAGTGAGCTTTAAAGAAAAAAAACAACTGAACATGCACATGGGTTGAGACTACTTTGACATTTATGCCCACCAGTGGTCAAACGCTGTTACCACAGGATTCACACAGCAAGCACATGAGGGATGCAACACTGTTTGCAGAACTGTCTCAGCTTTAATATTGTAACTGTTCAGTGATCACAGTGGCATGACAAAGCGTGACAGAAGACTTACTTCAACAGAATTAAGAATGCAGCAGGTTCTACATCTGGGATATGAATCTCCGAATCTCCCTCTGCAAGATCACCGTAAAACATGGCAGCAAAAACTGAACTTCCCACCGCCAGTACATACTGAAAACAGAAGAGGAGTTATGTCAGCTCACCAGTGCTGAGCATATTAACAACGGCTTCAAACGCAAGCGGAAGGTAGAGCTCACCTTATGCGCAGGCACTCTCTGCGATTCGCCAGGAGGGCCCACTATAAAGTGAACGTCGGCCATGAGTTCGTTGTTAAACATTAAGGCATTCCTAGAAACAAATCAAGTTACAACAGTTACTTTTCTGCTGGTACCAAGTCAGGTTACGATGCTTATTAAAGTTGCCTGAATCAAGGTGCATTGAGGTGCGCCAGCATCCTACAACATCCCGTGAATTGCGCACAGGAAAAAAACAATGATAGCGAGTTGTTTTCTAACCGTCTCCTCAATGAGCGTTTACCTCTCCCGCAGTGTCGGGTGAGAATTCTGCCAGCTGGTCGACTCGACGTTGTTGTTGTTAATATTCTGCTGTGTGGTGGTAGCGGTCGCAGCAGTAACCGTCTGGGTGACGTGGACGATGCCCTTCTTGCTAGCGGCCGTCACTACAATGCCGTTGCTGTGCGGGATATTGGTCTGTGTGCTAGCAGGGTACAGTTCTGCAGCCATGTTCTTTTCCAAGGACAAAGTCACGATCTCATAGCATACTGGCAGCCTGCCTGGGTGTCTCCCACTCTTTTTAGCTTTTTTCAAGTTCTCTGGAAGTAAGAGGAAAAAAGTCAAACACCTCATGATCCGGCCATACAGACAATCTGCAGCTACTGGCATCAGCAAGTGAAACGACCAAGCTGCCAGACAGGAGAAGCGTTAGGGCTGACGGCACGTTTAATATCACAATCCCAGGTAATGCAACTCCAGGTTTGGAAACGACTGCGCTTCCCGTTATATAACGTCTCGTGCGCATTGACAGGCAAACAGCAGCAGCTTCCCACGGCGGAATGCGTCTAGCAACCCTGGAAGAATTTAAACAGCAACATCGAGGTTATCCGTCTGGCGGAATTATTCCAGCTTCAAATCGGATAGTTTTTTCCTCTTTTTCATCGCATCCCGTTTGCAAAGACAGGCGTACTTCCGTGCAAAATTTCCATACTAGAACCGGTGTCTCTCAAAAACGTAGACGAAGCCATAACGGTGGAGCATAAACGACATATGACACAGCCTTTTATTCGTCCTGACTAGTTATGTGACTGTGCTGCAGGTTTTAGTGGATAACGCTAAATTAAAAGTGCCATCCTGCGAATGCGGCTGATACAGCGAACAACGTGTACCCTCCTCTATGGGTCTGCGGTAGTACTGTATTTTTGTGTAACAACAGAGCACGCCCACATCTCTGTGAACCAATCACATGCCGCTGGCATCAGCGACCTGGAGGCGCCTCCCCTAGCTTGGCCCTCCTCCTCTTCGCCTAAATCTTAACGTAACACAACAAACCTTTGCAGGGCTGGTACCAGTACGCGTCTACAGCCTCTGGTAAAAAGAATTAAAAGCATTGTTTCCACTGCCCTTAATCCCTGCACAACGACAGGGATTTGGGATGTCCAGTTGGCTACAAAAACACCACACACACTTCCACGAAAACGTATCATACTCGCTTTGCTTTCTGAGCAACGACCAGAAGTTTATTTCAATTGATAGTTAGGATTCAAAACATAATCACGGAATAAAGCAACCGAGTTATTATCTAAATACAGTGCTGTACTAAGCAATCTGCGAGTCACTTCAATTAACAATAAACATACATTCTCCCATGTACTTTACTGTTTAGTAAGTGGATAGCCGAATTACCTCGATGTGCGGAGGCCGATTGTAATTAGTGAGCTGGGTTCTTGGAGAAAGCAACGACGTAAATATGCACGAGGAAGACAGCTGTTGAAAAAATATGTTCATTAAATGTCGCAAATACGTTTGTATGAACCTCCGCGTTTTTAAAACACCCACAGAATGCTGTATTTATTTGCCAAATTAGTGAATAAACGAGAACGAAGCACATAATAGTTGATCACATCCCGCGTAGCTAGATCGCTTTGCTACTAAGCAGCTGTACAGTCGAACTAATTTCAATCATGCCGATTTTTTCAACGTGATTCTAAGTAGATGGTCACTCTAAGGTAGCAGATTACGTAAATTGTTACCTTATTAAATGTAGGGGTGTCCAGTAAACTGAAAAAAGCCGTCAAGTTTGGTCTCGTCGCGTCATCGGAGCCAGAAGCCATATTAAATCCAGAGAAGGGAATGAGAGAGGGGGTTGGGCTAAAGTGTCCTGTTTCAGACCGGTCTCCTGGTTTTCCAATAGAGGGCTCCGTTGCTTTGGAGGCTGTGGACAACCCGCGACAAGCCGTTCAACGTCACTGCTCCTGCAGTCAGTCAGACGTGTTTTACTATCACTCTGATAATTATCTATAGCGAAGCATGTGGCTAAACGTTAATTTCCACGATATTAGCGACAGGAGCCGTAACGGTGATATCCGGTGATAACCTGTGACGGTGGCAGGCTGCGCGTAAACTGGACTGCATTTCAGTAAGACCATCAGTTAAAACCACTGCCGCTGGTAACTGTGCGTATCATTGTGTGTGCCATGGAATCCCTTTCGTAATACCTGATGCCCTCTTTCCAAAGACAGTTATTTTTACGTTTCATTCCATACAGGGACTGATACTTTCCTTCAGTCTGTACAAGGTGAAATGATGCAGGTCTATTTGAGAGCTGGACTGGATGTACAATGCGGGCACCCCATCGCTATATGTTCTGGCTTGTTCCCAGGTTGTAATAGTAGCACAACAGTTCTTGATCTTGTATTTTTGTCACAGATTATGATCTTAATTGCTGATCACATTTGGTTGATTCCGAGGAGATGATGTGCAGGCTCATTGGTCATTGTTTCAGGCTCATTGATTCATCATGTTTGTTGAGCTCATTGTGCAAGCCATTCCAGATGTGATTAGATCAGTGCATCTGTTCAACACTGACACCAAAAAAATTGATCCTTAGGACACCTCATTGTAAAATTCAAGGTAACTCTGGAAAAAGCAGAAATTAGCAGATCACTTTTCGCAGTTCATTTATGTTTTTTTCCTTTCACCTAATGCAAATGTGAAATCCAGGCCGCAAGATCATCTTGAACATAAGTGTGTCATTGAACCTTTGAGGAAGGGCTGACACGTGCATCTGAAGCAGGGCTCTATACAACGTACAGTGGTAAATGTAGGTAGCCAGAGCACAATATGGTGAGCTATTTACACCATAATTAGGCACACTAATGGGACATTTTGCTTCATAAATGAACAATTTAGAAGTAGCAGCATTGAGTACTGTCAGGCAGTCCTCTGCTGGATCATTTTTGTCTCTTGCTTAGAGACAAAATGCCAGTGGGTGAATGCCAGTTTAAATCTTCTGAACCAGTGGCCAGTAAAAACAAACCCTTCTCAACAAACAAGAAACAGAATTTGTGTGCTAGCCATTTTCACACAAAACGTGGGTTGCAACCAGAGTAAGAGCACCAGCAAAACAGATAGACACAGTTCTACCATGATGTGTGCTCATCCACAATGCTGGGTTTCCACTGAAACTATCTATTATAATTACATTTGCATTTATTCATTTGGCAGGCACTTTTATCCAAAGCAACTTACATAGGTTACAGCTCTTTACAATGTTATCCATTTATACAGCTGGATATTTACTGAGGCAGTTGTGGGTTAAGTACCTTGCCCAAGGGTACAGCAGCAGTGTCAGAGGGGGGATCGAACCTGCACCCTTTTGGTTACAAGTCCTGCTCCTTAACCACTGTGCTACACTGCCACCTGTTTAATGCAAGTAAGGTGCTTTTTGACAGCTTTTTCTTTCATACCACTGTATTTACCTTGTTATTGTAAACCACGTATACTTAAAGTTTGAATGGTCAAACTCAAATTCTGCAACATAGTTTTAATTCCACCCAATTCCAGCCATGACTCAACTGGTGCATGTAGTGAGGGTAGCCCATACATCTTCATCGACTGAATGTATTCCCAGAAATACTCAGCAATATAATGCTTCATGAGACACAAATGGTCTTAAGACACAAATGGTCTTAAGGTTAAAATTTTAAAGAAATGTAAATTAGATTAGATCATTTGGCTTTTACTTAATACATAATAACAATGGGAGTTCAGCTTTGAACACTCCGCAAGCGCACCTGATGCCAGAACATTGTCTGGCTCGTTAAATCATCTCTAGTTCCAGGTCACGTTCGCTTCTGAACGTCAGCAGTTGTCTTCAGGTTCACAGTTTAACACCAAGGTCCAATTCTCATCCCAGTCTGTTCAGGGGCGTGTTTGACAGACGGATGTGGTCTGCGTGACCTGTGACATCGACTACCATAGTTACTCGCTAATCCTCCGAAAATGTTTTTAGGTTGTGATGTCACATGGTTGCTCATATTTTCCTATGGTGGGCATATATGATGATATTAACCGAAATAATCAGTCTTTCTTTAAGGGAAGGAGCAGTCAATGGAGGAGTCACACACAATGCAGAGCATTAGCATTTTGCTTTTGCATTTTCCGTTATCATCCCCTGTGCTGTTTAGGGGCAAGTGGCCTTGAATTCAGTCAGTTCAACAAATGAACTGAAATTCATTTCATCTATTGAAAGATTTTCATAGGAAATGATGGGTGATTTTTAACTCATGAACTGAATTTCATTTGGTTTCCTAAATTGACTGAATTGAAATGTAATTGAAATGTAATTGACCCTGCCTCACCTCCTGTTCCCCTGGCTCCCCTTGCTCTGGCTGACACCCCCCACCCCCCAGATCCCTGTCTCTACATCCCCCGCTTCGCACACATGCTGGAGTTCGGGGAGAAGAACCACGAGGTCTCCATGACTGCGCTGCGGCTGCTGCAGCGGATGAAGAGGGACTGGATGCACACGGGCCGCCGACCCTCTGGCCTCTGCGGGGCAGGTACGTTGCCACAGAGACGGGGGTGGATCCAGAGGCAGGGTCCTCGCTCCCACAAACAAACTTAATCATCAACCTCTTTTCCCAGACCTAGAAGGATCTCAATTTGGCGAGCAGAGGACATTGCCTTAAAATGAGCTATTTGATAATGGATTAGGAATGAGAGGCGTTTCTTGACTTGCCTCTGTCTCACACTTTAGCGGCCATTGGTAACATTGGCGGGGTTGAGGCGTGAGCTGTGTGTAGATATCCCAGCTCCAGGGTAGAGGAGGAAGAATCATTGCAGTCATTTTTCACTGACCCACACCTGCAGTTAATGCAGCTCTGCTCACAAACCCTAAAAAGCCTGTTAGTGTTAGAACATTCTCAGTCGAATTTGATGCCAAGATGGAAGTTGGAGTTTTGTTTGAATCTCTGGTAGCTGAACAAAGCTCATTTCTGGAGTGTGTTGGTAGAGTTAGAGGAGGGTTTGTGGGCAATTATTGGCTGCAATTTGATGGGGGGAGTCTCCATGCTCCATTGCGCGGTTGGCAGGGCGCCCTTGTACCAGGATTAGAATGACAGACTTCCTGAGAGAGCGGCTTGACCCCCCTGGCTCAGATTTCCGTTATATCCACCGCCACAATATCTGAATAATTAATAATTCATCATTAATCTCTTAAAGACCTTCATAGAGGAAAAGGGGAAAGTTACACCGGGTGACTCAATTATGAAGTGGAAATTTTTGGTCAAAATCACAGGAAGGGTGTGTCATAAGCTAACCTCCCCACCGTCCCAGGGGCTTGCTAAACCCAAATCCAGTGATAGGGCATATCCATTGCTGGAGAGGTGCTGGCATTAAGGAGTCAGGCCAGAGAACAGGGACAACTTGTAGTGCTGTTGCATAACTCTGCCAAGGAGCTTACTGATCATTTTTTAAATGTCTCAATATAGTAAAGAGACAGAGAAAGAAACTAGTGCAGGTACATAAAAAGATGAACTGTTCTGCCAATAGTGAAGTGCAGGTATGTGCAACAAGCAATTAATCATAAATTTTGACAATATTTTTTTTGACAACTCAAAAATGTTTAACTGATCATATTTATGTAGTATAAGGCTTGCATTCCATTCAGTTTGTTGTGTGGCAAGGGCGTTGTCCCGCTTTACAGTCAAAGTACAAGCTAAAGTAATGCTCTTGCCTTATTTTTTCTATGCATTATTAATGTCTCACTCAACACTCAACAGTAACATGGGTAAGGAGATAATCACTAATTACTAATTGACTCATATTGTACCATACACAGTTTTCAACACCAAACCCATTATGATTAAGGTGAAGCTTCCAATGGAAAGCTATGCTTTGTACCCACAGAGACAACCAGGATATGTTGGTGCTCATCTAGTATGCAAAAGAGCACATTTGTTGGATGTTGCATTATGAGGTGCTTGTGGTCGTTACTGTGAAGCGTCCCACAATGAGCTGTTCTCTCCTGATTGTTCCCCCCCCAGCCCTGCTGGTGGCTGCCCGCATGCATGATTTCCGTCGCACGGTGAAGGATGTCATCGGAGTGGTGAAGGTGTGCGAGGCCACGCTGAGGAAGAGGTGAGTACCACATGATGGCAGGGTAGAGGGAGGGGCTTGAACACACAGCCCACCCAGATGACTCTCTACACCATCCTCTTTGGTCATGTAAGAAATTTACACCAGAGTGAAGTCAAAACATTAATCAGTATCACCTCCGTTAGTTGAAGGTGGTCTGCGACGGTGAATTTCAAGCCAGCCTGCTGCACAGAGCTCTGCAGGTTTACAGATCATAGAATCATCTGACTGGCCAGTCCCATTCATTCTACCCCCTTCAGCCAATCCACATATTGCGATCAGGAATTCTGAGCAGCATGACACTGTGAAATACAACATGTCGGTCTGGGCTGTTTGCCCCAGAGCGGGAACACTCTCCAACCAGCTGGGGCAGCCAGTTGGGCATCTTGGTGGGCTCATAATCAGCAGCCCCTCTTGGTTCTGTGGATGTTAAACTAGTGCCACTCTGGGGATATGCCCCCTCCCCCCAAGTCAGCGGGTTTTGTTTCAGCACATCTCGGCTACCAGAGCGCAGCCCACAGCCGCCTGTCTCAGCGAGAGAGAAAGTGTCCTTCGGTGACATTTCCGGGAACCACAGCTGGGTGTGTCACAAATGATTCGCACAGAGGCGAAGGGTTCGACACAGGAAGGCACTGCGTTTAGGTCATATCATGTTTCGACCTGTTGACGTCCCCTCAGGGTGACAAATGGGCAGCATTGCAATAAATGAGAAGTTTAGGACAAATGCACTTCCTTTTCTAACACCTGCTGTACAGATTGAAATGAAGCTTTGATACCTCCCTGTTGTCCCCTGACACGTAGCGCAGTACCTACACTGATCTGTCTGAGAGTTCATCAGTCCCCATGGGAAGCATAAGTAGTTTCGCCTCAGTATGGTCTGAAGATAAATAGTTACAGGCACTATTGCCATTGCCAAGTCCCCTATGTGTGATAATGATTAAACTCCCTCATCTTTTGTGTCTGCCTCTCCTGAAAAGGTGACATGATATAAGCTGAAATCACTGCTTGCTTGCTTTGAGTGTGGCCACCGGCATGCAGCGGTACTAAGAGTTAAGAAATTACTTTTGAGTAGAAAAATATGCGATTTTACATATAAGTTTCATGAACTCTGGCACAGCGATTTACTATATACGCCATCTGTCAGGAGACAGTGACCACCCCCTGACCCCTCCCCCCTGTGTGGTTCTTGGGCAGGCTGACAGAATTTGAGGACACGCCTACTAGTCAGCTGACCATTGACGAGTTCATGAAGGTGGACCTGGAGCAAGAGTGCGATCCGCCCGCTTTCACCGCCGGTCAGAAGAAGCTGAGGCTTCAGCAGGTGAGTGACCGCAATTAGAGCGTTAAAGGACCACACTGATTTCATCCAATCATATCCCCTTTCCACCAATGCGAACTAGGTGCTAGTTCTGGGCTGGTGCTAGTGCTGGTTCGGAGTTGGTTCAGTTTGCGGTTTGCTTTTCTACGGGCTAGAGAGCCACCATAGAGTCACATCATTACGTCACTGTATATGTCTGTATATGTCTCCGCTTAAACAACAACAGAAAAAACAAAAGAACAGTACTTTAAAAAAGAAACACTACACTTCATATAATGTTAGCCTTTTGAGAAGCCAAATGTTAAGTGATGTTGGTAGGTGAGTCAATGGCAATGTTAGAAAGTAACATGCTAACCTTAGCTACTGTTACCAAGATTACGTTAGCTGGCTAGCTAGCCGTTGGTCAGGTAACATTACCCAAGCAAGCATAGCTACTAATTTCTCACATCAATGTTACGAACATCGAACGTAACATTGATGTGAGAAATTAGTAGCTATGCTTGCTTGGATAATATTAGCTGACCAACAGCTAGCTAGCTAGCCCGTAACATTGACATGAGAAATTAGTAGCACGCTAAACAGCTAAGAAATACATAGCTGGCTGGCAACAAGGCGAAACATTTGAAAAATAAAACACTGTTTTTTCTTCTTTTTCTTCTTTTTAGGCAGACTAGACGCTACACTAGGTCTGTTTTTTTAAAAAATGGCAGTCACAAAGTTTTAGTTGGTCTTGTTGGTCATGATAATCCCGTCCCCAGCCCCTGACATAAGTGCTTCTTGGTTCTAAACCAGCAAAGTGTTGAACCAGTTTTCCTGGCAGAGAGCCAGTTCTTTGGCTGTTGAAACGCAAAGAACTGGGTTGAGATTAGGCATCGGCTCCAAACCGGCCCTCTAACTGCCTTGGTGGAACGGGGGTATCAGAGGCCAAAGAAGTGCAACCATGTCCTCTTCTCATGTTTTGGCTATAGCACAAACCCTGGGGTGATTTGGCTCTGGCTTTCTCGAATACCTTTCTTTAACATTGTGCTACAAACTCAAAACTGCACCTGCACACTGAAAGCAAATATAGAACATTTCTGTCCTTTTGTTTGTTGTCTAAATGTGTCTGAGGATCATGGGGGTTGATAGTTTCTGCTGTGTACCCAAAAACAGTATGTATCTCTCACCGTATTCTTAACTAATAAGTAACAAATAACTAAATAAATTCATTCGTATTAATACTTTTTCTTCTTTTGAAGCTTGAGCAAGAATTGGCCAAGAAGCTTGATGAAGTTCAAGGTAACTTTTTTTTTTTTGCAAAATAAACCTTATCTGGTATGTGTGCAATCACAAAATTACAAAGAGGCTAGTTGTCATGCCAAACTAAACACTACATAATATTTGTTTGGATGAACCAAGTGTTGCACCATCATACTAGTGAGGGCCTCTCTGTGTGTGGCTGGCATTCGAACACTTGCCCTGGGTTTAAACATGTGAAGTATTTATTTTGTTTTTTTTTCCCAGGGAACTTTCACACTTGTAAGGATTCAACATGTATTCTTGGTCATCTGATAGCTGGTCATGTGACTATGTTGAACTAATAATTTCTTGATTCAAAATGATCTAATGTTAGCTGACTTTAAAATGCTGAAATTTTTACCTGCGTTTCTCCTACCCTGACAAGGTAAAACCTGCCTAGATTTATATGACTTTTAAACAGGTATTAAACTGCATCCTTGAGGTTGTATTTGCCATCAACATTGCTTTTACGTTTGCACTTACATGTAGACACCTTTGACAGAATTCAGGTTCTCTAAGGCAATCAAAATTAGGCCTTATCTGCAGCTGTGCACTGCTTAAAACAATTCACTCCAAATAATCATGAGGTGCAGCCATGCAGAGCACCACGGAGGCTGGCTGCAGGGTCACAGGTGTACCCAACGAGACAGCAGAATCAAACGGTGTCACTAATGAGAGAACAAGAGTTCTGTCAGCTCTACACATGCTGAAGACAATCAATTACAGCATAAATTATCTTTCAGGAAAAATACTAATGCTGGCATTAATGACAGAAATATCAGAGCAGAATGTGATTTTGCATTTAAGTTTAATATTGTTCATTTTATTTATTTACTTTGCAACCCATAACACAGTGACTAAGCGTGCAGCTAGGGCAGAGTTATAATATCATCACAACGACTGAGTTTGTAGGTATAGCAGTGTTATTGTATCAGCACAGTGACTGAGCGCTACTGCATTGTGGTGGTACGGGTACTACAGTATGGTTTGGATGCCGCAGGTGAGATCAGCTGTTACCAGGATGAGATTGAGACAGAGCTGGAGAACAGCCGACCCAGGCTCCGAGGAATCTACGCCTCATACGCAAGAGACGGTACAGGACAATGTGTGTGTGCGCATTTGCATGTATGTGTGTGTGTATATGTGTGTGCGTGCGTGCTTGTGTACATTTGTGTGTACGTTTGTGTGTGTGTGCGGGCACGTGCGTGTGTACATGTGTGTGTGCGCTGGTGTGTGCTCGCCTGCACGCATGGGTCTGTGAGTCTGTGTGTCAGGGAATTCATGTATGTGTTTATTTGAACATTCAACCTCAGGATTAATTAGACTAATAAGACTGATTCTCTGGGTGATTATTCATATCCTTCATAGATGACTCTGTTTGAATATTATGTGTGGGTTGAGTGAAATGATAGGGTAATAAGGAAGAGTCTGCTTTTCAGATCAATCTCCAGACAGTATTATACAATAAAAAAAATACAGCATTCTCCTCTGCCACATACATGTATTGTTCTGATTGGGGAGGTCCATCCTGGTTCCTGTCTGCATGACAGCTTGACTTACTGTTGGAACAGTTTTAATGAGGTGTTTAATCACTAGCAGCAACAGTATAATTAAGCCGCTGTTAGGTGTCATTAAAATCTCCAGGTTACACCAGGTTAGAGTGCTGTTTGCTCTTTTCCACTGTAATTTTCAACCCAACCCACAAGGATAAATCAATTAATCAACCACTCAGTCAAGCAGTCAGTCATTCGATTGATTGATTTACTGCAGTACTATTTGTAATCAGAGTGTCACCGAGCAGCCTCTCCTGTCCGTGTTCAAGGTGGAATTAAGAAGAAAAAAACATTTTATCCAACTGCAAGATTAGTCTCTGACCCATTTTATTGGCTTATATTCGGGAAAACAGTGAGATATTAAGCATGGGAAATTAATGAACATGTTAACATGCTGAATAGATTAAGGTGAAACCTCTCTGAAACGAGCAGACACTTGAGCATGTGCACACATTAAGCACATTATTACGCAAAACACATTGACGTAACACCTCTCCCCAAACATTTGGAGTAGGGGGTCAGGCTGCGACTCTGCAAGAGGCAGAAAAGAAGAAAATAAAAAGAACACACTTTGTTCAGAATGCAAGCACTCTGAGATACACTGCTCTGCCAGAACCTTAGACATACAGTATTCTGGAGTTACAGTGCATGGATGCATACATATATGACTTGAGTGAGGAAATCACTATAGCACTGTTTCACTGTACGAAGAAGGAAAAGCATTGAGTGAAATGGCTCCCGTTGCTCGATTTTCGAGATGTGCTGCTTGAAAGATCTTAAACAAGCACAGAGAAACACCCAGGACTGGGAGAGACATGGGTGATGCTTAATAGCGTCTGTGAGGAAGAGAAGGGAGATGAGCAGAGAAGCATCACCTGAAGTGGCAGAGGGCTCAGGAGGTGTTGTCCATCCATGAACTGCATGAGGGTCACTCTCGAGATCAGGACTGGCAGAATATGCTAGAACAACACTAAACAAGGATAAAATATGAAAGTTTCCATTTTCTTATACAGTGTGAAAAACTCTCTAGGGCTAGGGCTTTGACATAGTGGAGAATGCAGGGAAGGTGTGTGTCTTGTGAGAACAGGTTGAGTGTGTTCAGATGGAGTTCTGATGTGTCAGGTTGTGACTAGGGGAAACTTCAGGATGCAGGGATTCAGGTACAGAGTGTTTATGGAGGTTTGATTCTGGGGGGGTGAGGTGGACCCAGAATTGTTCCCCACCTTAACACTTTAATGTTAAAATGCCTGTTTTTGCTGTTACCATGGAGGGGTGTAAAGCACTCTGACTCGGGGCCTCCCTTCCTCTGTGTCCCAGACTCTCAGGACGATGCTGTCTCCCTGGCATCCGGTTTCTCCGGCAATCAGGATGGTGAGGATGAGGAGCTGGTGGCTGCCGCTGAGCACCTGAACAGTGAATTCCTCAGCACATTGCCCCCAGGGGTGGCTGATGAAGGGACGGCGCTGGAACAGGGACAGGCATCGGTGGAGGAGACCACACCACAAAAACAGCGTCCCCTGGTGTCCCTGTTAGGCCCCCTACCTACAACCGCCAGCCTGGGCCTCACTGAGTCCATCAGAGAATGCATTGAGGAGGAGAGGGAGAACGGTGAGCACACACATATTGTACAAACACACATACATAATGTACATTCGTGCATACTCATAATGTGCATACATACACATACTTACACATATACTGCACATACATACATACATACTAACTGTACAGACACATAGAAACACACACATAGAGATCTATTCTCAGTCAAGGCAGTATTTTTCTCATTGGAAAAAAGGATAGAGGACACCTGTTGAAGCCAGATGCATGTTAATATAAAGATCCAAAATATGGGGGATACATTATAAATACACATCCAAATATACTGCAAAGCAGAAGAAAGTTACTGATTACTGCCACTTCCACATCTATGTATGTTTGTACTCACAAATTGGACAGTGTACCTGTATTATGAAATAACATTTCTCACAAATTGTATTGTACACAGTGTGCATGGTAAGAATTATGTGGTTCTGATATACTTCATTTTGTCCGACGGGGCCAAATCAGCTTGGCAGATCTTGGGTTTTACAGATTAAATTGCACTGTCTCGTGCTGGGTTTGACTCGACCCCCAACCCCCTGTCCAGATTTGTTATTTGATAGAATATCCTGAATCGGCAGGGCTTTGGATGGCACGGCACCAGGGGCGCAGTGCCAGCATGTGAAGAAGGAAAAGCAATGAGTGAAATGGCTCCCATCACTCGATTTTTGAGCACAGAGAAACAGGCACAAGGATCGACCAAGCCTTGTGACTGTCATGGCCTTCTCTCTGAGAGTCAAAATGATGAGAAAAAAATGAAGAGATTTCCTTTTTCTCCTGCTCATCAGTGAAAACAGGGTGAGGTCTGGATGTGTTTGGCTTTGTCTTGTCTTGACAGTTTGGACCCTTTGGACCCTTTGGGGACTGCAGTTATTTGTCAATGTCATGCTGCAGTGCAGTATTTGTGATGCATTCACTTCTGCCCTCTAAAATAGTTGAGCCTGACGGAAGGTGAAATCAAACATTGTTAACACCAGTACCAGCTGAGGGTAGAAATTCTACAGCAGGTGCTGTGTGAGCTAGGCTGCAGGTTTGAATCCGGACTCCCTTTGAGGTATACCACATCATTCCAACAGCTCCAGGAAATGTCCAGCTGTATACGTGGATAAGAAGCTATGCCATGAAGCTGTATGCCTGGAAACCAGCATCTGCTAAGCATATGAATAATGTAATAATGGTTCTGTGAGGAAAAGTTGTGTTTGTTGGATGTACCAGGCTTACATAAATCAGCCATGTCAAGGCCATGGGGTAAGCATCTTATTTGCATATCCAGTCAGTTCTAAAGAGCTTGAAACATAATCTCAGGCTCCTATGATTGTACAAACAATTAAATATTAATAGTAGAGCCTTCTGAAAGAAATACCAAAGGTGAAATTTTCATCATTTATTCAAGCTCTTCCTTTCAAATACCAAAGACCTAAAATGGTAGAAATGAGTGATCACAGGGACTGGTCTGTCATGATGAATGCAGGACATGACATAACCTTTGGCCATGCCTGACCCCATTCCCCAGTGCCTCTGTGCCTGGCCCTTACAATCTTCCTATTGCATACCAGGCACCTCGCTCTAAATGGTTCCTCAGAAAGTAGTGTGTGTCACTTAGAGAGCACAGTTCATTTCTGTGAGGTGGTGTCTGTGTTTCTGTGAAATGGTGGTTGTTTCTGTGAAGCGGTGTTTATGTTTCTGTAAGATGATGCTTATGTTTCTGTTAGATTGTGTTTGTGCTGTGTTAAAGTCAGATTCTGTGCGATGGTGTTTGTGTTTCTCTGAGATGGTGTCTGTCATAAGGATGATATTTGGCTCTGCCATCTTTGTCCTTATATCTACAGTGGAATGAAGAAGTAATTGTACTTAGCAGCAATAACTGCAACTGAACGCTTCCTATAATTTGATATGAGCCTTGCACATCTCTGTGGAGGAATCTTGGCCCACTCTTCTTTGCAGAACTCTGACAGATTGGTAGGTCTTTGAACATGAACTGCTCCTTTCAGGTCCTGCCACATCATCTCTATTGGATTCATGTCAAGACTTTGACTAGGCCACTCAAAAACTTTAATTTTACTTCTTTTTAGCTATTCAGATGTGGACTCGCTTCTGTTTTGCATCATTGTCCTGCTGCATCACCCAGTTACTCTTTAGCTTCAGCTCACGCACAGATGGTTGGACATTCTCCTTAAGAATTGTGTGGTGCATAGCAGAATTCATGCTTCCTTCAATGATGGCAAGTCGTCCAGCTTCCAAGGCAGCAAAACATCCCCATACCATCACACTGCCACCACCATGTTTCACATGGTATGACATTCATGCTGTATTTGCTTTACACCCTCCAAAATTTCTACTTTTGACTCATCTGTCCATAGAATATTATCCCAAAACTTTTGGGGATCATCCATATGCTTTTTAGCAAATGTGAGACAAGCTTTGATGTTTTTCTTGACGCACTTTGATGTTTTCCTTGGTGATCAGTGGTTTCCACCTGGCTACTCTTCCATGAAGCCCATTTTTGCACAGTCTCTTTCTTATTGTTGAGTAATGAACACTGGCTTTAGCCAATGTTAGAGAGGCTTGCAGTTCTTTGGACATTTTTCTGGGATCTTTTGAGACTTCCTGGATGAGGTGCCACTGTGCCCTTGGAGAAATTTTGGCAGGTCCGCCACTCCTGGGTAGGGTTGAGTATCGTTTGGGTTTTTTCCGATACTGGTGCTAAAGCGATACTTTTAAAACAGTACTGGTGCCTAATACTGGTGCCTGAACCGATACTTTAAAAAAAGCACAAAACGACGGTCAACAACATTTAAGAATGGCTTTTTTTATTGCTAAGGCAAGTTAAATCGATGTTTCCTCAAAGTGCAACCTGACCTCTCACAACATGCCAAAGATTCAACCACAGACCAAAGTGCTGATCATCAAGAGCCTGAAGACCAAGTCTGCTGCTGAGGTGGCAGACATCTTCAATGTATCCAAACGTCAAGTGGAGAGGATAAGAAAAAGATTTGAAGAAACTGGTGAAGTTCATGACAAGCCCAGGTCAGGCAGACCCCGTAAGACAACTGTTCGAGAGGACCGTTTGTTGCTTCGACAGTCCAGGGCCAGCCCTTTTTCAACTGCAGCAGAGCTACATGAGTACTGGTGACCAGAAACCCCTGTATCTACAAGAACAGTTTGTCGAATTCTCTCACGCAGTGGTCTCCATGGTCTCCAAATTAGTGCTCACAAACCAGCATTAAACGGAAGACAACTAAAAAATTGTGTTGCATTTGCCAAGGCCCACAGCTTGGAGAAAGGATGGACAGTGGAAAAGTGGAAGAAAGTTGATTTTTCTGATGAATCATCCATTGAACTGCATCCCAATTGCCGCAAATACTGCAGAAGACCTGTTGGAACCTACATGGACCCAAGATTCACCCAGAAAACAGTCAAGTTTGGTGGAGGAAAAATCATGGTTTGGGGTTACATCCAGTATGGGGGTGTGCAAGAGATCTGCAGAGTGGATGGCAACATCAACAGCCTGAAGTATCAAGAAATTCTTGCTGCCCTTTACATTCCAAACCACAAGAGAGGGCAAATTCTTCAGCAGGATGGTGCTCCAGGATTGGCCAGCCCAGTCACCAGACATGAACATTATTGAGCATGTCTGGGGTAAGATGAAGAAGGAGGCTTGGAAGATGAAACCAAAGAATCTTGATGAACTCTGGGAGTCTTGCAAGACTGCTTTCCTTGCTATTCCAGATGACTTCATCAATAAGTTATTTGAGTCATTGCCGAGATGTATGGATGCAGTTCTCCAAGCTCATGGGAGTCATACACGATATTAATTCTTTTTCCCAAGGCACCATGACTTTATGTTCTGATGTTATTGTAGCATGTTTGTGTATTCAAAATAAAGTATAATTTCTACCGTACATTATTTTTGTATGCGAAAAGACTTTTGTCCAAGCAAAATCTGACCTTTCTGTCCTAATTAAATGAGAAAACTCAATGAATGATACAAGACTTTATTTTGGTATAATGAGCATCATCTAGAGGCCTTTGCCTTTCATATAAACCATTTCTGATTCCAAATGATCAACTACAAGTCAAGTTATTATTTGTTGTTCCTACAACTTGGATAAGCGACAAGACTTTTGTCAGGGACTGTAGTGTTCTAATCGCACTGGTTTTATCATACACGCTAAATGGCAAATCACACCGGTGTGACCGTACGTGCGAAAGGATTAAAGTATACTTAAATATATAAATATAAATAAATACAAAACCCTTAGCAAATTTACATAACAAATTCACATAATAAATAAAACATAACCCAACTACAATAATTTAACACTAAATAATAGTTACAGTACTGTAATGTCCGTTTCGGAGCACCAGAGGGCAAATATTTCAATCGACAGCTGACTCAGGCATTCAAGTGGCACTGAAATGAGGGACTGAAATCTGCGCTGCGATTCGGTCCGATAGATATCGGTCATATAGGAACCAGTGCCATATTGGCACCGGGTTTCAGTACTTGGTACCCAACGCTGCTCATGGGAATATTCACCACTACCCCAATCTTCTCCATTTGGAGATAATGGCATGCCCTGTGTTTTGGTGCAGTCCAGGAACCATAGAAATGGCTTTTTAGCCCTTTCCAGGCTGATATATCTCGACAGCTTTTTTTCCTCAGCTGTTCTGGAACTTTCTTTGATTGTGGCACTGTGTGCCTGTAGAAGTTTTGTGGTGACTACTTCTCTCTGATGGTAAGGTTCTATATATGCCATTTAAACTCAACAGGGCTGCTTGCAATCAAGCCTGGCTGTGTTCAGTTCACCTGAATCTAATTAGTGTGATTGCAAACATCCTTCCATCCTCCAATTGAATTCAATTCATTTTTCAAAGTCTAACCGCTCGGTCACCTTTCAGCCTACAGTGACAGTACCTCATATGCTGGCTCAGGTCATGCCACCCAAAACTCACTGAAACCCATACTGACCCGCAGTCGTCTTTTACACCTTTATTCATCCCTCCATCCTCCCGTTCACTTCAGTTCATTTTTCAAAGTCTTACCACTCGGTCACCATTTGACCAATAGCCACGGAACCTGATATGCTTTGGGTCATGTGACCCAACACCCACCAAAGGTAGCAACTGCCTAGCAACCACTTAATAACACCCTAGCAACCGCTTAGCAACACCCTAGCAACCACCTAGCAACCACTTAGCAACACTTTGCAACCACCCAGCAACACCCTAGCAAAGCCCGGTGTCCATATTGTTTACCCTAGCAACCACCTAGCAACACCCTAACAACCACTTAACCACATTCTAGCGATCGTCTCATATACGTTAGCACGTTTTCGCTGCTGGGTCGCAATCACACTCTGCATTTTCTTCAGGAAATGCACTTTTCTAGTTATCAACTAAAATGTTGTTGATTTCTTTGTTTCAAAAGGGGGAAATTACTTTTTTCACAGGGGCAATATGGGTAATTGGTGACTTTTTCTATTAAATGAATGAAATAATGATTTAAAAACTACTTTTATTTCTGTTTTCTCAGGTTTCCTTTGCCTAATATTAATTTTTATTTGATGATGTGAAACTATTCAGTGACAGAAACATAGAATAAAAGATGAAATCAGGAAGGGGGCAATTACTTTTTCACACCACTGTATAAAGCCTGACAGAGCAGCATGTAGACCTGCTTCTGGTGTGCAAACCTCATTTGATTTTGTAATCCTCTGAGGAGATAATGCTGCCATTGTCAGACAATGTAGATATCTGTTCTGCAGTCCCCCTGGAACTGAGGAGTGTGTGTGTGTGTGTGTGTGTGTATGTGTGTGTGTGTGTGTGTGTGTGTGTGTGTGTGTGTGTGTGTGTGTGTGTGTGCAGGATTTGCATGTGTGTGAGTAGTCGACAGGCTGGAGTGTGTAAAGACACCCCTCAGAGCAGCATCTTGTCGGACGCTTCAGTCTGTTGGTTTCAAGTTGTACTTTCTGTTGTGGCATCACTGACCGCGTTTCCTAGGAGGAGGTTGCAGCATCAGTCCGATGTGTCCGCCTGCAGATCCGTCTCCAAGAGAAAGCCCAAGCTTAGCCTAAAAACCTGTGTATCTTCTGGCAGAAAAAGTAGTTCATGCTTACATAACCAAAGCCTGTCAAGCCTGGTCCATGGTCCAACAAGCACAAACTCAGAAAACAGGAAAACTCTGCAGTGTTTTTATTTCTATTTTTAAACATAATCACTTTCCACAAACCAGCCGTGAAAATATCTTATCATTGGGATCTGGGATATTTTTGCAGTACATCATTTTCTAATAATCTTGATAGCGTTGTGTGGCTTTTGAGGTGATTAACTCCCAGAGGGGAGAGCTGAACTCAGTTTGCTCTCCGCAGTCGGAAGCAGCCACAGGGCCTTGGCTTCTCTTATCACAGATCACACTACCTGCACCAGCCATGGGACTCCTCTTGGTTCTTACTGTGATACGATACAGAGGAGGAGGCTTTTAATTCCGAAATGACAGGGCGCTTTAATGAGTGAGATTAGTGGGACTCTGATGGGGGATTAAAGCGGCAGGCCGTCTCAGTCAGTGGGGGTGAACCGGGGTCAAGGCAAGTCCTTCGGTAATTGGGGCAGCCCCATGGGGGACCTCCTATTTTTTTGAGAATCATCCCTTCTCAGACATATTTGGTTTGTAATTTAAAATACATCATTCCACAGATTGAAACGCACCGTCCAAAATAAAGGTGAGTAAATTATTCATACCTCATAAATTATGGGTGGTCCATATTGAGGCAGGTGATGTAAGTCTACCTGGCTGGTGTTTGGTGTTATGAGCCACAGGGTGGAAGAATATCAGCTGCAGTTAGCTGTCACATGACTCCCGCGGTAATGTATGCCGAGGTTGGTCATGCTCTTAAAGAGATGGGCACTGCTGAAAACCACCTGCCCTTCTTTACCTGCCCTGTGCAAAAAGGAGGGCTGTCCAAGCACTGAGGTATCGGTCTGAGGAGGTTTTCACAGTTTTGCTTGTAAAGCTTCACTCTCCCACTTTTTGGGGAAATGCTCTGATTGGACATCATCACCACAGTAGGTGGGCAGCAGGCTGGAGTTATTTCTGGCCTAGCCAGCCCACAGCGAAAAGCGTGTGCCTGGTTTTTGCCCTGTGTTGCATGGTCCCATATTCAGGAAGGAGTAGTTGAGACGCTTCCTTAGGTAAGACCCAAAGCCTGCTGGGAGATTTAGTTCTCTCCGCTTCAGCCAGTCAGCGCTCTCCTTGTCATGTACCCCCACCCCCCTGTGAACAAAGGGACTCCATTCTGTCACTGCCTGTCAGGCAGCAGATGATCGTAAGCCAGCCTCAGTTATCATGACCTTTGGGGTCGGGGGGTCATGTCTTGGGATGACCTTGTGGCATGACCTTATGGCATAGCGGTTAAGGACCACAGCAGGTTGCACTATCATAAACTTGCTCCACAGTTGCCTCCTGCTCTTACCGATCTTAGCTGCATTTAAGTGTTGCAGACACTCTCAGTGTTCTTATGTCTGACCACACTTCTACTCTCTTAACCCCACCCCCAGTATTTTTAGGTTCATAAGCCTCTACTGGAATGAGGACAAAGTTCATCAGGTTCACATGAATTATTACATCATGCTGAATTATTACGTCATGCATATTAAACTGTGGTACTGAGAGTTCATTTTGCTGAGTGTTTAGGAGCCAGGCTGGTTCAGTCAAGTCTTGATCTCATTGAGCTTTGCCTAAACCAGCAAGTGCACATCCACATGCTCCATTAGCACTCAGCCTCCACCAAAATGGCAGGGAAACTTTTGCTTGGACAGTGGGGTGTCAACTGGTTTCAGGCAGCTCTCTGTTTGGGTTACGCTGCCCTCTGTTGGCTGGAAGGTTACATTGCGAAAGCAGGACTTTGACTGATACCCCGTCCACTTTTTGAAGTAGTGCTACCCGATGACCTCTGGGTGACGTCTGTCCTCTGAGCCCACAGAAGCCCAGAGAGCTTTGCAGAGTCAGTCCGATCAGTTTCATCGCTGTGGAGTTTGCAATCTGTCCATTTCCACAAACAAATCTATGCATATATTTCACAATAACAGTGCATGATGAAATCAAAAATGTGGTACATTGAAATACAGAACATAAGTTTAATTTCTAAGGCTCTGTAAATATAAGCATCTGTTACTGTGGTATTTATCGGAGCCCTTCACCTTTAAATGGGAGCTGAGACTAATAAAATCAAACATTGGGTAGTATTTGTGGAAAAGTAAGGGAAAACCAAAGCAAACTGCATTGCATCATGCTGTTCCTAAAATATCCTGGACTCCAGGCAAAATGGAACGATTATTTTCCACTTAAGACTGACGGGAGCTCTCTGATGAATTACCTGCCTGCTGTTGTGTCAGAGATGGTGTCTCTGTTGTACTGGAGGTGATTTTGGTAGGGTGGCGGAGGGACTTGGGACAAGTCCACTTTGAAATGCTAAAACTTCTTTTTATCTTCCTAGAGGGAGGGTCAGAGAATGGAGAGCTGGACCTGGAAGGCATCGACGAGGAAGAGATCGAGAGGGTATGTTTGGACAAAATTTGAGCCACAAGCTAATGTCACAATAAAATACACTGCACTGTCAAATACAGTTTCCAGTCAGTCACAGAGTCTGTCTAACCACAGTGTGGTTGTCCTTAACATTGAACAGTAAAACAGAGTCTGAACATTTTTCATGCTGAAACAATGGTGTTATTCCAGAGAGAATAAGCAAAAAATGCATGCAAAAAGAAAACATAGAAGGTGCTTCACCTCTGTGAAGCTGGCCCCCCATGTCATCAGAAAATTAATGAAAGTATTGCTTTTCGTTTGTGCTGTGTTTGTGCTGGTTTATGCTGTAAAAATCATTGTTTGTGCTGTTAAGGGTTTTAAGTAATTAAACTTTACATTTTCTGGCCAGTGACGTCACTCAGCCCCCCATCATTGTCCAGATTGCTCCAAAGTGGGCTCAATCGTTTGTGCTACGTTTGTGCTGATTTGTGCTATAAAAAGAAACATTTGCGCTACTACGTTTCTTAAGTTATTAAGCTTTATTGTTACATGCGTGATGTCACTCAGCCCCCCATCATTGTTCAAATCACTCCAAAGTGGTTTCAATCGTTTGAGCTACGTTTGTGCTGATTTGTGCCGTAAAAAGAAACATTTGTTCTACTACGTTTCTTAAGTTGTCAGTTTTTTTTGAGACACTATTAAGGTAGCCTTGGACTATTGCCTGTATCACCTCCAACATTTTTTATTTTTACCAGCACAAATGCAGCCAAACAAACAGCAATACTTTCATTAAATTTCTGATGACATGGGGGGCCAGCTTCACGGACGTGGGTTACCTTAATATTAGGGCAAGCAAATGTGCCTTAAAGTGCAGGAAAATGAGCAGTCTAATCCACTACACTTTATGTCAAACTCAGCGAATTGCTCCTCACGGTCCTCTAGCTCTCAATTCAGTGTGTGAGCTCAAAAAAACTTGTGTGTTCGTCCTGTCCTGGTTCTGTAAATGGGAATCAAATATAGTGGCTTGGACCAAGCCATAAACAATTCCAATCAACACATTGCTTCAGGAGCATGGAAGGGAAGGGTGTCATTTGATTGGCTGTTGAGCCAAAATATCAAAAACCGTTCGCCAGAATCGCAGAGCATACCTTTAACTCCAAGCGCTATTTTGCTGCCTATATAAAGGTGTAGATAGTTAGCAGATAATGTGTTGATACCAGTTTGTAGATAATATGTTACCTGTAATATGACATGTTACTTGTAGGTAACATGTCACCTATGTCCCTATATGGCAATATGTTTGTGTTGAATTGCAGATGGGTAAGATGAGATCAGGCGTGAAATGTCTTTGGGAAGAAAAAGAAATTTTACTGACAGTTTTATACTAACATGTAACATGTAACAACAGTATTGAGTAGATAACAAATAAAGCATAATAACTTGAGAAACGTACTAGCACAAATGTTTCTTTTTACGGCACAAATCAGCACAAACGTAGCTCAAACGAATGAAACTACTTTGGAGCGATTTGAACAATGATGGGGGGCTGAGTGACGTCACGCGTGTAACAAATAAAGCTTAATAACTTAAGAAACGTAGTAGCACAAATGTTTCTTTTTACGGCACAAATCAGCACAAACATACCACAAATGATTTAGACCATTTTGGAGCGATTTGCACAATGGTAGGGGGCTGAGTAACATCACTGGCCAGAAAATGTAAAGTTTAATTACTTAAGACCCTTAACAGCACAAACAATGATTTTTACGGCACAAACGCAGCACAAACGAACAGCAATACTTTCAATAATTTTCTGATGACATGGGGGGCCAGCTTCACGGAGGTAGTTACTTCATCTCCTATGTTGAAGTGAAGGAAGAAGTACAAGGCATGTAGACTCAGTCAGGGCCTTTGCACTGTGAATTGCATTTTAATTGTGAAATGATACGTTTTCCCATGATCCAGCTGGACATGCTGCTGTCTTATCAGCTGTCACCCATGGCTGAGACTCTTAACAGTGCTGTGCATGTGCTCAGAGAGAGCCTAGTGTAGATGGTAGCTTATACCTGGTATGCACCTTCCACAGTATATTCTGAATGACAGAGAGGTGACGATTAAGACGGAGCTGTGGATGAAGCAGAACGAGGAGTATCTGAGAGAGCAGAAAGGTGAGAATGGGGAGAGGGGCCTACGCACATGCGCACACGCACACACACACAGACACACGTTCACATCTCACACACACGATCCAGGTCTCAGAAACTTAAACATCTGCTGGGTTCATTACACTGTATGGAAAACACAGAATATGGCAGATACTTGTAATATCTGTCCAAGCATTCTGTTTGTATATATGCATATGTATTATATAGTCAACTTTTATATGTATTAGCTACATGCAGTACTGACCATTACAAATATTTCTATATATGACATGCATTATATTGGGCAGTTAAAAAGTGATGATGGATATGTTCTGAATTATGTTACATAAATACCTACATTTTATTAAATATGTATATTCACAGATTTTGGAATTTCTGTATATTACCATATGCCGTTTTCAAGCTCAAAGAGTCCATTTATGGCACATCCATAAATCTGTATTGTATTTTTCTTGTTCCACCACTAAGTGCAGTCTCTCCTTTTTAAAGCAGCCCATTATGTTTATGTGACCTGTGTGTGTATTTGTCTCCCTCTCAGAGAAGGAAGAGAGGATAGCCAAAGAAAAGGAACTGGGAATCTACAAGGAACAGAAGGTAAAGGCAGACAGTAGGGACCATCCCTGGCTTTATACAGGCCTCCGTGCAGCCCGGAGCAGCTGTGTCCGGGTGTGTGCATATTTTCCAGGTTAGAGGGTTCGCTGCCATTTCCCATCAGGCTCCTGGCAACCACAGCAGCCTTTGTTAACCTGTCTAGACGGTCATCTGCGTACCGTTTTAACCGAATAGATTAAGCAGCCTTCAGTACGCATTTAACACGAGGAGGGTTTGATGCAGAAGCCAGACACAGCGCGCAACGGTCATAAAAGAGTCCCATTGCAATTGATGGTGTTACTCTGTCCCGGCTAACAGAGTGAGGTCGTGGGAAGGGTTTCTGTTTCGTCACTCAAGTAGGTATTACAGACTCCTGTTCCCATCCTCTTACCTCAACACAGAGCTCCATTCACAAGTCTGTGATGTTACTGCTTTCTCTGACTACTAGGTTCTCTGTGTCCAGGTCAGTGGGTTCACACTCTGACCACACGGTCCACTTTGTCTGCACGGTCCATGCAGCTCACTTTTCTCAGCCCACATGGTATAGTATGTCCACATTTTCCACTCTCTGTACGCAATCCATTACGTCATTACGGTTCAACATGGTCCACTCTGACTAACCAGGTCACTCAACCCAGACATTCCATTAACACCAATGTCTGTACTGGGTTCAATGTGGTCCTCTCTGTCCGTGCACGGTCCAGTGTGGTTCTCTCTCTGCACACAGTCCAATGTGGCCCACTCTGTATACTCGGTCCAATGTGGTCCACCCTGTGTACTCGCTCCAGTGTGGCCCACTCTGTGTACTCGGTCCAATGTGGTCCACTCTGACCTCACAACCTCTCAGCCCAAATAGTACAATGTGGTCCTCTTTGATGGCACAGTTCACTGGGTCACCTGTGAGTTGAACGCTACAACTGAATGTTACTCGCCATCGTGTTATGTAAATGCTTGTCATCTCCCTTCACAGCCCAAGAAGCCATCGAAGAGGCGGGAGCCAATACAGGCCAGCACGGCAGGCGAGGCCATCGAGAAGATGCTGGAGCAGAAGAAGATCTCCAGCAAGATCAACTACGAAGTGCTGCGCGACCTCAACAGCAGCAGCAGCAGCAGCCCCTCCCGGAAGCCAGACAACGCCCCCCCGAAGGCTGCAGGGGGAAAGAGGCTGCCCGCCTGCAAGCCCAGCGAGGGTGTCACAAAAGCAGGGGGGGCGAAGAGGCTACTGGGCCGCCGGAAACGGGCCAGCAATCACCGCAGCCTGGCTGCTCATGTTAGCAGCGTAGCCAAGAGGTAAATACACACACAGTGTACTGTGTACTGTGTATACTTTTGTACCTAAGAGGTAGGGACAGGTCTGGTTGAATTAACGCACTGTGCTGTTATTCACAGTAGAGTGCTGGGGTACCAAGAGGTACTAAGAGGTCCCCTGTTCATTTTGTAATCCTGGGGGGTCAAGTGGTAGGAAGGATACTTTGGTAACAGGGGGAGGTGCCATGAAAGGTAGGGAAAGCACAGACGTTTTGGGTGTGGAATATAGGTCCCAGAGTGAAGTAGCAGTGGTAATTTAAAGGGTGGTGAAGCAAGAGGTGGAGAAAGCCTTGTAGTCCTGAGAACAAGTTTGCTCACTGGCAAGTGGCCACACCCAAACCCTTTGCTTACTTCTCCAGTGGGGCGGGGCGTGAAGTTGCTGCAAGTGGGCCTCCACCCTTCACTGCAGCCAAATTTAGAACATTGGCTCTTTGTAGAAAACTCTACAAAGTGTGTGTATGTGTGTGTTTGCGCACGTGTGTGTGTGTCTGCGTGCATGTGGGTGTGCATATGCCTGTGTCTGTGTATGCATGTATGTGTGTGTGTCCATCTACACAGTCAGAGGTTTCTGGGTCAAGCTAAAAAAGTCAAAGGCATATTCATTGACAGTAGGGTAGTCAGGTGAAGTCTCTGCAGATCCTGCATGAATGATCCTGCATTTTGTAAAGGGCTGCACCCTTACCACTTCCTCCAGGTCTTGGGGACATCACCAGAGCCTGCTCTACCTGCACTGGAGTGATGACCAGCCTCTTCCTCTTTCTCTCCAACAGCATGGCTTCTTCTCACTTATTTTGTAACGCATGTGGAAGAGTGGTGGCCAATTCATTTTTGGAAGAAACATTTGAAAGCTGACCAGGGCCAGAGTGTTCGGTTCATAGGAGTTCTGTGTCTTCAAAGGTTTTGGCATCAGTTGTTGAGTACAAATCAGGATGGGGTCCTCTCACAAACTCCTGTGATGTCTTTGACCTCCTGTGTTCTGGTGTCGGTAGCATTTAGTGCTGCCAGTGGAGAATGATTTATATTACATTAGTGTCCTTTAGCAGGCGCTTTTATGCAGAACGACTTACATAGGTCACAATTTTATCCATTTATACTGCTGGATATTTACTGAGGCAATTGTGGGTTAAGTACCTTTCTCAAGGGTGCAACTGGAGCACCCCAGCAACCTGAACCAACAACCTTTTGGCTATGAGTCCTGCTCACTGGCGTAACTATTGACGGTGCAACCGGTGCAGCGCACCGAGGGCCAGAGGCTGTCAGGGGCCCATGTAGGAAGGCGATTTTTTGTGTAGGTGGACCCACTTGCGCATTGACCGTTTCACGCAGTCTTCAAAGTAACCATTCAACAATATCACTGAAATTGTTTGCAATTGTGACAGCTATATATACCACCTTCCCACCTTGTGTATCAGTCATAGACGTTTTATATGTATTTTTATTTGTCCTTATTGAAATGTTCCAAAACTACATGTTTTATTAAAAATAAATATTTGTTCTACGCACCATTTATTTTATTTGGTTGCTTTCTTCTCAAAAGTTACCACGGAAGAAGGCTTGCTGGGAAATGCTAATTTGTTTGTCCAATGACTTTGCTCCCTGTCATTTGTGATAATTTGCGTGACATCAATTTTTCCTCAATGGTTCAACCTTTTAGCAAGAAGCAAAAAAAAAGATTTAGTAAGAAGCAAGTGTTCTTCAGTAAATGGGCGATAAGTTAAAAGCATAAATAATGTTTAGCAAGCCCAAACAAAAAAGCGGCGCTCAAAAGAGGAAAGAAAAAAGAGAGCAAGATGAGTGTACTGCTAAACTGACAAAATTAGACAGGTTTTTTTTATCCATGCTGCTTCATCGAATGCTAACGTGAGTAATGTTGACATGCAGCCGGAGTCTAACGTTAGCTCACCATTGCCATCTAGTTCCACAAGTGAAGCTGTGTCTGTATCATAGCTTAATGATGAATTCTATAAATGCAAGTGATTGTGTGATCAGGCGCCCTGATCCATTCATTCATACTGTGTAAGCCTGTAATGAGTTGCTGTGCTTTTCTTGATGGCTATTTGTTCTATGCTTATCGACATACTGTGTAAGCTACCTTTTTGTTGATTTGTTAGTGTAGGCTGGCTAAAGCTATTTCGGATGTTTGATAGTTGGAGAAATTAGGCTGTGGTGGTTTGAGTCCAGGGCAGGCGATATATCGAATAGCTATTTTTAGCTCAATAACAGCTATCCCTGGTATGTAGCGTTAGGTTTCTTGCCTTATTTTTTTCACTTTAGTCATACCTGATGCGGGAGCACAGTTCAGTGAAATGATTGCATCTATATGTTGGTTAACTTACCTATTTACTTTGAAAAACACACAGCATATGTTTTCACTCATTATCTTTGTAGCCATGTGTTTCTATGTACCGCATGGAAGCAGCATACTGCTGTTGCTGTGATATCAACATTAAGTAGATACGAGCGTGGGCTTGTGTTTGGGGGGGGGGTGTCCCAAGAAAAATATTTGCATTGGGGCCAATCACAATTATGTTACGCTAGTGGTCCTGCTCCTTAGCACTACATCACACTGCTGCCTCGTATTTGCATAAAAGAAGTGCATAAATGCAGCATGTTGCTTGCTCATTTGTCTAAATGAAGGTGCTCTGTGGGAGGGCTGGATCTGGATGGCTTCCGTGTGTTCTCTAGTGGACCACAGCAGCTTTCCCTGCAGCTTAACCTCATCACCCATCACCCCGCTCCAAAGAGCTGCCCATGGGAGGGAGCGAAGGTCTGGAGGCAGCTGGCAGGTTGGCATCTCAAGAGAGGTGTAAAAAGTCTCTGCTCCCCCCTCCCCCTTGCCATGTACGCTGGTGTGATTCCCCTGTCACGCCACGTGGTTCCTTGGCACCGGCCTCTCCCCACAGCTGATCTGAGCTCGGCTATGGAGGTCCGGATCTGCCCCCTCAAAGCGCAGGGCGGAGAGCACCACAGGCCTCGGGTGCTGTCTTGCCAGCAGGGGGCGATATGGGGAGTGGTGTTGTCACTCCCCCCTAGCTCTCCCGCAGTAAGGGTCACATGTCAAGGGCCTGGCAGACTCCTCATGTGTTGCTCCTTGTCACGGCTTGGGCGTGTGATTGCGGAGCCTGGGGGCCACTGGGAAATCGTGCAGCTCGAACTCCATGTGTCTGTGCTCTTCACACCACGTAAACAGCCATGCACTTGCTCCCCACACGTGGCCTCTCTCCTGCAGCGATACACCAGAGGCGACCTGGAGCTGCTGTTACCTGCTCTCCCACTGACTCTCCCTGCCCAGTCACTCTGAGTGACAGCGGCATGCCACGGAGGTTAGGGAACCTCATAACCTGGAGGATTTTGGTTTGAATCCCAGGAAAATTGGGGTTATTAGGGTTTGAAGCTGTTATGCCCTTGAGCAAGGTGATTAACTTTGCTGAAAGAATGGCCATATAAAGGAATGGTATGTAAGTGATATCATTCTGGATAAGGGGGCTTCTGCTCAATGAGCAGAATGTTCATTGGTCTAGTGAGTAATCCTGTTTCACATTAATCAGTTGCAATGAGAACAGATGTGCAAAATTCATTTAGTCAGTTTGGTGGAGCTGATCAGCTGGGGAATCACTGGGGACTCTGGGCAGTGTGAATAGGGTGCTGTGGAGCACAACTACACGGTCCAGCGTGGGTCCCAGACAGCCTTAGGCATGTATATGCGTGTGTGTGTGTGTATGTGTGCGTGTGTGTGTGCATATGTGTTTGCTTTTTTGCACGTCTTTGGATGTTTCCCTCTATACAGATGTGATTGTGACTATACGTGTGTCACTAGACCACAGTGATGTCAGTGTTCTCTTGCAGAATTGAAGTTGTCATCTTGACCGATAAAAGGCACCTTACTCCACTTGGCACACTCTGTCAAAATGGATGACTTTTGCGCAGTTGTTTTTTCCTCTCAGGTAGATCTATCCAATCACAGCTGATTCCAGGTCCATATCTCCATAAGGGAGTACTGGTGGTGGTGAGAGAGGTGGTGAGGCCGGCTCAGAACGTAATGATTGATGTATGGTAGTATACTTGGCTTCCCTTGTCTAGTCAGGTTGCAACTTGTGGTAGGGCTTGAATGGTGTTATGATCACACTCACTGGTCTGGGAGTGTTGTTAACCTGGTTTGACACTTTTGCGCATTCAACTTGAATAGATACACTTGCTTTTTTTGCTTAAGTATGTAATTGTGGTGTATTGTAGTGTAATGGAAAAGAAATTGAGATTATGCTGTTCGTTCGCCTCTAAGCGTAAAACATAGTGTGTTTCAAACCCATCCCAATGTTTAGATCTTGTGTGTGTTTTTATGGTGATGGCAGTAGGAATGTCCTTTAAGAGGGTATCCGCAGACACTCAGTATGCTGAGGGTTCCTGGCCCTGCTGTCATGCTCCTTATGCTGTTAGGCCTTTAGGGAGTGAGTGCATTAGTCAAGCCCAGTAGGCCTGTGCCAGACTAAAGCCGTCCCATGAAGAGCTGCCCTCAAGATGATTTCATCATCCATAACACCCATGGCAGCAGTGGCCGTAATTGTGGGCGCATGGGGAATCATTTACGTGGCAAGCCGGGCTGCGGTGCAGCTTGGTGCTGGAGTGGCAGGGCGGCGCGGTTTTGGGCTGTGGCAGATGGTTAGCACCGGGGCGCGCTCTCTGAGGGGCGCTGCCTAAAGACCAGCACGGTGTGGTGTGATGTAGCCCCCTGGAGCAGATTAATTACAGGCAGGAAGCAGAGAGAGACAGAGAAAGAGAAACATGTGGACTTTGGGTTTGTGTGTGTGTGTGTTTGTGCATGTGTATATGTGTATATGCATGTGTGTGTGCTTGCATGCATGTGTTTGTGCGCTTATGAATGTATGTATTTGTGTGTGTGTGTGTATGTGTGTGTGTTAGACACAGCTCTGTCTTTGGCTCGTTCTAAGCTTATAATGTACACCAGTCCCACGTTGGCCAGAATCTGCAGTGTTGACTAGCGATGGCAGACTGAACATGAACCCTGGAGTGGGCGGGTTTCTCACATATTCAAACCAGTCCTGGTGTTTGACCTTTGGAGAACAGTCTTTTGATTTTTAAAAAGAAGTTAGTGAGCACATGGTAGCTCCACCAATCACAGGCTTCATTAAACATCACTCTACCTTCTCCAATGCCCTCAGTAACCCCTCCCAGCTCAAACGCCAACAACAGAGGAGGTCATCAAGGTCCATTTCTCTACATTCCAGAACTCCCCCCCCTTTCCCCCTCCAAACCAATTTAGATTTTTAACAGGCCATATGATAAAGGTCCTGTTTGATGTGAAGTGCTGATTTGCTCTAGATGGAAGTCAAGCTGTTATCACCACAGGGTGTCTTTAGCCCCAGAAATGATGGTCTTGGATGAAACATTTTTTTGCATCTATCAGAAAAAGAAAGCGGAGCGGAAATTCTGTTTTATCCTACACCCGGATATTTCCAAGTGCAAAGCAGATACATGGCTATATGTTGCAAAACTCCTCCTCTCCACTTCTTTGATGTTCACTGCTCCTCCTACTCCTTTCAGGCTCCGTCCACTGATATCTGCCCAGACCAATAAGAAGCCTGCTGTCGATCAGGTGAGCTCTGTATATAAAGTAATTGCTTACTGGGAAATTTAAGTATGACATACCAGGACAAATGCCATTAAAATATAAGGTGTCCTGTACATTTACCTTATAACTATTGCCTAGATACCTTGTATGAAAAAAAGATGAACAAAAGTCCTGGTGCAACATTATTTTCATTTGCATTTCAAATGAATGCTACTGGTTTATTCTGTAACTTTTGGGTGAGTAAAATTGGCCGTAGAAGCATGGACACAAACGTTAATTTAAATTACTGATCCCAAATTTGAATATGAAGTTGAACGTGTATATTCTACATCAGCATCCTTTCTAATCAGATGGAATGCCTGTAGAAGAAATTATGAGAGCAGGCAGCGTTGGATATCGTGTTTTTGTGTTTTTTTTTTCTTTGCTGCTCAGGCAATCCACTGCACATGTGCTAAAAGCACACTGCCCTGTCCTGTGTATGCTCTTATTGGCTAAAGATGTTGGGTTTTAAGTGTATTGATGTCAATTCCATTTTAATGCAGTTAATTCAGGAAACTGCAATTCAATCCATGAACTGAAAATTGGCTACCATTTTCTCTAATGATTTCTGATTAAATGGTTACAGTTTGTTTCCTGGAGTGGCTGTGTTAAAATGTGGCAGTAGACTTTTAGTACGGTTTCAATGAGGAAAACTGAAAGAGGAAGGCAGTGTCCAGTGATGCATTGAGGTGGCTGCTGAGCTGTTGCTGCGTGTGTGTGTGTGTGTGTGTGTGTGCGTATGTGTGCGCGTGCGCGCATGCGTGGGTGAGCTCACAGTCAGAGAGTGAAATCTTAAGAGTAGAGCATTGAGTTGTGCCATCACTCTCAAACACCTGCCTTTGTCACCCCTGCCAGGCTCACCTTGCCGCACCCTCGCTAGCTCCCCAAACCCCGCCCCCCGGACCCTCCCCGCTCACCCTCGCCGTGGCTGTGGTGGAGAGCGGGCCGGTGGTGTATGAAGAAGAGGTGGAGGAGGAGGAAGAGGAAGCCGAGGAACCCTGTGTTAGTGCCATGAAGCTCATCGGAGGCAACGGTCAGTGGGAGGGAAAACCACACAAGCACACATATACACGCATATACATGCACATGTGCTCACGCACACAGACACAGACACGCACATACGCACACACGCATACATAGACATACACACACGTATACATACTGTATATACACACACATATACATGCACATACATATACACTCACTAGGGGTGTAACGATTCATCGTAGCACGATACATCGCGGTGCAAAAATGTGACGGTACGCATCGTATAAGTTGGACGGTTTTGATCATCAGCTCTAATTATATTTTTGCATTATTATCATTACTAAACATACATTTTATTTCAAATGTTTTGACATACAAATACATACAAACACCAAATATAACAAACACTACATTACAATTCATCAATGGTAGTAAATCATTATATAAAATGAAAGTAGTCACTTGTATCATTATTTGTGTTACCAGTGCACAAAGTCATACATCACGCTTTCGGCATTCTAATGGAGGCCTCACGTTTTACATGTTTCAGTCATAGACAGAAAGAAGAGGTTTCAGTAGCAGACTAGCAGCGTCAGCGTGAAACGTAATGATTGCGGCTGGAGGAGAAGATTGAATTTGAAGATGTGCCATCCTCCTTTAAATCAGAAGTGTGGCAACATTTTGGCTTTCCGATCATTCAACAGGAGAATGGTGACAAATTAACTGACAAAACGAAGACAGTATGCAAACACTGTAGAAAAACTATCAGCTACACTACTGCTAATACCACGAATATGATGTAGCATCTACAACACCACCACAACAACAAACTCCGTTCAGGGGATGTGAGAAAGTAAGTGCTTAAAGGCAAAACTTCTCTTGGAGAAAGTTTTGCATCGCCATTGCCTCATACAAGTGCAAAAGCACAAGATATCACCAGATCCATAGGAGTGTTTATGCTAATGACAGAGTGTGGCGATGACGACAGATGAGTGGATGTCCACAGGGCTGTTCAGAGCTACATTACCATCACGGCGCATGCTATCAATCGTGAGTGGGTACTGAAAAATTTTGTGCTCTAGACTCGTCCGCTTTTTGAGATGCACACAGGAACAAACTTAGCTGAAGTTTTAAAATTGGCCTATTTGGAGTGGGAACTTGCAAGACCAAATCACAGTATCACTGTCGTTACCAACAATGCACGCAACACGGAGGTGGCAGCGAGAGAAACCGGGCTGTCACCGCATATCAAGTGTTTTGCACACACACTGAATCTAGCTATCCAGACGGGATTAAAGATAACCCACGTCAGTCATTTGCTCGGGTGAATGAGATGGGTTGTGGCCTTCTTTCACCGAAGTGTCACAGCAACAACTGTGCTCACTGCAAAGCAAAAGATGCTTGAGATTGCACAACATAAGCTAATTATGGATGTTGCCACACACTAGAACAGCTGTATGGAAAGGCTGGAACGCTATCTCGAGCAACAAGCAGCTGTAACTGCTGCCCTGGTAAGCACAGAGGTGCGCAAAAACGCTCGTCAACTTGATACTTTGGATAGCTCTGATATCAGTGATGCCGAGGACATAGTGAAGCTTCTGAAACCTATAAAAACAGTTACCACTGTGCTGACCGATGAAAAGAGTGCCACACTGTCACTTATTGTAACCTAGAAATACATGATTGAGCAGAGCATGGTACCCAACCAGGATGACTCCACCACTGTGGCTGACATGAAGAGAGCCATACCGCAAAATCTCTCTCTGACTGTCAGTATCTTAGCTCATTAACTTGTGTCTAAATTTGAGCATTGTGTGTTGAGGTGCAATTTTCATAATTTCATATTAATGTAATACAGACAGAGCCATTCAATTTAATATTATTTTATGTTTGAAGACTATTTATTTTTGTCTAGCTTTCAAAGAATTCCTAGGGTCAAGCTGTCATCACTTTAATGGTACAAAAAGACAACAATAGTTCAGCATTGTTAATGCAACAAAAATAAATGCATTGTTTTCATTCCAGTGTCAGTTTAGTTGATTTTCTTAAAAATATCGTGGAAGAATCGAACCGTAAACATTGTATTGTGAATCAAATCGAACCATGAGCTGAGTGTATTGTTACATCCCTAACACTCACACACTCACAACCACATATATATCCACACATATATACATAATACACATGCACACAAATGTATGCACACACATTTGCACATGTGCATATACATACTTACAGACACTGAGAGGCAATCTCGCATACACACATAAACGCACACCCACACATACAGACACATGTACAAACCCGTACACACGCAGGCCTCCAAGTGGCTCAGTCAGCAAGGTGCTTGTGTCATCAGCTGACAGAGACCGGGGGCCCACAATGGCAGAACAAACTGGCTTCATTCCACCAGACGGGGGTGGGCGTGTCAGCAGGGTCTTCTCACCTCACCTCGTCTCACCCTAGATCTTGGCAGGCACCTATGAGTCACTCTGATAACATCAGTGGAGCCTGGCTGTGTAACTCACTGTGTGTGACAAGCCTAATGTACAATTGGCGACTTCAAAACAGGGTTCAATAAAGGGCGAATAAGCATTAAAATGCTCATCTGCACAAACACATAATACACACATATGTTCACACACACACACAGAATTCATGTGGTGGATTTGGACTGTGTTTGTTTGATGCTGTGAGTTATGCTGTGAGATGCTGTGAGCTATGTTTGATGCTGTGAGTTATCTGAGCTATGGGGTTTGCAGAGTTCAGAGCAAGCTCAGGTTCCCATGCTGCTAACATGTGAAATGAAACACACAGGAATCCCACCTGGTTACACTGAAAGGATCTGTGGCTAGGTAAGGTTAGCTCAGCCATGAAGAGACAAATTTTTGTTTTTATAAAGAGGGAAAGGGGGTCATGGCAGCATAACAATGGAGAGCTCTTTTCTCATGTTACTCAGTGCCTCAGAGGGCACAGCAAGATGGAGTCTCCCCACCTCTTGGCCTTTCTATGATGTCGTCACATTACCCCTCCATTTGTCTGATATAAATTAGTCAAAGAGGCAAGAGACACGCCCCTAGGCAACGGCTTTGCCCCAGGGCGGTCCATGGCCCTGTGCCAGTTGGCTCCTCCCCTCCATGTATGCTGATGTCTAGTTTTTTTCCCTGCCTACAGATTACGGGCATGAAGCAGAAGAGGACGATGATGGACTATAAACTCTGTCCCCTGCCCCTCAATGCACCGGCTGTCCCCCCTCTCTGACTATGGTGGGGCAGATTGTGGAGTGTTGGGGCCAGAAGGGCTGGGGGGTTGACGGGGTGCTCTGTGCGCAGGATGTCTTGTAGGAAAGCTGTGTGCTTCAGGGCTGGAGAAGAACTAGTACCACTCTGCAGGGGCTGTGGAATATAGCCCCGCTGCACTGGAAATACAGGAGGGGGAGGAGGAGGGGCCTGGGAAGGGAGTGGGACTGAACACTGTAGGGGGTGGGAATGGAGGCGTGGTCACGCTATTTTAACACCAGCACTACAGACGAATACGAGCAACAGCAAGAGACTAAAAACCCAAACAGCGGCTTGAATTGTGTGTCATGCTCTTTGCTGGAGACGCAAGACCACAAATAAGATACCACTGTGGCAATGTTGCTGTGGCCTCCTTAGTAAGGGCAGAAACAGTTCTTCTCTGGGGGCTCGCCCTGCGGTGCGCACAAACAGGGAGGGAAAAGGAGTTTTGGGAAAAAAGCTGCAGCCCTCTCTCATTTACCTGTGCTGACAAAATGCCTCATTTGTCACACCTCATGAAGAAAGCTCTAAAGTGGATGGAGCAAAACTAAGAGTGGGCGTGGTCTGATTGCACACCCTACCAGCAAGGATACACCCCCTTTTGGTCTCATTGTTCTACTACTGCCTTATTGGTGCTGTATGTTAATGTATAACAATGTTCCTTACAGGTGAGAGTCAAAACGTGCACAACAGTAACAGCAGGGCAGTGGATTCCAGTGGATTTGTGTTTTGAATAAGGGGTAACAGCTTTAGATTCTTAAACTCCTTTAGAGAAGAAGCATTACAATGCATTACAATGCCAGCAGCAGGAGAGTAGCTGTTAAATCCTACTGTCCATATGAAGCACAAACAAGTGCTCTCCCACCCACTGCAACTCGGCCAGTGCTTCTATTTGATCCTTGTCAGACTCTACAAACTGTTATACACTGCTCTTACCTGATGGTGCTCCTCCATTTACGCTAACTGCAGTAGTGACATATTACTGCTGAACGATTTGATTTTGAAAATGTTTTGTAATAAGGCAGTTTCGTATATAAAGCAGTTTTGTATATATTGAAGGAATACAAGAAGATTTCTGTAAAAGGTGTAAATACTGAATGTGTGCTGAATGCTTTCCAATACATTCCAGGATTTTTTTATTATTTTACTTGAAAGGAAGTACCTGATCCACTGTTTTTCAGCAGAAATAAGCTGGCTTGATTTGTAGATGCTGTCTGTAATTGAATTCTGGTTGTACATATGTTGTTGATCTCTTTTGTGAGCTTGCATTCCATTACTGCAGTGCTGTGACCTGTGTATGGCCTGCTGTCAGTGAAACTCTCCAATACCGTTCCAGTAAAGCTCCATTTCACCAGCAAACTCTCAGATGTTTTTTTTTTGTTTGTTTTGTTATTTGTTTTGTATTTTTGTTTGTTTGAGTCAGTTAGACACAGAACAGCTTAGTAGAGTGCGACCACTTGACCCCAATATAGACCATGTTTATTACACTCTTACTAATTTTCTGGTACTCTTTTCAGGAATGGTGTCATTATATGTTCTCTCTTTTTTTCTGTTTTATCAGAAAACTCAACATTTCAGCCCTGTGGACCTCATGAAGACAGTCTGTTTACACTTTCTCTTGTCCTTTTCCTATTCTTGAGATTTTTTGTTTTTGGTACGCTCCAGCTGTTTTTGGGTCTTTGTAATTTGCCTTGTTGTTAATGGCAGCCTTTAACTTCAAAACTTCACACAACACAGCTCTGTATCTGTAAGTTTATTGGAAAGGCTGGATTCAGAGTAAGTATAATAGCTGGCCCTAGAATTTCAAGCAACCACACCATCTGTTCAACAGATACAGAAAGTTGCAGCTAGTTTTCTCTCTTTCTGTTCCACAGTGAGCAAAAACTCATCATTGACTTCCACTGATTCCAGCCCTGCAGACAGTGTAGCAGGCAAGGCCTCCTCTGAGCCAGGAGGGACCGATGGGTGGAAACAGCGCCCCTGGCTGTCGCTGCATCACCCATGTTGGTATTAGCACACATTTTCACTCTTTATCTTAGCCATGTGTTTCTATCTACCACATGGAAGCAGAATAGTGCTGTTTCTGTGATATATCAACATTGAATAGATACGGGTGGCGTTTTTTTTTCCCCTGGAAGCATTTCACATGGCCTCGGAAAATTGGAGGTGTGCTCCTGTATCAGGTATGACTAAAGGGAAACAATACAGGAAGAAACCTAACGCCACATGCAGGGGATAGCTGTTATTGCGCTAAAAATAACTATTGGATGTATCGCGACAGCTATATCGCTCAGCCCTATCTCCACTCAGGTGACCCAGATCAGGTGTGGTTAAACACGCACATATACACAGGCTCAGATTTGTTGATGATTGAGTCCAGGTCCAATTTAGTGATTCATTTGAATCACTAAGTGAAGACTTGTTTAAATGATTCATTTTGAAGGCTCATTTTAATGATTCATTTTGAAGACATGTTTTAATGATTCATTCTGAAGACGTGTTTTAATGATTCATTTTGAAAAGCCATTTTAATGAACTTTGAGGCCTGCTCTCAACAGTCCTGAATAAATAATTGAATAAAATAGTGGTGTGCGCTGTTGAATTTCTGACCAGTAGTGATCCTGAAGACACACACACGAAAACCTGCACAGCGGTACCTCCCCTTTCAGTACTCCCCCTCATGAAAAAATAACACCACAGATGAACCACAAAACACAGAATGTGTCATCACTCTTTAACAATGAGGCTTGCGCAGTGCAAAACCTTGAGCTTTCCAAGGCAGCAGTGTGATGCTCTTACATGCTCCAGCACACTGCTCAAAGAGGTCTCTGACACCAAGCCTTCACAAACAAGTTCTCCTGTAATGGTTACATAATTGCCACCAGGGGACGAGTTGAGAGAGAGATCCATTGCCTGTCCAGAGGAGGCAGGCCAGAGTCTCAGGAGAATAATACAGACGTGTTTTATCAAAGCAGTTAGGCACTGCCAGAAATAGTTCAAGCAACATGACATCCCAGGCGTTAGTTACCGTAGCTCCCTGTTAGCTGTGACTATTGTAACTGCTGCTGCCCATGTGTTAACAGTAGAGTCTCATCCACAGCTGCCTGCTGCAAGAGTGAATATATTACTATACCTTACAGTAAAATATGACAGATATAAAGGGTATAAAGGATTAGCTTCTCACATATATGCCAAATTTCAAAATATATCCATCTTTGACGTTTTAATTAATTGTGTTTTGGAAAATGGTTTGGTACATGCAGTAATTTAAATAAAGAACCTAACAGCTCATTACAGACTACCTATCATGCAACTAGTTAATGTGGCCCAAAGGACTTGTGGCAGACTGGCAGGGCTGGTTCTCCTCATCTTGTGTTTCAGAGTCCGATTCAGCAACAGAGATTCATTGCTTAAATGATTTGTGTTGGTAGACCTGGTTACGCACAGTTTGAATAGAACAATAATGAAACCAAACCATTTATGGCAACTGTTCACACAATATAATAGAAAAACAACTAATCAACCCCCCCCCCCCCCCCCCCCCCGCCAGCAACCACAATTAATTCAGAGGGTGGGAGGATCCAAGGCAGAAGTACTGCCTTGGATGAGAGATCAGAGGTCAGGGGTCTCCCAGCCCCAGTACTGCAAGTGTGTCAGACTCAGCTCTCGGCGCAGGGCTGCGGAGGCTTGCCACAGCTTTATCTGTTCATAGCAGCTGGGAGGGGTGGAGTCAGAGGCGGAGTTTGTAACACCAGCCACTTTACCCCCAGGGCTGCTCTCATAAAAGCAGTCAATGTGCTCTGGAATGCACTGCCATTTTCGATTTGGATGCATCGCAAAAGCTGTTTGAGGCTAACAGGTACATGTGAGCATGGACATAAAGACTATGTCACCAAATGGTCCCTGGAGCTCCGAACGGGACGCTGTACCTAATAAACAGCTTTCTCCCTGGAGTGTTTGTTTGAGATGATACATACAAAGAGGAGAACACACAGATTTACACAGTAATCTGGGCACCCAGTGCTTTGTAATGCTGCCTCCCTTCCACACCCTTATGGAGTAAAAGAGACTGGCTGCTGCAACACAACAGTGCTGTTGATGCTCCCTTTCTTCGGTAGGGGCCTATGAAATGAAGCACGAGAGAGGCGAAATACACTAAAATGGGGCTCAAGCTAACAGAAGTCCCTGCCAAAACCAAGAGAACAGCATGATCGAGCATCAGCCTTCAGTACACTTTCAACAGTTGCTTCTATTATATCAGAAGCAAAGCATAGGGAAAAAATGCAGCAAATGCACCTGCCTGGATCGTTCTCTGAATCTGCTGGTGTGCTCCTGAGTCACCACGCACAGAATCCATCTTTCATTTCCCCGCAATGCACTCAGCTGGGGGAAAGCATAGTGGTGAGTGGAGCCACTAACAAGGGCGCCACTCACATGCAATACACACTACAAAGGCCCTCACAATAGAGGCCAATTGCAGATGTCAAAACAGGCCCGCGGCTGTCGTACTAGCAGGGCTTGGCTGTACCGCTAAAATGCTCTCCGCTCTGAACCCTCCAAGGCACCTGGTAATCCTGAGCCTGCTTCACCGTGGGCTGTGTTTGGAGATCACACAGCAGCCCTCGTACACCGTGTGGGCGCACTGTACCAGCTTTTATAGCACTTCAACGTCCCAGCCACCACCACACATCATCCATAAAGGTGTGCAATGTATAGTAATATCTTGCTATTCACCGATCTGAGCAGGCGTGCTTGTAGGAACACCCTGTTCCCATCCACAGTACAACATGAAAAGTATTAATATTTCCATTCTTGGTAGACATGCTTGTCCTAGCTAGCATTTTTCACATCCATATATCTTGTAACCAAGCAATTCAAGTTGAATATGTTTCTGAACAGCACAATAGCAACACACTACTGGGGTAATAAATGTGTAACCTTTAGTTCACAAACCTGGACTTAAGTTACTCCACAATGTATCCCACAATGCAAAGCTGTCATTATGTATTATGTACAGCACAGTACTTATCCCTGTATTTATTTCTAAATGCATGTGCATCACTGCATCACTGTTAAAGCCCTGTTTAGTGAAGGTCATTTATCAGTGCAAGTTCTAAAAGTTTGTCCAACACAAATAACAAGGACTTACTGTAGTATCACCCGCCTGTCTGTCTTCATATTACCTTCAGTGACCTTTGTCCCTTTGTCAGTTTATCAGCGTAGGCAAAGTGGCATTAGTGATGGTAAGGCTGCAGAGAGGAAGCATGTATGGGAAAATTACCTTCCCTCAGATGAGGTATGACTGAAGCTCAGCTGGACTAGCAGCTGTGAAATAATTAGGATTAATCTGATCTGGGCTTCCTGTGGGTGCCTCTCTGACCATGCCCCATCCGTACACACACAAACGCATGGTGCGCAGGTGGAGTGGGGTGCTGTGGTTGTTTTGTCTGAAGTTCCGACATGCTTGGTGGATTGAGTTTAGTGTCCCCACATGTACAGGCATACAAAAGAATGAGAAGGGAAACACAAACTAAGGCTACATACAAACACTCACACATGAGGAAACGCAAATACAATCAACAAGATGGAACAATGTGCATAAGTGGACAGAGAAAAGCACACACAGAAATAGTTACAGTACACAGACACACAACAAAACACACATGCATACACATACAAACACTTAGACACAGCAATGCCTATACAGACACAGATACATTAAGAAACCCACAGGAACACGCACACATACACACACACAAACATACTCACATGCACACACACAAGCACATGCACGTGGGCCGTGCCCTAATTGTGATTGATTGCTGGCACCACTGGCCAAACGGTGTTATTTTTCCCTGTCAGCGCGCGTGTGAATGTGATTAATCCTTTTCTGCACCTCGGGGATGAATTACAGGCTCCCCGTCCCCCTGGACCCAGCTCTCAATGGGAAATCACTTCAGCTTGACTTTTCATTTATCTATTTTCAATTTTAACAAAATGGCAGCAATCTCTCTCTCTCTCTCTGTCACACACACACACACACACATAGCTCTCTCTGCATCGTATCGTTTTCTGCTGCTTCTATTTAACTGCCGTTGCGATTCGCCGCGCACACACCGCCTTTCATGGTTACAGATGGGGAGATTAGCAGTTAGTGGTCGCAGACAGCTGTGATCAAACCATGGCCCGGATTTTAGTTTAGTTCCAGCTCCAACATCCAGTTCCAACAGTTTGGCGCCATATTCAGACGAAGCAGTTTTGTCACACTGCATTATTTACATGTGATCCATGTGTACCGCCAGGCATTTCCGGATGTGATTTGAACAAATTCCCAACAGCGGTGCCTTATCGCATTTCATTACGCATCTAACGTCCAGATACCGTTGATGTGTGGCCGTTTGGTACTCTCGGATAAGGAACTATTCTATTTGCACCTGCAATGTGTATTTATTTGCATACATTAATGGATATAGTTATCGCCAGGTTTAATTTCGGCAACAACGTAATATTGTTCGCTCACACCTGAGGCGTCTGATTTAGCTTTTCAGAGTTCAGTTATAAACAAAACTTTTCAAGTTTCAGCTCGTAAAACATCTGGTGATTTTTCTGAGGTTCAGCAGGGACTCGCAAATTAGCGTTAAAACCCCTGCAGCCTAACTGGATGAGCACAGATGCAGTATCATACAACTGGTCAATTATGTGTGATGCATTTATTAAGGATATTATCCTTTCCGACCTGGTGTCCTAATTATTTGTACACGCTGGCAGCGGTTACCCGACCAGTTGAGTCAAAGTTTTCTTTCAGAGGTAAAAAAAAAAAATTCGAACAAAGACTGGGATTATTTCCAGTATAGCTGCCAGATTTATGTAAGATTTGCTTGTAATGAATAAAGCGGCGCTCTAGTATTTTTTTTTCACTCCCACTCATGACAAAGTCACTATTGCTTTCTTTCCTCGAAAAGACATTCCCACGTACAATCTCTTGCGCTCAGAAATGCAGAAGAACGTGCCTTTGTGGGTCCTCGCGTTTGGTATTGGCCCCGAATCCCCCCGCGTTCCAGTCGCTCTCACGTGCTCGCGCGCGCGGCTCCTGCCGATCGCTCCAGTGAATGCCCGCTTTCTCTTTCAAGGTCAGGGAGCTGCTTGCCGGCGAATCGTCCGATGTCCCGACAGCCGCGCGGATGGCAGACTTTTCCTCCGTGTCGCCGTTTCCCGCCATAACTGAGGTGAGCAGACTGGCTCATGAAGCAGATGTGCAGGGGAAATGCTGCATATATCTGCTCTGTAACCTAAATTTGCGATCATGACTCACACATTTCAAATGACAATAAATTGCCGCCATCTGTAACACACTCAGTTTCCAGAGTGCCTCTATGTGACTTTCATTAAAATTAAAAATCTGTGGTGCGTGGTGGTGGGGGTGACCTGAGGGAAGCTCTGCAGATCTGAACCAGGCTCAGCGCAGGTTTGATGTAGAAGACAGTTCACCGATCGAACGGCACTATTCCCATCACCCCCAGGATGTCTCATGACAGATCCATGCAGCACCAAGTGGTGTGCGCGCTCGTGTGCTTCTGAGCTTGTGATTGTGTTTGTTGGTGGGGTCTGTAAGCAGGACCCTGTAGAAGCAACAAGGGGAAACGCTTTGGAAAGTACTACGATTTTGAGAAGCATGTAGAACGACATCCTCCACCCCTGTCAGACGAGCTTCCAAATAATTAATCAGTTAATTGATTAAAATAAAAATACAAATTGTTCCAGCGGCCATCTATCCGTCTTAACGAAGAGAACACTCAGTTTAAAATCCAGGAATTCGAAGTGCGCTACACTACAGATTTAATATGTCGACAGACAAGCGATTGACATAATATCACCTGACAGTCTTTATGGTGTCAAATGGAGTTGCCAGATATGTCTGCTGGCAAAAATCTTTGTGACCGACAGTTCAGTAGCTGCTCAGTGGTATTAATATGAAGCATCATACAGCACTTCATTCAAAGGACTGGTTTTCTGTACCTCAGAAGAGCAGTGCTGCTCGAAATGAACTCATTAAGGTAATATAGTATTTTGGGAGCCATAGAAATCTGTAAGTTACATGGGCCTCTCAGCGGCAGGCATCACACAAAGCATTAGCAGAAGCTTAGATATTATGCAGATGACCGATAATAGATTGCGTAATACATTGTCGTTACATAACACAATGTGCAATATACGCAACATACATGCACTCCTCCATGTTTGAAATACTGGAATATGTACACTTCAAGTTAATTTGACATATTTCAAATTTTTGTCTTTTATGAAGTGGATGTCAGCCGTGCACTCTGCTGAATGTTTCATCACTAATTGCGACTTTTAATTTGACTTCCATACATCAGTAGCCATGCTTGCTGTGGTAATACCCTGTCCTTTGCGCAAACCATTGCAGATATGCAGCGTAGCTGAGTCTGGTTATGAATTTGTGAAGAGTAAAAGGTGTTTTGGATATTTAACATGAGTGTCGGTCCCATCAGTCAGTGTAGCTCATTATTGTCGACAGGGAGTCACAGGGATTCGCGTACACAAGGTAAAGTCGCTTTGACACAAGCTCTAATTCCTTCAAATTGCCGCCCTGCATAGCCCATCTCCTATTGCATCCCCGCTGAGGGTCATTATCGTTTCCCTGCCCAAAGATAGATTTCACACACACCGGGCAACAGCTTATGGGAATATGAAAACGAGTCTCCACTGACAGTAAATATTGCCCTTTTAGTATTACTTTAAGGCATAATATGTAAACACTTCTCTTCCAGTAATACCGTTTACTGTATCAGTGGTGGCCGTTGAGCTCAGAATAGAGAGGCAGGGAACACCTTTGTAATAGTCACGGATGTGCTCGTCGTCAATCATCTTGCGAATTATGACAAGATCACATTACATTTCATAATTTTGTTCATAACAAACAGGTCTTTCTGTTTTTCTTTCCTTATTTTTTGCAGTGCAACTACACTAGAGTGCAGTAGATGTGAAACTGAGGGGACAGTTTCACCCATGCATAAGTTCAGGAGAATATTGCTGTCGCAGTGGTGAGTCAGTCAGAACACAGGAGTCAGGTTTCCAGTTCAGAGCTTTATTGAAGAGATGGGGTTACGCGTGTTTGGCAGTGTGTGTGTGGTTTCCTGGAGAGATGCAGGAGGAAAAATAAATTAGAACAGCGTTTCCCAAACCTCTTCTGGAGCACCCCATGTAGCGTGTTGGGCGGAGCGTTGCCCAGCGTGCCTTGCGGCAGCGTTCTTTTCTGCGTAGGCTATATAGTTTACCCATCATGACTGTGTCTGCATTCCCCTTTTGTGTAGTCCCCTCCTTTCCCATCAATGTTTGTTTGTGTAAACTTTTTAGTGGCTGTTGTTGAATAAATGGCTAGCAAGCTACATATAGCCCTTTGTAGTATCATATTTTCAAAATTTTTGGAGCAGGGAGGGATCTAAAGCATGCAGGACAAGGGGTACTCCAGGAGAGGCTTGGGAAACACTAAATTAGAACATATGGATCCAATACTGGGTGTGCAATATACACTATATGGACTATACACTATAAAGTGTTCGGATGCCTGACCATTACACCAACAGAGACTGTAATGACACTGTATTGAAATACATATACTTTAATATGGAGTTGGTCCCCCTTTTGCAGCTATAATAGCTTCCACTCTTCTTGGAAGGCTTTCCACAAGATTTTGGAGTGTTTCTGTGGGAATTTGTGCCCATTCATTCTGTAGAGCATTTATGAGGTCAGGCGACGGCCTGGCTCGCAATCTCCATTCCAGTTCATCCCAAAGGTGCTCGATGGGGTTGAGGTCAGGGCTTTGTGTGGGCCAGTCAAGTTCTTCCACACCGAACTCATCAAACCATATCTTTATAGTCCTTGCTTTGTGCACTGGGGCACAGTCATGTTGGAATAGAAAAGGGCCTTCCCCAAACTATTGCCACAAAGTTGGAAGCATAGCATTGTCCAAAATGTCTTGGTATGCTGAAGCATTAAGATTGCCTTTCACTGGAGATAAGGGGCCTAACCCAAACCCTGAAAAACAGCCCCATACCATTATCCCTCCTCCACCAAACTTCACAGTTAGCACAATGCAGTGAGGCAGGTAACGTTCTCCTGGCATACCCCAAGACTCGCCCATCTGACTGCCAAACAGAGAAGCGTGATTCGTCACTCCACAGTACATGTTTCCACTGCTCCACAGTCCAGTGTCAGTGTGCTTTACATCACTCCATCTGACGCTTGGCATTGGACTTGGTGATGTGAGGCTTACATGCAGCTGCTCGGCCATGGAAACCCGTTCCATGAAGCTCCTGCCGCACAGTTTTTGTGCTTACATTAATGCCAGTGGAAGTTCGGAACTCTTCAGCTATGGAATCAGCTGAGTGTTGGCGACTTTTACACACCATGCGCCTTAGCAGTCGTTGACCCCGCTCTGTGATGTTACGTGGTTTTCCGCTTTGTGGCGGTTGAGTTGCTGTTGTTCCTAAATGCTTCCACTTTCTAATAATATCACTTACAGTTGACCGTGGAATATCCAGCAGGGATAAAATTTCACAAACTGTCTTATTGCAACGGTGGCATCCTATCACAGTACCACGCCTGAAGTCACTGAGCTGTTCAGAATGACCCATTTTGTATCATAAATGTTTGCAAATGGAGACTGCATGGCTAGGTGCTTGATTTTATACACCTGTGGCAACGGGTCTGATTGAAACACCTGAAATCAATAATTAACAGGTGTGGCCAAATACTTTTGTCCATATAGTGTGGAGGGGATAGTGGTGTTCAAAACGATTCTTTTTAGCGATTCGGTTCCTTTCGTTCAGTTCAATAAAATGATTTGAATCTCTGACTCACTGATTCGTTCATTTCCATATCCGGTCGGGCGGCATACATGAATTTGTAAATAGTTTTATTGCATTTTAAAAATTACTCTACATTGTTCCTGCTCTGCGGCAAAACAGCACGTGTGAAACCAAATGTCAGTGAAATTAATAATAATTAAATCGTAATGAATGTGAAACTGCACCATGCTATTCAAGTAATCATGCAGCCGCAAAGTATACTTCCTGTGTTGTTACATTCATAACATTTAGCACTTTTCTGCCACCTAATGGTGGGTTCTAGTAATACAGTTATATACAGTTTCAGGTGTATGACACAGGAAGTTAAAACAACCGGGGAGTATGTTGATTTACATTGAGATGATATGTTGATGGACTTCTCCACAATTCATTTACATCTGCTTTCATCTTTTGTCTTTCGTGGCATCGTCTGTATGTGTATTCTTAATTTGATACTTACCTTTACTTATACTTAGGTATTTGTTAAGTTTATGCCATTGAGTCACCATATTGTTCAGTTAATTATTACATCAGGACAAACCACATGTGTGCTCTGTAATGGCAAGTTAACTGTATGCACTGCTAGCGTTAGGCTAGCTTCATGCTATTTAGTGCTGCGGCGAACAACTTATTCATGTAAAGGACTATGAATGAGTACATTTCAGTAATTTGAGATTTGTGTTTTTATTTATAGTTTCACAACTTCCAACATTATTAAACCTGTGGACAACACTAACTTAGGGTGACCATACGTCCTCTTTTTCCCCGACATGTCCTCGTTTTGGGACCTAAAACATACATCTTTAAATGTCCGGGAAAAAGAGGACATATGGTCACCCTAACTGTCTTCAGACTGGTAATGTAAGGAAGGTGTTGACACCTGCTGCCAGTGCCCTTGCTCAGTAGCGAGAAGAGGGAAAGACAATACAGTGAAAAGATGGCACTCTACAGACAAAGCAACGCAGTTCATGAGATTGTGGCAACTGACATCACATATCAACAACTACAGTGGCTGAAAATATATACATATATTGTGAAATTAACTTACCTGCATAATGGAAAGAAACTTAAGTGCTCTGAAGACTAGGTCTTATGCTTCTGTGTCAATGCGCTCTGGTGCATCATCCACTAGCGCTGATGCTGCAGCAGTCAGGGCTAAAGCTGAAGCTGCCAAAGCATGTTTGATGTATACTAAGAAAGAGATCAGAATGAGAATGGAGAAAGCTCAACTGGAGGCTGCAATGGAGATGCTGGCCATAGAAAAGGAAATAGCTGTAGCTGTGACAAAGGCTGGGGCGTTGGAGGCAGCAGTCGCTACCAATGAGGAAAGACACAGCTGTAAACTCCCATTCACATCAACGCCATTTGACTTTGCTCAGCGCCCACAAGATTATGTGAAGGAGCAAGCTAAAGTATGCGAGGAAAGGAGGTTAGCACAAGAGCAGGATGCACCCTTTTAAGACGAGTCAAAGCGGCCACACACAGAGCCACCTACGGTCCAGTCTGTACACGACCCGTGTCTCAATACTAAGAGCGTTATCCCCCTCCTGCTAGCATCATTCTCCCCATAGCAATATCAATGTTATGCCTTTTCGCTCTCATGGTTATGGTCTGCAACCCACTCATGCTACTGATTCCCACATGACAGACTTTGTAAGATTGCTAGCATGACGTGAGCTTGTCACAACTGGTCTGCTCCAATTTAACGACCAGCCAGAGAGCTACAGAACTTGGCGGTGTTCCTTCCTGAATGCAGTAAGAGGCCTGGATCTAACATACAGTGAAGAAATGGATTGTCAGCTGAGCATGCTAAGGGAAAAGAGTCAGCTGAGCATGCTAAGTGTATTAGATCTGTCCACATAAACCAGCCAGCAAAGGGGCTGAAGATGATATGGAGCAGACTGGATGAGTGTTACGGCTCTGCTGAGGCAATTGAGAAAGCTTTGGTCCAGAAACTAGATAGCTTCTCCAAAATCAGCAACAAAGATTACTCTAAACTGAGGGATCTCAGTGATCTACTGATGGAGCTGGATACCGCTAAAGCAGAGGGAGATCTTCCTGGCTTCTCTTATCTTGACACAGCCAGAGGTGTCAACCCTATAGTTCAAAAGCTACCATATGGCCCACAGGAAAAGTGGCTGTCTCACAGATCCAGCTACAAACAGCAACATCAGGTTGCATTTCTCCCCTTTTCTGTCTTTGTCACCTTCCTCCACCAGCAAGCACGGATCAGAAATTACCTCAGCTTCATACTCATGGGTCAAACAGACTCCAGCAAACTGGAAAAGCCTCCATGGAAAGCCAGCAGGTCGAAGGAGGTCTCTGTCCACAAAACAGAAGTGTCTGCAGCAGCTCGCACAGACCAAGACAGACACAGAAAGAAAGCAGACCATCCTGATAAGAGATGTCCTATCCACAAAAAGACACAGTCTCTAGTGCCGTGCATTTCGTGCGAAACCCATAGAGGAACGAAAGAACTTCCTCAAAGAGAACGGCATCTGTTTTAAGTGTTGTATCTCCACATCGCATACCACCAGAGAATGCCAATGCACTGTGAAATGCACTGAATGTGATAGCGACAGACACTTCTCTGCCCTCCATCCAGGACTTGTGCCATGGGTCAATGAGACAAGCCCCTCTTCAGAGCAAGGCGGGGAGCCAGACCCCACACCAACCCCAGCGGTCACAAGTCAGTGCACACAGGTCTGTGGAGGAGATCTCACTGATAGGTCCTACTCAAAGATTCTTTTAGCCAAAGTTTATCCTGGAGGACACCATGACAAGGATGAAAGTATACGTTATCCTGGATGAACTAAGCAATAGATCTTTGGCTCGCTCCGAATTCTTTGACGCCTTCAACATCCAAGGCCCCACTGCATCATACTCTCTGAAGACCTGCTCAAGCATGACTGAGAACGTGGGAAGGACAGCCTCCGGCTTCTACATAGAGTCACTGGATGGTAAAACAGTTCAACCTCTACCAAGACTGCTGGAATGCAATGAGATACCAGATAACAGAACAGAGATTCCAACACCCATTGCTGCCTTTTGCCATCCTCACCTGAAACCAGTAGCTCACCTCATTCCAGAACTGGAGCCCAATGCTCCTATCATGTTTCTGCTTGGCTGCGATGTCATCAGACTCCGCAAGGTCTGTAAACATGTCAGTGGTCCTCCGGATGCTCCCTACGCCCAGAGACTCAACGTAGGATGGGTGGTTATGGGCAATGTCTGTTTGGGGAGTGCTCACAAGCCACTCATTGTGAACACCTTCTTCACCAATGCCCTAGAGCAAGATCGTCCAACCATCTTCAAGCTGTGTCCCAGTATTCTTAATGTGAAAGAGAAATATGGTCCCAAGCAATCAGAGCTTCCTGTCGTACGCCTTAGAGAAACACTTACCTATGACGGAGATGATACTTACCTAGGCCGCACAGTGTTCCAGCTGACCAGCAATGATGATACGTTGGCTCCATCCATCGACGACCTCACCTTCATGGTGATAATGGAACAGGGTCTCAAGAAGGACAAAAGTAGCTGGATAGCTCCTTTGCCCTTCAGACTACCGAGACAACATCTCCCTGACAACAGACCGCAGGCCCTCAACCACTTCACCTATCTCAAATGAAGCCTTGAGAGGAAGCCAGAGATGAGTCAACACTTTTTCTCATTCTTGGAAAAGATGTCAAGAATGGACATGCTGTGGTTGCCCCTCCCCTCAAGGAAAATGAGGAACGGTGGTATCTACCTCTCTTCTGTGTGTACCATCCAAAAAAGCCCGCCAACATCCATGTTGTTTTCGATTCCAGTGCCCAGTATGATGGAGTGTCTCTTAATGACGTCCTCTTAACAGGGCCTGACCTCAATAACACTCTCTTGGGAGTCCTCATTAGATTCCGCAGAGAAGCCATCGCTGTGACAGCAGATATTAATCAGATGTTCCACTGCTTCCTCGTGAAGAATCAAGACAGGAACTTCTTACGCTTCTTATGGTTCCGAGACAATGAACCTACCCAAGACGTTATCGAGTACCGCATGACCGTACATGTCTTTGGGAACAGTCCCAATCCAGCAGTCGCCATCTACTGCCTCAGACAGTCCGTGAAGGAAGGAGAACCGCGCTATGACCCTGAGCTGAAGCAGTTCCACCGCGACTTCTATGTTGATGACGGGCTTAAGTTGCTTCCCACTGCTGAAGGCGCAATCAGTCTGCTGAAGAGGACCCAGGACATTCTCGTGAACTCCAACTTGAGGCTGCACAAAATTGCCTCTAATAGCAAAGAGGTTGTGGACGCTTTCCCACCTCAAGATCGTGCCAATGACCTGAAGGAGTTGGACCTAGGCACAGATACTCCTCCAGTACAGCGCAGCCTGGGCCTTAATTGGGATCTGGAGTCTGACAAGTTCACCTTTGAAGTCAACATTGAAGTGAAGGCCTTCACACGCCGTGGTGTCTGTAAGGTTTGAGAGACCCCATACAGGGTCTCCTCCATTATCCCACAGACACAGAGGTGCCGACACCCTAGGTGCCAACACAGTCACACAGAGGCTGCCATAGACTGTTACCTGGCTAAGCCTCTGGTTGAGGGCGAAGGGTCAGACCCCTTGTGGACCAGCAGGAGGCAGGTAACAGAGGTGATGATCAGAGATAAGAATGCCAGACACAAGAATGTAGCTGGAATACGCATTTCTGTTTCCCACCTCTGAGGATAAATAACTCAGACTCAGGATAAATAACTATATAAAGTGACTCAATGTATCAATCAGTGTTCAATTACTCCACGAACCCAAAGAGACTGTTTTTCTGTGACGCTTTGCCCATCATTGTAAACTTTCTCGTTGCAACTGCTCGAACGCCAATAAAACCGTACCGACTTCCAAACTACATTGGACCCACGCCTCTTCAATTCTTACATGTCCTATCAGTAGTGAACAGTGTGTACGACCGGCTAGGATTCATGGATCCCGTTACCATTCAAGGCAAGCACATCCTAAGAGAGCTCACCCAAGAGAAAGGTGACTGGGATTCGCCATTGCCAGAGGAGATGGAAGACCAGTGGACATCCTGGCGAGACTCCCTAAAAGATCTCCATGACTTGCAGATTCCACGACCCTACACCAAGGTTTCCCCCTCCGTGGCGAAGAGAACTGTACGTCTTCTCAGATGCATCAACAAAGGCCATAACAGCGGTTGCTTACCTCACGGTGATCGACGAAAGTGGAACCTCTCACACAGGCTTTATCATGGCAAAACTGGCTCCCCGACCTGAACATATGGTCCCAAGACTAGAGCTCTGTGCTGCTGTACTGGCAATAGAGTTGGCAGACCTTATTTCATCTGAGCTTGACATGCATATAGATGCTACAACCTTCTACACTGACAGTGAAGTGGTGCTGGGATATATATACAATGAGGCAAGACGTTTCTACGTGTACGTGAGCAATCACGTCATACGTATCCGAAGATCCTCTTATCCACAGCAATGGAAGTAAATACTCACAGACCAAAATCCAGCAGACTATGCGACCAGGTCCGTCATTGCTGCCCGTCTCTCAGATACCACATGGCTCAGTGGACCTTCTTTCTTCAATCAAGCTTCCAAAGAATCCCTAGAACCTGACATCTTTGAGCTTGTCAATCCAAACATGGATGCTGAAGTCCATCCCCAAGTCTCCACCCTTAACACACAGACCACTGTTCAACGGCTTGGATCTCAGCGTTTCTTCAAGTTCTCCTCATGGCGGTCTCTGAATCGTGCCATTGCCAATCTCAGTCATTTCTCTCTATCTTGATGCACAGAATCTTCTCAGAGTTGGGGGTCATATAAGGGAAAGAGAGCTTGAGGCCAAAGAAAAGAACCCTCTCATCATTCCTGGTAAACACCATATCTCAACCCTGTTGGTGGAGCCACCCCCTGTATCTAGGTAACCATAAACAAAAAATAGTCATGTGACCACAAATTAAGGAAGTATAGTTCACATTACTTAATCCATCTTGGATTCAAGAACATGGAGAGAGTGGTAAGCAAACCAGAGCAAAAAAAAAAAAAAGATTTTTGTCATGCCTAGTGAATTCAGCATGTTAATAAAGTTATCAATCTTGTATCTTAATTAAAATAGATAGGTTTTAGATAAGTAGATAGTTTAGATAGATAAGTAAAATAGATAAGTCATTATTGCATGTTAATTTAAGTCAGTGTAAGATACAAAACAAGGTCGTAAACTTAGCATAATTGTGGATCTGAGCCACTGTGTGAAACAATTTTGTCAAAATGGAGGTTGTGGGAGTAAACCGTACCAGTTATGTTGGGACAAGTTGAGTCAATGGCTCAATTTACCCCCACATGTTTAAATAAGCTACATATGTACATAGTAACCTGTGTATTTAAGTATTGTTTTCTGATATTCTAGAGATAAGATCAAGATGGCAAGGCAGTACAAAAGAAAGACAAATCAAGGCTCAGCTTCCTTGGATGCTCTAAAGAGGGCAGCAAGGCAAGTGTCAGATGGGAGGTCCATTTGGTCTGTGGCAAAGGACCACAAGATAGACAGAATGACACTGAAGATGTATATCAAGAAAACAAGTAAAGGAGAAGTTCCCAGAACAGGTTATGCCAGACTAGTAAAAGATCATCAGATTTTTGATGATAACATGGAGTTTGAACTTGCCAGCCACATCAAGAAACTTGCAGACCAGCTTCATGGACTAACTCCCTTAAAATGCTGAGAACTTGCATTAGAGTTAGAGCAAGCAAGAATGGCATTTCTATTCCTGAAAACTGGACTGAGCAAAAGAGAGCAGGTTAGTTCTTTTTAAATAAGTTATTTTTATATTACACAATTACAACCCTGGGTTATTTTTCTTGCAAAATTATTACTTTAATGGGTTTTCACGTAGGTCGCGATTGGTTTGATCTCTTCAGAAAGCACCACCATCTATTATGCCGAACTCCAGAGGCTACATCATTGGCAAGAGCCACTGCCTTCAATAGACAGAATGTTGGAGAATTCTTCAACAATCTGGCATCAGTGATGGAGCGGTATGATTCAGATAAGCTAACTATGTCTGAGTACAGTTCTGAATCACTCATTTTATGAAGGAATGTTCATCTGAATGTGTTTTATGTTTTATATCAGATACAAATTCCCTCCACATATATCTGCAACATGGACGAGACAGGTGTCACAACTGTCTAGTCGCCAAAAGAAATTGTGACAGAGAAGGGCAAGAAACAAGTTGGCTCTGTGACATCAGCTGAAAGAGGGAAGCTTATAACACTGATTTGGGCTGTGAATGCAACAGTCAAAGCTGTTCCACCACTGTTCATTTTTCAATGAAGTCTGGATGGACAAATGAAGATGTCTTTACACGCTACCTAGAGCACTTCATCAACCACACCAACTGCTCAAAAAGAACATCCCGCTTTGCTTCTTCTTGACAATCACAAATCTCACATCTCCCTCAAAGCCATAGAAATCACAAAGGATAATGGAATTGTATTGCTGACCCTACCACCTCATTCATTTCATCGCCTCCAGCCCTTGGATAAAACTGTCTTTGGGCCCCTGAAAAGATTCTACAACTGACCAACGGATGCTTGGATGCGATCCAACCCAATCCAAGTGGAGGACTAAGAATGGGAAGCGGTTCTGGCCGCGAACGCTTGAGGTCCTGTGCGTGTATCGTGTTCAGTACACTGCACCGCATGCACGCAGAGGAACTGATGGCGCTAGTCAGCTGGGCTGATGGTAGGATAATCGTTTTGTCGATTTGTTCCGCAACAGTGTAGTCAACTTTAAAAACAATGCGCAATGCTAACGCGTTGTCTTCCGCAAATAAACGTCTTGTTTCGGTACAAATAATAGACGAACACAATTGTAATTACAGTGCATGCATAACATATGCTACATTTAACAAGGATGCACATCAACCCCTTTTCTCTACATAATCAGTTTTACAGATGGCAAGACACTTTCATTGGCAAAGGCCCTGTTCACACCTGGTATTAACATACGTCTTGGGTGATCCGATCACAAGTGGACAGCTCTAAATACGTCTGTTCACACCTGGCATTTAAATGTGTCTCCACATGCGTCTTGTGATTGGATCTCACATATAAACAAATAAACACGTGCATCATGTCCATTTGCAAATGTATGTTTACGCATAATTTAAAGGTCTGTTTGAACGAATCTTGTTATGACTGTCACTATGAAATAATGCGTGTTGTATCTGTAAATGAAAACCTAGTTGACTAGCAAGCTAGATTGCGTTCGTCACTGAAATTAAATACCCTTAACTCAGCTGCAGCTGATCTTTTGTTAAATTCTGTTTATCGTTGGAAAAAGCATAAACGCTAGATTAGAACATTTTGAACTTCACCGTATTTGTCTGGCACCTTGCCAGTATGGTTGAATTAAAAAGGCTAAGCAAGATATTATGTTTCCAAAGTTTCTTATGTTATTCACTGCAATGAAAATGTTTCATAACGTAGTTTAATATCAAAGGGTGTTTGCTGGTTTGCTAGTGTTGAGAATACATCTATGAATTACTTTTCTAAAACCGAACCGCGCTTGATATGGAAGAAGGGACATTCTAAAACGCTTAACGTGAAAGGGCTTAACGTGGCTTAATGTTCCAAAACTGCGATCAGTGATCACCGAATTTCTCTCGGACATCTCTTGTCATAAACACTTCCACCTGTCAAAAAATCAAAACCGAAATCCTATGAGTATGGATGCCTTTTTGATAGGAGATAGTGTTTATGTCATGTGAGATGTCAGACAAATTTGGTTATCATTGATCGCTGTTTTAGGACATTAAGCCACGTTAAGCTTTTTCCTTATAATGGGCGTCAATGGAGAGGAAAACGTAGTGAGATAACGACCATACTCCATTTGGACCATTTTGGTTTTGATTTCATTAGCGTTATTTAGCTTGTCATAGTTAAATAACGCGAACGCGCATCTCGTGTTCTAATTGCACTGGTTTTAGCTTATGCGCTAAACAGCTAATCACACCGGTGGGCCGAATGAGTAGGCCTGCGTACTTCCGCTTAAGCAGAGGACGTCAGTTGAATAGGCGGTCCTTCAGTGTGGCCCATAACGTATTTGCGTTCACACAGCTAAAAGAATGTGGCCATATGCGGCCCAGACCACCTCCAAATGTGGTCTGAGAGATTGGATCTCAATGCCTCCTAAATGTGTCTTTGGTGCGTTCACACCTGTACTTAGCACTGTCCACTTGTGATCAGATCACCCAAAACGCATGTTAATACCAGGTGTGAACAGGGCCATAGACACACACAACAACAGGACAATCTGTGTCTGGTGTCCCCAGTTCTTCACCCCACATGAATTTCTGCAGCACTGAAGTGGGGAAGGTCACCAGGACAGGTCAGAGGGTAAATGGTGACCTGGGGCTGTTCTTGAGGGTGTGCCTGTGCCTCAGGTTACCTGTGGGGGTGCTGCTGATAAGGGGAGCTAGAGGACCGGTTTGGGCAGGTTTCAGCTAGTTTGTAATCAAAGGGTCTGTGAGAGGTGGAGATGCTGTGCACAAACAGTGGCAAACAAAGGGATGGAGAAAGGAATGTCGCCCTTTTTAACAAGATGCAATGACACTAATACGAAATCAACTGCTAATGGGAGACTTTTATTTAAATTTACATACTTGCTAATCCTGCAAAAGGATGAAAAACATGTACACTGACTGTGATTATCAAATGAAGGGAAGTTCTCTGTGTCCCTTGTTGGTAGATCAGTGGCCACCACTGTGCCATATGTCATTCATATTACTACAGCTACAACACCAACAATGACAGATTGTAACAATATTACCAGTGGTAATAATAATGCATAATTAGAAGTATATTATTGATCATTATTTATCTATTTATTTAATAGAATATTATTTCGGTGATATTCGGTATTACAGTACTATGCATGCAGGTAGTGGATTCTGAATGATGTCCTCACAGAATGTTTTGTTGTTTCTGGGCCATTGCGCGCTTGATGAGCTGGACTGTCTCTTGTCTGCCCAAATCGAAAGATGGAGGCTATTACTGCCGTTCCCCTGGCACTTGTGAGGAGGCGAGAGAAATGGCAGCTAGGCAGACGCCAGATGGCTTCCCTGCTTGGCGAAGCAAGAGCATTCCCCTCCCCGCACACCACAGGGAAGGGGGAGCTGCTGTTTTGCAGCTGATCCTGGGTCAGCATCAAAGTGGAACGCTGCAGTAGTTGTGGTTGGAGTTAGAGGGTGGGACGCACTGATCTCAGATCTGCTGCCCGTGAGGTTAACAGGAAATTGGGCTGTCCTGCCACCCTTCATTCTGAACCAGAGGGACCCAAGCACATGCTGGGCCTCTGCTCCAATCAGCACTAGATACCCAGATGAAATTTACATTTACATTTACATTTATTCATTTGGTAGACGCTTTTATCCAAAACGACCTCCTCCCTCCTCACCTTTTAGACGCTGTCAGATGTCAGATCTCCTAAATGGGGTAGGTGTGTTCTTTTTGGGGTTTGGGGGGAGAAGGGGTGTCAGAGACACGTGAAGGTTACAGGAATTGTCAGGTTGGTTAGTCAGATGGTGAGAGGGAAACACCAGCTGGGTACAGTTGTGAGGTTTTGTGGGGTGTGAACATCCCGGTGTGCTGTGGGGGTAAGGTGTGTGTGTGTGTGGAGGGGGGGGGGGGGGGGTCCTGGCGGAAGCAGCTCGCAGCACCACAGGTCCCTCCATTTGCAACTGTTCTTCCAAACCAGAAACGACAGGGTCACCTGAATCACCTGTACAGGGAAGGGGTGATGTGGGGCTACCAGGTGCCTCAGCACCGCCTCCTGGGGAGACATGGTAAGTTTGTCAGGTTGTGCACGTGATTATGGCAGGGCTTTGAGCTCAGGTGTGAGAGAGCAGCTGTGTGTAGCATAGTGGTAAGGGGTGGGGTTCGTAACCCAAAGGTTTCTGGTTCAGTTCCCCACTGTGGCACTGCTGTTATACCCTTAGGTAAGGTACTTAACCCACAATAGCCTCAGTAAATATGCATCTGTATAAATGGATAAAATTGTAACCCAAGTAAGTGGCTCTGGATAAGAGTGTCTAAATTGTCTAAATGACAGTGCAATGTAATGTAACCAGCCAATTGGACGATTTTTAGGCGGAGTGGCAGGAGAGAGAGGCAGTCGCCCCCCCCTTGTCCCCGTCCACGCGTCTGCAAGGTGCCATGCCGTCATTTATCCCCCCGGTGGAGATAGAGACATCTGTCCCTTTTCCGGAGGAGGCAGCGGCCTCAGAGATGCAGTCACGCAAGACCATCTGCCGTGACTAGACGTGCCAGCGAGCACTCGGGCAGCAAGGCAGCGCTGGGCCCGGCCCATAGGGAGAGGTCAGAGGGGTTTGATGCCAGCGGAACCTCAGATGTTTCCTGCCGCAGGAAGTGATGTCACTGTAGAGAGCCCTTTCTGATGCTGCCCATAGCTGTGTGTTTCTTGTTTTTAGCTGTTGCGTGGCTAAAATGATGGACCAGAGACGGTGGACCAGTTCTGAACCCAGTGCATATCTAGGAAGGTGTCCCAGGCTAAGTACAAAATCTCAGTGAGATTCAGCATGTGTGTGTGTGTGTGTGCGCGTATGTGTGAGTGTCTGTGGTTTGATTAGCACTCCCCTACAGCCCAAATGGCTCAACGCCTTGTCACCAACAGAACAGCATGCTGCGGCAGCTGGCTCACTGACCTCAGGTCAGTGCTTGACATGTCCCCTGCATTGACTCTCAAGTCAACCACCATAGGAGTCAACTGACTCCAGCTCAGCGGCATGTGAAATCAACTCCCGTTTCCCCAGGCCAGACCCTGCCCTGAGGGGGAAAGGAGAGCACAGTTTTACCTGCACAGAGCCATAGGGTTTTGGAGGCTCTTCACCAATGTGACGCCACCAGATCTATAAACATGATGTCTGTTTTCCCTCCACACGCCCACAACGCCTGGCAGGGGGAGGCCAGTATGGAAAAACTATAAAGAACATACTTATTAAGCAGCAGAACGAGCATCTCTGTGGAAATTATCTGAAAGACAGTCACGCTCATGTGCTGTGCACAGTTCCCCCCACCATATTCCAAAAGCTAAAAAAAGCAGATTTAACCCCTCCTGTTCCAGGTGATTGAGGGTGTAAGCAAACTGCTCACACAGGGGTAGACAAGCCTGTTCAGGGAAAATCAGGGATGTGTTTTTGTTCCATCGCAGCACTTGATTACATAATTGGATTAATTATCCCGCTAAATTAATGATCATGAGGTACTTAGTGTTTTGCCTCTCACACTGAATCACCTGCATTCATTTAGCATAATAAGAGATCCAGTTTTGTAATTAAGAGCTTGGATGGAACAACCATGTACATTTGAGTTAAGATGGTTGTTAATCCCATACCGTAGTGTATATAAATGGGAGGCATTTCATTAGGACATCTGCGTTAGATCAGACACTGTTTAATGACATTAATGACATTACCTCCATCACTGACATTTCAAGTGAGCCCCTTTCTGTTGCCAAAGCAACGTAATTCTTCCTTTCTCATTATGTCCACTGCAGCTGCATTGAGTTACATTAGTAACATCACACAAAGTGACAGTTCCTTTCTTCAGTAAGAGAGCAACAGTATATCAAATAGAATTTGACTGGGATGAGGGAGAAAATAAAAGGTCTTCTCCAACCTGGTTTATTCTAGAGACCAATTTGGAATTATTGTCAGCTCTTTGCAGTGGTAATGTTTTGGGGTGCTTGTGGGCGCACTTGCCAGGCAGTGGTAATGTTTTGGGGTGCTTGTGGACACGCTTGCTAGGTAGTGGTAATGTTTGGAGGCACTCGTGGGCCCTTGACCCCAGTGGGTGGAGGTGCAGGATGGTATGTGTGATACGGCTGATGGCGTCACAGCGGGGTGAGGTGGCAGAGGAGCCAGAATGATTGACAGCTGAGAAGAGGATGATGCCTGAGGACAAGGCAACAAAGTGAAGGAGACAGAGCTGTGTATGTGTGTGCGTGTGTGAGTGTGTAAATGTGTGTGCCTTTGTGTGGGCACCAGAGATGAAAATGAAGTTGCCGTGGGCCATACTGTTCCAATCTGCTCCTGGAATCCCAAAAGGTCCCCCTTCCCCACATGCACACACAGACACACAGACATGTCCAACGCACACACATACACAGAGACCACAGATATGTCGGCACTTGCTGAGAGTAAATCTCTCTCCCTGTCAGCTGGTCTCTGGTCAGTGGCATTGTGGCTGTTAGCTTGTCTTTGGTTATTGGCTCCTAGCCTCTCAGCTGGTCTCTGGTCAATGACATTCTGTGCAAGATGCAGGCCCATCCAGCAGGACCTGAGATCAAAGCCCAAGCCCACAAATTCAGACAGACTCAGGTGCTCATTATTGGCCATAACAAGTACAGTATAGACACACCAGGCTCCTTAGAGGCTGTTATAGGGATGCTGTAGTGCTCTCAAGGTTCTTTGTACTTTCACAAAGAAATCACTGAAAAAGAGGAGCTGGAATGTAGAATCTTTGTTTACGCCTTTTGGGCTTTTGCAGGTCTTCCCTCACATCTTCTGAAAACAATACACAATACCTCCTCCACCAGACTGTGTGAGTGACATCATGCAAGTTAAAGCCGATGAGTTATTGATGGCCGTTACTTCAGTGGGCAGATAAAATATTTATGTACCGACCGAGTCAGGTGGCAATACAGAGCGCAGAGACAGACCAGTATCAAAAACACTCACACACATATGCACACAGACATGCACACGCACGCCAAAGCAGTGCCATCCCCAACCGCCACCACTTTAACAAGCAGATGAACACACTTTATGCAGTAAGTATCGAGGCAGTGACAAAAAATGACCTTTTTTATACTCTCTGAAGCCCTGAATTTCAAAGAGGAACTGCCATTTAACGAGTGTCTGCCTGCTAGCGGAGTCCCTGTCCCACACCCAAACACTGCTCTCACCCCTCTCTTCCCTCTGAGTGAGAGGAGCTCAGCTTTTGTGTTTCCCCCACGGCAGAGTGCCAAAGCCCCCTCTAATGTCACACCCCCTCACGGGTGACAGTTGGGAGCCTTTGTGATCCATTATCAGCTCAGGTTTCTTGTCAGAGCCTGTGTTTAATTGCCTGGAAAAATGGCAGTAAGGTGATTTGATGGAGAATGCATGAAGCGCCTCTACATGCTGAGTCACGCATGCACAGGGGCGCATCTTTGGGCAGATGCAACCAACAGCGTCCGAATATTAATTGGCAGATAGACTTCCTGTCTGCTTCCCCAAAGATTTAAGAGATGTGACAAGGGACGGTGAAGCAGCAGTGCTGGTGACAAACTGACCATCTGTTCCTGGGTGAGGCTCACTCAAACTCAGCCCAACAACTGAGAAACATAGATCCGCTGAGCTGCCCGACTGACCTCAGATACATAACCCTCATGCTCAGCTGTGGTGTGTATGATTTATTGCAAAAACAAAGAATGCTGGGATACCCAAAGTATATATAATTCTTAAGACCCCTCTGTCACTCTTAGTACTGTCTGTGTAGGCCCATTGCAGTGAATGGCCTGTTGGAGCACTGTGGATGGATTATTTTGTTACATTGTCAAAAGCAAATCCCAGAACTTCCCCCATGAACACACACACATACATACACTTATGCATACACACATCACCTTCCCTACAGATACCTGCATGCATACATATACAAACACACATCCACAAACACAAATGCACACACTGTTCACAGACACATACAAACACACTGAGGCCACCCAGTGACGGTAGAATCATGAATAACAGTGGGGTTATTGGAGGGAACCAAATAGGCTGGCACACGTCTCCTTTATGTGCATGCGCGTGTATGTGTATGTCCGTGAATGTGTGTATGTGTGTGGGTTGGGGGGTAAAGCGAAGGACCTCAGCTTGACTGAGTGTGCAGTCAGACTCAAAATGTGGATTTCATTGGAACTGATTAGGCTCTCAAAGTCCCAGGCCTTGCTATTAGTCTCTCCTACTCCCCCTGCAGTCAGGATCGGTCCATATCGCTTCAGTGGAGAGTTGCCCAAGAGGGTGCGCTTGCTTTTCATACTTTCATATTTTGTGGTTATCATTGTTTGATTACTACTTGAGCCATTTTCTGTACTGACACTGGGAGAGCTGGCTGCTGTGTGGATGGAGCTGTGGATGCTCCTATTTTTGCATCATTGAGAATGAGATGCCTTCCCCTCGCCCCAAGGTCCTGGAGGACGTTTAAATTTCATGTCTGTTTTCAAACCTAAAAAAGGCTCTGGTGCATTATTTATGCTATGTTAGGCATAAACATTCCTCTTGCTCTCTCCTGCAAACAGCTGACAGAAAAGCTCTAAACTGACCTATTGTTGAAAACTGTTCAAGCAAGTATTCAAATATTAATTCATGTCCACAGGGAAATGTGAAATGTGAAATGTGCAGGCAATTAACATGTAACAAGGCCATGATGAACATTGTAGCTGTGATGTGAGAGAGAGAGAAAGAGATGGGGTCGAGATAAGGAGAGAAAAGAAGAATAGGATGAATGAAAGAGAGAGGGAGGTGGAGAGATGCGGTCAAATGAGGCCTTTTAGTATGACAGGAGGCATTTTTTGACGTCACCCCCCTGTTGTGTCCAGACCCAATGGAGGCGTAAAGGGGGCCTTCTAACCTCTGACCCCTTCTGGGCATCCTGCGACTCCTCCTCATCCTCTGGAGCTTCATCTCCTCATCGAAAACCCATTGCTGTTGTTCAGTTACTCTGTTTTTCTCATTCTTTATCACAGAACCCTTTGCTCCAACTGTACTTTTTAACAGTGACGTTACACAGAGGGAAATTCTGTACAACCCCCCTTACAAATGCCATAGTCCTTACTGCATCATTTATCATGTTAGAAAATGAAACACAAATTGTGTCCCTGTGACTGACATAAGCCATAGTCCTGCTAGCCCCCCACCCCCAGCCTTAGAGAGAGAAAGAGAGGGAGACGGAGAGAGTGAGAGAGAGAGGGAGGGGGAGACAGAAGCATATCTGCTGAGGGGGAAGTGCAGTCTCTGAGGGGGAGATGTGTCACCTGTAACGCACACCAGCGCCTGGAGGAGACTACAAGTGACAAGGGAGTCAAAGGCATCCCTACCCCCTGGCATACTTAAAGTGGCAGCATGCGCAAGTGTCTGTGTGTGTGTGTGTGTGTGTGTGTGCAGTGCCGACTTCGTGGGGTGCTCTCCGCTCCCCCCGGAACAGAGAAGACACACGGAGAAAATGAGTTCAGGGCTGCTTTTTATAAATTCTATCTGCTCCCAGGAGCCTGCTACCATAGCCTGTCATTTACTAGCGCCACTGATGGGAACAACCAGCCCATCCCAGACTTTATCAGTGCAGGCAGAGAGCTGTGTTCTACAAGGCATATGTCACAACATCTTTTATGTCTCCAAGCCAATTAAGCACGAAGGGGTGTGGCCAAAGCAAGATCCATAGGCCTGGAGCACTGCAAATGAGTAAGACTGAGATCAAAAAAGACCTTTGACTTTGTTTCAAAAGCAAAATACTGAAAAAGAAACATAAATAAAACAGGAGAGAAAGAAAAAATGTTCAAGCTTGTCTCCTGGGGCAGGGGCAGTGGGAGGAGTTGAGGGGTGAAATTCGAGACGAGTGGGTTGTGCCCTTAAAAGGAAAGGCAGAGCTCCTGCTGAGCTGAGGAAGTTCCGCTCCCACTGTGATGTCATCTTTTGCACAGCCCACCCACTGATCAAAGAGGTTGGGTCTATGAGGTCTCAGAAGATGCTGCTTCTTATCTCGTACAACCGTTAAGCTTTTCTCAAACAAGAGGCAGAGGGTGCAACCCCTTCTTATTTTCAAAATAGATTACAGCAGATTTTATTCACAAAGGTCATAGCCAGGTCGCTTAACAGATTCTGAGTGTTGCGTTTGGTAGGTCTAATTAGAGCTCATTTCACAGCCTTCTTGTTATCATTGTGATGATTCACCCCTCCATCAGCATGGTGACTCACTCGAACCAATCACGTTTCATCATCACTCTTACGGCTGTCTCATACAAGTCAGTGCTTGACAGCATATGGCATTCTTCACCCATTATGGACTTCATTGAACTCTCTCGCCTTGCTAAGTAGTTATTTTCAGCTCCTGTGATTCATGGAAACACCCCTCTAACCCTATGGGACAGAGCATGGATGCAACAGCTTGTCTGACAGGCCAGCTCTTCATGAAGGACATAGAAAATTTCTTTGATCTCTGTTCAGCTCGTGAGTTGACATAGGGAAGCAAGATTAACATCTCAGCCTTTTTTCACGGTTTTGATGAAATTAATGGAATAGTTAAGGAAATTGATGGTATGGATATTTTAAATTCTAACTGACGGAGCCTTCTTTGCCATATCAGGACCTTACCTGCCCCCTGCTCCGTTAGCCGTGTCAGCTCTCGGCTGCCTAATTATGCCCTGCTCTCCCGAGCGTGTGTTTAATATTCTCTCACCGTCCATCCCTGCTGCTGGAGTGCGGCACACGGTTGTCATCCGAAATCTGCTTTCGATGAACTCCCCTGCCCCCAGATACACAGAGCTCACATCACAGCATGGCAGGCTGGGCTGCTGAGTGGTTCAGCTGGAATGGTGCTCCTCTGGAGTGCTGGCTGAGCCCTACAGTGCAGGTTCAAAACTGGTTGTGTCATGTACAGACACTGGAAGCCCACAGCGGTGGACCATACTGGCTTCTTTCTGCTTTCTTCTTCATTCTGCTTCTTTCACCAAGGCTGCCTCATGTCACTGCTCACGGGAACACTACTCTTCATCCAGTGCCTGTGGGTTGCCTGGATGACATCATCTGAGTAGTGCCTGTCCTTCAGTTGTCACCCACTTCACCAGAGTGCTCTGTGGGACTTGTAGCATGAAAAACTTTCACTTGTATATCGGAGGTTGTTGTTAGGACACAAGCCAAAAGTAGTGCAGCAACCACAGAAATAAAGTAGTAATAATAACAATAAAATAACTGGTAACCACAAAAATATTTGGATGAAAGAGAGGATAAAATCCAAAAAAGAGAACAATGTCCCCACGTTATCCTTTTTAAGAAGGAAGGCTTATGGGATAATTACCATTATGGCATAATTACCATTAATATGGATTGCCCCCCACACCCCCCTTTGCAGCCTCCACTCTTCTGGGGAGGCTTTACACAAGATTTTGGAGTGTGTCTGTGGGAATTTGTACCCATTCAGCCAAAAGAGCATTTGTGAGGTCAGGCACTGATGTTGGACGAGAAGGCCTGGCTCGCAATTGGCGTGCTAATTCATCCCAAAGGTGTTCAGTGGGGTTGAGGTCAGGGCTCTGTGCAGGCCACTGGAGTTCCTCCACACCAAACTCATCAAACCGTGTCTTTATGGATGTTGCTTTGTGCACAGGGGCACAGTCATGCTGGAACAGGAAAGGGCCTTCCCCAAACTGTTGCCACAAAGTTGGAAGCATACAATTGCCTAAAATGTGTTTGTATGATGTAGCATTAATGTTACCCTTCACTGGAACTAAGACGCTTAGCCCAAACCCTGAAAAACATCCCCAGACCATTATCCCTCCTCCACCAAACTTTATAGTGGGCACTGTGCATTCCGGTAGGTAGTGCTCTCCTGGCATCCGCCAAACCCAGATTTGTCCATCAGACTGCCAGATAGTGAACTGTGATTCATCACTCCAGAGAACGTGTTTCCACTGCTCCACAGTCCAGTGGCGGTGTGCTTTGCATCACTCCAGCCGTCGCTTGGCACTTGGAACTTCACATAATGATGTTGGGCTTGTGTGCAGCTGCTCAACCATGGAAGCCCATTTCATGAAACTACCGACGCACAGTTCTTGTGCTGTGTTGCAGCACAGTTTGGAACTCTGTAGTGAATGATTCAACAGAGGATAGGCGGTTTTTACATTTTTTAAACATGTTTTTTCAGCACTCGGCGGCCCCACTCTGTAAGTTTGCATGGTCTACCACTTCATGGCTGAGCTGTTGTTGCTCCTAGACGCTTCCACTTGACAATAATAGCACTTACAATTGACCAGGGCAGATCTAGCAGGGCAGAAATTTTGCGAACTGACTTCAAAGATGGCATCCTATGACAGTGCCACAAGTCACTGAGCTGTCCAGTACGACCCATTCTACTTCCAAGGTTTGTCTATGGAGATTTCATGGCTATGTGCTTGATTTTACGCACCTGTTAACAATTGGTGTGGCTGAAACACCTGAACTCAATAATTAGGAGGGGTGTCCACATACTTTTGGCCATATAGTGTATGTGACATATGTTCTGACTGTTTTGAACATTTCAGTCCCTTATTTTTCAGGTTGTCTATATTGTCTAATTAGTTCATGCACTGAACTGTAATTTTAACCAGGATGAGAGATAAGAATCACAGGCAATGAATAATAATAATAAGAGGAAGTATTGATTCATGTCATAGTTCTAAGTGTGTATGGAGCACCACTGTGTAGCTACTCTGGCAGCATTAGGGAGAGCATGACTGAGAGAGATGGAAAGGAGGAAGACAGGGAAAGGAACGTGCAAGGGAGGGAGAGCCATGGACAGACCTCAAGTGGACAGGCCGATGACACATGCTTGCTTGCAGAGCTGATGATATGAAATATTAATGCATCCCCATCACACGGCAGTCAGCCCGGCTCATGGAGGGAGTAAACACACAGCACCACTTGCCCTGACATTGTCAAAATAATGGGACGATCACCAACTGGGGCAGGGCGCAGAAGGGTGCTTCAGATTCAAAGAGTGCGATTTAAGTGGCAGCTGAGAGACGCCGCAGTTTGGATGAAAGTGAAACTGCAACAGAACACCCCACTGCCTGTAACCCCACCCCTCCCAGCCCCCTCCCCACCTCCTCCCCCACCCCCATCCCTGGGAGCCTTCATGGCAAAGAATAAAACCCATGACTGTGCAGTGACCCCAGCTACATTTTATCCTGTTTCTCTTGCACCCTGTCACTGACATTGCGGGCAAATGTGAATTAAGTGCAGTTATTAAATTGACTTCCCCTGGCTGCCGATCTGATGACCAGAAGGTTGCATGTTTAGTTCCCAAGTGGGCTGCTGTAACCCAAAGCAGCTGCAGTTACCCTCAACTTTGTAATGAGCCAATCATCTCTCTCTGTCAGGTGTCTGCCAAACAAATAAAACATTAGTAAAATCTGTAAATCATTACAGGTGATGCACATGTGAGTGGTGTGTCCATTTGGCAGGAGCCTCCAATGGTTAACATGTTTCATTTTAGACATATTTGGTTGGTGAAAGCAAAATTGGCACAGTGAGGCTCAACAGTCTCTTTCAGGTCAAATCTAGTGTGAAATATGAATTTTACAATATTGCATTTAACCAGTACCATAGGAGTCTGATTCTCCAAGCAGATGTGAGATAAGGCAGTTCCAACATCCCCATGACGGTCTCGATGGAGATAGCATGACATTTCATTTAATTAAATGTCCGACGGCAAATGTACATCCATTATTTTGATAAGGCAGTTTCTTGAATGAAAACATTTGATGTGAATATTCCACAGCAAGATCAGGTTGATGTTCAAACAGAACATTTAACCTCTGAATCTGTTTTCTAATCTGAGCAGGCGAGTCTTTCTATATGCTAGACACATCCATCAGACTGTTGAATCTGCATTTATCAACATGTGGTTTACATATTTTTGGAACATTTCTCACAGTGTAGGAGGCAGTGCATTTCTGTCTCCCTCTCCTGTCTCAGGGACATAGCAGACATGATTGTTTTTAGGGTAGGCATGGCTTTTTATGTTTTCCTTTTTCCGTAGCCAGGGTGTGGCTGCTAAGACTGTGAATGGTGGAGAGACATTCTGCCAGGGTGTACTCCCTGTTTAGGTCCTGGGAGTAAATGTATTTTAGGATTCACTTTCTTTCTTTCCAATATTCCAGATAGGTTTTTTGATAGTTTCCTAGTTTGTTTTTGTTAATTTAGTTAATTTGAGGGCCAGTTGACCTGAAGCTGTTTTGTGTCACCATGTCACTGTTTTCATGTGGTGGCATTCAGGACCAACTGACTGTGGTAAACTTTTCTGAGCTGGATTCCAACAGCCCTGTACTACCAGAGTCTGACTTATTTTTAGACATTCTGTTAAATGTGGTGCCCAGTTCTGTGTCTGGATGAGAATTCGATGTCTACCTAATTCAATTCTGCTGCTATCCAGTTCTTTCTCCCTCCCTCCCTTTCTCTCTCTGTCTCTGCTTTAGAATTTCAAAATATTATGGAGTGTTAAAAGAGATCTGTGTGTCTGCCAGAACTTCGTTACTATGTTACCTGTGCCTTGTCCATATGACTGGTTTGAAGTTACCAATCACCTTCTGTTCAGTTGGAGCAGCTGTCACTCAAATTCTGGATGCCTGAGACTTCAGAATATTCTTCCCTTCTCTGGTTGAGTGTTCACGCTTCATGCAATGCTAATTAAATTTCCCCAGTCACTTCCTGTTTAATCATCAGTGCGAGGACCTCTTCGCTCTCCTCTCTGACTGCAAGTGAGCTTGACAGATGAGATTCTGTGTGGCAACTGACGCCTTCTCCCCATGCTTTTGAAGGGTTTAAAGGGCCCATCAGGATGGCCCAACACATCACCCCGATTTCAGGCTGGGGTGTCAAAGCTGTGCGATTTCATCCCCGCTGAGTTTCCTGGATCATGACTTTGTGTGAGATTCTTTCTTGGCCTGTCAGTCATTCATCCTGTCAGTCATGCATTGATTAAAGTGGGTGCCTGTGTATGTGTGTGGGGTGGGTGGGATGGGAGGAGCTTTTGCAGTGATCTTCAGTAACACAGCACACTCCCCCAAAATGCTTTGGGCATTTAGTGGTTTGGTGGCAGTCGCAACCATACAGCACAACTCCCTGCATGAGACATGATTGGCTTGCTGGGCTAAAGACCCAGGTCCCCACTTGGGGGAACCAAATGTATACTTGCATGCCAACTCATTTTTCATTTTTTGTAGTGGACTCACATTCACTTGTGAGCAATGTTATATCTACAAAGGTCCTTCTAGTCTACTCATGTACTGACTGAATATGCTCAAAATGTAAATGTAACATTAAATGATACTAGTGTCTATTGGATATAAAAAAAAGCGAATGTAGCATTACATGTACTCAAAACTTGTATGCCACTCTAGATCTCTAGAAGAATATCTGTAAAGTGACAAAAATGTAATGTTAAATCTTCTCACATCACTGGAGTCTAGCGCTCTCCTTACTCTATCTCTCTCTACCTTAGCTGATGTATGGTGAGTGTTCTGGTGCTGCCCTGCATCCCCCAGGTGGGTGCTACAAATTAGTGGTGGTTCACACACACAGTATGTTGTCAGAGCTCTTGGAACCCATGGAAACCATGGAGATGGGTGGCTTTTATGACATTTGCTGCAGCAGGGACATTCTGGAATGGCTGAGGAAAGCATTCAAATGACATTTCAGCAGAGAGGGGATCACACTACATGAGACCACACTGCCGAATGCCAGTCTGTACCTCTCTGAGCTTCCTCAGACACACACATACACACACACCCACACACACACACACACACACACACACACACACACACACATGCACACACGCACACACACACACACACGTGCACAATATCACATATACACACTCATGCACACACTCTCTCTCTCTTCCTGTCAGTGTCTTTCAAACACAGATTTTCTATTGAGGATATGAAATTGTAATAAATATATAATGTTTTTAATGAACAGTTACACTACAATCATGATGAAGGTAATCACTTAATATCCTTTAAGCTCCTCAAATCCACTGATGTATCAGTTGTTTTAAATAAGCTGAAACTATGCAAAATGGTGCTTTGCCACCAATCCTGATAGATTTCCCAGTGAGCCTTGTAATGTGATGTAACTGACATAATGGTTTTTGCAATTTCCATGCCTTTTATTGGCCAGACAACACAAATTTACACACAACCCCTTAGTTCTTCTTTTATCTTATATGAGGACAGCAATGCAGACCAAATCAACCAAAGGGGAAAGATGACATTGGTGTGAGGGTAAATTTGACACGGTCACACATCCACAGCAGTGCCACCCCCCATGTCCCTTGAGTTTAACAGCATGTTGGTTATTTACAATATTACATGTTCACTGTTCTTATTGCACTCACTGTCCCATTGCTCTGGATAAGAATGAAAATGAAATTTCATGAACACCAAAACGGGTGGAACTACTACGCGCTGTCAATATCTCAGAGATTTGAAGCGGTTGTAGAGAGCTGTGAAGGAGAGTACGAGTAAGTGATTGGCAGCACATGGTGGCTGCACTGTGGCATTTGTGAAGCCTCATCAAGCTGAAATAGCCATGTATTCAGAACCAGTGCTGCCCTGTGGTGGTTCTGCTTGAATCCAAATGAAATTTGTTTCACTAAGATCTTGGGAAGGATTCAAGCAACATTAATTGCATTGACATTTACATCTTTTCATTTAGCATGTACTTTTATCCAGCGTGACTTGCAAAAAGTGTATAGGATCAGACAATGTATATTAATTCCTTTTTAAATACTTTTTAATTTCTTACCTTACACAGTTAAAGTCAAGGGTTCATTTTATTCTTCCAAAGCACTTGGCAAATTCAGCAATTACCATAATTAGTTGGATACATTGTGTTTTAACTGAAAGAAAGATAGTTCTTTAGTAGTCACAGCTAAAGACAGATGTTAATTGAATCCACATATCAGCTTGACAGTTGTTTTTTATATTCCTGGTTAATTATGAATTTGATTTCTGTCAGTGCTAGTGATTTTTTTATTGCCTACTATCTGTGCTTAGGCTTAATAAACACAACATGCAGTTACCTCATTGCTGCTAGCTCCTTCAGAGTGACTTTAAAAGTGTATGTTTCTGTTGGAAGAATGGAACACTTTGATCTTTATTTTTCCTTAACATTCAATACTACAGCGCCAAGGCTAAAAATATGGGCTTGGAGAGACAGAGAAGAAGTCTGCTTCTCCGCTAACAAAACCCTCATAACATCTTTCCTGCCAAAGCAATAACCTCTGCATGTTATGTAAGGCTGGAAGCCAAACAAATTAGGCGGAAGGTTGTTGGATTCTTTGTCTGCGTGTACGTGTGGGTGTCTTTTACTCTGTGTTGTAGATTGAGTGTGGGTGTGTACGTGTTTTTATGTTTATGCAATGTGCCTGTGCTTGTGTGTGTGTGCGTGTGTGTGTGTGTGAGAGAGAGAGAGAGAGAGAGAGAGAGAGATAGAGAGAGAAAGAAAGAAAGAAAGACCCCCTACAGCAGTGATCACCGAGGCCACCCACGTGGACCCTACCCCCTCCCTCACGCCTGCACATCCATCAGTGAGATACAAGGTCACCGCCCTGCAAGGGACATTCCACCTGCTCACACATTCCGCACTAGGCTGTCAAAGGTAGCAGTGGCCCGTGTCAGCCTCTGTTTTACACACTTGGAGAGGTTCTGCACAAACCGGCAGGAGAAAGAGCCCTCCTTGAGTGCTGTGACATAAGCTCCCAGGGCACCCACGGAGGTTCCACAGTTCTCAGCACTGCAGAATGCTGCAGACAGCGGGGTGGTGCCACAAAGATAACCCATAGCAATGCTACTCTCACTACCCTCATCACCACCCCCCCCCGCCCCCGACCTGCGTGGCTATCAAACTACGAGGCTTTCTGTCAGCTGGCGAGGTCTCCGTGTACCCTGTTCTCTCAGGCAGTACGCAGGGCTGCCTGTACATTGTTACATCCCGTGGGTTTTGGATGCTGTTTTTCTCTATGTGTGTTTGTACGTGTGTGTCAATCCAGCAGGCATGCCCGTTCCCGAGTACGGCTAATCGCTCCGCCTGCTCCAAGGTGATTGGTCCCCTTTTTGGCGCCAATATTTAAAGACCCCGTTTCAGAGTGTTTGGAGGGTGGTACTGGAGACTATTTTTGAGAGCCATATGGAAGCCGTGTCGAAGAGCCGTTGCAGAGAGGGAGAGAGACGTAGTTGTTTTGTTGGCTATTGTTTTTTTTTGTTTGTTTGTTTTCTTTTTTCTCTTAATAAAATTAAGAGTAGCTGCTATTTCGTTGTCACGTTGTTTCTTTTTTTTGTTACCTCCCTGGCCCTAGATGGGGACGTGACAATATGAAAGTGAGGATTGAGGTCCTGCCTTACAGCAATGTGACAGCATGCTCTGTCTGAGAAATAAGCCAATAAGAGCCTCAGAAATGAAAGGCTTTGTGTGGAAAAGGGCCTTGCTGTGAACTGATAAAAAGCCTTTTTCCCCCTTGCAAAAGAAACACAGGGAGTGGAGCCCTTATCCACCAGCACCTTCATGGCCATGAAATCTCTGTTTCTGTGTTTCTACCCCCCTTGCCTATAGCCCAGGCAGTTTAAAAGGAAGTAGGTTTCGTGGGGTTGTGACTAAAACGTGAAGGAGGTAGGCGATAAATCTTTCCGTTGTGCTTTTAATGGGGAGGGTAGGCTGTGGGGTTGTATAGCCATAGTATTGGTTATTGATTCGGTCTACCTCTCTCACAGTATTGTTGGTGGTGTGAGCCTGGCAACGAGGCGAAATTGTTTGCTGAGTGGAGCAAACGGAAGGTAATGTTGCCTTTTCTTTTGTTGGTGCCATAGGGCATTTGCCTCTGAGTGTGGCTAATCCTCATGTATATTATGTTTACGTACATCTAGCCACGATGTTGCATGCTAACAACAACTTTCCTGTTACCACTCTCAGGAACTTCCAGGCCGTAGCTCGGCGTTGTACGACGTAGAGGGGGGCACCACTGTTTTTCCCATAGCTGAGTTTTTGTCATATTTGTTTGGTTTTCTTTTGTTTTTTTTGTATTTCTTCCTCCATGTTTGTCTCAGATTGGCGCACAATAGTTGTTCCTGGTACAGGGCAGGCCTTGAGAGCTAGTATTTATGCCAACGCGGCACTGCCTGCGTAGGAAGCACAGCCGTGTGGGATTGCGGTAGCAGTGTATGGTATCGGGCCAGTGCAATACTTTTTATTTAATATTTATTTTTCCGGGCGGTGCAATATAATCAGCAATAGCCAGTGGCCATATGGGCAAAGTGCAATCCTTAACTGCGGTATAAATTGTAGTCCTTCTCTGCTAACCAGCCACAGTATTATCTTTGTAGTATAATTAGATCACGTGTGTGTGTGCGTGCGTGCGTGTGTGGTGGATTTTGATATTGGTTTGTCACGTTTTTTTGTGTAACGATCTCTTTTGTTTTGTGTTCGTTTCCCCTTTTTTTTTATTCTTTATTTTCTTGATTTTCAGGATTCACTTTGCTGTGTAGTGTGCTCTGTTGGCTGGAGTGGAGAATTGATCTATAAGTTACACCTATACTATTGTTTGAATGTTATCCCTTGGGTGAATTCAAGGTTTTGCTTGCAATTTGCACAGTCCAAATTTTCTGGTCATTTAATGGTACTTGTATTGTATCTTTGTTTGTGATCCATGGTGTCTTATTTATTTAGTGTGTAGCCAGTGACGGACTCATGGTTCCTACTGTTGTGTAATATTCATTGTTATTTAATAACTTATTATCCGGTGTCATTATTTGCACAATAAGTATGACTAATTTGCCCTGAAGACTGAGCAGATGAAATGTTATTTATTAGTTACTATCTTGCCTAACTTATTGGGCTTTACCCGTTGCTGATAGCGCGTTTTGCCCTGTGAATACGGTGCGTCATCCCTATAGCCCTGTGGCAAAATTGGGTTATTGTGTTCTTGTGTTCATTTTTTTATGATTTTACTAAGCTGCCTGAAAATAAATAAGTCTCGATGAAAGTAGTTGTGTTCATCTATTTATATTGGTAAAGGATTTGTTGGGGGACCGAAACCTTGAGTGTTAGGGCTCTCTCTCCCTTATAATTGAGAGTGGCGTAGTCAGTTTCTCTTAGTGCTGTAGGCCACATTTGGCGTAGTCGGGGCAGGATATAGGTGGTTACAACTATTGCTGATTTACTGAGCAGTTTGGTGTATTTTTATTTTCTTTTTTGTTTTGGTTTGCATGGGAAAAACAGTGGTTACCCCCATTCGACAAAAGACCCTGCAACATCAGGACATCGGAGTCAGCGCGCACACATTAAGTCGATCAGCCTTTTTGAGTGGAGCAAAGGGTCTATCTCTGTAATTTTCTTTTTTTTTGGTTTGTTTGGTGTTTGGATTCGAGTTTATTTTGAGTTTTTTTTCCCTTCTCTTTCCTCTTTTCCTTTTTTCTTACCTATTTAGTTATGAGTGAAGAGGAGGTAAGCCCTGGTGAAAGCCTTAGACTCTTAAATGAGCGCATCCAGCAGCTGCAGGCTGAGAATGATAGATTACGGGCTAGTTCCAGAAGGGATGAGGGGCTTAGCCAATTGGGGTCCGGGGCTTCTAATATCGCAGTATCTAATAGAACTGAACGATATGTGTATGTGCCTAGAGAGAGAAAATGTCCTAGGTTCTCAGGAAAGAGCACAGACCTTTTGCCTGTAGAGGAGTGGGTAGAAGAAGCACGTAGATCCCTTGAAGTGCGCTATATGTCTTCTGCAGAGCAGGCATTGTTTTTGTTTGATTTACTAGATGGGGAAGCAAAAAATGAGATAAAGTTTCGCTCTGTTACTGACCGAAATGACCCAGAGAAAATATTACAGATTTTGCTCGAGATTTATGGGTGCTCCAAATCGTTTATTGTGTTACAGAAACAGTTCTTTCAGCGTAAGCAGTTGGAAGGGGAATCTATACGTGAATTCTCCCATGCCCTGCTGTCTTTAATGGAGGCCATAAAACGTAACCACCCTAGAGGGGTTCCAGATTCAGATGCAACATTACGAGACCAGTTTATTGAACATGTCAGGGATGGGCTTTTAAGACGAGAACTAAAAAAATCTGTTAGGCTTAACCCAGAGTCGTCTTTTCTTACTATACGTAATGAGGCCATTCGTTGGGTGGAAGATGGGGAGCGTGTTGGGATCCCAAGGCCGCGGGCGTATTCCTGTGACTCTCAAGCTCAAGTTGTGGGTGTGTCTCAAGCTGATAGCCATGCCATCGCTGCAAAGCCTTGTGATGAATTGTTAGAGTTGAAGGAGTGCTTACGAAGGCAACAATTGCAGTTAGATACCATCTTGCAACAGTTAGCCTCTTCCCATTCAGCCACCATGCCGAGTCGGGGCTCTGGCGGACCCCCTCGTAGGCCTTACCGTTTTCAGCCTGATGGGAAGCCAATATGTCTGCGCTGTGACCAGCCAGGTCACATAGCCCGTTTTTGTCGTGTAGAGCTGGCCAATAGCTCTGGGCCCAATGGGCGTGGAAGAGTGGCAGTGCAGGGGGTAGAAACGGGTGTAGCGGCTGCAACCTCTGTGCAGCCGGGAAACTAATCCCCTCTGGTGCAGAGAGCCGGCCGTCAGAAGGGGATGTTAACGGCTCAGGGGTAACCCCCAAGCATTTAACACTTATTGGGGCTTGTCCTGTGGTTGAGGTGGGCATGGGGGGCGTCCAGGTCTCCTGCCTACTCGATACTGGGTCAATGGTAACCACTCTCTCAGAGAGCTTTTTTAAACAACATTTCCAGACTGGCGAAAAAGAACAGTTGCAGGAATGTAATTGGTTGCAATTGAGGGCGGCTAATGGCCTTGAGATCCCCTACCTGGGATATCTAGAGTTAGACATTGATGTTTTAGGTAAGGTTTTGCCACGAATGGGTGTCCTTGTTGTCCGTGATCCCCCTTACGCCGCTAACAACCCGAACAAAGTTAAAGTTCCTGGTTTATTGGGCATGAACGTTATAAGTGGCTGCTATGATGAATTATTTCACCAACATGGGTCTGCCCTATTTCAGTCTTCCACCGTACAAACAGCTGGTGAAGTTTGGAGAGAGGCTCTGTCTGACTGTCACAAACTAGACTGCCTGCCAGAATCTGGCCTCCTAGGCCGGGTTAAGATGAGTGGACGGTTCTCTGTGCGGGTTCCGGCTGGGTCCTTCAAAATGGTAGCTGCCACCTGTACTTCACACTTGGGTCGTGCTCTTCCGTCTGCCTTGTTTGAGCCCACCATAGGTAGGTTTCCGGATGGCCTTTTGGCTTCAAAAGCTTTTTTGCCAGTGGAGCAAGGAAAGGTCTTTGTGCCCTTAGTGAATGTTGGTACTCAAGACGTCTGGCTGCCACGTCGAGCCATTTTAGGCGAGCTGTTTGTAGCAGAATTACAGAATAAGGGTAGCACTGTAATGTTGGAGAAGTCGAGTGCTGCAGAGCATATTGTGCAGGTTAATGCATCACAAGTGCAGAGTAGTCCTTTAGACTTGTCAGAGATCTCCTGGCCAAGTCTTAACTTAAATCAGGGTCAGGAGGCTAGAGCCTTGCTCCACAAATACAGTTCCGTGTTTAGCCAGAGTGATGAGGATATAGGATGCACTGACCTCATACAGCATGAGATACCTTTACTCGACAATGCCCCTGTTAGACAGCGCTATCGCAGACTTCCCCCCTCACAGTATGAGATAGTCAGGGCCCACATTGGCGAGCTCCTAGACAGGGGGGTGGTACGGGTGAGCTGCAGTCCCTACTCGTCCCCCATTGTGGTGGTGCAAAAAAAGGATGGGACCATACGGCTGTGTGTCGACTATAGGCAGTTGAATGCCCGAACCCGAAAAGATGCTTTCCCCCTTCCTCGAATAGAGGAGTCTTTGGATGCTTTGACTGGAGCCACTCTTTTTTCTACCCTTGACTTGGCTAGTGGCTACAATCAAGTGCCCATGGCTGAACAGGATAAGGCAAAGACGGCGTTCTGCACACCATTTGGGCTGTTTGAATTTAACAGGATGCCATTCGGTTTATGTAATGCCCCTGGGACGTTTCAACGCCTAATGGAGCGAATCTTTGGGGACGAGCGGTTCCACTCTCTGTTACTTTATCTGGACGATATTGTGATATTCTCTAGTAGCTTTGAATCACATCTGCATCGGTTGGAACTCGTTCTAGGGCGACTGGAGCAGCACAACCTAAAACTGAAATTAAAGAAATACAGTTTTTTCCAGTCCGAGGTGAAGTATCTGGGGCATGTCATCTCTGCGGAAGGGGTGTCAACAGATCCGGAGAAGATCAGGGTAGTGGCTGAGTGGAAACAACCAAGGACTCTGACAGAGTTGCGGTCCTTCTTGGGCTTTGCCTCCTACTACCGCCGTTTTGTAGAAGGCTTTGCTCGGTGGGCTGCTCCTTTGCATAAGCTAGTGGGGTTGTTGCAGAGTGAGCAGAAGAGAACTGGGGCCTGCTCTTTAGAGGGACATTGGGACGGGGCCTGTGAGGTTGCATTTTCCGAACTAAAGAGTAAGCTGGTGCGTACACCCGTTCTGCAGTATGCAGACTTCACCAAGCCATTTATTCTGGAGATCGACGCCAGCTATGCAGGGCTGGGGGCAGTGTTATCACAGGAACATGAAGGCAAGAGGAGACCGGTAGCATTTGCAAGTAGGGGACTGCATCAATCAGAACGTAATATGTCAAACTATAGTTCTATGAAGTTGGAACTACTTGCTCTGAAATGGTCGATTACTGAAAAGTTTCGAGAATATCTGCTAGGAACTAACTTCACAGTATACACAGATAACAATCCCCTGAGCTATCTGCAAACAGCTAAGCTTGGTGCAGTCGAACAGCGCTGGGCTTCTCAGTTGGCATTGTTCAACTTTGACCTTCAGTATCGACCAGGGACTATGAACAGAAATGCAGATGCGCTATCCCGCTTGCCAGGCCCTCCTGCCCCAGCATCTATGTCCGAGGTTGCTCCAGGGATGGCCATTCCTATGGATGTTCAGACGGCCTGCCACAACCCAGTCAACCCCCCGGCTGCTTCCTGCGGGACCATAGATGCTTTTCCTGTTCGGGAAAAACGAGAGCTTCAGGTCTTGCAAGCCGCTGATCCAGTTTTGGGGCGCTTTTTGAAATATTGGAATAGGGGTGAGCCCCAACTGCAGCTGAACGTGCACAAGATCCTGTTGAAGTCAGGGAGCTGGTGCGTCAGTGGAAGAGACTGAGGGATCGGGATGGAGTTTTATACCGGTTGGTACAATCCCCAGATGGCGCCACTGCAGTCCTCCAGTTGCTGCTACCCCAGGCTCTACAAAGTGAGGTACTGTCTGCTCTACACAATGACCACGGGCATCAGGGTTGTGAGAGAACGAGCCACCTGTTAAGAGAGCGCTGCTACTGGCCGGGGCTTAGAAAAGATGTGGAACGATGGTGTCAGCTGTGTGAACGGTGTGTGGTGGCCAAAGCTGTCCAACCAAGGGTGCGAACCTTCTCAGGGCGCCTCCTGGCATCCAGGCCCCTAGAAGTGTTAGCACTGGACTTTACCACTTTAGAACGAGCCAGTGATGGACAGGAAAATGTGTTGGTAGTTACAGACATTTTTTCCAAGTTCACTCAGGCTTACCCAACACCTAACCAGAAAGCAACCACTGTGGCCCGTGTCCTTACAGAGAAGTGGTTCTATACCTACGGTGTTCCACAGCGTATCCACTCAGATCAGGGGCGTAGCTTTGAGAGTGACCTGTTGAAGAATTTGTGTAAGATCTATGGCGTGCAGAAAAGCCGCACTACGCCTTACCACCCAGAGGGAAATGGCCAATGCGAGCGGTTCAACCGCACTATGCACAATCTCTTGCGTACCCTCCCCACAGTGCAGAAGAGACAGTGGCCAAAGCATTTACCTCAAGTCATTTTTGCTTATAACACCACAGTGCATTCCTCCACCGGTTACTCGCCATACGAGCTTATGTTCGGTCGTAAACCTCTTCTCCCTGTGGATGCGCTGTTGGGCTTCCCGGAAGACTGTGCCACTGAAGGCTCCGCCGAAGACTGGGTGCAAGAGCACCAAGAACGCCTCCGGGTTGCTTATGACCTTGCAGGGCGTCACCTGGAAGAGGCAGCCACCAGGAGAAACACCCAGCCATCCCAGGTTAACGCCGACTTACTCCCAATTGGCACAGTTGTTTACCGACGCAACCACTTGCAAGGCCGCAATAAGATTCAAGACGTATGGGGCCCAATTAAGTACAAAGTGGTCAAGTGCCTGGACAATATGGGACGAGTCTACACCATCAGCCCTCTACATGGGGAGGGACCGGTGAAGAATATACATCGCACTGAACTACGGGTCTCGCCGGTTGACCCCTTGTGGGAGCCTGGACCGAGTCCCAAGCTTACAGGAATGGATGCAGAGCCAGAAGTGCTTCACCAGGAAAGTGACTCAGAGGAAGGAAGTGGCCAAGAGAGCCTGCTGCTGGTAATGCCGCCCCAGGGTTGGAGTTCATGCGAGTCCAGTTTACCCATCCCCTGTGTAAGGTCTGATAATTCGACATACAGAGAATGCCCCCGCCTTATACAGAGTGACTCTCTACAGGGGCCAGACTTGCGACCAGACTTGGCACTGACCTGTCCCACCGACCAGCCCGAGATGGCCCCAGACTCCCTAGCCTCCCTACCGTTGCCAACGCCAGAACGGCTGAGAGAGAATCTCCCTTCCCTAGATGTCAGTGTCCGACGGTCCTCCCGAACCCGAGCAGGACAGCATTCTAATCTCCATCGTTTGCCTCGGTCTGCCATCACGGTGGAAGGTGAGGGGCTGTCAGGGGCTGCGGCTCACCCACTACCAGAGGCCCCAAACTAGTGGTAGTTTGCAGGACCAGTCTAGTGGGGTTGGGTCACCGGGACGGTTCCCTTTCAAAGTGGGGGTGAATGTAGCCGATCGGAGCATTAAGAGCCTTTTATGTGACACGATAGCCATTTCCTCCCCCTTTTGCCCCGGTACAATCTGTTGGCAGGCTTTGGAACCCAGCGGGATCAGGGATAGGTTAATTGGTGGCCACCTGGCGGATATAACGTCACGTCTGTATCGCATATTTTTTTTGAGACGCTGTCTGTTTGTCTGTGGGCACTGGATTGCTGGCGTTTGGACTTTTCTCCTGAATCATTCGTGGGCTTGTGACTAAAACGTGAAGGAGGTAGGCGATAAATCTTTCCGTTGTGCTTTTAATGGGGAGGGTAGGCTGTGGGGTTGTATAGCCATAGTATTGGTTATTGATTCGGTCTACCTCTCTCACAGTATTGTTGGTGGTGTGAGCCTGGCAACGAGGCGAAATTGTTTGCTGAGTGGAGCAAACGGAAGGTAATGTTGCCTTTTCTTTTGTTGGTGCCATAGGGCATTTGCCTCTGAGTGTGGCTAATCCTCATGTATATTATGTTTACGTACATCTAGCCACGATGTTGCATGCTAACAACAACTTTCCTGTTACCACTCTCAGGAACTTCCAGGCCGTAGCTCGGCGTTGTACGACGTAGAGGGGGGCACCACTGTTTTTCCCATAGCTGAGTTTTTGTCATATTTGTTTGGTTTTCTTTTGTTTTTTTTGTATTTCTTCCTCCATGTTTGTCTCAGATTGGCGCACAATAGTTGTTCCTGGTACAGGGCAGGCCTTGAGAGCTAGTATTTATGCCAACGCGGCACTGCCTGCGTAGGAAGCACAGCCGTGTGGGATTGCGGTAGCAGTGTATGGTATCGGGCCAGTGCAATACTTTTTATTTAATATTTATTTTTCCGGGCGGTGCAATATAATCGGCAATAGCCAGTGGCCATATGGGCAAAGTGCAATCCTTAACTGCGGTATAAATTGTAGTCCTTCTCTGCTAACCAGCCACAGTATTATCTTTGTAGTATAATTAGATCACGTGTGTGTGTGCGTGCGTGCGTGTGTGGTGGATTTTGATATTGGTTTGTCACGTTTTTTTGTGTGACGATCTCTTTTGTTTTGTGTTCGTTTCCCCTTTTTTTTTATTCTTTATTTTCTTGATTTTCAGGATTCACTTTGCTGTGTAGTGTGCTCTGTTGGCTGGAGTGGAGAATGGATCTATAAGTTACACCTATACTATTGTTTGAATGTTATCCCTTGGGTGAATTCAAGGTTTTGCTTGCAATTTGCACAGTCCAAATTTTCTGGTCATTTAATGGTACTTGTATTGTATCTTTGTTTGTGATCCATGGTGTCTTATTTATTTAGTGTGTAGCCAGTGACGGACTCATGGTTCCTACTGTTGTGTAATATTCATTGTTATTTAATAACTTATTATCCGGTGTCATTATTTGCACAATAAGTATGACTAATTTGCCCTGAAGACTGAGCAGATGAAATGTTATTTATTAGTTACTATCTTGCCTAACTTATTGGGCTTTACCCGTTGCTGATAGCGCGTTTTGCCCTGTGAATACGGTGCGTCATCCCTATAGCCCTGTGGCAAAATTGGGTTATTGTGTTCTTGTGTTCATTTTTTTATGATTTTACTAAGCTGCCTGAAAATAAATAAGTCTCGATGAAAGTAGTTGTGTTCATCTATTTATATTGGTAAAGGATTTGTTGGGGGACCGAAACCTTGAGTGTTAGGGCTCTCTCTCCCTTATAATTGAGAGTGGCGTAGTCAGTTTCTCTTAGTGCTGTAGGCCACATTTAGTTGTGGATTTTTAAAAACAGGAACTACACAGGTAAATGTACCAGAGCTTCTTCCTTCATCAGAAGCTATAGAGCAGCCACGCACAGATGAGCAATGCTGCTTATACTCCTGCTACTGATCTATTTACAAACAAAGGCAACACACAGCAGGCAGGTGTAGGTGGTACCAGAGAGGGTTCACTCTACAGCTGATCTGGAGACAGCAGTAAATGAATACCAGTTGAAAAGCAAGTGGCCAGTGGCCAGTCTTATTGGAGATCAGTGGAAACTGAGCTTAGGGTTAGATAAGACTAGAGTGATGTAATTGTGAGTAACTGTTGTCAGCTTGTTTGAGTGTGCATGCGTATGCCTCTTGTGTTTGCGTGCATCTGTGCGGTATGAATGTGTCAGGGATGTGGATTCTCTGTAGCTGTGCCGTACAGCTGTGGAGGTTACTGGCTGAATCCCCATTCCAAACATATAAGCTTCAGTGGTTTCCTTTTCACAGGAAGTTGGGATAGCAGAAATGAACTGGGCTTCCTTTAACAGTGTCATACACACTGAAATACAGATACAAAGTTATCTCTCTGTAAGACTGTGCAACCTTAATACAGGCACACACAGAAAACCTCCAGAACAGCGATCAAGAGAGAAAAAACTCAGCTGACCAGGGCTCGACTGATTGACGGTGGGGGGCATAGCAAGTTTCCATAGCAACATCTGTCACTCATATGAACACTGAGATGAATACCATATGTTGAGGCTCTTGACGGGTGGATATCTTTGTTATCCAGCCAAGGCTGAGATGGATAATGGTGTCAGATTGAACTGTAATGGGCTTAGATCGTGTGCATTAAGTATGCGTTAAGCTTGGATTAAGTTTACTTTAAGCACACACTTAAGTATACTTTAAGCATGCATTTAAGTATGCTTGAAGCATCCATTTGTGTACACTTGAAAGCATGATGTGTGCTGAGAATCACTGTTCTGCTGAGGGCATAGGTCACTGGTGGTGTGGCTGTGTGTGTGGAGGGGTGCATGCATAACACCATTCATAACAGCACTAGCACAAATGCTAATCTGAAACTAGACAGCCTAGAAAACTATAGGAAGCCTTTAAGTACACATAGGAAACAGTAGGTTTTCTGAAAACTATACTGTCACACATATATCCAGCATGTGACCAAGTCTGTGTCTGTTTTCCTGAATTTTTTCATGTTCGTTTCCACTTTTAAAAGCCCTCAGCTCTCAGTTTACTTCTCAGTTTAACAGTGTGGTGTAATGGATAAGAAACAGGGCTTGTAACCAAGAGGTTGCAGGTTTAACTCCCAATCTGGCCACTGCTGTTGTACCCTTGAGTGAAATGGATGATGTGTACGCTGTGTAATTTGCTCTGGATGAGGCTGTCTGCTAAGCAAATATGTTTTTTCCTGCAGGACGTCAGCCATGCTGCATGCACAGATACAACAGGCCCACAGATGCATCTGTCTGCAAATGTTTACATACCAGCCCTGTTCGGCGGAATGTCTTAACTTGCGTACACATGCTGGAGGGAAAGTCACATCTGTGGGGGGCGGCTCAGTCACCCGGCCTACAGCCTGACCCAGAGGGAGTCCCTGCTGGGCTGCAGAGATGGATGTGGCTAGCAGGGTGCATCTGAAGCATATGGTGAAAGCTCACACTGCAGGCAGATGCATACACCAGATCAAGGTGGCAGGTATTCTGTGCTACTTGTGCACAGGGCCAACTTATTGGAAAAACTAAAGGAAATGTTGCCTCTTTACATTACATTATTATCATTAGTAGACACTCTTATCCAGAGCAACTTACATAGGTTACAGTTTTATCCGTTTATACAGCTGGATATTTACTGAGGGTTAACTGTGGGTTAGGTACCTTACCCAAGGGTACAACAGCAGCACCCTATTGTACTGGCAACCTTTCAGTTGTGAGCCCTGTTCCTTACCACAGCACCACACTGCTGGTCTTTTGCATGGGTAACATTTGGGCAAATTTGCTAGTTTAGAAGTGAACCTTTTATCACCATCAGTACTTTGCATGGCCTTGCTATTTGGCAAACATATGAGTGCACCTGTGAGTAACTTTGCACTCTGATTGTAGGAACTCCTTACAGGTCAAGATCCACACAAACATACACAGATCATGCCCGTATCCTTAACACTAACCATGACCTTATCCTCCCACCTGCAGCCGGTGACTCCTGCCCCCTCTCCGTTCCCATGGCAGCAGGGGCTGCTGGGAAGCACACCCCCACTCTCAGGCTCACTCAGGCTCGGCACGTGAGGGGAATCATAACACTGGAATATTTCATGCAACCTCGAGAACGCCTGAGCACGCGAGAGCAGCTGCAGAAGAGCACCGCGTTGGATTTCATACGCGAGCATAGTGTGTAATGCTCTTGCCCTTTTCACGTGTATGTGTGTTGTATAAATCCTATTATCTGCCTACTCGTTTTCCTCTGACTGCATTACACAGGCAGAGCCAGTGCAGGTTTCACCGCGACAGTTGAACACGCTGAGCCTTCTTTTGGGGGCAGCTCATGTGCCTAAAGATCTTGGCAAGCTGTTGTTAGGTATTAAGCAAATTTAAGCAAGGAGTGGGCAGCATTGGAAAGCAACTATAGGCTGGCATGTTGAGCTGAAAAATTGAAGGAAACAGCTAATCAGGTCCACACTTGTTTTGTGTATGTATGGCTGGCTAACCATGATGTGCATACATTCATGTATGTGTGTGTCTGTGTGTTTATATGTCAGCATGAGTGTGTATGTACATGTGGGTTTACATGTCAGTGTAGCAAAGGGTGAGAGCAGTCACCCCACCTGGTCTTGAACACAGGTCTACAGGGTACCAAACTGCAGCTTTGACCACAACACCAAAGAGCCAGGCTTGTTGGTGTGGCAGTCAAAGTGCATACTCTGTCACCGTAGTGACAGCACTCTGTCACACTGCCCTCCCCTTTGGGAAGCACGCCCATGCACTTCACGCACCAAGGCATCCCTCGTGCATTGCCCCACTGTACTTCTCTCATCTCAGGGTGCCCCACTCACTGGTACTTCACCCATCTCTGGGGTCCCTCACACCAGGGTCAACCTAACCTGGAGGTCCGTCATACGGCTCACACACTGGGCACGCCTCCGATGGCCTCACGGCAAGCCATCCCACTCTGACACCATATGTAGCAAAGGGCGAGAGCAGTCACCCCACCTGGCCTCAAACCTGGGTCTACGGGGTACCAAACTGCAGCTTTGAACGCAACACCAAAGAGCCAGGCTCGTTGGTGTGGCAGTCAGAGTGCATTCTCAACCATAGTGACAGCAGTCTGTCACAGTCAGTTTGAGTGTGGATATGTGTGTGTGTGCACACGTGTTTATATATCAGTGTGTGTGTGTGTTTGTGTGTGTTGGTGAGTTCCTCATTGAGCAGCTGCTGGAGTGTATGTCAGTATGTAGGAGCAGGGACTCGGGACTCAGCCTGGTGTGAAGACATGCTGGGAAAAGAGTGTGTGTCCAGATCTCCCTCTTAAACAGGAGAGAGGGGTAGGGGGGACAGGACACACACAAACACGTGCACGCACAAGCACGCATGCACACACACATTCTTACATGGACAGGCACTCTCCAACAAACACCTGCACACACAGAGCCGGTGGTTTATCATGTGATATAACATGGAACTGTTAACCCGCAGGTTAGGGTACTTCTGCACTTCCTCTCACCTGACGTCCCTATACCTCTCCCTCTCTGAGAATAATTATCTTCAGATCCACTCTAATGACCCTTTCCCCCCCCATTTCCTACCATCCCCCTACTTTGATCTTCACATCTGATGGAGACACTCCTTTATTGAGCGCCACCTCCCACCCACAGTGTAAGCCCCTGCTCCAACAAGCTCCACCTCCTTCCCACAGTGTAGGCCCCCCCTCTAGCAAGCTCCACCTCCTTCCCACAGTGTAAGCCCATCCTCCAGTGAACTCCACACCCTGCCCACAGTGTAGGCCCTGCCTACAGCAAGCTCCACCTTCTGCCCGCAGTGTAGACCCCTCTTCCAGTGAACCCCCTGCCCATGGTGTAAGCCCCTCCTCCAGTGAACTCCACCCCCTGCCCAGAGTGTATTCCCCTCCTCCAGTGAGCTCCACCCCCTGCCCACAGTGTAGGCTCCTCCCCACCCAGCCTGGTATTGTAAAAGTTCTGACACCATACTGTGAGCACAAACACAAGGCTCATTCTGCTTTGTCTATCTACCCATAACTTGTAAACGCTTTATACAGTTGAATTATTTAGTAACTCAATTAAGAGTCTGACCTCAGGGCCGTGACCCTTAGGTCTTGAGTCGCCCTGACAGTTCCATTATACCACCCACACCAATCTCTTACCTAATTTGTCAGGGACCGTGCTAACCTCAGCACTCCTGTTGTCGTGTCCTCTCCCTAAAATGTCTTCCTGACCATCCAATGTTAATTGTCAGCTGTTGTTGGTGTCTGCTTTTTTAACATTGGCAGGATTAGCAGGAATGAGAGTGGTAATTAATCTCCTGCTGTTTTCAGTGCCTTTGATTTCCTTCCTCTTCAACTGATTGAGGGACTCTGTGTCCTGGCATAGCACAGGAGACATCTCTCGAAGAAGAGGTGTTGGCATCTCTGAACTCTTTCATTGGGTAAGCACTCATTAACCGCTCTTTTCTACCAGCCGTCAGGAAAGTGGTCTTCCCAGTCAACACACCATTGCCAGAAGAGCCAACCATGACTGCCCAGTAAAGCAAGATGCTGCAAATGGTTGAACCTGCAACCTGTTGGCATGGGCTCATGATCACTGGGTCAGAGAAACATTACACAGAGGCAGTTATTCACTCTGCAGGTCTGCTGATCTAGCAATAGCATTTGCCCTACCAAGGACTACTGACATTGAAATTGCTTCTCTGTTTGGTTATAAAAAAGATGGATTGTGGTTAATGGCCATGTGATTGACTGGCGGCCTCTCTAGGTGTCTACATTAGTGGTAGCTGCTTCATGCCACACGAGTTAGACTTTGTGAGAGATTGTGGTTCTTTAGGGTTAAATGGTTGACAGCTGAACACAGCTAAATCTAGAGGCAGCTATATGAAGGGTAGGTCTGAGCAGTACACCATGCCACAGGCCTTACACCCTGAAGGAGCAGCACACCATGCCACAGGCCTTACACCCTGAGGGAGTAGCACACCATGCCATAGGCCTTACACCCTGAGAGAGTGGTATACCACACAACCAGCACACCATAACCATAACATTTATGGGCACATGGTTTCTCTCCCGGGAAAATGGCTTCTGCCTGTTAAAATCATTTCTGTAGCCACAACTAAAGGAGGATCTAAAACATTATCTGCAGTCATGGTGGTCTTAGATTGACTAGTCTGTCCCATGAGGGATGTGTGGGCAAACTTTAATTGGCTAGTCTGGCTTGTAAGGGAGAAAGCAGCATGCTTTGGTTGATCAGCCCTCCTTGCGTACATTGGGGACAGGGGGCAATTCGCTCATGTCACATGGCCACCATTTTGAATATTTTATGCGCAAAAACGAGGGTGAGGTTGTAGGAACAAGGAAGTTCATCGGAAAGTTGCAGTGAGTGAATCGAGTGATTGACAAGCCATGGCTTACTGCTGTGTGCCAGGCTGCCATTCTTACTAAAGACGCAATCCAGAGCTGTCTTTTTATCGTTTCCCAAAAGACAAGGACACCCGTCGGCAGTGGATTGTCAAAATAAGGCGTGATGTTGGACCATATTTTCAGATAACTATGAAGTAATGCAATAGGGATGAGCTAGCGTTAACTTTCAGTGTTGGCTAACGTGTGGGGTCGATAGATGCTGAAGCACCATCGAGTGCAGAAAAGTTAGCTATAATGTTAGCTAACGTGGAAAGTTACCTTTGCAAGTAAATTAATAAAACAAAGTGAACTATTTTACATGCTAATACTGATAATACATCTCTCATCTCAGATTACGGACAACACAAGAGTATGCTCCAAACACTTTGCTGATGACTGTAGAGTCAGGTTGCTCACCGGTTTAAAGAAACTTAAGAGTGGGAGTGTGCTGACTGTGTTTTCATGGTGTCACCTGAAAAAAAAAAAACCTGTGAACTATAACCTCGTCACAAACACATTAAAACACAATGTAATGTTACATAAAACATAGGCCTACATCATATTTCATGTCTTCACTTTAGTGAGAAGTATATATTAGGCTACGACTGAAGTTAGCTCTTCACGCTACCAGTATTTTGACGTTTGCTAAGATAGCGCACCGATTGTTTACTTACCTTCTATATCAGTGATGTAGCCCTCTATCCAGTTGCTGTAACCTTTCAGTAATACTGATCTTGGGATACGATTCCCTTCTTCAGCCCACTTCTCAACATCAGTCATTGTAGAACAGAACGTGACGTCACAGCTACCACCTCTGCCTCGTTCTCACTGCAGCGTGACATGAACGAATAAGGTACCGCACAAGTGACCCCTCTAGGCAGTGAGCTTTCTGGGCTGTGAGGCAAAAAAAGGGTCACAGTTTGAGAGCAGGCTGTTTGTACCTAAGACTGTGCCAGACTGTGCCATCTGGCTGGTGACTGTTGAGCTTTGTTTCCCCTTGTTAATTTCCACTGGTTGTTCAGTGCTGTTGGAAATCGTGTGCTTGAGAACTATTCATGCAGTGTCTTCAGCAGCATGGATGAGTATCTCTTGGGAAGACCTTTTAATTCTCAGTAAGAGTAACTCCTGGTTAAATAAGTGACGAAATAATAAACAAACTGAGATATTCCACTACAGTATGGGCTCATTCAACGGGCATTGTCATTGGGAACAGGAGAGAGGGGAGGAGCTCTCCATGGGGGCCACGCCCACAGTCTGTACCTTGCTCTGTAAACAGGGCTTTGATTAGCTCATGCTTATAGGCCCTGTTCACACCTGGCATTAACATGCATCTTGGGTGATCCGATCACAAGTGGACAGCTCTAAATACGTCTGTTCACACCTGGCATTAAAATGCATCTCCACATGCGTCTTGTGATCGGATCTCACATGCAAATAAACACGTGCATCATGTCCATTTGCAAATGTATGTTTACGCATAATTTAAAGGTCTGTTTGAACGAATCTTGTTATGACTGTCACTATGAAATAATGCGTGTTGTATCTGTAAATGAAAAACTAGTTGACTAGCAAGCTAGATTGCGTTCATCACTGAAATTAAATACCCTTAACTCAGCTGCAGCTCATCTTTTGTTAAATTCTGTTTATCATTGGAAAAAGCACAAACACTACATTAGAACATTTTACATTTATTCATTTAGCAGACGCTTTTATCCAAAGCGACATACAAAAGTGCATATAGTGGGCAAACAGGCACAGGCACAAGGGCAAGATGTGTACATGTCATACAAAGCAGATAGTGCTGAAGCTGAGACACAAGGTCAGTGTAGCAAGACAGAGCTAATCTGATCTAGGGGTACATATATCAAACACAATCATTGGGACAATAAAGTACCGCTGTGCTGCCTAGGCAAAAACGTGCTACAAGGTAAGGGATAGAGCTACAAGTACATGCCAAGAATGTTAGATCTACAAAGTCAAAATGGCAAGGGTGTCAGGTGGGGTGGATTGCCCCGGGCCCACGGTTCTTCCGGTTACAAAGGGATCCACCTTGGGCCCAATCTGCCTGACTGAACGTGCATTTTTGTTGTTTAGTTGAAAATTTTGTGTTTGTGTGTCTTGATTGTGGCAAAAAAATAAAAAGTCAGACTAAAGGTGTAATGGTTTCGACCGACACCTAGCTAAGTTTCTCGCTGCGATATTTATTTTGAATGAGCAGAGACACAATAGAGTTACAGAAAACTTTATTCGCTGTCCAGTATCGTTGTCTGAGTGTACAAACAAAAAAATCACATCCTCTGTTTGAGTCCCAAAGTAGGAACTAGGCGATCGCCGGCTGTCTTGTTTTATTTCCCATCGCAGTCGCTGCTGACGGAGCCGTGGTATTTAAAAATGGTCTCACGCAATGAGGTGTGCTGAAACAGTAATAGTAATCCACATCTCCATCCAGCCTGTAATAGGCTGTAGCCTATAAGGGCCCACTACAGGTCCTCGTCGCCTCTGCAATGAGCCATCGGCTCTTACGTTATTCACTGCAATGAAAATGTTTCATAATGTAGTTTAATATCAAAGGGTGTTTTCTGGTTTGCTAGTATTGTGAACACATCTATTAATTACTTTTCTAAAACTGAAGCGTGCTAGTGTTTTCCACATCTCGTGTTTTACTGGCACCGGTTTTAGTTTACACGCTAAACTGCTCATCACACCGGTGTGAACGCTGTGCATGAATATGTACATACTTCCGCTTAAGCGGAGGACGTCAGTTGAGTAGGTGGTCCTTCAATGTGGCCCAGGACACATTCGTGTTCACACTGCTAAAAGAATGTGGCCATATGCGGCTCAGATCTCAATGCGTCCTCAATGCGTCTTGGGTGCCTTCACACGCTGTCCACTTGTGATCGGATCACCCAAGACGCATCTTAATGCCAGGTGTGAACAGGACCATTTACATGAGTGGCCTAAACAAAAGGGAGAACAAACACACCAGCAAGAAAAGACACATGCTCTCACACACTATTACAGTGATACATGAGAGCTTGAGGCTGTATAAAACACATGTAAGCATTTTTGAGAATCCAGTTTTATCCCACATTAGAATAGAAAGTAAATCTAAGAACAGGATCAAATAAAAAATTAAATAAGGAGGATGCTAAAAAAAATGTAACTAAAAATGTATGAAGGACTTTACAGGAATGAATATGCCACAAGTGTTAAACAGGTATTAAGAATGCCAAAAGAATAAAATAGACACACACACACTCTCTCTCTCTCTCTCTACTGGTTGTCTGCTCCTCTATTTCAAGGATATGAACTGCATTTTTTTTTTAGTTTTTTTTGGACATTTTATACTCTTGAACCATCCAGAGAGACATACACACCCAGAGGAAGAGACGGAAAGCTTGGCCCTCGTCTCCGCATGCCTCTCTCAGCTTCGTCTCAGAAGCAGGGAAATGTGCAGGCAGGGCGGGCCTCACAGGGTTTTACCACCACATCATCAATAAGCACCATGCCCACCATGCATCATGACCACCCTCACCATGCCCACTTGACCCCTGACCAACCAAAGAGGCTCATCAACTCACTTGCCCCACCCCTTTTGTGTTTCCAACCTGATCATTTCCGGTCGATCCTCTGTGCTTGACCTAATGGGGGGTGGTTGGGGTGCCTCGCAGGTGATCTCTGAATCTGCTAAAGCACATCTGGGAGGGGATCATCCTAGAGATGCCTCATCCTCCTTGAAGACGAGAGAGCACAGTGTCTTGTCCAAAAGAGGTGGATGTGTGTGTGTTGAGGGGGTGACCACCTCATAGATTTGATTACAATGCCCGGCTCTTTGGGGTGTAGGGGCAGCACATGCTCCTGAATTATGAACAAAGGGATATTAATTTTTCATCCTCCTCTTTGTGGGGGTGGTGTGGTGGAATCATATGACCACGCGACCCGAGCCTGGCTCATTTCTTATTGATGGACCCAGCAAATGGCATTGCTAATTACAAGGCAGTGGAGTTCACCTTGGCTCAGTTTCATGGCACAGCAGAGAGGAGATGGGTGCTTGGGAGGGGGGTTCATGGCATTCAGGGGGTGAGAGAGAGAGGACCCAGGGGGATGATATCTTCACGCATGTGGGTCACACCTTTCAACCAAAAAGACGGGCAAGCAGAAGCCAAGCAGGTGGCCACCGCCTCCCTTTACTCCAGAGCCAAGGAAACATACTCCGACAGCCTGCCCACTCCACCATCGAGCCTGACACACTAGCTTTACCAAACACACAAACACACACGCACACACAGACACACACAAACAAACGTGCCGTGCACACACACATACACATGTGTGTACAAACACATGCACAGACAGAGACATGCTCAAGCACACATGCACACACAAACAGGTGCGCGCACACACACACACACACACACACACACCATCCAGTTTAATTACACCATTGAAACTGGGCTGAGAGCAACCGTGATTCCCATTCGATTAATCCAGTTGTTTAATCAAGTACACCATTTCATTATCTGACTCCAGAGCTGGTGCTGAATTGTGGATAACGTGCAGACATTTCCAGGGATAGGAAGGGTGATGTCATAATATCATGAAAAAGACGAAAGATGTGATTTAATTAGATAAGGCCAAAATCAAAACGAACGACCCGGCACACGAAACACAATCTACGCAGTCATTAGGAACTCCGACGTAATGACCACTGCTCGATTCTGCAAAACATGATATGTCATAATAATTTACATTTACTTATTTAGCAGACGTTCTCGTCCATAGAGACTGAAAGTGTATGTGCAAAGGTGCATCTAATGATGTCACAAGAACAGCGGTACATACAGGCTACATCTAAATTCGTTTCACGCTGTAGTACAGTAACTGGTGCCAGGCTGAAAATACAGACCAGCTTGCAAAATAATCAAAATTTTGACAACTAGTGTCAGAGTATAAACCAGTGCTGCTTATAAAACTCTAAAAATACCGCCAGAGATGTTCTGTACACCTCCCTTTCATTTAAATACATTTTACATGGTGTAGGGAAGGTCCTTACTCCACGGCTTATGCGCGGATACCAGTAGACTGAAAGCTCCCACAAGCAGCCATAACTGTAGCCTACAGTAACAGAAAAAATCGCACCTAGCCACAAACGAACACGAAGGTAGGTCTAAGGGCAGAAACTAGATCTCTCCATGAAAAGAAATGAACAATCGATGCAATGAGCCACCGATGTTTGCTAATTATGGAGGTAAAATTTACGAAACCTTGTAGATTAAACAGTGAACCATATGATTGATGACAATAAAATATGATTTACTATAATAATAAGAAAATAATAATAATAATAATAATAATGATGATGATGAGGATGTCGTTTTGTTTGCACTACAGAATTTGTATATCCCGATTTCGTTCTTGCACTACTTTACAAAATTTTAGATGAAGCTGAATATAATTTTCATAATGAGATCAGTTCTTGGTTTTCCTCGCTTGTTTTCAATGTGTTTGTGTACTCGTGTTTCATTGACCTTAGAAAAATGCAGTAAATAGAGTATTAAACAGATTATACATGATTTAGAGGAAGCAGCCCAGGTGTAATCGAATGTTTACGATCTGGATATAGTTTATTGATTCGTTTTATGTTTATTTTGTCATTAACCCAGAGCTATTACCAAGATATTGGCAGACACAAGTGCATAACTTGGAAAATTATGGAACATTGTGGAAATTCCACAGCTGCCCTATGCCGGCACAGAAATCATTATGGTAATTCACAATGACCAACATGACAGCTGAAGTATGTTTACGGCCATGTAACGACATGCTGTTTTTCATATCGTGACAGAGCTCTATCATAATTATGATGATGCTGCCACCTAGTGGAGAATGAGGATATCATTGATAGTCATTTATAATACAATTTACCTTATGTCTTTATCTTACATTTACACCATGCCAAATAGACATTTTTAGGTACGGTATTTTTATGAAAAATGGCCGATGCCCGATGTATATTTCAAACAGACAAATATTGTATTTTGATTGTCAGACCGAAAGGAGCTTTTTTCTTTAAGCACTGACTCTCAAGTCACATTCAGAGCACAGAATCTACAAATCCAACAGAAAAGGACTGCCAGGTCATTATCTCTGATAATTAGCTGGATGATGAAGGAACTGTTTGCTGTCAGCAACTGATCCTGGTCATAGGGGAAATTTGACTCCATTTACCTGGAGTTTGAGTGGTGGGAGGGGTGAGTAATCTGTTGTGAAGGGTGGAGATCATCCAAAATGAAACTGGAGGGTGCAACTGGACTGAACAGAAATGGACAGTGCAATAGCCTGTGGAATTACTATGCATTTCCACTAGTTGAAGCACGCCCCCCTCAAGTTCCAATGATACTGACAACTGCCTACCCCTTTCCATCTCCACAAAGGGAGAATGGCATAATATATAATCCTTTCCACATATTATACAATAACCTATCTCTATTTTAGCATTGTTATATATTATATATCACTGTTACCTGCAACCTCACTACTTTACCCTGTAGTACATGTAGACCCATGCTGCATTTTAATTTGGTTTTGGGGAAGGATTCTAAGCTTCCAGACCTGTAAACTGTTTCACTGTGTTGATTTTGGGGGATTTATTATTGATATTATGAAAATCTACTGACCGAAAAATGTCTGATGCGCATGTGCCACCTGGAGCTGAAGTTGGTCAGTAGAAACACCTCAGGTATAGTTGACCTGGAGCTGAGGCTGGTCAGTGGTCACAGGTCACTATAGACCTGGGACCAGTGAGCAGGGAAAAACCCAGACCATGTTGACATATGTCCAACAGAAACAGAACAGTCAGTAGGGGAAAGCCCAGTGTAAATAGCCCTCTGTCAAAGCTGGTGCGAGATCAACACTAGCATTATATCCCTGCAACACTAAAGCCTGATTGGCTGAGAGGGGCACACATTGGTGGCATCAGTGCTCTCTCACTGACCGAGGTGATCTCATGATCCTGACAAGGTCTGGACTGCTTATCGTCCAAGATGGGCAACCCCGCCGACACCCCTCATCTCCTCTGAAGGGTAACCAGATTTAAGAATAATTCAATCTAGCGCTATGGAGGTAGTGGAACTACTTGCTGTTTGCATGCACAAGCACTCACTTTCAGAGTGGGGAGCGTTAAGGGGGAGCCCCTGGCTGCAGACAGGGCAGGGGAGCAAGATGTGGTGGGCGGGGGGTCCCAGCTGTACCCTGCCCCACAGAAATCACACTGGATGCGAGAGGAAACTTCATTAGCAGATCAGAATCACATGCTGGCCAACACACCTGTCTCTACAACTTCCTGACAGGAATTGTGGGAAATCTGCACAATACTGCTTTGTACTGTCAACAAGCTGTCTTTATCAGTGATCTGAAAGATGTCTGTATGGGACCCGCACAGGTCAAAGCAGCAAGGAGTCTTTTTCACCTTTAATTAACTTCAAATTGTTGTTCTAAAGTTTCTGTGTTTTATACCCTCCAAATGCCACCTAAATTATATCCATAAGACTGCTTTGTGTGGTTACAGAATTGCTTTACTTACAACATCTGTTCCAGGGAAGATTTTACGCAGGAGCTAATCTTTGTAAAATATCTAATAGATGTGTCAGATTACAGTGTTAACCACAGCATGTTTTACACTGCATCACTGTGTTTATTTGCTTGGCAGATACTTTTGTCATGAGCAATTTACACGGGATGTGTTTTATCAGTGCAAGGGAACAGCAGTGGGCTGACCTGGACTCAAACCTGTTGCCCTCTGGTTGCAAAGCCAAATTCAAATGCAAAGTCAAGTTACTTCAAGTTAGATCAGTCCTTTGGGGCAGGGTCAAGCTTTTTCTCTGGAGTGCCATCTAGTCCCTCTCCCTTAAGTCCCTCCCTGTTCACCTCAGCTGAACTGTAGTTTATTGAAAAATGGCTACTGTGCATTTGCAGAAATGGGTGGAGTACCACTGGGACGTGCTGTTGTCAAGCTGAAAAAATTCAGAACACTCTCAGGTAGATGGACGGGCACAGACGAGTGGTGCCACCCTCAGGCAGATCAAATTGTCCAATCAGCACACACATTGACTCTCACCCAGCTCACCTCCCACTGCTGCTCGTGTGAAACCCGATCTGCATGCAGCGGCCTCTTTCCACGAAGACCGAAAAGCAGGATTCTGGTTGGTTTTCCCATGACACGGAAGGCGGGGCCAGAGGAGACCAAAGTGAAGTATTTAAAGCTGATTGGCAGATGTAACGGCACGAGGGTCTGGAGTCAGATCATGATACAGCATTCACTGCCTCACGCACCATCACTTAACCCTCTCTATAGACCGCTTCCTGTGCATCATCAATCTTAACACTGAGACATTAAACTTCACTTGCAGTGAACCTCTGCACTTCCTCTTACTGCTTGAACTTCCAGGATGAGCTGTCATATTTACTGCAGGGTATTTATAGCTGGAGAGGATGGTCTGTCATTGTGCCATCTTTATCTCTCTCTTTCTTTCAGTACAATTCAATAAGCTTTATTGGTATCATAAATATACCTGTGTGCTGCTAAAGCAAAACAATCATTCATACACAGCATACTGTATGTAACATGAAATGATAAAACAGAGATGATAAAAACTTAATTCAATATTACGCATTAACACAACCGCTTTTTACTCTCCCTCTCTCTACCTTTCTCTCTCTCTCTGTCTGGCCTTGTTCCCTTCTCTTTCTCTTTCTTTTTCTTTCTCTCCCACTCTCTCTCCCTCTTGCCCCTTCTACCCCCCTCTCTTTCTCAATTCACCTTAATTACACTAAATCCATTGGTGCTTTATTGGCAGGATAAACAAATGCTGCATTGCCACAGCAATAATGTGAATGATAAAGAAAACAGTCAAATACAACCACACAAAAGTCAAAGAAAACATACACAAGTTAGTTAGTCAACCAATGGACTGCATGTAAAAGGAGGTTATAAATGCATTAATTATTAATTGTGATTGATACACATATATACATTACAAAAGTCAATATCCCTCCCTCTATCATTGATCTCTCTGTTTTATTTCTGTCTCCAACACAGAACTGCATGGTTGCATGCCCAGTCATCCTCCCACGCCAATTCCGTTTGCCGATCCTGATCAACCTTGAGGAGCTGAGTGACTTACAAAGCACTGGGAGGGAGGTCCTGCCTGCGGGAACTTATCCTGTAATTAGCTGCCTATTGTGGCGTTCTTGTTTAAGTGATGAAACCTGTGACACCTTCATGGAAGGGGATGCCACAATGTTAACACAGGAATGTGGGCTAATTGCACAGCCTTTTTCAGCATGAGCTCTGCTGACTCCTTCCTGCTGATGAATGCCATTCAAGGAGTCGTTTGCATTTTGGAATCAGAGAGACCATATCAGCGTTGTGTGGGGGGGTTTCTGAGGGTGAGGGCATGGTTTCTGAGGGTGTCCTTGATACCAAAATCAGAACAGCACCCTCTCCCACACTTCAATGGGACAGTGTCACCAAACCATTCATGACCTGGTGCACAAAATCAGACAGTATGCTTCCATGGGCTCCATATGTCTCTGCAGTGATCAGAAACCATGTGGTTAAGAGGCCATCTTTAGAGCTTAATGGCCCCTGCTGGGCTATTCACTTTAACTTTTTCATGAGTGCACCATTGAGAGTCAGTGATGTAGCAGAAATGACAGTTTCAAGACAATTGGCTTTGAATTTTACATTTACATTTATTCATTTAGCAGACGCTTTTAACCAAAGCGACTTACATAGGTTCCTGTGTTCTTTACAATGTTATCCATTTACACAGCTGAATATTTACTGAGGCAATTGTGGGTTAAGTACCTTGCCCAAGGGTACAGCAGCAGTGTCCCAGCGGGGATCGAACCGGCAACCTTTCGGTTACGAGTCCTGCTCCTTAACCACTATGCTACACTGCCGCCAGTGGGACCAGTGGGACCAGTGTTCCCTAGTTCCCTAATTAGCTCTGTTCCCTGCCCACTGCCCCACATTCCTGACCAGCTTCAGTATGGAGACAGTCTCCTGCTCTGTGGGATTCAATCTATCAGCTTAAAAACCTAGTTTTGTCCTCTGATTGGGCAGGGTGGGAGATTGAACCAAAACACAACTTGTTGCCACAGTGAAGACACCATTCCTCCCACTGACAGTGGGATCAGGAGAGACAGAACAGGAAAACTACGGTGGTGGGATGCTAAACAAAACATTATTGTTTCTCTCAAAGTGCCTCATTTTCAGTACCTCTAACTTTGTGTCATCTGTCTTTAGCACTGTCACCTGTTAGCCAATAGATGATAGATTGATAGGCTGGGTATTTAAATGAGTTGTTGTGAGCCCTTGAGGGTGAGGAACAGTAGGATTTTGGGCTCAATGTACCTGATAAGCCCTCCAGTCACAACACAAGATCAGAATTTCCACCTCCTGTAATTTTACATTTACATTTATTCATTTAGCAGACGCTTTAATCCAAAGCAGCTTACATGGGTTACAGTTCTTTACAATATTATCCATTTATACAGCTGGATATTTACTGAGGCAATTGTGGGTTAAGTACCTTGCCCAAGGGTACAGCAGCAGTGTCCCAGCGGGGATCCAACCTGCAACCTTTCGGTTGCGAGTCCTGCTCCTTAACCACTATGCTACACTGCTGCCCCTAAACACCTGTGTATTCCGATTTTACAAAAGCAAACCACTGAAAGGGGGTGAACATATTCCATGCTGCCCACATGCACCTTGTGGCATGGAGACCCTCCCCCAATCCCACAATCTTCTGCCCCTCTGCACCACCTGTGGGCAATACTGCCCCTCAGGAAACATGCTGCAGTGTTTCCATGACTCATTTCCTCAGCAGTAAGGCCCTTACGGAGAGCAAGTTACAGAGCTCACATTTCACCTTAACTATTTATACAGGTTAAGCACCTTGCTCAAGGATTTATCTGCAGTAGCATACCTACTGTAGCAATTAGGCTCCAGTGGGTGTAGTTAATGGACCACATAGTCTTGATTCCAAAGATGACTCTCTCAGCCAGGCCACCTTAATTCTCAAAGGCGTGCATTTGGGATGCTAAATTAAATTAGAAAGGCCAGAGGAAGCGGTTACTCAGAGGAGAGACAGCACAGCCACCTTGCTGAGAAGAGAGGATTGTTTTTTCAGAAATGTTCCCACTTCCTTTGGGGCAGGAGCTCAAAATCCAGTCCGAAATTCTGCGTCTCAGATTAAACCCCCCATCGGTCAGCCCCGCTGCTAATGTTCATGAAAAAACAGACTCTCATTTTAATGAACAGACTGTATTTCCACTGGGACAGTCTGCTTTGTGATGGAGAGATCTGCTGCTCCTTCTTTAACCCAAGCCTAAGACATCAATCAAACTGTTATTATATCATGTTGATATACTGTAGATATACAGCCAATGTGAATGCATTATGAGATGAATTATGGGGGCTGGCACTGGTGATAACAACAGAGATGACCTCAAGATGTTGCACAGCTATACGTGGAATGTAACACCCATACAGATAATCTGTTTCCACTTGAAAGAGCAAAACGCAACTGTACACCTGTCCACCTTACTCAGGAAGGGAGTAGCAGTTGAGTTCCCTTGTCCAGATGAGCTCTCTCCACCCCACTCCTTACAACAGTACCTGCTCTGGACTGTTCTTTCATTGTGCACCTAACCAGGACATGCACAAAATAGGAATCAAGTCAAACCTTGTATGGTTAAAACAGGACTCACACTATGCCAGAAAACAGACAGTGCAACAACAAGAAAGATATAAGATAGCTGGTTTACAGATACAAGGAGCTGGCTGTCTGAGGAGTATCCTTCAATGTAGTGCTGACATTTAGGCCTAATGTGAAGGCATTCTTTCATATTCTTTGGCATTATGTGCCCTGTACCCTGTGTTTAAAATTTCCCCTTCTTTTTGGCTTATTTATCTGTAATTTAATCCATTTTGATCAATGGTTCTTTGACTGTGAACATGGCCTGACACAGGAGCTTCTGACGGAATGTCCTATACAATAGAAAGGTATCCCTGGGCAAAAGAGGACAGAAAACTGGTACAATGGGTATTTGACCAGGTCGGGTTACACAGCAGACCCCCTCTGTATTTTTAATGGGGGACCAGAGAACTTTGTGTTCATTGCAAATTGCCCCCCCCCCTTCCCCAAACTCCTCCCCTTCCCACTGTTCCATGTGACCATGGCTGACTGCTAGGTGGGCTCATGGCTCATTATCTCCACATTCGTTAACACCACAGAGCAACACGACAGGTAATATTTATCCATGTGCAGGGGTATCTGTTCCACCTGTGTAAAAATGCGGAGGTATACATAGGGCAACAGCAGAGGCTCTTTATTTTCACTTGCGTCATTCCCTCTTCATCGTTACCAATTTCCCTCTAAAAGAAAACCTGCCCGGCAGGGCTAAAGCTGATCTGATATCCTATTAATTCTGCCCCTGACAGACAGTTGCTGCCTCTTTGTGTCAAAGAAAATGCTTTCACAACAGGGTCTGGTGAAGCGCCTTCTCTGAGGGGAAAACACGCTCCTCTCAGGATGAGATGAATGTGGTAATGATGTGGTTAGTGGAAGCAGCAAACAGTGAGTCAAACCCTGCTCCTGACAAAACCGATGGTTTACTGTAAAAGCTCCATGACTAAGCTTAGCGGGAGCTTAGCTGATAAGCTTAAAGGAAGACCGGGAAATCAGAACAGGAAAAAACACCTTTTAATCCAAAGATACAGGGATACCTTTGTGAAGTTGATTGGTTATTTTGAAAATTTATAACCAGTGATACCACACTTGCATTTTTCATGTATGATATCAAACACCAGTTCGATATATTTATTTCACATGTAATACCATTTTTTCATTAGGAGGGAGGTTGATTACTTAAGTTACTGCTTGAGATGTTTTCCCCTCTTCCCCAAGTCTCACGCAATAAGTACCCTGCCGCTTATATTTCTGTGACAGCTTGTTCCAACAGTATGATAATAATGTAAAACATATGCAAGTAAACTCTGTCTTAGTAAGCGGCTCATAGTCTAAGGGGCTCTCTGAGTTTCTGTGGTGTGAAGCAGCTTTATTTGCATAAACACACCCCCTGATCAGGACATCTATCACAGGGCCATTACCCACAATCCATCTCTTTCATCCTGAGTTCCAAGCTAGGAGTTAAATTGGTAACCCTTGTGACTTGGCCATTTTTGGCATCAGCCTGTCTGAGAGTTAACCCCACGGCCGCTTTCCCGCTGATTGAGCCCTCCCATGACAGCAGCTCACATCTTGCGCAACTTCTCGGTTTGATCCCTCACGCACTGTGTTCTCTGCTGATTGCAAGAGCATGACGCAGCGTATCATTAAAAACGGCGGAGTGCTGCAAAACCTGCTCATTATTTCCCCATGTCAGCAGTTAAAGACCCCAGCTGCGGCGGGATCTGTCTGCCATTGGACGAAGAGAGGCATCACCTGACTATCTCACCCCTGGCTCCCTTGGCTCAGATATGAGGGATTCTATTCCTGTCCTCCTAATTGAGGGACTAGGTGGCTGGGCTCTGGAAGGGAAAGATGGGCGTGGAGTTACATGAGTGGGAGACAATACCCCTGTCAATGGGCTCCTGGTCTGTTACACTGTGATGTGTCTGTGTGTGTGTGTATGTGTACAAGTTTGTGTGTGCATGTGTGTGTTAGTGTGTGTTTTAGTGTGTGTGTCTGTGTCTGAATATGCTCTGCTGAATGGCCCCTCTTCTTAGGGGTCCACAAATCAATGTTTTTACAGATCCGCTAGGCCCGCCTCAGGTGGATGTGGTCAAACACGGCAGCTTGAGTGACACTTCCCTCAAGAGTATCTGGACCACCACTCCTCCATGCAGGCAGGCAACAGTGGAGACAGTGGGTGGCGGTGGATGGGGGGGGGGTACAAGTGAGTAATACCGTGCTTACATTCCACATCAATCAGAAAAGGTCCTCAAAAATACACCCACCTGTTGTCTTGTGTGTAATACCTCTGGCCTTAGCACCAAAATAGCTGCACCCCCCTCAACACACATAGAAACACACACACACACACACTGAGTACGGCTAAGCCTAAGAACCAATAAAAGCATGTTCTGTTATCTCTGGGGCACTGTGAATAGTCTGCTGAAGTCCAAACAACAACATAACAGTATATTCCTACAGTGTTTGCCAATATACCATTACATATATGGTGTGTGTATATATATATATATATATATATATATATATATATATATATATATATATATATATATACACACACACACATATGTGTTGTAGGAAATACAAGTAAGGCATACAATTGTTTGACAATTGTTTTTACAATGACAATTGTAATAAGTGTCTTTCTTTGTTTAGCTGTGTATGGCTTTGAAGGGGCCTAAAGTCTTCAGACTGTATTCTATTCATAACTGTATGAAAGGTTAAGAATGAGGTGTGGTCTAAGCAATCAAAGAAAAAAAGAGCACCCTTGCCCAGGCAACACAGTAGTGCATACAAAGACAATAATAGCCTTTCCTAAAAATAAAAGGGACCAAATAAATGTGGAGGTTTCTATTACCAAGGCTCTCATAAGCAGGAGGACCACCCCTGTGTATGACAATGTTCCCCATGTATCAAGTTCCCTTTATTTACAGTGTACCTGGAAAGGGGGAGGAGCCCAACTCCTTTGAAGTGACAGTTGGTGGTCATCCTTGTCCAGCCCCAGCTGCACTACCCATACCAGCCAGCAGAGGACAGCAGACCCAGCTCAGTGCTCAACTGCCCAGGGAACGCAAGAGTTTCTGTTAGTGAAAAACCTGAAGATTACATGTACATCATTACATGTACATTTGTGCATTTATAAAATTTCAACTAATGTTCACTTCTCATTCTGAAGCCAGCCAGAACATCTCAGTTAGGATGAGCTACCTCACCTGCAACCAGCTTTGATATGCTCACTTAGGTTACAATTGCTGGCTGTATGGTTGTATCACTGTTGGCGATTCTGGAGTCAAGTGTTAAGAGTTGAAGTGTAAACTGAATAAAAACAGGTTTAGTTTTCATTTAACTAGAGAGCTTCATCTACCAAAATCCCCCCCCCAAGAGAAGTCAGGATTTGTATTGAATGTGTATTTTTGCCTCCCTGTGTGTTTCAACTGTCTTTCAAATATTAGCTTAGCATACTCACTAACTATGAAGGTGGAGATGAACTGCAAATTTGCAACTTTGGTGCTGCTCTTTTTGTTTTCTGCCTTTTTAAATCACATCCAGGGTAGCCAAACTAGTGACTCTGCCAACTTCAACAGAGGTGGCTGTTTTCTTTTTCACTTTGCAATGACATTAATGACTATAATGTCCCATGCATTACTGTAATAGTAGTACACTATGGTTATAAAACGTTTTCTTACTTTCAGTATTAAATGCATGTATAAGTGTAACGGGTGGGAACTTGCGTTGTGTTTAACTGCTCGCTACCAACCCCTTACAAACAGCGTCGTTACGCTTAGCCTGTCGGCAACAACGCTACTTAACCAGGTCTCGGGGTTACCAAGGACTCACACGAGCCCACTACTTTACGCAGGACTCACACGAGGTATTACTCCAGCCCTGCTACACTCACCCCCCTTTGACCTCCTCTGACTCCGCAGCGACCACTGGCGGACAAGCTGTGCTTTAGCCAGTGATCCGGGTCATGGTTAAAGCATTAGTCCGGGGCCACACCAGTTGCGTCGCGAGTGCGTGACGGTCGCGGAACGTCTCGATTTTCACTTCGGCGCCCGTGTTAACAGATTAGAGCAGCCACACAGGCCGCGTGAGCAGCGCGGCTCAGGCGCGGCTCGAGCCTCGCTGCATCGGCGCCTCATCTAGAGATTCGGTATGTCGCCTATTTTTCCCGCGTGACGCGCGCGATTCTCAGAAAAAACAGACAGTTAGGGGCGGGATCTTATGTGGGTTACACTGTATTGTAAACCATAATTTAAAACATGAAATTACATAGGCCTACATGGATGTGAAACATACATATACATATATATATATACACATATATATATATATATATATATATATATATATATATATATATATATATATATATGTAATTATTTTTTTACATAAATTGGGAAGTATATTCATTCCGACATTTACTCTTATTTCTAATTTCATTTCTCTTTTCACTTTTTTGAGTAAACTTCAAAAACCCATGTTGTAATCATAACAAAAATGAACAAAACAACAATTCATGAAGCAAAGGTACAGATCTGACTGCATGGAAAAGCTCGGCTGATCTGATGGAGCATGCGAGGCAAAGTTAAAAGCTCTTCCATAGCTCAAGCTTTGTTTCTTTCGCTTGGCGCCGACAGACAGGAAACCGAGCTGGTGTGCGGTCTCCGTCCAGGTCTGAGAGAGGAGCGCTGTAGTGATTGTGTCATTGGCCCAGAAAAAGACCAGAGAGCAAACAAACACGCTTAGAAATGAAATGAAAAAAAAAAAAAAAAATTTCTGCATTCTGTATTTTGTCCTTGATGTGGTTTCGGGAAGCACAGGGGAACTCCCATCGCTAACTCCGGCATCCAACTGTTTCCTGCGTTCGATTCCGTTTAATCTCCCCATTATTCAACTGGACAGTGAGTCAACATCCGCAGCCCGCTCTGCATGCGGAGACGGGCTCCACTCAAGCACCTCATTTATAACATACCACCGCGCTGCTCAGGTAATGAGCGTAAATGAACAGTGTCACGGGGAAGAATTTGTCTTTTTTAACCCAACGCGTCTCTTTTGAGCGAATACCTGATTAGCTTTGCGTTAGCTTTGCGTTTTGCGACCTCCTTTCCTCCTGCAGCGGATTGCCTCCTATTTGATGCGCTGTACTTGCGTGAGGGGCTCTGTGATTGGCTTGCGGTCGTTCATCAGCCCTTCGGTGCCTGTTGTTGTTAATAATGTATCCTGAGACTTGGAGCCAAGGGTATGTTTGTAACACAGTATGTGACAGCTTTATTTAGCATGCTTTCAGACTCCTTTAACATAAGAGATGAGGTCCATGATTACTTTCAGTAGTACGAAATTTCCCCCAGGATTAGACGCGGCTCCAACTGATGTTCTGTTAGCAGAATCAGAATTTCACAGCATTTCTCACAAAGTACTCAACGACCTATACATTTCCAAAGCGATAATAATAATAATACTGTAATAATTCTGTAGATACGAATTTCAATACAATGAAAGCATGAGGGTTGTGATTGATGCAGTTACAGCAGTACTAGGGTGACCATACATCCTCTTTTTCCCCAGACATGTCCTCTTTTTGGGACCTAAAAAATGCATCCCAAAAAGAGGACATGTCCAGGAAAAAGAGGACGTATGGTCACCCTAAGCAGTACTTTTATTTGGCTATACCTTTGACCTGGGATTGCAGCTGGCCATGGGCCCAATGTTGTTGACCCCTTCTGTGGACATGATCAACAGGGAAAAGAAAGGGGAGAGATGGGGTGGTGGAGGGATGCCGTGGACAGCTGACGTGGAAAGGAAGTGGTAAGTAAGATTTTTATAGCTGTGGACAGGATTGGTTTGTCCAAGTTTGGAGGAACTGAGGAGAGATTGTTTGAACATTATCCTGAATCTTTGTTTGGATCTTCCAGAAAAGGGTGGCTAAGAAATGATGGACAAGAAAATATCAGTGTTGATTGCACATCAGATGTGTGTCGTTTTTTGACCTGACAGATCATGGCTTAGTTTCTCAAGGGCTTCTGTCCAGCTAAAGAGACTAAAACAAAGATGTCCATGCCACTAAAGGTTAATTGTCTCATTCACTCAAACATTCTGGTCAGGGCATCAAAGGCTAAAACATGTGTCAAGTCACATAGATTTTTTCCCCCCAAAGTCCCAGATTGGCAGGGACCCAGTGAGGGAATCAGTCACTCTGTCCTTGTCTTTCCCACAGTGCCGTTGGGGTCTCCATGTTCTGAGAGGTAAACCATCCTGGCATGAGAGATTTTACTTGGTTGTGCACCTATACTGCCATTATGGACTTGTTTCCACATGATGACATTACCTCCCCAGCCCCTGCAGTTCTCCTCTTCAGACTCCAGGGGTGCTATGACCTGAGACCACAACCTCCCCATCTTTCAACAATTGGCAGGAACAACACTTTATCTGGAGGATGACCTCACCCAGGCAAACTACAGGGCTTTAATGGCATGATATTAAGTGCCTTTCAACAAGAATAAGAACACATGCGCTGTTAATACAGTACATACAATACATAAATATAGTGCTAACACAGAACATGAGCATCAACGTGGAAAACTGCCCATGATGTAAGTGTTATCCATACTAAGGCCCTACAATGACCTGAAAGTGTCTGAGAGGCCTACAGGAATGCTTTATACTGTGGAAACAAAAAAACGGCATAGTTCGCCATCGGAGTCAAGGGTCACCAGAATGATATCGTGGACTAAGGACCCTGACTGTCAGATTCGGTTGGCAAGGGGAGCACTAGAGAGACTGCAGGCACCCCCCCAAGTGCATTCCCCCAGGCCAGGACACCTCAGGCAGAGATACATGCCTGACCCCTGGAGATAATCTCACTGTGGAAATTCCAGTTTTGGGGAGAGAGAGAGGGACTGTGACTGCATGCTGCGGCATGTGGCTGAGCCCCCCTGTTGGCCTGGCCTGTGTCAGGGAGGGATGGGCTGTAATTGGGAGTGACAGAGCTCTTCCTTCACTGGGCTGGGCACTGGGAAGGGGCTTGTGTCACAACATGGGGAGCTGCCCCGACCCAGGGGGGCACGCAGAGGTCTGGTATTAACACATCATCAGAACCCTCCCAACTTAAACAAAGAGCAGATCAGGCAAGTTGCAAGGGGGGGGGGGTGTCACACTGGGCTGCAGGGCAGGCCAATCACTGGTCCCCCTGCTGGTAAAAGGGTGAATATCATGCTCATTCATCCATCATACTCATTCATCCATCCACTCTTCTTTTAGCAGTTTTACACCCCTCACTGCCAACAGGTTAACAGCTTCCCCAGTCGTCCTCTGTCTGCACTCAAAATAAATACGCTCTCTCTCTCTCTCACACACACGCAAACACAGACACTTTCACACACACACCTACACACAAAGACATCTGCACAAACACACACACACCTACATACTTACACATGTATGCGCTTACTCACACACATTCATGTGCATGCAAGTACATGCAAACTCTTACATGCACACGCACACACACACACGCATACACTCACTCACTGTGGCATGCAGGCACGCACTGGGGATTTATTGGTGCTTATCATGCAGGGCAGCCAGGCCGCTCTCCCCCTGTCCCGTGGCGGGTGGAGAGGCGGGGCACACACTGGCTGTCAGGAGCACATTGTTTAGTCTGCCAGTGTTTACCCGCTCCCAGCTCAGCCGCGAAAGTACTGCTTCCGGCCTGTGTGCAGCGCATGGGGTCAGGGCCGGGGCAGGAAGCTGGCTCACGGAGATTGGGACATGGGTGTGGGGGGTGGCCTCACTCACAGAGAGTGACATCACCCCCTGAGCCTGTGCCTGGAGCGCCACACCCTGGCCTGCCTCCTGGCAGGCCCCATTCTGCAGCATTTTTGCTGTGCTGATTGTTATTGTATTAGTACCCCTGAAGATACTGAGCCATGCTGGTCACAGGGAGGAATACAACAGAAGCTCTCTCAGATCCAGCATCCATTCAGTGCCAGCCTGGGAAAATATAACTTTAGCAACAATAACCTTCGTCCAGGCTATATCACATCTCGAGCAATGTGACTCTCCAAAAAGGTTCACAATATGGCCATCAGCATCATTACTGCTATGAAGTGGCTTCTGATGTTCTGGGAATCAAAGTTCCTTCACTAAAGTTGTGAATGAACTAACCAGTGCTTTGCACATAGAGAGAATGAGCTTTATTCTGAAGGATGTGCTGGCCAAGTCTGATAGAGATTGGCCACCCCTCATTCATTATCTCAAGGAAGTGACAGACTGATATACAGGTACAACATGCTTCACTCTTGAGACAGAGTAGCCTGGGGTGTATGAGGGTAGGGTTACTGACATGCTGGGGGTGTTGGTTTTTGCATTTGTTTTTGCCTGTCTAATTGTTGTCTTCTGTTAAAAAAGAAATGGACCATCCTAACAAATCTGTATATCTGTTTATGCTCTCCAATAAAATGTATTTGAAAGACATTGTGCCCATCAAATGAATTTCAGGGTTCTTTGGAAAAAGACCTATCAGAAAGGTATTTTTGTAAAGTCTGTGATGACCTGCCTGAGCCATGGCTCTTGGGAGAGAAGTTGACTTAGGATGTGTAGAGCAAGAGGGCCACTAAACCTTGATGCAAAGCACTCTGGGTAATGAACCATACACAAGACTGTTGTTGAAAAACCATAGTATACGCCAACTTGTAAAAGTAAAAACAAAAACTAAGGATTACATCCAAAATGTATGTCAAACTACTTATTGAAAATACATCAGCTGATGACGCTGTCACATGAATGTAGTCTTTATTGCTATGAGAAAGCTATGGGCACTGTAGTTAAGGCTTGTAAGCAGAGGTGTGGAGATTTACTTCCAGTGCTGTTGGGCCCTTTTAAAAGATACTTAATTTCATCAGTGAATACACATTTGTATAAACAAGTAGCATGTAACATGTAAACCATATATAGAGCCTTGAATAAAGTTGTCTTCCAAGCAATAAATAAATAAATGCAATATATGCCGTGTGCTTCTACATTCGTAGGCCAGATATCTTGCATTTCATATTTTGCCCCTTATTGTTATTTATTACTTTGCCATAAGAGGGTTCCGCCTGCTGCAGTACTGTTCGGATTTCCGCTCTCCTCCACTGGCCCCAGGGGCCGTGGATAATATATACCCCCATTTCTGTGCCGACCTCGAGATAGGAGCAAAGTGTCCCTTAGCATCGCTCTCGCTCCGTTTCCTCTTCCCTCTGAAATGAATTTAGCTCAATTGAGCAAGAAATGTCCCAACTGGCTCAAATAGCACCTAGGACACTGATACCTTTTGTACGGCGCGGCAGGAGAGCTATTGCTTCGAAAGTTTCACTTTAAGAGTTCCGTTGTGGTAATAGTATTCATATATGATCAGGTAGACTACATATCAATTAGGCTACGAAGACCTTGACACTGTGCGAACAGGCTTCGAATTACGGGTGGAATTGGGGGGTCTGACCCCCAATTAAACGATCTCATGTTGTAGCTTTCGCGAGCACACAAACGACAGACAATCTGCGGTGTTTCGCGAGCATAATCATTTATTCTAATTACGCCATGGGGTGGGGGGTGGGGGTCAGATCCCCCACCCCCTCTTTTCGACCCATAGTTCGATCTCTGGGTCACAAAACGAAATGTGCTTTGAGGATGTATCCAACCTCTGACAGAATGCAGAGTAGTGTCAACGACAGAATCTAGATGAGTCGAGTGAGAATTTGGATAATGCTGAAATTTTATGCAAGCTGCCGCTAAATATCTGCTACAGAAAAGTCTAGCTTCTCTTATACGTGTTGAAGTTTTCTCACATTTAGAGTTAAGTTCTTTTTATGTTTTCCGTTTTACTTATGTGTAGCGGCATGTTATGCGTTAAAGTTACATAGAATGATTTTTCGGATTTACCGTTGACTCATGTCACAAAGAAAAAAATCCGTTCTGTGACCCGTGGGTACATCAAAGGACATGCCAAGTCATTTATCATCGAGAAAGGGAGACAGACAGCGAAGGAACGATCAGACAGGAGGGTGGGTACCATGTAAGACGGCCCAGATGGTTTGTATGAGCCGAAATCCGCGCTGTGTTGAGATAAGGAAACGTGAGCCACAGCTGCACGCGCTGCTTTCCCTTTCTAAAGAACGACAGATAAGACGCAGAGCTAAATGGATTCCTTCCTTAAAGCTGCTCTTTAACCACATGTTTTGCACTTAACAGCTATCCATTATGCGCAGGCTAACGAGACAGTCAGAGAAGTGCGTGCATTCCGTCGGTTATATGGGAAGAGAACGAACGACGGGGATTTGAATCGGATGATCTTGAAACGCAGGCGGCCAGCGCAGTTTCAAGATGGGCATATTTCACCGTTTTAATTAAGAGTTGAGGATAACATCTTTATATGAAAGAGCTCGTTTTTGCCCAGAGGTAATCCTTTTAGAAACCTCGTTCAGCGTTGTTATCTGTCTTTTGAAGCGAAACCTCTTAAAACTCCGTGTAAATCTCTGTACAGATTATCTGTAAATCCCGCCATCGCGTTTCCCTTATCGTTTCCAGAGAAAGCCCCCGACATTTTCCACAGCCTGGGTCAGAACAGGTCTTGTGGTTACGCATACTATTCACGACAAATTGGATCAAAACGGCCTTTTCAAATCATATAGGATCATAACAGCACGATTTTGCCTTTTGCCTGCTTGGTTCGCCTACCATGTTGACCATGCCCATCACACACTCCACTTGCCACAATTTAAATATCTTGTATTTTTATAGAGCTTTATGAAGCAATTCAGGTTGAGCACCTTGTTCAAGGATACACACGGGTGCACTGCCCCATGTGAGAATTAAATCAACATCTGAGCTACAAGCCCAGTTTCTGAACCACCATACTTCTGGCTGCTACTAATGTCGAAAGAAATGGAAAACAAGGGTAGGGCTATAGAAGCGTATGTGAGTCAGAGAATCAAGTAGGCCAGTGTTCAGACCTAATCACGACTATGACACACATGCCTGCCCTAATTGCTATTAATATTTGCTGGAGGGCTGCCACAGGAGGTAGGCTGCTACAACGGTGTTCGTTTGTCTTGCAACAGAAGCAAAAGCCACAGATGTAGGAGAGTTGATTTAATTCACTGCGCTCATCCCTGTGGCCTGCCTGTACAAGTCCAAGCCATGAAATATTAAAGACCTGATGCAGCACCACGTGAGCCGCCAGGTGTGCCACTCCCCAGTAATGACGTACAGCATACCGACGTCAAGGTTTGGCGTTCGAATCAATTTTAGTGTTTAATTTACAGATGTCCAATATGGTCGGCAGTAACAAAAAGTGATGCAGAGGTGTGACCGGCGGGGAAACGGTTACCTGGAGGGTCAGGCGGGAAGAGCTGCGGGCAGCACAGATCGAGGGTCTTTGACGCAAAAAAAATTTCAATCTGTGGCCTTTCTGAAAACGTAGCTACATACTAACAAAATACGGGTGTGACGTAGCTAAAACGTGATCCTTCCCCTGTTTGAAATTGCGACCGCTCACGCCTGCACAGCTGTGAGCAATTGGGATGTCGGAGTCCCTCTGCATCTGTGACGGCGGAACGAGCGAGGAGAGGAACGGTAGTGATAGTTCGTCCCGTTTCTTATTTTTTCATCGCTACAGATTCCAAAGCCTATTTTAGCTTCTTTCACACCAGCACTGCACACGAGTTTGAAGTTTGTTTCTTGCACTGGCAATGTAATAATTTGCAAATTTTTATATATATTATCCGAAATACCAATACATACACAATGACATCTGAACTATAGCCTATTAATAGCCTACCTTTTAAATTATCATATCGCAAGCATATTATCATGTTTTATTAAATATAAAGATTTCAATAGGCTTTCAAGGATAGGGTTACAATAGGCTTTTATGTTCAATTCTAACGTTACGTTTCTGGTCTGTCCTTTGTGGGTACCCGTAGGCGTTTTTCTTCCCGTTATCCTGTTCTGCGGTTGTGCAGTCTTGGAGAGATTGAAAGACCGAGTGGACAGCTAGCTAGCTAGCAATCTGTGTGAAGCATGGACCAGATTAATAATATCCAGGTCGTTCCGTGCACCAGCTCCAATCACCTGAAACCGTTCAGGGTACACTACAGCCAGGTGAGTCGATGTAGCCTGTTCGTGGGTTGTCTACGAGAGATGCCGATTCCATTTATGAAGATGGCTAGTTGTGAGCAGCCCAACCCCCATTCATAGCTTGCTCGCTGCCAAAGCCAGTGCAGTTATAGCTAGGTAGCTAGCTGCTGTAATATTATTAGCCAGTGCAGCTATTAGACAGTGCAGCTAACGTTAGACAGCTATAAACAATGGAATACAACTATAGCTAGCCGCCCAGTCATTGTAGTGCATGCTAATTATGACAGTGATAGCGATTATTATTAAAATGGTAATAAGTAGAATTGCAGATTTAATTCCGACTTTCTGGTGGCGGCTAGCTTTACTGTTTTGTGTCTAGCGAAACACATGCCCTGTATTAGTTGTAGTTAGCAAGAAACTGTTGGCTTGACGCCTTCGGTGTCGCTACTTAGCCAGCTAGATATTTGCGGTTCTCAGTAGTTAGTTTATGTAGTAATTAGTGTGCCATATTACCAAGCGTCATTAATCGCTGGATTCGTTAACCAGCTAGTTGAACTCTGGTAACAAGCTAACCGAGATAGCTAGCAATCAAGGTACAATTAAGTGGTTATACGTATACGGAGTATAAACGTTTAGTACCATTGCTTTTCGTAGCAAATAAGGTTCTATCCCTGAAAGCATTACAAACCTTTAGACATTGATTTCTTTTTACATCCGGAACGCTGCGTGGTGGCCGTAATCAGTGGTTATGAATGGATCATCTTGTTTTCTAAGCGGAAAAAAATCGCTGTCTCCCTAAATATTTCATCAAATAACATCCCCAAGGCATTTCTGTTGTAAGGCTTTATGTGCTCATTTTAATCAATAAAGTGCTTTCAATGGCTCAGCTACACACGAGTGCGCATCTGTCAAACTGACCAACTCCAAGGTCTGAGAGCTTTGCATTTCATCACTTCATCGATCCTCATAGACGTGCAGAGGTCATGCTGACATCGGCTGTGTCCTTGCATCGTGTGCGCGCCAATGCGTGCGTGGGCTTCACTGCGCAGCATCCTTCACATATAACTATTCATAATTTCTGAGTGATACGCTGAAAATGCGACTCAACGGGAAAAACACAAGTATGGCCAGTCACTTCCCTCGGAGGTACGTGGGTTGCCAAGCAAGAAAGCTGTTTGCGCAGTCTGCGTGTAGAATAGATTATTTCAACGGTACGGTATTGCCAGAACGACAGAGGGTTACGTTGAGTTGCTGCTTGCTACCGTTCTTTAAAATACTGGATTAATACCCCTGTCAAAAGAGGTTGAGACTGGTGTCTCTCTGCCACCGTGGAACTTCAGCCTCAACTATGTTTTCATAATAAGAATCTAACCAAAGGAAGAATGTAGAATAGGCCATATATAATATACGTATATACACGATATACGTATATTATATGCAGTGCTTTTTCAGTGTTTTTAGAGTAAATTTGACTTCATGCATGAAAACGAATCTTTTTTCCCCTTCTCACAGAACAGTTTCTCTGCACACTCTTCAGAATGCATCATTATCAACATCATGCAGGTTTTGCCAATACATGTATAGGATATAGGAGGTTGACATACTTCATATGGTATATATGCCATAAATTGCCAATGTAAATTGTGAGTTCACTCCCACCTCAATGTGAGGGATCTGGCAACGTTACCCATGGAGATCAGTTTGTGGTTTCTTTTTCTTCAAATGGAGCCATTACTAAGAGTATCTTGCGTAGCATCTTGCAGGCCATTGACAGCATGCAGTAGCCAGTTCATTAATGTAGCAGACCCTTTGTGAAGCAGTGGCATTTCTTTGGCTGCTTGCAGGATGTTAAGTGGTTTGTTGATGTCTTGGGGGTGGGTGGGGCCAAGAGGCACCTGTTTGTGTTTGTGTTGTGGTTGTTTCCAGGAAACACATGCCTGGCGATCATGGCGTTCTTGCAGCTCGCTAACGTTTCCTTGTATTGAAACTCGAACCCCCACCTCCCCCTGGCCCTCTGCTTTTGTGAGTCATCGTGCCCAGAGGGGCTGGGGCACGGTCGGAATTTCCCGATGCATTCCGACCAGGTGTTCCAGATGTTGTTGGTCAGCCTTGGTGTGCTTTCCTTTTGGCGCTGTTGGTGCTTTTGACCCTTGCATTTCTGAAGTTATCTGCTTTGAACAGAAAACAACTTCAGAAATGGGCTTGTGCTTGTTCTTAAAACGGTCCACTAGTTTGTAATATGGTCATCAAACTCATACACCACCAGGGGGCACTGGAGGAAATGTGCATTCCATTTCCAGCTTCAGCATCCATATCTCCTCCTGGCCCCTAATCTCCTTTCCATTCTCAGGTGTGAATGGAAAGACTTTCAACCACTTTGCAGCTGACAGAGTTTTATACCATATTATGTATTTTGTTTACTTAACAGATTTAATCAGGTTACCTAGCTTGTGTTATTTGATTGCCTTGCCCTGGTACTGTCCAACCTGGGAAATTAACCGGCGACCTTTGGGTGACAAGTCATCCTTCTTACCACTGCAACACACTGTTACCAATATGCTACGCTGTCAGAGCAAGGAGAGACTGCTTCCCCCACCAGAATGATAACGAATAAAACGTTGATAATCTTTTCCTGGGATCATTCTTGTTTGCGACGGGCGTAGTGCTCTAATAAGATGCATTGAAAGGAAATTTTAACAAATGAAACAGAGGCAAAGGCTGTCACGCTTGAAGGAAATCAAGCGACAACTGTGCCGATATAGTCAATCTCTCTTGTGCCTGTAAATGGTTGATGGAGAGGTTCGCTATTTCGGTTATTGCTGTGAGTGTGACAGTGCAGACCTGTCTCAGCACGTGTGGTTTCCTCCTTGGTTACCGCCTGGCACTGGAGCTGCAGGATTGAGTCATGGCGCGCTGTGCCTCACATGTCACTGCCGATGCCTTCCCAGAAAGTGCTCTGGTTTTCTCATGCAAAACGACACCCCCACACCCCAACCCTCCATGCTGCTGTCTCCCCAGAGACACGCTGTATGGCCAAACTGGCCACACCACTGCCACCATCCCCCACCCCACCCCTGGTCGTGTCCGCTGTTCACTCTGTAGTGTGGCGCTGAGAAACAGTGTGCCGGGCGTTTTGAAAAAGTGTGTCAGCGGCGCCCCCATCCAGGGTGACACACTTGCTCTGCATGCCGCCTCCTTACTGATTCCTCCAAAGGAACGCTTGGTGTAGGAGCAGAGAGGCTCATTAGCCTTGTTAGCGGCCACCCTGAAGAGACTATCTAGCGCTGCAGCGGTGGTCAGCGCTGTGAGTCGTCACCCCTTTCTTCCCTGCTTACAGGAATTAGGGGTCCTGTCCTCTCATTTGTCCTAACAAAGAGGTGTTTACCAAGTGTTTTATTCTGAATGATATTGAGGTGAATAGCCTTCACATAAGAGAAGGAAAGACATGGATCTCAGATCAATCCTTTGCAGAGAAAATTCCCAGGCCAATATGATTTCAGAGCCAGCTTGGCTGCTGTCAGTGCAGGTCCTTGGTGGCTTTCCTGAAAGACATTGCTGTAATAGAGCATTTTTTTTATTTGGTGATGGCTACATTGACCTGCTCAGATACTGGGCTAAGCCGTTCAGTCGAATCGTGACAGCATGAATAGACTGTGATTATGCAGCGCAAAGTATTAATGTACTTCTCCAGGCTAAATACTACAATGATTGTAATAAAGAAATAAATGTGTATAGGAGTGACATTAGACATTCTTTTGTTGTGAGGCTTGTGTCGAAGGTGCGCATTTTTCTTTCAGTGCACATTGCACTGTTATGCCGTAGTCGCTGATTCTTTATTTGAAGAGGAAAGAATTTCAGCAAGAAATACTTCTGTCAGTCAAACTTTATTCAGCAAAAGCTCTGAGTAAGGTTCCATTCCTATTCCCAGTCCCAGTCCCGGTCCCTGTAGAAAAGGGGTGTCAAATTCAAACTTACTGAGGGCCATGCTGAGGGTTGTGAATAAAAACGGGGGCTGGACATTTATTACAATGATTATTTTTTATTGAAGAAATATAAGTAGGCTAGTAACTGTATTAAATACAAAAATATTGCATGCATGCACAGTTCAAATATTATGGTTTTTTCATGTTTGTGGGTAATTCTTACCAGCAAAACTGATTAATAAAGCAAAATAGTATTTATCAAATGCTGAACAATGTTTTTGTGTAAAATGATAACTGCATAATTAAACAAACCACATTTGCATGACAGTAGCGTACTTTTGTCTGTAACAAAATAAGAAATAAGGTCTTTGTTACCAGCATTGATTAATAAAGCAAAATAGTATTTATCAAAACTGAGCATCCACCCCCTGGATGAATATGGAAAGCTGGGCAGTGTCCGTCCTGTCTGTACTCTCATCTGCAGCGCATCATATATGCTGCAGAAGACACCTGTGGGCCTCTGAGGAGCGGTCAGAGGAAAGGCTCTGGGTTCAACAAGTTAAACACAGCCTGAGGGGGTTCCACAAAGGTTGTGGAAATTAGAATTGCATGCGGACATGGAAGCCATCTTGAAAATAAGTTGGAGGAATATGAATGTTCATGCGTGCATACAAACACATACTCATGTCCACACACACACACAAGCAAGCAAACCGGCTAACCAGCAGAGTTTGGTGTATGTTGTCTTAATATAGACCCCTGCAGGAGTTTAGGGGCTCAGGATCCCATTAATTAGTTGATTCTTTGTGCTACACCTCCAGGCAGGGTTCAGATCCCACAGCTTCTACCTCCTGGGGTCAGGGGTGAGAAGGGCTCGCAATCCAGCAGCTGGATGACATAGCCAACCACTCGATTTGAAATGCTGAAACAGGCATGTGTGTGTGTGTGTGTGCGTGCGTGTGTGTGTGTGCAGGCGTGAACACTCATATTCCTCCAATCTATTTTTAAGATGGTCAGTGTGCACAGGAAATGGGATTTGCTGGGGCAGTTGTGATGGATGATCATGAATGCATTAGGGCTGAATTAGCAGGATGGGTACCATGCAGACATCTTCCCTTCCCCTTCCTGGGTAGTGTTCTTGAGACCTGCTACAGGGAGGCCCTTAAAGACTGTGAGACTTAATCCCGCCTCTTTCAAGTGTCCTCCACAGTAGCCCAGAATGGAATCAAGGGAAATCCAGGGTATGGAACCAGGAGGAGTCATGGCCTTCGAGTGGGCTGTGGTTACCCCTGATCTGCCTCTGACTGGCTTATGTACCCACACTGCCCACTTATGTGTTGAGTCCTGGTTACTGAGAGAGGACCACTTTTTGCATCTTGGTCATCAATGTAGTCTTCAGAGCAATCACGCCTGCCTGAATCCGCCCGCTCTTTTTCTCTTTCGACGCTACAATCTCCCTCCCCTCCACCCCCGTGTGTACGTGCAGGCCGCCATCCCAGAGTGCACTGCTGCATCCTGTCCAGGCTCAGAGAACCACACCCTCTGGTTAAAGAAAGGAAAGCTGACTGATTCTCAAGGCTGTGTAGCGCTGTTTATCCACAACAAACGCCCACCCCTTTCGCCACTCTCCAGTTTTGTTAGTTTGAGACTTTGGGCTTTTAGAGGGCTTTCCCACCGTTGCTGGAGCCGCTGTTCTGCCGCCAGGGCGAGCCGTCGACTCTGGGCATTGTGTGCATGCGTCCTGTGCGAGATTGTGAATTGTTCAGGGGAACAATGGCCTAGTTCTTCTTGGAAAAGGCCCATAAATCTTGCACAGTGTTGGGAGTGTGGAGCACAGGGGACACTGTGTTTTTGGTACAGGGGACAAAAACTTTGACAAAACAACGCAAAAGCAAAACCAAGTCCAAGGACATTTCTCTGTTAATTTTATGACAGATCAAAACAGCTGGGAAAGGAATTGGATGCGTGTTTTAGAACATTTCATGATTTTATCCTTCAAATTTCGTTGGAGAGCTTGACATGCGTGGACTTGCGTGACTATTTCTGGAGCTTCTTTAATCTGCAGTGGCTAACTTTAGGAGCTTTTGTCTGCTGCAGCACACATTGACTATGGCTAGCTTTTTCTGGCCTTATCGACTGCTGAAATCGAGCTGCTCTGTTTCATTGGATGATGGAGCATACAGGGGTCATCTCAGTCTGTCCTGGTTGTCACGCAAACATGGGACAGGATGTGGAAGGGGGTTCTTGCGTTGTCCAAGGGTCCCCTGACAGAGAGCTCCAGGAGGTGGAGTGGAGGAGGAGAGTTGTTTGGGGCCACACACCTGTGACGGATACTGAGGGAGAGGAGGAGGAAGAGGGAGTCTGGATGCAATCACGAAGGGTGGAGGGGTGAAAAGATGGTATATACAGTTGTGTACAGTCTGAGGCGGACAGACATACACATGTACATGCACGTGCGCACACACATGCACATGCGTACAGATGCTCACTTGTACACATGTGCACACGTAGACATACAGAAACATTTGTGTATAGAATGTCATGCATGCAGACGCACACACACTCGCACGAGTCACACACTTGCATTCTGACTTACGTTATCCTCCTTGACCTTTCCAGAATATGCTGAAGTACCCAGACTGGGGGAAGATTTTGGGGTCATTTTACAGTACAGGAACCAGCACAGGGGTGGACTCCGCACATGGACAAAGATGTCATCTCTCATCTCTGCTGACTGTGGAAGGACACCAAGTCATGACTCTGAAAGGAACAACCTTGTCATAAGCCCTAAGGACCCCTGCAGTCAAAATTTCTAGGCTGTCAGAGTATTCAGTATTCAATACATATACAGCAAACTTCCCCAGATTACAGTACAGTGTTACAGTTACAGTAGAGCTCTACTGAATTTTTTAAGCTTTTACTTGATGTGTTTTACTCCTTTTTACATCCTAGTTTTGAATTGTTGATTGCTTGCTAGATTGATCTCCCACGACACCCCTGGACAATCAAACAGGAGACCTGGGCATATTTAATGCAATCCTCTAATACACTTACAGGCTAACAATGAATACTTCTCATCGAAAAGCAAACATCATCTGGAGGATAGGCATGGCTTCACTGATGTCACCTGAGTGATTTGCAGGTGCTTGACAAGTTGCAGGGTGCCTGAGAGCAGCTGATTGCATGACCTGGATTGAACCCCAGCCGTACTACTCAACTTGCTTTCAAGATGAACACTGTAACCACTGAGCTACTCAGGATCCCAGCAAAAGCATTCTTAAATGGAACTCTTCTTGTAGCCTGATGGAATCTCATTGAGTATTTGCTATAGTTGAAATGGTGTTGAGCACAGAAAGAAGGATTCCATAGCATGCATCAGTCAGGGTGCACTGAATCATCTTGACCAAAGCAACCTCTTAGACCACAACCTGAGAGAGATTCTTAGACAGGTCATGCCTGGAACAAAAGCCTGTTCATACAGTCACACTCCAGGATAAGAGATCAGCTGCTCTGGCCTTTAGCACTTACCAGTGTAGCATCTCTGCAAAGGGATGCGGGTTCATGTCTCTGGGCCATTTGGCAGCAGGAACACTCCATGTATTTGTAATTGTTGCCACCTGTATGTGTGAGATCTGTTGTGTAGCGAGCTGTGACCTAAGGCAGTTTGGGCAGCAACATGTCTGTATTCTCTTTCCTAAGGTGCGTTTTAACCGAACACGACGTGAAATTTCGCTTTGCTTTCCTTGCACGGGTTTGATCGCTTGCCTGAAAAATAAACAAGCGAATTTCGCACCATGTCACAGCAACCATTTTTGATTACACCAGCGCTGCTAGCAAGTTTGCTAGACACAATAGAAGACAGCTAAGTTATCTTGCGTTGCTAGCTAGCTAGTTAATTAGCGTATATAAATACCGCACACAAGCAGTTTGTCATTTCTTGTGAACTTTTTTAAGAAGTAATGTTTCTCTGAAGTTTCAAAGTTAACAGTCAACACAATGATGGGTTCACGTTTTGAAACATCAGCTAACGAGCAATACCAATCAGCCTCAGATTTCTGGAAAGGGGGCGTGGCTTCTAGCCTTACTTGAAGGTGATTGGCTTTTGTCAAGCGAAATTTTCACCCGAGTTGAACATTTTTTAACTCAAGCGAACGCTTATTTCACCCATTTTGCGTCGCTCGCAGTTTCGCCGCGATTAACTCTGCCCATTCACCTCCTGCCATTGACTTTTCATGAATTCGCATTGCTCGTAAATTTCGCTTTGCGTTCGGTTAAAACGCACCTTTACAGTTTCTAATGTACTTCTTTGAAGAAAGGCTACATCAGTGAAGGCTTTAACTCATCTCTAAATGACTGGCTTGGACGTTTTGAGTGATTGTTGCATCGAGGGGCCACTGAAAGGAATTAACCCAGAAAAGCTGGTTCTCTTTTTTTGTTGAAAAGTGTGTTTTTGATTTAGCAGGCATGTGGACAGCACCAAACCCAGTGAGTACGCTCAAAATGTAAGGCAACTCGTGGCACTAAGGGAGCGCCTCTTGTTGAAGTTTTGCCAAAATGGAGGTGTGACCTTTTGGAATTGATAGCCATCTTGTGGCCATACTGCGGATCTACATACATCTAAAAAAGTTCCCTCACCCCCCATTCCTGACCTCCGATCAGCTAGCCAAACATGCCCATCTCCACAGCTATATGCACAAGTGCGCACTTGTCAGAGAGCTGTGTCTTTGGCGGCCAGCCCTGCCCTTAAAGGAGAGCGTATTTGTGTTTCACGCCCACGCAACCACGTAAGAGTCATGGCAACAGCCACCAGGTGTTCCCTGTCCAGGTGGCAGTGTTCATTGACTGGAGGCGGGAAGGTGAAGCTTCTCAAACCTCGTGGCGGGCAGAGCTCCTGTGCACAACCAAGGCCTCACTGGCTTGAACCCATTGCAGCTCTGCACTGTAGGTCACAGTCTTTTTCATTGGTTGGTAGGAGTCGGCGATTGATGACACCTGGCAGCTCCACCCATTGTGGGGGTTTGTTAAGCCTCGCGCTGCCCTTTAAGCACATGCTCTGAGCTGAGGGTGCAAGAGGCTGCAGCTTGTGAGACGCCATGGTGCTTTTCCCTCCTGTTCTGATGGCTACTTACATTCAAATCTGCCAAATCTTGGGTTCATTGCAGTCCTGCAAGTGATCCAAGTCCATAGTGAATCATGTGCATGTCCAGGTGGTTTCTCAGCTGTTAGATACAGCTACAAAGGAATCAAAACTGAAATAAATGGACCCACAAAACAGCCATGTGTCGACTTCAAGGCCTCTGTTCAGCATGTTGTCTTGATTGTTAACAGCATTACAGCAGAAGTGCACAGTGTGATTATTCTTCTTTGTACACCCACACACACACACACAAAAACACAAACACAAACAAATGCACACATGTACACATGCTCTCTCTGCTGGTTAATATGGCACATGGCCACTGGGAGGCTAGTTACAGTTCTATTACAAGTTGCCCTCAGTGCTGTGAGCTTTATGGTCTCAGCCACAGTGTAAACCAGTACCAGATTTTCTCTTAGTGAAGGTAGCAGGCGCTTCATGAGGAACCAGCTGTGTTTCCCTGCAAGCTCCTTCAGTGTGGTTTCTGTGGAACTACGGCTCATGGGGAGGGGGGCGGTGTAATGCCATATATGTTTTTGTATCCGTGCAGTCATTGCCACCCCCACAGATGATAAATCTTGTGTGCATCACCCCTCTGCTCAACAGGGCCCCTGCAGCGCTATGCATCTCCCAGAATTGCTCACAGGAACGGAATGGTCTGACGTACCTAAGCTTTACGGGAGGGGCCAATAGGATTTAGACTTCATGTTCTGGTCCATAGTGTTTCCCATTGATAGGGCATAGGCTGCATTTTCATGCTAGGATTGGCATACAGAAAGCATTTTAGAGCTTTGTATGTGTCATCTGAATTCTTGCTATGGCTCTGTAGTGTTTCCTGTTCCTAGCATTTCAATGCTAAGGGCCAGTATCAGTTTGGCTGCCTGTAGGTGAGCACACAGTTGGCCTGTAGTACCCGCTCGGTCCAGCATGCGTGTTGGTTGTGAACACACACAGTCCGGACCAGGGGGTGGGGGCAGGTATGGCTTAGCTAGGCTTGGTAACCCTGGGGGGTCTTAAGTAGGGATGCACGATGATATCGGCACGACATTGGTATCGGGTGATAAAAACTTTCATATCTGCCGATGTGCCTGGCCGATAAGGTGCATTAACTATGCACACACAATGACGCTAAATGTTTGTTGTGAGTGCCAGCACCAAGCTTCAACGTGTCAGCTGTATGGAAGTATTTCGAAGAATCTGAAACGGATAACAAAATTGCTATTTGCAATGCTTGTAAAGCACCAGTGATGCGAGGAGGGGTAAAATATATAGCTAAGTTTCTCACTCTGGGAGGATGCTAGCTGCTAAGCTTTTCTCTGCTTCTTGAGGGGATGTGAAACCATATATATATGGTAACGCGGCTCCGGAAGCAGAGACGGCAATGGGAAATAAAACAAGACAGCCCGCGATCGCCTAGTTCCTGCGTTGGGACTTGAACAGAGGGCGTAATTTCTGTGTTTGTATAATTACACAACGACACTGGACAGGGAATAATGTTTTCTGTACCTTTATTGTGTCTCTGCTCATGGGATGGGAAATAAGACAGCTCGCGATCGCCGAGCTTGTGCTTCAGGACTTGAACGGAGGGCCTAATGGTTTCAACCGACCCCCCTAGCTAGGTTTCTCACCTTGTGAGAATGCTAATTGTGTGCTGCTAAGCTTCTCTCTGCTTCTGGAGAGGAGTGAGACCATTTTTACACACACACACACACACACACACACACACACACACACTATATATCGGTATCGGCATCGGCAGTTGGCCAAAATGAGTTTGAAAATATCGGCATATCAGATATCAGCAAAAATCCAATATCGTGCATCCCTAGTCTTAAACCTTACTTAAGTCCCAGTGCTGTAAGGCTCTAGAACCATGGCATGGCATGTCAAACTCAACCTGTAATTAAACAGAAGAGCATTCCTCTGTTCTTTCACTAAAAGACACGTGGGCGTTTGGCATTTCTGTCTTTTGTGAAAAGGGGGCGGGGGAAAACATTTTTCCACATTCTGTAATCACGTCACTTCAGAGATTGCTCCGCACTATGCAAATTCTCCAGGACCATTGTCTGTGTCATAACCCGAAGCCTTACAAAAAAAGAAAAAATAACACATTGGTTTAATGTCCTCTGTAGAGCATGAGCTGGATTGTCAGGTTGGTGGGCGAATTTTGGGGTTGGGGTGGGTAGAGGCAGAGAGGGATGTAGGGGAAGGGGTAAGGGGGTGGGGAGGGGAATTCCAGACAGCTGTGGGGTTTAGTGCCATGTCTGAGCTGTTGGGTAATGTGCTGGGACTCCTGGAAGGTGGGTGAAGGATGGAAGAAGCAATCTTGCTGCAAGAAAAGCCCTGGATCTCAACAACAGCATCATATCAGTGTTTAACCCCAGCAGAGTGTTGCTTAGGTCAGTGGTTCTCAAAACACTGGTGTGCCATGAGGCAAAGTGAAGTGTGTCATGGAATTTTGAGGAACCCGATGCCTTTTAATATAGGTGTGTGTGTGTGTGCACTTATACTCTGAAAAGACTGATGTTTTATATTGTGCTATTAACCCTTTCCCAAGTAACTTACTTTTATGCTATGTAGCGCGCGTGTTATGTTATATGGTTTGTTATGGTTTCATTAGTGTTATTAAGCTTCTCATAGTTTTCAGTTGGCATTTGCTATTTTTTTAATGTTAAATCGCTGTTTCCTCAAAGCTAAAATTAGCTAGAATTTTCCAATCTAGTGTTCTAATTGCAGTGGTTTTAGCATACACACTAAACGGCAAATCACACCAGTGTGACTGTACGTGCGAAAGGGTTAATGGAGTAATGTTTTGTTTTATTTTATTTATTTTATTTTAGTATGTTGCTGTTCATGATGTCGGACAAGTTTTGCTCCGATGCACTTCAGTGCATTTTTAACAAATTATACGATTGCCTGTCTGATTTAACTATCTCTTTGATAATTATTTGGCAGTCTGCTGTAGTGCAATATGGGTCAAATCTCGCTAATGATATTATAGCCTACCATAATGTGTGTGACATTCTTCATAATCGATAACCAACTTTAAGTTGGTGTGACTTGACTTTCTGGTTTGACCTTTGATGTGCCTTAGCCCCAAAAAGGTTATGGCATAGGTACTGTGCGCTCATGGTTGATACAGGGTGGATTTAAAAAGTCACCCCCCCCCACCCCAGATAGTCCCCCGAAAATGTAACTCTTCATGTGGTAATGCTCAAATACAATCCCCCCTGCTTTCAAAACATTTATATCATATGTTCCAGTTTTGATCCTCGTTTTGGAATGTGTCGCTGTAGTCCTCCCATACACCTTTCCTGCCCTGATCCCATCATCATAATTGACTAAACTCCTGTGCATGACCAAGACCTGATTTTAGAGAAGAATTTAAAGTCAGTTGTTGCTAGATTGAGACTAAGAGACTACAAGGGTAGTTGTTGTTTCTGTAGCTATTGAATCATGTTGTTTTCTGTTTCCTAGTTGCCAGCTTCTTTCACAGGTTGTTCTGAATAGAAATCCAGATGTACATCTGTAACATTGTGCACTTCTACATGAGGTAGGATGTCTCTCGTAAATTGTTCTAACTACTAGAGGACAAACAGATGTCCACTTGAGGTCACAGGCTGGATCCTCCCTTGTGAGTCCTCACCATTAGTGTCTAAGGGCACTCGGCTGGTGACATTGGCACAAATCCGGGCACTGTCACAGAAACCAATCGTCTTGAGGGTCCTGGATCCAGTCTGGTTTTCATTTTGTTTTCTTGTTTTGTTCATAGAATGGTGCGAAGAAGTCGTGGGACTTCATGCGGACCCATGAGAGGTGAGCCAGTCACTGTCCATCCGTCTTCTGTCCACGCAGCAATACAAACCTACAACACTAATTTAATTTGATTCATTTCATTCCAATGACAAAATATTATGTGATCAATGAGAAAATATTATGGTCTTAGCAACGATTAAAAAAAACCTTAACACAAATGTAAAAGGCACAAGTCATTTACCAGACACTCTTATCTGGAGCAACTTCTATGGGTTAGAGTTTTATCCATTTATACAGCTAGATATTTACTGAGGCAATTATGGGTTAAACACCTTGCCCAAGGGTGCAACAATAGTAGGCTGGCAGGGAATCGAACCAGCAACTTCTTGGGTACGAGCTCTGCACCTTGCATCATTACACCAGGTATGTCTGAGAATGTGCCTGGGAAAGCGGGGCTACAAAGTCGGTCCAACATCACACCCTCTGTGCCAAACACTTTGTTAGGAACTTGAAGATCAAAGGAGTGCCCTCATTCTGCCCCCCTAGGCAGCCAAGCAGAGGTCAAAGGTCAGGAATTGCACCATAGAAGGGTCAGAGTGTTAACTTTGTTCTTTTTTTGCATGCTGAATAAACAGCTCCCACAAACAGAATCCATTTTGACAGGAGCCAGGGGTAAGCAGGCAGAGAATCTATTTCTGCTGAATGAAATATGCAAAGTACACCACTGCCTTCTGCAAAAGGTCAATCAGGACTTCCTGTTGTGCTTTCACCCTAAAGCCCAGTGGAGGGGGTGTGGCTCTAGACCAAACTGACCTTCTCATTGTAGACATGCTGTTTGTTAAAGCTGATCCTGAAGGTCCTCTTGTACTAGTATTAGGATCTCCCCAATTCCACTAATCACCATTGCAACTGAGGCAATTCAACTTTGAATAAGGCTTGAAGTAGAATGAAGCTTGGCATGAGCTTCAGGAAGAGGAGAATCAAATTGTTTGGATGCCTCTCCCATCTTCTACAGTTAGTCAAATGCACAGCCTCCTGCTCCCAGTGATTGGACAGTGTAGTTATACAGCATCCATTAGGGGCCTGCAGGACTGGGGTAGTCTCTGAGGGCCTGTGTATCTCCTCATAGTTCCCAGATGTGTAGTCTCTGTGTCCCTGTAACTCCTCTGCTCACAGCTCACCAGGGAACTGATTAATCTGGAACAGATAGGTTACTCTCCTGCTGTACTCTCCATAATCGTATTGGAACCAATAAAGACCTGTGTATGTGTGTGGTTGTGTGTGTGTGTATGTATGCATGTATCTGTAAGTGTGTATGCTTGCATTTTGTGTGTGTGTGTGTGTGTGTGTGTGTGTGTGTGTGTGTGTGTGTTTGTGCGTGTGTGTGTGTGTATTTGAGGGAGTATAGTATATGAGAGTGTGTGAGTGTGTAGGGGGTGTTAACCCCCTCAAGCCTGTGGGGGTTGTCACTGCGGGAATGGTGGGCCTGGCTGAAAGGTAAAGCCATTAGGGCTAGTATCTTATCAGCTCATTAGCATCATCCTGCACGTGATGTAGGGTCTATGATCAATCATGGAGGATGCTCTTATAGCCGGAGAGAAGACAATGGGAGAGAGTGCAGTCAGTTTTTATGATGGGAGCCTGGGGGTGGGATGTAGGTTCGCAGAATGGGGTGTGGTCTAGTGTGGGTGTGGTCAGGCCGGATGGGATTGTGGTCCAATGCAGGCTTGGTCATATGGGGCAGAGGTGTGGTCTGATGTGGGTGTGGCCATGTGGGATGGGGGTGTGGTCCTGTGTGGTGTGGTCAGGTTGTAAACAGCAGGTTGTGACTGGTATGGACCAAGGACAATAGCTCTTGCCTCCTTCAGGCATCTACAGTTTCATCTGCAACCTGCAAGTTCTGTGGAAAGAACTGTGGCTCAACCACCCATCAGACCACCTTGTGTGTTTCCCCAGGTGTGTATTCACCTACGATTTAAATGTTACAAGACTCTGCAAGACAGAGTGGTGATGCGGACTGCAGTGGAGACGTGCAGAGGTGTTCTGGTCCAGACAGATCGGGACCAGCTGACCCGCCCTGGTTCTGTCTGTAGGGGCTGTTTATCAGTACTAAACAGTGTAGGAGTGAACAGCCTGAAATTGACCTCTTGCTGCTGTATGTGCTTTAGTGTGGGTGTGGGGGCCAGAGGCAGCAGAGATCCTTTAGCCCTGATAGAGCTGCATAGCGAGCTGGGCTGCTGTTATCAGGGTGGCCGAGGCTTCTGATAAAGGGCTTCCCTCCCGGATCTTTATAATACAGTGCGTTTTCTTCCTTTGTGTTCCCAAAGTAACCAGTAACGGACACGTTTGTCGTCAAGGCGTGCTCACCACGGGAACCGCAGGGCTGGGGAGTTGGGCAGGGCTTCCTGCATCCCCAGACCCTTCCACTTCCATCACACACACACACACACACACACACACACACACAGCTGCTCCATCTCCATCCTGAAATGCACATACGGAATCTCACTATGCATTTCACACACCTTTCTTAGGTCCTCTTATTCCATCAGCACATTAGTATGACAGATATTCAGCACAAACATTTGTTTCAATATCAGTTGGGTTGTATTATGGGAAAGTTAAACCGAGGGAAAGTGTTTGGTTTGACGTACCAACCGTTTATACAGCATTCTCGTTGGAGTAATTTAGCTGGTGAATGGTGCTCACTGCATCTAGCAAAACGCTTTCCCTGGGGCTTATTTTTAAGGAAGCAATATTTAGCCATACATTGAATTTCAGTATCTAATTAGATTTATATTCAAAATTTGTAATGATCATCCTCAGGGGAACAGTTATTTTAAATAACAGCTCTAGATATTCTTTAAATGCTTATATATGTATATATAAATATGTAACATTGGTTTTATGTTAGAAAATACTTTTAAGAATAATAAAAAACTGAAATATGCTGTTTGCAGAAGTATTCAACCCTTGTGTCCTGGAAGCTCCCAGTTTAGACAGATGAAAAAATTGCAGAGGGCACAAATGCCTTACCATTGTCTTCTACCTGTGAACCATTAAAATAACGGTGACATTTTCTGGATAAAAACCCCACTCTGTTAAAGGATCATTGGTTAGGCTGTGAATCTGAAGGAAACGTGTGAAAATGAAGACTAAATAACATTCTATGGAATTTAGAGTATAAAGTAATACAAATTAGGAAAAGGGTACAAAATAATATCCAGGTGTTTGGACATCCCAGTGAGCACTGTTGGATCCATAAGCTGCATCACACCACTCGGGAAATGCCGTTCCTCAAAACTCCGCATCAGGGTAAGAAGACTTGTGAGAGAAATGGGAGGAGTCACAGAGAAGCCAACAAAAGCTTTGAAGGGGCTACAGAGTTCATTGGCTGAGAAAGTAAAGGTGCACTAGTCAACAGTATCAAGAGGTCTGCATAAAACTCACCTGTATGGGAGGCTGGCAAGAAAGAAGCCATTACTCAAAAAGAACAATGTCGAAGCACATCTGGAGTTGGCTGGAAATTATGACAGTGACCCAGCAAAGATTTGGGAAAATGTTTTGTGATCAGATGGGACCAAGAATTGAGACCAAAATTCAAAGCGCTGTGTATGGCACAAAGTCAATGCTGCTCATGCCTCAGGATGGTGGTGGCAGCATAATGCTGTGGGGTTGCTTTTCATCAGCAGGGACTGGGCATCTTGTTAAAACTGAAGGAAGAATGGATGGAGCAAAATGCAGGGAAATGCTGCAAGAGAACCTGCTTCAGTATACTAGAAAACTGACACGTGGGAGAAAGTTGACCTTTCACCAGGACCGTGATCCCAAGCACAAAGCCAAAGCAACATTGGAGTGGCTCAAGAACAAAAAGCTTAATGTCCTGCAGCGGCCCCAAGTCCTGATCTCAATCCCATTGGGGATCTGTGTCACTGTTTGAAAATTGCGGGCCACAAGTGTCATCCAACCAACCTGAACAGCCTGCAGGAAATCTGCCAAGAAAAATGGGCAAACATCACTCCCAATCAGTGTGCAAAGCTGGTATATACTTTTGCCAAAAATCTTAAAGCTGCAAAAGGTGGTTCTACCAGATATTGATGTGTTGGGGCAAATACCTATTCAAACAGCATTCCAGATTTTTATTTTCTTATAAATATTTTTGAGATAAAACCAATGTCACCTTAAAATAATCTAATTTTGAGTTTCAGAGATTTAGGTAGAATATCACACAGAGCAAAATTTCAATGTATCATCTGTGTGTGGCAGTGAATAGGGAACTTGGGCCATGTTAGTGGAAGTCCCTGCCACATTAAGATAAGGACACCTCTCAACAGGGTGTACCACCCATCATCTAAGCTGTCCTTGGCTTCTTTTCAGAATAAGTAAAAGATCATGATTTGTATTGCTTTGCACCTGAACACGGTAGTTTGTCATCATTGATTTTGGAACTTTTCCCTTGTCTATTCAGGTAGCACAAGTTAACTTGTGGTAGGGCTTGAATAGTGTTATACTCACACCCACTGGTCTGGGAGTGTTGTGAGCCTGGTCTAACACTGCTGCTCATTCAACTTGAATGGATAGACTTCTGTTCTTTTGTGCTGGAAGTCGCTCTGGATAAGTGTGTCTGCTCAATGAATGTAATGTCATGTAATGTAACTTACATCTGTAATTCAGCAAAATGTGAGAATTGGTCAAGGGTCAGAATACTTTTGCAAGGCACTGTATATGTTTATGGGAGACACTCACAGGACATCAAAAAAGCATCTTATCTGTGAGGCAGGCATTTTGTAGGCATAGTAAACACGTCAATGGTTTTAAGCTCCTAAAAAGGTGTTGTTGAGAAGACGAATGCTGTGGGCGGGGGAGTAAACTTGGGGGCGGAGTTAGCCAAAGCCTGCGTTGGGTCACCAGGCCGGTGGACCGTCAGGGGTGTCCCCTTATCCCTTTGAGAAATCTCATTATACAGAGCGTCTTAAGGCCAGGGCTTTTTCTTTTCTCTTTACGGAATTAGCCAGGAGTGCTGAATTAATGTGCAGCCGGGAAACGGAGGGCGAGGCGCTAATCCTGCGCTAATGCGACTGAGCGAGGTCATGGCCAGCAGTCACATCCCAGCCAATGATTTTCAATAGCCCTAAGCCATGCTGTCTTTAAAGAAAAACATCTACCATGAGAGGGAAACTTCAAAAGTCCCTTTAAGAATTACCAAAGGGCACTGTAAAGATGCACTACAAAACAGGCCTGGGTATCAATTACATGATAATCTTTAATAATCTCTGCTGACCTGCTGGCTAATTCTGTCTGTTGTCCTAGGTGGGAGGGGCTGGTGGTTATTTTCATGCTGTTTAAACAATCAAATAGAGTGACCTGAATGGTTGGACCACAGATATTAAGTGTATCTGATGGTCTTCGGCCACATGTGAGTAACATTGAAAATTCCGAGTTCCAGTTTCTGTGTTCTGAATTCAATCCTGAAGAGCAGCACTGGTGGCAGCTAGGTGCTGTCCCAGGGATGAAGCTGTCACACACTGGACGGCACACTCCTGTGGCCCAGTCCCCTGGTCGGGACAAGCTTTTGTTATGAAAGAAGCCATCTTGGTAGAGTTAAATTCTGCTCTTTCTGGTCCATCAATCAGTTTGATGACTAGGATTCCCCACCATCATCAATCTGGCAGTAAAGATGATTAGGTGGTGGACATTGGTGAAGCAGCCTTTCAACTCCATTGTCATGGCGACATCAGTGCTTGACTTCATGAGAACACAAACGTACTACACTCTGCACTGAGGCTGTCGGTGTCCACACACCAGCATGCACCTTCACCCCCTCCTTCCCCATTGTCACCATTGTTGTCACGGTCATCCTAGTAGTCACACTTTCATCTGACCAGATGTGTCATTTGAAAACTCCTCCTTTTCAGAGACAATTGGACAGACACAACAAAGACATTCAAGAACAACAATGCAGTCAAACCCTGACCAAGACAGAACATCAAACAAATGACGACATTAGTGTGTTGAAAAAAGGAAATGTTTTGCATAGTTTGATGCATTTAAATGAGTAATTTTAAAAGAACTGAAGCATGAACTACTACTACAACGCATGTTTACCTACACAGAGGAAGTGATGTCAGCCCTCCTCTTCCTCTTCACTCATTTTGACCTGAGCTGTGGTGGATGGGTGTAGTTACATGACTCACAGAGCCCTTTCTGGGCCTTCACCTGGGCCTGAACATTTCAGCTCAGAGTTTGATGCTTTCCAACCTCCTGTTTTCCTGTAATAGGAGATGCAGAAGTACGTGTGTGCTGACACTGTCCTTTTTCTACTCTCTCCCCATCTCCCTCTCCTTCTCTCTCTCCCTCTCCAGCGTCTCGGTCCTGATCTTCAACACCACCTCACACTGCTTCATCCTGGTCAAGCAGTTCCGCCCAGGTAACTCTCCCTGCCTCCTTCTGGTGCGCGGCTAATCAAAAAATGAACATAGGTTGTAAATGGTTTCCTAAGTAATTCTGTACAGGTGAAAAACTTTGCATGTAAACAGCAAAACACATGAAAAGAACATGCAAGGAACATGTGTGGATTGCGAATCTATTATAAAAGCGGTTGAGGCAGGTCTGGTCTGGTCCCTGATATTTAACTTACATACTGTGCTAAAAGGCACCCTGTTTGGAGCATAGAGGATTGATTGCCAGCAGGAATTGATACGCTCTCAGATGCATCAGCTAGAATCTCCTGCTGCCGCTCCATGATCTGACTTTTGTTGCTGAGAGAATCAAGTGTGACAGACTACCCTCCCCTTTTCTGTCAGTAGTATAAGGCTCCGCCCCCATTCAGAAGCTGACTAGCTCTCACTGCTTAAGGAAGGCAGTCCACAGCACCCACAGGGAACAGCATGTTATGTAGCCTTATTCATGAATAAACATCCGAAGGAACAGACATGAAGACGCGAGAGTAACGTTTAAAAAGCATATTAGAGCCGCATGCCATGAAGACGGGATATCAGCTGTGAACTAAATACAAGGTGTTACCAATTCACTTAAAGGGATACTCCAACATTTTTGGAATTCACTTATTTGCCTTCAACCCCAGAGTCTGATTAGAGGGTATATACCGTTCTCTTCTCTGTGCATCCAATAACCCAGTCTGACGGCGCTACCGCTACCGCTAGCCTGCAATCAGAGAGTTTGAGAGAGTTTGAGAAGTCGGTAAACTATCAGCTGGCTAGCACATAGTTCACAGTCAGATTCTGTGTAGCCTTTCAAACAGAACAAAAACTTAGCGATCATGGGTCGGTGTGTTGTAAAAACTTGTGATAATAGACAGGGGAGGCCAGGGTCTGGTGTAAGTCACACCATGAAAATAGGAACACTTTGGAGTTGTTAGGAAGTTTATTTTGTCACTGAGGCTAAACGTATCAAATGCACTTACAGCGACTATGCTAAGCTAGGCTAGCGGTAGCGCTGTCAGACTGGGTTATTGGATGCACAGAGAAGAGGACGGTATATACCCTCTTATCAGACTCTGGGGTTGAAGACAAATAAGTGAAGTATCCCTTTAAAGGGAGACCTGTATGCTGTGGGAGAGGTTTTTATTCTGCAACATGGTATGTGATTTTGGAGACCGCGGTGTCCCATAACCAACCACATGTCCTTGATATCCACCGCGTTTCTCAGTGTTTTCGCCGGCATTGTCATTTTAATGTGCTGAGTGGATCAAATATTCCTGTGTTGTTCTGTTGCTCCCCCAGCACGTCTCCACTCAGTCATGGTTCCTGTCTGTGTTACCCAGATTCCAGCAATCAGTGTGGAGGGAAGTCCTTGTGATCCAACAAACAACAGAGAAAAGGCAGCTTCTGTGTTAAGGAATGATGTTGAGACACTGCCTCAGGGCCTTGTGAGGCTACATCTGCTCATGTCTACCCCTGTAGAGTACATGCCAGTATATAATTAAAACTCAATGGAAAATGTATGCATTTTAAATATTCAGATATTACGTGTGATATCAATCATGGCGACTTGCAGTTTCATCTTCAGAAGAGTGAGCATCAAAGAGCTTAAGGCAAGTTTGAAGGCTGCAAAATATGAACACACGTTTTATGAATTATACATGTTATCCATGTTTATCAATTTAATGGCTGAATAGAGCATTTAACCTGCTCCAGGGCACAACAGCAGTGCTTCACCTGGGACTCTGGATAAAACCCAGTTACTACTCCACAGTTGACATGTAAATGAATTTGAGGAGGTGGTGCGGTGCGTCTGGGCAGTACTCACAAGCAGTCTCACCCCACAGCTGTGTACGTGTGTGAGTGGGAGAGGAGCAAGCCCGGCCGGGCGGAGCAGAAGGAGGGAGAGGCAGAGCTGGAAGCAGGGCCAGCACCAGAGGAGGGGGAGGAGCAGGGAGAGACGGGAGCCGCCCCGGACCTGCCGCCTGTGTCAGCGGGCGTGACGTACGAGCTGTGCGCAGGCCTGGTGGACAAGCCCGACGTCTCGCTGGAGGAGATTGCCCGGCAAGGGGTCCTGCAGGAGTGTGGCTACGATGTGCCTGTCACCAAACTGCGCAGGATCACCTCCTACAGGTGATCACATGCACACCTGTCTGTGCACACACGCCTGAAATTCACACACCTTTCTGTGCACACACACCTGAGACTCTCACACCTCTCTGTACAAACACACCTGAGATTCATGCACATCTCCATACAAACACACCTAAGATTCACTCCTGCCTAAAGTAATGTGCCTTTAATGTAACGGTGTACTAAATGTGCCTATAAAACGTGTAGAAGGGGAGGAGTCCAACAGGCATGCTGTATCTGAGGTCAGTGGACTTCCTGATGAGGATTCTCCCAGTTTAAGGTGTAGTTAAATGACAAGTCATGCAAGGGACGGTTCTTTGCCCTTTAGACATCACAGGTAGTCTGCAGGATTCATAAAATGTAAGCTATATAAGTTGAACTTGGAACGGGCATCTTCTAAGCCAAAATATTAATACTTGAACAAAAAACATAATACTCTGGAAGGAGCTGTGGCTGCATGTTTGAGCATTCTGCTGTCTGTTTTTTCATTTTTCCCTTGTATTTTGTTGGTGTGAGTGGGTGTCATGGTAACCTCTATGCCCCTATGAGGCTGTGCCTGCACTTAGCATGAAGGGAAAGGAACACTTCCTCTTTAGGCAAGCGCAAGCCTGATCTGCGCGATGGCGTGTTCTTCAGGCCCTGGCCTGGGGCTGCCCTGCTTCATGCCTGTCAACAGATATTGGGTTTCCCTCCATTGAGAGGAATTAGGACCAGAATAGTGCTCACTCAGTTCAGAGAAGTGTGTGTGCATGTGTGCATATGTGGATGTTCATGTGGACATGTGTGTGTATATTCCTTTATGTGTGTGTGTGTGTGTGCGTGTGTGTGTGTGTGTATACACATGCATGTGTGTCTGTGTGTATGTATGTGTGTGTTAGCGTGCGTTCGTGGGTGGATGTTTATGGTAGTGTGTCTCTGGCAGTGGTTGTCTTGTTTGGATTATGTCTGAACACGAAATGGAATGCCATGTGTTTGGATATAGGTGAAAGCAACTCTTATATGCCCCTTGGTTTTAATTCATCTCCTATCATAGGAGGTGACATATGAGCAAATGGAGGAAGAATATGTAATAGGTTTGTTCTGAAATACACTGAATTGAAGCTGTCGAATACATTTGGTAAATCAGAGTTATCAAAGCATTAAAACCATTTTAATTTGGTTACACAACACAAAAAACTGCCTTATAATTTTGACTTGGTAGGAGTCTGGGCTGGTGCCAGAAGTGTAACAGACGTGTAAAAATATGCTTTATGTCTCCTGATTCTACCGAGCATTCCTTGCTCTGGCACTGTTCGTGTTTGGAGGTGCGGTGGATATGGGGGTCAGTGGGGGCTCTTGGCCACTGCATTTATCTGAATTTAAGCTCCAGGACGAATATCTAAAGAAGCTTATGGCAGGGCAAGCTGAAAGATTCTGACTGTGTGGCCAGTCACTGGTTGGGGGTTGAGGGGAGCTATGCCCATATCAACCCCTCAGCCTGAAATGCTCATAAGTTAGGTTGGCTTGCAGCTGTGTCAGGGTAGCCTGCTGAAAGACTTTCTTCTGATTGATTGAGCTGGCTTGCTGTCAGGTAACAGGTCCAGAACTACCCACTGTGCCTCAGGAGAGATGGCATCAGTTTGTGCGTCTCTGCTCCTGGCTTTCAAATGCTCATGTCATTACTTCATCACTTTCATTTGGTGTATGTGTGTGTGTGTGTATTTGTTTGGGTGGTGTCTTTGTTATGCCTGCCTCATGAGCCGTGGCCCAAGTGACCTCTGAACCTTCTGACCCCTCTGGCAGGTCGGGCGTGGGTGTGACGGGTGCCAAGCAGACCCTGTTCTATGCAGAGGTGTCGGAGGAGAACCATGTGGGCCCGGTGGAGGGTGAGCCGCGGGAAGGCGAGGCTGTGGAGGTGGTCAAGGTGCCCCTGCAGGAGGCCATGACGTTTGCCTACGATGAGAGCATCCCCAAAACCATCGGGGTCATCTTCAGCTTCATCTGGTTCCACAGCAACATGTCGCCCAAGTATAAGATCTCCACCAATGTGTAGTGACCACCACTGCCAAGCCCCTGCGACTCATGACACAGCTCTCTCCAATACCAGGTTTATTGCCATGTGTGTTTTTTGTGATCGGCAATCCTCTGCCTTCTTTCATACGCAGAAACCTGCTGTTCTGTTCTATTTTCTGTCTGTCTATTTTTAGTGTAAGTCCTGGGTGCTGTTTCACCAAGGTCAGTATCGGCAGCGACTTAACCTTGTCTGAGTTAGCGTAGGTTGCTAATGAGAACTGTGACCTCGTTAGCTCGAGCTAGGCCCGCTCCGTGCGATTGGTCCACAACAGCAAATGCTCCCGGTTTGTCATGATAAATTTTGTTCCCTCCCTAAGTGACTTAAGAGAACACTTTAACTGCCTGTTCTTACTTTTTAACTCCACATTGTGATTTCAAATGTACTGCAAGTCGCTGGAATAATGAGCGAAATAAGACAATGGTAATAACTGCACTCATTTTTTGTTGTTATTGAGATTCATGTCAAAAAAACTGATGTTACCATTTTTTAAAGAAATTTGCTTAGTTCTATTAGGTGTACTGTGAATCAATGAAACAACATTTTTCTAGGAAAAAAACTTGAATTTTCTTTCAAATTAAGGAATTGTTTCAGATCTCAGTTCCGGAAAGTTCCGTGTACTGTAACATTGTGAGGCACTCCAATACAACTGACACACTTAACCGTGATGCGATTTCCGTACATATACCTTAATGACCGCAAACGGCGAGTATTCTTCGATATCTGAAAGTCCCTCCGAAGCAGTTCTTTGTATCGCGCTTTGTAGAGTATGAAATGAAGTGCCGGTCAGCCATATCTTCTTCCCCGGCGGTAATAATATGAAATGCATAATTAAATGATTTTCAAAACACTGAATTCATATATTTCAAAAGAAATTCTCAATGGCCTCTTCCATTTTGCATAGCATGAATATATAGCAGAATATTTTGTAAGAAAACAATAAATAAATAAATAATATATATTACAATATAAAATTTTCAAAACATTGATAAAATTTCGTATGCTTATATAAAAGTAGCAGTAATTAAGATCTTTGTAATACGTTTTCTATGTTTGGATGTGCAATAAATAAATCCTTGAATTCTGTATTTCAGATTTTACCATAGATTGGCTTGTAGGTACTACTTCTTAACTCGGGCTGTTCGATATGACGATATATATCGTGTGAGGATAGAAAACGGCTATCGTTTCATATTATGCTCTATTACTACCGTTTATTTCGTTGTGTCGCAAATCACACACTTTACGGCAATATTTTTCGTCATTTGGACGACGCTTTGCGTTCTTCCACACGCACAGATGCAGGCAGGAAATTTGCATGAAGGCAACACAAACATGGAGGAGAGTAAACGTGACAGAACTATAGTTCAATTCAATTCAATTCATTTTTATTTGTATAGCGCTTTTTACAACACAAGTTGTCGCAAAGCAGCTTTACATTGTTCCCAGGCCTGAGACCCCCTGAGAGCAAGCCAACAAGGCAACAGTGGCAAGGAAAAACTCCCTATCAGGAAGAAACCTTGAGCAGAACCGGGCTCATGGGGGGGCCCATCTGCTTCTGGCCGGCACTGGGCAGATAGAGTTAGACACAAAATTATGCAATGTACATTTGTTATTGACAAACAATAGCAGTTAACAGTAGAGTGATTATAAGAATGTCTCCTAGGATGTCCGGGTCTTGGAATGCAGTTGGCTTTGATGGGCAGGGCAGCGAGGTAGCAGGACTGGAAAACGAGATGAGACGCTTGGGCTACAGCTCCGGACAGGAGCCCGGAGCAGGGAATAGTTGAAAAGTGTTTTATATTTTGTTACTTGCTTAGCCCTTTCGCACGTAACTTATTTTTATGCTATGTAGTGCGCGTGTTACATTACATGGTTCGTTATGTTTTCATTAGCGTTATTAAGCTTCTCCTAGTTTTCAGTTAGCATTTGCTATATTTTTAACGTTAAATCGCTGTTTCCTCAAAGCTAAAATTAGCTAGAATTTTTTCCAATCTCGTGTTTTAATCGCACCGGCAAATCACACCGGTGTGACCGTACGCACGAAAGGGTTACGCCTCATTTCCACAGTTTTGTTTGGTGTCCGTAATTCAGTATAATATAGGCAATATTCCCTCTAGTGTTCAACGCAAGGAAAAGGAGATGGATCAAAACGTAACTCTCACTCGTGTCGGTGTCATCATGGAACGAATGCAACGGTGAAACAACACCTGTATGTCAAATGAGCGGCAATATAATGGAGGGAAATCACAGCGGTAGAATGGGAGAGAGGTAGCGTTTTCATATCAATGTGATAAAGATGATCTGTATTTCTTAAGATTACTGGTTAAAGCACAGTGTTTATGTCGATGCAAAAGGTTGCCTGACAACGCAGATTCTTTCTTCAAAATATGTTTAATGAATCCTCACTTTTATTTAACTTCGATCACTAGTCAAGCAACTGAATTGAAGGAAATAGGCCGTCTAATTTGTTTTTCCAATGCCATTAACTTCCTGGCACACAATGCATACGGTATCTCCGAAATCCGCCGCAAAAGTTCAGTTTTTTCAACGCACTCGAAGGCAAATTCTGGACCTAAAAAACGGAAGGAGGAGTTTCGCAAACACATCGGAGATCACTTAGGTTCCCATGGGAATGAATGGACTTCCGGTTGATTCGCATACGTACACAGAGCTATATGGAAACGAGGCGTAAATTGAAAATGTGCACAAAGGTTCTAAATAAAAGGAGAAAAATAATCAAATATAAGTAAGTACCTATTATTTGTTGAGAATATAATTCAAAATATAATCAGAAATAGCCCTTCCCATGTGGCCATTTTATATAAACTATTTATTCATTGAATTTACAGAAAATGTACTAAATCGTGATATGTATCGTTATTGGGATATGAAATGACCTATATCGGGATATGAGATTTTGGTCATGTCACACAGCCCTATTCTTAACTATTGAACTGCTAACTTGAATTCTGTCCAAATGAGATAGGATACTGTTATTGAAAGACTCTGTTATAGTGTTTAACATAACGCTGGAAAATCATGTTAAGAAGAATACCGCTGTTTGTGGGAGGGGACATTTGCAATTTAGACTTAGGCTGCAGCTGGGATCAGGAGTTATTCCTGTGAGGGGAGGGGAGAAACGATACGTACCCGTGTTTTGTACATGTTGTCAAAAATGAAAAACGGGAGACGACACCTGGCTTAAATGCGGCTCGTAAATAACAAGAGGTACCACAGGGAAAAAAAACCCTTTTGATCGCAGATTGAAGTATTTTCAGTTGTATTTTACGTGTCCCGACCTCACACAGCATTTTGGAGCTTTCAAAAACCAAGAATGCTAATAAATTATTTCGCCTCCAAGTCAAAAGGATGCTCTACTGAATCAGTGATTCTGAGTATAAATCATTTCAAAGTAGTACTGCCCCAAAGTGTGCGGGCAGCTATCTGGTTTCAGTTTCAGACTTCAAAACGGAACGCGGGATTTGGGAGCTCGGAAACAATCAAGCACTTGTAACCCTAATTCTTGGGAATATTGTGGGCTTTTACTATGCTTGACCCTTGGGAGGACGGGGGTACAAACAAGGCGGTTACAAGAGGAAGTAAAGTTCCCTCTGTGATCTTTATTTCTCCACAGCACGGCAGGGACAGCGTATATTCCCTCACAATCTCCCTCTAATCAGGCTCTAAAAAAAAAAAAAACAACATTGCTAGTCCTCTAAATAACTAGGTCTGTCCCCTATAAGGGTCCATAAGGAAATGAGTCTTAATTGTTAATTAATTAATACATACAAAATAATGACATTAATAACAACACAAGGCACTGTAAAATAGTAAATTATATAAATTTATGGCTACACACTAAAAAAGCAATCGCTGACATTTCAGGTCATGAAGCTTTGACGGAGGCAGGGGACATTCAGGGATTGCGTGTATCAGTGGCATACGCACACCGTTTTTGTATTCACACAATACGGAGCTGCTGCAAGACTTGAATCGGGTTCGACTGATGTGTGGTGAGCACTCTGGTGCAGAACAGCTTAATCATCAATGGTAGCTGAGGTGTGTAACCCCTGCTTCACTTTAAAGCACTTTCATATCCTTGAAAGATGCTGTATAAACGCAATCCTCAATTCCTCCATCTGTCATCCAGTTTTTTCCCCCTTTGGTCCAGCAGTACTGTACAATAATTAATCAGATGAGTTAATCCGTTTGAATAGCGGCTAAGGTTAAGGTTAAGACGTTGTTGCCAAAACTGTAGATTAACTCTTTACATCCTGGCAAGTCCTGTGTTTTAACAGAATAGTGAGACAGTACATAAGCGCACACTCTATGAAAAAGGCTATGCGTAAAAGAATTGGCACCTGACAAGTTCACTTTGCTTCTCATTGTCCTCCTCTCATTTTTCTTACGCTTTCTTATCATGACACTTCATGCAAAGACAGGGGAATTACCACCATCCTGAATCATGCTGGAGTACTTTGCAGGTGTCAGTCTAGAAGTGAAAGTATGGGGTGTGTCTGTTGCTTCTGGGGAAGGAATGGCTTCTCTCTTACAGAGCCAGATATCTCAGAACTGAAGGTCACATGGGCCTGATCAAGTTCCTAAAAGCTTAAAAAAATACATGTGAAAATATAACAATCCAAAATATAAGGGATTCATATGTCCACACATACTGTGCATATTTAAAAATATATGTTATTGCTGTCTTTCATGTATGCATTTTTGTACATTATATACAGCTCTGTAAAATAAAATATTGTGGAAATTGATTCTGCAATATGTACATATATATTGCATGAATGAAAATTGCAATCATTTCTATATTTTTAAATGTATGCTGTACACATCAACATATAAATTGGTTGCATTGTTATGTCCCTTATATTTTCGATAGCATATTTGACTGTATATGATTGAAAAGAAGAAGGTCCAGTGGCTCTAGCCTGCTTTTTTCAGAAACACTGCTCGCCTTTGTACACACCTGTATGACAGTCAAACACAGAGTAGAGGCCCAAGAGACGAATGACACCCAAATCCATCATTTTTTTATCTTCAATCAAACGTGTATGAATTTTTCTCACAGTTGTGAATCCCTCTTCTCATTTAGTGTTCTCAGCATTGTTTTTGGTTGTCACCTCACCAGGAACTGTCCCTCCCATAGTTTGAGAGAGCACGGCTTGGTGCGGTCGTTCTCATGGTGGCTTTGAAACCTCAAATAACCACATAATGGCACAGCATGATTAAACCTAATTTCAGATTCAGGCTTTCCCCACTTCATAAATATCTTGTTAAATAGAGTCTTTAAAACCTCATGTTTTGGCCTATAATTATTCAACCTTTCTCCACACCACTTGCCTGGAGCTGGTGGGACTGCACTTTGATCATATTGATTTATAATTGATGTGTCCATTATGTTGAAATTAATTTTGTCTGTCTGTCTTTTTAATTGTATGAATAGCTACCATGTTTGTTTTCCTCACTGGTCATATGAGCATTTTCAGTGTTTACCTGTAAATGCACATTAACTAATTGTAAGCACACAGGAAAGATGGAAAGTCTTACCACAATTTGAAAGGTGTTTGGAAACGATAAAGCCATTAGAGATAGTTGGCTAGCATCCAGCTGAAAAGGAGGACCAAGGCACAGAGGAATGGACACCGAGACACACCGTCGCTAATGTTCCAAACCACGTCAATGTCTTATTGCGGATCTTTTATTTAAAGGTTGTTTTTATGTAGCTTGCACTGATTTTTTAAAATTTATTTAATCAGGTTCATGAGAAACAGTGTTGAAATGAGCTTCTCATTCAAGTTTATGTGATATGCCAGTGTTTTTTGAGTATCTTGAGATCTGTGTATGCTTGATTCAAAGTGAATTTGTAAGTGATAATTATGTAATACTTCTGTTTGTGTTGCCTTGATTTTGTATGTTTAATCTGTTATGGATGTTTTTTCTAACATATCACATTTTTTCATCTTAAGATACTTTGCATTGTAAAAGAGGTATTGCATGTGCTCTGTACTGTTTGGTTGAGTTGCAATTACGTTGAATTGTAAATAAAAGGGTCCGGCTCTCTTGCTGTGCGAGTTTACAGACCGCCTGATTCTCATCTTACCTTTATGTAGAACAGTCTTTCAAACCAGGTCCAGGGAACTTGGGTGTTTTAACCTGAAATGCTGTGTAAATATTTAGTGTATTAAATGTGAGTTGAAATGTACTTAGATTGAGAATCTCTTAAACTGTCCGAAGACACATAAAGTATCTTTGTTACTCATTCGTAATCATTGTTTGTGCCAGCCTATTTGAATTTTTTTTTTTTTTTTTCCCATTAAGACGAGGAGGTTGAAATGACTGCCAACTATGTGCTGAGCCTCTATTTGACTGGAGCCAGGTGTGCGAGTTGCAAAACTGAAAACGATGGTAAAATTTTCCATACTGTGCCCATCTATGGTTATACAATACTCTGGGCTGGAGTCACTGTTATGTTGTAGCCTTTCTCTTAAACGGTGCAGTGCGATTCTCTGTGCCTGTGTGTGGTGGTTAGCAGGAATAAAATGGACGGGAAAGTTAAAATATAAACAGACATTTGGACAATGCTAGTGCCGTTGGTACAAGTTATCGCGTTACAGCGTAAATGGGTTTCTGTTCAAAGGAACCCCTGTTTTTGGACTTGCGATCCCCTTTGTCTTTGTACCCTTATTGTGAGTCTCCAGAATTGCTGCCGTTGTCATCATCACCTGTGTGATGTAGTGTCTTTGTGAAGCTATGAGGGAATGAGGGCAGGTTATGATTGCTGAGGTAGGGTTTCCTGCACGTGTCAGGCTTCTGTCACTTGACACCACCTTTGTGGTTTTCGACATAAAAGAAGGCAAGACAGTGCCCTCTCCCATAAGTCTTATGTGGGTCTGTCAACAGTCTGTAAGACCCCCACCTACAACAAGGAACACTGGGTGAAATCTTTCAGGTGGACTGATATTACTTAACAGTGAAGGGTGAGATTCGGTCACCCCCTTCAGTATTCATTCATTCACTCATTCATTGCAAGTACCAGATCCGTCTGTCAATACAAGAGATAATGTGTTTTATGTCATCCTCCAATGTCTGAAAGTGGATACATAAGTTGGCAGTGATCAATGTATTTTTTATTGACCTGTCAATACCCACCCCCTCTATGGGGGACAACTTCATTGTTACACAACACAGAAATTAATTTACAGAGGTGAAGGTACATCTGTGTCCCCTGATGCCCGTGATACTCACCCTCATCCTATCACCCACTAACTTCTGGCACAGACACAAGAGAGACCCAAGGGGAACGTGCATTTAGGCAATCACATGCGGTGACTACCAGACATGGACATAAACACATGAAGATACTGTATACCGGCACTCAGAAGACATGTTGTATTTTCTGTCATAAGGGTTGATATTGCATTGTCTACCAATGCCCCCCCCCATGTTGTAATGATACATGGTTAAAGGAAGAAATATGTTGAGTCAGTTTATGTAATAACTCAGCCCCCCAGGGCACAAATTTTATTTTGCTTCGGCTCTGCAAGGACAGGTGTGACAGGATGGGTGAGTGTGGATCCTTCGTCATTATCCGCCTGTCAAAACCGTAAATGTTTTTCCCGTGACTCCTGAAAAGTACAGTGTTGTCATTACCCGCTCATCCCAGCCAAATCTGTAAACTCTTTTCCTGTGAGCTGTGAAAATAACAGCTCCTGGCGAGACGCTGGCTGAAATCCTTCGCGTGAGCCAGGATGTGAGTGGCATCTCGTCTGTTCCGGCCAAACAGGATGCCGCCGACACCAGCCTTTGAACTCGCACTGCTTCCCGCTAATTGTATGGTACGTGTGTGCACACAATCCTTTGCCCGTCTGTAGGTAGGATACCCTCAGAAGTCACTGGCAGCTTCGTAATATGAGTACAGCTATGAGTTCTGCTCCCAAAGAGGATGAATAATGTGCTCTTCCTCTTCAGTTTCCTCTTCTCCTCTTCAACTTCCGTTAGGCCTACAGGATTCCAAAGTTTCATTAGTGAATTACAGGCAAAAATACGACAACACACCACACTACATCCACACTGTGATGTTGCACACAAAAAAATTCATTAGTTTGAAACACCCCTAGTTTTGGAGCTTGAAATCAATCGAAATTAGGTGGAATCGTAATGCCGTTGGGAGGCAGGGGCGGCTGAGCATGACTCGGGAAAGACTCAGCCAGACATTTCTCCGTTCTCGGCTGAAATGGACAGCGCTGCAACACGTGTCTTTCGGTTTAATTAAAGGCATTAATTTTAAGGATTCTGTTATTCAACAGTATTGTTGTTTGTATTGTTATTTGTTAATACAAAACATTTTCCAATAGGTTTGGTGTGTTTTATGCATGTTTGTAATCCCGAGGGGTTTGGTTGAACAAGGTCCTATCTGCATTTTTTGTGACATAACAGCTTGTGACAATTTTTCTTATCATGGATAAATTATAGACCTACATAAATGCTCATAATAATATGCTCCGAATCTGACAAAGCGCTGTGAACAGCATACTAGCTCCAACAAATTTGAGATCTATATTTATAAGATTTACATTTATTTATAATTTCTTTATTGTTGTTTCTCAGTACTCGCATACATTTGAACAAAATTTGTCCTCTGCATTTAACCCATCCTATACACTCATCGCCGTCACTGCTTACGGAGCCCCGGTATTTAAAAATGGTCTCACGCCCCACTGGAAGCAGAGAGAAGCATGGCATCGCTGTGGCTAGCATCCTTACAGGGTGACAAATTTGGCTAGGAGTCGGTCAAAACAATTAGACCCTCCATTTGAGTCCCAAAGCACAAGCTCAGCGATCGCTGGCTACTTTTTATTTCCCATCACCGTGATGTTCACTGCTGTGAATGAGAGGGATGTCAGACACCCAAGCTGGTATATATTTCCACATTTTAACAGTGCAATTAAAAAGTATAAATATAGTACAAGAATGTGCTGACAAAATGTATTTTGCAGTTTGCCTTTATTGATAGCCTATATTTAGCTATTAAAAAAACAAATATCAGAATTCCAAAATTTAAAACCAAATACCTACCCAATGAATGAATATCTGAATAGCTGAATATTAAGGTCCAGCTCTATGAATTATATTCAAATAATTTTCAATTACCATTTCACTGATTCTTCAGCTGCTTCTCCTGTAGAATTTAATCTAGATTTAAGCATTTCTAATATTAATACAAGAAGCCCTCCACACTAAATGCTCTCATCAGTACACTTCTAGTTTTAACATAATCTCATATAATGAATACATTTTTCAGTCAGTTTGAATTTATTTCAAGGAGAGTTTTTTTTTATTACATTTGGAGAGACACTTCAGTGCAACTGAATTCTATTTGTGCATGCAATATCTGAGCATGTGTAATTTGTGTGAGATGTGTTGTTAGTGTGAGATGGCTGCGTTGTTTGTTGCTTGATAAGAGCATCTGTTATGCGAATGTCATATCATGTAATGTGTGTACCATTGAATGTCACCTGTCAATCACTCAAGTATCTGAACTCATTCACCAATCATGATGGGCGGGTGGGCCCAACAGCAGAAAGCTCATCCTTGTCACAGTGTGTCAGGTGACCTGTTAGGCACTGGAGCTGCCACAGGTGTCATACTACGTGGGTGGCAGATGGCAAAATTGGTGTTTGCTGGCGATGAGATTGCACTCCTGAAAATGTCACTGCATGCTATGGTTCACCACCCAGACACAGGAGAGAGTGAGATAGAGTGAGAGAGAGTGTAGAAATGCTTTCATATGTAATTTAACACACCAGGTTCATAATGGCTCCCATTGTGGGTGCGAGAGGGGACATCTGTGCTGGCTGTTGTGGGTGTCACCTGTCTGTAATGCCACTCCCCTCTGCCTTTCCCAGCTGTGACGGGCCCTTCCAGCATGGCCATATCGTACCCACATCTAACAATGCGAGAAGATATCTAATACGCGTTCACCACACGCCATCCAGCTGTATGCAAATGGGGTGTGAAAAGAAACATAACAGAATATCTTACTATGATCCTGTCATTTTAGGAAGATGGGTGGGGGCTCCCAGAGCATTCCTATAATTCCCCAGTCATATAACCCACAGCCTCTTCACAAGGGCAGGTAGGTGCTCACATGGTCTGTCTTTCTCCTGGCCTGTGCAGCTCTGTGAGACACTATTTATAGGATTTTGCAGTCTGTCTGCACAGACCAGAGTCTATGACATTTTGCAGTCTGTGCAGACATGAGAGGGCAAAGCTTTGCAGTCTGTCTGCGCAGATCTGAGAAGGTGAAGCTTTGCAGTCTGTCTGCGCAGATCTGAGAAGGTGAAGCTTTGCAGTCTGTCTACACAGATATGAGAAGAAAAAGCTTCACAATCTGTCTGCGCAGTTACAAATGCTGGATTCACAGAGAAAAGCAGTAGATTCATCATATCACAGCTGACAATTCATCTTCTTTTTTCTTTTTTTTAGTGGAAGAGTCCCTTGTGCTTATTTGTTTTTCTTTCTGTCCTGGCAGCTGACAGAAACAGCTGATCCTCCAACGCATCACTGAGGTGGGGATGGGGGTCGGGGAGGGGTCTACCCGACTACAGTTTAGAGGCAGGGGAGGGGGTGGTCCATGTAACTCTGTTTCCTTGCCTTTTGTATTTGTGAGGTGTTGCATCCAACAAGGCCATTACTCACATTCTCCTAGGATGAACTAACCCATCAAGGCCAAGTGTGCCAGTGGGGCCTAGTGGTGATGGAAGATGAGCCCATGACCCTAAGGGTTTCAGGATCAAGTACTGGAAGGGTACCTTTTTACGGTACCTGCTTACCCCAAATTGCCCAAGTATCCAGTCTTTTACATGTAAAATGTAAACTATATGAGAATGAAAGCTATGCATGTTACCCTGGATAAAGCTCCCTTCGTCTGGAAGTTGCTCTGGGGAAGAGTGTGTGTGCGCCAAATGTAAGTGGATAGGTGGAGTGCCTGGGACTGTGCAGGACATCCAAGATCTTGGGGATTGGAAGTTGGGGTGGATGTGGGTAGGGAGTGATGCAGTCCATCAGCATCCACAGTTGTGGGCACCGTGGGGGCGGGGTTCAGGCTTTGAAGATTTTGGTCAAACACACACAGAGGACAGGCCAGAAGGAAATGGGGCTTCCTGTTTCTTCCTGGCAGAGAGGAGGTGTGTGGGTGTATTGTGCGTGTCTGTGTTGCTGCTGTTTGCTGTGTTATAGCAATGTCTGTTCATTTGCTTCATCAAGCCAAAAAAACTCCCCGGCCAGCAGAAAGACTGCTGGAGGGGTAGGATCACTTGCATTATCTTTGGGGTCGGTCGTAGGATTTACTGGATGAGCTAATCCCCCTTCTGTTTTTAGACCAAAAAGCTTCTTGTGGTCTCTGCCCTAAATACACCATTGGAATTTTGACCCAAGTCATTGGGTTTCAGTCTTGGATTTTGCCACATTATCACGTTATTCAATTGCTCAGCAGAAGCCTTCATCAAAGGTGACTACATTTTAGATGATAACCATGCGCAGAACTGAGTCTGCACTTACACAGTTAAAGTGTCTACTGGAGCACAAATTGACCAGTGGGAACAATGGCTCAGTGCTAACTAGTTTTTGATTGATACATACAAACACATATTGCCCTGTGAAAATGCAGTAAGTATAAAGGGTCCTCAGCTGGCAGAGGGTGCTGCCATGGCTGTGTATGCAACGGTGTTTGCATACAAATTTGAAACATAAACCAGCCTTCACTGTCCTAGAGAACACTCTGCAATATCAGTGTTCCACTGCAGTCTCGGTGTCCTGGAGAACAGTGTGCAGTATCAGTGTTCCACTGCAGTCTCGGTGTCCTGGAGAACAGTGTGCAGTATCACTGTTCCACTGCAGTCTCGGTGTCCTGGAGAACAGTGTGCAGTATCACTGGAACTACTTAAGCCAGGACAGGAAGGAAAGCAGAGGGTGGTATCGTGCTCAGTCATAAACAATATTCCAAGGTATTTCTTTCTTCAATTATTGTATGCAGAGAGGCTGCACTTTACATGTGGAGGTGATCACTATCACTGGAACAACTCAGGGAGTAATAATAATTACCTACTTATAAATGTGTATCCTGGGCTGTAAGCACCTGCCTTTTGTGTGTTGTCCTGAGCGACTGTGGCATGCATATGCTCTCCCAGCATGTGTGATTTCAGATCCCTCGGGGCGGGGATGGGGAATTCCAGCATCTGAAAGTATGGGAAGCAATCCGTTGCTGAAACACGACCATGACCATGAGGGAGTGCGGAATGCGACCAGCTCAAGGATTGGAACTGGCTTGTTGTTGTGTGCTGTGTCCTGATTATCAATACATGGTGGCACCCGTATTGGTCAATTGCCGCAGCCATGTCGCTGGTATTACGCAAATGTACTCTAGAGGGCGCTGATGGCCAGGGTCATTTCTAAGCAGAGAGAGGCGGGAGAGTAACTAAGCGACTGCGGTTATGTTTACCTCCTGCTTGCTCTGTTTATAGTACTGTCGTACAGTTCTTCAGATATTGCGAGGTGTCTTACTATCATGATTTTAGTCTTGAAAGATTTATGTTTACGTAGGCTATCTGTCACGGCTGGTGATACAAGAAGACGTCATCGTTATAAGGAATGCACACAGGAAATTGTATGCGGTCTACCGTTTTCCTTTTGAAAAGCCATACAGGCTAAGACACTCTTGGCACCGTGGAACTTTAACCTAAAACACATAGTATAATAACGACAAATTAGCAGTGCATTTAGTGTATAAAAACGAAAACAACTTCCCTGCATGATACCATTTGATTTTGGTAAGATTTGATTAAAAACGAATTCCTTGCAGTGAAATATGTGGAGATTGATATGCAGGTGAGCGCGCGGACCGACAATTGTAATTAGCTGGAAACTTCACATGCGTATTGGGCTTCAGCGAGGGTCTGCTATAGATTCATAGCGCGAACGAACGCTTCTCTGCCCCGTGTTAGCGTAATAATGTAGTTTTTAAACATGCGCGTTGAAAAGCAAACGCGAACTCACGTCTTCTCTCCTAATCAACACACGCAAAACAAGTTTCTGGTATTATCCCGCCTCTCTTCTGTTGGTTGTCTTATAGCAGCCCTTCGCTAAGTGCCAGGACCCGGTTTCGTGAGTGGCCACTTTTGCTGTCAATCACGAGAACATCTTCATGCTTGGTTTTAGCTGTGAAACATATCAGTTGCTGTAGAGTGATTTGACAGAGGGAGAGACTCGAGGTTGGACCATCGGTGTGCGGCGTCGGCTGTTTCCCCAACACGCATCTAATGCAATCTTTCATTTGGAAAAACTGTTGGAATAAAGAACGCTGCTGAATTTTGCATGCCAGGAAAAGAGGATCCCGTCGCCGGTCAACGGCTGTTTTTCATTTTTTTCTCCTTATTTTTCACTCATGATAACACTAATTGATAGGAGGCATGTGGAACAGTAATAGGATTACCAATTGCTTTTCAATAGTGTGTCTGCTGTTGACGTCATGGACAAAGGTAAAAGGACAGCTGTTTTCAAATATTATTCAAAATCGGTTAAATTAGTGCCCAGGTAATCGAGTCAAAAGTTTGAAGGTGTACACTGAATGACTAGATCATTAATTCAGGAATACGGCATTTTGGTCGGATATCCAATTGAGTTACGCAGCCGTATTGCATTTAAAACATGTGATCTCGCATTTCCGTCTGTCAACATGAAAGATAACTTTAAACTGAATTTATAGTTCGCTGTCACGCACATCTCAATTCATGTGTTGTTGCTTTAGTAATTCTATTTTAAGCTAATACTTTGTCGTGTAATTATGAGCAGCCGTTGGCTAATTTTCTCGGAGTTTTTAGCTCTACAGTGTCCAACTGATTCACTGCAAGAACTATCTAAATGTTATCAATGTGAAACCCAGTAACACACGATATGCGATGCAATAAACGCACGTTGTGGAGAACGCCCCAATGCTACATCAGTTTGAAATAACCAAGCAGATGTTTGACTTTGATATTCAATGTGCTCTGCTGCTGTTTACATGTTCTGCTCTTGGAAGCACGCTATTTAGTTTCAATAATTTCCCGTTTTAATGTTATTTTTAGGTGTCCCGGTCCTCCGGCTATTTTGAGCTGCAGCTGATTACTGTACTGAATGTAAACGGCGAGTTGTCGGACGGGGAGTGCTGCGATGGCAGCAGAAACGCACTGGATCTCCGCTGTACCCGGGACGAGTGCGACACTTACTTTAAAGCCTGTTTGAAGGAGTACCAAACCGAGGTCACGACCACGGGCGCGTGCACCTACGGATCTGGATCTACTGACGTCCTTGGTGGAAATACTTTTTCTTTAAAGAATACCAAAGACCAATCCAATAAAATCAGCGATGCTGGCAAGATTGTGATTCCTTTCCAGTTCGCTTGGCCGGTAAGTGAATTTTTAATCAGTTATTTTGGTTCCCATTGATGCTATATGCTGTGACAGGTTTCCTGGAAGTGTGGCAAACGAGAATTGTGGCTGCTGGTTCGCTGTCACGACGTTGATAGGTGTAATAGTTTCGCTAGCTGGGCCGTCGATACCATTCTTTGGGGCAGACAGTGGTCCGGTTTGAGCGTCATGGCTCCATCATATTAGGAGGTGAGGCATTGATCTCTGATACTGAGGGCTTATGGCTCGTATAATGAGGTATAAAATGTTATAAAAATGCTACGGCAAATTGAAGCAATAGTCAGCATACTGTGCCGGTGGAGGATATAAAGACCAGTGATTTATCCATTTAGAGTCTAGCGATCGTTGGCTTCACGCGTGAAATTACCCTCAACCTGCGTGGAAAAAAAAACCCATTACCCTCCTGTTACCACGCACTGCTTTAATCTTTATTCTACATTTTGTTTTAAGTACTGCTACTCATATTAGGTATTTTTGTTTTTGTAGCTATGTCTGTGATGGAAAAGTCGAGCTTTTCGTTATACAAAACAACTACCGCCTTGCCCGCATCAAGTAGGGCGGTGCAAAGGAGGTGACCACCGTCCAGCAGGAGAATTCGTCGGTTTTGCTGCCAGTGCCAGGCAGCCCGGCGGGCATGATGGCGCGTGAAGTGCGCGCGACTGACCCTGCGGATGGGGTGTGTGCTCGGCCATGCCCAAATTACTGAGGAGCATTACTTATACCTGGAAAACAAAGCAAACTTAGATTGCCTTTAAAATGTAATTCATTACAAATCATTATGAATATTAAGGTGTTGTATTTTGGATTTGAATGTACGTTTGTATTTGTGCTGTCCATTTCTCATAATAAATGACTAACGTCGGTATAAGTTTATACTATTTGTCGAATGATTGGACGCTGTTTCAAGGCATACCTTAAAGCTGATGGAAAATACTATCTGGTGGCAAAGAAAACTGAAACTGACGATGATTTACTTCAGGCAGCATTTAACTAGATGAGACTTGCTCGCGGGGATAAATAAAAAAAAACGCAATCCAATACTAAAATCTACAAGAGCAATTCCGAAGGTTAATGCTCTTGTAACTGACATTGCTGGCAGAAGCCCGTGTCAGGTAAGAGATAAGCTGCAGGTCTTTGTTCAGGGAGCAGGCAAAGACGAAGGTGCTGCAGAAGAAGCGCCACAAAAGATAGCGGGTATTCGCTTTCAGCCTTGGACGCGTGCCCAGCAAAGCGTTGAACACTTGCATGGAGCCTGTCATCCGAGCGTCTGTCGACAGTGAGTGGAACTACTCTGTTATTGGTAACCGAATCCCTGTCGGGTTTCTGGGTTTTTGCCATTGCTCAGCACTCGACTCATATACAACCGACGAACTCTCATCCTTGGGTTTGCTAAAACTTGATGTGTAACACAGTAGTCTGTTTTTACCCCACCACAAAGACGGGGGATTTCTGTGCATCAGAGGCACATCATCTGTATTATAGAAGTGGGGACACTGCAGTTCTAACCTTTGCGTAAACATGTGTGGTTTATGTGACGAGGGTCGCTTGATCTAGTTTCTCCAAGTTGCTGTGCTGTTTTCACGGCTCGAACTGTTCCCTGGAAGCTAATGAAATTGCTGGTGGAATGTTTCCCCGCTGCAACGACATCCGTTAGATACGTGCTCACTGTAACTCCATCTTCACTGTATTGTAAAGAGATATCTAGCACCTCTTACAGACCGGGTGGCCGCCACCTGTCGGGCAAGCTTAATTTATGTTCTGTTTTTGCATGTGAGGTGTATTCCCCAAGTCGTCTGATACCCCACCGTGAATGCTAGTTTTGGCATACCGGACAGTGGAGACCTGGCGTATGAGACTCAATTCCTCTGTGCGTATGCGTGTAATGTATATTAATGCCTCATATTGATTCGCTCCAGAGTCATATAAGACTGGTTAGCCATGGGTAGCCAGCAAATATTAGCTAGATGTATAAGTCTGGGAAAGACCAGAAATCACAAACCACAGCAAAGCTCAATTAGAGACCCTTCTTTTGAGGGCCGGTCCAAGCCTTTATGGGGCCCTAAGCAGAATTTGATTTGGGGCCCCCCACTGCCTCAGCGCCGCCAATACTATTGGCTATTGTTAACATCTGTTGTTTTTGTATGATTACCATTGACATAATATAATTATGGCTGTCAAGCGATTAAAAAAATCTAATTAATTACATGCTTTGTGATTAATTAATCTAAATTAATCGCATATATCAATATTTGCCGTGAGAAGCATTTAAAAATATTTAAATTCAAATGGATTTGGTAGATGACTGTTCCAATGATAATAGACATTATAAACTTTAAAGGTCAACATCTCTTTTATTTCCCATACATTCAGAACATTTTTTCACTGTTCATATGCAATAATAGCCATAACAATCAAAATTATGACGTAATGAATTGAGGAAATAAAAAATCTGAAATGTCTCAGCAAGAACAATGATGGAAATAAGTCCATAAGATTCTCATTTTATCCTTGACAATGATTGTCAATGTGTCACGTTTTAGATGCCAAAAAAACTAAACTAAAATTAGTTAGGCAACATAGACCAACAGTGATATATGGTGGATATATATAGTATATGATGTGGATATGTTTCCATGTATGATATAAAAGAACCTACCTAGCCTGCAGTTGGGTATGATAAACAATAGCTAGCTAGCAAGCCTACCGTATATCTAGCCCGTCCATGTATGCTAAAAAATAGCTCACTAGCCTGTAGTGGGCTATGATTAAAAGTGGCTTGCTTGCCTACCGTATAGCTAGCCTTTATGTGTATGATAAAAACCAGCTGGCGAGCCTGCTGTCAGGTTTGACAGAAAGTAGCTAGCTAGCCATTTCGTGTATGATAAAAAGCAGGAAGCTAGTTAGCTAGCTAACTAACCTGCAGTCAAGAAACTGTTTATGTTGCTTGACAAATGTTATCCTGAAGGAACTATTAATCAGTCGTAGGTATGAGGCTGCAAGCTGAGTGCCAAAGGTAATTACAGCCGTGCTGATATTCAGTATAACAGCACTCCCTCTTGTGTGAATTTGCTCAAATGCACAGTTAATTTATGCGTTAATTTTTTTTGACGTGTTATTTTTTCTATAATTAATTCATCAAAATTAACACATTATTTTGACAACTCTAAATATATTATATCACAAAAAAACACATTTCAAGTGCTCTTGGGGGCCCCCTGGTGGACACAGGGGCCCTAAGCAGCCACTTAGTTTTTTCTGGAGGACACCAGAAGGGACCTGCTTTCTCTGGAGCTGTACCCACTGATCAAGCTCCTTTTTGCTCGATTTAACACAACCCTCCCCTCTTCAGATCCGGCTGAGAGATTGCTCTCATTTGGAGGAATAATACTCCATCCACACAGGAGGTGATTAACACCAGAAATATTTGAAAAGTTAGTTGTTCTTAAAGGCAACTAAACAGGCTACTAATTGAAGTGGTTGGGTCTCAACTGCTATGTCTTAAAATTGGACAGAGAGCAAGTTTCTACATACTGTACAAGACATTCAGTATTTTTCTCCTCAGTTTTGCTTAGATACAGTAGCAATCTACTTCCTGTTCCTCATCCAGCAGGGTTCAAACTCTCACTAGAGCCTAATGTACATTATAAAAATCTGAATGTTCTGCCATTTTGTACAAATTCAGAATGCCCAATGTTACAAATGTATTTTCCTGTATTTTGAAAATCCAAAATACATGTATTTTATCTTGATACATTTTCTGGCACCAGTATTTTGTATTTTATTTTGATACATTTATTTGAGGGGCATTTTGTATTTTGTAACAAGATACATTTTAATGTATCTTTTCCCATCTCTGTTTGTTATATATTTTGTGCTATGCTTATTGCTGTAATAGATATAGCTGGCTGAACTCTTAAAATCCCACCTCTTGTGGTAATGCTTCTAGACATCTAATGCGTATATTTCAATGTTAATGGGTACTTTTTAGCTTGGTTTTCTAGCTCACTTGCAAGGATTTATGTTGTTGTTGTAGGTTGGTGCAGTTACTATCCTGTGTTGTGGTTAGTCCTTTACGAGGGTCACAGTTCATGCTGCCATCTCCTGGCTCTGTGAGGCAAGGTTTGGAATCAGTGGATTCTGTGACATTTCTAAATGTCCATTTATCAGTTTTCTGATATCTTAAAAATGGGCCATTCCAGCTGTTTCTCTAAAAATATTTTGTGCACCGTTTGGTCCGAGACAGTTGGTTGTTGCTCCTAACTAAAACACTGAGAAGGGTGGTAGTGTAGCACAGTGGTAACTGAAAGGTTGCTGGTTTGATTCCCTGCTGGGGCACTGTTTCTGTACCTGTGGACAAGCTACTTAACCCAGAATTGCCTCAGTAAATGTCCAGCTGTGTAAATGGATTACATGTAAAAATTGTAACCTATGTAAGTTGCTCTGGAGAAGAGAGTCTGCTAAATGACAAAAATGTAATGCAGTACTGCTGCCCTGCCACTGCTGCTGTGATATCTTGCTGATGATGGATGCCACTTGGAAGCATCACCAGGAAGTGACCAAATGTGGCTATTGGATGTACCCTCCAAAAGAAGGGGGTTGTGCCCATTAACTTCCACTCTGAACAGTGTAGTGAGCTTGGTTTGTCCGGCTTGACAGTCAGGTGTCAGCTGAAAATGGTGCTGTAACTGGACCCGCCGAGCGGACAGGTTACTGCCAGGCTGTGTTGGACATAGAAAGACCTATCTGTGTTGGGGCTACTCAAAACAAGCTGAGGGGTGGGGGGATGTTTTCAGACTGGAATGTCATCAGGCTTATTGGGCATCAGTGCTTGTGTTGTAGTTGTTGTCGTCTTTGTTGTTGGTGGTGATACTTGTGGTGTTGGTGTTGTTGTTGCTACTGATGTTGGTGGTGATGTTGATGTTTGTTTTGGTGTTGTTACTGTTGGTGAACGTCACATTGTGGAGGGATGTATTGGTCTTGTCATTGCTGTTGGTAGTTGGTAATGGTGGTATTGTTGATGTTGATGTTGTGTTGGTGTTGTCATTGTTGTTGTTGGTGGTGCTGTCATTGGTATTGTTGTTCTTGAAACCTGAGTATAAATGGATCATTTGGCTTTCTATTACAGCAAGACACATCCGCATGCAGGGGTAACTATCTGCAAAATATCAAATTGGAATGAGTTTTCTGTTGACACGCAAATAGTCAAAGACAGTGGGTAGGTTGCTACTGCTTGCAACAAAATTCATTGGGTTTTGTCATACTAGTCCTTACTTTAACTGTTTCATAATTCAAAGTTCTTCTTCGTGGGAGAGAGATGGTGTGAATTTGCACCCTGCACATTTCCCCCATTTTAGTAGAGGATGTTGAAACAATGGAAGTATCTCAACGGACTGCATTGCAAGTGATGTTGAAGATCAGAGAGGATGTTACTCCCTCTTCCTATTTGTCATTAAAACAGAGGGGTAGCAATCCCACATGAATGGTCTACAACTCCTTGAAGAAAGGGACCATCTGTTGATGGCAGAACTGGCGGCTGGAAAATCCAATTTGAAGGGAAGGGGTGCCACATTCTACATTCCAAGGCTGAGTGACATCCTTGGTCAAACTTGATTGGAGGCTTGCTAGGCATTGCTAGGAGTCTGTTTAGTAGTCTGTCGGTACCCAATTACCATGCATCCTTCAGCCACCCCCTGTCCTTGGCCCCAGCAGCCCTGTCTGTTCATCTCACCTGGGAGGGGGGCGTGATCCTCAGGGAGTCCTAAACAGATCCTGCCCAATTACATCACTGCTGTTGTAATTAGTCTTTAACAGTAGGTGGCACACAGTGTGAGGCCACTGGCATCCGCTTTAGAGCTCAAGTGACCACTCAGCACCACCTCAACTCTGGTGTAATGAAGGATCCTTCTCTGGAAAGTTCTATCCAGCCAGATAAATGTTTTCAACATTTACCCCCTGCTGTTTGGATTTTCACAAACATGTTGGTGCTGTAAAGTGACTGTTGGAAATAAAAAGTATCTCTGATTCATTCTCTGGTCATGCCCTTATTGACAGGAAGTATGAGGCCAGGAGGGAATTTCTGTCGCTCATGCTTCGGTCAGGAACAAAAACGGCTTTTGTGTCCAAGCTCAGTAAACATTTTCTTTTTCTCTATCTGGGGCAAGGAACAGGCAGGAAGATGCTCAGAGGTCCTTACTGAGAATGCACCAATCACTGGGGGATATTTTTAGGCTCAAGCTCTTATCCAACCAATTAGGAAATGACATTCAAAAGGATGAGTCCATAAAACGGATGTTCAGGATAGCCCTCGTTCTTTCCCCCCAGAATATATATTTTAGGACCTTCCCCTTGGCGCTGGAAGTCCGTGAGATGGTTTCAGATTCTATTACCCACCTGATGCCCTCCTGGATTTGGCGAGCTGTGAGCTCTTCAGCGGAGTTGTTGTAAAAACATTTTGGCCACAGCACCCTACTTAAAGCTGGCATACATAGTTCTACCCCAGAGCTGAACAGTGGGCTGCTCTGTGAGTGGGTGTGGTCAGAATCTCCTGACCCTGCATTGCTGAGAGTGACACACAGAAAACTCCCATCCTCCCTTATGAATGAGAACATTGTGATGTAATAATGGATGCTCATTCAGATGCGCCCAGAATGAAAGGGAAAAAAAAGAAAAAAAGGTTTTTTTGGCCCTGATTCTTTCAAAGTGCTCTTCTCCCTTGAATTCAGAGGCCAATCCTCCATTTGTTTTATGGCAAGAATTTACAAAAACATCTACTAAAGAAGGGATTAATGGATATTAGTGGTTTCAGTCAAGTACGGTAGTCATGTTCGTTACTACTTCTCCTTGAGAATCTTCCTTTGCATGGCATTTCTACCACAGTTGTTAACAGTGTGGTATGTGATCCCTCTCCGTCTGTGCTGGGGGGGGCGGACAACCATCAACGTCTCAACCATCAACGTCTGAGAGTGCACTGATGTGCTCGGTCCATGGAGGTAAAGCTGATGAACAGGCACTGTGTGCACTTACTGCAGATCTGGATCCATTAGGTTAAATGCACTGGGCCTGGGCCAGGAGATGTGATGGACTGAGCCTAATAGTATTGGATGACTACCATTTGCCCTCACTCTCATCATATGACTTAGTCGGCCGTCACAGAAAGGGACCGGCTGGTAGTGGGGGGGCTCAGGTGCGCCCCGCTGGGCTACTCTAATAAGACTAAAAGCAACACTTGTTGCAGGAGCAGCGGTGGGGGGGGGTTGTGTGGTTGTGTTGTGTGAGGCCTCGTGTTCTGGTGTAGGTTGCCAGAATGCCACCTGGGGGTTTTCATTTGCCTCTCCAGGAGGCTCAAGTGTCTTATTTCAGTTCCGCCGAGCCTCATGCTCTGCGTTTAAGGATGTCCGCATGTACTCCTGACACTGTCGCATATCACCTTAGATGCAGAACAGCACTGTAAAAGCAACAAGAAAGCAGGAGAAAGAGAAGCTATGTGTGAGCAGGTTGGGCACATGTCACATGCTCTGCATTTGTGTATGGGTGTGTGTCTCATGTCTCTGTGGATGTTTTACCTTCTTGTTGTGGGTGCTGTAGTGGTTCCTCAAAAATGTGTGTGTGTATGTGTGTGTGTGTGTACACGTGCATGCTAGGTGTGTGTCTGTGCACATGCTTGTGTGTACAGATGGCAAAGCCAGTGTGGTGAAAGCGTTTGGTGTTTATTTGCACACAGGCTGCTTGCTGCGTTTACAGTAGCCCTGCAGGAAGTTGTGTCACCCACATACACTCTTACTGTGCTGGCCCGATTTTCCTGTTAACATCTAGTCTGGGTATTAATAGTGCCTCATATAATATTATTGGGCTCTGTCTGTCTAGATGGTGGCTTTATGTACTGTAGTTCATGGATGTTGCTCTAAAGGAGAACTGTGAGGAACTGACTGTATGTGCTGAAGCTATTACTGTTGTAGGCCCTGTAATTCATCTTGAGGTCCTACACAAACAAAAGGCCTCTGTTAATGTGTTCTGTTGTCTTATTAAAGGCTTTTATAACAGGCCTGCAGTGTTCTTTAACCCTTTCGTATGTGACTTATTTTATGCTATGTAGCTCGTTTCGTTACATGGTTTGTTATGTTTTCACTTAGCGTTATTAGGCCTCTCATAGTTTTCACTACCGCATTTGCTATACTTTGTAATGTTAAATTGCTGTTTCCTCAAATTTTTCCAATCTCGTGTTCTAATCACACCAGTTTGACCGCATGTGCGAAAGGGTTAAAAAGCTATTGTCTGCTTCATTGGGGGGGAGGGTATTGCTTTAGTCAAGATGTGGGTAATATTGAGGATCATGTGGGAACTGGTTAATGTGACAGGGCTGCTGTGGCAATGGACAAGTTTGGTCAGAATACTATTTGCCAGGCATGGTTGCATGTCTATTACATGCTTGTTGATTAGTCTGTATGTCTGCATCTTCATGCAACCAATGGGCTTGCCCTGGAATGGCTTTCCTTCCCCAGTTCCGATATGGTCATACCAGTCTCTGTTGGAAGTTGACTGTTGCCAGCTGGCTTTGACTTGAGAGTGGTAAAGGTACTAATCATGATCAACCCGTCTGAATGGACTCCAGGCAGCAATTGAAGTGCTGAAGTGCTGATTTAAGGGTAAACCAGTGTTTCCCATTTATCTTATAATTTCCAAGGCGAGTATAGTGGTTTAGACATCTGATTCCAGGTCAGGGCTTAGGGGGAACATGTGCTTGGAGCTTAACCTGCAGGATGTTCCTGTACATTGAGTTCTGTGCTGAATATCTGATAGTGAATAACGTGCTGCTGTTGACCTCCATGGCAACATCCTACAGAGGGCTGAGTAGAGCTGACCTGGGGGGGGCATGTCTGTTTTGTTGTGGCTCTGGAGGGGGTAGATATGTGGGTAGAGGAGGAGCTAGGTGAGGGAAAGCAATTGGCTGGGCTGTTTAGAGAGGGAGTTCACACACTCCTGCACCCCTACGCTAACCGAATCTGGGGGGAATGCACCACACTCACTCAAAGCAGATTGCTGGCTTTGCTGAAAAAACAGGCCTGCTAAAGACCTATAAACAGAGGATTCACAACCAAAGTAGCTATGCCCTCCTCTGCAAAGGATTTAGCAGAGGATAACAGAAGTATCTCACCAGTGACAGTGCAGCAGGCAGCTCAGACTTCCTGCTCAAAGAGCCTTTGCTACGGTGTTCGCTCACTAAATCCACTTCTGGGGGCGACAGTGGCTCAGGAGGTAGAGCAGTTGACTGGGGATTGGAAGGTCCCTGGTTCGAATCTGGCTCATCCTGGCAGAGTGTCGAAGTGTCCTTAAGCAAGACACTGAACCCCCAACAGCTCCCAGTGGCCAGTTGGTAAGCCTGTATAGCAGCCTCTGCCACTGGTAGGTAGATGTGAGGCATATAACTGTAAAAGTGCTTTGAGTACTCAAATGAGTAGAAAAGCGCTATATAAATGCAGTCCATTTACCATTTACCATTTACTTCTCCCTGAGGACACCAGAATTCAGATGGCTTGTGTATACCTGGCTTTCCCATTGGCCATGGGGAAGCTTCTGGTTTAGCAGTCCTTGTAAACCCAAAAAAGAAAGCCTGTTTAACTCACAGGTGGGCCACTGCTGTTGTACCCTTGGGTGAGGCACTTAACCCAAATTGATTCAGTAACTATCCAGCTGTATAAATGGATAACACATACAAAAATTGTAAGCTGTGTAAGTCGCTCTGGATAAGAGCATCTGCTAAGCAACTGTAATCTAATCTAATCTACTCTATCAGCATTCTGAGAGTGTCAGTGAGTGTCCTAAGGGCATAGACAGAGAGAGAGTGTCCTTAGGACAGAGAGAAAGGGAATGAGAGGGAGACAGAGAGAGAATAGGAGGGGTATCGCGTGAGAGGGAGAGAGAGAGAGTGTGCTTGATCCAAGAACATAAAGGGAGAGAGAGAGTGTGTTGTAATAGTGTAGTGAGAGAGAATGTGAATTTTCAGGGTATAGAGAGCACGAGTGAATGTGTCCTTAGTGTGCAGAGGAAGAGTGTGCATGGGGGCCACTGTGGAAAAGATGGATATGGGAAGACCCTGTGACACCATAGTGAGGACCTTCATGACCCACTGGCACAGTTTGAGGAAAAGTTCCCTCACGGGTCGATGATTGATTGCAGGGTGAAGGGGGCATTTTGGGGCTTACAGGAGCAACCCCCAATTTGTGCTAGGTGATCCGACTCTAAGTCTAGACTGCGGTCTGTCTGGCTCGAACAAGAGTACAGTTGATGGTGGGGTACTGGTTTTGGGTACTATTCCTCATGTCTGGAAAACCACTGTGGACAAAACAGATGTACACACGTATACACACTCACTCATGCACACACAGATACACTCACGCACATGAATACAGGCGAACATGCACCCATGCACACACACACACATGCACTCACACATGCGCATACATGTTCATGCATGCAGAAACACACCCAACATACAGGGGCATGTGCACACTCACAAACATGTGCGTATACACACACACACACACACACATACACACAGACAGATGATTATTTTCCCTTGTGAAAGCCAAGTAGCCGAGCCCTTTTCTCTAAAACCACCCATCCCCTACCCAAGACAGGTTAATTGATAAACTTTTGTGTTAAAGTGCATAAATCTTGACCAATGGCATTCATAATGCCCCTGGAAAGAGATGATCGTTCTGCTGACGGTGTTAACCAACTGCACTCTGACCCAAGTGAGCAGGCACTTGGGTTTGTATTAATTTGTTTAAGTCTGACTGAAGGTGACAACCTGCTGTGTTTTGACACATAAAGGCAGGAAATCAATCATTTAAGTTTATTATATTAAAAAAGATTTGGTCCCTACATGTGATTTGGAACAGACTCAACTTAAATTTTAAGCTACTCTCACCCACTTCAGAATAATAAAATACCTTGATTGAAATAACACTGGCAATAGAGAAATCCTCTTCATTTGGTGAGTATTTTTGCTGTTCTACTTTTTTGAACAAGGTTGTAATTGCTTGTGTGTGTGTGTATTTTAGGGGATGGGAGATTTATTAAGTAAAAGAAAAACTAGACAGGGCTTTGTGTCTTGAAATGGCTCATCTGCTGTAATTGGCCGGATTGTGTCCAGTGTTTGGGCTTAATTAAATGTTGCTGTCTGCGCTGGGGTTTTGCCGGGAAGGCCTCGTTCACTAGCTTGGTCATGTAACTGTCCTCTGAGGACGTTCTGACACCCCTCCCCTGTGAATGCAGTGATCGCGTTTAAGTCTGATAGCTGGGATTGATGTGACATTTAGCAATAATGAAGATACAGTGATTACTCCCCACATGATGAATGGGAACCCTCATGTCCATCAGAGGCAATAAATCACTGTCTGCCACTTGAGAGTACGGGGGGCTCTGCCTAGGGAGATCCAGAAGACCTGTAGCCAGACTGAGTCTTTAGACGTTTTCTCTTCTGTCTGATGCATCCAGAAGGGATGATCAGACCCTGGGTTGTGTGTTCAGGCTTTGGGGAAGAAGGGGTTCTCAGGGGTCTTCATGTTGTAGGAGGATGTCTAAAGAGGGAGCAGGAATCTGTCCCTTTGACAGCGCTGTTCTGGAGCAACCGGGGCTGGCTGTGGTGGTGTTGACTGTGTCCCCTTCCTCTCTCTCTGTCTGTCTTGTTCTTCCTCTGTCTTCCTGGCCCAAATGGCTCTCTTTTAGAGATTGTGATGACAGGGGGCACAGACAAGACACCGGTCGTCAACAGGGGTGGGGGGGTCATGGCTGTCGGCTCCAAGGCCTCGGGGCACTTTGCTCCGATTGCATCGAGGCACAGGTCTTTTGCTGAATGTGGCAATGAGAAGTTCTCTGACAGGGTCGCAACCCCAGCCCCCTCAGCCCCTCTTTGTGCAGGGGCGGAGTTGAAGGTGAAGGAGCAACAGCCACATTAATAGCATCCACTTCCCGTCTGCGGCTCTGCCAGGAAGGAGGTGAGCCATTCGATACTGCTGGGATCACAGGGTCACACTAGAGATTGAGTCTTGAGGAAGAAAGATGAGGAGAGAGAGAGAGACAGACATCTTGGATGAGGAGCAGATTTTTCCTCACAATCATCAGATTTACCCTAAAGAGGGAATTGGTTTCCCCACTTCCTGTTTACAATCACAAATGCCCAAAAGAAACTGATTTGCAATGTATGATGCAATCTGTAATGATGTATCTGTAATTCTCTCCCTTCAAAACCGTCTAAGAGCTTGGTAAACCCAACTGGAAAGAGATATGGTAGATGTAAGGGCCATCTCCTGTGAGTCTCTGAGTTTCCGGCACAATACAGTCATAGACACAAAGGGTGTTGCCGAGTATTGGGCCGATTAGAGGTCTCTGGGGGCAATTAGTGACCGCAGTTGCCGCAATCCCTTTCATCTAAACAAAACTCTGCAATCCCTCTCCCACGCCCATACCCACATCCATCCCAGCCTCCCCCTGACTTGCCGCCGTGGGACCCGGACCTTCGTCTGCCTCCCTGAGGCACTCTGAATTCTGATCGCCTCCCCCGCTCCTCCGTGGAAGCTGTTTGGTCAGGTGGTCATAACTTGCCCTCAATGTTTCCTCTAGACTCATCGACAGACAGGAAATGACATCGCCGAAGCTAGACAGAGCCATCCACTGTCGCCAAACCCTGGCCCTGGTTACTGGGGATGCAGGTCCTACCTCAGACTCCCCTTCCCCATTCCCGTGTACCCCCCATGCTGTAGTGACATGTTCTGAGGCTGGGTGGTGCGGCCATGGTGGTATGGGTTTTTTTGGGGGGGGGGGGGGGGCATGCAAGGTCATGATGGGAACTCTGGCAGCATGGATGCATCTCCCCTGACACACACACACACACACACACACACACACACACACACACCTCCTGAAGAGCTGTCTGCCATGATTTTCCCAGCCTGCTGTTTATAAATAAATGTCGTTATCAGCCCCTCTGCCTGAAGCGTGATAAAGCGGGCCAGACATGCAAAAGTAACGCCTGTGAAAATGACCAGTCCTGCCAGCATTCATTTCACACGGGGGGGAGTGGGGGACGGTGGGTGTTGCAGGGAATTGAATTCGGGTGGAGTGGAGGAGGTCAGTGAGTGAGACATTGTGCTGACACTCTCAGGGGGGCAGGTGTTGCGCCCTATGCATTGCCCTCCCTGTTCCCAGTCCCTCTCGTCCCCTGCCATTTTGGCAGCTGTCACTTAATCCCGCTAATCGGCACGAGAGCGTAAGGTCAGTATGTCACGGGATGAGCCAGGTCTGCATCCAGTAATCCACCTTTTTAAGTCGCGTCTGCTGCCTCCTCAGCAGCCCAGACCCCGAGCCCCCCCAGTCAGACTGTCCCCGGGAGACAGACCCAACATTACCTAATCCCCAGAGGGTTGATACACAATGCCTTCCTACAAATCCAATTGGCTTCAAAATCAAAATAAAATTCTGATTTGCTTCCCCACCCTTAAGGCCCACCCCCCACCCACACCGCTCCTACCCTTCACTCAAGACTGGTCAGCAGCTGTCACGGGTTTTATGAAGCGGTCACGTTGGTCTGGACTTACTTTCGGTAATGTATGGCTGACTCCAGAACAGCAGTCGAGATGGTTGACTTTGGTCCTTTGACCACGTAAGGATTTTAGCGGGCGAAGGAGAAGCACCTTCCTCTTTCCAGGCCCTGTAGGTCAGTGGTTCAAAGGGGTCGTCTTACAAAAAGGCCTCATTAAAATCTCAGTCCCGTTAGCTGAGCTGCGCTCAGGCGGATTGCAGTTGTATCAGGTGACCAGGCAGTCAGAGTTTACTGCTGAGCAAATGTTTTGCTGCATTTTCACACTTACACTGATGCACTCAGCCCCTGTAAAAACCCAAGGATTCAATGATCGGGATAGGCTCTGTAATCTAAGATTGCTGCAACATTGGGAAAACATTACTTGTGATTTGGATTCCTGTAGCTGTGGGTGCATACATGAGAGGAGATGAAGAAGCTTTATGAATTCAACATTTTCTGTTTCACATAGCATGGTGTAGAGGCTACAACTTGGTGCTCTGGACCCTGAGGGTCACGGGTTCAAATCTTAGGTCAGGCGCTGCTGTTGCACCCTTGAACAAGGTGATTCGTCTGAAAATCTGCAGTGAATTGCCAGCTGGATCAGTTGGTCATTGAATATGCAGCCCAGCAAATGCAGAAAGCTGCCACAGATGGGAAGTATACTCTCACAGTATGCACTAGCCACTATGAGAAATTGAAGAAGAATATCATGAGGGTCTTTATATGGCAAATGGAGCTCCCTGATTTGCTGTTGCATTTATGGCTCTGCATTATGGGGGTGGGTCTGAGATACCCCTGCTCCTTCCTCAACCACTTCCATCTCACATAGCTCTTGTATGTAGTTGCTCTTATAAGCCAAATGCTCATATAAATAATATGTTAGAAATGTATGCCTGATATTTTGTGTCAAAGTGTAGCTGCATTTTAAAACGTGACCAGTTAACAGAATTACAGCTTTACTACACTACACTTTTTTACAATGTAAAATACCACATATTTTAAAATGTATTTGATAATATGCCAGCATTCAGAAAATTGTGAATATGATGGTGACAAGAATTAATATTTTTGCCTTTTAGAAAACTACTTATTAGATGATGTTGCATATATTTGTTTATTTTGTCAAATCCTGCATAATAAATTTAGATATCAGAGGGGGAGAAATATTAATATTTAATGTATAGGCATTTTTAGGGAGTGCTAATCTCTTATTCTCCTTCCTCAGACAGTTCTGACAGACATTGGTTCTATATTGTAAAGGGCAGTGCAATTGACCCCTGACCCCTCCCCCTGACTCCCTGTCGTCCTCTTCCCTGGCAGCGGATGTACACCCTCCTGCTGGAGGCCTGGGACTGGGACAACCACACACGCAGAGGTAAGTACGCCCTTGGTGGGCAAGGTAAGGAGCAGCGGGGAGGGGATTGGGTGTTTGAGGCGAGAGGGCATACCTCTGGCTGTGCTCTCCTGCGATTCTGCACCTTTGATGGTTCACGCAGAAGCACAGTGACTGCTGGAAGTGTGCTGACATTTATGGCAAAGGGCCATAAATCCTCCTTAGGTGATCATTAAGTGGAGAGAGTTGGGGCAGTAATAAGGGGCTGTTTTCGCTGAGTGGGACAGGCTCATCACTCCCCCTGCATCCATGGCTCCACGCTGCATAGTTTTGTGAAGGGGTGTGTGCCACAGGTTAAAGATTCAGCACACATATCATCAATCATATTGCTCCCTGGTCCTGATGCTTCCTGGCTCTTAGGGTGCCAAAAATGTTGACAGTTTTCACCTTGAGGTAGCAGCCAGGTGGGGGCAAGCACGAGTGGTCACCGAGCACAACACACGGGGGGTGGCCCCAGGGCGCTGGCAGAGTGTCCCTCAGAAACGGTCATCACAGCAACCAAGCAAGGTCCAACCCGACCAATCTTGGAATGCTCCAATGGGCCCGACTCACTGAGTGCGTGGCATGGAGGGGCCATGTCACTTCACCTCCAATAGCTGGTTGCCGTGGAACAAAACCTGCCTGTTGGTGGGCGTGTGCGGGTGCAGCCATCTTCTGCAGTGATCCAAACTTAAATCACCCCCGCCATGAATTCTTGGCGTGTGGTGTGCGAGGGGGCTGCTTCAGGCAACGGCCGGGGGGACACAAGGGGGAGATGGTTTAGGGGGTTGGGGGGGGGCACTCTTTCCCGAGCCTCAAAGACAAACACATTTCAAAGCTGTGAGGTCACGGCGTCCTGTTTTCCCCATCCTCGCCTTCAGCCCAAGACAAAGGACCTTTTGATTTTTTTCTAGGGCGAGGTGCACTGCTGAGTTTCCTGCAGGTCTAACTGACGTGCAAACAATCCCCCCCTCCCAGCCCAAAAGCCGCCAGCCTCCTGTGGGTCAGGCTGTCAGAGTAAACGGCGGAAGATGTTTCTTTAGCATACGGCTAGAAGTAGAGAATGTGCACTTAAAATAGCTGGGAAGCAGGTGCCCTACGGAGAGGCTCGGGGTGCTGTGGGCCTGCAGTGAACATGGGGCGCGTCTCTCAACGTTAGAGAGCACCACGGTCAGTCACCGCTATGATTTAAAGCTGCACAATGTCCCCGCTCAGTCCCTCCACTTCCGGTTTTCACCAGCACTCCCGTAAGGAGGACACACACACTCCCATCCATTGACCCCTGGGGCACAGGAAGACATGAATTGCATGAAAAACGGCTGGCAGTGAAGACGGACAGTGACAGGTTATTGCTACAGAGTTTTCTGTAATGAAATTCAGGGTGTCGTTTCAGCTGTAAGACAAAGAACTTTGACAACAAATAGGGTCAAAATCTCATGGAAACACTTCCCAGGACTATCCATTTTTTTGGGTGTCAGGGGTGGGCCAGAGAGGGGGGGTATCTGTTATGCCCTCTCTCTTCCTGAAGGTACTTTCACCTGCTTTCATTTGGGGGGGGCTCTCACCTACCACACCTGGTGTCCTGCCACCAAACAGTGCTGGGATACGACGCCAAGCTGATGTGTCACACAGATAGATTAACAGTCCTCTCCCTTCTCTTGTTTTGATTTTCCTACATTTTTCTCTTTCATCGATGTGGACTGTGAGTGTTGATCTGAGACAACCTTATATTGTACGCTGGAATATGAAACAAGCTTCAACACTTGCCGTAGCAAGCCAAGCTGATGCAGTGAAAATGCATGCCAATCTAAATCGCCTCTGCACTTAAACCAGGTGTGAAATTCACCTTTCTCTGGGTATCATACATACCATGGATTAAAGACCAAGTATGTACACGTCAGTCAACCAGTATGAACCTCCAGACTGTTAAAAGGCTCTTTGATGAACTACTTTTACACCTGCAGGCCTGTAACATTAAAGTACTACTCCCAAATAATAACTTTGGAACTGTTAGATGTGGCAGCCTCTTTGCAGCTGGCTACTGGGATTTGTTGAGGAGGAAAATTGTTTTGCCCTTTTGTCCTGATTGGTCGTCCTTTGAGACCAGGCACGAGAGATTTTCTGGTCAGGGTATTTTGGTCAGTGTTGCAGGTTGATCTGGGGAAAGCACCTGATTGGTTGATTCTGCATACACTCCACCGCTGTTACCTCTCCCAGCAAATGAGAAAGTAGGATTGAGAGAGACCACTGCAAAACTGCTCTGGGGTGTTGATTTGCATTTGCGTCCAGCGGCAAACCGCCAAGGTTAAAAAAAAATTGTATGAAAAAATGTAGTATGAGACTGGGACAAAAGTCATGAGTTTGTGCATATCACCAGCTCTGGATTTCTGGGGGAGGGGCTTTCTCCTCTGCAACCCGGCCATTTGCAGTCTGGCTGCTCCTCAGCAGTGCGGTGGGCACCTCCCTGGCTTGGAAGGGGTTAAGCTCCTCTTGGCCTTGTTAAATGCAGTTGCTGTGGGGTGTGAGCCCCCCTCCCACATCCCCTCATGACTGTGGTGCTTGTCGGGGGGTTTGGGAGGCGGGTGATTCCTCAAACTGCACCAGGGCAGGTTTCCACGGTGCCAGCGAGATAATGGGAGCCAGCCTGCCCGCTCCACCAGCCACTGGGATCAGCAGAGGGGTTAGCCCCTACAACCTCGGGCCAGCCGAAAAAGCGATCTCTCCACCACTGCTGGCATCTGGCTGTCCAAGCAACCATCTGTGGGTCCTCTCGGCATAGTGATTGCATTTCGGTCGTCATTCCTTACTGTGCTCTGCTGGCCTCTGGGCAGTGCTGTATTGTGCACCTCCCCATCTATAAAAAGCCGGCAACTGTCTCAGCTTGTTAAGCCATTAACTACTGACCCTCTTACTCGTCTGTCCATCCATCCGCTGCTCCAGACAGCTGTCGGCCTGCTGTGCGGTACTGTTACCCACACGCTGACCTGGCGCCCGTTTGGGAGGAACTCCAATCCTGGGATTTGCCTCCTGTGGCCCAGCTGGAATGTGGGCGCGGGATCGAGGGGGTACAGAGGTTGGGGGGGTCACTCAGGAACGGGGCTGCTGCTTTCTGCTCGTGGGGCAGGAAGCCCGCCGGCCAGCTTTGTGTTTGGACACCAAACAGACTGGCGACGCAAGCGGAGCCCAAAGGCATTGTTCTTTATCGGGAAGCACCAGGGCTATTTCTGTTATTGTTTCAGAATTCCTCCCACATCACTGGAGAGTGGGACGAGGAATGCATGGTGTGTGTGCGTGCGCGCGTGTGTGTGTGCAGGTGTGTATGTGTCTCTGTGCCTCTTTTTGTGTGTCCATGTGTGTATCTGCATATGTATCATGAGCATCTGTGTGTGCATTTGTGTTTGTCCACATGTTTGTGCAGGGTAGGGGAAGTCACTGGCCCCCAGGACTGCAGAGATTGCTGTTTGTCTCGTCTCACTGTGATACAAAATTGCCTGCACTGTGTGTATGGTGGGTGGAGTTTGTTGCAAGAGTATGAAGTTGGATCTTAAATTCCTATGGTTTTCCAGGTCTTGACTTTAACTCCAAGACCTTTGGCCCTGTGCTTGGCTGACTCTAGAAAATTGCACTCTCAAAGCACCAGGGCTGTTTCTATTGACTATGACTCCTTTGCTGGCCTTTGTGCATTCTGGCACCTCTACTGGTAAAGCATAGTTACTGTGGTAGCTGTCTTATGGGTCAGTCAGTGAGTGAATATGACTTCTTCTAGACATAGGTTAGGCAGGGCAGGGACTGCTGAAGCAGAGTTTAAGTCCCTGCTCTTCCAGGAGTTGACCTTGAATTCTGGACAGTTTTCCACAGTACTGTAGCAATAGTGTGTCTAGTGCTGTGCTTATAAGCAGGTTGCAGGCTCGATTCATGGGTGAGTGTGTGAGCATGTTTGATGAATGTGCTTAGAATATAGGTGCGTATTTGGTGACCACTTTTAGCATGTAGGCAAGTCAGTGAGTGTGGTTGATATGTGGGAGTGTCATTGGGGTGAGATTATTTAGCATGTAGCTGCGTGTTTGGTGAATGTGTTTAATGTGTGGGTGCATATTTGATGAGTGTTTTTGGCATGTGGGTGCATGTTTGGTGTATATGTTTTGCATGTGGGTTTGTGTTTGGTGAGCATTTCTAGCATGTGAGTGCTTGTTTGAGTGTGTGTTTGATGTGTTTGGTTTGTGAGTATGTGTTTGGTGAGTATGTTTTGCATGTGGGTGTGTGTTTGGTGAGGTGTGAGTGTGTGTTTGAGTTGTGTTTGTGAGTGGTTTTAACGTGCGTGAGATAGATGGGCAGTCGGGAGAGGGGGGCATTGTGCGTGTGGTGTCTGTGGTGGCATGTGGACTCCTTTCTTGTTTTCGCCCTTGAGAAGGTCTCCCTCGCCTGCCCCACTTTCGAGTGTTTTCCTCCCTGGCTCCGTGGTGTACCTTGCTGGACTTCCTGAGAGGGAAGAAGGAGAGAAACCCATTTCAGTAAACACAGCATGGTTATCAGCCTCCTGCAGCTCCCCGCTCCCTGCATTTGTGTTTGTGTGTGTGTGTGTATGCATGTGTGTATATATATGCATGTTTGTTTGCGTGCACACGTTGGTGCAGGCATGTTTGTTTCTGTGATCGTGTGTGTGTGTGTGTGTATGTGTGTGGGTGTGCGCGTGCGTGCATGTGTCCATTCTTATGTACCTGTAAGCTGGAAACAGGCCTGCATTTGGCCCCTCTAGACTGGTCTTGGCCTGACGCGCTGTCCCCCATCTCTCCAGGCGAGGATCTGCTAATTGATAGGAGCATCCACACGGGGATGATCAACCCAGGGGACCACTGGCAGTCCATCCAGCACAACGGCCCCACTGCCAGCTTCCACTACAGGATCCGTGTCACTTGCGATGAGAATTACTATGGCAACAAGTGCAACAAGCAGTGCCGCCCGCGTGATGACTACTTCGGCCACTATGTGTGCGACCAGCTCGGGAACAGGGGCTGCATGGAGGGCTGGATGGGTCCAGACTGCAAGACAGGTGAGTCGGGGGCGTGGCCTGACAAACCCTCGCGCCATGCGCACAATGTATGGCCCTGCCCAGATACTACAGTCCTATCTGCTGGTTCCACTCTATTGGCAGGAGTTCTTTAGTGTCTACTTTTCTCTGGGCACTGCAAAAACAGTTTGACATATCCCATGGTCCTTTGGGTAGGTCACTTCTGGGGTGGATGTTTTCACTGGTCTGAAAAGGTCATCTGTCCACCAGTTACCAGTCACAGACCTGTCACTAATGCCTGGAGCCTGGCTGGGCATGGGTGACGAGGGCTACTTTGCCTTTACAGTGCCAGGGCCCCAACACAGGACATCAGTGTGAACAGATGCAGAGATATACTCCAGTGTGTATCATGGGCTGCCCCTGTTTGGATGAGGGTGTGAAGTGTCATGAAGAGGAGTGGGTGGGGCCTACTGTGCCCCTTGTCACCTCCAGTTAGTGTTGCAGTTTAGCTTATAATGGTAATAATTGTGGCCCTAGATCAGAACTTACAGTCAACTTCCTTCCCCAGCTAATCCTCACATCTTTCTGCATATAAGGAGACAAGCTGAATATAAACTACGCTCTCCCCCCACCCCTATTTTCTGTCATTGTAGCAATCTGCAGGCAAGGCTGCAACCCACTGCATGGACGCTGTGATGTACCAGGGGAATGCAGGTAAGGCCTCCTCATTCCACATACCCCATGCCTTGGAGACACCCCATTTGAGTGACCCAGACCTCCAATGTAATTAAGCTCCTCTGAACCACAGTGCCACAGTGAGTGAATGAGGTGGAATTAAGCAATTTAAAATGTGTGTGTGTGTGTGTGTGTGTGTCTGTGTGTGTGTGTGTGTGTGTGTGTGTGTATATATATATACACTACCGGTCAAAAGTTTTAGAACACCCCCAATTTCTGTAAAGGAAAGACCTACACTTTTAAGGGTTGTAATGTTGTCTGTCTTCCTTTGTTAATTGCCTTTTCCTAACCATTGTGCTAGCAATATGCTACTTCCTGCAGTGCAATATTATCCAAATAATGCTTCAGAGGGTGTAGTAACACAGTCTGTTCTGACACTGCTTTTAGGGTTTGTAAGTAATCAACAAAAGTCAGGACACTTGTAGGAATTGTTTGCATCAACTTTCAAGGCTTAATTTACTTCCATTGCTGCAGAAAAGCTGTAAGTTGTTAACCCATTACTTGTTCCCTGAAAAAGGCCTTTTTATAACTGAAATTTACATTATTTTTCAGTTTTTGGTAACCTAAACTTTTTTTAACCTCTGGCAGTTTACTGCTTCTGTTGAGTGTGGTCCTGATTTTGAGCATTCCCCAGGTGTTTTTCTTGCCAATGCTTCCGAAAGCACTTTTAAGCACAGTTATTTATGATAATGGTGATGATTTAGTTAAATAGAACTGAACTGCATTATTATTGATTACTGTTACAATTGTTACTGTTGTAGATTGGTTTTGTTCAACTGTCTCAGAAGACAGATCAAATTATAAAAGATGCAAAACCATTACTAAAGATCAGGATAGCAATAATTTTAGAAATGTCTGTTCTTGAATATATTCTTAAATAACTGATGTGCAAATTTTATCATTTCAATATGATATCATTTAAAAATGTAATGAGAATCAGAAAGGACTATGGTTGGCACTTTTAATCAATGAGCACTTATGCTATTTTGTGATTGATTGGACTTGTGTCAGTATGTGTGTGTATGTGTATGTGTATGTTTGTGTGTGACATTATTGGCATCTTTCATCACAGCTAACACTCAAGTCAATCTTTGGTGCTTCTCATTTTGTTCTCACGCCATTATACAGTTTGAGGTTATTTCTCAGCTTTCTCTCGTGCATAATTCCTGAAAATGCAGTGACCACATGAGAGTGGGGAGCAGGCAGGGGCATGTTAGATTTCCATGCCCCCCCTCCTTTCCCCCATCCCAGCAGCCATTGTTCCCCTTCCTGCCCCCAGTCTCGCCAGGCTGTTGTTTGCGCGACACTTCCTGTCTGTAAGTAAGGCTCAGAGCCTCCCTGCCCACTCTGGTCTCCTCCTACGCCATCCTGTCCTGGGCCCACTTCGGTGGCTGTGTCCTTCTGTGGGCATTCCTTGCAGGTCCCCTCCTCTTACCTGCAAAGGCAGCCAATGGCAGTCTGTCCATCCCACAGTCAGACCCCTCTCTTTTGCACAAACAGAATCGAAGGAGTTGGGAATAAGGAGCCCAATCTCTTTGCTTGAAGCAGACCTTAATTTAACAGGAAAACAGACAGGACTGTACACTTAGTGATGTGGCTGCCTCTCTCTGTGGTGTAGACACTGGTATGCATGCTAACCCAGAATCCCTCTGGCCCTTTGGAGTGTATATGCTGAGGGTAAACTGAGGAACGCAACGCAGTGGCTACGCAGCAAGTGTGAATCCTTGCCGCCACTCAGCCTAAAACCATATCCAGGTCTCAGATTTGGAGCCCACTCTCTCCCCCATGACCCCAGTAAGGTCGTATCCAAGCGGCTAGGGGCCAGTGGGGTATTTTTGTGTGGATGCACTACATGCATGCTGAATGCTGGACTGCTCCATTGAGGCAAAAGGAGCTCGGAAGAAGATCCGCGCTTAGTTTTCAACGTGGGCTATTTTTGCAGTGTTGGGTGTGTGTGTGGGGGTATTTTAAGAGAGATCAGTTGAAAGACAGACAGAGGGTCTGACAGAATGCAATAAAAGAGGGAAAGAGAAGAAAGATGGAGGATGGCGGAGACCTGGTTCATTGGAAACAGCGATACGTGTGATACAGCACCACCCAGTTTGACCAGGCCCCTCCCTCCCTCTGTGCTGTCAGCTCCTATTGGCTGCTGAGAGCTCCCTGTGTGATGTCACATGTCCCATTTTGCTGAGGAGTAATTCACAGCTTAATGCATGATATCTGGCATATATGAACCCAAAAAGCATGACCGCTCCATCAAGGCGTTCAAGAAGGCGGGCCGGGCTGATTAGACATGAGACACAAATAAGACATGAGAGCAGGACCTGCAAAGGACCATGGGTCCCTTGCCGTGAGCAACATCTGATATGTCCCTTTGCAGGGGAAAGGGGAAGAGTTGCTTATTTTTGTGAATGGGTGGAGGGAACCGGCCTTAAGAGTGGGAAACTGAATGCGTCTTAGCTGTTTGGGGACCTGACTGGACGGACATGCTCAGCAATGATGAAATTTTTGGGAGGGCCAGGTGAGTGGTTTTAAAAGCACCCCACTATTTGCTGAATTACAGGAATCAAAGGAAGTCATGTCCCCATCTCACAGCCTGTGCCTACATTCTGGCACCTGCCGTTGGATTTGAGAGTGTGTGGCCTCTGGAATCGATCGAGCATGCCGCACCAGTGAAATGACTGTAATGTGACAGCATTGCGTGATCTCCCCAGGCCAAACGCGTTGGAGGGGGGTTAGCGTTCAGCCCTTGATCTCCGTTTACCGCGTCTCCCCGGCTCTGCCGCGGCTCAGCTTGAGAGGCTGCCTGAGTGCGGAGGGCATGTGTCCAAAGCGCTCCCGCCAAACGTGGAGCGACAAAGCCTGCACCTTTCTGAGCGGCTGCCAGAGCTTAGGTCAGGCGTGTCCTGTTGAAAGGGAGCTTAAAATAGTGCGATGAGAACCGACGGGGCAACTGGGGGGGTGTGGCCGGGGGCAGGGTATTGCTGGCCTTTGAATAGCAGAGGGCTGCACTAAACCAACTGAGCTGACCTCTTACCATCTAACACTGTGTAACTGTGCTCCTAGCCCCGCCCCCACCCCTTCAACGAGGATACACAGAAATATGCTCAGCTAACACACGCACGCACACATGTGCACGCACACACCCACCCTACGTACACCGCCCCCCACCCCCCCACCCCCCAGGGGTGATTGCACTGATTGCCGCCCTTGTCTCATCCAGGTGCAGCTACGGCTGGCAGGGCCAGTTCTGTGACGAGTGCCTCCCCCACCCGGGCTGTGTTCACGGGACCTGTGTCAAGCCCTGGCAGTGCAACTGTGAGAAGAACTGGGGCGGCCTGCTGTGCGACAAAGGTGAAGCGCACCTGGTCCCCCCAGCCCCTGGGACGAGAACCCCCACCCAAAAAAAGCCCTTCTTGCAATCAAATTTTGTTTTCATGAAACCTCCGCTGTAGGGTTCAGCAACCTACTGTGCTTTCTGTGAAGGGTGCTACTGAAAAAGGGGTTTGGCAAGCACCACGGCATCCTGGGAGGGGGGTTGGAGTTTGGCTTCTCCTAACCTGTCTATTTGTGTGCCTATTTGTGTGTAGATCTGAACTACTGCGGGACGCACCGTCCCTGTGTCAATGGAGGGACCTGCATGAACACGGAGCCGGATGAGTACCGCTGTGCCTGCCCCGAGGGGTATGCGGGAATGAACTGTGAGATTGGTGAGCAGTCCTTCCTCCCCCCCAGCTCCTCCGGCATCTTGGCCGAGTGATCATGGTGAGGCATCCCATCCTGAACTGGTGTCTTGTTTTTCTGTGGTGTCTCCACTGCAGCCGAGCATGCCTGTGTGTCCCAGCCTTGTGCCAATGGGGGCACCTGCCACGAAGTGCTGTCCGGGTTCGATTGCCACTGCCCTGCAGGGTGGGGCGGGCCCACATGTGCTGAGGGTGAGCCCCCCCCCCCCCCCCCCCCCATACATTCACATAAACACATACATATACAGAAACTCACACACACACACACAGTGCGTGTCGCCATGAGCGTTCCACTAGAGTCACGGTATCGGACACACCTCTCAAGTGCTGGCAGGGCTTCCACGCAACTGGGTGCCTCTCCAGAATTCCGTCCTGGGGTGGGATAAAAGAGGGGGAAGGGGGATTTGGGTAATCTCAGCACTGGCTGTGACTGAGACCTGGATTGGGTCTGGCCTTTTACACTGGGACCACTGTGTCACCTGAGATGACCTGCTGTCTGCTTTATTTAAAACCTCTATGTCCACCTTAATCTGCAAGGGTGAAGTTTTTGGTCATTCTGGACCCCTCCCATGCAGGTACACACACACACACACACACACACACACACACAGTGCTGGGCCCCAACATCCCTATGGCACGTGAGTGTCTGAAACCACATCATCACGGCAAAGAGGGTCCTCCTATCACAATTGCCCCTTCAGCAATGGAGTCATGAAGATTGTACTTCATCCTTTTCCCTCAGTCTCTCCAGAGTAGATAATCTTTGTGCTTGTTTGGATCTTTATCAGAGGTACAGGATCACCCTGAACAGAGGTGATCTGCCAGCCCTGGATTATGCGAACTCCAGTCATGTTAGAGCATGAAGGCAGAATGATGTTTTTACTCAAGAGTAAGGCAGACTTAAGTGCAGCTCTTCCACTGGGTCAGTATAACAGCCCAGAGATGAGTTCTCTTGCTCTCCAAACAGGCTTAAGGGTTGATTTAAATGTATTAAACCAGCACCTTGCCTGCCTCTGTGTGCTACCACAAGCAGTATGTACCTCAGTGAGCCAGCTAGCCCTGAGTAGGTTGCTAATCAGCCTCTGTGCTTTGAAAACTCAGCCAATTTCTAGGATATAATTTAGTATCTATAGAGTTTACAGATCTGGGATCAGCCCTACTGCTGTCCATGTCGAGGGCTGTGCTTGAAACAGACTGCAAAATGTCTAATGGAAACCCCTATACAGACTGGCATTTGGTTTGGAGGAGTGGTGTACAGTGTTTTAGTGTCGTTTGGGGTGTGTGTGTGTGTGTGTGTGTTTGTTGCAATCTCCTGTTTCTCCTATTTCAGACTTGGATGACTGTGCCTCCAGTCCTTGCGCCCAGGGCGGGATCTGCATCGACAGAGAGAACGGCTTTGAGTGCCTTTGCCCCCCACAGTGGGCGGGGAAGACCTGCCAATTAGGTGAGGGTGGGGTGCAGGGGTGGGCTCAGGATGTGGGGGGCAGGGTCGTCGGATGTGAGCGCTGATCTTCTTTGAATTGCATGCCTGTGTGTGTGTGTGTCTGTGTGTGTAGTAAGCCCTTACTATCTCTAATCTGATTGGGCTGCATGGGTAAAGCTGGATTTTGTTGGTAACACAATCCAGGTGACTGGAGTAAAGCTATTAATAATACATGTCCCAGCAACTGCTAGCTGTGGGAGTAAATTTAACCCAACAGGGGGTTATCTTTGGGTGCAGACATGGTTACGACAGGCACTTGGTGGAGGTTCTTTCTTTTTATTGCTATCGCTGTAACCATGGTATGATTCGTTCGGGAGGCAGCGCCAGAGAGGAAGAGGTTTGCAACCTGTAAACAAGCCTGATTTCAGGGCCTGAGCCTAAACTGACCCTATCATTGGGCAGTGCACTAGGCCTTTCAGATGGTACCTGGACACAGGTGCTCTTGGGTGTACTTATAGAACAGGTGTGCATCAGAATGATACACACATTGATCAGGCCTCCCCGAATATTTAACCCCCCACAGTGAAGCTTGTGGACTTCCCTGCAGTTGGGGAAGGGCTAAAGGCCCACCCACAGTGTCTCCTTATGTCTGTCATTGTGCTCATACACCAGCTGGTGAGCTTTCAGAGGAAACAGCTATGCCTTGCAGGGAGTGAAACTTGTGGGGCCATACCTGAGGCAGCAATAAATACATTCATTCCAATTTGCTGATGTCTTGGGTTAGCCTCCTGTGCATTGGGTGCTAATGGAACCAGGGGTGTGGCTTCCTGGGCAAGCTTTGTGGGGAGTGCCCTTCCTCGTGCTGGGCTCGGAGGCTTGTTTTCAGGTCTCTCTTTCTTTGTTGTTCTGTCTCTCTTTCTTTCTCTCCTTCTCTCCTGTTCTCTCTCTCTCTCTTTCTTTCTACTGCTGCCTCTCCCCCTTCGGTGTCCTCTATTTTTCACAGATGCTAATGAGTGCGTGGGGAAGCCCTGCCTAAATGCTTACTCTTGCAAAAACCTGATTGGTGGATATCACTGTGACTGCTTTCATGGATGGGCGGGACAGAACTGTGACATCAGTCAGTATCGGCCGTTGCCATGGCGCTCTTCCTTTCTCATGGAAACATCTGAGACCTGTCGCCACACCTGTGCACCTGTGCTCTCAAATCACTGCAATCACTGTGATCGTTCAAATCACTGTTTAACACTCTCTGCACTCATTTCAGGATGTTAGGTTCCTGTATGTAGTATAAGCCAAATAAATCAATAATAGTTCCAAAGTTGGAAGCGTGCACACGCATGGTTTAGGCACTAAACATGAAGGCTCCTTGTGCATGTGGTTAACAGAACCATGCTTTGTGTTGAAGGCTGGACTCACATTCCTCTTTCCAAACTAACCCACCGCTCTGTGGCGTCTGTCCGACTGGCACCTCTGGAATGTGCGCACGTGCATGTTCCTCTATGATTCTCCTTGATGCGGTCCTGTCTTAAAATCCTTCCTCCCTCTCACAAATGCAGATGTGAACAGCTGCCGCGGACAGTGCCGGAATGGGGCCACATGTAAGGTAAGCCCCCCCACCTCATCTGGTCTGTGGAGGAGGTCCCTTTCAGTTTGGGCAAGTGTATCCTTTGATGAGTGGCCATTTAACTAATTTAACCAGATTTTTGTGATGTAGCTTAGCATGTGGGGTAGCGGTTAAGGAGGCAGTTAGATACCTCCGTGGAGCATTGCTGATATACCCTTGGTACTTAACCCAAATTGCTTCAGTAAGTATCCAGCTGTAATAATGGATAAACGTAAATATTATGAGCTATGGAAGTCACTGGAAAAGAGCAGCACAGTAGCATTACAAGCAAAATGTAACACAATGTAATGTAGTGTCGTGGGGTATGGTCTGTGCCCATGGGGTCCTCAGTGGTTTCCTGTCTTCACAGGAGGGACCCAGAGGGTACCGCTGCCTGTGCCCGCCGGGGATTGTGGGTAAACACTGCGAGATCCAGCGAAACAAGTGCACCAGCTCCCCCTGCTGGAACGGCGGCCGGTGCCACGAGGTGCTGGACGGCTTTGTGTGCGAGTGCCAGCCAGGGTTCTCTGGTCCCACCTGCCAGGTGAGGGGGAGGGAGCACTGTGCTTTTTCACAGAAGGGGGGTGGGGACGTCCAAACCGAACCGAATCATCCCCACCTGTCAGAGTGGATGTACCGTAACGATGGGCAGAAATCCTGACATTATTTGCGACAGGTGATTACACTGTCGCCTGCTCATCGCCAGGCAGTGGGCAGGCATGCGCACTATAAAAAGGAGCTGTGGGCTCTGTTGGGGATCCAGGCGCATGTTGGCTCACAGCCTCTACTAAAAATAAGAGCAGCCGTGAATGAAGTGCCTCTTAATCGTGCCGCGCTGGCCTGGTGCCCTCTCCTCGCCCGGAAAGTGACACCCCACTCCAGGGCTCTGGCTGAAAAAAGGCAAACCTTCACTGCCACCCCTTCACTAAAATAAGTGTACTAAAGGAAGTCCAGACAAACAGTCCAGCCGATTGCACCAGAGTTGTTACATCTCCTTCTTGAGCTGATAACGTCTGCTAACTCTTTTAGCAGCTCTGCTCTCACTACTAGTTTCAGCGTGACTGGTATCTTGCTCTGTTTTCTCTATGATGAGCCACATGCTGTGGGGGAAAGGCAGGTAACTGCAGGTTGCTGTTGGAATGTTCCCACCTTTTTAGTACATTGGCTTATAAGGTAGCATATAATGACTTATCTCCTTCTATCTGGAGTTGTAAATTAAACTCAGCCAATAAAAGGACACTCACTGGGATGGTAGCCTAATGTGCATTTCTTGCACAAGCGATCACTCTGCAAAGACCAGCTAAGAGGTCAGGAAGCCAGAGCTCACAATGCTATGTCAAAAGACGGCTGAAAAAGGCAAGTTTCCTCCACTGATGTAATACAGTCACATTGTCTCATTCTTGTTGAGGCTCCAACAGCAGTTTCAAACACGAAAGACAGAATGTGACATAATGAGTGTCATAAGTGTCATAATGAAGGAACGATGTGGGAGGTTTGGGGTGTTTTTCCAGCATCTTGCTAAGCAAAGTTTTTTGTTGTGCTTTCAGTGCTGGTTGTAAGTCTGAGGAAGGGAGGTTCATCTCGCGGAGAACGTCTCGTTACCACAGCACAGCCATCGTCAGCTTTGATGTCTGTTGTTTTCCTAGGCAGTGTTAGAACCAGGTCCAGATTCTTATTTAGGCTAAATCCTTGTCCTGCCTTAGCCAAATCCAGCACATTAGAATGTGTGAAGAGCACACCTGATCCTGTTGGCTGCTCCAGATTGGTTAATTTTGAACTGAGTAGGGCTGCCTTAGACGGCTATACCTGTACCAATGGTTTTTACTTCATTGGGGTTTCCTGTTTTAGTTGAGAATTTGTCCTTCTTTGATGATGTCAGACTGCAGAAATGGGTAATATGGAGACGCAGTCACTGCATGGTGCTGAGAATATTGGTTTTGCTTAACACTGACTCTTGAATGCCTGAAGGAAGCGTAGGAGTTTTGGTGTGAAGATATTCAGCACATATAGTTTTCCTTAATTGCATTTTGTAAGGCTGTCATAGCCACCTGTTCATCATTGCATTCACCAGGGTGTAGAGGAAAGCCTTGGCCTTTTCGTGTACTTCTCTTTCTTTCTCTGTCCCTCTCTTTCATTTTTTTTCTTTCTCTCTCTCTGAAGGTGAGGAGACGCCCGAACCCCTGCGACCCCAGCCCTTGCCAGAACGGGGCGTCCTGCCACAGCCTGACCGGGGACTACTACTGCGCGTGTCCAGAGGGCTATGAGGGCAAGAACTGCTCTGAGCTGAAGGACCACTGCAAGACCACCCCGTGCGAAGGTAAGGGGCAGAATGTCCTCCTATTGGCTGAGATAGGCGGGTCACTGTCACCATGAGACCAGTGGAATCAGTGCTCACGTTTATACATATAAAAGTCATCAGTATGGCATTACAGGTAAGGAGCTGGGCTTGCAATCTGAGTGTTTCAGGTTTGATTTCTAGATGGGGCACTGCTGTTGTGCTGTACTTTTGTGCAAGGTACTTAACCCGAATTGCTGCAGTAGATATCCATGCTGGATGAATACAGATAGAATGTTTTTCAACATTGTTTTTTGTGTGTTTCCTTCAGTGATTGACAGCTGCACAATCGCCATGGCAGCCAACATGTCCGGTGAGGCTGTCCGGTACGTGTCGTCCATCGTGTGCGGCCCCCACGGGCACTGCGTCAGCCAGCCTTCTGGCAACTTCACATGTGTCTGTGAGCCGGGCTTCACCGGGGCCTTCTGCCACGAGAGTACGTCCCTCGCCAGAATTTAGTGTACAACATAAAACAAAAAACAAATGCTTGTGTTTCACAAAGTTACAAAGCATACTATGGTTTGGTTGGCTTTGAATATGAAACTCCTACTAGAAACAAAAGTATATTCCATCCTCTCCCCTCTCTCTATCCTCCCCCCTTCAGACATTAATGACTGTGTGGCTCACCCCTGCCGAAACGGGGGCACCTGCATCGACGGAGTCAACTCCTTCCAGTGCTTTTGCCCTGATGGCTGGGAGGGCCACCTCTGTGAGCTTGGTGAGTGGGTGGTCTGACTCCGTCCCTCTGCCCCCACCCCTGTCCTGCCCGACTCCGCCCGCCCTGACAGCCTCTCTCTCCTCCCTGTCAGAGGTGAACGAGTGCAGCCGAGACACCTGCAAGAACGGCGGCCACTGCGTGGACCTGGTCAACGACTTCTACTGCGAGTGTGCCGATGGCTGGAAGGGGAAAACCTGCCATTCGCGTGAGTGACCGCCTCGTGTTCCCCTAGTGTCCCCCACTGCCCCGCCCTGCTTTTCCCACTGCCCTGCCCTGCTCTCTCGCCCCCTCTCTCCCCTTGGTGTCCCCTGTTTTTCCACAGATGCAAATGAGTGCATGAGGAAGCCCTGCCTACACCCTTTGTCTTGACCTTCCAATCTGTGCATGTGCATGTGCGTGTGCATGTGTGTGCCCTCATGTGTGCGTATTGGAGAGTGTGAGTTTGGGTGTGCATGCACATGTTCTCATGTGTGAGCCTGACACACGTGTGTGTGCACCGGGCAGGGGAATACCAGTGCGATGCCAGCTCTTGCCGAAATGGGGGGACCTGCTATGACCATGGTGATGCCTTCCACTGCGCCTGTCCACCAGGGTGGGGGGGCAGCACCTGCAGCACAGGTGAGTCTCTCAAACGTGAAGGGGAGTAGCTAAGAACATGGAAGGATATTGTAGGCTTGTTGTGCCTCTGGAACAAATCGTGACTCTCTTGGGCACCTTTGGGAATATTGGATCAAGGTGATGTGCCTGTCCTTGTGCACTGTGGGACTAAATGCTCTCACTTGAGTGCACAGGCTGTTGCGAGCTTAGCGCTCAGTTGTTCATGAATAGTTCTGTGTGAAAATGTCAAAGAGCAAACCACAAAGCCGGAGGAGGGAATAAACTGAGTCAACCCGTAGGATCCTCCTTTTAATCATCTCTTAGGAGCTGATGAGAAATGTATGATCTGGCTGCATGTGAACACATGTAACACTCACACCCTTTCTGTCCCCCCTGAATTTCAGCCAAGAACAGCACATGTGCGTCGAGCCCCTGCGAGAATGGGGGCACATGCGTGGGTGGGGGTGATGCCTTCACCTGCATCTGCAAGGATGGCTGGGAGGGGCCCACCTGCGGGCAGAGTAAGACCACGCCCATGTGAGAATGTGCCAGCTCAGCCAGCTTAGCTCACAGGCACATTCTCTTTGCTTTCCTGTAGCATTCTCTCTCACTCTCTTTCTCTCTCTCTCTCTCTCTTTTTCCATCTCTCATTGTCTCTATCCCCCTCTGTCTCTCTCTCCCTCTCACTCTCTCTCTCTGTCTCTCCTGTTATCTATGAAACATTAAATATAGGTGGTTCCCCTTCCTTTCTTTTTTGGGGAGGAGGGTATATGTGACACATCTTGGTTGTGTTTCAATATGAGCTGCAGTGGGGCAGAGCATTTCTGCTCCTGCCCAGACTCACAGGAGACCCAGAGCTCTGCTCAGTCTTCTTCTCTTCCCCTCTGGACTGTGCACTGCAGCCGGAGAGCAGATAATGCTCTGCTGAGTAACCATAAATGCATGTAATGCTAGATTCTCAACATATATATATATATCTGGACATATTACTGGAAAAACAGCCGTAAGTAGCAATGCAACACAAGAATAAAATAACTCATAACTTTAGCTCTTTTCCTCAGTTCCATCCATCCATTTAGCCGCAAAAACAGGCAATAAGCACAAGGTTATCAGTGTAAGCTGGATAAAATATGGACAGGTGCCAAACAAATGAAGTTACGAGCAGTTCAGATGCAGTGCGTTAGTGATGATTGCAAATACCACGCCCCACTCAGTCCTCTACTCCTCACTCATGCCCAGCTCCTTAACTGCAACGCCACACCTCCATGGCCAGGGGAATGCTAGTCTTATTCACGGGGTTGGGGGGGGGGGGGGGGGGGTAAATGGAATACATTGTAATTGTAATTGGTAAATACACCTTTCTTTCCTCCACAGACACCAATGACTGCAGCCCTCACCCCTGGTAAGCGAGAGAGAGTTTTAAGTGGTCGTTTGAGTTTAGAGGGCTTGGTGTAGCGCTTTGTCTTGAGCAGGCTTGCATGTTTCCTCTTCCAGTTACAACGGCGGGGTGTGCGTGGATGGGGTTAACTGGTTCCGCTGCGAGTGTGCCCCCGGCTTCGCCGGCCCCGACTGCCGCATCAGTGAGTATCTGAGAGCAGGGCAGGGGCGGGGCAGGGGCAGAGGTGTACAGGGTGGGGCCGAGTGTTGTGTGGGCAGGGAATGGGGGCTATATGGGAGGAGGCAAGAGGTGGGGGCATGTTGGGTATATGTGTGCAGGGTGTGTATGGGGTGGGACAGGAGCAGGGATCATAAGTAGTTGGTGGGAAGGGTGTACAGGTGGGCGGAGAGAATGGGCAGGGGATGGGGATGTGTGTGTGAGCTGTGGACCAGTGAAACTACTTAGTGCTCATAACCTGGGGAGGCAACACCCAACCTCTGATGCCTGACCTCTAAAATGGGGGGAGGTCAGCCATATGATTATCCCTGATTATCAGTTATGCAAGAGATAGTAGCTGCGCAACTCGCCAATGATGGTGGCACCGTGACCATGTTGCACACATGTAGCGATGCCTTCCTCTCTCCTCCAATCAGACATCGATGAGTGCCAGTCCTCCCCGTGCGCGTACGGCGCCACCTGCATGGACCAGATCAACGGCTTCCACTGCATCTGCCCGCTGGGCCTGACCGGGCCTCGTTGCCAGGAGTGTGAGTATGTGGGTGGGGAAAGCCAGAGCCCCGCATCCTGCCACCATGTTGCTGCCCATTGGCTCTTCAGGTTTTCACATCACTGGACAATTGCATCACATCAGACACAGATGGGACTGACATCAATAGGTTATTATGAGATTATTTGTCATGGATTATACAAGAAATATGACCTATACATAGTAAAACAGTCAAATAAGGTCTGCACACAGTAAAATAAGGCCTACAGGTGATTGAGTGTGTAGGACAGACATACAGACAATACAGACTTTGACTGGTTGAGTGTGTAACACTCCTGGCTGTCGTCCTCTGCTGTGCCGTGCAGTCATAGGCATTGGGAAGGCGTGTCGCTACGCTGGGCTGCAGTTTCCACATGGCACACGGTGGGAGGAGGACTGCAATGCCTGTCAGTGTATCAACGGCAAAGTGGGCTGTACCAAGGTAACTCCACCCTGTCAAACCACACCGCCACACCATCCCCAGCCCCATCCCCTCTAAGCTGCACAACAACCCCAACCAAACCCCCAACCTCACACCAACATCGTCAGCCCAGTCCCCAACAGCATTAGCACTTTGTGTGGTCTGGACCCGTCTGGGTCAGAATGGGGCCGTTTACACAAACAGTTTCAACACAGCTCTCCCACAGGTGATATTCCCCAAATTAGAAGACTTGGAATCTTTGGGGGGGGTATCAGATACTGTGCATGCACACACACACACACATACACACACACACACACAGACCCTTGTTTACAATGTTATTATATTTAAATATGATTCCTCCCTGCATGTGTAAATATATTTTGTTGTAATGGTTTATTAGGACTGGTTACCCAGGGAGACTTGCAACCATTACATTTTTCCATGTTATCTATTATACAGAATATACTTATCTCCATCAAATTATGTTAAGTACATTTCTCAGGGGCACATTGGCGGGTGTGGATGCTATTGAACTTGTGGTAACAAGCCCTGTTCATGAACCACATTCTTAAAAAATCTGCGCTCAGCAGAATTTCATAAAGATGAGGATTTAGAACATTAAAAGATTCTAACATTTTGGCTGACTACTCTCATCAGTGCAGTGGTGCTACCCTGTTGGAAACCTTTTCATACCCTAACAGACAGATCATTCAGATCCTCGTTCATTTTGATCCCTTTAGGTCCCTGTAGATCCCTATAGATCCCTTCATTTTATCTGGATTTCGACATGACAACCTTCTTCATGTCCACACACAGGTGTTGTGCGGGCGTCGACCATGTCTCCTGCAGGGGGTGCCGGGCGGTGAGCTCCACTCCTGCCCAGTGGGGCGGGAGTGCCTTGAGCACCCCTTCCTGACCTGTTTCTCGACCCCCTGTCACCGGTGGGGGGTCTGCTCCTCGCCTGAGCCTGTGGTCCCCGTTAACACCAGGTGTGAGCCCAACACGGGCTACCTGGATGGCCACTGCGCTCGGATCACGCTCATCTTCAGTAGGGACAAAGTGCCACCGGTGAGCACTGCCCTGGCACCTGCACCTGTGCTGAGCTGGGTCCATCCAAGAGGAGGGCCTGTACCAGACACACAACCATGGTTACCACATTTTTATGGAAATATGCTTAATTGCACTTTTCCTTCACTGGTTAGCTTTTCTGGGGCCAAAGCCAAACTCTAGAATAAGAGTAAATTCAGATGTCCTTGACAGGCAATCAGTGTGGGTGTTAAATCTAGCCTTCCTCAATGTGTGAGCCCTTGGGCCATGGGAGCACAGTCTGGTCTCTGGGCTGTAGCAGCTCAGTCTTCTCTCTGGGCTGTGGTGTTTTAGTCTGGTCTCTGGGCTATAGTGGATTAGTCCAGTCTCTGGGCTGTATTGGTTCAGTCCAGTCTCTGGATTGTAGTAGTTAAGTTCCTTCTCTGGGCTGTAGCAGCTCAGTCTGGTCTCTCTGTGGATTGATTGCAGGGCACCATGGTGGAGAATATCTGCATGGAGCTACGTTACCTGCCTGCCACTCGAACCCTGGCCCAAGACCGCACCCTGCTCCTGCTGTGTGACCTCTCCTACTCCCACCCCGATGCCGTAGAGGTGGCCATTGTAAGTCCCCTCGTGCACACATGCTCTCGCACACACGCATGCACACTCACCACTCTTATCCCATCTTTTATGCTTATTTTTGCTGGATACTGTGTTTTGCAGCCCATTGCTAACTGGTAATCTGTTGGATATAACCCTTGATTTATGGCATGACCCTATGATCAAAAGGCACCAGAGCTGAAGACTTTGAAGTGAGGCCTCTCTTTACCACGCATAGAATGCATATGTTTTCAGTGGTCGGAAAGATGCATACACTGCGATGGCACATTTCAGAAATGGTATTTTGTGTTGAACCTCTTCTCCAGTTTCTCAGGTCTTTAGATAAATGCTTGATATGCTAGATAAAGCCTTCCATCTGTTTGACGTTTGGCTCTGAGAAACGGAGTGCACCACATTAGTATGTGAGCCGGGGCGAGTAAAAATCTTCTCCCAGACGAGACTGGCTTGGCCACCCACGCTCTGGGCTGCAGTGGATAAATCCCTTAATGGATAGAAATTTGATTTCCTCCAAACATTTTTTTCTATACAGGATGCTTGAGAGGAGCATTACCACTCACACCACACACACATACACACACACACACATGTTGCCATGTGACATTTTCCCTCCAGCTGTGGATTTTAATGTTGGCTCACCTTCAGAGCGATTGCCAAGGGCTATAAACCAATCAGGGAGGGTGCAGTGGGAGGGCACTGGACATGGCCTCACTTCCTTTAAACGTGGATGTCATGCAGTGGTGGAGGTATTTCTACAAAGGAGGGGGCATTTTAGTTTGGGGAAATGAAGGAAAGGGGAAAGAGGTCAGGACAGAACCAGAAAGAAGAACTTGAGAGCGGATCTCTTGCTCTGTTTCAAAGGTTTGGTGTAATAACACACCCTGCCTCCTCTCACCCCCCCCCCCCCCAAAATCCTAGTCCTTCCCGCAGGATGAGGTGGACCCTGGCCGGATCCAGGAGGCAGCGGGTGCCATTGTCAGTGCGCTGTCCCAGCGGCGCAACAGTACCATCATGATGGCTGTCATTGAGGTCAAGGTGGAGACGCACGCTGTGCCCCCATCACTGGGTGAGTGGCAGCCTGGTGAGCTGGCTCTGGCCATGGGGAGGGGACTCTCCCTGTAATGCAATGGCTTTTCACAACAAAAAACCCCTCTTGGCAGAGGTATTGTAAGAGCTCTTCTCCCACACCCCCAAACCACCAACTCATTTTGGGTAACAAAACTTTTCAATTATGTAGCAAAAAAAACTTTCCTTTCCTTTTAGTGTGTACTACAACTTATATCAGCTTTTACTAAATTTGTGGTGGAGGTCATGAAGTGGTTTGCAGGAGTGTCAGTAGCCAAACTGTATGATGCTGTGTAGGATTCTTTCTAACTAGACCCATCATTGGTAGGAATTCAGTCCAGTTGCTGTCACACTCCACAGCCGGCATTAATAATGAAATAATGGGGTGCTTGCATTAAGCATTAGCATGAAATACATTGTGTAATTATTTCCAAAGCACATTATATAATACATGAATAGAGAAAATGAACAAATAACAAATATAATGACTGCAAATTTTAAACTGAAGAACATACATAAATGTAAAATATTTAAGTCATAAACTGAAGTCACTGGAACAGTAATTGGTGGTTACTCACTGTTCCTCAGGCTAGGGCTGGCTGAAATGTACTGCACTGCAGTTTGGGCTTTTGGTCCTTACCCTAGCAAGATTTGCAGCTTTTCATTGTTTTGCATAAGGGGGAAATTTTTGAGAATTTGTGAGGATTTTTTTTAAATATGAGCACATACACTATCTCTCCTTCTCTCTCTCTCTCTTTCTCTCTCTCTCCCTCTCTCCTCCCTTCCCCCACTCCCTCTCTCTCTCTCAATTCAGTTCAGTTCAGTGTGATTTACTGGCATGACAAATGTGCACATTCATATTGTCAAAGCAGTATGCAAAGAAAAAACACATTTTTAACTAGTAACAGTAATTCAGTAATGAACAATAATGAATAATAGGAAGTATAATGTATAATGAACGTATAATGAAAGTACACAAATGAACATTTCTAGTAATAATACTAATAAAAGTGAAATATAACTATGTGCAAGGAGGAGAAATATCTTACATTTAAGGATTAAGTATTAAGTATCTCTCTCCCATCCCTCCCTCCCCCTGGCTCCAGACCCCCTGGTTCCAGTCCTTTGCGCAGTGTTCAGCACACTGTGGATCCTCTGCCTCGCTGTCTGCCTCTGGTGGACACGCAAGAGACGGAAGGCTCGCGAGCGGGGCCACACCCCAGCCGAGGAGAGTGTCAACAACCAGTGGGAGGCACTGCGGCCCGCAGGCCAGCAGCACAAGGACAACCGGGACATTCAGTATGAATGCAGGAAGCTCATGCCCTCCCCTGACAGGACTCACGATGGGGGGGAGGACGAGGAGGAGGAGGAAGAGGAGGAGGAGGAGCCAGTGGGAATCCGGATGGAGGTGGCCAAGTGCCCTTCCCGCAAGTGCCTCCCCAACACAGTGATGCCGGCGAAGGCAGCGGCCATCGGCAAACTGCCCCACCGGACACCCCACAGCCCAAAGGACAACCGCTGCAAAAACGTCAATGTGGCCAGTGCCTGTGAAGGTGTCAAAGAGCTCTGCGTGTGAGCAAAAGGACAACCACAAAATCCCCAAATGATTAACTTTTCTCTTGCGCTATTTCCAAAAGAAAAAACGAAACTTTTGTTCATAAAAGCAGCCTCATTACTTGGGCACTCTGTGTCGACACATGGGAGGAGGTTTTTTGTTTTCATATAATTCATATAATTTTTTTATGCGCCGGCTAAAAGGAGCTGCTTTTTTTGCCAGAGGTGATGAGAGGCCTAAAATTTGCAGCATGGTGTTGGGGAAAAAAAGAACAAAAACAGAGGCAAAAAAAGAGGGGACATTTTTGTTTACAGGTGATGATTGTTTTTTGTTTTTTAAGGGGGCCTCCTACCCTCCAGCCTGGGTGGGAGGTGGCAGTGGGGGCAGTGTCGGGGGGGGCGGGTTTCCGACCACCGGCCTTCAAGGACGCATTGACAAAAGCTGTTCCCCCTTGCCGAATGCGCCATGCCACTGCCTGTCTCGTGCCCACCTGTACTCAGCAGGACCCCTGCCTCCAAAGTGGCCTTTTGACATTGAGTTGCTGGATGTTCACGAGGACTGCAGTATTTATGTTGGTTGCAAGTGCCTTCAGACCTGTTTTCCTATAACGAGCACTCACACAAAGGGAAAAGCATCTCTCTTACGTATCTTCATGTTGCTGTAAAGGTATTTGATCAAAAAGAAAAGCAAACAAAAAACTAAATTTTTGTGTATATGTATATAAGAAAGGAGTCGCTGTGTATATTTGAATTTAGTAACTTAAGACAAGTCACACCTTTTTTATTATTATTATTTTTATTTTATTATTATTATTATTATTGTTATTATTAATTACTCATGTTTATTATTTCATTGTTTTTTTACAATCCCATTCCTTTTATTTATGCCAGTTGACAAAGGCATGTTTTATAAGAGCTGAGAGAGAACATACAGCGTTCCCCTTCCTCAGAGTGTGAATATAATCGATGAGTATTTCATTTTTTTTTTTTTTTTGAAGAAAAGTCATGCTTAAGGTGTATCCTGACATTACTGAGTTTTCTCCACCATCTTTTGTTGTTCAGGATTTTTTGAGAGATCCGCGGGGAGGGGGATTCTCGTGGGGAAGGGTGAAGTGCGCCTCTCTGTGCTGTTTAAACTGTTGCATGACAGGGGACGTTCCGTCACGTGTATGCAGTGCCCGCCTTTCTGATTTCAACCTCGTGAACGGAGCGGTATTTGCCACGGAGTGTTTCTGTTTGTGCCGTTCCAGTACCGGTTTTGACTGGGGGTGCTGTCTGCCACCGAAACGAACACGGGCTACCTCAGAGGTATTGCTGGTGAATATGATTTTCTTTGCATCTTTGAATATTTTTTTCTTTTACATATTGAATATTGCTTCTTTTGGACAGCATATTGTTTCAGTATTTGGGACAACACAAAATAAAGGAATTAAACAAAAATATGGCAGTAAAGAGCTGGTAAACTGACTGGACATTTTTGGGAGATGGTCAGTGCTGAGACTGTATGCAAAAAAAAAAAGATGAGGGGAGTGGCCATACACTGTCTTTCGGTTGGAGTAGTGGAATTTTTGTTTGTTCTTAAAAATACATCAGTCTATTAAAGCGTTTTATAATGGTGTGTTTCAGAAACCCACTGTGTGCTGGTGTTGAATATAACAAGTTAAAAAAAACTAGACAGGGGGACTACACAGTGATTTACAATAACCTTGGACCAGCATACCCATGTTAGTATTCACTTAAAGCAGTGTTTCTCAGTCCTACTCCTGGAGCCCCCTTGTCTTGCATATCTTCTATCTATCCTTGCTCCAAACACACCTGATTGAAATTAGACATGCTCTTGATGAAATCAGGTGTGCTCAGCTAATTAAAAGTACCACTGATGAGTTCAGTCAGGTAGGTAGAGCAGGGAAAGATGGAAAATGTGCCCCAGGAGCCCCAGGAGCATTGAGAATCAGTGACTTAAAGGAAATATTCCAAAACTACACTTTTCTTCAGGGGAAAAGTGAGTATTTATTTCCAGAAAGGTCGAAAGAAATCTTTTTTCTGTGGCAGTCAGGGGAATAAGTAAAGTTAGGAGTGTGATAGATAATGATGTGGTAGTCTGGATATGCACCCATTCCTGCCCTTGCAGTAAAAGAAAAAACAACAAAAAACCTTCAGCCAGAGGTAAGGACGACACCAGATCAATACTGGAACTTCAGTCTGATTCAGCTCAGCCAATGGGAGCCCTGCCCCAATCTCCTGCTGTGGGCTGACTCGACACCGGCCAATAGCAGCCTCCGGGCTCTCGTGGCTTGATCCACTCTGAATATTTCATGTGGATTTTATGACCCGTTAGCAGCAGGCAGCACCTCGCTCCCCTGGGTGCTCTGGCGCTAATGTGTCAGGCCGGCAGAACACCACGGGGTTGGCTTTCACATCCCAAGGCTGCGGTCAAAGCGGGTCGGAGCCAGGGCTTGAGCCAGGGGCACAGAGGTCTTGACGGGTCATGCTTGCAGGGTGTGATCGCCATGGTGCCAAACTTCGCTGGGCCAAACTGGGTGAGGTAATCCTGCTGAGGGAGAAGGGCAGACTTTCTAAATGAACTCAACCAGTACAAGAAACTTTAATGAGGGCTTGCTGTTTTTCTCTTCCCAAACAGCAGTCACATCTTAGTGATTGGTCCAAACATGTCAAATGGTCAAGTTTTGACTATATTTTCTAACATTTAATGGATTGTAAATATGCACACATACAGTGGGCTCAATATTTATTCATACCACGTAGTAACATCAGATAAAAGAAAGGCTATAAAAGAAAACAAATATACATGTTGGAACTTTCATTTTTCTTAGAAATAATGTTATGCTTTAATCTTAACAGCATTGTGCATAGCAAATTCAGATTGTTCCCAAACAATTAATTTTAATCCAGACAACACAAGGGTCACATATATTCACATCCTTGTAATTAGTATTTGTAGATCCTCTGATTGCATGTATCACGCTGATAACGTGCTTCCTGTAGTGCTTATGAGCTTCTCAGTGGGCATTTTCACCAGCCCCCTGACAGAACCATTCTAGGTCCTTCAGATCTTTTGTGTTTATTTTGTGAACTGCTTTCTTGAGCTTGAACTGCAAATGTTCTTTTTGAAGGACGTCTGGAGTTTGAAATGATGTTTTATTTTGTGCTCATCTAACAACTTCCTCATTGGAAAAACATTATATTACCTTATTGTCATTTAACAGGTGCTCTTATCCGGAACGACTTACATATGTTACAATTTTTACATGTTATCCATTTATACAGCTGGATATTTAGTAAGGCAATTCTGGGTTAAGTACCTTGCCCAAAGGTACAGCAGTGCCCCAGCAGGAAACTGAACCAGCAACCTTTCATGTTACACCCCTGCTACCTTTCGGTTATCAGCCCTGCTCCTAATGAGTCCTTTGTACCTCTATGCTACACTGTTGCCCCAAATGTGTCTTCATCAGCGCTCACTCATAAACTGTGGCTCTGTTGGATTTCATGCTGCAGACAGCATACTCAAGTTGTTTTGTTGCACAAATTTTCGCAAATCTGAAAAAATATTGAAAATATTGACTTGTCTCAGAGGGAGTACCTCTGTGCCCCACAGATACAGCGCCAAAGCAGTTCTGCCATGTAGAGGTGGGCCCCAGTGTTCCCCGCCCCCTCACCGCCTCTGACTGGTCACAACTCGGAGCCCCCAGTTCAACATCACCTCTGACAGATCACAGCTCAGAGTTGGCATTCCAACACTCCCAATAACCTCTATGGTCCCTGTGGGTCACAGTATAGAGTCAACAGCCCAACAATATCCTTGAAGATATAGATGAATAATTTGGATTACTAATCCTGGAATGCCAATTTTCAGACAGGTTTGAGCTTTTTCATGGAGGGAATCAGGTTTTTGGGCCAAAATGTCCTAGTACATGTTGGAGTTCATATCTCTCTTGTCTTAACAAGGGCTCCAGGACCCATAGATGCAAAACAACTCCAAAATGTATTTTTACATTAGAACAGTTTCTTTCTCAACATAAACTGCATGTTTTCATGGCAAACATATAGCTAATAAGGATGTCTACAAAACTCAATTTTCACCACTTGTCCACTGAACCCATGGTGGCAAGACAGACGTGCATTAAATGTCTTGCTACAAGTGGTAGATTCAGCTTTTTGTGAATTCCTTGATGGCCACCTTCCAATTCATTGAGGTCAGTGACCATTTAATTGCAGACCATTTACTAACCATGCATGCTACTGTTGAATCTCTTCTGTGTGTAACTGCATTTTAGACCTCAGGAAAAAGGAACCATTTGGATGTCTCTACATACTACCAGAAACTTCTATTAAATGTCCAATAAACAGAATGTTGGTGTGGAATCTGTTCTGTCAAATTTTGTTGTAAATATTACTGAAAGGTGTGAATAAGTAGCCTATAGCCCTTGTGTGTTCTGGATTAAAATTATTTGTGAACAGAATTTGCTATGTGCAATACTGGTTAACAAAACATTCTTAATTTTATTTTAAACACAAAATCGTCCAATATGTACCATATGAAAATATACCAGTTTTTGTTCATATTGTTTGTTAGTCGGGGTATGAATGAAAGTATGACTGAAGGACACTGTACTCAAATATGGTTCTTAGGTTATCTGATCAATTCATTCAATAGTCACAGGCATTAAATTTTGTAATATTACCAAACGTATGATACCAAACTTCCAAGCCCATGTGATGGAGAGGCCTGTAGTCATTCCTTTGTTCATACATCCATGCTTTAATATACAAACACGGTCGTATGCTTTTGATGGAGTTTACTCCAGGTGAGATGATTCTGCCTCTGAATTCTCCATTTTTGTGTATTGAGAGGTAAGGTAAGACAGGCGACTTCAAAATCACGCGGGCAATGCATTCTATCCCGTTTGAATATATCACAGGAACTACACGAGGAGGCAGAATAGCCCGTTAACGTGAGGCCATTTTTCGTCACATCATGTCGTTGTCGTCTTCCAGAGACTGTTTAACAGAAAGAGCGGGTGCACAGAATCCAAAGGACGGAGGCAAAGGACGTGGTATTCCTAGCGTCCAGCCCCGGGGTGTCTCTGCTTGCGTTTCCGGGACGCGCCTGAAAGCCAACACCGAATTCCTTGAGTAGCTCGCCGCGGTCAAGCGTATCTGGCGAACACGGTGTTGCACACGGAGTTAGTCCCGTCTCGGCAGGGACGGTTGGAGCCTTTACTTTAGAGTCTCGCCGCAGCAATTGTCGAGATGCCAAAAGCGATGGTTCCCTTCCTCCGCTCATGGATCATATTATATGAGAAAATAAATTTCATTTGAATACGAAGGTAGGACATATAATTGGTGCACATGTGGAAGACCACATCCGGCCAATCACTTTCTCGTTTAAATACTCGTACTTATACGGACCTATACGTTGTTTTCATTACTAGAAAGATATATAGCTCGCACAATGTATCAAACGCGGAACAATGAATAGTAATTTTAAAATTTCAATTTGTCATTAAACCATTATAATAAAAAAGTAACAAAAATAAAATGTGTATGTTGGCTCATAGACATCTCCGTTTGAAAAGACGCATAGGAGCGAACCGCCATGCCCGCAATTCAATGGTGGAATGTAATTCCTCAGATCCATGAGTTGCATTTGCATCGACAATTGACTAGAACTGGAAATCACCTTAAATGAAATGTAAACTTCATACAAAACGTCGCAGTGATAAAAATGAATATAAATAAAGCATTTCCAAAATTCAACATAAAAATACACGTGTGAATGCTTTTCAACATCGAGGCGAGTGAGTCTTCAAATTTTCCGTATCAGATACCGCTACTCTGATACAGGTGTTGCCAAGCCATAACTTTGCGGCCTCGAGGGGAGACGACCCACTGCCAGATTAGCGACCCGCAGAGCCGCCAAAACATGAAATGTTACACATACAGTTAGAATGTACAGTTTACAGTATTTTAGTCTGTTATAACGGATTATACCACACTAATTGCATATCTACAGTTCTCATGTAACCCGTTCAACAGATAAAAGCCAACACTTCTAACTTTCATTGAGATGTGTTAAGGATTTGCATAGTAACATTCATGTCCACTCAACCCGTGGTTATGCCCCCCGTAGTTATTCCCTACAGTTGTCATGTAACATATACAGTACATGCTGCATTCCCAGCATTGGTGCTTTGCTGCCAAGCACCATTTTTTACTTTGAGTTGCTAAGTCTGACAGTTACTTTTTAACTAAACCTCCGACAATAGGACCTCTGTCTGTTTTTTTTTTTTCTGCGTGTTGCTGTGAGACAATTGTTTTACACGCTAAACGGGATACAGTGTTTGTACAGGATATAATCACAAATATATGGAAACGTTGTTGGGGCATGAATATCTGGTGTACATACATGACAATTCACAACACTTGGAATTCATGAACAATACCAACCAAATACGTGCACATGCTGTGCCTGAGGACACATTTCGATGTAACTGTTCTACCCACATGGTCAAGAACCCGGGACCTCCCCTACTAGTTTTAACAGAGTAGCAAGAGATTGATCAACATAAACCCACAGCGTGTGGGCATTTAAATCACTGAAAAAAAAAAATCTACGAAGGCAGAATAAAGATGATAATGCATTTTGATGAAGAACACGCACACCACGTGAGTGCATTTTTGAGAAGCGCACCCGGGGCTCCTCTCTCAGTATTGTATTTCACTCCGCAACGATGCTACATGGGCACCATTTGTATTCGTGGCTCCATTTTCCCTGACAGGTAAGTGTTCAGCGGCAAGTTAGGGCAAAGTTTGGGTTTATATACACTCCTGGGCAAAAAAATGGACCAAACCCACAATGGCAAAACATTCAGCTTTTAATGGTCTTAATAACAAATCACTTTTCAGGAAATTAGCAAGAATTAAACATATAGATAAAGTAACTTAGTATGGGATAGCTTTCCCCTGTGATTTCTTTAAACGTTGAAGCCTTGAGGGTAAACTTGCAGACAGCTTTTTACAGAAGAAAGAGTCAATATTGTTCCACTCAGCGTTGATGGCTTCAAACAGTTGGTGGGTAGTTGAAAAACATTTCCTGGCTAGTTTGTGTTTAATGTGAGACCAAATATTCTCTATAGGGTTCAAATCTGGACTCTGGCCAGGTCTTGTTCTCAAGCCACTTCTTGGTGGCCTTTGCAGTGTGGGCAGGAGGATGGTCTTGTTGAAAAATAATGTCTGATGGTTCTTCTTTAGAAAACAACTTTTCAATTGTGGAAAGCAAGCCTTTTTGCAAAGGCTCCCCATACCATTACACCTCTTCCTCCATGCTTAACTGTGGTAGAGATGCATTCAATATTGTATTTCTCACCAGGTCTTTGAAGACACCTCTTCGAAGACACCTCCATATTCTTCCAAAAACTTCATTCTGTCTTTGATGCTTTTCTCAGACAGCAATGCCTTTTTAACACATCTTCTAGACACAAAACCTGCATTAGACAATCTTCTGGTAATTGTTCTTGAAAGAGTCTTGTTGTCTGAGGTCTTGAATTCTTCTGACAATTTTTGTAGGCTTTTTTCTTGTCTTTGAGAACTGTACATTTCAGCAGGTGGTCATCCCTGCATGATGTGGCTTTGGGCCTTCCAGAACCTTTCTTTCTGGCAACATCACCTGTTGTTTCAAAGCGTTGACCTATTCTCATAATAGCTGATAGAGAAATAGGGATTTTCTCTGCCTTTAGGGTCTTGTAAATTTCAGCATAACTACAGTTGGCCTGATGAAGACCAGCTATGCGATTTCAGACAGGAACCCCTGCATGATATTTTGCTTTTTTGGAGTAGATTTTCTCATTCCTTTACCTTGGGACTCACAACACTCCATATTGTAGATCTCTCCCTGCTCTATCACTCCTGGCTCAACTTTGAGCTCGTTATCGGGCCTTTGATGGACTGCATTAGGTGTGGCAGATCACCAAATAATGACTTATGTTTTCAGAAAAAAAACATCCCAGAAGATATTCTGTACACCCAGACGTGAATTTTATATCAAACATTTTAATCATTATCAATTATTTTACCTTTGTGTACAAGAACACTATATAAGTGATTTTTCCTGTTTCCAGCTTTCTCCCAAAAAATTCACTGTAACAAAAGTTAACGAGCAAATGGTGGCACAGAAGGTCTCAGGAGTGTATCTGTATAATACTTGCTAATTTTCTGACCAATGATTTGTTATAAAGACCATTAAAGGCTTAATGTTTTGCCATTTTGGGCTTGGCCCATTTTTTTTTTTTTGCCAGGGAGTGTATATGGTAATGTATGACGGGTGAGCCGAAAAGAGAGAGCAACCTCTTTGGATTATTGGATGAGGATGGCAGTGCCGCAAATCTTTTCTCTCAAAATAACGTTGTCTCAAGCACTTAAACTCAAAGATTGTGTAATTGTGCAGCTGTTGAGTAAAAGTGGAAAATGAAACGTGGCAGTAGCGTTCACTCAGAGGAAACTTGAGCCGTGTTTGATGGCTGTCGTCTTGACAAGACGTCGGATTGGATGCCCCTGGCATGTGCCCCTTATTGCAATATGTCATCCAGGTGTCATCTCCCTGAATTTTGTCGCCAAACTCATAAGCTCCTATACATATAATATTTACACTGATGCGTTGTAATACCCATTTTGCACTTTATTGATATCTTTAGAGCTTCAGGATCAGGCAGATTAACCTAATTATAAGACTAACCTGTATGCCTGTGCTTTCATTGGTGGACTTAGTTTAAATGCCAATGCAAGTACATGATCATCACGCTTCTGGTGCGGATGAATTTAAATGACCAATATTTCAATTCCTGACTCTTTTGTAGATGAAAGGTTATGCGGGTTATTCAACTCATACAATATTCTTAAATATTCATAAATGTCTTTAGGATGGTGAGTTTTACACAGCTCTTTGCCACTGTATGTGTTTTTCCCAGTGCTGCCTTTGCTCTTACAGAAGATAGGTACTTGAGTCTCATCTTTGCAACAGAAAAGTGCCATTTAATCATTCCCCAGTGTATGGTTCCTCCATATTTCCTCATACAGGTGGTTCCCCAGTTCATCCACTCTAACGCATACAATGTAAGGAGTTTGTTATGCAGTTCTTCCGTAGATTGTAGAGCACCTGTTCAGCATGCCCCCCTCCTCTCTCTCCCCCTCTTACCCCCCAGGGAGTCTGCAAGTACATCTGGCACAGAATGTTCCGGAAGCCTTCTTAATCGCTTTCCCCATGGCTCTGCTGCCTCTTGTCAGAAATAGGTGTCGCGCAAGTCATCCGCTGCTCCGGTGAGTAAATTAGATTGACCGTATCGGGCTTCCTCCCCGCCAGGCTCTCAAGAACATGCACCTGCCCTGAACAACTACCTCTCCACACCTCAACACTGAAAGCCCAAGAACGTGACAGTCTGCCCCTGTGAGGCATTAATCTTCTCTCCTAATCTCCAGCTGAGATCAATCTTCTGTCCTCCACAGCCCGGGAGCATGGTATTATTGCCTGCAGGGATCGGGTAGCATTCTGCCCGAGCCATCCTTCTAGAACCCTCCTATGTGATGGAGGGCTGAGGGGAGGGGGGTGACAAAAATAAAGAGCAGGCTGTGCTTTTCCTGGGGTATTAGAAAAGGTAATCGTCAGTTTTTCGTCAGTCTGGACTGCTGACTGGATCAATTGTGGAGGTGAAGGATGACAGGTGGCCTTGTGTGAGAGGTGCACAGTGTTCCACCATCCAAAGAGACCCAGGGAGGCCGCAAGGCTATGGCACCACAGATTCTTAATACAGCGACCAGGTGGTCAGCTCAGTGCGTTTCACTTTGCAACTTCTGTCTCTTTTCTGTAAATACAAGTGCTGGCCAGGTGATTTCATCATTCGTGGCAAAGGTGAAACTCCATTTCCCAGGTGCCCCCTTGTCAGTTATCTGCTGCCATTCCATGATCAAAAGACTAACAATGATAAAATTGGTGTCTGCCTTACCCATTCACTGTGGTACCAAATAAAGGTCTTCCCAGTTGGGCCTATGGAAGGACAAACCCCACTGTAACCATTTTACAAGCCTGGGGGTCAACATTTGGCAACCTGTCTGTGATGACTGACAGGTCATGTCAAACACCACACCTTCCAGTAAGTATTTCCCCATGTAAATGTTGGTTCAGTGCCTGTGGCTCAGTGGGTTACTCAGAGTTTGAGCTGCTATTGTGCTAATTCTCCTCTGTCTGAGCATGTGTAGGAAGAAAAAGGTTCACTTTATTCACATGGAAAAGGACAAAAATCCATCTAATACTTAATTGCATGCCAAAGCCCCATATTGGGTGACTGCTGTTGTATCCTTGAGCAATGTACTTAGCCCATAATCTATTCATAAATATTATTTATTTATTGCTATGATATAAGTTTTCCTGAACAAGGCTGTCTTCTAAAACAAATATATACTCTTCATCAAACACTCACTTGAAACATTGCGTACAGCTGTATGAATATATAATCTGAGGGTGCAGTTGAAATTGCAGGGCCCAGGTGTCACCTGTAATCATATGCTTAAAGAGGCAGCATGTAGAGACCAAGATTTCTTAATGAGCAATACTGGATTGCATCTTTCCTGTATTGGTTGGGACATGCCTTTGATAGTGTGGCCTACAGTGATTTACATTACGTTAGACTGGCAGATGCTTTCATCTGTAGCCACTGACATATTTCACATTTTTTTCAGGTTATCCATTTAAACAGCAAGATAATTTCTGAGGCCTTGCCCAAGGGCACACTTGGGAATTGAACTGGCAGCCTTTGCGTTAGGAGCCCTGTTCCTGTACCACTGTCAGAGAGTCATGAATTCATGGCTGTTCCTGTGTTGGTTTGCATATCCTTTTATTTTGATTATTCAGCGACTTAAAATTAGTTCATCAATCAGGTTTAGCTGACTTCCTCATAGGCAAAAGATCGCAGTAGGAATGCAAATTAATTATTTACAGTACCATGCTCCTGTATATCCTGCAACAATAAAACAGAAATCTGCAAGCAAAACCTGCAACATAGAGACAGGGTTAGTACAGAAGATTTTTTTTTACATTTTATACCATGACACAGATACATAACAGAAAGGTTACACATTTTATACCATGACACAGATACATAACAGAAAGGTTACACAATAGGGGACAGGTGGATTCTGAAAAGGTGGGTTTTCAGGCTCCTATGGAAGATAGCGAGTGATTCTGCAGGTCTGATTGGGTGAGGAAGGTCATTCCATCACCGCTGAACGAGGGCAGAAAAAAGACATGGCCGAGTGGAACAGCTGCCAGGTACCCAAAGTGAGGAGACCGCCAACTGCCCAGAGGAGGTTGAGCGAAGAGATCTGGTTGGAGTGTATGGAGTGATCAGAGACTGAAGGTAGGATGGGGCAGAGCCTCTTGTGGCTTGGTAAGCCAGTACCAGTGTCTTAAACTGGATGGGGGCAGCTACCGGAAGCCAGTGAAGCACAGTAGCGGAGTGACATGAGAGTGTTTCGGGAAGTTGAATACCAGGTGCGCAGCAGCATTCTGAACCAGCTGAAGCGACCTGATAGTGCAAGCTGGTAAGCCAGCCAGTAAGGCGTTGCAGTAGTCAAGGCAGCAGATCACTTGTGCTTGAACTAGGAGCTGGGTTGCTTGTTGGGTAAGAAAAGGGCGGATCCTCCTGATGTTGTAGAGGGAGAATCCACAGGACCAGGTGATCGCCGCGATGTGGCTTGAGAAGGTTAGCTGGTCGTCCAGGGTCACACCTAGGTTTTTGGCTGACCTGGAGGGGGTCACCACAGAACCCTCAGTGGTGATTGGAGCGTTGATCGTTGGGGAGTTCTTTGCTGGAAAAAAGAGAAGCTCAGTCTTCTTCAGATTGAGCTTAAGGTGGTTAGCGGAATCCAGAAGGCAATGTTGGTTAGGCAGGCTGCAATGCGTGGCTGGACCTGAGAGTCGGAAGGGGAGAAAGAAGAACAACTGTGTGTCAACTGCGTAGCATTGGTAGGAAAGACCGTGGACAAAGATAACCTGTCCAAGTGATTTAGTGTAAAGAGAGAAAAGAAGTAGGCTGAGTACAAAACCCTGTGGGACCCCAGTCTGGAAAGGGTGGGGACAGGAGACCGATTCCCTCTGAGATACCTGATAGGAATGGGCAGACAGGTAGGATTCAAACCATGTGAGCACAGATCCTGAGATGCCCATCCCAGCAAGGGATGAGAGAAGAATCTGGTGGTTCACAGTGTCGAATACTGTGGAGAGGTCAAGTAGTATGAGGTTAGAGCTGAGTGACTTCGCTCTGGCCAAATGAAGCTCTTCTGTGACTGCAAGGAGGGCAGTCTCAGTGGAGTGACCGGCTTTGAATCCCAACTGGTTTGGGTCCAGAAGGTTATTCTGGAGGAGATAGGGAGAAAGTTGGTTATAGACTGCATGTTCGGGGGTTTTGGAGAGAAATGGTAGAAGAGATACTGCACGGTAGCTTCTGACATCAGCTGGATTTAAAGTGGGTTTCTTTAGCAGTGGCATGACCTGTGCCCTCATCAGAGCACAGGGAACTACACCAGTAGACAGGGAGCTGTTGATTAAGGAAGAAATAAAGGGAAGAATGTCCTCAGAGATGGAATTAAAGAGAGAAGAAGGGACAGGATCAAGAGGAAAGGTAATGGGATGGTGGGATTTTATTAGTTGTAGAACATCAGTCAGTTAGGGGGGAGAAGGAGGAGAAGGTAGTGGGAGTGACAGTGGGTGCGGGATCCAAAATGGGAAGAGACGAGGGGAAAGATTTGCAGATGTCTTTTACCTTCTTCTCGAAGAAGGAGACAAAGTCATCAGCAGAAAGGGATGAGGGAGGAGGAGGAGGAGGGGAGAGGAGGGAGAAGAATGTAAAGAACAGTTTGCGAGGGTTAGAGGAGGCAGAGTGGATCCTGGAGTGGAAGAAGGCAGACTTAGCGGAGGATAGGGTAGATGAGAAGGAAATGAGAAGGGAGTGGAAATGGGATAGGTCATCTGGAGAGTTAAGCACAAGGTTGAAAGGGCCCTCACCAGGATTCAAGCTGACAAACTACTCTTAAATTCCCTAACCTCTGCCACTGAGTGCAGGCACGTTAGATACCAAACCAGGGAATGGGCACAAACAAACAGATAACATTAGGAAGTGCCTGGATCCAGCAAGACTATAAACCCAGTTCACCCCACCTCTGTCCCTTTAAGCGCCTCCGGGCCCAGACCAGGCTGTGGATAAAACTGGGGGCATGAAACCAGAGTCTGAATGAAACTGAGGAGACAGGGGTTCACACTTATGTTTAACATGGCCACCTAAAAGATCACTCCATAGTTGCTTTATTCTCTGTTTGAAGGAGTTTTAATGATGCAGAATCCCATAAAGATATTTCAGACATTGGCTAACAGATGTTGGCTAACACGGCTGCTTTTGGCCCACTTCTGTTAACCCTGTTAACTGTATTTTATCTTAGCTGTGATTAGTAGATTAGAGTCCTGTGACTAGAATGGCTTCCATAGCTTACAGTACACATGTTGACCATGTAGACAGGAGGATATACAGTGTACAGTATACTGAGGTAAATGAGTAAAGCAGCACTGCTAGGCTGGGATTTGACCCTTCTGAGTACACAACTAATCTACTACAGCACATAATCAGGGCAGGGCTTCCCCAGTGCACTCACTCATTGGGTTAATGAAGAAAATGTATGGGTGTGTGTGTGTGTGTGTGTGTGTGTGTGTGTGTGTGTGTGTACCTCTGTGTGTTTTGAGCATTTCCTGTTTCAGGGTTGTCAAGGAGAAACATGCACGTGTAGCACAGACACCCTGCAAATGATGAAGCATAAATAGTTGGGCCAATAGAGGGCCACAGCAGGGGCAGAAGGGAAGAATCATTAAGCTGAGAGTTCAGCTCGGAAATCCCCAATGGGTACGTTTACTGAACGCTCAGTCTTTGAGTCAGGGAGAGCCAGGACACCAGCCCTGGTGATGCCAACGCAAACATTATATCAGTTTCGGTGGACGTGTGCAGACAGGATCCATTCAGAAACTCCCAGCCTATTCCTCTTTCCAATCAGCTCCCTCTGTATTTAGTCCTTCCTGAAAAACAAACTTGGAGAATCTGACCATTTAAAGAATACTAAAGGGCAATTTTGAGAGAAAAGTCATCAAGTCACAATTGTATTCCTTTATCTGTATCTTACTGAAGCCTCAAATCAATGAGAGTTAATTAATTAAAGGTTCAGTGACATTTTCTGGAAAACACAGTGTCTGAAAACAATACCTGAGGACTGTATAGCTGGCTGTCCCAAGCACACATCAGTTGAACAGCCCTAATGAGGTGTGTTTGTAAATAATTGTAAGTAATCTACACACCCAATCAGAAGCTAGGTTTTCCCTCCTCATGGGTGTGTCCATTTGCAAGGAGGCAGCTCTCTGCATTATTGATGTGCCAGACTGAACAAACGGATAGAGCCAGGGTGTCAAAACCATTCCCTACAGTCTCCTTATGTTCACTTGTTTCTGTTCCAGCCAATTACCCCAGCTTTATTGGTCTAATGAGTTAATTAGCTGTGTACATTTTGGCATGCTGCAAAATGTCAGTCTACAGAACATATGTGATCTTCAACTGTAATGCTTAGCTTTGTCAAAAATTAACACCCATCCCAGCAAATGATTGGTGAAATTATGGATATTAGTGGTATAAGTAGGAGCAAAAAAGGAACACACGGGAAGGCCCTCCAGGATCCAGGGTAGACACTGCTGGGATGGATCAGCCTCCTTCTGCAAGGTTTCCTCGAATGGTGCGAAATCGGGGGGGGGGGGGCGTCCGTTGCTGTGCCACAGAGGACTCATGGGTGGACCTGTCAGGAGCTTGTTTGACCTGATCAACGAGACAAAGCATTCACTTTTTTGGGAGGGGCAGGGGCATGCTGGATGGAGTAATGCACGAGTTGTCGTGCAAGCAGTGAAGTGACAGCCGATGGAAAACGGAGGTATGAAGCCGTGTGCGTTATGAAGTGATGTGTGTCTGATCGATTCACAAGGGCTTGAGTTACTGTTATTGACCTACCCCCCCCCCACCCCCCCCCTCCCCTGGCCATTTTGTGATCTCTTTGTCTCTGCCGAACTCCACAGAACTTGCATGGCTATTCTTGTGGCAGGGGCGCAGCCCGTGCAGTCTTTGTGTACATGTAGTGGTGTGAACAATGACATATTTCCATTCTAGGAACTTGGAGTTCCTGCTGATAAGAAAAAAGCCCAAACCAAAGAAGCCCTTGTGCTGCACACAAACAAAATGGTGCAGTCTGAGAGGGGCGGGTTGGCCTAGAAATGATGTCAGGCACAGAGAACCGCAAATCCCAAAATACTCTTTGGTCTGAAGTAGTATGCAGTCTGTCAGTTATAGGTTCCCCTCTTACAGCTTATCCATGCAGTCGATAAGCTATGTCCACATCAGCTGTTAGCTACCTGTTCAAAAGCCAAGGGACTGACATCACCATGTTCAAGAGAAATGTGTCACTTAAAAAAACAGAAGGAAGATGGATACATAAAAGTATTAAAAAAAGGAAAGCAAACAGGTCTGTGCTCCTGAAAGAGGCAGCCTTCTGAACCAGACTGCCTGAGAGGTCACTTCTGCATTTCACCAGAGTTTCTGGAATGTTATATTGCTGACAGGAGGTGTGTAGTCATATGCCTTCAGAATCATGGCCATGAAAATAAGCTGCCTGGGGAAAGGACGGTGCCCCTCAGGAGACCAGTGGAATGGCAGGTGCTGGAAGGGGGAGAGGGGTACGGATGAGCCCCTGCTGGAGGGCTGGGGAAGTGTCCCCCATGCCTTCCTGCAGCCCTGGCAGCTCTTCAGGAACTGTCACTCAAACCAGTGACATGCCCAAACCTTCACCTGCTAGTACTTTCTGTTTGAGCATCATGAGCTGTCTGTCTCTGAGCATATATCAAATGAATATATATCAATGCATTGAAGAAGGCATCCTCAGTCAGATCCAGTCACCAGCCACAAACACTGTAATATTTTCCTATTTAAATACATTACATTCAATATTATATGAACACGTTGATCTGAATGTTATATCGGCAGTGTAGCATAGTGGTTAAGGAGCAGAACTCGGAACATTGTGGAAAAAAAACTGTAACCAATGTAAGTTGCTCTGGATATGTGTCTGCTAAATAATCTAATGCAATATCAAATTATAGAAGACCATGAAAATTTGCCACAAAATTCAATGTGATGATAAAAATGACTCAGGTTCTCAGGAAAACCATTTAAGGGACAGCCCTTGAGCTAAGAGGAGCTGGATATACTAACAGTTCCTGTATGTGTTTTGAACAGCTGTGATAGCCAGTTGCAATGCAGAACTGCTTCCCTGATTTATTTACTTAGCCACAAACCAGGCAGCAGATTCAGCGCATCATCACCTGCGCAGACAAACGCTTGGTTTTTTTTTGGTTTTTTTGGACATCATGCTGCACAAATTCTGCAAATCAGCTACTCTGTACATCATCATCATGGTTTACCTTCTGCGCTAAACATTCATTTGCTGTAAAAGTTAACAAACCTGATGTCCTGAAACACCATTTGCCATGTCACTTTTGTTAGAGAGTGCCCCTTTGGACACATCCATGGAGCTGTACTGGACCTTGACACACTTGGGTGTAAGACCGGTTGTGTGCATTCTGGGACCCTGGTTCTGCAGACTCAACATGCTGTGTTTAACATTGCGTGCCAAGCAGAGAGGCTGAGAGCACCACTTTATGTGGGGCGTGGACTCAGAACTTTCCGGAGTCTGGGCTATCACTCTTTCCTCTGAATCTTGAAAGGCACAAACACATTAACACTAGTTCCATTAAGCTGCTGATGTGAATGGGTGGCTGTTAGCCAATGACCTATATCTGAATATCTGAAAGCACCTAATCTAAACCAACATTCTGGTTAAACCAAAAGACATTTTTGCTTCCTGGTTTTGTATCTTATCTGATAGATCAAAATACCTGATGATTCCAAAATATTTACTTTTGTAGCTGTACCTCAACCCCACCCACCCTGCAAGGTGAGACAACAGATCTTAGGCCTATTATATGAAGTGTAAAACACTCTTGTTTGATCCTTGATTTAAACAATGGAACTGTGGAAGACTTCATTGAGAAAAGATGATCTGTGTGAAAGTAGTATACAGATGACTATGGATCCATGGCTCAGGTGGATCTGCTTCTTAAAGCCAGAATGTTGCAAGTTTGAATCCTGAATGTTACAGAATGTTGACCTCAGGGAATTATGGGACTTCAAAGAGCGATAGAGGATGTCTGTTAACACTTGTGTCAAGTCACAGCTTGAGGAGCAGTTCTGGGGAAATGGATGGAAGGTGCCAGAACATGGAGACAAGCGAAAGTGACAGCTCTTGCCAGCTTGTCTGATTTTTATGGTAGCGAGGCAAGTGCTGTCATCGGGACATAGAGAAGAGGGACCAGGGAGGGGAGGGTTAAAACGGAGAGCCTGGGCACAACGTCACATCCGACCTGAGGGTATGTTTTAATTTAAGAGAGTCTATTTAAGAGTGACAACACCATGGATGCAGCTCTCCAGGAAAGCGTTCCATCACCCTCGATGCCAAGCCACAGGGTGTTTTTCCAACAGCCCGTCCCTCCAAGCCAAGCCAAACTGAAACGCCTCTGTGACAGCGGACGCTAACACTGCCCCACTACCTGTCTGTAGTGCTCCATCCTGGATACAGGAAAACTCCCCTGGACTCTCAAACGGAATGTCTCAGTTACAGTTTAAGAAAAGTGGTAAATGTGGCTCCAAGTCATACCACATTTTGTTGATTTGAGGCAGTGGCAGTATTCATTGACCCAGAGAGAGGCCTGTATGTTGGTGATATCATCACTCTGATGCCCCACACAACTGAAGCTTGGATTTCTGCATACGAAAACAATATAGGCTATAACTGGCCTATTTAAAAATGTGTGCCAAACAGTTTGATGAAGCAGACTATAACATAACTGAAATTAAAAGCCTTTCTACTCTTATTTAGAACTTTGTATTTTCCATTTACTGATGCATTCTACTGTCCCAAAAGGGGTTTGCTCTCTTTAACTCAAACGGGAAGTGAGAGCGTCAGTTCACATTGGTCTAATCAGCCAATTACTATTAGGAGTTCCTGTTTTTTCTTGTTTTTTTATTTAATTGTTTTTTTCCCAGCCAGTTATCACCATGACAGCATGCATGCAAAGCCAAATCGAATTTGGGATGAAAGGAGCCCTGCAGAAAGCTGTGTTGGATTTTCATTTTTTGAGTTATACAGTGCTGGCCAAAAGTATTGGCACCCCTGCAATTCTGTCAGATAATGCTCAATTTCTCCCAGAAAATGATTGCAATTACAAATGTTTTGGTAGTAATATCTTCATTTATTTTGCTTGCAATAAAAAAACACAAAAGAGAAAGAAAAAAAAGTCAAATCAAGTATCAATTTACACAAAACTCCAAAAATGGGCCGGACAAAAGTATTGGCACCCTTTGAAAAATCATGTGATGCTTCTCTAATTTGTGTAATTAACAGCCCCTGTTACTTACCTGTGACACATAACAGGTGGTGGCAATCACTAAATCACACTTGCAGCCAGTTAAAATGGATTAAAGTTGACTCAACCTCTGTCCTGTGTCCTTGTGTGTACCACATTGAGTATGGAGAAAAGAAAGAAGACCAAAGAACTGTCTGAGGACTTGAGAAGCAAAATTGTGAGGAAGCATGGGCAATCTCAAGGCTACAAGTCCATCTCCAAAGACCTGAATGTTCCTGTGTCTACCGTGCGCAGTGTCATCAATAGGTTTAAAGCCCATGGCACTGTGGCTAACCTCCCTAGATGTGGACGGAAAAGAAAAATTGACGAGAGATTTCAACAAAAGATTGTGCGGATGGTGGATAAAGAACCTCGACTAACATCCAGACAAGTTCAAGCTGTCCTGCAGTCCGAGGGTACAACAGTGTCAACCCGTACTATCCGTCGGTGTCTGAATGAAAAGGGACTCTATGGTAGGATACCCAGGAAGACTCCACTTCTGACCCAGAGACATAAAAAAGCCAGGCTGGAGTTTGCTAAAACTTACCTGAGAAAGCCAAAAACATTTTGGAAGAATGTTCTCTGGTCAGATGAGACAAAAGTAGAGCTTTTTGGGAAAAGGCATCAACATAGAGTTTACAGGAAAAAAAACGAGGCCTTCAAAGAAAAGAACACGGTCCCCACAGTCAAACATGGCGGAGGTTCCCTGATGTTTTGGGGTTGCTTTGCTGCCTCTGGCACTGGACTGCTTGACCGTGTGCATGGCATTATGAAGTCTGAAGACTACCAACAAATTTTGCAGCGTAATGTAGGGCCCAGTGTGAGAAAGCTGGGTCTCCCTCAGAGGTCATGGGTCTTCCAGCAGGACAATGACCCAAAGCACACTTCAAAAAGCACTAGAAAATGGTTTGAGGGAAAGCACTGGAGACTTCTAAAGTGGCCAGCAATGAGTCCAGACCTGAATCCCATAGAACACTGGTGGAGAGATCTGAAAATGGCAGTTTGGAGAAGGCACCCTTCAAATCTCAGGGAGCTGGAGCAGTTTGCCAAAGAAGAATGGTCTAAAATTCCAGCAGAGCATTGTAAGAAACTCATTGATGGATACCGGAAGCGGTTGTTCGCAGTTATTTTGTCCAAAGGTTGTGCTACCAAGTATTAGGCTGAGGGTGCCAATACTTTTGTCCGGCCCATTTTTGGAGTTTTGTGTAAAATGATAATTGATTTAATTTTTTTTTCATTGTCTTTTGTGTTTTTTCATTGCAAGCAAAATAAATGAAGATATTACTACCAAAACATTTGTAATTGCAATCATTTTCTGGGAGAAATTGAGCATTATCTGACAGAATTGCAGGGGTGCCAATACTTTTGGCCAGCACTGTAAGTGCACTTTGAGGATGGTCCCTGTGGTTCTGTAGTTGACCAGGCTTGCATGGTTTTCTATGTTCCTCACTGTCCAGTCAATAAATCTTGGGTGAAGACCCACAGGGCCCTTCGAGGCCATCAGTGCTGAACGTGCTTCCTCTCCTGGAAGAGAGTGGGGCAGTGAGCACAGCCCTGCTCTGGTGTCAGATGGCTCCATGGGGAGGAAGTTGACTTCAGAAAGGCGATGCATCATGCCTCTATTTTTAGCGCTTTCGGGATCCCTCTGTTCCTTTGCCCGTGTCTCGTTGGGGACAGTCTACCTTCTGCTGTACCAGCAAAAGGCTGAGTGCTCTCTGACTCCCTTTCCCATGACCACTGCCCCCCTCCCCCCACTTTCACTTATCCAGGGTGTCTCTAATGTCTCTGCCCCTGCCCTGAAATCTTGTGATCCCTGTGCCAGTGTCTGAAGTCCTTCCAAGCTCGTTATCACATGCTAATTGCCAGTGATGTCCAAACCGCCGTGCGTGTGATGGGTCCGTCTGTGCCTCCAGACACTACCCCCCCACCCCCTCCTCTTGCTTTCATGTACACCCCTATCCCCATGTACATCATACCCCTGGGTGGAAAGCCCCGCCCCCTTAGACACTCCCAATCCCACCTGGATGAACCGCATTGTTTCACCCCACCTTCCCAGTGCACAGTCCACCGATTAACGTCACAGACGAGAAGGGCGGAGGCGCTGGGGATGGGTGCATACTCGTCCTCTGCCCGCTTGTCCTGCCTGCTGCCTCCCTAACCTCCTGCCCAGTTTTGACGAGCAGGAGGTTAGAGAGGCAGCAGGTGGTAATGTGCCAAGCTAACCAGCCCTCGCCGTGTTGGGAAGGGCAGGTCTGCAAGAAAACACAGCCAGAGTAGTGATCTCTGTTTCTTTCTGTCCCTTTCTCTGTATTTCTCTCTTTCTGTCTCACTCCTTCACTCTCTTTCTATCTGTCTCTCCCCATCTGTCTCTTTTTCTCTCTTTTCCCTTCTTTCTCCCTCTATCTCTATTTTCCCCTCTCTCTCACCCTAGCTCCCTGTCTTTCTCTCTCTTTAGATCTCTCTCCCTCTCTTTCTCTCCCTTACTCTCTCTTTAGAACAATTCAGTTCAGTTAAATGGTGCTTTATTGGCAGGACAGTGGTAGTGTTGCAAATTCAATAATAATTGAAGTTCCAAATGAAGATTCGGGAGGAGAATTTCCAGATGACTATAGCAATCATATTTACCACTTACTTTCCACATCAGCTGTTCACAGCGCCTCCCCTCCACCCCATCTCCCCCTTTCTTTTCCCTGTTTATGATGTCCACGTGGGGAGATAAACAGCCTCAGCCCACAGAGGTGTGATCCTGTCTTCGGACTTCAAGCCAAATATAAGTACCACTCTATCCACATCATGACTCTTGGTTTAGTACTCATGGATTGGCTGGTCTGCAGGTGGCCCGGCAAACACCTGGGGTGATGGAGTTGGGGGGGGGGGGGGGTATGCAGAGACGTCAGCCTGTCACCTCACACGTGCTCACAGATAAGGTGACGTGCCGATGCTAGGCTCCACTTAGTGCCACCACCTCTGAGGTGCAGCAGTTCCGGGCGTGGGGGGGTAGGGGGTTGGGTGCGGTGTGTTCAGCACCCATAGCTGGACTGACGACACCCCCCCACATGTCCCCACCCATCCAACCATCACAAAGAAGGGGTCAGCTCAGATGGAATCCTTGGTGGGCTGAGCAGAGTCCTTGTCTGTCTGGTCAGGGGGACGGGGCTAGGAAGTGGAGGGGTGGGGTTGTGAGCAGTGCTGAGTGCTCTCTCACCATCTCATGAAGCAGCCCTGCAGTTTTGACAGGCGTCAGGGTGCACCCCTCTTCCTGCCCCCACGCCTCACGCTCCCTGGCACTGATGGCCACAGATGGTGTGAGGTGCACTCTTATCCTGCCAACACCAGCCTCTCTGGATAGTGATAACTGCAACACAGGAGCAAATGCTGAGAGGTGGGGGAGGTTATGGCACAGTCATTAGCCTGCATGTCAAACATGCTGAGACTGTTGGATAATGACCTTTATACTTTCAGTTCAATTCAATTCAGTTCATTTCAATGCAATTCAATTCAAGTCAATTCAATTCATTTCAGTTAAATTCATTTCAGTTAAATTCAATGGGGCTTTCCTGGCAGGACAAAAAAAGCAGTGTTGCCACATTAACAGAGTAAACAATACTAATCTAAGTTCAACTAAACAGAGTCAAAGAAAACACATATACAAACTGATATGTATGTGTGTGTGTGGGTGTTCTGTGCACTGTTTTCAGACCTGTGTGTGCCAGTGATCTGTGTAATGCCTTCAGGTGTGTGTGTGTGCGCGCATGCACTACTGTCTCATCCTCATGCGTGTGTGCTCCCATTCCATCAGTGCTGTGTTGATGCTGCCCCCTCCTGGCTCTCTGTGGACATGCAGCTCCCTCTGCCCTTGCAATGGTAATTTTCAGCCTAATTAGCCCACATAAAGGCCACGAACAGCCCTGACACCTTCACACACAGTACCCTGCAATGTAAACTGACAGACACACTGAACACACTGAGGCCATATAGTAATAACAAGGGCCATTGCTCACTCCCCTCCAATGGGCAGGAGGGAACAGGGTCACATGGCTGGGAATCCTGAGTGAAACCATTCACTCCATGGTCACATCCTGAGTCTCTCTGCCAGGAATCAACAGCAACAGGATGTTACTGCAAAGACATCATAAGCTAGTAAAGCCTCAATCATTCACCTGCAGCATCATTCATCTGCAGCCTTTAGAACAGAGACTGCTTCCATTCAGCCGTGTGCCATATTACATTACATTGTTTATCAGGCACTCTCAGAGTCACTCAAATAGCTTACCATTTTTCAAATGATTCCCATTTATAGAGCTGCTCATTTACTGAGGTCCCTCAGTTTGAGTACAACAGCAGTGTCTCACCTGGGATTCAAACCCGCAACATTCCAGTTACAGACCCACCTCATTACTGCTTAAAGGCAGTCCTTCAAGCCACAGCATGCTAAGTCAAACAGGAAGACATTTAGTCATTTAGCGGATGCTCTTACCCAGAGTGACTTAGGAAAGTGCATACAAATAGGTTAGGCTAAGAGCAGAGATGATGCCAAATCGCCAGTGTCGCAACCAATGATAGGAGTAGGTAGTAGGTAGGCCTACAAAAGGGAATTTGAGGATATAATCCTTTTAGCAAAATGTATTTGAGGTTATAGTATAAATGATCAGATTATGGGGTCAGCTGAACAAAGATGCAGTTTGAATAGATGAGTTTTAAGTCTGTAGTGGAATATGGACAGTCAGGCTGCCCCCGACCAAAGATTTTCCTAGTCGACTAGTAGTCGTTAGTTCAAGCCATAGTCGACTAGTCGTCGCACGTTTATGATATTAATTTAATTAATTAAATAATAAATATATATATTTTGGGGGCATCAGAATGGTTTGCGTTCCAGGGAATTTGAGTTCCTGAGAAAGAATGTTAATGACAATGCTAACGGCAAAAGCGGTCCAGCAAGGAACATTTTGTTAATTTATTTCAACACAGTATAACATAACACAATTTATGAACTTGTAACACCAACACAATAACTTATAAAACAATTAATTATTTAGCATAATGGAATAACCCTTTCGCGCATATGGTCATACCGATGTGATTAGCCGTTTAGCACGTATGCTAAAACCGGTGCGATTAGAACACTAGATTGGAAAATTTCTAGCTAATTTTAGCTTTGAGGAAACAGAGTTTAACGTTAAAAATATAGCAAATGCTAACTGAAAACTACGAGAAGCTTAATAACGCTAATGAAAACATAACGAACCATGTAACGTTCACACTGTCAGTCCAAATCCGATGTATGTGCATATCCGATCGGAATCCGATCATATGTAGCAAGTCCATTTCAGACCACATTAGTAGGCCTATATGGTTTGAAATCTGATTCAAATCGCATTTTTGCAAATCCGTTTAGGTCTGACTGCTCTGATCGGATTTCAGGTGATTTTTTTTTTTTTTACGTCTGTGACTTTTGATGCCACGTAAAGTTCACGTGTAGCCTACATCACACGTATAGGAAACATGTTAGTTTGGTGGACCACACTCCTCGCTGGACAGTGATACCGGCGGTGACGGCTGCACGAAATAAAGCGGAGCGGGCAAGCCTCCTCTGTCTCTGACTCTGTCTCATTATTTTTATAAAACATGCGTCGTGGCTCCACATTGCCATGTTGTAAATAAGCAAGCCCATTTCATTACCCCCCATTTTGGTTTGTTTATTCCGGGCCCAATGTCATTACTATGGCAACCAATGTACGTGGATAAGACCGAAAATGAGGATTGCCACCCGGACACAGAGATCGGACCTAATCACTTGCAGGCAATCAGGAAGATCGGATTCTGATCGGATATACAAAAATCGGATTTGGACTGACATAGTAGGTCTAATAACTTTTTAACGAATGGAGCTTGAGGTTTTTTTTTCTGCAACTAACCGACTAATGAAAACTTGACTTGGCATGAATACACCAGGATTCTCGGCAGCCTGGGATGTGAGCACCATGTTGTCATGCTGTACCCGTAACTTTCACTCTGACTCACAGTCCCTGCATAGCCTTGTAATCCTGGACATTAATGGCTTTCTGGGAAATCATGTGACTTTCCCTCTAGCCCAGCATTTGTTATTCCCCTGACATGTGGGTTTACTGCAATTCTTTCCGTCTTGATCTCAACCTGAAGCTTCATCGCACATGAATTATGGTCCTCTCTGAAGTTCATTTCCACCCTGAAAGGATAATACTGTATTGTTCCTTTTGTGAGTTTATTTGCTTTGCATTTATTGTAGTTTTGTTTTGTAACCATTATTATAGTTAACATATATTATATTGTTAGCTATATATTATTTATTGTAGTTAATTTAGTTTTTAATTTAGGTTTTGTAGTTAATTTATTGTAAGGTTAAGACATGAGCTATATGGTAAGTGGTCCCGAATGCGGAATCCTGTTGCTGCAAATACTATACTATTATTACTACAAATACTACCACCTGTAGCAGAGTGAGCGGGGGGGCAGAGGGTGCGGCTGCCCTGGGCCCACGGTTCTTCCAGTTACAGAGGCGCCCACCTTGGGCCCAATCTGCCTGACTGAACATGCATTTTTCTTGTTTAGTTGAATATTTTGAATAAAGTTTGTTTGTGTGTCTTAATTGAGGCAGAAAAATAAAAAGTCAGACTGAGGCTGTAATGGTTTCGACCGACCCCTAGCTAAGTTTCATGCCGTGATATTTATTTTGAATGAGCAGAGACACAACAGAGTTACAGAAAACTTTATTCGCTGTCCAGTATCCTTGTGTAAGTGTGCAAGCAGAAAAATTACGCCCTCTGTTCGAGTCCCAAAGTAGGAACTAGGCGATCGCCAGCTGTCTTATTTCCCATCGCTGTCACTGCTGATGGAGCCGCGATATTTAAAAATGGTCTCACGCAATGATGTGTTCTGAAATAGCACACCTCATTGTAATCCGCATTTCTCTCCATTCCGCCCTTCCGTCTCTGTAAATTTCCCCTTGGATCTGTTTTGCATCTCCATACAGCCTATAATAGGCTATATAAGGGCCCAGTACAGGTCCTTGCCCCCTCTGCAATGAGCCATCGGCTCCACGCCTGTCTACCACTACTGCTTATGCTACAAATACTACTACTAAGATTACTGCAAATACTACTACAGCTACTATTCCTGCATTCCTGGGATATCACTGTCTGTAGAGGAGATGCATGCATACTGGTGTGGGATATCACTGTCTGTAGAGGAGATGCAGGATTCTGATTCAGGGCCAGGCTGCTGCGGATTGAGCTCTTGCCACAGAGGCAAGCTTTGATCCTCCTCCGCTCCCTGGTAACACTGCTGTGTGTGGAGGGTGCCCTGGACGCCCTCCTCGTTGGGGGCACAGAAGGATGTTGCTGCTGGGGTTTGAATTCCCAGCATCCTTTCTGCCTCTATAGATGGTGGCTCCATGTGGCTGATATGTACCCTCTCTTCCACAGCCTGCTGCCTTGCCCTTATCAATCCACTCACCTCCCCATGCTCATCTAACGCTCTCCTCCCATTCCACTATCCTCTACCCCAAACTAGAGCACCGCTGGCCCATCCCCTCTGCACCCTCTCTTTCCCCTGACAGCTTGTCCCGCAAGGAGTCATTAGTTCATTCCGTCCTCATTTGAGGTCTTCCCTCTTCTTCTGCTCGGTCTCTCTTATGCCAGCGCTGGGCCATCAGAATGTAATTAGGTTTATGAGCAGACTCAAATGGGTCATCAGTGCAAAAGGGTCTCCTTTACAATCAGATGGTTTCACTGTTGAGGACTGAGAAGAAGAATGACAAAATGGGCAATAACTCAAGCATATCTGCTTGACACTGTGATATACACAGTAATTCAACTAAAATACTGAATAGTGAATATTGACTGTAGACCAGTTCACCCCCATCCCACAATGTGTGACTGAAAACACCTCTTGAATGATCAGAAACAGCAGCTTCATACCAGGAACAGCTGCCTTCCTCATTTCTCAAACCAAGGTTAACCGATGGTTACTTTGTTATGGCTCCAATTTCAAGGTGTGCATACTGGAAACAGATGGCCAGCCTTTTTTGGGGTAGAGTCCATGGGCTGGCAGAATGCAATAGACCTGAAAGTGACATGGCAGAGATCAAACCAGGCCAGACAGTTGTGTTCCACTTCAAAACCTTGACTCTCACCTTTTCTGCTGCAACTTCGCTCTGCTACATCTGGATGCCTCGCTCCTCCCACCAACAGAACGAAAGGCCCACGCTCCTCGCAACGTCGTTTTTCCATCATCACCCCCCAGTGGTGGAATAAATTCCCAACCCCCCTGAGAACATCTCCTTCACTCCAACCCTTCAGACATGGGCTGAGGACACACCTCTTCAGACTCTACCTGGACTGACACCCTTGCCATTCTTGGCTGTACTTGTAGCACTATCTCTGATCTTGTATTTGTAGCATGTTTTTGCCTAGGTAGTATAGCGGCACTGGTATTGTCCCAGTGACTGTATTTGATATACATAACCTTAGATCAGATTAGTTCTGTCTCGCTTCACCGACCTTGTGCTCAGCTTCAGCACTATCTGCATTGTATGACCTGTACACATCTTGCCCTTGTGCCTGCTTGCCTACTATATGCACTTTTGTACGTCGCTTTGGATAAGCGTCTGCTAAATGAATAAATGTAAATGTAAATGTTTTGCAAGGGCAGTGTGAAATTCACTACATATATTGTAACTATAATATAATGCAATTGTGACTATAATGTAATGCAACTGTTTTTTAAACCCAGTGAAAACTGGCCCTCACACAAGCCCTGCTTTTGAGACAGACTGCAGCACTGATTGCAGTTGAACTGTGGGCCAGATTAGTTTTATTTCCATCCGTCAAGGACAAAATATGTGACGCTGCTGCAGCGGGGGTGAGGAAATTGAAGCTTTGAGCAAACGGAATTACATCAGTGCAGAAAGAAAGAGAGATGGGTGGGCAGAGAGAGTTAGACAGACACAGGCAGACTTTGATTTGTTTACTCTCCAATCTTTTGAGCGGCGATGTGGCTTAGTGGTAAGAAGCAAGACTCACATCTTGAAGGCCACTGGTTCAATCCCTAGGACCTTTGAGCAAGGTAATTAAGTGTAAAATAAGTAGAATTGTAAGCTGTGTATGTCTCTCTGGATAAAAGTGTGTGTTAAGCATGTGTAATGTTATTTTTTGTAGCCTGTCTGTTCACATCACACACAGAGATATACCTTCAGCATACAGAGGGATATAACCCCACCACACACACAGGGATATAACCTCAGCACACACACGGGTACATAACCCCAGAACACACACACAGGTATATGATTGTTGTTTTAGTCTCATCTTGCTCAGGGCCATGTGTGGTAACATTTGAAACTATGACTGCTGGCTCTCTGTAATCCAGTCACACCCCCAAAATGAATCCACTGTACCTGGCTCGGGCGTGGCTGTGACATGGCTGCGGCATGAGTGATGCGTGCTGCACCACTGCTGGGCGTGTCCCTGCCCCCTGGCATTCTCCTACTTTCAGGTCTCTCCTGGTAGCATTCCAGAGGAACTGCTTTCCTGTTCATCAAGCCCAAAGCTTCCACTGAATGAGTGTGTCAGCCCCAGAGGAGGCCCATCTCTCAGGGCACTCTGGGATAGAATCTAATACAAGTGTGTGTGCATCTGTGAGGCTATGTGTATATCTGCGTGATTGTGTGTGTGTGTGTGTCTGTGTGCATCTATGCAACATTGCCCAGCCTGTGTCTGTATGTCTTTGTTTTCTGCTGTTTCAAGAAAAATGATTAATGCAGAAACTCGTAGGGATCTTCAGGCAGATTAAGCCCTACTGTTCCTACTCATAACCTGCAAAAAGCCAACATTCAATTCCTTGTCCTCCTCATGGGCTGTGGAATGTAACTGTTTTGATGAACTGTTGTGAAGAACCAATTCCTTCTTTTTGGTTATGCTGGAGTTATTTTTTTCAATTATTTCCAGGGGTCTTTCAACAACCTTTTCATAGGGTTAATGAGTAATTTTTCCCAACTGGTCTGGGTTTTCTGGTTTTTGATTCCCTCTGGAAAATGCACTCTGCTATATGTACAGTGCTTTGTGACAATCTTGATTCTAAAAATTCACTACAACAAATAACATTTCATTGATTTACTACACTGAACTTAACTTTAAAACAGCTACTAGGCAAACATCATGAAAAGAAAAGTCAATTAGGGCACCTCTCATTTCTTTGGGTTAAATGTGCTTTTCCTTGGGCTGTTTTCACAAAGTGTAATTTGTTAAGCGGTCAGTGACAGTTCATTAACTCATTAAGGAAAATCTGACTCTTGGTCTGATAGATTACTGATCTGTGAGCCTCCTCTCTCTGTGCACAGAAGGGCAGTGGTATCTGCAGGTGCATGGAACTTTCTCTGCTGTTGTCCTCCGATGGTGGAATGACTTCATCCATTCTGTCCAATGCCTCACTATTTTTAAGAAACATCTGAAGATATAGCTCTTCAGCACTCAGCTGATCACCTGAATCACTACCACCTAAAACAATTTCTTATGTCCTAAACTCTGTTTTCCTTAAAAAAGTAAGGGTTTAATGCACTTGTCTTTCTACCAGCTAGCTTGCACCTTGCCTGGCCAACTATTGAAACTATTGAAAAGGCATGCAGCTCTTCTAATATTGTGACTCTGTGCATGGCTTTCACTTGTGTTGTACTCTGCCTCACATGTAAATCGCTTTGGATAAAAGCATCTGCCAAATGAATAAATGTAATGAAAAATGTAATGGAACACTGGTTATGAGACCTGAATCAGTCTCACACAGAGACCATACTGTACCATGGGACAGCAGGGAACTGGTCATAGCTGACCTGTGATTCAGGAGCTGAAAGAGGATAAATGTCTCTTGTGCTGACCCTGAATCAGTTGCAGAACATTTCAAAAAATGACCAGTGAATGAGGGTGAAGGCAGTGGCATCATAAATTGAGAAATACTGCACCCTAGAGGTCATATACTGAAATTACAATGGCCATCATTTCCTTACTAACTCCTTGAGCTGGACCCTCGAGGACTACGTTATGCATTTTCTGCTGTATAACTTTTAAGATTTAAGATTTACAAGACTCATTATGTTTTACGCACCGTATATCGCTGTGTCTTACTACCTACATGTTTCACCATTCTTAAGTACTGTTAAGAATTTCCTAGGAAACTCTTTCCTACTCAATTTTTCCACCCAGTGCCAGCCAGAAGCAGATGGGCTCCCCCTCTGACCCGGGTTCTGCTCAAGGTTTCTTCCTATTAGTCAGGGAGTTTTTCCTTGCCACTGTCGCCTTTGGCTTGCTCTGAGGGGGTATCAGGCCTGGAATACTGATGTAAAGCTGCTTTGTGACAACTCATGTTGTAAAAAGCGCTATATGCTGTAAATAAACAGAATTGAATTGAATTAACTCTACACATTCCCATTTAACTGTGGGGTATCTCATTTTGTGCATTTACATGTTTTGAATTACTATAAGCTGTACCACGAGAAAAAGCAAATGTACAGATGCAGAACATTAACAATGAAAATGTTGACATGTATTACGTCTAACATTCAGTATTTGAATCATTAGCTCATGTTGGTGTTTTGGCTACTATCCAGTAGTGGCGACTGCCCTTGGACTATATTCTTGCAAACAGACTTATAAATCAAATATGTTTGTGATTTCATGTTTGGTTGTAGTTAAAAATGTGGCTGTCCACTTTAAAGAGCAGTATTTGTCCTGACTACAGGAAGATAACATGAGTACCGCACCAGATCTCTGGGTGCTGAAGTAGAGATCTGGTAGGAATACATCAAACGTAGCATTTTCTACACATTTACCACAGTTTTCTTTAAGCTCAGTTCAAGGGAAAAGGTCAGCGAAACAGAGAAGAGACATGGTGGCTTCACCGTTGTTTAGCCTGTAGGCTTTTTTCCCAATGGGAAATGGTGCTGAAGGTGTCACAGTAAAAATGGACATCCCACAACTGGACACTAGAAGACACTGTTGCTCCTTCACAACATTCTCTCTACCTACGTATCCTTCCTGGCTACAAGAGGCATAATAATCAAGCTTTATGTTAACAAATTAAAACAATTGAAATTGCAATATTTTAGAACTCATTGACAACTTTCATAATAAGTTAAACTGGTAAGTCATTGGTGGAATCCTTTTCCATTCCGTTTTGAGAAGCATGCATTTGTAAAGGGGTTGACTGTGTTTAAATGTAGCCTACATACAATGGTATTATTTGAGCATGTATCGCGGAGATTCATCCCAATTCTCACGACTAAAAGATTGTGCTGTAAATATCTCCATTTTGCCTGATGATTAAAAATCTTTTTAATTATGTTCACATTTGGTCCCGAAAAGTAAATGTCAGTATTGAAGTGTTTGTGGGACTTGCTGACTGTCACGATTTTGAAGGCAAAGTACAGGGTGTTGGTTCTAAATAGGATGCTCTCAGAGGCGGTGAAGTCACAGGCAGTTCAAAGCAGAGTGGAGAACATTTTGCGCTCAAATGTCTTGAATAGATTATTTTTGCTTGGGATAGTTTGGGAAGGAAAAAGAGAGAGAGAAAGAGGGAGAAAGAGAAAGAGGGGAAAGAGGAAATGAGAGTAAGGAACTAACCACCATACAGCCCCCCAGACTGTGGAAGAGACAGAACTGCATTGAATGTAATCAATATTCAAATTTAAGAACAAAATTTCTCCCCCAAATTTTGCAGATATGGGAAGAGTTCAGAAGTGCAGATATGGGAAGAGTTCAGAGTGTGTCTCTCATTTCAGAGAGACACACTCCCACACCTTGAGGGAGAAAAGCCTGAGTGAGCAGTTTTTGCTGCCAAATATGTCGCATCCTGCCCCTGCCTCATGGATAACTGCAGGAACTCAGAACTACTACTTAATTATTTGTTTAGTTTTTTTTTTTTTATTTTACCATCTGTGTTATTTGTGTTGTAATACCTTCAACAAGTCAAGTCGAGATGGCAGCTCAATGCATCCTTTCCTGCCATGAGAGGTAGATAAAGAGCAGAACTACCAATTCATCACCTCAGTGTGTTTTGGGGTGGGGAATATGCATGCTTTTTTCTTGCTCGTTGTTCCTCACATACAGTTTCTACTGTACGCATCTCTTTCAATACAAGACCATGTATCATGTAAATCGTGATGTTTTCGCATCTTATGCTTCTGTTCTTATTCACCTTTGAGAAGGTGTAAGAAAAAAGTAGAGGGTGGGAGAGAGAAAAGGAGATAGAGAGAGAGAGTGAGAGCCATTCTCACCATGCACAATGCAATTGTGAGACTTGTACGAGCCTCTCTCTCGTATCTATTGTCGCTGACAGAGCAGCTGCCACAGTAAGGAGCTCTCTGCTAAATGTAATTTCAGCACTGAACCCCTTTTGCCTGGGAAAGGAGGCTTGAGATCTACATGATGTGAGTCTTCAAGTTCTAAACCTGCTTTCAACCAAAAAACGGATGAAGTGTGGTGTAGTTGTAAAGAGGAGGGCTTATAACCTAAAGGCTGCTGGTTTGATTCCCCACTAGGACGCTGCTCTTGTACCCTTGGGCAAGTTACTTAACCCACAATTATCTCAGTAAATATCTAGCTGGATAAATGGATAAAATTGTAAGCAAATTTATACAGGTCGCTCTGGATAAGAGCTTCTATTAAATGACAATAATGTAATGTAATTTTCACCTGAATCAGTGCACTGATATTTGTCACCACTCCAAGAATGTCCAAGAATTGAAGCCCTATGGGATTTTAATTAAGTCAAGCAAACCGTTGGCTGTGTAAATGAACAGCTGAAGCATGTAAGGATGAAAGCAGTACAGTCAAACAATGGAAAAACAGATGTGGACTGGATGGAATAAACCAACAGGGCTCTTGTTTACAACTGGAGATTCAAGGCACCATCTCTGTGGCTTTCTGTGGCACTAAACACCCTCTCCAGAAACCAGAAACTATGTTTTTTGGCTTTAGACATGGGGATGGAGCAGCCTGGGAAATCAAACCTCACAGAACTGCAGCCAAAAGCGTTCATCTGGAGCATTTTATTGATCCTGGATCTGTCAGGTATCAATGAAAGAGGGAACAGGAGGACAGCGTGCACTTTTCAACTCCCAGTGTACACGTGCATACAGGCCACTTAAGAATGTATTAAACTAGCAGTAAAATGCATTTACAAGGGCCCTGCGGAGCCAGATGTATCTGCCCAATCTCACCAAGACGGCTGGTAAGGGCGGCAAGAAGTGCAGAAAGTCCAGGAAGGAGAGCTACGCTATCTAAGTGTACAAGGTATTGTATTGTAACCCCAACCCCAACCCCAACTCTAACCCTAACCCTATCCCTATCCCTAACCCTAACCCTAGCCCAAACCCTAATTTTGATTTTAGCCATAGCCCAAGCCCTAGCCCTAACCCTAACCCTAACCCTAACCCTGACCCTAATTTTGATTCTAGCCCTATCCCTAACCCTAACCCTAATTTTGATTGTAGCCCTAGCCCTAATTTTGATTGTAGCCCTAGCCCTAGCCTTAGCCCTAACCCTAACCCTAACCCTAATTTTGATTCTAGCCCTAGCCCTAACCCTAACCCTAACTTTGATTCTAGCCCTAGCCCTAGCCCTAACCCTAACCCTAATTTTGATTCTAGCCCTAGCCCTAGTCCTAGCCCTAACCCTAATTTTGATGCCCTAGCCCTAGCCCTAGCCCTAGCCCTAATTTTGATTCTAGCCCTAGCCCTAGTCGTAGCCCTAACCCTAATTTTGATGTCCTAGCCCTAGCCTTAGCCCTAGCCCTAACCCTAACCCTTTTTTCCTCTGATGAAGCTGAGAAGCGAAACGTTAGGAAGGATTGTGTTCTTAAGCCTTGAAAAGCAAATAATTTGGACAAAGCTGTGTATGTTTTTAAGAGTTTTTAATTTTTTTAAAAACAAATAAATTACAATTTTAATCTGATTAGTCACTTGAGGTTCCCCCACCGCCTGCAAAGAGAAGAAAAATTAGAAACAAATAAACAACTGGACAAGGCCTGAAGGCCAAGGCCTACCGGACTCTCCAGGCAACAGTGGATTCCGTACCAGGACCAAAGAACTTGCAAGGGAGCATTGCTCACCCTCTGCTAACCATCTTTTGTGGTTTTTCCCTAAACTTTATGCCACGGACGGAAGCAACTTAAAGCCACCGCTGGACCATGCGCCAAGGCAATCTTCTCTCCACATCCTCCAGCTGAACGGAGAAAGGGCGGGTGAGATCTCCTATACGGGAAATTTGTTCTCTCTCCACTGGGGTGTTGGGTTCCTATAACTAATTAGATTAAAGCTGAATATGTTTTTACAGAATAGATACATGGCTTTGGCCAAAGCTCAAGGTGGAAACACTAGTGAGGCTGTATATGCTACTCTCCCTCTCCCCCCCTCTCCCTCTGTGGTTTCTGCTCCCTTAGCACGGGCCCAGGTTAACAAACAACAGACCAAAGAATACTTCAAGTTGATGCAAGCAATTCATCATGTACAAATAATGATTGTGAGGCAATGGAATCTAAATCATTCCCTAAAGGAATGATGAAGCAGGTTAACAAACTAACTGAGTTTATAAAGCCGCCTTCTCCCTCCGATCAGACAAAATGTAAAGTGAAGGAGAACACCCTAAATTGGATGGAGAATAATATGAGAATACTACAGGTACATTATGATGGTGTAATAGCTACAATTACTCAGTCTCTGGGACCTTTTGATGAAGAGGACTTCAATATGGCTATAGTGTGGGCCAAGGCCCGCTACAAACACAAATTTAATAAGAGAATCGCTGAACAAGTGATGAAATTGCTTGCACCTCAGGTCAAGGGGACACATTCTGAGGATGATTCCTCCTCATTTATCCCAGTTACGCAGACTCAGATGAGGCCTTATCAGACTACTGAAACTGTGCCCCCACCCTTTAATGCTCCCACTTATGCCCAGTTAGTTGCAGGCCTACATGGTACCATGGCCGGGCCTACCTCCCCGGAACATGCTGTGGTAACACATACAGTACAGAGGAATGACATGAAAGACCCTGTGGAAGGAACACAAATACTTACCGTGGCTGATGGTTCAACTGTGTGTGGGCCACCTGGAGACCAACTGAGAACCCTGAAAGAGAAAACGAACATGTTAGTACAAGCAGAGATACATCATCGTTTGGTCAACAGTAATTTGAAAGCACTTACCTGCAATTTGGATCCTTTTACAAATAGAGCAGGGCCCCAGCGGGCCTTGAGTATTCAATCCCCCAGCTCTGGCCCCACTCAGCTGAATGTATCAGTACACTCACCTGTTGCTCCAGATGGGAACCGGGAGGGCCGGGAAATAGGGGAGGGGGAGGTGAACCTGGGGAGAAATTTGAACAACGAAATGGTTTTGTCTGAGAATGTTCCTGGGAAATCTACTGTTTGTGGTAGGCCAAGCAATGTCAGTGTACATACAAATGATATCATTCTGGTTTTATCACCAACAGGAAGGTCTAGTTCGACCAGACCCCAATCTCCGATACAGCATTTAAGCGTGGTGGGGGGGGGGACCTCTCCCGGATTCTGTGACCCTAGGGGACATGCAGGACATGATGAAAGGGGTAAATAAAGGGCAAAATCCCATAAATCAACCCCGCTCTGAGTCCTCCCCTCAAACCCAGAAGGGGCCAGTTCCGGAGAGGGCCCCCATATTCTTTCCGAAAGCCCATCCACGCTCAGAACGTAAAGTCCATGAGTGGCGGTTTGTAGCTGAGAAACCGATCATTTTTATTGGGGACTCCAATCTAAAGAGAATCCCTTCCTTTAATAATGAACAAATACAAATTGATAGCTACCCGGGGGGCACTTTTTATCATATAAATGGGGTGCTGAGAAACTGTCTGGTCTCTTTGTCTTCACAGAAAGTAATTCTTTCTCTAGGCATCAATAATAAAGGTCAGGACCCTAGGAAGACAGCGATTAAACAATTACAGCAATTGCTCAATACGGCACAGAGAATTTTCCCAAACGCGACTTTGTTTGTACCTGTAATCATGTTTTCTCCGAATCTGACAGTAGTCCAACCTGAAAGTAATTAATAAATACATTGCTACGTACTGTACAACGCTGTTGGAGATACATAACAGCTCTTTTTTTACTACAGGCGACAATATCCACTGGACCCCGACTACGGTGAATAGAATATTCCAACACTGGTGTAGACAGTTAAACTATTAGGGGGGGAGAAACACTCTCTCCCCTCTTGTCAGAACATAGCAATGTGCTTAACCTGTCACTTACCTTTCAGCTTTCGGAGGCACAGGTGGAAGTGTTGGAGAGAGGCCTAACATTTATTCCTCTCCCCAACCGGGATGACCAGCGGGACCTCTACAGGGACGTCCATGCCTATCATAGACGGATAAAACTAATTGATTATTTTGGTCAGGATAACCAGTCAGATAATCTCTCCGTGGCACAGAGGGCGGCCCTTAAGGAGCTCTCTAAGAACAGAGAGATTATCATTAAACCTGCTGATAAAGGGTCAAAAATAGTCATTATGGACAAACAGCAATACCTTTTGGAAGCTAACCGACAGCTCTCCAACACAAAGCATTATATGCCCATACCTGCATCCTTGCAGCTGCAAACACAAAAAGAAATTCAGGTTATTATACGGGATTTATATCACAAGAAGTACATCAATCTCAAACAGCGAGACTTCTTACTAGGTTCAGATACACCTAGGAATAGAATATTTTATTTATTACCTAAAATCCACAAGGATCCGGAGACATGGACTGTCCCTTGCGAGGTCCCGCCTGGACGCCCCATCGTGTGTGACTGTGGGAGTGAGTCGTACAATATTGCACAGTATATTGATTATTACCTGAACCCTCTGTTGCATGGTCATCCGAGTTATATTAAAGATACGTACGAAGTTAAAGATATCATTGTAACTCCGATACATATTTATTTACAATTGATGTGGACAGCCTATATACAAATAATGATACGGAGGCTGGACTACAGGCGGTGAGCAACATACTTTTAGGAAATGCAGATCCTTCGCGGCCGGATGAACAACTGCTTCAACTTTTGCACATCAGCCCGACAAAGAACGATTTCATCTTCAATGGGGAACATCACTTACAGATATCGGGAACGGCCATGGGCAAGAAGTTCGCACCGGCCTACGCAGACATTTATATGGCCGAATGGGAAGTGGGTGCGTTGGCTAAGTGCCCACTCTTGCCCAGGGCCTATTACCGATACTGTTAGCGCCGGTGATCGGGACACAAACGCGGACCGCAGGATTCCGGTTCCGGGCGATTATTTGAAAGGGACATGCAGGGTTCGAAAGACAGAGAAGCAGTCCGGGGGCAAATCCAAAGTCGGGAGTCAGGGAGAACAGGGTCAGGAATCAGGCAGGTGAGTGGTAGCGATCAGATCCAAACAGCAGGCAGGAATCGTGGTCAGGAAACAGACAGGATCGGCAATGTAGCAGTAAATCACAAAAAACAAAGCGCGGGGACGAGACAGGTGAAACACACTGAAACGAACTAGCAACAACACAGAGACACACAGGGAAGATATAGGGCTGGGTAACGAGGAGATGGGAAGCAGGTGAGCAGGCAGGCAGGTGCAGGCAATGAGGGAATCAGGTGGGCGGGGACCAGGTGGGGAGCAGGGCGGGGCAGGAACACAAGGAAAACAAAAGCACAAGGACAGGGAAAACAAAAACACCGCGGCTTAAGGGGGCGGAGCCCTGACAGATACCTGGATGATATCTTTGGTGTTTGGCCTTACAGTGTACGGGAATTTGAAGAATTTTTTCAGATATTGAATACACATCCCTCAATAAAACTAAAATATGAATTACATTCGAAGTCTGTGAATTTTCTGGACACTACAGTTTTTTTTGGTTTGGCACAACCGGCTAACTCTCGCTTAGCCATGAAGGTATATTTCAAAACTACAGACATGCTCTGCTACACAAACAGAGCTACCATCCCAAACACACATTTAAAGGCATAGTTAAATCTCAAATACTTAGATTTCACAGAATATGTACCTTCAGTGAGGATTTTGAAATCGCGCTACGACGCAGAAGCGCTACGACGCAGGGGATATTCTAAGAGGCTGCTAAGGTGTGCTAAAGCTGAAGCTGTATCAGGCCGAGCACTTGGACTGTGTAAAGAGGATACAAACATCATTCCTTTTATTACTACCTTCTCGGAGTCCAATAAAGCATTGATTGGGAAAATTAGGAACAACTTCGCCAATGTGCAGAGTCATTTACCATCGCTCCGGACACACAGGATAATTGCAGCCTATAGATGGAATAAAAATCTGAAGGATCTTTTAGTACGCTCAGGGTTACCAGCGAAGATGGAAGACTCACAGGTACAACTCCGCAGGTTTTTTCAATTCAGGTCTTTTTTGGTGAACAAATGGGGAGGAGGCACCGGTGTGGAAAAAGGTATTGATAACAGACAGGAATGTGGTCTATGTAATTGCCTGCAGCACCTGTGGTAAACTTTATATAGGGGAGACACAGCATACAATACTGGTGCGATTAAAACAACATCTTTACAATAGATGTTATAATAATTCGCAAATTCCATTTACAAACAGAGTTGACTTACCATTTCCAAGTTCATCCAGTTTCAGACTTGAGGGTGTCGGGCCTGGACACCAATCCGGGGTGGTCTAATGGGGAGAGAAAAACAATAGAGAGAAGGTGGATAACAAAATTGAAAACAGTTGCACCTTGGGGACTTAATGAAAGGGGTGGATAGAGTGGGAGGGTAGTCTCCCCCTGGTGGGGTGAGGTGGGGGAGGGAATGAGCACTTTTTGGATATGGGGGGGCCAGGATGGGGAAAATAATGAATTGGTTTTGTGGTGACTTACGTCACATGTAAGATGAATAAAGAGTGTCGCTTTTAACCATCCTTATATTCACGTATGTGTCTTTATGGAGATATATATAGATATATATGTATATATATATGTGTGTGTGGGAATGTGTGTATAAATGACCACATAATATATAAAAAAATGCATGTTTTTAAGTACTTATCTATAACAGCAGCACTTCTATCCTGGAGCCCCCATATATGAATTATTTAATATGAGAATTCCTCCCCTCCTTGCTCCCTCCTCTGGCGAGTAACTGATCCCCCGCCCTGGCCGGAACTTCATTCTTACGTGGGGCCGTGACTCACACCCTGACTCTAACCCTTACTCTAACCTGGGCCCTAACCCCAACCTTAACATCGATGGGGGCCCGAACCCCGATGGTAATCTAGGCCCTACCTGATTATGACCCCAAACCCTAATCTGGGCCCTAACTCCAACCAGGACATGACTCTAGCCTCAACCCTAGCCATGCCCTGACCCCAACCCCAACCCTGACCCTAACCCCAAGCCTAATTGGGGCCCTAACCCTAACCCTAACTGTAGTTTGGGGGCCCCAATTCCAACCCTAACCCTAACCCCAACCCTAATGGGGGCCCTGACCTTAACCCTAACCTTGGTTTTGGGCCCCCAACCCCAACCCTGACCCTAACCCCAACCCTAATTAGGGCTCTGATGCTAACCCTAATTCTAGCTTGGGCCCAAACCCTAACCCTAATTGGGGCTGGAAGCCCAACCCGTGCTGGGACAATAACCCTAGCCCTAAGGCTAAGGGCAATTCCTTTTTTTGGGGGTAAAATGCAATAGGCCAGAGCGCTAAAGAGCTTTGTGCTCTTTTTCAAAACTATAATTAACTAAAATCCTAACCCTAATTTTGATTGTAGCCCTAGCCCTAGCCCTAACCCTAACCATAACCCTAATTTTGATTCTAGACCCAGCCCTAACCCTAACCCTAACAAAATGTCAAACTTTTAACCTATTGGGGTTTTTGGGGACTTTGGGCCTCCAACTAAAAGGCCACATAAGGCCGATCCAGTGGAGCCACTTGATATTGTAAGTCTTCTTTTTTGGTTTCTTTCTATTTCTTCTTTCTTCCTCTGGGGAAAGCATTTAGTTTATAGTATCAAGTGTGTTGTACCCTGATTACATCTGATAAGGGAAACCTCCTGAATGTAGCACGGTCAAATACTTGGGTGGATGTTTGAAAGATTCTCTAGAACAAAAAGGTAACATAAAGTGACTACTGACACTGACCTTTGCCATGCAGTCAAGTTGGGGGAATCGTTTTGCAGTTTTAGCTAACCTCCCTGAGAATGAAGGGGAAAATACACCACAAGGGTTAATGGTACCAGCTAGGGAGCAGGTAAAAAAAGCTGACCATGTACTAACTAAATGATATTTTAAGTTACTACAGGCGGTACACCATGCTGAGATTGTGGATCAGGTTCTACAAACAGGAATCTATCCTCCAGGTATGCAGAAACAAGCTGGAAAATTAACATCATTTATTAAACCCTCTTCCCCATTGCAGGGAACTTTGGAGAGAGTACAGGGAAATACCCAGATGTGGATGCAAAATAATATGCTGATTTTGAAAGACCACTACGACTTGGTCATTGTTAGCATATTACAAGGCCTAGAGACTTTTGAATCCTTAGCCTTTACTAAGGCCGCCTCTTGGGCAAGAGCTAAATATAAGCACAAACTAACTACTAGCTCTGTTAACATGGTTAAAGAAATGCTCTCTTCTTCCCCCACTACAGCACCTCAGACTGAGAAAGTATCCCCCATAGAGGACTCTACAGGCCCTCCTGCTAAACCCTCTACTGTTGTTGAGGTACAGATACATAATGATGCCCAATTTCTGTCCAATGTACCGGATCTTAATGACAAACCAGGCTCTACTACTGTACAATTAGATGGCAACAGTACAGTCCATAGCCTTCCATCTCCCAGTCTCGCTGCTCAGAATATACCTGCAGAGCACGGGCCCCCTGTTGAAAGGGGCCCAGGTGAGGTTCTACTAGCCCCTGTCACTATCAGGACGGAGAGGAATCACAAGAATGTACCTATGAATTTAACTAGAGAAACCAGAAATAATGTGGTGGTACATATGGCTGATGACATTGCCTCTCTTCCCTCAACAGACACTCCCCAGAATACTCCTCTTCCTGTGTCCACTAATGACAGTCCTACGCTAACTATTGCTCCCAATAAGGGCAGGGGATTGCAAGAAATGATGATGGGTCATACAATCAAAAAGGGATATACCTTTGATGATACCCAATCTGAATCTTCTTCTTCCTCTCCCCTAACACCTACTAGGGCCTTAGCTGTGAAAGCAGAGAATAGCGTGGACACAAGTAATTTCCCAGAACTGCCAATTATGCAAGGGAAATGCCCGAGGAGATACCCTAGGAGTAACAGAAAAATTTATGAATGGGAATTGGATATACAGAAACCAGTTGCGTTCTTGGGGGATTCAAACTTAGGCCGCATCCCACAATGTACATATTCCAACATTCAAATTAATAGTTTTCCAGGGGCTACGTTTTATCACATGTGTGGACCACTTAAGAAATCACCACCTCACCGTGAGACTCAAAAAGTGATCTTTTCTTTGGGGATAAATAACAAACAACAACAGAGAGCCACAGCTGTTAAGCAACTACAGCAACTTTTGAATACAGCACGGGAAGTTTTCCCCAATGCTCAGATTTATGTTCCCATTATTAACTTTTCGGACTACCAGTCCAGGAACAACATAATCTTAGAGCCCTAAATGAATACATCTCCAAGAATTGTACGGCATTGTTAGACCTTCATCCCCTTAGATTTCAGGTTCACCCATATGATCCGATACATTGGACAGGTACCATGGCAGGGAATATATTAAGGTACTGGCTTCAACAGTTAAACTATTAGAGTGGGAGAAGTGCTCTCCCACTCCCCAGTCCTGTAATATCTTGAACCCTTCCTCCTCCTTACAGCTTGGGCCTGCAGAAATCAGCCTCCTGGAGAGGGGACTAACTTTTGTTCCTTCCCCTAGGTCATTTAATAGGGAGGAGCTCATGAGGGATGTCCACGAATATCACCGTAAAATTAAATTATTAGACCGTTTTGGCTACGATAGAACAGTCACTATCACACCCTTTACAGAACCATCTAGGTGGGAACCAGAAAACGGTTCGCTTTCCTCCCCGATAGGTGGATTGCTTCGGAGATATGCTGCTGCCTTGTCCAGATGTTATAGAACCATGCCGATAATTTAACTCCGGCAGAACGTCAAGCAATCCATAGGTTGAAAAACAACCCGGATATAATCATAAAACCAGCTGACAAAGGTTCTAAGATTGTGATTATGGATAGGCAGCAGTACTTCTTAGAGGCTAATCACCAATTGGGAAATTTGAAACATTATGCACTTTTGGAACATTCAAACCAAGCTAATACTCAGAAAATGATTCATCCAATAATTGTGGACTTATATCATACCAAATTCAGATGTTATAGATGTTATATCTACTAGGTCCAAACCCTCTGAGGCCTAGAAAACTATATTTACTGCCAAAAATACACAAAGACCCTAACACGTGGATGGTCCCTCATGAGATCCCCCCTGGGAGACCCATTGTTTCAGATTGTGAGAGTGAGTCCTACCAGGTAGCGGAATTTTTGGATTCATATTTGAATCCCCTATCCCAGAAACACCCCAGCTATATCAAAGACACCTACCATTTTGTGGATAAGTTAAGGAGGATTAAAGCTCCCACAGATACTTTTCTGTTTTCAATTGATACTGATAGTCTGTACACGAACATTGACACTGATCTGGGTCTCAAAGCTGTTAAACAGATCTTGGAACAGCATCCGGACCCGAGACGACCAGACCAACAAATATTAGACCTCCTATAGTTGAGTTTGACGCGGAATGACTTTGAATTTGATGCCAGGTATTATCTGCAGGAACATGGAACGGCAATGGGTAAAAAGTTTGCCCCGGCGTATGCTAACATCTATATGGCAGAATGGGAAAGAACAGTGTTTCCCGAGTGCCCCCAGCTTCCACTGTTCTATTGCAGATACCTTGATGACATCTTCGGCCTCTGGCAGCATTCAAGGGAACAATTTTCACATATCGTTCAAATTCTCAATACTCATCACCCAGCCATTACGGTTAAATTCAACCTCCAGAAAGAAAAGATCGAATTCCTAGACACAGAAATCTACTTCACTCCAACTCCGGAGGGAGGGAAGCTCCTGGGTACCAGAGTTTACTTTAAACCTACGGATACGCATGCTTTACTCCATAAGTCCAGTTTTCACCCTAGGCATACATTTAAGGGCCTAATTAAATCACAATTAATCAGGTTCCACAGAATCTGTACGGACATCTCGGACATAAATAAAGCTACTCGTATTCTGTTTAAGGCCTTACGGCCTAGAGGGTACTCCAGGAGTTTCCTCTGTTCTGTTCAAGTGGAGGTAAAGAAAATGTTGGAAACGGGAGGTGAAACAGACCTTGGCACATCCGAGGACCAGATCATTCCATTCATCACAACATATTCCAATACTTCTGTAAAATTTAACTCAATAGGTAAAACCAATTTTCAAAAATTGCAAGAAACTTTTCCTCCAGTACGCCCATTTAGAGTGATTGCAGCGTACAGGAGGAATAAGAATCTCAGTGATCTGTTGGTACATTCTGCACTTAAATCCACTAATCCAACGATCTCACAGTTCATTACATTGAAATATATTCAGGGTATAGATAACACAGGGTTTCCCATTTGGCAAAGATTCCAGTCATCTACCACGAATGGAGTCTACATAATAATATGCAACCAGTGTCAACTGAAATATGTAGGAGAAACAAAAAACAGCTTTGGGGAAAGGTTACAGCAACATCTATATCAAATCAGAAAGAATACAGTACAGACCCACTTGTACACACATTTTCGCTCACATCCAGTACAAGCACTTAGGATGGCGGGGTTGGAATCAGGAGTACAGTGGACGACTAAACAACGTAAATGGAGGGAAAGGTGGTGAACCCAGAAACTTAACACCTTTTTTCCAACGGGGCTCAATTCCAGGGGGTGATGTACAGGACCTGGGAATCTTTAATAGTGTCTTATGAGGGGACACCTTCAGAATATCATATGCACTTAATTGGAGTATAATATATTGCTGTGGTGATGTCAATTTGTACTATGTGTACTTTGAATGACAAGTTGGGATCCTAGAGGGGACGAAGGGGGTTCTTCTAAAAAAACTGCTTGGCTTCATGATGAACTAATTTGGGGGAAGATCACGAGGAATAATATTACACAGATATAAAGACTGTTATGGTTGGCCAGTCTGTTCAGGATTCAATGACAGGAAATGCATAAGTTTCTTATGAATTGAATGAAGCATGTTGATTGGTGTGGTTTTGGCATGTTACCCTTTTTTTGTGTGGAAAAAAATTTTGTGTGAGCAAAAGAATGTTATAATGTTAAGGTATTTTTTCTGGATGCATGGGCAACATACTAACCAAACACAATGCCTTTTTTTGTATGCACTTATATATAGTCCCTTACGGGACCTTACTCATTAACTATGCGTTCATGCATTGAATTCTGGGAATTGGGGTTAGGGTTAAGGTTAGGGTTAGGGTTCCTCTGACGAAGCTGATATGCGAAACGTTAGGATTGTGTCTTGTTATTTTGAGGTACAAACGATTTGGACAAAGTTGTGTGTTTTTTCTTGTTTTTTAAAAAGGTTTTTTATTAAAAGTTTAAATAAAAAAGTACAATTTTAATCTGATTAGTCACAAGAGGCTTCCCCCACCATCTGTAAAGAGAAAAAGGTGAAAAATTAAACAGCTGAAAGAGACCTGAAGGCCGGGGCCTGTTGGATTCCCCCAGGGGCAGTGGATCCCGTCCTGGGCCAGAGGACTTTAAACTGAGCATTGCTCACTCCCTGGTAACCCATTTTGTGGTTTCTCTCTTAAACTTTATGCCACGGACAGAAGCAACACAAAGCCATCCTGGGACCACATGCCAAGAGAACCTTCTTCTCGCATCCACCAGCCGAAAGGAGAAAGGAAGGGCAGGTCTAGTTCAACCAGACAGACCGATGTCCAGTCTCCAGCACAGCACTTACCCCCGCGGGGTGAGCCTCTCTCTGAATCTGTGACTCTGGGGGAGGTACAGGACATGATGAAAGGGGCAAATAAAGGGCAAAATCCCATGAATCGACCCCAATCTGAGTCCTCCCCTCAAACCCTAAGAGACACGGCCTCGGAGAGGGAGCCTATTTTCTACCCCAGGGGCCACCCACGATCAGACCGCAAACTCTATGACTGGCGCTTTATAGCAGAGAAGCCAATAGTTTTCATTGGTGATTCAAATTTGAAAAGAATTCCCTCGTTTAAGAATGAACAAATTCAAATTGATAGTTATCCAGGCGCCACATTCTACCACATTAATGGCGTGCTCAGAAACTGCCCAGTCTTCCAGTCCACACAAAAAGTGATTCTTTCTTTGGGGATCAACAATAAAGATCAGGATCCTAGCAACAGCAATTAAACAGCTACAGCAATTACTTAACACAGCACAGAGAGTCTTTCCAAATGCAACATTGTTTGTGCCCGTGATTATGTTTTCTCCCAACTTAACAGAGCTGCAGAAGTCTAACTTAACTATAATCAATAAATATATTGCCACGTACTGCACACCTTTATTGGAGATACAAAACAGTTCCTTCTTCACTACAGGTGATAACAATCACTGGACTCCAACCACGGCGAATAGGATATTTCAGCACTGGTGCCAGCAGTTAAACTTCTAGGGGGGGAAAAGCGGTCACGATCTCCCCAACTCTAGGAATACAGCAATGTGCTTAACCTCTCACTTACCTTTCAGCTTTACGAAGCACAGGCGGAAGTGTTGGAGAGAGGCCTAACCTTTATTCCTCTCCCCAACCAAGATATCCGGCGGGACCTCTGGAGGGACGTCCATGCTTTTCATAGAAGAATAAAATTGTTAGATTATTTTGGCTCAGATACTCAGACAGAACAGATACCATTTATCCTCCCGTCATATTGGGAACCAGAAACTGCACAAATGAACCCTTTGATCAGACAGTTAATACGGAAGGACTTAATAACAGTAAAGTCACATACCTGTTCCATAGCCCGTACAGATAATCTCTCTACTGTACAGAGAGTAGCCATTAGGGAACTCTGTCAGAATAGAGAGATAATCATTAAACCTGCGGATAAGGGTTCAAAAATAGTCATTATGGACAAACAACAATATCTATTGGAAGCAAACCGACAACTTTCCAATACAAAACATTATATGTCGGTACCAGTATCTTTACAAACACAAACACAAAAAGAAATTCACACTATAATACAGGATTTGTATTACAAGAAATACATCAATCGTAAACAGCGCGATTTCTTGTTAGGTCCAAACACACCTAGAAACAGAATCTTCTATTTATTACCCAAGATCCACAAAGATCTGGAGACATGGACGGTCCCTCGAGAGGTCCCGCCAGGGCGCCCCATCGTATCGGACTGTGAGAGTGAATCATATAACATAGCACAGTATATTGATCATTACTTTAATCCTTTAGCGCACGGACATCCAAGCTACATCAAGGACACGTACGATTTCCTGCATAAAATTAAGAGCATAACGGTAACCCCTAACACATATCTATTTACGATAGACGTGGACAGCCTGTATACTAACATAGACACAGAGGCTGGGTTACAAGCGGTGAGTAACGTACTTGGAAGAAATCCGGATCCTTCGTGACCAGACGAACAATTGCTTCAGCTTCTGAATATCAGCCTTACAAAAAATTATTTCATATTTAATGGTAAACATTACTTACAGATATCGGGAACGGCCATGGGTAAGAAGTTCGCCCCAGCCTACGCAGACATCTATATGGCCGAATGGGAAGCGGAGGCGTTAGCTAAATGCCCACTCTTGCCCGTGGCCTACTACCGATATCTAGATATTTTTGGTATCTGGCCTTACAGTTTAAAAGAATTTGGAGAATTTTTTCAGATGTTGAATACGCACCATCCTTCAATAAAGCTGAAATATGAACTGGATTCGAAGTCCGTGAATTTCTTAGACACCACGGTCTTCTTTACCTCGCAACAGTCAGCTAATAGCAAATTGGCCACGAAAGTTTATTTTAAAAGTACGGATACTCATGCTTTGCTACATAAACAGAGCTATCACCCTAAACATACATTTAAAGGCCTAGTCAAATCACAGATACCCAGATTCCATAGAATATGTACCTTCCAGGAAGATTGTTTAAAGCGCTGCGAGGCAGGGGGTACTCAGAGAGGCTATTAAGATATGCAAAAGCTGAAGTTTTAAAAGGCTTGGTCCAGGTGCAAAGGAAGGAAGAAATGAACATCATTCCCTTTATCACCACCTATTCAGAGTCCAACATTGATTTCAAAAATTAGGAACAACTTTAGGAATGTGCAGAATCAATTCCTGGTACTTCAGCCATATAGAATAATTGCGGCCTTCAGGAGGAACAAGAATTTAAAGGACCTGCTGGTACGTTCAAGAGTACCGTCGAACATAGATAACTCACAGTTATGGGTCTGTAGATATTTTCAACACAGTTCTTTTCTGGTAAATAAATACAGTGGGGAGGGGGCACCAGTCTGGAAAAGGATATCAATTACAGACAGAAATGTGATTTACGTAATTACCTGCAACACCTGTGGTAAGCTTTATATAGGAGAGACGCAGGATACGATAGCAACACGGCTAAAACAGCACTTATATAACATCCAAAGATTTCATCTACAGACTGAACTTACCAGTCATTTTCAAATTCGTCTGGTCTCTGGTTTAAAGGTGTCGGTCTTGGAAAGTAATCCCGGGTGGTCCAATGTGGAGAGGAGGATGAGGGAAAGAGTGTGGATAATGAAGCTACAAACAATTGCACCCTTGGGGCTTAATGAAAGGAGGGGGTAGGGTAGGGAGGTGGGGCTCCTCCTGGTGGTGAAGGGGGGAGAGGGGGGATTAGCACTTTGTATATGGGGGGGCCAGGAGAGAGGCAATAATGAATTGATTTACCTTTAATGTTTTTTTGATGAATTGGTCACTAATCATGTGAATAAAGCATCCTTTTTCTTTTTCCTTACTTTATATATGTGTGTGTGAATTGGTTGATTTCATTATGCATGTCTTTCAAGCACTTATATTTGACAGCAGCACTTATATGGCGGCCTCTCGTCCTGGACCCCACATATAGATGAATTATTTATATTAGAATTGTTTCCTTTTCCCTTGCTGCCCCCGGGGGAGGCGCGGCCTTCCCATCCTAGCCAGACTCTGAACCCAGTCTAGGCCCTGACCCCAACTCCAGCCCCAACCCTAACCCTAACTTAGATCTTGACCACACATGTGGCCCCAACCCCAACCTGAATTTGGGCCCTGACCCTAATCGTGGCCCTAACCCCAACCCTGTCCCCAACCCTAACTGGGGCCCTGACGGTGGCGGCCCCAACCCTAATTCTAATCCCAACCCTAACTAGGGCCCCAACTGGAGTGGCCCTAGCCCTAATGCCAACCCCAACCCTAACTGGGGCCCTAACCCTAATCGGGGCCCATATCCAACCCTAACTGGGGCTCTGGCTGCTTTGGCCCTAACCCTACTGCTGACCCCAACCCTAATCTGGGCCCTGACCCTAACCGGGGCCCTAACCCCAACCTTGACCCCAACCTTAAATTGGGCCTGGACCGCAACCGTGGCCCTAACTCTAGCCCTAACTCCAGTTGGAGCCCTAAGAACAGGTACAACCCTAGGGAAACATACAATAGGCCAGAGCACCGAAGAGCTTTGTGCTCCTTTTTTTTAAAACAACATATAACAAAACAACCTAACCCTAACCCTAACCCTAACCTTAATTTTGATTCTAGCCCTAGCCCCTCCCCTAACCCTAACCCTTATTTTGATTCTAGCCCTAGCCCTAGCCCTAACCCTAACCCTAACCCTTATTTTGATTCTAGCTCTAGCCCTAGCCCTAGCCCTAGCCCTAACCCTAACCCTAATTTTGATTGTAGCCCTAGCCCTAGCCCTAACCCTAACCCTAAACCTAACCCTTATTTTGATTCTAGCCCTAGCCCTAGCCCTAACCCTAATTTTGATTGTAGCCCTAGCCCTAGCCCTAGCCCTAACCCTAACCCTGATTTTTATTCTAGCCCTAGTCCTAGTCCTAGCCCTAGCCCTAACCCTAATTTTGATTGTAGCCCTAGCCCTAGCCCTAACCCTAACCCTAACCCTGATTTTGATTCTAGCCTTAGCCCTAACCCTAACCCTAACCATAACACAGAAAGAAATATGTAGTATTGTACAGGATTTATATCATGAAAAGTACATTAATCAAAAACAGAGGAATTTTCTTATGGGACTAGATACACCTAGAAACAGAATATTTTACTTACTGCCAAAAATCCATAAAGAACCGGAGGCATGGACGGTCCCTTTTCAGGTCTCGACTGGACGGCCAATTGTGTCCGATTGTGGGAGCGAGTCCTATAACATAGCACAATATATTAATTTCTATCTGAATCCCCTGTCTCATCAGTATGTAAGTTATTTAAAAGATACGTATGATTTTCTGGAGAGGATCAAACAGGTACAGGCACCTAGAAATGCTTACCTTTTTACTATAGATGTGGAAAGTCTGTACACTAACATTGACACGGAGGCGGGGCTGCAGGTGGTAAGAAATATTTTCACGAAACCTGGACCCCTCCAGACCAGATGAACATCTCATCCGTTTATTGCACATCAGCTTAACAAAGAATGATTTTATGTTTAATGATAAATTTTACCTGCAGATATCGGGAACAGCCATGGGTAAGAAGTTTGCACTGGCCTATGCAGACATCTATATGGCGGAGTGGGAAACGGCGGCCTTGGCTAAGTGCCCCTTCTTGCCCATGGCCTATTACAGATATCTCGATGACATATTTGGAGTATGGACACATAGTCTCCATGATTTCGAACAGTTTTTTCAGATCCTCAACACTCACCATCCTTCCATTAAATTGAAGTATACGTTGGAGCGGGAGTCAGTCAACTTCCTGGATACCACTGTCTTCTTCTCTTCTCCCACACAAACAACCCATAGACAGTTACTAACAAAGGTTTATTTCAAGGACACAGACACACACGCATCACTACACAAACATAGTCACCATCCAAATCATACCTTCAAGGGGCTGGTGAAGTCTCAAGTCCTCAGGTTTCATAAAATATGTTCCCTTCGGAGTGACTTTGAGGCGGCTACCACAACCTTGTTTTCAGTCCTGCGACGGAGGGGGTACTCCAAAAGATTCCTGAGGTATACGAAAACAGAGACTCTAAAAGAATTAACAATGAAAACGAATAAACATAATAAATTGGTTCCATTAATTGTTACCTTTACAGAATCAAATAAGACCTTGGCCACAAAATTATATATTATATAATATTATATAATATTAAATTAAGAATATTTCGCCTACAGAGAAATATTCCACAATTGCAATCCTTTAGGATGACTGCGGCCTACAGAAGGAACAAAAATCTGAAAGATATGTTGGTGCGTTCTGCAATTTCCTCTAAGCTCAAGACTTTTAGCACATCGTATCAGGAGTATTTCTCACCCTTAACTTACATTACAAACAGATACAGCAACACTTCAGCACCAGTATGGAGGTCAATGACTTTGAATTCAGAAAATTTAGTGTATTTAATTACGTGTAGTCTCTGTGGAAAACTATCTGTTGGTGAAACTCGGGCCAGCTTGCTAACACGACTCAAACAACATGTATACAATATAAGACGATACCACATACAGACAATACTCACCAGTCATTTCCAGTCACATCCCCTCTCTGGTCTGAGGATTTGTGGCCTAGAGGGGGACCCCGCGTGGACCAGTGGACGGAGGAGGAGGGTGGAGCGTAGATGGATAATGCGGCTGGGAATGGTGGCACCTAGGGGACTTAATGAAAGATAGGGTGAGGGGGGAGAGAGGGGGGTGATTGTCTCCGGGGGGATTTGAAAAAATGGATTTTAATTAAGACTTTTGGTTTTAAAATGAGCATTCTTATGGTTATACTTATCATATTGATTATGAATGTACCACCACCATAAGGGGCATTAAAGTATTTATTATTTTATTGATTGTTAAAATTATAGTGATTTAAAATTCTCCTTCATACTTACCTGGGTTTGGAGATGAAGTTGATCCTCTGACTCTTGATAGCACTTGAAGACCTAATAAAGAATGACACAGGATGAATTATTTAGCGTGTCCTTCATAATGTGGTATGATTTGGTTTCTTACCTGCTTTGATGATTGATGATGATTGTCCCTTTTTCTATATATGCATGCCCCACTTTTAGCACTTTCAATGCATTAGCACTTATGTAGAGGCCCCACTTCCAATGTCCAAGAAAGCTTGATGAAATCTTTTCCCGGGTAAGTGAATCACAGCCAGGGGACAAGATGATTGTTGCACGCTTGACCTGTGATGTGGAGAACAAGGAGTTTTATAAGGGCGTTTTTTCCCCCACCCGGAGTCACTACACCCTCTGGACCTTCTTATTATATATAGTAGGCCACCTTACCTGCATGTCCTCCTTTTGATGTTATGGGCCCGAACCGGCTGCAGAGTCCGTTGGGCCTCCGGTCCTCTTCTTTCCTACTGCTGTACCTGTACCACAATTATACTAACATTCCCTTAACCTCAATGAGGCCTGCTCAGTCCTAACCCCAACCCCAACCCTAACCCCAATCCTAACCCTAACCCCAACCCTAACCCCAACCTTAACCCCAACCCTAACCCTAACCCCAACCCTAACCCTAACCCCAACCCCAACCCTAACCCCAACCCCAACCCTAATCCCAACCCCAACTCTAACCCCAACCCCAACCCTAACCCCAACCCCAACCCCAACCCCAACCCTAACCCCAACCTTAACCCTAACCCCAACCCCAACCCCAACCTTAACCCTAACCCCAACCTTAACCCTAACCCCAACCCCAACCTTAACCCTAACCCCTTAGGACCCTGAGTTTGACCATGACCCTTCCCTGCTCCAAACGGGACCTATGGGGCTCCTTATGGCACACCCCAGGGGACCCAAATCTCTATTGCCTTGAGGCAATATCTCAGCTGTGACTTTTTCCCCAATTCAGACTATCATTACACTTCTCAGTTATACATTTCATGACAAATTGGTGTTGGGAGCTGTACGCTGGGAAATGTATGGAACAAGGGGATAAAAAGATCGGGTGGGCCAGTGCAAATTCTGGCCTGTACAGTCTGGATTATCCACCATTAGAGGGGAATCTGGGAAGGTACAAATGGCTGGAATTTTAGAATATTTTCCTACAACCTAACCTAACAGGCCCGTGCAATAAGAGCTTTGTTTTTTTTAAAAAAAGCCTACTAAAATAGTGCCCCTAAAAAAAACTAACCCTAACCTTAATTTTGATTGTAGCCCTAGCCCTAGCCCTAACCCTAACCCTAACCCTGATTTTGATTCTAGCCTTAGCTCTAACCCTAACCCTAACCCTAATTTTGATTCTAGCCCAAGCCCTAGCCCTAACCCTAATTTTGATTCTAGCCCTAGCCCTAGCCCTAGCTCTAACCCTAACCCTAATTTTGATTCTAGCCCTAGCCCTAACCATAACCTTAACCCTAACCCTAATTTTGATTCTAGCCCTAACCCTAACCCTAATTTTGATTCTAGCCCTAGCCCTAGCCCTAACCCTAACCCTAACTTTGATTCTAGCCCTAGCCCTAACCCTAATTTTGATTGTAGCCCTAGCCCTAGCCCTAGCCCTAACCCTAACCCTAACCCTAACCCTGATTTTGATTCTAGCCCTAGCCCTAGCCCTAGCCCTAACCCTAACCCTAATTTTGATGCCCTAGCCCTAGCCCTAGCCCTAGCCCTAACGTGAAAGGAACTGGATACTTAAACTTAACACCTTGGAACCGTGGGGCCTGAATGAAAAATGGTAAATGACAGTCCTAGCACATTATGCAAGGCCCTCCAAATAACTTTAACTTTTTGGCTGGCAGACCGGACACGACTTGGCAATGAGTATAATATACCTAATACTAATAAAGTGATTTGTTGAATGACTCCCTTGTCCATGCTTTATCCTATGCGATCTAACATTTTCTCTTATTCTTTTATTCTTTACTTATATTTTAGTTACTGTGTGATATTTTAATGCTATTTATTGCTTAATTCTTCCACATGGGAAGACTACAAGCTTTTAGGGTTTTTAGACTTTTAAAGAACTGTGAGAGGTTTTGAGGGCCTACATACCTTTGTAATGGATTTTTTTTTAAAAATTATATTTTCTAATAGTTACTCTGTGTATATGTCTATTGCCATTATTGGCTATATGAGAGTAATATTCGCATTATGGAACAAAGGGTGATAATCTATCCTCTTAGGATAAATGTGAAACTAAAAATGATATGGATATGTTTTCCCTTCAAACCTCTCTATTAGGTTCAGAATAACTCATAGGAAAAACCTTTTTTATATACAACTTGATATGAACTTGATAAAGTAATGATGTACTTACACTAGTGATTGGGAATTGCACTTCTTCCTTTCGTCTTGCCTTCTTTTTCTTGTCCTCCTTTCTTCCTCCTTTTTCCCACCCCTTCTTCTCCTGCTTTTTCTCCCTCTTTCGTATTTTCTTTCTCTCTCATTCTACCTTTACTAAGTTAATCATACAGATATGGAGGAGTGGATGGGACGCTGGCCCATATTCAATAAAATAACTATAACATTGTAAATGAATTTTTGAGTATATGTGTAATGTTTGTATATAAAGTGGGATATTCTCTTGTACGAGATCCACCAACAGAAAGTAATGGACGTGGACTAGTGGCACAGCGTTCTGCAACCGGAAGGTCCAGGGTTCAATCCCAGCCCCTGACATTCACATTTTGAATATGCCTCCACACCCACTCCTCTGTATTCTCTTTTCTTTTCCTTTACCACAGCACCACCAATCTGAGTACTTTATAATTTGGTTATACTTTGACCTGTCTCTTATTTGACTGGAACAGTGACATCCTGGACTTTATATGAACCATGAACTGTTTATAGGGTCCCTGGCCCTATTCGTTATCCCAGCCCTGGTTCCTGCTGGGGTCCTGGTCCTAGACTTGGTTCTGTCCCTATCCCGGGACTCTACCCTCTTCCCCCACCTAGGCCCGTGCACATGCACGTGCCCCTACCCCTACCCCAAAACCCCAACCCCAACCCCAACCCTAACCCTAACCCCCCCTTTCTCTCTTTTTCCTTTCCTTGCTGGGTCCCCTCCCTCCCATTGGAGGCAACCAATAGAAAACCTTAGCAAGGCGGAGAAATAGCTGCCCAAAACCCCCCCAAAATTCAAACTCACCAATGGAAGATAGAGTCCCCTGAGTGAGAAGGGCAACGCCAATCAGAACAGGGAGAGTAACTGGGTTGGGAGAGTGATAGGTAGTTGGGGGCCCCAGTTGTCTGCCCCCTGTCCAATCCCCTTCAACCCCCTAGCTTACTTAGGAGAGTGCTTTCCACTTCAGATTTTTCATAATCTGAGCAGGAGGCCCAAGGCCTAAGGGACCACCTGGGACCAAACGGAACCCAGCTAGGCGGATGGACTTTAAAGTGAGCACAGCTCACCGTGCTGTTAACCATTTTGTATGGTCTTCCCCTTCAACCGAATGCCGTGGACGGGGAGCACGTGGGACCAGCTTGGACCATAAGGCCTGGAGACTGCCATCAACATCCACCTGCAACAAACAAAACCTGAATCAAGGACTGCGAGAGCTGAAGGGTGAGACCCCAGATGGGGAAACATTTGCCTTAAAAAGCATATTGGTGTTGGGTAGTTACTTAACAGGTCTGATTAAAGTGTTGAAATGATGGTGTCAGGCAATAGATATACTGTTCCTCCTCCTTCTCTTCCCGCAGTACAGGCCCAGCCAAATAAGCAAACTGTGAAAACATATTTTAAGTTACTCCAAGCAATCCATCACATAGAAATTGTTAAACAGGCATTGGACTCCGACACATTCCCAAAAGGAATGATGCGTCAAGTGTACAAGCTGACAGAGTTCATAAAGCCATCCTCTCCTTCAGAGGAAACCAAGAATAAAGTTAAAGCCAATACGTTGCTATGGATGGACAATAACATGAAAATTTTGCAAATTCATTATGATCAGGTCATAGCTATGCTGACACAAGACTTGGGCCCTGTGGACCAGGAGGCCCTTAATATTGCAACAGTTTGGGCTAAAGCCAGATATAAACAGAAATTCAAAGACACAATGGTCTACCAATTGATGGAATTGCTTGGAACTCCCCAGACCAGTGAGGGGCGATCTGATATACAGTTGGGACCCCTACCTAGTACATCTCTACAAATGATTTCAAGATCTGCCTGCCACACTTCAGATCCAAATAAGCAGACTTATGCGGAGGCGGTTAAGGCCTTACCTACACCAATCACTTCTCAGGCAAAGTTCACCAGTGGGCCCGTAGACTTAGCTTCTGGACAGGGACCCCTAGAGGCCGACACGCAGACATACAGGCTCGGGGCCGTGGTTGTACTCACCTCAGCCCACACGCTTACACCTGGGTTACCGGCTCCCAGCTCCTTGTCTAGTCCAGCGCCTCCTGTAAGACGTGCAGAGATTACAGACAATGACATGACAAACATGTTGACATCCATTGTGAATGAGTACTCACCTGTAGTCACGATGCCTGCGCCCCAGCCGAGTGTCCTGCAACAAGGAAAAACAATAGAAGTACAAGCAGACATCCATAATCCTGACCCTCTGATCTTGACTGAACCTGATGATGACAGAACAAAGGAAAGGGAGGTCCACCAGGGGGCAGTAGGACCAACATGTTTACCTTTAATTTCTCCCGGAGCATCTAACCTACAGAAAAGAAAAAGTAATGTTAGCACTTTCCCAGATGATATGATTGTAACTTTTCCATCTCCAATCAGGTCCAATCCAGCCAAGGGGATCCAGGGCCAGCCTCCAGCTCAACTGACAGTCATGGCGGGAGAGCCCCTTTCTAGGTCACCTAACATGGGTGAGGGAGATTACATGATGAAAGGGGCCAATAAAGGGAACAATCCCATGATAGAACCCCACTCTGAGCCCTCACCTACCATAAAAACTGAGGTGATCCCGAAAGGGACCACTCTTTCTTACCCAAACGTTCATCCCAGAACAGATAAAAAGATTCAAGAGTGGCACTTTACAGCCAAGAAACCAATTGTTTTCATTGGAGATTCAAATCTAAAACGGATCCCTCCTTTTACCAGTAATTTAATACAAATAGAAAGCTACCCCGGAGCCACGTTTTATCACATTAATGGTGTATTCAGAAGCTGCCCTGAATCCCCTGCAACACAGAAGGTAATACTTTCATTGGGCATAAACAATAAAGATCAAGACCTGAGAAAGACAGCAATTAAGCAGTTGCAGCAGCTACTCAAGACTACTGAGAAGGTTTTCCCGAATGCATCGGTGTTTGTACCTATCAAATTTAACTGCAGTACAGAAAACCAATTTGACTTTAATCAATAAATATATTGCAACTTATTGCACACCTCTATTGGAAATTCATAGTAGTTCTTTTTTTACGACAGGAAATAACATTCATTGGACTCCGGCTACAGCTAATAAAATATGGAATCATTGGTGCCGCCAGTTAAACTTATAGAGGGGGACACGCGGCACAGGCCTCCCCCCATTGTTGATCATTCCAATGTTCTAAATCTATCACTTACCTTTCAGCTCACACAGGCCCAAGTTGAGCTGCTTGAAAAAGGACTCACCTTTATTCCACTCTCTAAGCAGGACGGACGCCGGGACCTCCAGAGGGACCTCCATGCCTACCACAGAAAAATCAAACTGTTGAGTTATTTTGATCATGAAATTGATAGAGAATACATACCGTTCACACCTCCATCTACCTGGGAACCGGAGATTACACAAGTAGATCCACATATAAAACAATTAATTCAAAGAGACAAAACAGTAATTAATGAGCATACTTACCTTCATACCCAAGCATCCCCAGCATACCCCAGCATCATCCTCTGACCATCAATGGTGCAGCTGTGGAGAGGGTGAGTAGCACCAAGTTTCTGGGTGTGCACATAACAGAAGACCTCTCCTGGTCAAACAACACCACATCACTGGCCAAGAAAGCTCAGCAACGCCTCTACTTCCTCCGCAAACAGGAGAGCCAGAGCCCCAGTTCCCATCATGTGCTCCTTCTACCGTGGCACCATTGAGAGCATCCTTGCCAGCTGCATCACTGTGTGGTTTGGGAGCTGCACCACCGCCAACAGGAGAACCCTGCAGCGCATAGTGGATGCAGCAGAAAAGATCTCTGGTGCTTCACTCCCCTCCCCCCTGGACATCTACAACACACGCCTAGCCCGTAAAGCACAGAGCATTGCTGCTGACCCCACTCATCCTTCGCACACGCTCTTCAGTCCCCTCCCATCGGGGAGGAGATTCAGAAGCCTCCAGGCCCGTACCTCAAGGTTGAGGGACAGCTTCATCCACCAGGCTGTTAGGAAGTTGAACTCTCTTCTCTCCCTCAGCCATCTGCTCCAACACAGAACTGAACTTTGAACCCCCCCCCCCATACTGAAGCCTGGACTATTCCCCACCCATTCCTACTCCCAACATTAATCACACGCAAACTCACACAGATCTGCACAGTCACATTACTTATAGAAACAGTCTACATCATATTCCTGTGGAATATGTAGTTATATTTATATTTTTTATATTTATTTTTCATATTTATAAACCTACCATGTGCCTGGATGCCCTTGCTGTAAATATTTGTAGCGTGTTTTCTGTGAAAATTCTTGTTCTTGTCTCTCAGTGTCATTGTGTTATGTCGAACTGTTGTATTGTCACCGTGGGCCTGAGAGCAATTTCAATCCTCCGTATGTCCTCTGCATATTGAAGAATTGACAATAAAGTTGACTTTGACTTTGACTTTTGAGCAGATAACCTCACTCCTTCCCAGAGGGAAGCACTTAGTGACCTGAAACGGAATAAAGATATTAACAAGCCAGCTGACAAAGGTTCAAAAATTGTTATCATGGATAAGCAGCAGTACTTATTGGAAGCTAATCGGCAATTATCTCATTCAAAACATTATATAGCTATATCAGAATCATTGCAACCAATAACACAGAAAGAAATATGTAGTATTGAACAGGATTTATACCATGAAAAGTACATTAATCAGAAACAGATGAATTTTCTTATGGGACTAGATACACCTAGACACAGAATATTTTACTTACTGCCAAAAATCCATAAAGAACTGGAGGCATGGACTGTCCCTCGCGGGGTCCCGTCTGGACGCCCCATCGTGTCCGACTGCGGGAGTGAGTCGTACAATATTGCACAGTATATTGATTATTACCTGAACCCTCTGTCGCATGGTCATCCGAGTTATATTAAAGATACGTACGATTTCCTGAATAAAGTTAAAGATATGACTGTAACCCCCGATACATATTTATTTACAATTGATGTGGATAGCCTATATACAAATATAGATACGGAGGCTGGACTACAGGCGGTGAGCAACGTACTTTTAGGAAATGCAGATCCTTCGCGGCCGGATGAACAACTGCTTCAACTTTTGCACATCAGCCCGACAAAGAACGATTTCATCTTCAATGGGGAACATCACTTACAGATATCGGGAACGGCCATGGGCAAGAAGTTCGCACCAGCCTACGCAGACATTTATATGCCCGAATGGGAGGCGGGTGCGTTGGCTAAGTGCCCACTCTTGCCCAGGGCCTATTACTGATACCTGGATGATATCTTTGGTGTTTGGCCTTACAGTGTGCGGGAATTTGAAGAATTTTTTCAGATATTGAATACACACCATCCCTCAATAAAACTAAAATATGAATTAAATTCGAAGTCCGTGAATTTTCTGGACACTACAGTTTTTTTTGGTTTGGTACAACCGGCTAACTATCGTTTGGCCACGAAGGTATATTTCAAAACTACAGACACTCATGCTCTGCTACACAAACAGAGCTACCATCCAAAACACACATTTAAAGGCATAGTTAAATCTCAAATACTTAGATTTCACAGAATATGTACCTTCAGTGAGGATTTTGAAATCGCGACTGCAATATTATTTAAAGCACTACGACACAGGGGATATTCAAAGAGGCTGCTAAGGTGTGCTAAAGCTGAAACTGTATCAGGCCGAGCAATCAGACCGCATAAGGAGGATACAAACATCATTCCTTTTATTACTACCTTCTCGGAGTCCAATAAAGCATTGATTGGGAAAATTAGGAACAACTTCGCCAATGTGCAGAGTCATTTACCATCACTCCGGACGCACAGGATAATTGCGGCCTATAGACGGAATAAAAATCTGAAGGATCTTTTAGTACGCTCAGGGTTACCAGCGAAGACAGAAGACTCACGGGTACAACTCCGCAGGTTTTTTCAATTCAGGTCTTTTTTGGTGAACAGATACAGTGGGGAGGAGGCACCGGTGTGGAAAAAGATATTGCTAACAGACAGGAACGTGGTCTATGTAATTGCCTACAGAACCTGTGGTAAACTTTACATAGGGGAGACACAGCATACGATACTGGTGCGATTAAAACAACATCTTTATAATATTCGCAAATTCCATTTACAAACAGAGTTGACTTACCATTTCCAAATTCATCCAGTTTCAGACTTGAGGGTGTCGGGCCTGGACACCAATCCGGGGTGGTCTAATGGGGAGAGAAAAACAATAGAGAGAAGGTGGATAACAAAATTGAAAACAGTTGCGCCTTGGGGACTTAATGAAAGGGGTGGGTAGGGTGGGAGGGTGGTCTCCCCCTGGTGGGGTGAGGTGGGGGAGGGAATGAGCACTTTTGGATATATGGGGGGGCCAGGATGGAGGCAATGATGAATTGATTTTGTGGTGGTTTCACATGAAATATGAATAAAGAGTGTCGCCTTTGACTATCTTGAGATTCACGTATGTGTTTTTATATGTATGCATATATATATGTGTGTGTATGTGTGTGCACCTGTGTGTTCCCACCTCTTCTTCTCATGCTTTTTCTCCCTCTTTCGTATTTTCTTTCTCTCTCATTCTACCTTTACTAAGTTAATCAGGTACCCCTAACCCTAACCCTAACCCTAACTCCAACCCTTACCCCAACCCTGACCCTAACCTTAACCCTTACCCCAACCCTAACCCTAATTCTAACCCTAAAGCGGACTCTGGCCCTAATGTTATAATCTAGGGCTAAATTAACTCTGACCTAAACTCAGCCTCAAATTAAAAACGGGGACGGTCCCACAGGGGAGGGGTAGCAGATAGAGAACATGGGCCAGTGCAAGTTTCTGGACTTTCCAGTAGGACAGCTGGAAACAAAAGTTTTTCTTTCCTAACCCTAACCCTAACCCGGGCATTTCCTCAAAGGCTATGGGCATCATAAACTCGTTCGTGAACGATATCTTCGAGTGCATCGCCGGTGAGTCGTCTCATTTGGCTCACTACAACAAGCGCTCCACCATCACCTTCAGAGAGATCCAGACTGCCGTGCGCCTGCTGTTGCCCAGAGAGCTAGCCAAACACGCCATGTCCGAAGGTGCCAAGGCTGTCACCAAGTATACTAGCTCCAAGTAAACTGCACCACAGCTAAATAAACCTATAAAGAAGAGGAGAAGAACCAGAAGCCCAGGTTAATGAATGAGTTTCAAGCAGGCTTACTAAGCACCACAGTTTAATAACTTAATTAAGCGCCTGTCCCAATGCATTTTAATGGTGTATGAATCATCTCTTGCAGCAGTTTTAATGCTTTTAAGAGTCTGTCTGTCCTCACTTAGTGGCTGGGAACATGGGAACATCTGCAGCATCCCCTCACAGGAGAAAAGCGATGAAAGCGAGAAAGCAGTATTTGTGTTCAAGTGTGAACATGCATGTGTATGTGTGTATGTGTGTGTATGTGTGCGTGTGAGTGTATGTGTATAAATGTGTGTATGTGTATAAATGTGTGTGTGTGTGTGTGTATGTCTGTGTCTGTGTGTGAGAGAATCCTTGAAACAGTTGACCCTGCTGGACATGGATGGTTCCCATTCTTAATGTGAAGGCAGACAAACGATGTATGAGCAGATGGAGCGAATATGGACAGCTGAGTGACATTGTGGCTCCGCCATTTCCTGTGTTTATCTTGACCCGAGCGTAGCGTCACAGCACAGCCTGATCTGAGCGCAGATTGCAGTGAGGTTGGGCAAGTTCCTGAAATCTTTCCACAGGGCCTTGGTTGGCCCTTCTCTGCACGCTGCTCATGGGGCAAGGGAGCAGGCAATTTCAAAAACGGCAACATGGGAATGTCAATGTGCCATTTCTCTGAAACAGTGAGACTCTTGACATCACACAAAGAAAGACCCCAACACTATAAGGAAGTGGGCAAGACCTTCAGTTTGAGAGCCTTTCCTGCTGAACATCCTTGGACAGCCTCGTTCATTCAAAGGGGCTTGAGTGAGGTCACATGGAATGTATATTATTAAAAGGAAGCTCCAGTGAGACATCAATCTGATATTTTGCCAGTATGAATATTCTTAATTACCTTCTCTCATGTCTCAACTGAGTACGAGTGTCCCAGAGCCAAAAACATGTCTGTCATCCGAACTCAAACCTATAGAGAGGACCTGCACAGTCCAACTGATCCTTTCCCAGCTGGGAGAAGAGCAGGCAAAATAATGCAATAAGCATGTTTTATGTTTTAAAATCTGTGAAATTCCTACAATTTTCCGAACCAGCCACCCGGACAATGTGGGTCATCTTCACATCAGCAGGTCTGATTCTTAATATGAAATGTGAAGAAATCAGAATATCAGATATTTTTTGTTGTATTTCCCCTTTAAATTACTTTCTGGAGCAAGAGACGTTTACTATTGTCACTGATTTGAGATAACACAGATTGGATTAGAACAGAATCCCTGCTGGATTGTTTCCCCTTTGGTACAAAGGTTGGACAACGGTTTTGAAATGTGCTCCGTCTTATCTGTTGTTTTGCACAAGTCATATGGAGTCAAACCTAATACGGGATATTTGTATACTTGGTCGAAGCCAACATGGTCTGCTTAGCTGGTCAGTTAAGCTTTGTGAAACGCTGAGGTAGAGCGAGTATTAATGGTTGCTATACTGCTGGTAAAAGAACATAGAATCATGTTTCTGGAACGCATTGATCACGCATTTTAACAGTGCTGGTTTGTATGTGTCCACAGAGCATATCAGTATTTAAACTTGAGCTGTTCATTTTATTTCGGCTATATAGCTGTCTCCACGTTCTCTCGTAAATCTGGAGTCTGGCAGCCTCAATGGTCTTTGAACGAGCGAGTTCTCTTAATTTCACTTTGATCTCGTTCCACTGATCACATTGGGAGAGCATATTTGCCTCTATTTTAGTTTATTATTGTTAATGATGTACTGGGTAGAGATGAGATGGTTTATTGAGACCGTTCGTAATAAGGCAAGCATGCTTCTGTGCTGATTTGCAGAGTTGCATAGGCAGCCTTCAAATTCTGTTTCCCTGTGGGCATATAATAATTGTGTTGCTTTTGCCGTTGCCTTTCAACCACACATTACCTACATCCTCCATCATGCAGCATCTACTGCTTGTAATTAGCGCAAAACACATTTCAGCCATGGCCACGTGGGTCAATTAATCAACATTTGCATGACGTCAAAGATCATGGATGGGACATACTCCCTCATCCTTCATGCAAAATCATACATGCCACTATATTATAATATATGAAATTCCAAATATAATTGATCAATTTTAGTTATCTGTCTATAGGCAAACATCTGTTACGAAACATTTAAAATATTCACACTATATACACAATATATAGTAAAATGTATTATGCATTTATTGTAATTGTACCAAATATTCATAAGATGACATTACTGAAAGTGTCAATAATTTTGGATCAACATCACCATGTCAAAAATATATTTGTTATTTTATTCAGTTCATTTATTTATTTATTCATTTTGGAAAGGGGATTTACACTTTATATCACTTTGTTCATTGGGCTGGTTACTGGCACAAGAAATGCATTAGTCAGGGTAACATAACGGGTCACATGACATGTGACATAGCGTGCCCCTCTGCCCTGCGACCCCTCCATGTCACGAGTGTCCCCCATGCCGGAAACAGCTGGCATGAGAAAGGGGAAGTGCCAGGTCCCAAGAAAAGACAGGTCTGAGAAGAGGAAGCCCTCTGTTTTGGGCACTGCATGGGCAACAGGCTTGGGTATGCCAGCCGCAGGTCATGCCACAAACACAAACATTGTGTGGTGTCCTGTTTTGTTGTTTTCATTGTTTTTGCTGCAATCAGAACAAGGAATCAAAACCATGTCTACATGAAGCCTTTGAGGTTAAATGGGTTCACCAATGAAATCAGTATATTTTAATAAATAAATAAAAATGGACAGCTTTGTAGAAGTGAGAAAAGGAACTTGCTGTTTTTCTGTAATCCCAACCTGGCACGTGCTTATATCACAGGTGGAAATGAGTAAGCACATTTTGCATATACAAAGAATTTCAAGAATTCATTGACAATCTAATTTCTGAAACATGGTGCCTTTTTTTCAATTCGCTGTTGAGACAATCCTATTTGGTAGGACATCTTTTCTTGTTGGATGGCCATGGAAGATTCATGCATAATTTGTTTTTTTTTGTAGTCCAGTATGTAGTCCATTGCTAATCCCATAGCTGTTGCAGCATGCACAACTTTTCCATAGCCATCTTATGAACATCACCCAATAACTCCTGCAGAATTCATGATTCTTCTGTGGCCAATCTAGGAAAGTACAGACATGAACCCTGTTTGCCACCTTGCAGAAAACTCACATACCACCCCATGATCCAACAGAGCCCTGCAGTTTTCGCCACTTATCAGCAGGGGGACTGTTCCTTTTTGGACTGCACAGAAAATGAAAGCCCAAGTGTAGTGATGGGGGGAATGGTAACTCTCCGATTAGGGTGAGCTATTCAAACATTTGAAAGATCACTGCATCTGTGCAACACTGAGCCCAAAAAAGGTCCCCTGAGAATTAAAGATCCCCTGGAGCCAAACACAAGAAGTGAGGGGTTCCCTGGTGTATTGGCAAAAGTCTCACTCTGGGTTCCTAAGTCTGGCATTCTAACATTACTTAAAGAAGTCTGATTTGATAAATAAATCTTTCCCTCTCCACACCCTCACTAGCTAATACATTAGAACATTAATTGCTTAGCATGCTTAGCAGATGGTCTTATCTTATCCATTTATACAGCTGGATAACCAGCTACAGATTCCTGAGCACCTGGGTTCCTTTGTTCCTAAAAACTGACAGGTAGTGGCTGAAACTCTATTCTATGGAGTTATCAGACTTAACATCTGAAACAGCCACAACACAGACCACTCACAAGAAAATTTCCCAAACTCATTACTCAAAACAACTTTATGGAAGGCCACTTTCTACATCTCAGCACCTGAAGCAGCAACAGCAGAAACCTGATAGCAACAGATCTAAAGTTTACTGTGGGTGAGCTAAACTTCATCAGTAGTGAACTTTACCCCTCTTTGCCAGCAGAGGGCAGCATTTGCATTTTCCCTCGGCAGCCTTAAAGGTAAATAATCATTTGACTCCAGAGGCAGCCTGCAACATACAATGGTCTGATGCAACAATATGAAGAGAGCCATATAATCACCAGTGTCAGCACTAAGATAACAGTACACTAGCATTATAAATGGACATGTTGCTGAAGCAGTAAGGACTTTGTATTATGCTTTACACTGACTTCCAACAAACGTGTGACCCCTCTACATCCCCAACATGGAGGGGAGGCCAAACCGGAAATTACCAATGAAACCAAGCCAAGAAAACTGCAAATTACTCCACGCAGTAAAAATAACAATGCAACAGGTGCTGCTTCACTGACTTTGGATATGTGAGGGAGTACCAAGGAAAGTCAGGCAACTTTTAAAGCAGTGTGTCCACCAAGCTTCTCTCCTTCGTCCTGAGTTCTCTCCGATTTCCACAAAGGGGCCCGAGACAGAATGATGATTTAAGACATGAAGTTGGAGACAGCTCTCAGGGAAATGGCAGTACAAAGTGACACGCTAATGCACCTGCATTTTCCCCTTGTGAAAGGCCTTTGTTACTGAAGCCGCTTGGCAGACAGGTCCTGGAGCCTCAAAGACAAAGTCTGAAAGTCTACAGTCTTTCTCCATGGTGCCTTCAGTCCACAGCTACCCCACAGAGGTAAGTGGCCTGCTATTACTTTACTGCAAAAATGCCTGGCTTTTAATGTTCAGTCCGGTCATACTTGGCAATTTTCTTTCAGGGTGGTGGGGTGGGGTGGAAACTGGACCATTTGTAGACCCTGGGAGCTTGATGGTTCATAATAACTGTCTTGTCAAACTGGGCTGGTTTTGCCTGAGTAGCATCCTTTTCATAAATATTTACACAATCTGTGACATGTCTGGCAGATGCTGTTCAGCTCGTTAAAGTCTCCATCCCTCTCTCACACACACTCTTTTAACAGCGGTATATTTATTCCCCTTTTCTGAGACCTGGTGGCTGGATTTCAGATTGTTACTGGCGGCAGTGTGACATAGTGGAAAGGAGCAGGGCTTGTACCCAAAAGGTTGCTAGTTCAATTCCCCACTGGGGCACTAATGCTGTACCCTTGGGCAAAGTACTCAGCCCACAATTGCCTCAGTGAATATCCAGCTGTATAAATGGATAACATGTAAGATCTATATCCAATGAAAGTCACTCTGGATAACAGCATTGGCTGAATGACAGTAATGTAATATAATACTGTAATGTAATGTAACCTTTGATAAACTCTGTTCGAGAATGTGACTTCAAAATCAAAGCAGTTCCAACCATATACCCGTGACTACTCCAAACAAGATCTGAGGATATATTTATTCCCTGCATTTTGTGGTTTGCCCTTAACCTTGTGTGATGAAATTCACGACAAGCGCTAATGGAATGTTTTTATGCAGTGATCGTGAATTTGTGCACAGATTAATAAAAATGTCTTGCAATAACATAAACAACAAGGGTTATTGACGTTAGTCAAGGTTCAAGGACAGAGCACACAGCCGACAAACCAAATAGCCGCCCTAGACTCTGATTAAGATGAGCTATGAGCGGGATGAGTCAGCCAGAAAAGTATGGTTCCATGGGTGGTTTCTGCCTACCTGACTCCTGTAGGAGCACAGCGGAGCTGAATTCAGAATTCTGTTTTCTGTCTGTGGGCTGTAGTGTACGCATACGGAGATCTCAAGACTGAACTCCCACATGGTGTACAATTTCGCTCTTGGCGGGACATATTCAGCTTTGGCATTTAAAAAAATTCTGTTTTAAAATGTTTTCACTTGAATATTTTGCAGTGGTGAGCAACCATACAATGTAAGATTTAGCACTGTGTAATTCATATTTGAATCCAGATGGAAAGTTTGTTGTTAGAGCCAGCTAGCAAATTATTATATTGGGCAGGTAGATCTGTAGCTACCGTTAGCTAGGTGTGTACTATAGCTAGAAAGTTATTTTAACCAGTCATGCCACAAACGCTGCTCTCAGAGGAGAGGTTTTGGTGGGGAAACACTCTCTGCACTCTTATTCTAATCTTTAATCTAATCTAAAACTCCAATCTAAGACTGGGAGCACTTAAATTTCTTTTAGAATATTGTTAAAAGGGTACAACAAAACTTGGATCCAACCCTGCAACCTCCTGTTTACCCTATCCATTTGGCAACACTGTCACCCAGAGTGCTAGCCACTCAATACCCATTCAATAAGTTCCTAACATCAGGGGACTATATAATTTATTTATGTCTTTCAGCCAGCAAATAGGTTAGAGCTAGCAATGACTGTGGGGGTTTGCAGAGTGCTGCAGAGAGCAGTGAATGTGAAACCATTCAAAAAGAATGTTCCGCCTCATGAACTCACAGCACCATGTGCCGTGCTCTCTCCCCTAAACGCCCTGAGTTGCTCAAAGATAGACCTCAACCTTGAGGGCTAATGCTGACCTTTCCTTTCTGGGAAAATCCCTCAGTGGAATTTTTTAAGTTGATACAGATTCACCACACGGCGCTCCTAAAGCAAGCCAAGAAGCTCACCCTTAGCTGCTGGGTAGACTGATGACTGATAAAGTAACACTCCTGCCTAATTCCTTCTATATGAGGCCTTTAGTTCATCCAGGTTTGGCATGAATTGTCCCCTGTCTCAAGGTTCCATATGAACACTCCACACCCACTTATGACTCCACCCCTTTGTCCACATTTGTCACAACCCCAGTCTGATGAAAACTGAATGGGATGGAGTGCTTCCTGAAAGGGCTTGGTCATTTACAGCTGCTTCATTCTCTTGTCAGTCTATTCCACCAACGGTTAACTGATGGGTTGCCAGAGTGGTGGCACAGGCAACAAACCAACAAGAATCAGAAAGCCTCAATTGACATATGTGACAGGACATTGGTCAGGTTCTTAAAGCAGTGATTAAAAAGAACCTTTTTAATCAGTCATGCAGCTTCGTTCATGCATAGACTTTCAGCAGAAAATCTCCCAGTGCAGTTTTTTGTCTGGAATAAGTAAGCTTTCTCTACCAAGTCCTCATCAGCAATCTGATCTAATTACCTTATCCACAGTACTTTGATATAACAAACTGTAAAGGGCTGTACCACGGCTTCCATCTGTTCATGTCGCATTGTTTCTGTGTGATCTGCTCTAAGAAGTACCTTACCTAGTGATTACCTTGCTCACAGTGCTATATGTGGTAATATGGTCATCAATGCTCCTTGATGTGCAAACAGCACACATGCATGGGGACCTTAACGCAAGGCAAAGCTGGACTTCTTCAATGGTGGAGGTGACCAAGCCATTTGCAGATGGCAGAGCAGACCCTGTAACTCAAGGTGCAGTCACAGCCTGTAACCCCAACACACCTCTAAGTCCTCATGCCGCAAGCTGCTTGTAGTGGAAGCCCCTTCTCCTTCAGGTTTGCTGGGATTGTCTATTGCTGGTGGCAAAGCCTCTAGGGACCACTTTCCAGAGAACTGGAAGAAACAGGGGAAAGACTAAGTGGACACCTGTGGTGAAAATACATGACTTGAGGTATCTAGCTCAATTTAATCAAAATTACTGATGAGATTTTGCACTGGCATTGTAGAATCCTTCATGACTATTGTTTTTTTTTTTAATCCAAGATGGCTACCATGAAACAGGAAGTCAAGCTTAGGTATCATTCTATATTATTTGAAACACTGCTCATTCATTTTATTTAGTTATTTTAAGTTTCAAAACAGAAAAATCCACTTATATTATATCACTGTGCTCAGTCCTGATGTTTAAATGGCACTTTGAAAAAACTACCTCCTAATAAATATGCAGCATTTACAACTGCAATACTTAGTTTGCTGAATATGTTCATTTTTGTTAAGTTCATTTCATTTTTGATGTAAATATAAAACACACACAACTCAAACTAATAGGACAGCTGCTTTGTGTTTAATGTATCTCACAAAGATTAATCCACTCTGGTTAAGGACAATAAGAATAATTTACAAGTCTGAATGCTGTATTGAGAGGAAACTTTACTTTTCAGGAAAACTGAGTGTCATGACTTGAAGGTTATATTAGTGTAATGTCATCATCAGACCACATTAAGAGTACTGGGTCCTGCTCTGGGCACAATGTCCAAGAAGGACATGCAACAAAAGACATGTAATTTAAGAAACAAGACTTAAGGCACTGAAGTCTTCACAAGCATTTCTTCACACAGTTTTCACTCTCTTGTGTATGATCAGAATCAGCTAGATTAATCTTCTCATGTGGCCCTTTTACTGCAACGTCTCCATTCTCAGACTCCAAGTCTCAGACTCAGCCCTCACCTCTTTTGGAAGCTGGTGCATCTCACTAGCACAGATTGTTCCTCATGGAGAACAGCTTACGTGGTTGTACTACACAAAGAGACCAGTCATGGACTAGAAGGCAGGTAAGCATGGAGTCCAGATCACACCCCTCCGGACATGAGTGAACATGAGGAGGAGGTTCCCATGTTTGCGTGGAACTCCACCAGAAATCTGTTTACGTGTCTGGTTCATAGTTATGAAGGCTTCCGTGACCTCTCCTGAACCCAGAGACTGAAAGATTTTGAGTTCATTACCCCTGCCTTCGTGATGCGTCCTCCATGAGAATGTGATTCACTTTGTTAGTGCAGCTGACCAGCTGGGAGCAGGAAGATTCTCCACAGTGCCTGTGTGTCCTCCATTCTCGGGCATACGACCCGCCAGCTGCTTCAGAACAGAGCACACTCCTGCAGGGCATAACAATAGCACCGCACTGCTGACCTGGAGATGTTACATCAGACTGTTACAAGCTACACAGACACAGACTTTGTGGGCACCCAAGCTTTAAGACAAAGACAGCCAATCAGGAGGAGTTCCCGAAATGGTAGCTCATGAGCCTGAAATAAAGAAAGCAGAAATATTGCCTTTAAAATGATGTCAGGTCATTTGAGTTGGTAATGGTCTAAACAAAGAAGAACCAAAAACCTCCAAGCCTGAGTACTGTATATTACCACTTGTTTCAACCAGTATCTCATGGGCTATCCAGCTAATAAGTGTCCATAATATAAATACAAAAAGTAAACAAGAGGATTGTTAAACTGTTCAGCAAGGAAATATAATGTAATGGATTAATCTTTAGAAAAGTCAGCTGTATGCTGACAGCTGCATGTCTAGACTACTGCAAACAAAGCATGTGGCTGTGCTTGTATGTCAGCTGTAAGGCCATGCTCATTCTTTGATCTAAGGTCAGTGACAGGAAAGACTCTAAAATGACTAGGCTAAATGATTCAACACTAAAGTAACTGCTTCAAAGTAATTAGCTTTGGTTAAATAATGAGGTTATTTTCTTCCCTGCTTGTCTTACTCACGGACAGTCATAATCTGTACAGAAGGTTTGTCCCAGAGGAATTCAGCTGTGACCATTATCGGCTGATTGAGCACCTTGAGAGCAGGACTCTAGATGTTAAGGTCCAACTGGCTGGCCTCTGCTGTAGTAATAAAATGGCAGGCTTATAGGGTTCCAGGAAGTAGTTGGTAGGACTTTAGGAAAATTGTCTGCACTCTGCATGGGGGAAGAAGGGAGTCTTTGTCTTTGAAGCAGCCAGGGGAGCAACTGCTCACTAAACAGGGATGTTTCTGGGTACTACCTGTGTGAGCCAACTGAACTTTTGTGGGAGTAACAGTGTAAATTATGATCATCTCACTGAGATATTAGTATGTCAGTATTTATTTCAATCAAGTGGCTAATTTTTTAACAAATATATTGACTAACTTTCCTTAAGATTTGCCTCATGATGTTAAACAGATAACTAGATGGTATGTTAGGGTGAAGCCTGTACATAAATGACCCAAATACTTTAATAATAAAATGCTTGTTTTTAAGAGTTAATATGCGAATGAGAGCTCATAGTGAGGTAAGGTAGCTAGTGAGCAACCACAGATTTACATAATCTTAGAGACAGAATGAATGAAAAAAAAATCCATACTCATAATGTATGTTTAATACTTACCACACTGTTTACAAACATCAGATTCATAGTACCACATTTCTTTCACACGATACCACAAATAGCCAGAATAATTGGACTAATATTGAATTCCCCAAAAGTCAGTACATCAAATATAATGGTGCATGACATTTATTTCTGAGTGTGAGTTAATGGCAATCTGGGAACAAAATGAATTGATTCAAGTAGCTCGCACAGAACACAACTTGTATTTACATTAAATCATTGCTCCCCTCCCGCTCTTATAAGTAAACCTGATGGGAGCTGGTGCCACACTTGAACGATGTTAAATTGTCACTTCAAATTAGCAAATACTCTATTGTTTTTCATTTAATGTTTGTACTCTGTACTCATACCAAACATTGAATTGAGCACATTCAGAACAGTAACTCTCACCTTACATACCAAAATATTAAAATAAAAAACAGTTTTGCGTTTTTTAAATGTTACGTTTAAAATCCTCTCAATTCCATAACTAAGCACATTTTCCCAGTTTGGAACTGTTTGGAAATCTCCTGATGATGTTAAATACAAGAAACAAATAACCGTACCCCTTGATGTCTTGACAATTCAACATGTGCAAATTTTGTGTGCGTTTTTTTTTTCAGTTCAGTTTTTTAGACTTTCCTGACTACGTTTAGTTCCATTGGAAATTCATATCGTCGTCTTCCTTAGCAAAATCGTAGATCTGTGGTTAGCTTCAACACCAACACCTTCAACATCTCTTGATCATGTTGATGTGTACAATGACATGTTCACGACAGGTACACACCTGGTAGATTCTGTGTATTATCCAGGTTCATATAAAAATGGAGACTAAATAAACAGTTTTAAAATAGTGTGTGAATGTATTTTCGGAATTAAACAGTTGATAAAACAGGAATCGGATTGTCAATCACTGTTTTACCAGCTAACTAGAAAGCTAAGTGCAGGGACTGTCATTTTTCAAGAAAGGGACTGATCTGATTTGCATTTGCAAATATCCACCTAAATAAATGTGCAGCGTTCTGTAAATTATGTTGGATAAGGCCATAAGGGTGACTGTTTATTAAATGAATCCTGAAATGAATTCTGAAGGTAGTTCAAATCCCAATTTGACCTCCACTCCTCTATAAGGTGCGTTTATCTCAATAATTCCGATAAAACTCCAAATGTATTCTAGCTGTACAGAGTAGACAGGATGATAGTTTAAAAATAGCGGAAATTGCTTTCAGGAACAAGATTATCTACAAGAAATGCACATTAGAGCGCTAGAGCAATACATTCACTTGGAAGGGTAACTGGGACCATGTGGACTCTGGTGGGCGACGCCGAAGTAATACCGAGATTTCATTCCGTCAGCAATTTAATAAACATGTATTGGAGTTCTGGATGTTATAGTGAGTGAACGAACTTTTTTCCCCAATAATGGTACATGTCTGCTCATTCAATTTTGCGAGATCCCAGAGACACAGACAGGAGGAGGAACGGGAATGTGCAAAAATAGCCCTTTCTCATTCCACACTCAGGACAAGGTTTCAAGTTCAAGGAACGCATGAGGGTTCTGAGCGGGTGTGGCGTGTGACGTCGCCTCGGTCTATTAAGTAGCCTAAGAAGTTTTCCAGGCTTGTAGAGCATACTCGTCTGAGAGGGACAGTGAATATTGGCGTATCGGGGAGAAACGCGATAACAGCATTGTACTTCTCACAGTGCCTCAAAGTTTGGACCCGATTTGATGTAAGCTACGAACTGTTGTCTTTATTGTTGAAACAATGGACTCTCCCGGTTTCAGATCGCACGTCGTTCACTGTTGTTAAACTGGGATATACGTTTGCCAAAGTGCCGAATATTTTATCCTCTGATCAACTAAGGCGGTTCTTGTCCAATCTTATTTCGGCGTTAGGTCTCCAGCAACAGGTAAGGTGGGTCTTTTGCAAATCAAGAATCTTAGCCGTCAGATTGAAGCTTTCGGATTTCTGTTATCAGTCAAGGTAAATGTACCGAGCTGTCTGTCCAATTAACTTCCGGCCGTGTTTATGTTACACTCCTGCTTTGGGTTAGTTTAAAATAACAGTGAGTTATTTTGAGTTCAAAACGTTTTACTGTCTGACAGATGCACACTGCTGTTGTAGCCTATGGAAACAGGGAGCGGTTTAACAGTGCAATCAACACGGTGAAATAGCCTAGTTTTATTCCTTACAGCAACTAGCAAAATTTACCATTTCTGTTAAAGTATTTGCTATGGAATCGAATAAACAAACGTACAAATTCGGGGTCATAACTTGCTATCAGGCATCTTAAACTGTACCAATTTGAGACGGGAGCTCCCAGCCTCTGCACGCGCACATCATCACATATGTTTGTCTTATTAGCTCTGTATATGGCCTGGTGACTTCCACATTGTTTATACAGTAGGATAGTTACTGAAAGTACTGAAGTACTTTTCTCCTGGGAACAACAACAGTCTTCTACCTGAGGCTAAATCCTACAACATTTGGATTACAAACTGCTCTACGCCAGCTATCCATAGTTTCAGCATAGGCTTTTCACATGCGCATATGCATATGAAATCATGATTTTTCTTATTTTTCTCTCTTTGGATACATTTGTTGGGGGACAGGAAGACAAGGCGGATGGGTGACTTGACATGCGAAATGGCTTAACCGTATGAAACAGCGTTTGTATAATGACCAGCGGTGAGGTTTATGTTTTTGTTATAACTTTAGTTGCGTAGAGGGTGATGTCACGCACACGTTGGCAGCGCTGTAAAAGGCAATGAAGCAGAATACAAAGATCAGATGACGAAATGACTTTACGGATGGGTCGCGAGCTTATTTAACAACTACATAAGTAAAACAAATGCGCGCGTAGACACGTCACTCATTTTGGGTCATTCTTGTGGGTGTCGGACTCATGGTTCGCTGTTCACTTTTATTGCATTCGTGTGAGTGTTGCCAAGTGTTTATGATTGTATATTAAAATACATTGTTTAACGGATGTTACTGTTTAAGGGACCACTTTTCCATAAGAGGAAATTAATCAAATAAAGCATTCCTCTTGACTCCTTTGGTCATATGTTCCAGATTTGAACAAAAACACCTCCTTTCAACATCGGTGGTGTCGTCAGGTGTTGTTCTGGCCATAGCGGTATTGAAAAATGCACAAGACGAACTGTACAAATGCTTACCTCCCACAAATCTGTATGCGTCACATGTAAGGCGCTGGCAAGCTACCGTGTGTGCGTCAATGAGCGAACAGAAAGTTGCATGGAAACGCTCTGCTTAGCATTATCATGTTTGTGAAGATCCGCATGATAGCCCACTGCAGACGATGTTAAATGTCACGACCGCTCCGTAGCATTTAGGATGCTAGCAGACTAGCCTATTGCTCTGTTTAAGCAGAAGTACGGGCCTCCTCTGACCCGTTTTAAGGTTTGTGTGTGTGGGTGTCTATGTGCATGTGTTTTAGAATATAGTAAGCTAAAATTACACATCTTGTATAATATGGGGCCTAGTCTATTTTACAATGTGCGCAGGACTTTCATGTGGCAACGGTTTATGTATTTTGAATACCATGACATGATCACTTGTAGATATGATGTTTTACACATATTGCTATAGTGTTGTTTCGGTCTGTATATTAGTCTTTTATATTTTACCATATCTTCACATACAGTTCATTCTATGTTTCTTTTGTTGTTGGTCATTTTTTAAGGACTTTGAGACTTTTGAGACTTTAAGGATTCTGTCCAAGTCTCGTGGCTTTCAGTAAAAAACTTCTCTCGATCTTTTCACCAGCAAATAGAGCTCCTATTGTGTGCTTTTCTTCCTTTGGTGCGAATAGGCTACTAAATACATTTTAGGAAGGATGACGTGTTTAGAAAGGATGCACATTCCTCTGCTTTGAGAACAGCTCCTGCCCCATCTACTTGAGCTTCTTTCAGTGGGTTTAAGGGTTTTATCTGAGCTCCTCAATTATCAAAGCCCCGTTTCCGTAGAGTCGCTGTTTCGCTGCCATCAAAAACTGTACACCGTGTTCTGAACGATGAAAGCAATCTGCGACCAACCTTACGCTTGTGTAAGTTATTTCCACAGACACGCCACCAAGCCATATCGTCAAAAGCAGGAATGTCATGATTAGGTGTTAAGACTGAGCCCCAGGAGTTTCTCAAGGCATGGAGGAGTTGAGACCACGCTCTCCGGTCCATACACACTCCAATACAACAGTAATGTATGTATGCCAATATATGGTGTAATATGAAAACCAAAACAAACGGGCTATTACTGTTACACCATATGCATTTGCTTGGCAAACGCCTTTATCTAGGGTGAAATGCGTAACTAAGTTTGAAAATTATCCATTTATTCGGTGAACCAGTTCAGGTGACATGCCTAACACAAGGATACACAGTGGTAGTGTGTCACCCAGGAATCAACCCTGTAACCTACTGATTCCAAGCCCTGCTCAAGAGACCCAAGCTTAGTGGGTTTCATGGATCCATTGTGCCTAGGTTCATCTGCATGTGTATAATCATTTTGGCGTATACATACAAAATTCATGAATAACGACTTCAATTACATCTACAAATATTTACATTTTACATTTATTCATTTGGCAGATGCTTTTAACCAAAGCAACTTACATAGGTTACAGTTCTTTACAATGTTATCCATTTATACAGCTGGATATTTACTGAGGTAACTGTGGGTTAAGTACCTTGCCCAAGGGTACAGCAGCAGTGTCCCAGCAGGGATTGAACCGGCAACCTTTCGGTTACGAGTCCTGCTCCTTAACCACTATGCTACACTGCCGCCCAAATATCATTGCATACTCTTACTCACTCCATGAAAGTTGAATCTGTGCATACTCCCACTAGTGGTCAATTTGTGACTGATAAAGCCTCACCACCTGACATAAGGTACAACAGAACTTTAATTTCTTTTGATATAGTAGACTGAACCATGAACACTCTCTTCCATTGTGTGAAAATGTGAAATGAAACGCCCACCTCAACTCTGAGATATTTTAGCAGGCAGGCAGACATACTCATATACTTTACCTTGCACACTCATACATGAAATTCTCATGAAACGTTCTCATACACACATATGAAACTCTTGCACGCATACCCACATTATTCATGTGCACACATACACATTAAACAATGGCATATAATTCTCACACGCATAAATATGAAATATGTTTCACATGTACGTACGCGAGCATTTCACATGAGTGTGCACAAGGTAAAGTTTGTAGCGCCATACAGTGCCTCATATACCGAGCTAAATGAGATATCCTTGATGGGCGAGTAATGTAAGAAAGGAATTCAAAATGTATTCCATTACCAATCTATGAAAGTCCTAACGACCTCTCAACTCATCGGTCTCCTAAAAAGGACATTATCCAGCATTTATATTTTCGCTTTTACCACGCTACTGCTGCGTTCTACGAAATGACAAAGTATTGAAGCAAAATGATTTCATTTCATTACCATCTCAGATAACCAGTTATCACCCAATAATGAGCGTCTCAAATCACTCAGTGTAGTATACTGCAGTATAATGTATCCTATTCAGCTTGCACAGAGCAATTGAATTAAGTGAGAGACATAGGTGTGTGTGTGTGTTTTTTCTAGTGTGGTCGTGTGTAATCAGTGCATTTCAAGAAGTGCCACTCTTTCAAGTCGGTAGACTTTGTGGATGGCTTGGCAAGGTGCGACAGCCAGGTGTGTTAGTTCTAGTAACAGATGAATTACTTTAAAGCCCCATTCACTGCAGTCCATAACCAGGCTGTTCGCCCGGGCTTTGTTCAAATATCAGTCTCCCGTGGTAACCACCTCTTATGGCATTTTTACTCATCGCTCGGATTTAAAAGGCAGTTTCTTACCCTTTCTCGTCTGATTTCAGCAGGTGTGTGAAGTCCGAGCAGAAGACAGCGGTGCGGCCTTGCTTCCGCGTGGAGGTACATTATGCACTGTTGGACAGCGGCTGGTAAGCGTGCCTTCCAATTGGACGTGCGATTTTCACTAGGAGTAAAAATATACTGGCGTATCCTGTGTAGACATTTTTCCCCTCCGGTTGACATCGTCCCTGCTGCACAACGTGACTTTTCCCTCTCCGTGATGTTTCGACTTGGCTCCATCGCTAGTGTAAAATTAGCGCAAACACTGCAGCTGCGCTGTGTAAACACGGTGTGATAATCACGGCTGTGTCATTAAAGTACTGCCGACGGTTTTACGTCCGGAAAACATTTTAAATACGGCTAGGTTGCAGGCATGGTTTAGCTAAGAGGCAGCCTCTTTAAGGGCGGTCCAGGACTGTTTTCAGAATGGGGAGCTCATTCAGGACAGCGAGGATAAGAGATGTAGGCAACAGAAAACAGTGCTCATCAATCAGACTATTAAGTTTTTCCCAAGCTTTATTAAAGCGCCGAAAAGCACAGGATAGGAGCCAAATTGAAACCCTTCATGGCTGTCTAATTTGCATCTGGCAAAAGTTCCACTGGCCACTATTCATTCCTCGGCAGCATGCTGTTTCTGTCAAGGACCGTCCTTTATCACTTTCAGATAAACACACTCCAGCAACTTAACAAAATGGGCCTCTTGGGATTCAAATAATATCATTTTTGACACGCAAATGGCAATTATCACATATAGACCCCCAAGTAGGGAGAAATACTGTGGTCAATAATGGCATCTTGTGTTGTCATGATCTTGGCAAATGTTTGAATATGCCTAGTTGTGTCCTAGTCTGTACAACCCTTCATGCTGTTTTGTTAAAGCACACTGACATAGCACTTTGAAATTCGTTCTGGATAAGAACCCTCTGGTAGGCTATTGTTCTGATGCCATATAGCAAAGGTTCTTGAGAACCTGTTCTTGCTTTTATATTGAAAGTAGTTGGAGACATGCTAGGTTGTAAGGGAGATGTCTGCATATATGTCTGACAGTTCCTACTTTGAATAAAGGGGTTGAACGCATTCCGAAGCCTGCTTCATCCTCACCCTACCTACGTTCTTTCACGTAGGGCATTGTTTAAAACGCCCGTCGTTTCCCCTAATGATCTGGATTGCATGTGGAGTGAATGAGCTCATCCCGGGCAGTCCCTTCTTTAATGTCGCTAAAATGTGTCCCAGCCTTTATTTTGTTAGTTTTTATTTATGGAAATATTTGTCCAGCGTACTAGGAGATGTATTTTGTGAAACTGTCAGGGCCCTCCAGGAGTTTTTCATTGTAAACCTTATGACAGTATAAAGACAGTAAAAAATGACTTAAATGTTTGATTAAATACCTCATCGATAGTATTGATCTGGTGTGGATGACCATCACTGTGGTAACTCTGAATATTAGCTGAGGTATTTTGTTTTGTCAGCGGAGTGAATTACAGAGATGTCTAGAAATGTATGTCACCTCTTTTGAAATCTGTTGGGAAGTTCAAAAATGTGTTGAATGTACATAAAAGCCTGTCACATCCTATCACCTATGTCACATCCTGTTCATGCTGTGGTCAAAGGCAGCTTTGCACAATGCAGTGTGAAAGGTAGCACCATTACACCAAGCTGTGTAATTACTGATCAGCAGATCAGTCCAGCATATCTAAGATGGCTACTGTATGAGATGTGAGAAGTGCCATTATACCCATTCACTCAATGCTTTCATATGTGTCGCCAAAGTTTTCCCGGAAACAGGAAACTGAACTGCTGAACTGAAACCTAACATCCTGCTTAATTTACATTTACCTATTTAGCAGATGCATTTATCCAAAGCGACTTACAAAAGTGCTAATCAGAGGCCATTAACAAACCAATTGTTTTAGTAGCCTACATTAGTTCTGGTGTCCATCCTGGACAATGGTATTAGTCTTTAACAAAGAACATAAAGACATGTAAAGGCATATATTTAGAAATATTGTTGGGATCATTGTAATTATCACAATATTACTGGGTACTTTTCAGTTAAGTGAAACTCATATTGCATGCTGTTGAGCCTTCATTAAAATGAGTGATAAGAAATGTATTGAAATACCATCAGCATTTTAGCACATGCTTTCACACCATTGTCACTGTCACAGCTTGTCTCATGTTATCTGATTATAGCTAGTTTGCTGGGTACTAACACATTATATCTACTGTGGCTATCTAGCTGAACTGCTGGCATTTTGTTTAAATTCCACTCACTGTTTTGGCTTGAGAGTATGGGTTATTCAGCCATGAAGTCAATGGTCTTGTTGCTCAGATGGCACTGTTTGGGGGGGGGGGGGGGGGTTGAACTTTTCTTCTTTTCTGATTTAGCCAACCATGGCTTTCTTTCTTTTTTTGCCTCACCTGCATGCCACCTATTTTACCACTACTGCCCTCATGAAAAGAAAAGTGTAGTCTGGGCACAGTTTGGTTTCATTTTGTTTGTTTGTTTACCCAAACAGACATCTCACTAGCTACCCCGACATCCCGCCACAGCCATGACCTCTCACTAAATTAGCTAGCAAGCTAGCCCTACTTCAGTTTGTAATGCAGCAAATTTCAAGGGTACACTTTAACCAACCAGTCATGTCTGTCAATGTGAACAGTAATAATCATAAAAGCAGAAGCGTGACCAGCTTTATGTACAAGGTTAGGTTTAATCGGTATACACCATTGGACCTTAATTAAAGAAGCAGCAGCGACACCTGCCACGGGTGTACGAAAAAGCATACGAGCTCCATTCAAAGTACATACACGCCGTTCAGTAAGCTTGCGTACAAGCATGGCTTCGTCGATTCGTAGATGAATGTGCATCAACAGCGGGTGAACCTCCTCACAAGACCCTCAAGCACAAGTATAGATATCATAGCACCAGCGACACACCCAGCAGACGCCCCAGAACCATTTGTCACAAAAAAGCGTAGGAAGGTGAATATTTCAGTAACTTTGCGAGCACGGCGGGAAAAGTAGATCCTAACCTCCCTTCGAAACAACAGCAGTGGGACCGAAAAAGCGACGCTATGGACGCATGCATCAAGTGCACCTTTGTCACAAGACCAAACGGACTGTAAATAACATAAGCTATGTCTTGTTTTTCTTGGACTACATCGAGTCTTCTGCCATTTGATTTTTCGCGACCGCTGAGGCTATCTTACCGTTTGCACAGGCTGCTGCTTAGCGACGAACGCCGGGGCGTGTCTGTTGTTGGTAGCCGCCTACTCAGTGACTGGGGGGTGCCAAAGGTACAACCCCTGTCCGAAAGAGGCACCAAGGCCAGTTTGTGCGCTGCGTGAAGAATCGATCAGAGTTTGCTGTTGTTTGTAGTTGGTGGTATTTTCTCCTTGTTTCACCATGTAAGAAATACAGGTAAGCGAACGCGATTCACAAGCATTACAAGAAGCTAGGCTATATTTCCCCTGTAAAACAATGTATTGGAGAATATCGTTTGCTTCTATGCTTTTTTATGTCCTACAGTATCTTTTTGGTTAGATGTCAAAGAACTTTACCTTACTGTGCGTTTTAAACGATCGAAAGGGAGATGCAGATCAAATCGAACTTTCTATTTGCAGTATTTGGTATGCTGATTTAAGACGCGGTTATATTTTTTAAAGATTAATTTAAACTTGTGTTCTTTCCGAAAATTAGTTAGCTAAAAATGGAAAATCAGTGTTCATCACATAATCGCGAGGCAGACCTCGAGTTCCCTAAAGGCTATAGTTAGATTAAGTTTCCAATCTTAAAAGGTCAGGCTGTGGGCGGTCGTTGTTTAGCTGCTATCTCGTCACTACATGTGATTATCTTGACGTGCGAATGAAGAAAAACTGGAACTGTCGTTTCTCAACAAATGTTTGTAATGTTGATATAAAGGTGGAAATGATTTGATCAGGGGTTTGCGACAGGTGACAGTATATGGGTACGTGCGCGCATGCTTATGTATGTCAAAGTTGTACAGGTCAAAGTGCATTATGAATGTTATGAAATACGAGTTGTTCACGGATAGGTTTGTTTTTCAGATTGTTAGTAGGAACAAGCGGGTCAGTACAGTAAATGCCTTAGAAGCAAATTTTGAGCCATGTTTGTGATGCAGTAGTTGAGCCTGAGAATCGCTGAACTTCTCCGCGGCTTGGCAAGGCGTTTATGTATTTAATTCACCTTCCTGATAGCATTTCAGTTGTACGTTGCTCTGGTCATTTTATTATATATATCTACAGTGGAAATATATATATAAACAACTGCATTACAGATAATTGATTTTGCCTCTTCAAAAACTAAATTAGAGGTTTCTAGCGGAGCTGCAGACGCCTAACATTGTATCTGGGTTCAGATTCTCTTTAGTTTGATTGAAAATGAATTGAACTGTCTGTAATTGAATTTGACAATCTAAATAATTCCAAACTTACATTCAGATGAATTTCAGGTATCTTCAGATTGAATACAGTTACTGTAGCACTCAATGTCTGACATTATATGTATTTGAAATAAAATTACACCCACGATCAAGTTATGTCCATTCACAGTTCAATTAAAGATGTCTTCAGTATTCAGACAGGTTGCCGTATCCACCTAGAGCTAACTGCCACTTGCCTGGCTGGGTCATAAAATGTAGTACATTGTGGAAAACCGATCAAACCTAGTGGCTTCAGTTGTGACCATGAGGCCATCGACCACAGCTGTACATCACAGCTGGTGAAAGACGAAAGTCAAGATGTCAGATTCTGTATAGTTTATTTATGTCTTTTTAGTTTATTATTTTGGCCCGTCGCGCTTGTGAAGCTGGATGACAGTGTTGTCTGTCCTTATTCATTTCAGCATATCTTGCAGCTGAAGCTAAGGTCTAAAATATATGTGTTTGTCTGGAACTGAACCTCTGGATACAGCATTAACTTCTCTTAACGGCCAGCCCACCTGGTACACTTACCCAGTTTGACCACCAGGGGGGTCCTCGCAGCAAACTGCCGAACCACCGCAATCTGCTCAGGACTAAAGTTATTTATTTATTTATTTATTTAATGAAGCTTGTGGGAATTCAAATCAGTCAAATCAGGTGTCAGCTCAAGCTGTTTACATGTCTTTTTCAATTTTGTTTACTCATTTATTTGGAGGATTTTCTTATCCCTGCCACTTACAGAACACTTGAAAATAAAGCACACATTTCAAGTAGCAAACATGAGTGCAGTACAACCCAAAGCATACAGCTATCTAAAAGTCAACACAGACTATTCCTGTCCAGTTACAGCATAAACCCTAAATGGATGCTCTCCAGTGTAAATCATGGATGGCTATCAGTACAATATAATAAAAAATACTTGGTTCATGCTCAGAAATGGTTGGAGTGGATGTATGGCAAAGTTTATAGAATTCATACCGCACTTTGTCAATAGGAGTGACTTTTGCTTTGGGTTGTAGATTTGACAAATCCTAGGAGATTATAAACATGTAAGCCTTGCTCTTAAAGGTTGACCAGGTCTTATGAACTAAACAAAAAAGGGACATAAATAAGACAGGTGTACCGGAGAGAATTGGAATGCAAAATGTGTATTTTCATGTAAAATGTACCAATGTAATGTAAAACAGTCAGTACTGTCCAGTGAGGGGCTTACAAAAAACTACAAAACCCTTATTGCTCTGCCTAAATGTGTGTATATGTGTCTGGGTATTGAGATCTGTTCTGATGGTGCACCTCTCTATGTTAGTACAGAACACAAACAGTGGTTACGTATTGTGTAACCGGCTTTTGCATCTTGCATCTTTTTCATTTAGCAAAATTTTATTTTGGTACAGTTTAAAGAAAATCCCAAAAATAACAAACTGCAGTACCTTCCCTCACCTGGTGGTATCTCCATGCTCTCCACTGTTACGCTCTCCACCATAAGTAACCCTTTTGCTTGAGACAAACAAATAGTGACTGGGTTTTAAGAGGACAGCAATTTAGCAGAGAGTGCTAGAAGTGTCTTTGCACTGTATGCTGGAGTAGAGGAGAAAGTGCACTATGTTTGTGGAGTTTCCTATCAGAACAAATTCATTAAATCATGTGAGATGGCCCTAAAATTCATATCTCTCTAAGATGAATGTCTTTTTTTCTGTTTAAAGGAATGGTCATTGTAGGTTTTGAAGAAATAGAGAAACTTAGCATATATCCAGAATCGTGCAAACTGACACTGTTTGTGTTGTTTGAAATGATTACATTGTCAAACTTGAAATCGTGCTGGAAGATGCTCACCCATTGAGGATTTGTCATTTGACATCACTGTGTTACACCACTAGCCATGACCCTGGTGGAACACAATGTAATGTTGACATTACCATACTGTCAATTTATTGTCATTTATATTGGTTGCAATTTTACCCTACCCCACAACAGTTCCCCAACAGGGAATCAAGCTAGCCCTGCTCCTTACCATGATGCCATACTGCTGCCCTACCATTTATTTTATGATGCTGTGTAGGATGTTTGTGAGGAGTATATGGAGAGTTTCCCTTTTTTGGTATCCCATGACAACAGTCATCAGGTTCAGTGTGGGAAAGAGAAGAAATGACCACAGTATATTGGGAATCCTTTTCAGAAATCAATGTCAATATCCACTCATGATGTGATGTTTCCATGAAAGGAAACATGGTCTGTGTTGGTGTCTTGTCAGTCTGGATGGTTTTGAGAGGGGTGAGGTTTCTGGCAAGCTCCAGAGAGCAGCGAGATTTTCATCAAGGAAATGGGTTGCTTAGCGACGTGCACAGAGTGACTAGCAAGCCAGAATGGGTGATGCTTTGATCCCGGGATGTTTGGAGATGCTTTTGCAGCACAACACAGTGCTATCTGAGCTGATACTCCCAAATGTGTCTGTTCAGTCTCACCTTGAACAGCATGTCTGAGCAATCTGAATTTGCTGTCATCCCTTCTATCTCAAGCAGAATGGCTTGTCTGTGTGTCTGTACCACAGTGGGTTACATTTTGTTACATCCTGCTATTAGATTATAACAACAAAATGTAAATTGATTTATTTTCTCATTCAAGAATCTGCAGTGCACGTTTTAAATTTGATTATACTTAAAATGGCTCTTACACAGGTCTGTGTAACTGTGTGTTTTATGGGATGAAGTTTGTAGCATTCTGGCTGTGTACATAAATGCTATCTGCACCAGTAACAAATTAAGATGCAGTTTTTAAGTTTATTAAGTTTTTTTTTTTACATTTCTTTCAGGATTTAACAATGTAAACCTAATTTTACCTGTGGGTAAACTTAAGTGTAATTCTTTGCTTTTGTGAACCATGATCTTCATTTACATTTATTTAGATTTATTTAGTTGCTTAGCAAATGCTCTTATCTGCTTACATTTTCTCATGTTACCCATTTCTACAGCTGAGTATTTTCTGAGGTAATTGTGGGTTAAGTTCCTTATGGGTTAGTTGTGAGATAAGTAATTGTAGTTTAAGTACAAGTGTCCCAGCAGGCAATTGAACCAACAGCTTTTGGGTTACGAGCCCTGCTTCTTTCCACACCACCACACTGCTGTGTATCTCTGTCAGTCTCCTATACTGTGTGTGTCTCTCTCAGTCCCCTGCAGTAGGAACTTCCTGTGACGGACTTGTGTAGAAGATGCGATAAGCCCAGCCTCTCACTGGTCCAGCATGGCCAGTTCCTCATGGCGGGGCCAGGCACGGCTGCAGCTCCAGGAGGCGGACTCCAGCAAAAGGGGCGGGCGGGTGCTCTCGCCCCTCTATGGTGCCGCTGTGTCTGCTGCTCCGTCCGATTCGGAGGGTGTGTGCATCCCGTCACCCTACGTGGAGAGGGGTCCAGACTTCCCGGCCCTCACCCTATACGGGCCCCCTGTGCTGGGGTTCGGCCCAGCCCATGCCCGTCCGCCCCTCCTCTGGCCCTCGCACGGCCATGTGCCCTCGCTGGCTCTTCACTGCCATCAGTCCCGTCTCCAGCACCCTGAGCCCTCCCACTGCCTGTGGGCAGAGCCTGCTTCCCACAGCCACATGCCAGATTGGAGCAGGTACCCCCCCCAGCACCCACTCACACCTTTACCCTCTAAAGCCCATTAATCCTCAGTAGATGACTCCACCACCAGAGTGGCCAGCATTCTGGTGTCCCCTCACACCGAGGTGACCTGTAGTCTCTCTGTCACACCCCCCCCCGCAGTGAGCTGGCGAGTAAGAAGCAGCAGGACGGGGCTGAGATGGAGGAGGCAGGCGGTCCTGCAGAGAAGGGCAGCATGCACTTCTGTGCCGTGTGCCAGGACTACGCCTCGGGATACCATTATGGCGTGTGGTCCTGTGAAGGCTGCAAGGCCTTCTTCAAGAGGAGCATCCAAGGTACCCCCTTTTATGTTTTTATTTTTAAAAGGCCTTATTCTCTCAGTTTCTGGTTTTTCACTCCACCCCTGATTTTGCCAGGCAGCTCTCTCCCTCCTCTGTGATCGACCAGAGTGGTTTGTTATTGGTCATGCTGTTGATTGCTAATTTCAACCCTAATCGGCCTGTTCCATTAAGAACCAGTCTCCAAATGAATGAACCATTCTGCTATGGACACATACAATGTTACTGCGTGAAGGTTACCCCTCAGAGTAAAGGTGTCTTTCTGGGTAGCAGTGATGTATAGTGGGAAGAAGTAGGCCTTATATCTCAAAGGTTGCCAGTGTGATTTCCTGCTGGTGTGCTGCTGCTGTACCCTTAGGCAAGGTGCTTAACCCACAATTATCTCAGTAAATATACCTCAGTGATATCCATTTATAACATGTAAATTGTTAAAAATGTTGTAAATTGTTAACTTTTGTTAACTAAAGTCACACTGGGTAAGAATTTCAGCTGAGTAACAAAATGTATGTTTCTCTTGCTCCCTTACGGTCTTTCTCTCTACCCTTGCTGGTAGGCATGCTCCTGTGTCTTGGAGTGATTCAGCGGTGCAGCTTCTCATATCAAATCAGACTGACCCTTAAAATGCTTTAATTGAGTACCCCCACCCCCTTCCCTCCACAGACATTGGATGATTTAGGGCCTTTTAAAGGAGCATGTGCTTTCTTCTGTCTTTGGTTTTGAAGTCCTCTGAGCTGCTCAGTGAGAGGGAAACAGAGTAGACTGCTATGTGGAATTTATGCTCTGATATGATTGCATAGCTAATGCACCCTTTACATGATCATACGTTTTTGTGTTCCGTGACATTTTGTTTGTTACATTTCTATAATGTGCTCTTTTCTGTCCTTGTCTCCCTTTTTTGTGTCCATGATTGCTTTCTGGAATCTACAGTTGCGCATGAAGCTAGTCTCACTGGGACAACCTCTGCGCTGGTGTGGGACTGCTGAAATGAGATGGATGCAGTCCTCCGATGCACCCACATGTAGCCCAGGGTTGCTTTTATGCTACAGTGAAGCAGGCACTAATTTGAGAATAGGCGCTGCTCTGCTGAAATCAGCTGAGCAGCTCGCAGACACCCAAATCACAGGGTGCCTGAGGGCAGTGAGATGAGGGAACCCTGGCCAACCTACCTACCCTGGCAGAACAAAGCTGTTTTGCTCTGCTTCTGTGGGCTCCCAGTTGTTGTCTGCAGGGCAATCTGAAACACTCTGTGATAACTCCACCCATGCTGTATGAGGTCAAATTTGATTGGTTTGGTTGACTGAAATTCGACTGGTTCATATTGATGACGCTGTGCTGTTCTCTCCCTCTACCATGGCCTCAAGGGCACAATGATTACATCTGCCCAGCAACCAACCAATGCACCATCGACAAGAACCGCCGCAAGAGCTGCCAGGCATGCCGCCTTCGCAAGTGCTATGAAGTGGGAATGATGAAATGTGGTATGCCCTCATCTGTCTCTCTTCCTTTCTGTCTGTCTCTCCTTCTCTCCCTCCTTCCCTCTCTCTCTCCTTCTTTTTCTCTCGCTTTATGTCTCTCCCTCCGTCTCTTTTTCCCTCTTTCTCTCTCTCTCTCTCTCTCTCTCTTCCTCTTTCAGTGGCTCTGCTCCATCACCACAGCAGCCCTAATATTTACTATTCTCTTTGCTTCCTCAGCACGGCCATTTTCCCAATCCTACTTTCACCTGTAAACTCTGTCAGTTATTGTGTTCAGAGATGGACAAGATGTGAGACAGGATGATCATGCAGCCTTGGCTCCACCTAGTGGTGGCAGAAATAGTGCAGAGCTCAGTCTTGTTCTGTTGGAGCATTTACTCAGGCATGGAAATGAACTTGAGTGTGGAAGTCAGCAGTCGCCACATAAACTTCTGTTCTCATTTGCGCCTTCTTTGGTTTTCTCTGGATGCACCCTCAGTCCCCTTGAAGAGGAGCACTCAAAGATGGACTCTTTCTGAAAGAGGTTTTAAATAAACCAAAGACAAACCAATCTCATGCTGTAGACACTGGCAACCAGTCAGGCAAAATACAAAGGCAAAGAATTCACTCCAGCTTGTAGATATGTGTGGAAGACAAAAACCATCAAAATTAAACAAATAAAAAAGAGCTGTCAAGATATAATGGAATGATAATAAATAAAATTATTAAAAATAAATAAAAAAAATTGTGGAATAAATGAAGACCTGAAGGTTGAAGTAATTTTCTTACAAGCACTCGCCACAAGAGCTTTTATATTTATGTACTTTTTAAATGATTTCTTTAATTTTACTGTCTGCATATTTCATAATTTAATCACACCTGATTAAAATATCACTTTATATATTTTGACAGGTTTAGCCTTCCACAGTTATCTAGCTTGTCAGCTTGCTGCTGCTGTATTGTGTGTCATAGCAGAAGTGACAGCACTATGCATGTTATTACCGATGGTGAAGAGACAAATGAGATCAGCCCCTTTTTTTAGCAAATGCAGATAAGAGGAGCTGATCCTGTGCTTAGAGTTGAAAGTTCTACCCCTGTGGGTATATGAGGGTGTAAGTGTGAGGGACACATCATTGTCCTGGAATGCTGTCCCTGTGAGTGTGATCTACGGATTTTGCCCGAAATTTAAAATAAAGGCAAAATGCATGAAAACATGGAAAAGTAGTGTTTCTCCAGAATAATGTGGCCATTCTGGTCTGGTGATGAGGAATGACTTTAAGAGTACTGATGTTTTAATAATGCCGATGTTTTGGGTGCCTGGCGGGTCGCTCGGCCTCTCACTCATTTCTTCGTTTCTCCCGGGGCAGGCGTGAGGCGGGACCGTGGGAGCTGCAGGGGGGGTCAGCCCCAGCGCTCACCCTGGGGGGGCCGCTGCTCCAGGGGGGGTGGCATGAGGAGGGGCGAGGCGGCTGTACCCCAGGTGAGGGAACCCCGCGCCCCGCCCCTGGCACTCACACCCGAGCAGCTGATCTCACGCATCATGGAGGGGGAACCGCCTGCCATCTACCTGAGTGAGGAGGTGCAGAAGCCCTTCACTGAGGCCAGCATGATGATGGCGCTCACCAGCCTTGCCGACAAGGAGCTTGTTTATATGATCAATTGGGCCAAGAAGATCCCAGGTGTGTGTGTGTGTGTGTGTGTGTGTTTGTGCTTGTGTGTGTGCGCACGTGTGCTTGTTTGTGCATATTGAGGTGTGTTTATATCTGTGTGACTGGCAGCAGTTGAGCCCATTCAGACTTAAAGCAGGGGGATGTGACAGTGTTAAGCAGAATAATGGTATTGCTTTAAATGTCTCAGTTCTTTGAATTCTTAAAGTGTTGTCCTGATTAGCTCAAACAGCAAAAGCATGGGCTTGAAACCAACTGTGTCATTTGCTGACTAATGGTACAGCTTTGAAAAATCTCATCCCACATTCCTACACAGGTTCTGTTGTTGCTGTGGTTACAAGCTGAAAATATATAATTAGCCAGTAGTAATATGAGTGGAAAAAGGGGAAATTGCAAAAAGAAATTTAACAGGTTAAGGTCACACCTGCTCTAAAAATGAAAGCATCCTTGGATCAGTCTTTAGCTGAAGGCTGGGTTAGTCACTGAATATTCATGCTACAAACAGGAAGAGAGCAACCCAGCAAAGTTATTGTCCTCCATTTGGTATTCTATTTATAGGCTGTTTGTCTGTCACTGTAGGGATTGACTGTGTGCCTCTATGTGCGTGTGGTCCTCTCTTGGTGTGTGACAGCAAGCATGTTCAGTGTGTTACCAGTTTCTGACAGTGTCATTCTTGGTGCCTAGTTGTGTGTCAGTGTGTTTTTGGCTGGTCAGTGGATATGTTTCTTTTTCTCTAAGGGATAAGCAAACTGTATGATTTGGTTCGGATCTCTAGCTCAAGGGTTCTATTTTGGTGACTGTTTGTCATTGTGTCAGCGCAGTGGTATGCCAGTCTTAGGGTAGGTCTCCGTGCGAGTTTGTGACAGCATGTGAGAGTGTGTCCTAATCGGTGCGTCAGCATCAGTGCATACCGGTGTCTGTATGTCAGTGTGTCCGTATGTTAGCTTTGGTGGTGTGTCAGCATGCCGCTCTCCATCTGGTCCACAGGCTTCGTGGAGCTCAGCCTCTTCGATCAGGTGCACCTGCTGGAGTGCTGCTGGCTGGAGGTGCTGATGCTGGGCCTGATGTGGAGGTCTGTGGACCACCCTGGGAAGCTCATCTTCTCCCCCGACCTGATCCTCAGCAGGTGCGCCTCCTCCCCCTGCTCCGCCCACTCCCTCCTGCTCCACCCTCTCCTTCCCCTGCTCCACCCATTCCCTCCCCCTGCTTCACCCTCCTTCCCTTCTCCAAACATGGATCTGCGCATTGTTGCCATAGCATGCCAGAGAGCTCCCCTCACTAGTGAACGAGGCTGGTACATCACTGTGCAGATGGTGTTTGTGTATCATTTTTGTCAAAGTTTTTGAATGTTGTGCAGAGGGCTGCTTATGAAATCAAACAGACTCTTCACTGGAAACTCATTCTGTTCCTTTCACATTCAGTTGAAGGAATTCAGAAGCGTTTGTTGGGATATGTAACATGTTGTGGTTGAGTATCTGACAGATCAGCTTCATCCCAGGAAGTTGAAGAAAGGTGTTGCTTGAGCCCACCATTTCATATATGCAAACAACTCCTTCCTGAGATGACAACGGGACTGTCTGTTCACCACAGGACAATAGCTCAGTTGGGTACTCAGAATGGTGGTTAACATCAATGTGGGGACAATCTTTTGCTTGACCATTTGCCAGGCCAGTCTAACCCTAGGAATTCAAGGGAAGGTGTTGCTTCAGCCCACCTTACAGAATGCAAATGATTCCTTCTTGGGGGGGGGGACTGCAGGAACTTCCAGCCCTCACAGGTCACAAGCCAGGAAGGTGTTGCTTCAGCCCACCTTACAGAATGCAAATGATTCCTTCCTGGGGGGGACCGCGGGAACGTCCAGCCCCCACAGGTCACCAGCCAGGATGGGTACCCAGAAGGAGGGGGTGGGAAAGAATTCCTTTATAGATCAGTGTTACCATACCATCAGGGTTCTTTTATCTCTGTACTTGGGGAGAAAATCCACTTGTTCCTCTACTGTATTAAAGAACCTATTTGTGAAACAGCAAAGCGAAGTCTGAAGCCTGCATTCATTTTCATACTCGGGAAGTACAGCCATTTTATTTCTACAGTGTTAGCACCAGCCTTTTTTCTCTTTATTCTTTTGTTCATGTTTTATTCATATTCATGTAAAATATTCTTATATTTTAAATTTTTATCTGATATTATTTTATTATTATCATCATTTTGATTCTTTTATTTTCACCCTTTCGCTTAAACCTTGGGGTGTGTGACCTCTATCAGAGTGAACCTCTGTAAGCTATGAGAAACACTGTGGAAGAAAGGTCAGTGGCAGCAGTGTAGCATAGTGGTTAAGGAGCAGGACTCGTAACCAAAAGGTTGCCGGTTCAATCCCCGCTGGGATACTGCTGCTGTACCCTTGCAAGGTAATTAACCCACAATTGCCTCAGTAAATATCCAGCTGTATAAATGGATAACATTGTAAAGAACTGTAAGTCGCTTTGGATAAAAGCGTCTGCCAAATGAATAAATGTAAATGTAAATGTCAGTATATAGTATCATCAAACTGGTGCATTCCAATAGTACTTCATGGTCCAAGTAACCTTGCATATGACTCTCTTTACTGAAGTCACATGATTTGGTGAAGAGCTTGGATTTGTTGGATTTGAAATGCAGCTACTCATTTCACATTACATAGATTTACATTGGGTTTTTAATCTATGTTGAGACACCAACCTGAATTGTGAAGGAAAAGTCACTACAGGCAGTTGTAAGCCAATGAAACTACAAATTTTGCAAATTGTGTATAATTATTAGTAAGGCTTCAAGAGTTCAGAACTAAACTGACTCTGTGGTTGATAAAGGGGTGTTATGGCTTTAGGTTATGTTTGTAATTGGTGTATTTAGCTGTCGGCTGTATTATCTATGTCTTGCTCTGGTGATTCAGAAGACACCACCTTCTCAGGTCACCTTTTCTAAACCTGCTGAAAAATATGTTGAATTCTTAAAGTGTTCAAGAGTATTTTTGACATTTTTGTAGACATTTATTTTCTGCTTTTGCATCTTCTAAAATGGTGCTCTGTGTTTCTGCATCAATGGCTGTACTATAGGGGTGCTGTGTGCTTCTCACAAGTTGTGTTGGCAGAAGTGAACTCCTAACCTTCAGATTGTGTGAAATAGGAGCTCTTTGCTCATGCAGGCTTGACCACAGCACTGAGGTATGGGTATGTGGGTGCTCTTCCAAACTTTTTCACTACACCCAAAAATACAGCGGTTTCCACTGCTGGTACTTGACTGTTATGTGTCCTTGTAACATACTCGCTTTTCAGTATACTCTTAATGTCATATGGCTCAGAATTGTGAAAGTTTCCTTTGTGCTCATTCATTCACTTGGTGGCGTTGGAGAATCTAGCAGAAATTTATTGTGCAATGAATCATGTATAGCAACGGAAGCAATGGTGGCAACCGAACACTGACGCTTCATTAAGCCAATTGTGGGTGGAGCTATCATGCACTGTCAATCACTGCGTGAACCAGTCACAGAATTCTCTCCACAAGAAGAAAGCTACTGTTGGTTCACTGATTTGAACCAACAGCACGTGATCGCTCCCCCCATTTTGGGGTTCGTGACACCTCGCTCTCTTTTTGTCATCCAAATGCACATCTGTGGGGAATCGCCCAGTAAGAAGCGGAAAACTTCCGGCCACTGACCTGTGGGGGGCGGTGTCCTGTTGACTTCTCTGGTTCATCTGGCACTGCTTTCATGGCCACGTCATCACCAAGAAAACCCTCATACCCCTCCACTCCCACTGATATTTCTGCCACTATTTTTCTCTTATAATTATTATTATATCTTTCTCTTATAATATTTCAAATTGCACTAGAGAATGGGTTTTGCTCCTCACATCAATAAAATGTGCCTTTAACACCCTCTGTCTGAGGCATCCCCCCCAAAAAACAACTCCATAAAACTACACCGTTGGACTCATCATCAGGAGTAATACCCATGCAAATATAGCCAGGGAAAATGTGTCCATCTGTGTGAGATGAGCAGTGGTTATACACATGATAGATGGGCTTGCTGACTAGGCTAGCTAGCTAGCCAGACAAATCCATGCTTTTTTGCTTGGGGAAAAGAGGATGTCTTTGACAGCATGCTCCCTAGCCGAGGAATTGAAACTGCCATATCTACTAGAGCTCTCCTGGCATGGTAACTCATGTCATACATTATTGGTCTGGCATGCATCTGTATTTAGCATTTATTCTATCACTAGTATGTTTTAATGAAGCATAATGCAATTAGCTGTTATTATATTATTGTGTTGTGATAACGATAGTAAATGTTTAATTGTAGTAATGACTAGAGCAATCTGGCAGATATGATCAACATAGCTTAGTCAGCGATAACAAACGCAGGATGATGAAATTCTGGGAAGGAATGCCATGGGCCGTGCCAGTCTCAGCAATCAATTTGTCAGATCAGTTCCTTTTGTGACATCATTTCTCCTGGTGCACTGTGGGAAATCGTAAGATGTCTGTTTATTTTTTCAGGGAGGAGGGCAGCTGTGTGGAGGGGATTATGGAAATCTTTGACCTGCTGCTGGCTGCCACGTCCAGGTTTCGAGAACTGAAGCTGCGGCGTGAGGAGTACATCTGCCTCAAAGCCATGATTCTCCTCAACTCCAGTGAGTCCCACCCTCAGCTCAGGGCCTCCCACCATTGGCCACAGAGTATGCCACTCTCCTGGTTCCCACTGGTGATGGGAGAGTGAGGCTTCATAAACCCCCAATGGGTGGAGCACACTATGTTAAAAGGAACAACCCCCAAATCCACACTCCTGGTGGCTTCCCTCATCTAAATCTTGCCCATGCTGAGGTTAATTCCTGAAATATGTATTTTTTTGAGACTGCGCCCAAAATGCGCTACTAAATGTACCCTGCTTCACTGGGCACACTTCAGCCATTTAGCATTTTTGCACTGAGGTTGGAAGCGCCTCAAAAATGTGGGCCACAGCGGGGCATGAACAGACTGGGGGTTGGAAAACCACTGTTTCTGCACCCTCCCAAATGGCCTCTCTGTTTTTATCTGCGGCCAGGTGGTGGCTGAGCGAACCTGCGGATAGTAACTGCTGTGCCAGTCAACTGCATCTGCAGCAGAGAGCAGAGCAAGCAATTAAACAGATGCGTTCTCTATGTCCCCACATTGAACCAGTCACACAGGGCTTATTTAGCAGGAGCACTAGGCCAAGCTAAGGCAGTAGAGTGGTGTGGCGGTCCAGGCAATAGGCTCATTACCTAGAGTGTTGCCAGTTTGAACCCCAGTGGGGCACAACCATTGTATCCTTCAGCAATGTACTGAACATTCAGTTGTACAAGTGGATAACATGTTAAATGTAACCTACAATGGGAAAATTACCTTGTGTGAGCTCCTCTACTAAGCTAAGAAATAGCTACAGGATCACTATTTATTATTGAAGACAGAAAGGAGCACAGTTAGTGCCCTTGCATGAGCTGTGTAGAAAATAACAGAGGTTTGACTGTGGCTGTGCCCGCTCTCCTCCCTATCCACCAATCGAACACTGGGCTGGAGCCAGAATGACTGACGGGAACGGTAATCCTATCTGCGAGAGCCTGGAGGGAGAGTGGGCACGAGTTTGGGAAATAACTCACGCTGTGTGCAGGCTTAATGGGAACATCATGCAGCGATCCAGGAAGCTGTGACACAAATAAAGATGCATTTCACCTGCTTTCAGCTTCCACTGAACCCTTACAACAGAAGTAAGATGTTTGTATGAAACGCCACCCTCCGTCGTTTATTTCTCCCGGTTAAGCAACCCTGTTTTTGGAATCGGCAGTTGCCCGTTAGGCATGTCTCACAGTGAGGACCTGGGCAGCCACGCAGGAGCACTGGAGCGAAACTAATGTTACCCTTCCATACACTCACATGTAGCCTGCAGTTATTTATCACACTGAAGGTCACACAGTCCACTACAACAGAGTGGGGCACTCACTGGGGCAATTCCAAGTCCAACCGGGGCAGCTGGTGAATGAATAAATTAACGAGCTAGTCGTGATATGATAATTTACTGCAAATTGAGCAACATTTGAAATGGATCCTGTGAGGCATGCATCTGTATGGTAGCAACATTATATATCATTAGCAAAAACAGCTAGGTAAGGAGATTATGTTACTGTTAAAGCTGACAGCTAAACCACAGTAATGTGTGCTGCTACTACTAGATAGCTAGGCAGACCTTAATCTAAATACACAAAGAATGCCTTTTAACTGCCTCCTTATTAACCAGCTTAGCTCCTACCCAGGGGTATTTACAGACGTCACGGCTTACATTTACATTTATTCATTTAGCAGACGCTTTTATCCAAAACAACATACAAAAGTGCATATAGTGGCAAACAACAGGCACAAGGGCAAGATGTGTACAGGTCATACAATGCAGATAGTACTGAAGCTGAGCCCAAGGTCAGTGTAGTGAGACAGAACTAATCTGATCTAAGGTTACATATACCAAATACAGTCACTGGGACAATAAAGTGCTGCTATACCACCTAGGCCAAAAACGTGCTACAAATACAATGTAAGAGATAGTGCTACAAGTACGAGCCAAGAATCTTGGCTCGTACTTTGTTATTTTCTTGTTATATCAGTAAATTTACTTTGTTAAATCAAGTTACTTTGTTATATCAGTTTGTTATTAAGCTGCTTCAGGAGTTCATAACGAGTTGATCATTTGAATCAGCTGTGTTGGAGCAGGGAGAGATCTAAAACATGCAGGGCAGGGGGTCCTCCAGGAGAGGGTTGAGAAACACTGCTATAGACCACTGATTCTCAATCCTGCTCCTAGGGCCCCCCTGCTCTGCACGTTTTCCATCTTTCCCTGCTTTACCTACCTGACACGAAACTCCATCAGTGGCACTTTTGATTAGCCGAACACACCTGATTTAATAAAGAGCATATTAATTATTTCAATCAGGTGTGTATGGAGCAAGGATAGGCTGAAGATATGCAGGACAGGGGGGCTCCAGGAGTAGGATTGAGAAACACTGCATATAGAATCTGTTGTACAGAATGTATTCTAAAGCAGTGTTTCTCAGTCCTACTCCTGGAGCCCCCCTGTCCTGCATATCTTCTATCTATCCTTGCTCCATACACACCTGATTGAAATTAGTGCTCTTGCTCTTGATTAAATCAGGTGTGCTCAGGTGAGCAGGGAAAGATGGAAAATGTGCGGGGCAGGGGGCCCCCAGGAGCAGGTTTGAGAATCAGTGTTCTAAAGAACATGAATGAAATGCATTTGAACATGGGAGCAGTTGGTACATTTTGCATAGGGTTGGGTACCAAAACCCGGTGCCAATATGGCACCGGTTCCTATATGACCGGTATCTACCAGACCGAATCGCAACGCAGATTTTGGTCCCTCATTTTGTTGCCACTTAACCCTTTCGCGCGTATGGTCATACCGGTGTGATTAGCTGTTAAGCGCATATGCTAAAACCGGTGCAAGAAATTCTATTCGGAGAAATTCTAGCTAATTTTAGCTTTGAGGAAACAGCGATTTAACTCTAAAAAATATAGCAAATGCTAACTGAAAACTGTGAGAAGCTTAATAACGCTAATGAAAACACAACGAACCATGTGCGCTACATAGCATAAAAAAATAAGTTACGTGCGAAAGGAAGGTGCTAGTTTTCTTCCTGTATTTTTTCCCTTTAGTCATACCTGATGCAGGAGCACACCTCCAGTTTTTCGAGGCCATGTGAAATGCTTCAGGGGGAAAAACGCCACTCTTATCTATTCGATGTTGATATCGCAGCAACAGCACTATGTTGCTTCAGTGTGTTAGACAGAAACACATGGCTACAAAAGATGAAGAGTGAAAACATATGCTAACAATGCGAACATTTGTTAAGTGTCTTGTATTTATTTATATTTATAATTTATGTATACTTTAAACTGTAAACCGTTAATATATTTCTGAGATATTGTCGTACGCCACTGGGCTGGTTGTACACCAACTGGTCTAATTCTTCGGTGAGAAAGAACTGCAACTACTCCTGAGTGAACTCCACCTGTTTATTCCTGGCTCTGATACATAGTTACATATGTGCTGATGTGTGTGTGGTTCTTGTAAACAAATAAATACAATAAATCTTTACTCAAATAACAATAGAGTGCAATATAACTGCTAACATATACAATAAAGACGTCAGCAACAGCTAAATAATATTAGTTATGCAGTACACATTACTTCTATAGTAAGTTCTCACAGTCAACTATTATAACAGACATCTTCAAATATATTCTTATATTATAATATTAAAATATATTCTTCAAATATGCTACACATTGGCAGTATTACAGAAGGACTGGGTAGAGCAACATTACTGCGTTAGCACGCTACACATTTGTGATATACAGTTCGTGCTCATGAAATGAATATAACTGACATTCCAAAGCGATATACACAATAATCATTATGTATTGACAATATTAGTGATGTACAATATTAAGAAATTATACATTCACTGAGAAAATGTATGGATATATTGAGGTAATTAGTGTAGCAATAACTAAGGAGTAACTGAAGCGGAATCTTCCGTGGTAAATTTTAAATACCAACCAATACATTTGTTACCGGAGTAAGCCGAGAACTTACTTTGTCAGCGACGCACAACGCACAACTAACGGTATTGGCAGACTCAGTTGAACTAGGAGCCAGGAGAGCAGGTAACAATGGAGGAAGGAACTTAACCAACCGGTGGAGTAATAGTTTAAGCGCCAGGCTATACTAGTGGGGCTGAACTACACACTGCAATCAAACAGTGGCACCTTGCACGGTGTATGCGTGCGGCAGGGAATTTTACACAATATTGTTCAATTTCAAATTCAAATTTGTCTTAGCAATAAAAAAACTGTTCTTTACTGTCATTGACCGTCATTCTGTGCTTTTTTTTAAAGTATAGGTTCAGGCACCGGTACCGTTTTAAAAGTATCGCTTTAACACCGGTATCGGAAAAAACCCAAACAATACCCAACCCTAGAAATACAGGACATAAATCTTGGCCTGTCTAATAGTATATTCATCCTGAGAGGAAGCTGAGTGAATAAGGACCTGTGATTGCGGTGAGGCTAATTAGGGTGAGGCTAATATGATGTATGTGTCCATGTGTGTGTCCACACAGACATGTGCCTGGTCTCTCCAAACAGTGGGGAGGTCCTGCAGAGCCGGGCCAAGCTGCTGGCTCTGCTGGACGCAGTGACAGACGCACTGGTCTGGGCCATTGCCAGGACGGGCCTGACCTTCCAGCAGCAGTCTGCCCGACTCGCCCACCTCATCATGCTGCTGTCCCACATTCGCCACATCAGGTACGGCTCCACCTGTCCCCGCCACCTCCCCAGCCACCGGTCCGCCCCTGCCCTGCCCACCAACATAGTGCACCTTTGAGTCGGGATGTCAACTGTCATTGCATCATCTCACTTAGCTGACGCTCTGACATTGTTTACATGTCATCCATTTATATAGCTGATCATTCACTAAAGATTACAACAGTAGTGTCCCACTGTGGAATGAAATTGGCAACCACTGGGTTACAAGCCCACATTGTTCCCACAGTACCACGCTGCTTCCACTTAAACTCCATTCTTGGAACTCTGGTGTGCACTTGGCTGTAGCTCCACCCTCTGTTCTTCATTTCATAAATAGCCCTAGCATTAGCTCTCTTTGGCATGTGTTCAACAGAGTGATTCGTCACACCTGAAGGCTGCTTTGTGCCGTTCCTTCAGCTGCACTCGTGTGTGTTATGAACAGTACATCTGCTCTGCTAAAGTTAAAAGCAGCAATATTTGACTGTATTGTTTCTCATAAAGACCAGGTCAGAACTCTGAAGAATTAAAGGCAAAATCTGTGAATTAGAGAAGTTGCGTAAATAAAATACAGTATGGCAAGAAATGAGAAATAAGGGATACATTTATATTATATTACATTTGGGTATATGTGGATATATTTTTCACTTTGAACACATTTTATCATAGAAATTTTTCAGCAATTATATTTGAGGTTTTTTCCCCATAATTTTTAAAAAAGAATTCTGTCTCTAACTTCTGAAGGTCAAATGCAGTTTAGGTGGTAAAGATTCTGATCTAAATCAGGCAGTCAAAACCTTGCTGTTGAGCTTTGAACTTCACCCCTTGTTGCAGAGTACCAGGTCACAGGCCTGCTTGTCTGTTCTTTCCCAGTAATAAAGGCATGGATCACCTGCACTGCATGACCATGAAGAAGATGGTGCCACTCTATGACCTGCTCCTGGAGATGCTTGATGCCCATATAATGCATAGCACCCGTGTAGCCAACCCCATCCCCACTGAGCCCGGGCCCTGCCCCCTGGGCACACCAGTTGACAACCCCCCCGCTTGCCCCGCCGAACCCACGCGGCTCTGCTCGGTCCTGGAAATGCCATCCCCAGAAACAGAGGCACTCCGGGGAAGCCCTGCCCCCTCGCTCGCTCCCCCAGAGACCCCTTAAAATGTCTCATCCATTGCAAGGATTAGCGGGCAGCGGAGATGACCGCATGGGCAGTGGAGACCAGCGCTGCCTTGCGCGACTGCGGACTCGTGCGGAATTGAGGGTTTCCGTGCTCATCTTTCTGCGCTCGCAGATCCCTTTCTTCCTTTTTCTCTCTTTCCTTCTCCCTCACTCCCTCCCTTTCTCCTGCTGCCCCTCCTCCTTCTCTCTCTCCCTTTCCCCCCTTCCTCTCTCTCTTTCCCTCTTCCTCTCATTCCCTCTTTCTCTTGCTCCTTCCCTCTTTCTCCCTCAATCTCATTTTCTCACTTTCCTTCTGGTCCACCCTAGAGTTACATCCTGGTGTCCCACCAGATGAAAATCCAAAGATTAGCAAAGGATTCTGGGGGGGGGGGTGGTCTGCGGCACAGTGAGCACTGACCCCTGCCAGAGACTGTGGATCCTTAGAGTTCAGCTCTAATCCCACACCCAAAAGTCCCACCCTCATCCTGGAGTCAAGACCCTGCTCCAAGGGACCGTCAAAGGACCATTATGGCTTTGTTAGCCACAAAAATCGGGCCAATTCACCCACTCAGAATGAAGGAACTGTTCTTAAACTGGGGATTAGAGCAGCACTGCAGAGGCAGTCATTTGCAATTCCCACAAATTGCCAAGATTATGTGTACAAACTGAATATAAGAGTGAATCCATTCGTTCTCAATGAGATGTTTCTTTCCCTTGTGGTTCAATTTGAAAAGGCACTAACAGCATCACTTAAGCAAGGTATTTACACAACTTTCCTCACCGGTTTTGGGCTGTGAGACAAACGGAAAATGTGCTCATGTTCCCTCCTTTTTTTAACAGATTTTGCAGGTATATATGTCTCTCTCTTTGATAATCACACAGCACAGCCATTTACATCAGCTAGACAAGTCTAATCTCTGTGCAGACAAATAGCACATGCATTCATGCTCACTGAAATGTCCCTCTCAAGGTCCCATTTGTGCAGGAATAACCCATTTTACAAATGTCAATGTCAGTCATGCTCTTTTCTTCCCAGCATGGGGCCTCTTTTCATCATTTATGTATTTTAAATAAATCATATAAATCACATTCAGTTGTTTTCAGTAAAGAAATATTTAACTGTGGGGTATTTTTGAAAATCACCTGACTAAGGAATTAATCAGACTTTATTGGTTATTCTGTCCCAGAACAGTGTGACACCTCAGCTATGAACCTCAGACAACTGTGACACCTCAGCTATGAAACATCATAGTCGAAAGCCTACAGGTCTTTCACCTCAGATTTAAGACCCACACAGTCTTTTTTCCCTTTCTAAAACCAATACCTTGATCAGAGATCAAACCACCACCAATAATGTTCACACAGAAACACTTTATCTATCAGTTTATGCAGACAGTACGCTAAACCCAAACGGCCTAGCCCCTGTTACTCACGCTTAAATCTGTCCTCTATGTATTAGATTTGTAATAATTGCAAAGTAAATCGTTATTATATTTGCATTTGCGAAGGACGTTAACAATGACGTCTTTCAGCTGCGCTCCAGAAATAAACAGCAGACTGGGAAACGCGGTTTGTGAGCATGTGGCTGTTGCCATTCAAACACTAGAGAAAATCAATGCTAACGTGTGTCAGTGAACAGAAGAAAATTACTTTTATACTTTTATATATATTAAACCTTGTTCAATTGATATCGGGTTATCATCGACACACAGAGCGACTAAAACATTAATGAACCCCTTGATTCCTCCCTCCAGGAAATGGCTGCTGTTACATCTTTTTGGTATTATTACTTTTATTCTTAAAACGCTAACACCACAATACCCTGGCGAATTTATCTGATTACGCCATGGTCAGCGACAGGTTACCCAATAATAGCGTGATCACATCCTAACTACGACTGTTGTTCCGCGCCGTGTGTCTTGGTTCCAAAGAGTAGACGCGTTCGTGTTGCTATGGTCACAGACAGTTTGATCTGGTTATTTGCAGGATAATGGAAACGCATGAAATACTCCGTAGTATCGCAGGAAGCACGTCGGCTCCCCCTGCCCACCTCTGTGGCCCCCACTCCAAAATGTAACATTCACATCCACAGGATAGAGACAGACAATTGGACCGTGGTACATTTTGCAAGTCTCCCCAGAATGTGTAGTTAGCTTAATTAATCGAATCTCCGCTACTGTGGCGCTGAAAAGCAGCGCTTTTGGTTCCCTTCCGTTAGAAAAAATACACTGCTTTTGTCATCATTTGAAGCAGAATGATTGACCGTTGGGCTGATATATGCGACTTTGTTCTTGTGAACGGCAGCATTTTGGATCAAAACGTTTGTAAGACGCCTGCCTTAATTTTAATAAACCATCATGAGACGATTATTACGTCCCGCAAATTCGGGTGCAGCGTGTTTTGCCACGTGACTCCTGGCTGGGTTCCCCGCTGAACACCGGGCAAATGGGTGGGAAGGCACCAGGGCTGGTTCTGCGAGAGAATTAAACCAATGAAAAGCTTTCGGTTAGCCACGCCACGTGTTTATCAGCTCCGTAAGGTCCGTCGTCCTTGTGTGCGTTCGGTAGGTCAGACTAGAATATTCCCCTGTGTTATTGTCAAATACATTTTCATTTCCGGAAAATATAGTTTCAACCAGCCATTAGATGCTCATGCCGCCTGATCAGTAAGGCAGACGACTGTATGTTGGAGCGTTATCCGTTTTAGTAGTGTACATTTCATCTTTGTAAAGTTTAAAAACTGGATCAATATATGAACAAAGATAATTAAATCTGGTATCACAAGGAGAATGGCTTTGAGGACTTGTGACATATCAGACATAACTTGAAAATGCATATCCTACCTTGGTAAAGTGTAAAATTACAATGAACATGAACATATAATGAAAGATGTATTAGTACCACTATTATCTGACTAAAATGCATTGTGTTCACAGGAAATCTGAGGAACATCTTGCCATATTATCCCACACAAATCAAAGGCACAAAATACGCCCGTGCAGGAGCACAAGAAACCACCACAATCCTCAGCTCACAAGGTCCTTGGATTTTCTTTCCTTTGAAAAATGTCTGCTGCTAGTATATGGAGTTAAAAAATAAAACAGAAAAACAGGAATACTTTGGTGCTCTGTTTTCAATGCTCCTGGCCGACGATTGGGCAGAGTTGCACATTGCTTAAGACAAAGGTCTCTGCCGGGGCAAATATGTGCAATAATTCAAGATTGCGTCTGATGGGTTGTCGTGGGAGGTTCAGATGTGGGAATTACAATAGCTCTTATTCTTGTTTTCATCATTGTTATTAATGAGGAAAACTGATGTCTGATTTAGCAATCATGATCTTAAATGGCAGTGGAGCTCAAAAAAATGCAGATGGTTCGTTGCTGGCTGATGCAGAAACCACAAACTAAGCAGAGACCTCCTGGTGACAGATCTTGCTTTAAATCTGGGGTGCTCTGTGAGAATGTGAACCTTGTCTTTCCACCCTTTTGGCAGGTAAGTATGACCACACCCATGCATTATCATGATTAATAGGATTATTTGATTAAAGATTACCCAGGGTTATTTTCTGAAAAAAAAAAAAAAAAGTTTCACTTAAACATATAAATGTGCCTTGAAGCTTGAAAGTTAAGCTTGAAGTTTTCAGGACAAAGGTTCAATAAGGACAGTTTGCTCAGACACACCAAGCAAAACTCAGCCAAGGATCTTAACCTGCCTGCTTTGTATATGCTAGACCAAGCTGCAGGTAGCTCAATGGTTAAGCACTGATCAGAGATCAGTATTGCAGAGGGGAGTCAAAGAAGCTGTTTTATAAACCTGTGTTTTATGGGGGCAAGTTACATTTCTGGATGAGTCCTAAATTATATCTTCTCAATTCCTGCATTGTCACATCTACCTTGACCTGGAAATCGAAACCTAGTGACCATTAAGGACTATTCCAATTGCATCTGAGATAAATGAAGGACTTGATTGTCTCTTCTGGCAGAAGATGCATAGCTGTATCCTTATGTCGAAGAATTTTTCAGAAATCTGTGATGTAAACTGCTATACATGTCACTGTCTATGCTAAGAACATATCTGGCCTAAAGAAGGAGGGGAAGGCTGTTACACAACATATTGAATTGACATTCTTTAATTGAACAAAGATGTTCCATTCCCCTCACTGCATTAGTTGCTTCATTTTCTCCTCTCATGTCTTCCTTATCTCTATCTATCTTCTATATCTTTGTTTCACCATGGAACTGAGCAAGAGGTGTAAGGATTGATTTCTGAAGTAATGGAACATACCCCTACAGTGGGTAGCAAATGCTACAGAGTTCTGTACATCACCATGGAGACCCAGAGACTCCACTTGTGTCCAATTTCCCCTCCTCCAACTCACCAGGCCTCAGGCCTCCAAGTAGACTGTGGCATTCTGAGATTGAAGTGGGCACGTTTCCTGTTTAGAATGATTTGACTGTCCTTTGATTTAGACACCACATAAACAAGACCAGGAGTAATCTTGATGAACACATCAAACAGTGTTTATTGTAAATGAGTAAAAGTGACTCACACCCCTTATTCCATTACATTAAAAAATACCACACTGAACACAGGACATATCAGTGTTTTAAATGATCTCCCTGTTCTCAACAGTACAGCAGCTGTCACAAAAATTCTGTGTTGGAATTCAGCAAAAAGTAGCATTTTCAAAATAAACTCTCTTTAAAATTTTTGGGGGACCTTAAATTGATTTGAAATCATATTGTACAATACATATTCTAAGTCAGTGTTGGACTGGAAAAAAGAAACAACAAAAACAAAAAACATTCACCCACTTCTACTTATGTGAAACTCCCAACCCCTTGATACCTATTTTTGCTGTGTGAAGCACTACAGAAAGATGGTGAAAGGTACACTTTGGCTAAGAGTCAAAGACAGGAATTACCCATTCATAGGCAATTGTGATGGTGAGATAAAATCATATTCACCAACATTGACAGTCATTATTAAAATGAACATTCATAAATATTCAAGCCGTGCATCACCACAGACAAAACTGGGTATTCCCTACCCATAATAAGATGTAATTCCTATCTTGTGTTCTTGATTTTGTTACAATAATGATGAAAACAAAACAAAAAAAATACTTAAATCCATATTTCAGCTGGATCGTTTATTTGGCATTATTTTCGCTGATGTGGGAGGGGATTAAACTTCAACTCAAATGCATCTATGCAGGCTGTATGTTCAATTAAAAGTTTAGAGTAAATATATACAAATGCCTTAAAAGCACTTTTCTCTTAAGGGCAGTAATAAAGACCCTTAAGTCAAAAGAGCTTCATTAGCCCATGTGTGTGAGGCAGGTCAGGTCTCATGTGGGTGGGGTCTCAAATGGACAAGGTCTCATGTGGGTGGGGTCACAAATGGACTAGGTCTCAGGTGGGCGGGGTCTCAAATGGACTAGGTCTCAGGTGGGTAGGGTCTCACATCTCAGGTGGGAGGGGGCCCATTGGTGTAGTGAAGCATGGGGTAGAGGGAGCGGGCAAAATTGTTGGACAGGGAACAGCTGTAGTCCTCCTCTGAAGGTGGGACCAGGCAGGCCAGTACCAGCAGGAGGAGGAGGAGCAAGTGGAGGGGAAAGGCGGCGCGCAGCACCCGGTAGAAGAAGGAGCGCGGGGGTGACGGGTCCCGCCTTGCCACGCTGGACACAGAGTGACAGAGAGGGGAGAATTAAAGAGCAAATACATATGCCATGCGGATATTTCCTTCACTTTCAAATCCACATATTCAGAGGGATCTCCAGGCACTTTGCATGGAGTGCAAGTAGCTCACCTCAACCACAAATGCACGGCACCTGACTGGGGCAATATACAGCATTACACAGTAGCTGAGGTGGAGAGGAGAAGATTTATCCAGCCAATTAAACGGGGGAATTATCAGGCACCCTGATTTGGCCTAGACACTCTAGACCCCCACAACTCCTTGTGATGAGTGACATGACATCTAGAGTGAGTCTGGAACTCAGGACATCTCATCCAAAACATGGGAGGGAGAAAATAGCTCATTTTATCCTGTCAGGTTGAATTTTTGTTCTAAGATTCCAGTATCCATGTTTCTCAATGCTGTGATGTTGCACACAAAACTATCACTCTTTTTTTTTAAATTAGCTAAGTGACAAAGGTCTGGAAAGACTGCGGTCAAATATAAAGGTATAAGTGTTAATGACAGGTGAGAGACAGGGCCAAAAAGGTACCTTCTGTTTTCAGTGGGTGGCTCACGAACTACGGTTTCTCCTTCCTGCTCCTGTGAACACAACAGAACGGGGTGGTACTGAGTCAATGTGTAAAAAGGGGCAGTCAGCACTATTATACACCATACGCCACACCAGCTCAGAAAGACAGTGGTTTGCAGTCTGTGTCTAAGGCGGGTTGACAACAGTGTCTTGAATATTTGTGTGGGTATTTGCTCCAACTTCAGACTTTATTACTTGATAAGGTAGTCACTGAATTAGCCCAAAAAATTATAGTGAAATATTTAGCTGAAATATAATCTGGGAAATGCACAAGTAAATGTGTACCCCTGATTACGGTTTAGTTGAGGTGAGTGTACTGCAATTATTCACTGCTCACATGGTCACACAAGTGAAATAATGGCTCAGAGATAAAAGTGACGTTACTTACAGTGTCCCAATTCCTAATTCATGCTCCCTCCACAATATTTACAGAGGAGATATATAAAATACACACACACACACACACACACACACAAACATTTAATAAACAAAATATAAGCTTCACAGGGAGGGCTTCTCAGACCTAATTCACAGGTAACACTAAGACAAAGTTTGGAATCTAGTGACTGATACCAATTCTAGATTATGGAGATGACATTTACCAGAATGAAACCAAGTCACAGTTCCGTAGACTGGATATATTGCACAGTGGTGTGCTCTGAATTTACCACTGGTGTGTACAGCACTTTAGACTGGGACAGTGTGGTGCCGGCCTTCACCTGGATGGTACGATCTCCTTCAGTCTCTGACGCAGAGTTTGACCCAGTACCCTGAAATAACAAAATGAATCATCAGCACAGCACATTACACACAGAAATGAGCTTTTGCTAAGGAGCTAGATCCATGTCATCAGAGAATCGAATTCAGATTGAATTGGTTTGAATTTTTACTGCTTACATGAATGTTTGAATCTAAATTTCAGTAAGTGGAGCAAGTTAATGATTGAAATTGAATTTCATGTTTGAATATCACATTGAATTTTATGTCTGAAATTCAATGAATACGTAAGCTATATTCAGCTTCTCAATCACATTCAACCTCTCAATGCATTTACTTCTGTACAAAGGTGAAAATTCAGATTCAAAATGTGCATCCAAGTAAGGAGGTAATGTCATACATTTAGCTAGCTAACTAGCTACATGCTAGAATAAAGCAATATAGCACAAGGCACCCCCTCCTGTGCACATGTTACACAGACCAGTGGACCAATGCCTGTAGTGTTTGGTTTTAGCTCATTCCTAATTCAACCCATTTTGTCTCATCCCTGTATTAATGTGTGTGTATGTCTTTCTGTCTGTCTTGCATGCATGTGTGTTTGTGTTAATTTACAGTGATTCAGTGTGTGTGTCTTAATGTGGTATTCAGGGGCATGTGTGGTATTAGTGTGTGTGTGTGTGTGTGTGTGTGGCAGCTCGTACCAGTCGTTCCCGGATCGCATGCAGGTTGCGGGTCACTTCACGGAGCAGCAGCCGCAGCTTGTTGCTGATGACGTGCAGCTTCTCCTTGGCCTCAGCGCCCTCCTTGCCCTCCTTGCCCACCTGTCCCGCCTCGGGACATGCCTCCAGCAGCAGCTGGGATGAGATCTCCTCCAGGGCGTTCATCTGCTCCTGTCGCTCTCGCAGGTCCCTCTCCAGACCCTGACACAAGGGGGCACCACACAGCTGTCAGCACACTCAACAATTCGCTTATTTCATGGCTCAGTGCTCAAGGTGTGGATTCAGTGATGTTTAGATGATCTGGATGGCTCATCCCTCACACAGAGCTCATGGTACCAGCCTGTCCCCACTGACACCTATTGGACAGTACTAGCTCTCATCCACCCACCACCTCCTGCTCACCGTCAGAGTATCGCGATGGCTGCGCAGAGTGTCAGGATCCAGGCTGGGGTCATGGTGGATGTTCACTGAGAAAAGCCGACCCTCGGCTTGAGCCAGCCACAGCAGCGTTGAGTGCAGCGTCTCATGGAATTCCTGGGGAAGGGAGCAGTGAAGGTCAGGGGTCTCATTTTTGGGGAGCCATGTCCTGACTCCCTGCCCCACTAGACCATCAGTTGACAAAATGCATGCATCATCTATCTATAAAGTGTACTCACCCCAAAACGTAGCACATATAACAATAAAAAAATATAACAATAAAAAAGTGATAGAATTCAATTAATACACTTCAGTTTTAGAATATGCCTTAAAAGTCCTTCCTCCTTCCTGTTTGGTGCAATGCCCACCTGGCACATCATGAGGGCGCTACGTAGAGTCTCCTCCCATCGCTCTAGGTGAGTGCAGGCCTCCACCCAGGCCAGGTTCATGCTTCGCACACCTGCCGCGACCGCCATACCTGGCTCACTCTCACCCATCACACCCAACTCGCTCTCGCCTGCCATGCCAGGCTCGCCCTCGCCCTGCCATGGCTCCTGCCCACTCAGGTTCAGGGAGATCATCAGGGCCTTGTACCTGTCAAAGGTCCTCTGCATCTCCTGGCAGTGGAGGGATCAGAGGACCACATGAGAGGTAGAAATACACTGTGCTGGCCTGGGCTAAAGTTAAACACAGGCTGGTCAAACAACACATTATGGCATAAACCCACACCTGTGTCCTACACTGAGATATTTCACACAAGCTGACTGCATTGGCAAAATCCATCAGGGTAACTGACTTAATGACACAATTGCATCAGTTAGGGTAGGGTAATTGGTCAGGACAAAAACAAGCCTACATAACTGAACCTAGAGGCATTGAGTCTCCCCTGCACCATAGTATGTGCTATGGATTCAAGGGTCAGAGCCCTGCATTTACCACCACTGGTAGCTGATTAAAGGCGTGATTGGAGTTCCTGTCTGAATAAAGGGCTCAGTCTAATTTTCTAATGCAGTGAGGAGGATCTGGACAGCAAGGTTCTTGTAAACTGGCATTACCCTGTGCAGCAATAACACATTCAGTCTAAGATATTGGCTAAAACCTTCCAGAAGATCTCATGCTGATCTGAGTGTAGGCCATAGGTGCATCCTGATGTGATGTGCTAAATTGAGTAAAAGACATGGCTAAGGAACAAGCTAAGAGTAGAACCTGGAGTCAAAGCCAGCGCACCTGCATACCTGCCCTCCAAGTGGTAAGTTTGACATCTGTGTTCTACTGCTAATCTGACAGGCTTTGTCCACATTTGGTATGACACCTACATGTGCTTCAAAAACCCTGCCCCCTTCCCACTTCCTGTTTGGGCTCCACAGTTACCTTCAGACTCCTGACACTGGACTCCATGTCCTGGATGCTGGTGGGGGGGTGCGGCCCCTCCAGCTGCTGCAGCTCGGGCAGCACCCGCCCCAGCCATGCAGTGATGTTGTTGAGGTCGGAGGTTGGACAGTGTGGTTGGTCGTGGGCACGTGGCTCAGTGCTCAGGGCCTGCAGCACCTCCCAGCGGTGGATGACTCCTATACAGGGACACAGAGCAGGTCAGTCTTGGTGTGGGGGGCTGTCAAGAGGGATGGTGGGGTGAGGGTGAGGGTGAGGGCGAGGAATGGATACCTGATGGCTTGTCCGCTGTGGTCAGGCTGGTGAGACCTTGCTCGGCTGGTGATTCGTCCCCAACATCATCCAGGATCAGCGACACCCTCTTTACACGGTCGATGCTGCCACTGCACTCCAACATGAGCTTGGCCTACACCAGGGACAAACCTTAACTAAGGACCACTCTATAACTATGGTCCACTCAGGACTGCTACATCATCACAGTCAAAACTTAACCAGGCACCACTGAGTAACCATGGTCAGAGGTCTATCCTGCTGCTACTGTTAAACTTCCATTGTAACAGGAAATCATTACCATGGCTTAATCGCTACCACTGCTTGACTGGTCCAGATAGAACCAGAACAAACAACATTTTCTGTGACAATCTGAGAATTATTGTTCTGTTCATTTTCAGATGCATGAAGAGTGGTATAGAAAGTTTATGATTTGAACCTCTGAACTCCAAGAAAGTGGGTTGCTTGTCTGCACCAATCCAGCAGAAGGTGGTAGACTTACATAACCCTGCTTGCAGGGGGTGCTGGTATGTGTGAGGGAGGAGCCAAGCCTCTGAATGACATCCTGGTATAGATATCTCTTCTCTTGGGGCTCTTGGGAAGGCTGGCTGGGGGGTTCTGTGATGGACGTCTCTGGAACCAAGTGGAGAGAGAGCAGTCAGACCTGGGCCGAGCTTCCTCCATAATGCAGACACATGACCCAGTGACATACAGGTAGCAACTGTAGTCAGGCAGCAGAGTGGAGTGGTAAGGATTAAGGCTTGTAACCCAAAGGTTGATTCAAAGGTGGGCTGTTGCTGTTGTACCCTTAGGCAGGGTGCTTAACCTGAATCGCATCATTCAATATTCTGGATAATGTAAAATTTGTAAGTTATGTAAGTTGCAATGGATAAGGATGTTTGCTAAGCAAACATTGTATTATGTAGGTGATGCTAAAGACAGCAAGGTGAAGCAAACTAGAGGTGGTGGCACCTGGACAGTCTAGATATAGGCTGTGGCTGCCAATGAACCAATTACAATACATGCCAGTTGGAGCTATGACCAATTGCTGTAGCTGAGAAGCTGTAGCAATTGTGTTTGGCTATGGTTAGAAACACACTGAAATGACAGCACATTTGGGGCATATAATCTCATCACGAAAGATTTATGGCCGGCTTGAGTCCACACAATAAAACGTAGAATTAACAACCTTTTATGCATGACTACAGTTATGACGCCATTCCTCATGAATTTCTCATGCAGCAGGCCCCACCCACATTTGGTCAGAACCAATAGCAGGTCCCAGCTCAGACAGGTCAGCATGATAAACAAGATCACGGTGAACCACACTGCATCTGAATTGTGAGACCTGGCCGTATTCCAGCTCTACAATGGAACAGGTCTGGTCATAGACCATGGCTTATCATGAATCAGTCACAACCCAATTCAAGATGATATTAACCAATGAAGGTCTACAATGTCCATCCACTCCCAGGAACACTGCTGTTCTTCTTGTATGCATACTGTCACCATATCAGACCTAATGAAGAGAGCAGCCAACTCAAGAACCACAGGAGGATTCACTGTATTCATTTCCTAACATGAAACATGTAGACTGTCAGAAGAGTGAGAAAAGTTCCACCAACTGATCTGGCTGTGCAGCCTACTGCTGTTACCCCCACACACACCTCACTGGGGCTTCCTCCACACAAATTTTTGTGATTAGAGTTCAGCATGCATAAGAGAGATGAGCGATTTGTTTCAATAACATTTTAACAATGTAGCATCTTGCCATTTATTTGCTGTCTCTGTATTATCTGCACCTATATTCTCCTTTCCTTTGGTGCTTCTGTGACATGCATCCTTAACCCTTTCGCATGTAACTTATTTTATGCTATGTAGTGCACATGCTATGTTACATGGTTCCTTATGTTTTCATTAGCGTTATTAAGCTTCTCATAGTTTTCACCGCTGCATTTGCTATACCTTTTAATGTTAAATCACTGTTTCCTCAAAGTTAACATTAGCTATAATTTATCCAATCTAGTGTTCTAATCACACTAGTATGACCGTACGCGCTAAACGGCTAATCACACTTGTATGACCATATGCACAAAAGGGTTAATATATCCTGCACTGTAAGTCTCTCTGAGTAATAGTGCCGCCCAATTCATGAGTAAAAAGAGAATTATAATGAGATGAAAGGCTGAGGGGGAGAGGGCACTGACAGCTGAGCTCATTGGAGGAGTGGAGGACAGGAAGCTAGGGAGGAACGTGGGAAAAGAATTGATGAGAGAGGAGGGAGTGGGTATTCAGTGATGGCAAGGTGGGGGGATGCAGGCTCCACACCAGGCTATACCCCCAGCACGGTGCAGACCCACACAGCTGACAGGGCATTCTAACACCTGAGGGAGGACAGGGGGCAGGGTTAATGGATTGCCAGCGGGATGACAGGAAGGCAAAAGAGGGGGGGCCCCAGGTAGAGAAGTCACCACTTCCAAGTCATCACTTCCCCATCCCGGGTGATAAAGAAAACAACCCCCCTACCTAACCGTGCCCCATTACCCACAACAGCAGGGGGTGTAGGCTGGCTCACCGTCCCCCTTAGACCAACAGCAGCGTGCCACAGAGTCACCTGAAGGGGGTCTGTAGAAGGACGCCTTCTCCTCCTCCCCCTCACGAGATGAAGATGCGCTCACATCCTTGGTGTGGTCCTTCTCCAGGGGGATGGGCTCCTCACTGGCCAGGGCCCTACTTGCCAAATGCTCTTGGGGTGTTGCCAGGTGGCACAGCCCCTGCTGGACCATGTCATCTCTCTCGGCATCCTTGCCCTCCTCCTCCTCCTTCTCCAAGGACCTCTCTGTGTTCTCCTCCACGTCCTGCTCCCCCTCAGACACCTGGACAGGGAACTGAGGTTCAGTTGCACTGAGGCACAGAGGGAGCGGGTGAAGGAGTCTGACATACTCAAATGTCATGTGGCTTAAACAGGAATACCAACTGATACCTTGTGAAACTGACAGAAACTCAGTGTAACTCACTTTCAACATTTGTATACTTAGACTGGGAGGGAGTGTGATAAGAGAGAGATGGAGGTGTGGGAGAGATAGAGAGGGGAAGAGAAAAGGAGAGAGGGAGGGAACATGAGTGGGGTAGAAGGACAAAGAAAGAAACACAAAGACAGGAGAAAGAGAGCAGGGATCAGGCAGAAAGAGGTGAGGGGGTGGGGGGGCAACTGCGTCCTCACCACCCTGGGGTGGGTCAGCCGGTAGTGGAAGCGGTCCACCCTGCCGAACACCTCCTGGGAGTAGGAGTGCAGCTCGTTCAGTTGCTCCTCAATCAGCACGGCGTCTGCGGAAGCACTCTTCTGGATCAGCCGCTCTCCGGACACACTCAACTGGTCGATGTTATTGCCATTCAGATCGATCTCTTGCTGCATGACCTGATTGTGGAGATGTACAGCTGTCACCAGCACTGCCTCTGGAGCCGAACTCCAACTCCACCCACATGGACAGAGCCACTCCCAGCCACACACACACACACGCACACATACACACACACACACATACCGTCTCCATGCTGTACTGAAACACACACACACATAGTGTCCCCACACATATGTGTTGCAATGTTGTAGTGTTGAAAGTGTTATGCTGTTGTGGAGCAGTGTACTGTTGCCATGCTGTGGTTTGGTGGTGCTGCCATATTGTGACATGGAATTGCTATGCTATCTGTTTTTCTTTGCTGTGTTTTTTCTCTGTAATGGATTGGTGGTCTTTCATCGTTGTGGCAGGTTATTTCTGTGGTACGGAGGTATTCAGGTGCTGCGGTGTAGTATTGCTGCAGTTTGGTGATGTTTAGCTGCTGTGGTGTAGTACTGCTGCAGTTTGGTGGTGTTTATGTGCTCGGGTGTAGTGTTGCTGCAGTTTGGTGGTGTATAGGTGCTGTGGCGTAGTATTGCTGCTGTTTGGTGGTGTTTAGGTGCTGTGGTGTGGTATTGCTGCAGTTTGGTGGTGTACCTGTTAGCTGGTACCTCCCCTGGCCAACCTTTGGAACTTTGTCATGCAGTACTTCTAATACTGTTGACTCTGTATGGTTTTTCGCTTGTGTTGTATTATACCTCACTTGTAAGTCGCTTTGGATAAAAGCATTTGGCAAATGAATACATGTAAATGTAAATGTTTAGGTGCTGTGGTGTGGTATTGCTGCAGTTTGGTGGTGTTTAGGAGCAGTTGCCTAATAATGCTGCAGTTTGGTGGTATTTAGATGCTGTGGTGTGGTATTGCTGCAGTTTGGTGGTGTTAAGGTGCTGTGGCGTGGTATTGCTGCAGTTTGGTGGTGTTAAGGTGCTGTGGCGTGGTATTGCTGCAGTTTGGTGGTGTTTAGCTGCTGTGGCCTAGTATTGGTGCAGTTTGGTGGTATTTAGGTGCTGTGGTGTAGTATTGCTGCAGTTTGGTGGTGTTTAGCTGCTGTGGTGTGGTATTGCTGCAGTTTGGTGGTGTTTAGGTGCTGTGGCGTGGTATTGCTGCAGTTTGGTGGTATTTAGGTGCTGTGGTGTAGTATTGCTGCAGTTTGGTGGTGTTTAGGTGCTGTGGTGTGGTATTGCTGCAGTTTGGTGGTGTTTAGGTGCTGTGGTGTGGTATTGCTGCAGTTTGGTGGTGTTTAGGCACTGTGGCATGGTATTGTTGTCAGCTGTACTCACAGTGAGCTGCCTCAGCTTGTCATGGGCTTCGCTCTCAGAGAGGTGTTCCATGTTGGTCAGCCGCAGGTCTAGCTCTGTCAGCCAAAACATGAGACCCTCCCGCAAGCCCTCAAACTCCTCCCACTGGGTAGTGAAGTGCTGCAGAGAGAGAGAGAGAGAGGGACAGAGAAGGAGAGAGAGATGTTCTATCTTAAAAAACATTATAGCCTTTTCAACGCAAGAGCAGAAGGATCAGCACAGATGATGAAGCCCAGAAGATGAGCTATTGTACAGGATCAAATGATCAAACCACAGACTGGCCTCCGTGTGGTTGCTTGTAAATTTCCCATGAGTCTCACCTTCAGCCTCCTGAGGATGGCGGCAATGTGCCTGTGCAGGCTGTCCCAGCGCCGGTTGGCCTCGTGGACCTTGTCCCTAAGCTTGCCGGCCATGTCTATCCTGTTTTCCCGGGCCAACCGCCGGTACAGCTTGTTGAGCACTTCCAAGTGGGCAATACGCTCATGCACTTCCCTCTGAAGCACCTAGGGGGAGATAGAGGGCAATCAAAATCAATCAAAAAGGTGGACTGTCACACACTGACAAAGAAAAATGTGTGGAATTTCTGGAAGTGTTCAACAAGTTTTTTTGATAAGGAAAAACTATTTAATAAACCAAGTACACAAGGAAGGATAAATCCTGTTAAATCTGAGATTTTCAGTGATGGGCCACACAGTAAAATGAAATCCCTATCTTATCTTACTTTCAGAGAAAGCAGAGCACAGAGGAGGCAGAGAACTGACCTCAAATTTCTTGGCCTCCTCTTTTGCACTGGTGTAGAGGACATTGGCAGAGTTGGGGTCGGCCGTGGTCTGCTCAGCTGCCCGCAGCCAGTCCTCAAAGTGTGAGTGTTCATCCAGGAATTCACGCCACAACTGCCCAGTCTCCTCAATCCTGGGACAGGAGCAGGGGTCAATGGGTAAAAGGAGGCCACTCACAATGCCCTCAAAATGAACGGAGGTGGTCCCCAGATTGAGTGACAGGAATGAGAGTGACTTCAACTGAAATGCGTTGATGTTTTTCAATGTATACACATTCATCCTTTATTTCTTTGATTATTGTACTGATGATGTTGAACTGAATTTATATAGTAGCCTGTGCGCACACATATACACTCTTATACACACACACAGCCCACCAAATCAACCATAATATTTACCACCACAACAAAACAGACATTAAAAAGTGTCCTCCTCTCTGTCACATACCTGGACAGATCATCTTTATGTAGTCTTTGTCAGGTCATTGGGGATACAGCTATTTGATCCAGGTCTTCCTATGTGAGCAGTAGGAGGAAGTGACACATGCTCACCTGCTTCTCCTCTCCAGGGACAGGGAGCAGATGTTCCTCCAGCGGAGGCTGAGGCTGCAGGAGGTCTCCTGGAGGGCAGTGCTGTCCACATCACTGCAGGGGTCCACCTCCGTCAGGAGTGTGTCACACAGAGACAGTGCTGACCTGATGCTCTCCGAATGCTGCTCCAAGTCCCGCTCCAGGTCCTGTACACACACACGCATGCATGCACACACACACCCACACGCACACATGCACGCACACATGCACGCACACACACACACGCGCACATACACACACACACACGCACACGCGCACACACACATAAATGCGCACACACACACACACACACACACAAAGATAAATAAACACATTTGTAAAACCACAAGTGGTTGAAAAAAGCTACATTACACCCAACACAGCCTCAGTGTACCTACTGTCTTCATGTTAGTGTCATGACACAAAGAAAACATACCAATGGAACATACAAAAATGAAAAAGACAGTAATCTAGTTAAAGCACACAATGATCATACTCCTGGCTAACTGAAATCATTCTGGCCCTTAGGCGCTTCCAAACCTGAAAGAGCAGGACTGGTGAGGCGCAAACCATGCCATGCAGATGCTCAGTGAGACGGAACAGTGAGGAACTTCTTAAACATCAAGCAAACTTTCTGAACCCCTGGTCAGGTAGGGAACTGTCTCTGTGTGGTATTCTCTGCCAATACCCATTATCTCAACATGAAATAAACACAGTATAGCAGTTTTTCATGGCTGTAGAATTTTAAAAGCCATTTGGACAAAAAATATCCCATTTTGTGCTCCAAACACTAATTGAGCTACATGCTCTCTAATACAAATTCTTTCACTAGGCAATTGTTGAGTTTAATATTGGGTTATTTTCTTAGGTTTGCCATAAGATTGCTGGTATTGAGAGAGCTGATTGTGTTTGTCACAGCTTTAGCATTGCTTTATATGCACATTCATGCACGCTGCCCCCCGTTGTTTTTAATGCAGAGGTGACAGCAACCTGAATGAATAAATAATTTACAATTACATTTACAGAAAGCAGGCATATAGTAATACTATATTGCAATTGAGATTGAAATGCTCAGTCAAGCCCAGGTTTTATCATTCAACTAGTCATTTCTGAAAAACCTCTTCTTCAGTCCACCCTTTATGTGCAGTGATTGGCTCTCTTGCTAACACAAGCCATTACTTCAGGGTCCACATAGTGAATGTATAACGCAACACCTTGCGAAGGTATATCTGAGCGTGTGAGTCTGTGCAAGCCTCTGTATATCCAGGGATGGACAGTAATAAAGTACATTTACTTGAGTATTGTACTTAAGTACATTTTTCGATCTGTACTTTACTTGAGTATTATTTTTTTTGGAAACTTATGACTTTTACTCCACTGCATTTGAAAGACAATATTGTACTTTTGACTCCTCTACATTTCTATGAAGGTTCCCAATACTCGTTACTTTGAAGCATAGCTTTGAAGTGAGCGGATGAATGTTCTTTTCTTTTCTAAAATCCGATAGGCCATATGCTGTGTTCGTCACAGGAGAAAAACCAATCACAGTAACTATTCCTATGCTGTCAGTCAAATTCAAAGTACTTGCTGCATTTTTTAAACAGTTAAATTTGAACTTGGCAGTGGTAATGATGGATACAGCAAATAAAGATTACGATTCCTCCCCAGAGCACCCATGGCCATAAAACTGACTGACGAAAATTCAGTATTAATTTCGTTGACAAAAAATTGGACAAAAATATGCCCTATATTATTCAATGGTGTATTCTCCCACTCTTTGGTAGGAGAATCATTACTGGTGGGCTACATCATAAATGCTAGCTACCTGTGGAAGAAATAGCTTGATCACTGTCTAATTGCCAAACTTTTCTAGCTGAGCTGTCCAACTACAATGAAACATTTCGCCCTACAATGTTTAGCAAAATTCAGCAGGTTTATTACTTAGCTAGCTAGCTAGCTATGCACCAAACAAATCAGACGTGCCACAGAACCACTGTGCATGTGAGCTTGCATGCTATTTGCATCATCTGGTCGTCATTTTCAGATGGTTTACAACCTGTTAATTTATATTACATCTTAATTTTCTATTTACAGGTTGTTAATTTCTATTATTTTTGTTTTTGTTTCTATTGGGGAAAACTGTATTACACTACATATCCCATATCCTTCCATAGCTATATGTACAATCCCGGTATCTTATACAGGCAAACCGCATAGGTTGACACCTATGCGTTAGCTAGCCAGTTCGGTTTTATGACTGGCTTGATATTAATACCCTAGCTATCGATGTGTATAAAAAATAAAATAAAATAAAAAAATGAAAATGACAATGGCTGTCCTTTTGACGATTCAATTGTGATTCTATAGACATTTCTATAGGCTTTGTAGCATATTCTACAAGCTTTTTATTCTACAGGTTCTACAAGCAAGTCAGTGCATTCAGTAGGTTGTTGCAGAGTCATTAGGATCTGTAAATGCATTGTGACAACAATACAACAATGTGCTGAAATTAAAAAGAAAATGTACTTTTTAATACTTGAGTATTTTTAAAAACAAGTACTCCAGTAATAATAGTCAAGTAATCTGTCAGTGCTCCGCCTCCTTAGCTGTTGTGTTTTTGTTTTTTCCTTTGCCCATGTGCTTTTGTTTTCCTTGTGTTTTAGTCCTGCCCCGCTCCCCGCCCGGTCTCCGCCCGCCTGATTGCCTGCACACCTGCTTCCCATTCCCTCGTCTGCCCTGCCCTATATCTTCCCTGCTTTTCCCTGTCCTGTTGCTAGTTCGTCACAGTGTTTTTCGCCTGTTTCGTCCCCGCCGTTTGCGTATTGCTTCTGTCTGCCGGTTTCTCGTTTTTTGACCCTGCTTTTTCCCAGACCTCGTTTTTGCCTGCCTCCTTGTCTCGTTCGCCTGATTACCTGCCTGTCCGGTTCCCGACCTTGCCTGCTCCCGTTTCCCGATCCTCGCTCTGTCCTCGGACTGCCCTCCGGTTTTCGACCCTGCCCGTTTTCTGATTAACGATTCTGCCTCACGATTCTATCAAAGACGCTTGGAACCCGAAGCTCCCGTGGTCCGCGCCTGAGTCCCTGCCTGAGCCCTGACATAATCAAGTAATAATTTGACTGAAGAACTTTCACTTGTATTGGAGTAATATTTGTATACTAATAATATAATATATTTAAAGTATAGAAGTATAGTCAAAGTATAGAAATAATAATATTTCTATACTTTGACTCAAATAATGGAGATGTGTACTTTGTCCACCTCTGTGTATATCTGTATGTGTTTATGTGTATCTGTGTAAGCTCCTTCTCTCTCAGCTTTGTCTTATCAGGCCTGCAATATTCAGAGGCTCCTTCTCTAACAGGCCCTGGGACTACTTAAATAGGAATAAAATGGGTGCACCGACTAGCGGTTTCAAAAAACTCTCAAATCCACCATTATGGTGGATTACCTTTTCCTTTTACATACCTGCTTACAAATCCACTTCACAGACCCAGGAGGTATGGACAACACAAATCATTTCTTCAATCAGAGCTCCTGTGGTTTATATCGAATAGGTTGTAATGTGAGCACTTCACTGCACTCCAGGACACAGACAGAGGGGTTGAAGGACTGTGGCTGCTCTCAGATTAGAGGAATTCTCTGAGGTGGAACACCAGTGAAATTTCAGCAGCGCAGGGAATTTAACCAATCAGGGCTGGAGAACCGCGGATAGAGTTCAGCCACTGAAACCAGGTACGTAGGTGTTTGGGTTTGTCGATAGCATAAGGCCCAGAAAAAACCACCTGCAGAGCGACCTCCTGTAGAAGGTTACACCTATGGAATTCCAGCCCTAAGACTGCCTGATTACTAGTAACTGTGTTACTCATTCAACCTACAGACAGTACACAGTCAAAAGACAATATTATGACTGCACTGGATTTTTCACACTCAGGGCTTTGAGTTTAACTGTGGAAACAGAAACGTGTACGGCTATGTATTGCTTTGTATTTGTATACTATGCTACTTTTCTGTATTTGCCAACTGCTGTCTTTCTGAGGCATTAAACCTTTGTTGGCTCCACCCACCTCTTGCTTGGCCAGCATCCTCTGGACCTCGTCACTGTGGCAGGTGCTGTAGAGCAGGGGCATGGTCAGCTCTGCCTCTGTGTGGGACAGCCACGCCCACAGGCCTCTCACATGCTGATCCAGCTGCTGCTCTTTCAGCAGCCTCTCCCTCAGTTGCTTCACCCTGTCAGCATGATGATACCAGGTCACACACTACGCACACGCACACATACAAACAAACGCACACACACACACGCGCACACACACACACGCACACACACACAAACACACACACAATATGTACATGCACACAAACACACACATACACACTGTACATGCACATGCACATACACATACAGGCATACACAGTAGACGTACACACTATACACATGCACACACTGTGTGTGTATATGTATGTGTAAGGTGTGTATGTGTGTGTCTACTTTGTATGCTTGTGTGTGTGTTTACTGTGTGTGTGTGTGTCCTCCCCCCCGGCACTGACATGCATCTTCCTTTGTCTCCTTATCACAAGGGTCTTGGACTTACGGCCCACGGGCCATTTCCGGCCCTCCTCCCCCCATTATCCGGCCCGCAAATTATGAAATAATCCGGCCCGCCAAAAAATATTTTATTTTATTATTATTTTTGCCAGCTGGTCTACATTAATTTATACTACCCAATCAAAGACAGTTGACTGAAAAGAAAATTGTGTCAAAAATAATGCATTTTGTTAACTCAAATTAACGGCAAAGGTCAAAGGTACCTGCAACAGAAAGAAAGTATTTGATCGGCTAGTGATACCACTCTTTGGCGCTTTATTGTTTGGTTCTGCTGCTAGCAACAAACATGTCTCTTTCCAAAGCTAAACGGAAAGTAGATGATGAACACAGACAGTTTCAAGAAAGGTGGACATTGCAGTAATTTTTTGTAGAATTGAGTGGAAATGCTACCTGCCTGATATGTAAGGAAAAAGCCGCGGTTCTAAAGGAATATAATCTCAAGCGGCATTATTGGACAAAACACGGAGAACAGTATGAGAAGTACCGAGGAGACGAGAGGAAAAAATGATCTGTGCAGCTGCAGAAAGAATTTACGTCGCAGCAGAGCCTTTTCCACAAACCAAAAAAAGATGCTGATGCTGCAGTTGAGGCAAGTTATGTGGTGAGTGAACTTATCTCCAAAGCAGGAAAGCCGTTTACCGAAGGGCTGTTTCTGAAGGACTGCATGTTGCAGGTTGCTAACATTATATGTCCAGAAAAGAAGGGCTTGTTCAACAATATTTCTTTATCATCGAACACTGTTGCCGAGCGTATTGATGAACTGTCAGGTGATATTTATGCTCAGCTACATCACAAAGCTGCACTTTTTACTGCTTACTCGCTGGCGCTTGATGAGAACACAGACAAAACTGACAATGCGCAGCTAGCCATTTTCGTCAGAGTTATTAATAACCAATTTGAAGTGACGGAAGAGTTGTTAAGTTTGTGTCCCATGCATGGACGTACAACAGCCACGGATATATTTCAGCAGCTGTGCAACGCGATTGAACGCGCTGGTTTGCCATGGAACAGGCTGGTGGGCATCACCACTGACGGAGCCCCGTCTATGACAGGCAAAAAAAACGGACTGGTAGCGCTGGTCCAAAGAAAACTACAGGAGGAAAATGCTGAGCCAGCAATTGTGCTGCACTGCATTATACACCAACAAGCCCTGTGCAGCAAATGTTTGAAATATGAACATGTCATGTCTGTTGTCCTGAAATGCATCAATTATATCGGGTCCAAAAGTTTACAGCAACGGCAGTTCTGGGCCTTTCTGGAAGAAGTTGAGTCAACATATGGTGATGTACTTTACTTTACTGAGGTGCGCTGGCTCAGCAGAGGATGTGTACTGAAGAGATTTTTTGAGTTAAGAACTGAGGTGAAGAGATTCATGGAAGATGGCAGAATGAGTGTCCCTGAATTTGATGATCCAAATGGGTTATGGATCTTGCTTTCCTAGTAGACATAACACAGGAACTGAACATCCTTAACCTGAAGCTCCAGGGCCCTGGTCAGCTAATCACAGCAGCTTATGAAAGTGTCAAAGCCTTCTCTGTTAAACTAAGAATGTGGAAAGATCATCTTTCTGCAAAAAATCTTGGTCATTTCACTACATGCAGATCACTTGTGGAGGAGGGCTCAGCTTTCAGTGGTGATGAATATGTCTCTGCCATTGAAAACCTAATGCAAGAATTTGATCTTCGTTTTGCTGACTTCAAGGTGCACTGTGACACTTTTCAGCTGTTTGCAGACCCCTTCTCAGTTGATGTGGAGAATGTCCCAACTGTGTTGCAAATGGAACTTATTGACTTGCAATGCAACAGTGAGCTAAAGAGTAAATTCAGGGAGGCACGGGGGAAAACAAACATGATTGGACAATTTCTGAGAGAATTATCCCCACATATCCCACAGCTTTCCAAAGTGTTTAGTCAAGTAATGTCTTTTTGGAAGCACATATCTTTGTGAGAAACTTTTCTCCACTATGAACTTTAATAAATGCAAGTACATATCTAGGCTTAGTGATGCCCATCTTGAAGCTTTACACAGGGTTTCAACTCTGACTTCCATCAGCGCAAATGTGGCTAATTTGTGTGAAAAGAAAGCTGTCAGGTGTCTGGCAAAAAATAAAGTACAAATGTGCAGTGCAGGTTTTAAATAAGTTGATCTTAGAATATAAAAGTTAGAAAATGCACTAAGGAAACATATTTACACTTGAACTGTATATGAATGTTGTCAAGACTTGCAAAATATAGTTATGTTAATAGAAATAAAAAATACATTTTCAGAAATAATGTAATTTGTTGTCAGTTAAATGTTGATATGGCCTTCCTGTGACATGACAATACCTGTAGTGGCCCCAGGCCAATTTGAGTTTGAGACCCCTGCCTTATCAGTTTGTAAAGGTTACAATGCCTCCAGAACAGCTCTGAGAGGATTAAGAGTTGTACCAATGAAGACTCAGGTGGCGTCCATTCAGATGCCGAGTCCTTTGGGTTCATTGTTACCTGCAAGTGAACAGTTCTGTTGGTAGGATTAAAACTGACCTGTTTGTGAGTGGTTAAACAGAGCCATCGAGAGCAGTGCATTGTTCAATCAGACACTAGCAGCACCACTTTGACCTTCCCAATGAAATGACATGATTGGTATTTTGGTTGGTGTGACTGGGCTACTCTTAGACCCTGTGGAAAAATGAACACGGGGTCCCTGAAAAGGCTGGGCATGGGTCAGCAGGGCTTACCAGAACTCACTAAAACATCCCTCTATGTGTTCTTTTCAATCACTTTACTCCCCCTCATCATACTGCTGCCAGGGTGGACGCTTCACAATTTAGGAGCCTCATAAGTCAAAAAAAAAAGAAAATTGGATGGAAATCCGCAAAGGTAAAAGCATTTCCAGTTCTCGCATGCTGCCCACCTCGCTGCCCTCTGGAGAAGGCTCACTGTGGCTCGCTGTGCCCCTGTAAAACCCTTAAACCCTGCTCGGCTAATTACCCTCAACCCTGTGTCCCAACATGCCTGAGCGCAGCAGCAGATTATCAGACCCAGTAGTGACGGACACACTGCTGGCACTGATTCCCAGTGCATGCAGGTCAGAGCTGCCGGGTGGCATTGCCATAGGAGGACTTGGCGCCGAGCACTGGATGGAGACACGCAGCCAGAGAGAGATCAGTCCCTTTCTTTCCAAGAGGTTTGGGGAGCCCAAGAACCAGTTTGTGGCCATGTGCCATAGCCTGGCTGTGACAACACTGTCACAGTTTCAGCTATCATGTCTCGAGAAACAGTGTCTGCAACAGGGAATCCACCAATCCACCGTCTGAATTAAATTTTTGCACATGATCATTATATCACTGGGTTGTTTCGAATTACACAGCAGTGGATTACATATTTTCCGGGCATGAAAAATTTAAAGGCAGGAATTCGACAGGATTGTAATTTTTTAGATTATATCAGTGCTAAAGAGGGTCTCCCTTAGTGATTAACAGTCTTTGCCAACAGGGGTAAGTGTACTGGCTATGTTAATGGATTAATAATGATTTAATACCTGACTCTTTATCCCTGTGTAAGAGCTGCCCATTTGTACTTCTTTGAGAGTTACCTGCGGTGAACAGGAGCACCCTGCCCCCTCCACTGCCCTCACCTGGACTCGATGTGGTCAGACAGGTGCTGCCAGCGGTCTCGGACGTCCCTCAGTGCCTCTTCACACTCACCGCCCGCTGCCACCAGCCGCTCCCCCAGCCGCTCCAGGAGGGCCTTGTTCTCCCGGAGGCAGGACATTTCCCTCATGCATTCCTGCGGGTGGGGCAGGCGGGGTTGGGTCAGGGGTGGGACAGGGGTGGGGTATGGGCAGGGGGCGGGGGGCAAGGGTTTATGCTAATTAAATAAAAACCTAAAAACTCTTTTCCGCTGTCCCACATGACGGACGCACACCTCCCACCGAGCACAGATGGATTTGGCGGCTATTGGCCACCATACAGGGAAAGTGTGTCTGCCCCCAGCTCCAAATCCACTCACTCAATCATCAGACACTCTCATCCAGACCGGCTTACACTGCACTCACTAAACGCAGATGAACAGTACGCTATGTACAAAAGAAAAATCATTCATAACTCAAGTACGATGGTGAAGAGGATTTGTCTTTTACTGCAGTTCATTTGCCTGGCAGGCTTGTTACCCCGGGCAACGTCCACAACAACATCTCTTTAGAGAGCTAGTGTTACTGAAGAGATTTGTGTGGATGTGTTTTCTCAACCGTACAATGGCAGGTTCCCATCTGGGAGTCAAATCAGTAACAGCCTTTACCTATTTAACTGATTCATCTCTGACCAAATCAGAATCACAGACATAGTACTGGTAACATACAGCAGGCCGTCCTGGGCCTGCAATCCTGCTGAGATGAAGAGAAATATGGAATGTAAATCCTCACCAAAATATTGGGGCTTCAAACCCTAAAATTCTGCATTCATCACTTTTTTCCATTTAACTTGGATAAACTTTGTGGGAAACATTCTGGGAAACATGCCCGCATTACCCTTTACAAACAGCCTAAAAAACCCTGAACTGCATGGGAGATTACATGGGGACTCAAAGCAACAGTGTATATTACTTCCAGTCCAAGACCTTTCCTCTCTCCTAAACAACCCCCTCAAAATCTGCCACCCTCCCCCATGTCCCTGCCATCTGAAATCTCACCTCGTTGAGCTTGTCCAGTGCATCTTTCGTGCTGAGGTCAGCGCTGCCCGCCACCTTGCCCTCCATCCCCATCAGCCAATTGCAAAGCTCCTTCCTTTTCTCTTCAAAGACAGTCTTAGCGTCGAAACGGTCAGAGATCTCCTGTTTCCTCAGAAATGCCTGTGGAGCGTGACATCAGTGACAGGAACGAGGGCAGCCACGTGGGAGACAAACAGACTAGACCAGGGGTGGCCAACCCTCTCCTGAAGAGCCACATGTCTCTCCTTCCTCCAACACAGCTGATTCAAATGATCAACTTGTTATGAACTCCTGAAGCTGCTGAATAACAAACTGACCATTTGAATCAGCTGTGTTGGAGCAGGGAGAGATCTAAAACATGCAGGACATGTGGCTCTCCAGGAGAGGGTTGCTCACCCCTGGACTAGACAGACAAAGAGAGGAGCTACAACCAGGAATATTTCCATGGGGCTGGCATCTGGACACTTTTTAGATATCATTTAGACATTTAGACATGGTATTCAAAATGAATGAACTTTCCACCCCCAACATCACCATCACCAGCTCCCACTATTCCTCTTTAAATTTTTAACCGGATGCCTTCCTTTGTTGTCCAGCTAAATAAGATAAGCTCTTCCTGGGATTCAGTAACTCAGTATTTTTATGCTTCAGTGAGGACATTGGCATTTAGTGTGTTTTGGATTAAGGGAACATCCACCCCCCCTTCCCGCCTCTGCACCCCGACCCCTTCCCTGGCCACCCACACACCACTAGAAGCAGAGTTCAGTTCAAGAGTAAACCAAATTCAGCAATGAGGGAGAGTGGGTCAGAGAGTAATGTAGCCTTCAGATGGAGCCAGCTAGCACAGACAACATGGCATTTATTTTAATTTGATACACCTTTTGGGTAAAAGGCTTTCAATATGTCAGAGCCAGTACTGAATGCAACCTCCCTGGCATTATAAATATGGCAGAGCCCAAACTACCCTCTTACCACAAGTAAAACTAGTACATGTCAATGTGCAACCCAATAGAAAATCCAGTCTCTACATGTTACTGGCACATATTTGAAACTGTATTAAGGATTTTGATATAGTTTTGTATGTCTTTAAAAACTGTTTAAGTTCTCATAGAAAGAAATGCAATGTTTGAGGGTGTGTGTGTGAATAAAACTGAAAGAATTCATAAAGTGTGTTCTGTTTCTTTATGTATGAACAAATTATGAATACAAATGAGACTTGCATAACTAACTTATTGGAATACAGCTTACAGCAGTTAGTTCACTTTGTCCATGATGTCAAAACAAATATGTTGAAGAAACAGCTGTGCCTGTATCTCCACAAACACAAAGCAGCTGTATCTGAAATGGTTTCAGATATAAGTCAGAATTTTCAGCTGGCCTGGTTCTTCAAATTTGCTTGTCTTTCAGCCCATAAATCAACCAACCAATCAATCTATCTATATGAAACCAGAAAATTGAGACTCCATTTAAGTATTGAAGTACTGAGATTACATTTAAGTACAAAAGTACAGTTTTGGGTTCTTCCAGATTCAAGTCAGAGAAAGTGCTTTTAGACACACTAAGCACACACTAAGCAGATGGCCAATCAGAAAAGCAGCAGTGTTCAACTACTGGTATTTCAGTAATTATAATCACTAGTTTCACCTAACAACTAGTCTGTTTGCCTCATACAAACTCAAGAAATGAGAAATCAATTGCACTAAAACACATCTCTCCCTTCACGTTAATTATCACATTTGCACAAATTAGTATATGTATTTAAACACAGCTGAAAACAGATGTCAAATGTGGCAGTTGTTATGCTAAACATTGCACAAATCCATACTGCCTGCGTCTTTTTTCTTCTGAAGGTTAACTGCACTACATGTAAGCTCAGCAGGAAGCATTATTCAGGAAAACGTATATGTATTTGTAGGTGTTATGCATTTAGACAGCTGGGCATTTACTAAAGGAATTCAAGTATAGCATGTAGCTGACCTTGGAAGGCGTGGGTGAACTGGCAACCTTTCGGTTACAGCGCCCTGCTACTTACTATTTTGCCACTGTTGCACTTCCCTGATTACAAGCCCACGTCGTCACACCACACTACAGTTCTCTGTCAGCACAAACATGCATTTTCACTTAGCTTGGAATGCCTCCATCCCCTGCGCCTACCTTTGACCCCGCCCATAGTCCCACCCCTAGCTATGCCCATAAAGTACCTTCTCACAGAGCTCCTCCCACTGGCTATGGAGCTGCTGCTGCAGACCTTGTAACAGTGCCATGTCTGCTGCGATAATGTAACGGGCCAGGTCTGTCTTCATGGGGGCCAGCTCTTCCAGGCCGTGGACCCACTCTTCCAGCGAGCCCTCAATCTCCTGCATCACACGGCAAAAGAGGGTCAGTCTCGTCCTCCCCCCACCTCTGTCCGGCCTCCGGTCTCAAGGAGACAGGGGGAGGGTGTGGGAAGGGGTCAGGGGGAAAGTGGGGAGGAGACTAAAAGAGACCATGGAACATGGGGGAGGGAGGGAGAGGGAGATGGGAAGGAGACTGAGAGACACAAGGGAGAGTGGGGTGGGGGGAAATGAGAGGGAAAAGGGAGGAGTAGGATGGGGAAACAGGGGAGGATGGGGGGAGGCATTCAGCCTCTCATCACTACACTTTTTCGTATATTTCACTGAATATGCCAGTTATGCCTACTAAAACATTACTATAGTCACTTTCACCCAGACCCATTATAGGCCAATATGAGCTGACAAAGCACTATATACTATTAAAAATGCACTTCAATAAACACATAATGATGATTGAATATGTTTAACCTTTTCTGATGATTGATCATTTGACTACTGGTGACCACTGACATATGCACGCACACACACCTTTGTGAGCTTCTCTGTGACTCGGAGTTCCTCCAGGAGCTCTGGCAGCGGCTGCTTCAGTCTGGCCTTCACTTCCTCCAACCCGCATCTGCTGTCGGCTAACCTGGCCTGGCAGCGCACCCAGTTCTGCAGGTAGGATAGGAGAGGAGTCAGTGTGGACATTAGAGATGGGGAACCTCACGCCTCTCACACCCTCAGCTCTGGTGGACTATGCTCCAGTTCCCTGGTCAAAATCCTCCTCCTTGCTCCAGTGCCTGTGCTGTGATACATGGTGTCCTGTCCATTCCACTTCACTTGTACACATACACATAAGCACATCCTGTTCTGTGTGTGTTTATGTATTGTATGTACGTGTGTCTGTATGTATGCACATTAGTGCGTGTGTTTGTATCTGTATATGAATATGGATGTGTGTACGGGTGCACGTCTTTGTGTGTTTGTAAGCATGTGTGTGTGTTTGTGTGCGTGTTTGCGTTCGTGTGTGTGCACATATGTGTGTATGGGTGCATGTTTTTGTGTGTTTGTATCTATGTGCACATGCACTTGTTTTGTGTGTGTGTGTGTTTGTGTGTGTGTGTGTGTGTGTGTGTGTGTGTGTGTGTGTGTGTGAACTCACAAATGTGGGGGGGAGGTGATGAAGTAAGAGGGCCACAATGCATCCCACAGCACTGTGAGCCAGAATGTAGAGGAGGATTCTGACAAGGGAACAAGGCTAAAGTCCACCCCTCTGCTGGCAGCTCAGAGAAGAGAGGAGACTCATACCAATGCCCTTTAATACCCCCGGCAGTTGGAGAGTACACTAAACTCCACCCCCTCCAAGTCTTAGCACAACAGCACTCCCCCCACCTGTGTTTCCTCCCAGAGCACTGCTAATGCACACAAATTATGTTCCATGGTAATTTAGTTCATGTATGCCTTTTTGTAACCATGCTCTCCATTCTCATTCAAGATATACATAATACATTATGGCCAGAAGATCCTGTAGGTCACCTAAAACAAAGAGCCTTTAAACAATGTACAAAATGTATGCTAACAGCATTACTATTGCCTTGCATTTTCTGAATAAATATACAGCCCACTGCAGATAAATGGTCTGTGGCTTGACCAATCTGATATTGGTTTATTTGAATATCAGATTAATTAATGTTTAGCTGCTCTTCCAGTTCACTGTGTCCTGTACTGTGTTAAGTGTTAATCTGCACAGTGTTCTGTGTTCTTCAGTCTGTTCTGTGTCCTGCACTGTGTTCAGGGTTTTTCACTGTGTGTCTGATTCGGCATTTTGTTCAGTGTTCTGCCCAGTTCAGTGTTCTGCATTGTGTTTGATGGTCTGATCTGTGTTCAGCATTCTGCTCTGTATTCAGCATTCTGCACTGTGAACAGTTTTCTGAAAATTTTTATTTTATTAGCACATCTTATTCTGGGCCTCCTAGACCAGGCCACCAGGGTTGCTTCCTTATAAGGTTGTGAGCCCTGTCTCATTTCTTCCTTTCTTTATGTCCCAGCCAACCCTGACATCCCTCCTCCAGAAACCCTGGAACAGGAAGTGTGTGTGATTTCCCTGCCGCGTACCTGAAGGGCTGTGTCCATGAGGACCTTCCTCTTTTCCAGCATGCATTGGGATCGCTCCCAGACCTCTTTAAGGGCCCCCAGCTCGTCTGCAAGCTGTGTCTGCATCTCTGCCCCCACGGCAGAGCGGAGCTGCCTGCCCGCCTCCAGTGTGCGCAGATAGCTGCTAAGGTGCCGCTGCAGCTGTATTTCGATGCACTGCAGGAAATACAAAAGAGCGTTACCAACTGCTCCCAGCATGTATATGATCAGTGGGGCAGGAGCTGAGCAATAGGGCAGCAGTGTGGTAAGTTGAATCATATCCCAAAGGTCACTGATTCAATTCCCTAGTGTAACACTGCTGTTGTATTCTTCAGCGAGGTACTTAACCCAAACTGCCAGAGTAAACACTTCAATGCGGGTAAGGTGTACGCTACATAATGTGTAGAAATTGTACGATCTGTAATTCGCTTAGGATAAGAGTGTTTGCTATGCAAAATATAGCATAGTCGCAACAGATTCTAAAATTAATGATTGACATTGCTTATGTAAAACTGGCAAAATACATAACTGTATAAAAAACGTTTTGAAAGATATTACCACTAAGCTCAGACAGTGTATAATTTCTCTTGATATAGGAATCAAGACAACGGCTTTCTGAATATTCTTTGTGGTATTCGTCTTCCTTCAAAGACAGCTCTTGTTTTGTTATTCATACAATTTGCCAACCATCCTTATAGTGCATAACTGTCTAGCGTGGCTTTGATGGCCACTTTGATTAGTCCCTTAATCGGACGGCTTCCCTCATTCTTACCTTGAGGTCCTCCCGGTGCTGGCGGAGCTGGGCCAAGCTGCAGTGGGCAGGGCCTGTGGGGACCAGCAGGGGGTCCGCGCCACTCAGCAGCCCCCTCAGCATCCTCAGGCCATAGGCATAGAGCTGCCACTGTCCCATCAGCCTCTGCACCAGAGCGCAGCGCCGCTGAACCTCCTGCATCGTCCCCCACCAGCACTCTATCAGCCGGGCCAGCTTTTGGACAAAGTCATACCTACCAGAGGGGACTGTATGTCACTTTTGTTTACAGACTAACTGATACACCCACCTTCCACATCCTGTTGCAGACCTGAACTATTAATGCAAAAAACCTGTTAACGCAAAGCCTCTTCAGGTTTCTTTGATTCATGACTAGGATATTGGACGTTGTCACGCTAATGTACCGAAGCACCCTTGTCTGTTTAATAAGTTAATACTGGCTCCCCTCAGCTGGAACACAAATCAGATCTCTCAATCTAACATCTTTCTATGAAGAATGCAGATGAATTTCATCAGAGGAGATTGCGTCACAGGCTCTGCAAAACCCGCCAACTGTCATCACAGAAAAAGACTCCACACAGGCGTAGAGTAGAGTGATTTACTTCCTGAATGTGGGCTAGCTAGCTGTTCCAGAAACAGAACCGTCCCACGGCATAACAAACCTTACCAATGAATTATTGTCATAACTGGACTGTTTCTGCCAGATCAAAAAAGCAGCTGGAAAATTTGGGTTCTAATTAATTGTGAGATGTCATGACTAGCTGAAATATCCCACTCTGCACTTTGATTTCTCAACAGCTACTACTCTCACCAGAGTGATCCTTTGTCTGAGGAACAGGCTTTTTCCCAGTCATAAAATACATACGTAAATAAATTAATCAGAACTTCAAAAGCACAAAACTCAAAGTACAGTTTGTCATGTTGGCATATTCATTATTATTCCACTGCTTTTCTTCCATTCAAAAATAAGCTTGTGTGGAGTGTGTCAATTGTATTCAAATGTGAAATGCTTTATTCATAGTTGTATATGCAGGGTAGCACATTTGTAAAGGACTGAAATGGGGCTGGGTTGGCATTTAATGCATGTAGTGAAGAGGGAACTTTTTGTTAAGATGGGACAGGTATGTACTGGGCTCTCACCTGTCCTCAACCTCACCCCTCTCCAGGACATCCAGAGCCTCGCACATGAGGGAATGGAGGGCGTGGCAACCCAAGGACACCTCTACTTGCAGCCTCTGTGATAAGGGAAAACAGAGTGAACAACAAATCACTGCTCTTGCTGCTGGCGCTGCACCTATGCCAAACAGCCACAACATAAGTGGAACGAGCCAAACAGCTATGACAAATCCTCTATGTCAATTTAGGGGCACACAGACATAATACATATAAACGGAAATTATATTGCCTTTGATCAACTGCCATTCCTATTGGCAGCAGTTTGGCGTAATGGTATGGCTCATAACTGAAAGTCTGCAGGTTCGATCCTCTGCTGGGACACTGCTGTTGTACCTTTGGGCAAGGTACTTAACATAATTTCCTCAGTAAATATCCAGCTGTATAAATAGATAAAATTGAAACCTCTTCAATTCATTCTGGATAGAAGTGTCTGCTAAATGACAGTAATGCAAAGTACCCTTTGTTGTACCCAGCAGATGTGGAATTCTACCCCTAAATTCATTAAAATTTGAAAATAAGCACCATAACTGTAAGCCTGTCTGATCTCCCTATTTTAAGAGTTTTGAGATAGTTTTGAGGGAAATCATATGCAGGAAATCGAAATGGTCAAACATCTACGTGGGGATGGAGGAGTCAGAGTGGGTGACAAAGAGCAGTGGTGATGGTGAACAGAGAGGAAGGGAGACAGGCTGCAGCAGGGTTTCACCTGGTGGGAAGCCAGCTGTTCCTGGAGGTCAGAGGGGCACCCAGTGATGCTCTCCTCAGCCAGGCTGGCTTCCAAGCTTTGCAGGAAGGCAACCCAGCTCTCACACTTCTGCTCCAAGCTTTGCTGCTGCAACTCCTCTGCCTGCAGCTCACTGACACACACACACACACACACACACACAAACGTAAATACATGCACATACACACACAGACACACACACACAAATGAATGCAAATACATGCCACACAGACGCACGCACACGTGCATAAATGCAAATATACACACACACACACACACACACAAATGCAAATACATCCACATACACACAGACACACACACACACACACACACACGTATATGTCTTCAACCACTTGAGTCCATCTACCATGGTCTTTGTGGAGTCAACCAAACAACACCTCCCAGAGCTAGGAAACTAGCTGTGCAAATATCCTTATCAAATCCAAAACTGAACTGAGAACTACCATGAGTGCCAAAATGTAGCCGCAGTCATAGGTTGAGACACCTAGCAAAGACACTTGGATTCACTGCAAGATGTTTAAACTGGACCAATTACAATGGATCCAAGGAGCCTTCTCTCAAGAGTTTCATGAGGAAACCAAAGACCATTGCCTGTTACTTTCTCCGATAAAGACCTCCAAAAGAAACTGATGCACTGAAATGCAGAATTTGAGCCAAGATGGGTGTCGGTTGTTCAAAAAGGTTCTGCTCACCTGCACCTCTCTGACGCACGAGAGGAGGCCAGAGTGCACCTCCTGCCGAGCTCCTCCAGCCTGCAGGCCGTCACAGAGCCGCGGGGAATAAGGTGCTGAGTCTCCTTCAGGGCATCCAGGTCAGAAGTCAGGGTGGTTAGCTCCAGCAGGTCTGACTGGAGGGCACCAAGAGACAGGGGGTAGACGCTTACCTCAGAGAGCCACACAGGGGCTGTGGGTCACTGCACTGCTGTCTGGGGACTGTCACCAAGACACCACGGTACCATCCAGAGATTAGGCCCAGCAGCTGGTCTGTGTGACCCTGAGATTAAGGGCTCAAAACTGATTTGGTGTAGAGAAAGGCTGATGCTGTTTTCCTTCCTGCTTTTTTCACCTCAACTCAAATCGCCAATTAACCATGCCCCAGAGGAAGTTCTGCAGTGATGCACATGCGCTTTTTCGACATGTTTGTCTATAGTCAAAGAGCAGCTCTTCTCTCACAGATGATAGCTGAGCCCCATACAGGTACCAAAAGGTACTGATACAGGGGTAACATGAAGAACCCCACCCTGTCAGGTTGAAGCCAACCATGTCCCACCACTAGAGACTTACAGTGAGGGTTAGCTAATGTCATACTGTAGTCCAGACTCTATCTAGCTATGTCTAAGTTGTGAGGCTGACCTGCTGAGGGTGCTGTATTTGAGTCTTTGTGTGCATGCTGGCTCACCTTGGTGATCTGTGATTGGTCAGGGCCAGGGGTGCCGTGTAGCTTGCTGTCAAAGTCCCTCAGATGCTGCTCCACAGATTCCAAGTGGCTGTGGAAGTCTTTCAGAAGGTCTAGGTCCTTCTGCAAATATACATAAATGCACACATGAATGAACACACATTCATGCATACAAACACACATATGCACACACACACAGATTCATGTGCACACACACACACACACACACACACACAAGACGACAGCATTCAACATCCCACATTCTTCCTCAAGCTCCTCATCCTCACACAGCTCAATATGTCACAGGACTCCCCAATCTGTCCAACCAATCACTTTTCCCACGAGGTGTATCCCATCCCAAACCTCACCTGCAGCTGGCTCTGTCTCCCCGTCAGAGACGCGCCCAGCTGAGCAAGGCCCTGAGACAGCAGCTGGGTCTCTGACTTGATGAAGACAGCAGCCTGGGGTTCCATCTGTCTAATGAGGTCCTTAGAGGTGTCCAGCACCGCCCCCATTCTCACCTGTAACCCTTCCATGCCAGCCTGCAAGACCTTGGGAAAACCAGACGGTGAATGGGTGAGTACGCAACGACACATACGTACCACCAATAGACACTATAAGTTTGTAGTTTGTTATTTCATATCTTTGCTATAATAGGAACTGACAACAAAAATCTTTTATTGAAGTGATAAATAAATTAATCAATGAGCTATTCCTTTGTAGTTTGGCACCTGACTTTATGATGAGGGAAGACTCTTACAAACCTCAGATTGCCTTGTGCCTTTGAATAGAGAGAAGAGGTGCAGACTGTGTCACTAGGCCTGCTGGGGAATGGGGGGCAAAGGAATGCTAACATAAGCATGCACATGCCCATATTGATATTGAACTGCAGTCTCTTCTTGTTTCTCACTTTCTGGAGCACTGAGCATGGACACTTTAATGAATAGCAAATGACAAATCAGCAAAATGAATTCCATGTTCTGTGAGATGATTCAGTGTGTCTCACTTGCAAGCCAAATGAAGCATGAGGCAGGGAACAACATGAACGTGGCTGTTTTGAGGTTTAGCCTGAGCCCTGGATCATGGACGTCATGATTTAAGTGTTTGAAATTCTGATGTGTTTTGTTGTTGTAAGCATCCTGTGCTCAGAGTGGGAGTGGGCAATCTCTCTGTGTCTACACTGGTGAAAAACAGCTGCACGTAAAAAAACTCAAGGAACACACAGGACAACAGTGTGCTACGTTTCAGCCGAGCTCAGACATGAGGGCGGCAGATAAGGAGCTCAATCTCCGAGCAGGATGCAGTACACAGGTTTCCCGATAATTTTAGCTCTCTCCAGCTCATCATTCCACTGGCTTTGAACAAAATGTCCCCCTCCAGAAGAGCAAGTATTTTTTTTCTTTTTTGTTCGAGTCGGAGTGTGACCCAGTGACAGAATGGGCACTCACATTAATGGCTTCCACCCGGGTGTGGAGTGGCTCGACGCTGCCATCCTGTGGGAGCGGTACACTCAGCAGCGCCCCCCACTGCTCCTGGTGGTGCTGCAGTCCCTGGAAGCAGCCCTCAGTGAGGCTGCAGTAGCGCTGCCAGAGCTGGAGCAGCGCCTGCGCTTTCTGGAGATCCTCTGTCACCTGTTGAATAAGTTCCGCCCACCTGGGGCAGACACAGAGCGGAGGCCATGTTATATTTTCTGCCGTGGTCTGCCACAGGCATCTTCTGAAGTCACGTCACTGTAGACTGTAACTCTGTTATAAACGGCACAAGCTGCAGATGCTGTCTTATAGCCAGGAAGACAGGGAACATGTCAGTCCAGTCTCTGAACCCAGGCAGCAGCGGCTTTTGAAGACGGTGTGTAGACAAGGTGTGCAGACAGTACACAGACCCCTGTCAGGGGGAGGAGCCTATGTAAACAACAGGTCCCGAAAGGGGCCAATAAATCTTACCCATGAATCCACTGAAGGCTTGGCATCCACTTCCTCTGCTCTGGCCTGAAGCTAATCTGCACTGAGATGTTCCTCTGTTTTCCTCAGTGTAGTTCAACGTGTACAGCCAAGGAGATACAGGCAGATACTATCCTACTCCTCTCCCTCATCTGGAAAAGCTATAACCTGCTCATCAGCCTTTGCACTTGCATTGTGTCTGCTTCCAATACCACACTTTCACTGCTCATGGTTACATCCATATTAATCCCACCCAAACAATGACAGTTAATTAACAACAAGGGAGATTTATAAACAATAGTCAAACATTTTTACCATATAACTTGACATTCAGTTTCAGTGTCGGTTTCAGACTAGTTTACATGTATGACTGGCTGAAAAAACTGCAGACAAAGAAAATAGTAAATCCACAAAATGAAAATGGGTTACAGAAGCATGTGGCTAATTTAAAATGTAAAGAATGAATGAAGGATCTGTATGTATAAAGCACCTATGAAGGATCTCAAACTGCTTTACATTAAGAGGGCAGAGCTGAGCCGAACAAACGTGTGGACCCCCCAGGGTGATGTGCAGTGGAACTCTCTCAAAAGCCGTTTTCATACATTAACTTCGGACAAATGCCTGGAGAATCGGGTCCGGAAATTGGCCGGAATTGCCCTTTCACACAACAGGAGAATGTCCGTGACAGACGCGTTCTCACATATTGGAAATATTCCGGTTGGTTTAGGCGAGGGACGGCGCCTGAGTAGAGCGTGCAGGAGGCAGGACATGGTGCAAAAAGTACGCTCTATTCGAACCCGCCTACTGCATACTGTGTACTGCGTACTACACAAGTATATACTGTATTCTGCATGCTGTTTTTCAGTGCAGTACCCAGTATGCGACCATTAATGATTACATTTGTAGTATGTTACATTGTTGCCTGAAATCATTGCGAGTTTAGAAACGTCCAGATTTAGATTTCCTCGTGGTATTTTCCAGTCAGACGCCACTTGCATTCTCACGAGTGAAAAGTATTGATGAGTTCACGAAAAGTATTGTAGAGTTGAAGTATTTTCAGGTTTTTTTCATTTCAATGTCTTACCTTCCGGTTGTACAGGCACATAATGTGGCACAGAGGAGGATAAGACGAACATAACTATTGTATTTTTGGGTAGCCTATAAAAAATATCACACATAACCATCCAAATGGTGCTACCGGCACACATAATATATTATTAATTATTAGAGGTGCAGCGGATCACAAAACTCACGCTTCGGATCGTATCATGGTTTCTGAATCACTGATCGGATCATTTTTCGGCTCAGCGAAAAAAAAAGGAGACAAATATAACTTTACTTTCCATTTATTACTTATAGAACACTTAAAGCGAGGAACTTTTGCCCATGGTCTTAAATGAAAACAACATTCAAGATGTTCAATAAAATCTTAAAATAAAATATTCAATACTCAATTGTTGAGCGCTTGCTCTGTTGTTCTTAGGCTGTGTCCGAAATCGCTCCCCATTACTATATAGTGCATATATATATACATTTTACACTTGATCGTTGGACTTGCTAGCCAGCTAGCTAACGTTAATTTCAACTAAATTGAACAGATGAAGCTGGGTGCTAGTTCTTTATGTCAGCTAGTGATAGCTAGATAGGTAGCGGTATTATCTAGCTAGGTTAATGTAAGTTGCAACTAGCTAGTCACTTAGCTAGCTAGCTGGCACAGTTAGACACAAAGATGTTCATACAAATGTTCGAATAAACTTGCAAACATAAAACTATATCCAGAAAATTATTAATTTATTGTAAGACTGTGAGTGAGTGAACAAGTGAGCGATGTCGGAAGCAGCCTATTCGTCTTCGCAATGCTTCTGCTAAGTAAGGTTGCTAGTTTTTAAAATGGCGCTTGTATCTTTTCACTGCAACTCTGCATCGAGATTTAGGGAATTATTACTTTAAAAAGTAACAGCGGCAGTAAAACTGTATTTCACACTATTACGGTTAAACTTTGCAATTAATCCCCTGTTCACATGCGTGCCGAACCGTTAGCTACAGTTAAGCTAGCTATTAACCAGATAATAAACTACTAACCAACGTTACTAATCATCATAAGAGACACGTTTTGGCAGTATAGCTATAGCTATCTCTTTACCGATCTTTGGACTCAAAATAACATGCATTTGGACGTATCCGTAAGATCAAGGCAATGGACATTCTTGCGACGAGTCGTAACAATTAATTTTAGTCTATTCTTACGGCATTATTTGGATTTCCGGTGGCGCATGCGCAGAGGTTAATTTCTTTGTCGTAATAATAAAAAATTTCCTATTCTTACGACGGAAATTACCGATTTATTCCGAGGGAAAAATAGAGGTGATAGCTGATTATTGTTTATGAGACACTTCACAACCTCCAACTGTTCCTACGGTTACGTGTACAAATATGAAAAATAAAGTTAAAACACAGGCAGCACCTTCGGCGCCTTTACATTGGGGAGGGGAAAAAGTTATGTCATGTTTGTGTCTGTGGCTGCGCCTATCTATCAATCTATTTCTAAATCATTCTGTCTGTCAGTCAGTCTGTCTGCCTGTCCGTCCATCTGTCTTGTTTGTGTCTGTGTGTGTGTGTGTGTGTGTGTGTGTGTGTGTGTGGACTCTCCGGCAAATTACCTGCTCTATTCACACATGGGCTCACTCCGACATGAGACGGACTTTGTACTAGGGAGCTGGCAGAACGAAGGCCGTCTCATGTCCAGTCTGACTGATTCGGACGTTTGCATTCTCACATACAGCTCCTCCAGCTAATGGCTAGATAAGTACCGGCTTTCAGTGCATGTCTGAAAGGGGCTAAAGTCTCTCACACATCGTGGACTATTCTGGGAACGCAGTAGTTGCTGTGTTAAGAGACAGGGAGTAGGGTTTGTGTAGCCCCATCATGCTTATGAGGGTGCTTTTCTAGTGCAGAGACAGTTCAGGACAGTTTGTGCACAACTCACAGCACTGTACCTCTTACAGAGACTGAGACAGTTTATGAGAGGACCATTTCTGCAAGGCGTCTGGCAGTCAGGTGTCCTTCTTCCAGACAAAGATGGTGAAGCAAACACTTTGTGGAGACTTTTGTGCGGTCACGGTTATGTGTTGAAGAGGGAGATCGTTATGAACACTGAGTGCGCAGAACGTCTGGCGGTGGGGAGTACTGACCGTGCTTTCTCCTCCTCCAGCCAATCAGATAAGAGGAGGGCAGCAATGGGGCTGACCACGCCCCCCAGGCTGGACAAGGTCCGAGAGATGGTCTCCCACACCTCCTCACCCTCCCTCACCCTGTCCTGGAGAACCTGTGGACATCAGGAGAATTGCTGATCACATGCGGTAACACGCTTCACTGATTATTACCCAGTGAGGGAGACAAATCCGTACATGTGTCTGTGGTAGATGGCAGCTGTTTCAATGGACGATGTGTGAAATAATATCTCCTCAAAGTAATTGGTCACTTTTTACATTTCAAGGGTCTTAGGCCTGTATGATTGCATATTTAAGAACTGTACAAGAGTCACATAAGCTCATGTACATGAAGAATCACATTAAGTGATTGCAGATACTGGGTACTGAGTATGTCCTAACTCCTTTTCAATGAGTTCCTTAGATAAGTTGTTGAAGTCCGCCGTTTGAAAGTGTATTGTATTAGTTAGCTGTAATTGTACAAATCTAATAGTACTGTGTCCTCAAACAGACCTTGCTCTCAGCTGAGAACTGTCTCATTGTGGAACTGTACACATCCTGTCCCTGTACTGTCGCTATACTTGTTGTATGCACTTTTGTAAGTCGCTTTGGATAAAAGCGTCTGCTAAATAAATAAATGTAAATAAAGTGAAGAGTGTATAAATGGATTACTATCAGTTACAGCACGTATAGCTGAATCAGTCTTAGCAGATTTTTAGGGAGACTCTCAGTGGGAGAGGGGGTATCCTTACCTGAAGGTTGTGGGTGTGGCCCTGGAGTGCGCTGAGGGACAGCTGGGGTGTCCGGGTAAACTCCAGGGTGTGGCGAAACTTTGCTGTCTCCAGTGCCGCCCTTCCCAGCTCCTCCTTGAACCGTTCCCACAGCTCCACCACCCGCAGCTGACCTGGGCGCACTGCGGTGATCTGGAGGGGGGGGGGGGGGGCCGACAGGGAGCACCCTGAGTTCTTGTGAGGTTGGTACATCACCTTGACTATGCTACACAGTCCCCCAGAACACATTGGGAGCTTCAGTGTTCAGGTGTCTTTCACTTTCACTAAGACCCATAAGACTCAACACTGAAGACAAGGAGAGCTTTTTTTCAGCTGAAACTGCACAGCTATTGCAGTATTTGGAAGGATATTGGCACATATATATACATACAGAGCTGTCTGTTTCCAAAGTGACCTGAGTGGGGAGGGCTTGAAGCTCACCTGCTGGGTCAGGGCAGTGAAGTCTGCCCAGGTGGCGTCCAACTGTGCAACAAATGCGCAGTCACTTTCCTGCTCGCCTGATTGGCAGCTTTTCCTCAGCTCCTGCAGCTCCGCAGACTTCACCTTAAGCGTCTCCTCTGTGTCCTGTGTCCATGGCAGATACACTCCAATCAGACAGACATTCAAACACACACACACACACATACACACACACACACACGCGCGCACACAATCAGGAGGACAAACACAGCCACGCAGCCCTAATCACTCATATCCAGCAGCAGAGCACTAGTACTGAGGATGCCTGCTGATGCCACACACTCAGAGAGGACTTTTACCTGCGATGCTGTCAGGTCTGCATGTGCCCGGGAGAAAGAGCTGGGCCTCTGGAACTCGTCCACGGTTGCTGTCTCCGTGATGACCCAGCTGCGCAGGAGCTGCAGCTTGTTCTCTCGATCTGTGCAGATCAGCTGCAGCTGCTCTACGCGCTGACCCTGTGGGTCAGGCACACACACACAGGTCACAGTGAAGTCAAGCCCCAAATGACTGTCCCTTGCCTCCTGTCTCTGGCCCCTCTTGCATGATTAAGTGTAATGTTGTGCAACAGCCTTTCAACTCTTTAAACCTTGCTTGCCTCACACTGGTGAATAAATCATTAATTAATGTCACCTTGCTTCATGAGGCAATGGACACTGTACTTTGTTCCATCACACTGTTGAATAAAGGTACCAGGAAGGATGCCGTTTTCTGAAGCCAAAAGATACTTCCCTGACAGCATCAAGAAGCAGACCCTGGTGACCATAGCTTCTCCTTCTTATTCATACAATCCCTCCACTGCTCCCTCTTGGCCACAGAGTGTCACTCCCACAAGTAGTGATACATATTGTCAGAGTATGTACTGGCTTGTGCGATGTTGCTGTGAGTAGATTTTGCTGCTGTTGAACCGCTCTCCAAATTAGGGAAACAGGGAACAGCAACTGTTTAGTTGAATATCTGAACACATTGGGGTGGCAAACTGCGGGGTGGATTGGATGGTGGCATGGTGGATGGCATGGACTCACATGGCTGACCAGCGCCCCCTGCAGGGAGACCCAGCGTAGGTTCAGGGCACCCAACTGCTCTGCAAAACGAGTTCGCTCATCGCGTTTCTCCCAGATGTCTGCTGGGCCAGTGGTCCCACCCACTGATTGGTTGAGGAAGTCTAGGGAGAGCTGATGCAAGGCCACTTCCTGCTTAAACTCCTGAGGAGGACAGAGAAGAGTCAGGTGCTCAGAACACATGCCCTCTGCTGCATAACCTAGGACTACTCATTATTACCAATACAGAAAAAGCATATAATCACAGAAAATTAAATACATATCCTGTATATATCATATCCTCTGCCAGCCGTATTCCCTACATTCTGTATATATATTTATATATAGAACATATATTTGTGGTGAGTTCAAACAGAATGATACACTGATTTCCACAGCTGAGGGAGGGGGCCGGCCTGCATAGGGGGTCAGGTCTGACTGAGGGGGGGGAGAGGTGCTGTGGGGGCAGAACCTGGTGGTGCTGGAGAAGCTGGCTGAGATCAGCAGTGCAGGAGGCCTGATGGACCCTTTCCCGCTCCTCTGCCAGCCTGGACTCCATCCCACCAAGCCAGGAGTCCAGATCTGCCATGACCTCCTCCAGGGAGAGCTTTTCCATCAGCAGCTGAAAGAAACAGAGAGAGAGAAAGAGGTATGGTGGGGGGCAGAATAAGGAGAGGAAGATTAAATTAAAATGAAAGAGAGACAGACAGCAGAAGAAAGGGAGAGAAACGGGAGAGGAGTGAGAGAGGGAGGGAGAGGGAGAAGGAGAGGAAAGGACACAAAGAGATGTGACATGGCTCTGTCTCTGTCACAGGGGGAACAGCAGTGGAAGAGCACCCAATGTAAAGACACAGTGGGGGCATGATTAGATTGACACAGTAATGCTTGATCACTTTCATTTAATCATTTCACCTCCGTCACCTAACCTGAAACCAGTTAAAAGCACATAAAGATTTAATGACATATCAGACACAAAGAGGTTTAAGCACAATTTTAAATCTCGAATGTGATCAGTGACACTGAGCAGGGAGGGTCTTGGGTTAGCAGCCTCTGGAGAGGCCACAGTGGATGTGAGTGTAAAACTGTGACTTTCTGTTTTAAGTTCCCAACATGTAGAAGACAAACAAGTATGCCTCTGTGTGCTGTGGTATCTGTGCTCCTGAGCTTTGGCCGTGACCACTGGCCGCTTCGGCTGCGGTCCAATCATGGGAGAGCTGGTGTGTCGTGCTGACGGGATCCACCTGGTGCAGGCGCCGCTGGACGTCGGGCAAAGTGTCCAGAATCTCAGCCCAGCTGCGCTCCAACTGCTCTGGCTGCACCCGCGGGTCCAGTGCTTCCCTGCCCCTCTGCCTCAAGAACTCTTCACCGCTGCTGATCACAGACGCCTTCAGCGCCAACCTGGACTCCGCCTCCTTTGCCAACTCCTGTGGACGCATGCACAGGAAGACTGGGGGTGACGGCCTGTGACAAACTCACTTGCATGTCTCTGTCTTTTCAAAGAGTGATGAGGCAGTTTGCGCAACAGAACAAATTGCCAAAAATGATTTGTCTGGGAGACCATTGCAAGCAATCTTTTGAAAAGTGTGGAATGCACTGGATTAGACATCTGACCTTCATTTTTACAAGAATAACTTAAACTGAAGTTTGAGAATTTATACTGCAACAAGGAGCAAGAGTGTAATATCTTATATCATGTAGGCAATTTCCCTTTGCAATTAATACTTGTATTATTAACATACTGTGCCATTGGATGCGTGTTAGTATAAACAACCTAGCGCTGTGGATAGTAGCACTACTCACCAGGAGCTGTACTAGGTGGGTGCGCAGGTGAGCCGGCTCCTGGGCCGGGGTGATGGAGAGGGCTCGCCACGCCTGCAGGCGATCCCAGGTGTTGGCCACCCACTTGCTCAGCGCCTCTGAGTCATGCTGGAATGTGCATGGAGGGGGAAAAATTTGACAGAGGAACAGTCACTCATGCCACATATGAACTCCAAAGTCTAAAGTTATCCTTCATTTTCAGCTGAAGATGACGCAGAGTACAGTGGAAGTTAGTCCGTGAGATTCTTGTAAAGGAGGGGTTTTTAATTATGACCAGAAATTTCAATATGGCCTGCTAGATAGTAGGTTATGCTTTGGGCGGTCATGGATTTTTTTATATGTAGTTCCCCAAAGCCACTGCCATCAGATCAGAAAGCACTCTGTGGTGGTAGACCCAAACGTGAGCTTCTAGTTTGTGAGTCTGAGTCATTTTAAGCATCTGCTTTGAGCTTTTAACTGAGCTTTGTCTGAGATGCTCTCTTCAGTAACTTCTTTTATCTGAGTGGGAGAGTGTTTTGAGTCTGTGTGTGTGCTGTTTGAGGTGTGTGTGCGCGTGCTGCTGCTAGTCTGGCCACATGCAGGTCTGGAAGCAGAGTGTGTGTAGTAATATGCTGAGTTTTAGATGTCCTGTATGTGTGTTTCTCTTTACTCTGGCAGTACTGTCAGTACCCGCAGTTTATCACACCTGTTCCAGCGGTTCCCAATCTCCTCAATGTGTAGCTGCTCCTGCTCCACCCTCTTCTTCACGGCCAGCCAACGGGCTTCCAGCCCCCTCAGGGCAACACCCACCCCTCCACAGCGTCCCCCAGCACAGAGCCTCCTCCCCAGGTCCAGGGCCTGGAGCAGTCGCCCCTCGTTCTCCTCCAGGAGCACCTCCGTTCGCTACCCAGGAGAGAAAATTGGTTCAGAATGACACCACCTTTTGGGTTCCCACGACAACACCCGCCAGCCCTCCCAACAGCTCAGATCAGGAGACGCTAGGCTCTGCTACTACAGTCATTATGGCTTGGATAATGGGGGAGTGGGAGAAACAGGAGTGAGCGAGCATCGTGATAACACACATCAAAAGCAGAGTGTGGGGCTCTCCAGTAATGGCCACCATTTTCCCCAGAGAGTAATTTCATTTGGTACAGAGGGTGCAGAGCGTACCTTGGCCTACATGTGTCCCGGTGTGTGGGACTACCCGCTGCTACCTCCTTTCCAAAACACACACACACACCAGAAAGAAATGAAACTGCGCCACAAATCTTCCCTTTGGCTTTTTAATGTAAGATGCTGTGGCATTGACTTTGTGATACGTGATTAGCGCAAAAGGAAACAGGCCTTGATAGTGAGTACACTACCCCCTAGTGGTAGTAAGAAGTAAAGCCACAACAGAGACTCTACAGAGGCACTTTCAGTGGATCAGGTTTTGTTGACTACTTTGCTACTGGTTCCTTACTTTGACCCAGTAATAAGGTGTAAATGAATGAACACCAGAACCACTCCAGAGCCAGAGGGCCAGTGTGTGGAAGCCCTGCAGGACAGAGAAGGTCTGTGGATTAGGGGCTGTTGCAGGGTGCCATGGTACCTGGTAGACCTCTATTCTCTCTTGCAGGTGATCCCCAGACTCCTCGGCCGGCCCCACGCCAGGAAGACGGGCCTCTGCCTCCTGCAGCAGTGTCCCAAGCCGCTCACAGCTGTCCTCCCACCGTGTCCAGGTCTGACGCAGGGAGACGTGGACATGTGGACAAACAGATACATGGGCATTTGGACACGTGGACACATGGACATACAGACTCAGCACAGATGGCATGGGTGTGCTGGAGTCTGCCATTTAAAATACAGGCTCATATGTAAGTCTGTTATTGAACTTCCTGAAATATGCCCCACAATAGAGGGCAGACCTCTTCTACACACCATAAAAAGCTGAAAACATCACTGTATGTGTGTGCATATGAACAATAATCTAAAGTCCAACGCATTTTCATGCACTGGTAGCACAGTTATAGATCAATTTGCAGATTATATACAGATAATGTATTTAATATTTTTACACTGTTCTTTACAACAGCTCTGACCTCCCTGAAGGACTGCGGTTCAGAACAGAGTCCATGACAGAGTCTGATTTCTCCATGACTATGGTTCCAGCATCAAGTGGTTGGGCGGGGATGGGGAGATCTCTCCATACCTCCAGTGCTGTCTGGAGCCACGCCCCCTTCTCCACAGCCTGCTGCTGCAGAGCGCCCACTTCCCGCTCCAGCTCCGCCCTTGAGGATTCCTGCCTCCATAGCTCTGCCTCTGGGATGCGCACGGACAGGTGATGCACCACTGCCAGGTGGGCTCCCAGGTCCTGGAAGTACTTCTGCACCGCCCCCACAGATGTCAAAGGCAAATCACACACCCACCGCAACGGACCCGACCCACAAACCCAGCCAAGCGGCCACAGAGTTGGTTTGAAGTGCACTTCAGTTCAGCCACTCAAGAAAATGAAATGATATTCCATATAAATAATTGAAAAATCTTCATGGAAAATCATGGGCAATTTTCCTTTCATGAATAGAATTTAAATTGATTCCCTGAGCTGACTGAATTGAAGTGTAATTGACCTGGCCTATGAATGGCAGCCAGTAGAGGATTGGTTCTCATCACTATATTCTACAGTTACATCTTGGTGTCAGTCACGTCATAATTTATGGAAGAGTCAAATCACAAGCAAGAACAGATACTACTCTTTACAGCTGCCAAATCTTCATAGGCGCTGAGCAGTATCATAAACATTTAAGTGAAGTCATACACACTGAATCCACACTCACACACTGAAGCTGTGTGTAGTAAAGTAAAACAGAGCAATTTGGACTGCCGGGGCTTTTGTCTGGCCCTCTGAGCCCTTGGTGAATTATGGGAGAGCGAGGTCCCATAAATCCAATAATGGGCTGAGCTACCATGTGCTGCCACACTGACTTGCCTGAAGCAAAAGTAACATTTTCTCTCCATACTTCCATATCTCCACCTTTCCTCGGGTCCATGAAGCCTCACTCTCTAGCATTTCGGTGTGATATTTGGGGGTTCTTAGAGTCTCAGTCCAGTGTTTGGGTGTGAGTGTGTACCTTGTGTCTGCTCAGGAGGGTTTGCAGGTCAGCTCGGCTGCGCAGATGCAGATCCTGACTGCGGACCAGGCGCTCTCTGCCCTCCTCCACCAGCCCTGTCAGCCCCTGCAGCAACCTCTTGTACCCCTGCTGCAGGTCCAGGTTCTCCCCTGGCTCCACTTGGAACTCCCGCACCCAGCTCCAGGCGCTGCCGAACACATCCTACAGAGGGCGCCACACAGCATTTCACACTCACAAACTCAGACAGCATTTCACACCCACAGACTCAGACACCATTTCACACCCACAGACTCAGGCGGCATTTCACACCCACAGACTCAGACAGCATTTCACACTCACAGACTCAGACAGCATTACACACCCACAGACTCGGGCACCCATTACATACCCACAAGACAGCATTTCACAATGATAGGCTCAGACACACATTATAAACCCATAGACTGAGACAACATTACACACTCACAGGCTCAGACACACATTACACACCCAGCATAGGAACAACATACTCACACTCACACAAACCCAGACACATACACAATACGTACATACATACATACACATACACACGCACACACACTATACGCATATACACACCCTTTAGATACTCACACAAACACACACTCACTCACACATACATTCTTACATACACATACACACACATACACACTTTCTCACATACACAGACACATGCATGTTCACACACCCAGACTCAAGACACAAGTACACACATGCAAACACGCACATAAACACAGACTAACACACAAACTTAACCCACAGAGATGAAACATGTCCACACAGAAGGTTTCAGCCAAAATTAAAGGAGGCATGCCCTGTACCTCCAGCTCAATGACTGCCTGTTGTTGGCTGATGCCTCCCTCCACCTGCACAGACCCCTGGCACCCTGGCATCCAGAGCTCCACCAGCAGCTGCGCAGCTGCCTGCAGACGCAGATGCAGGTGAAGAGCATCTGTACATCACTCCCTGGACGTCAACAGTCAGCTGACCATACATTCCAGCCCCACACTCCACATTCCAATCCACTCTAAGATTTTCTTTCATTATGTTCCCTTTTCACACACACAGACATCAATCTTCATCCTCTGTTTATTCTTATACATCATTCTTACTAATGTTACTTTTTTTCTGACAAGATACCCTTAGCCAGACTGATTTACATTTAGTATTTTTAAACACTGTCTAGATATAGCTGGACATTTATTGTTGATTCAAATTGAGAATGTCACTTGAAGGGACAGCGACAGTATCCATCAGGAGGTTCAAACTCGCACCCCTCAGATGACTACTTCAAGGTCTGAATACCTGCAGTGCATCCATGTATCTATACCTACATATATGAGATTTGACGGTGTGAAGCCACCACTAAGTCCGACCAACATGTTTCATGTTTTTCCAGAAAAATTTATGACATCATACAGAAGTCATAATGGAAACATTTTCTCTTTTTTGAACTGATCTTTGCAGTGACCTTTGGCCTGTAACCTCTGGTGGACTGACCTCAGGCAGAGTACGGTGCACAGCCTCCTCTAGGCTGTTGAGTTTGGCTGCCATCTGGGTATGAGCTTCAGTGCCTCCTGCAGGTTGTGTGGGGGCAGTGTGAGCCTCAGTTTCGCTTCTGGTAACGGGGGAGAGATGAAGAGACGGGTTTAAATGTGAAGTGGCCCCATATTCCATGCACACAAAAGATGTAAACCAATCAACCAAAGCCTTGTTTTACTGTTGACAAGCCTCATTGGCATTAAACTGACAAAAATGCAATCGTCTAAGTGTGAATGTATTCATTCTTTCCAAGTGAACGGACAGGAGATACTAGAGCCAGCTGAGTGTGATGACCTTAGTGACAGAATGGGGATACCAGCGCAGTCTGTGACATTGAATAGCAGTGAGTGTGTGACAGTAGAGAGGAGGGTGCAGTGTGACAGCAGTGTTTGTGTGACAGTACAGGAGGGCACAGTACCCTGGTTGGGTCTGGGTTTCATGGGGCGAGCGGCACAGATGCCTCCTGCTGACAAGACGGGCAACATCCTGGGCCAGATCCCTCTGCTCCTTCAGGTCACACTCATACTCCTGGAGAGCGGGAGAGAGGGAGAGAAAGAGGGAGAAAAAGAGAGGGAGAGAGGGAGAAAGAAAACAAGCTGAGCAAACCTCAGTGAGCATAGCCTGGCCGTAGATAGGGGCTGCCACAGGCAGACCTGGCTGCCCAGAGAGTGTTTTTATGCAATGGTATACTTTGGAAATGTGAGACTCACCTTGTCATACCAGTAAAGGCAGACCTAACCTAACACATATGGGTTTCAGAACAGCACTACTAACCAGTGACAAATTAGAGTAACCCAAATTATAAAACAAACAAAAATATTGTATCTGGAACATTGAGACAATGAAATCACAACACACAATAAACGTAATTGCTATCTGCCTCCAAACAGGAATTACGTACTAATATTTTCAGAGATATTAATCTCTATTAATATTGTCAGAGACACAAAGCAACAACACATACAGGCTCAGTGACCACACGATTGTAATTGAAAACGGTTGATACAAACAGTATTAGCTACCAACAGACGAACAGATATGTGGTCACTGTGGGAAAACATTGTACATTGTGGAAAAAAATAAGACATTTGTATTTTAAAAAACCCTTCCAAATTATCAGTAACATAAATTCAACTGTGAGTAATGCTTGAGGAAGGACCAATTGCCCCATTAGCAGTGCAGTACATTTCTGCCTTCCATAGCCTGAAGGACAGCAAGTAACCACAAATCATTTTTAACTAATCTAGAAGGAGTTTAATCATTACATGTTCATTAGTTCAGATTTGTAGCCATTACTTTGTTTTTTTGTTCCTTTCTCTTCTCTTTCTTTCCTGTTCCGTCTTTTCCTGTATTGTACATATGTATGTGTGTATGTGTGTGCTTTGGCAATACTTACACAATGTAATTCATGCCAATAAGGCAAATGTGACTTTGAATTTGAGAGAGAGAGAGAGAGAGAGAGAGAGAGATAGAATCATAAAATAAAAAGATAAAAGAAAAAACAGTATTGAAAAGAATAAATTAAAAATGTCTTTGTGTGTGTATGTGTGTGCGTGCCATACCCTCTGTTGCAGGTGGCTTTGCTGTATTAGATCACTTGTCAATGCGGGCACAGTGGTACTGAAGGTCAGCCCTGCTGCTGGTGGGCGCTCTCCAGGGTGTAAGCGCTTCTGCAGAGACACAGGCCTCCATGACTCAAGACCAACAGAGCACAACTTATAACATATAATGTAACATACAGAATTTCATTTATCAGCTGGGCCTTTATACTGATGTACTGATGTCATTTCAATGTCTTAGTCAGGCTTCAGTGAATTTGACCTATCAGGAAATATACCAGTATATGCTGAGGTCATCACCTATATGAGACATTTTAAATATTTACAATCTGGCGGGTTTTCCTGCTCCACTTACCTCTAAACTATTGACACTTTGCCAAAAAAACCTTTAGGATGGCTATTACCCCTTCCCCACCCCTAAAATGAGCCCGTAACAACACATAACATGTTTGCTTGCCATCAGACAATCTTACTCCAGCTCCAAAAACTTGCCTCCACCAACAGTCTTCAGACAGTGTGAGCCTTTATCAGGGCACGATCAGTTCTGATTATAAGGGCAGCTTTGTCTAGAGTTACGTGTAACAGACATCCATCCACCTGTTCTAAATGTGGAGAATCTTTAGTGAGAAGTAGTGCAGGTGTTTTCTGGGTAAAAAAGGATTACAGCCACTTGCACCAGGCAGCGTTTGGTAATTTATAATGTATTGCATGCATATGGGTATGTGCATGTCTGTGTGTCAGAGCCGGCCCGTGGCATAGGTGGTATAGGTGAATAGGTGCCGTCCATCCATAGGGGCGTCCCAAATGAGGGAAGAAAAGAAATTCAAATTTTTTTAACTTTTACTATTTTTTACTAATACCATTTTTATACTGTTATTTCAAAATATTACAAAAATATTTCCCACAACAACATAAATACACCCCCCAAGTTATCTGAACTAGTGAGAACTGTGAAGCGGAAGGAAGGCTTTCCACAAGATTTTGGAGTGTTTCTGTGGGAATTTGTGCCCATTCATTCTGTAGAGCATTTATGAGGTCAAGCACTGATGTTGGATGAGAAGGCCTGGCTCGCAATCTCCATTCCGGTTCATCCCAAAGGTGCTCGATGGGGTTGAGGTCAGGGCTCTGTGCGGGCCAGTCAAGTTCTTCCACACCCAACTCATCAAACCATGTCTTTATTGTCCTTGCTTTGTGCATTGGGGCACAGTCATGTTGGAGTAGAAAAGGGCCTTCCCCAAACTGTTGCCACAAAGTTGGAAGCATAGCATTGTCCAAAATGTCTTGATATGCTGAAGCATTAAGATGATGAATAGTTTATCTATTGCATAGTAGTTATCGTTGCAGCAGAGTGTTACTCTATCTTACTTTGGACGATAGTAACGTTCGCTAATTTAATAAATAGCTAGAGTTAACGTCAGTTACTCCCACCCTAAATTCATTAGAGAAAGTTGGAAAGACTATTCAGGTGTTTTGGGAATAACCTACAACATAATTTTGAGAAATACACTTTTTCATGTGTATGTGTGTGAGTGTGCTGCACAAACTATCCACCGCCTGCCTCAAGAAACCAGGCATACATTTTTATAGACATCTTAGTCTAGTCAGCCAACGTTAGCCCTGCTTGCAATAGTCAAATGAGGGATTCAAGAAGTTTATGAGCTGTCACAGGGCAGCTTTAAAGCCTGAGACTGTAGACAGACTTGTCTTTCTTGCCCGTAACTTGTAGGATAATGGCTTTGCTTGTTTAAAACTTGTACAGAAGATACTGACCACAGTTGAGATTTTTCTTTTGTCTATTTATTTTGTTAACATTGTCAACTAAAACACTTACAAAATGTTTCAAACCGTCTGTACAAAGGGTTTGGCATGTTGACCAGAATTAAGATTTCCTTGTCCAATTATTTTTTTATTTATTGACATTATCCTTTAAAACACCTTTAAACTTTGCAGTCTGAGCCATCTTAAATGTGTGCTGTATCACACTGCAGCACTTAATTTTTCTATTAAGATATTTATTTTGTTGAGGGAAAAGGACTGAAAAAGGATTTTACTTAATTTTACTCACTCAATTTTGATGTTGAAAAAAGATTTTGTCATTATAATTGTTTTGAATGTTCTACCTCAGCTTTGCGAAATATTCCGCTGTTTGGCAAGTGTTTGTCATGTTCTGACCATAAAGAATAGTCTAAAACCACAATTAACCCTGGTGGTAGAATTTGCTGCGATGCAAGGGGCACCAGCTAAAATCTTGCCTATGGCACCAAATTGTTCAGGGCCAGCTCTGCTGTGTGCGTTTTCATGTGTGTGTTTGTATATGTGTGTGTTTGTGTGTAAGAATGTTGGTTCTCAAATATGTGCTTTTCTATTGCTATAACTGTTTAGACTAAATTTAGACTAATTTAGACTAAATTGGTTCTACAAAAATCCCATAACCCTGACCTTTAAGTTCAATGCTAACCCACCAGTAATGAATATACAGAACAGTCCTAGGAGTTGCATGGTTTAGTGTGTGTGTGTGTGTGTGCATGTGTGTGTGTGTGTGTGTGTGTGTGTGTGTGTGTGTGTGAGAGAGAGAGAGAGAGAGATGTTATCTGAATGTACCTCCTCCTCCATCCATCTCCCCTGCAGCAGCAGCTGGAAGGTGAGCAGGTTGGTCTTGAGGAGGTGCAATTTGGAGGAGAGTGACTCGGTCCCCTGCTGGCCCCCAGCTGACAGACTGGCCACCTTCCGTTCCGTCTGCAGGAGCATGTTCTGCAAACACACACACACACACACACACACACACAGAGTCATGCAACACAGAGAGAATCAATTTGGTATTGCCTGTCCCTGGATGTAACAGCAGGAATTTCCTCCAGTGGGATATTGAACTGTGGAATCTGGCCTAGCTTTCCTCACACATGCATGCCCTTCACAGAACCTTCTGCCTTTCACCACTTTTACCAACACAAGCTTTATAGAAACATTCTTTATATTTTCAAATATGAAACTATGTACCCTACACCTCAATTGTGTTGAAAATGCTTTCAATGGAGAACTGCACAGCAAAACAATAATTAATTAATACAGTAGGGAAAATATTTTCCAAATGGGTTCACTTTCTGCTACATGGTATCTAAAGCAGTCTAAGTGGAACAAGTTTTGAAGGTAATGCTTGGCAGGCATCCTTGACAATTTCAGTTTCAAAGGTCAAATGTTATTAAAGCAGGAGGTGCACAGTCAGTGAGTCGGTAACTGATGGTTACAGAGATTGATCAATAATAACAGCTAAACATTCCACCTGAATTTGGAACACAATCCCTCGTAATTAAATTCTCAATAACTTGACGATGTTCATTCCTGACATGCACATCTCTGCACATATTCTCCTCTGTTTGAGCCACTGATTTGTCAGATGTGCCCTTTGTCCTATGAATTAGTAATTCATGGGACAAAGGGCACATCTGACAAATCAGTGGCTCAAACAGAGGAGAATATGTAATTTGCAGCATTGACACATCAAATGACAATCTCTGCTGTATTTTTAATGTACTGCTATTGTATATTTGACATGCTTTAAAATATATTCTTGTAGGGTCTCGTTTATTCTATAGTGAGGGCCCTTTTCTGTAAGATGCTGTTTGTCCCATCGGAGCCAAAAAGAATGGCTTATTTTCCTGCTTTGCAATATTTATACTGTATTTACCAATGATGCACACAGAAATGGATCTGCAAATGTTTAAACTCCCAGAGGTCTTAAAGGGTGCTGTGGAAGGACCTCACCCTAAGGATCAGCACTCCTTTTCCTCCTGTGTGAATGCTTGACTCATACAGCTTATTTCATGGGCAAGTCAGTGCTGTGCAAAGCCAATATCCCAAAGGGGAACTGAGGTCATTCACAGCAATGCTTCACACTTGAACAGGTGCAGTCAAGACCACAGTGAACAACTGATTAACCTCACTGGGGGCCGATCACTACTCTGCTGTAGATATATTTAATACCAACAGCCTAACCACTTCCTGGCCACAGAGCAAGAAGCTATTGTTCTCTGCTCACAGTTTTCATACATATGGTTGGCGGAAAGGCTCATTTCTTTGGACCTTTGACCCTATGTGTTTACCTGACAGGTTTGAAGCTGCTGCTCGATGTCGTCCCGCGAGGCCATTGTCAACGCCCCGTCTTCAAGGTGTTTCCGGGCTTTCTCCAGCCAATCTGCAACATGGGCTGCCTGCTCCTGGCAGGAATGGAGTCCCTCCTGGGTGGGGCGTGTCTCACCTGGAGCCTGAGGCACAGAGGCGGAGAGAGGGAGTGGCAAATCATCAACAGTAGAGTTAACCTGTCAAGCTGCTGTCAGCAGAGTCCCGAGAGTGCTTTCACTTGACTATCACTCTCCTGTTGCTTGCTCGCAAGCCTGCCTTACAAATGACAGGAAATAAACATGCCCTTAGTAGTCATACTGTTAAATTTTGCTGTATTATTTTAGTAACATCTAAGTTATTTTCTCCTTTCCCTAGGTTGGTTTCATCAAGCAAGTATAACCACTTTCCTACTAATGTCTTTATTTAGGTCAGTGATAAGAAAAAAGTAACATGTATCCTTGGGCAACCATGGGAAAAAGCCCTTTTAATTACAACAGATTATACTGTAGTTCAGTATAGTGTAATACTTTACCAAGACCTTTGTGAATCTGAACACATCATGGACCAACTTTTAGTAAAATAATTATGCAATGTCCACCTCTACTTCAGGCTCCCTCCTTTAAAAAACCCTCTTTTTGTGACATTTTCTCAATGGCCTTCCCACAGCTTAAAGGGCAGGCCTGAGAATATGTGTTCAGCCAATCAGGGATGGAGATGGATACTTGCCAGTGCGGGGGCAGAAGGTGCTGACACAGTCTGCAGAGGTGCTGCCGACACAGCCTTTCGAGGTTCTGACACAGTCACATGAGGTGCTGCCACAGGAATTAGAGATTTTGGAACGGTCTCTTGACGTGCTGGTACAGGCTTTAGAGGTTGTGATTCAGTCACCTGAGGTGCTGACACAGTCTGCAGAGGTGCTGCAGACACAGGCTTTAGAGGTTCTGGAACAGTCTCCTGACATGCTGACACAGTCTTCTGAGATAATAACACAGGTTGAAGTGGTACTGACGCTGCAGTCTTCTTCTTCTGAACTGCTCTATGTGTTGCCTCAGGAGGTGTGTATTTACTGCATGTAATCTCAGATGATACGAGGGTGGGGTGTGTGCCCTGAGACTGCGTGCTAATGGTCCCAGAGGCTGGGGTCTTCTCAACAACCCCCGCATACATTTTGGGGGAGGGTATGTTGACCGTGTCCGTCAGGTGTGTGTGGCTAACAAAAGTGCATGTGTCCTGTGTGCCTGGACTCCCAGCCATCACACCCTCTATTTGAGTTCTATCCTTCGGCATTAAAAGTCTGCTCTCTTTCAAGAGTTCCTATAACAAGAGAGAGAGAGAGTGACACAGAGAAAAAGAGAAAGAGAGAAAGAGAGAGAGTACACAGGTCTCTATCTGGACTTACTCCTTCTCAGACATGCAGAAGAACTGACAGAAAAATGATAATGTTAATTGCAGAATATGTAGCACAATGTTCTCCAAATGCTGCTCTTGTTTCACATTTGTCATTGGTAATATTTAGGATAATAAGCAGAGAAAAAACATTTTTCAGTGACAGATTCACACACATTATTTTAGCATGATGAAGCTAATATCATTGGTTGTCATTAGTTTCATCAGCGTGTCGTCTTGGTGTTCATCTAGGGCAGAAAGGCGTCTCACCATGGCAGAGGGGAGAGGGGAGGGTTCAAACACTTCATCTGTGCTCAGGCTGAATGTTGGGGCTCCAGTTCCGGCTCCAGCTGCATACCCCTCACCAATGCAGGTCTCATCAGGGTCCTGACACAGGGCAGCGGGAGGAAGGGTCAGGTTACAGGCCTCACCCTGAACCCCAAACCTAACACCGGCACTCAGGAGCCCCTGCAGGGGCTGCTAGGATACCCCTCAGGCCAGAGGTGCCCAAGTGGAGGGATTCTGAGGGGGTGTGGTATAGCAGGAGAACCTATCAGCCCTCTGAGTCAGTCCCTTTTTGAACTACTCTGGGTCACTGTGAGTTAAGGATGCATTAAGGATTTCTGTCCCTGCCTGCACACTTGGGGTCAATAATGACAGCTTTCTCCTACCTATCCAACTTAAATGTTGCTACCTCCCGCGCTGCACATCGCCCCTGGAACTCCCTTCCAAGACACATTATTAGAGAAACCTTGACCACTTTTAACTGTATCCTGAAATTTCATCTTTTCTCAAAAACAAGGACCGTTCCTTTAAGACTAGAGGGTGAGGTTATATGGTCATTGCTCAAAGGGGATGAAGTCCTACACACTTTGACCATTCAAGATGACCACATGATCGTACCCTCAGATTCTGAATGAGACACTCAGCTCATATCTTCACAAGAGCAGCAGTGAGCAGCTGTGATCCTTGCACTTTCATAGTGACAGATGAACACATTTTTGTGCTGTTTATCAAATGTAGAATGCTGTGAGGGTACACAACTTTACTGCACCAGAAAGTCACACTCAAAACTACAACTACATACCACCCCCTAGAGGACAAGAGGATCAACAACAACCAACACCATTAATGAAGTCAACAAAAGGAGTTGACTGACAATTTGTATACAGCACAATAGAGTAATATTAGCAAAGAAAGAATCACTAAACTAAAAATCAGAGAACAGTGATAAAACTGGAGAACAATAATGAAGCAAACAAAAAACAGCAAAGGAGAGCAAAAGCAAAGTTGAGATGACAGACAGCTAAGATGGTGATGCCTATAATGGGTGGAGCTACTATACACTATACGCCCAGTCACCAAGTTGTATGGACTAATCAAAAGACTCCTCACAGATGGTTTCAAACTAGTGAGTGCATCATAATGCAGGCCAACTCCAACAACTTTGATTCTTACATTTACCACTGCTAAAGAGGAAAATCAAAAGGGGAATCAAAACTGCATTTTCAGATTTAAGATTTATTTTAGTAGGGAGCATAAATTGAGAGTCAGTACTCTTTCACAGTGAAAACCTGGGTAAGGAAATTACTTAGTCAATTAACTTGGGGATAAGAACCCTCTTCTCTTTGATAAAGATGATAAGTGATAATTTGAAAGTGTATGAAAGTGTAATGGCATCTTCAAGGAGCACAGAGAGTCAGGGCCTTGGTTCATATCTCATCTGAAAGAATGCATTGAAAGAAAAGTTTAGAAATGGTGGGGAGGGGAGAACGAGGAGGCTCAGACTATACAGAGAGAAAGGAGAGGAGGCACACTGCAGGACTGATGCCCATGAGAGGACTCCTCCCACCACGCAAGGAAGAGGAGGAGAGGACTCCTTCCACCAGGAGAAGAAGAGGAGGAGGGGATGACAAAACTCTTCTCAGCAGGAGAGAAAGAGGAGGAGGGGACAAGTATAGTTTGGTGCCCTTCTGGAACAGCAAAGGAGAGAAGGGGGCTTTGGCGTTTTGGTGCCCGACTTCCCTTTTACCTCTGCAATGCTGCCAGTGAGCGTCCCAGAGGATGAAGAGTGGGAGCTTCGTCTGTCCTCTTCTTCCTCCCCCTCTTTCTCCTCCCCCTTCTCATGGGATAATGCCATCTCCCATGGCCCCTGCTTCATACATGGAGACACCTCTTAGTTTTGGGAATAGCTGGTAGACTGCATGGTCTCAATGGTCTCCGTTGTGCAACACAGAGGATGCAGTGAGAGTAATAAAGTGTGATTCCTTCTGCTGTGACATATATAGTAGCACACTGGGTATTCTGTATTAGGCCATGTCCCTACAAGAATGGTCACAATGAACCAACAAATCAGAACACTTGCAGCTTCAACAATGGCAGAGACAAAATTTTCAACATGAGGCACACTGAGCTGAATACCTGGTCATAATAAATAGAATATCTGTGCAACAACTCCTCTTTGATTTCTTCCATGTTGGGAAAAAATTATTTGTGCTGAAAATTTGGAGGAGACCAGGGCTGAACTCACCTTAAGCTCATCAAGAGTGGACAGAGGGACCCTGGGCATCATGGCTTCCATGAGGGCGGAGCTGGAAGTCCGTCTCTGCTCCATCGAAAGTTCAATGGCAGCCTGAGGGGGAGCGAGGGGACAGGGTCACTTCCACATGGGTCCACCAAACAGGTGCTGGCACACACATAGGTACCAAAGGCCACACCCACAGGATCTGAACTATTCTCCCAAACTTGACAGACCACACTGGTTCATTTCATCAACACCCATAAATCATTCATTACGATGACTGGACAAATGAGTTGCTTTTATATAGCGCCTTTCATAGACCTCCTAGGAAGTTGTGATGGGGGTGTGACCCTTGTCAACCACCATAGTGTGGCCTCGCTGGGATAATTCACAGCAGAGTGCCTACCAGAGCAGAGGGGCATTTACTGAGCCAGATCTTTCCAGGCAAAATTTATCTGCAGCAGCAGAGGGCAGCTGTGCTCCTATAACATGAGCCCCTGGTGTGAATGCATCAGAGTAACACCTGGTCCAGAGACCTGTTACCATACTCCCTGTATTCCTACCATACACCTGTAGTAAATACCTTCACAACTTTGGAGGAATGAAGGAGCTGCAGTCATATAGTGGCCTTTGTGGATCTCAAAGCACTTCACAGCAAAAGTGGAGGTGTAGGGTAATGAAAGGGCTGGGCTTTCTTCAGATGGACTGGGCTCAGCCTATTTCTTCTGCCAATGTCCCGCCCCTCACATACTCATTAGAGGGGGAGGGAAGACAAGCGACACCCTGTACCCCCCCAACCATTCCCCTCCCCTCAACCTCAGACCCCAGGAGCACAAAAGAAATGGTACGAGGTGGCAAGAGGAGAAAGCAGGCGGGGCTGGCTTGCCTGGGGGATAAAAGCCCAGGAATGAGAGTATTATGTGGGGGTTGAGAGTCTGTGATTATAAGGTACAAGAGAGGGTGGGGGACCAGGTATCCCAGAGAGAGAGGCGGTTCTGGTGTTGTACAGTGATTTAAGACAGGGAAACCTCTCTACCTCACCCAGTGTTAGTACTCATTGTTTTCACAGTGACAGTGTTTCCACAAAGAACCCCCGCCACTACACAGCTTGAATTAATGGGGGAACACTCCCTAAGCACACATCCAGCAATATTTTAACAAACACTTCCAGAGCAGCCTTTATTTTGCTTTGATTTGAGCATGCTCCTCAGCACGTAGGATGGAATAGAGATCAAGCCATGATTCACCAACGTTTTTACACCAGGATCTCAGCTCCCTAACATGTGTATTGATGGGGTACAGCCATAAGCAGAGCAAAGAGTTCAAAAGAATTAGAAAACAGTGTTATACCATACATTGGGATAATATTGAATTTGGCATGCTGATCAAGATACCCATATTTTCCATTCTTGAGAATAAACATTTACCTGCTTTTACCTAACACTACTAAAATACCTCTCTTCCCCATCTACAATTATCACCGCTGCTGAATGAACGATTCACTGCAGTGTTCACGGTCAGAAATGAAATCTAGTTTACCACAAGCAGTAAATCTCACGAGCTGTGTGGTAATATGCCTGGTCCAGAGAGGGTGTTGTGGATACAGGGGGAGGTTTTTAGGAGGCACACCTTTAGCGAGATGCACTGCTCCTTTGTGAGATGCTCCAGGTCCTGGATGGGCTGCAGGAGCTGCTGAGCCCTCTGGAAGACAGACAGGGTCCCACTGCCCCCCTTAGGGAGCTCCAGGCCTGATTTGCACCTTTGGATCTCAGCAATGGTCCTCCTCATCGACTGCACGTTGTCCAAGATCACCTGCTCACCCACATGACAAGACATGTGGGATGTGTAGGACACATTTAAGTACAGGTGTACTCACAAAGACAAGACGTGTGTGCAAACATGCATATACACACACACATATTCAAACACACACAGGGCTGTCAGTAATGCTCTGGCTGAACAGTGGGACTCAGTGGGACCCGGCCAGGAGCAGGGGCGACCCACCTGCCGGTTGCGGAGGTGCTCCTCGGGGGTGATGGATGCCGTGTCAATGGACGATAAAATGGTCCTGATCTTGGTCATGTTTTTCTCCATCACTTTAACCTCTGTTTCCATGGCTACCACTTCCTACAGGAGAGAGAAACCCCCACAGGTGACATCCCATATGAGGCCTGAAGTTACGCTGTGCTTGACTGTGTATTACAGAGAAAGAATTACATTACATTATTGTCATTTAGCAGACACTCTTACCCACTCTTAGGTTACAGGTTTATCCATTTATACAGCTGAATATTTACTAAGGCAATTGTGGGTTAAGTATCTTCCCCAAGGGTACAACAGCAGTGCCCCTGCACAGAATCAAACCACCTTAAGTTTAGCTCAAGCAGGAGATCATTTTCAAATTATGCAAGTAAATATACTGATCTTGTGAAGATCCTAATCTGATCGTGTGAAGCAGTCCTTTCTGTTGGGTGTTGCTGTTGCTGTTGCTGTTGCAGTTGCAGTTGCTGTTGTTGATTGTTTTTGTTAAATTTAAGCCTGGGAACAGTGAGGGGGCATGGCTAATGGTAGGGGGCGGGGTGAGCTCACTGCTGCAGTGTACTGGAGCTGGGCCAGCGGTCCCACAATGCCTTGCTGCATGCCGGCAATGCGCTGGTCAGCCCGGACCAGCTGCTCCTCCAAGGCAGCGGTGTCACACGCGGCGGTGATCTCCTGAAGGACCGGGATGAAGGCCTGCAGGCCCCTCCTCATCTGCTCCGAGTCATCCAGAACCGTCTGCCAGGAGTGGGGACACGGCACACTCAGCCATCATTACATTACATCTAGGCTACATTTGCATTTACATTTGCTTAAGCCATTTCCTGCAAAGTGAGCTGGGCTCACAGGGGCACTGGGATCACAGGGGTGTTGCTCTGACCTGCAGGCCTTGTGCGTGACTGCTGAGACATTTGGCAGTGCTGTAGGAGCAGGGCGTGTCCAGCCAGGACTGGGCTTCATTCAGCCACCTGCTGGAGCTGTCAATCATCTCCTCATACTCCTGCAGGAGGGCAGGGACCTGCAGTGCCCAGCAGAGTCAAGATGCGGCACAGTACAATTCCACCTCAATATACTCAGTACACCAAAACTCCATTATACAACATACACACAGAGGCACTACAGCTGCAGTATACAATACGCACATAATGTACTACAACTCCATTATACAAACACACATACTGCACTACAACTCCACTACAAAATATACTCTGTGCACAACTCCATTAAACACACAGTGTGCTACAGCTACACTGTACAATAAACACACAACGCATTAGTACTCATCCATAAAATATACATTCTCTCAGGTTCATGGTAATTTATGTCTTTGGGTCAAGAAGCCTAGGATTATGGGGAGTGTAGTCCTGCTTACCCTACTGAGGAAGGCTGTCCTCTGCTCTGCCTGTTTGGCCACCTGTTGGTACAGCTGTAGTGGCTCCATCAGCCTGTCCATTAGGACGTGGGCCTGCTCCGGATGCTCTGCCCACATGTCCTGCACCTCCCCCTCCAGCACTGCCATGCAGGAGTGCCACTCCTCCAGCCTGTCCCAAACACGCTATGCATAGACACACACACACAAACACACACACAGACACACACACACACACACACACAAACACACACACACACACACACACACACACACACACACACACACATACACAAATGCACACATATACACACAGACACACACACATATGTGCACACACACACACACACACACACACACACACACACACACACACACAGAGTCTTTTCCTACATATGTCATGAATGATGAACCAGATATGACAGAGGATCTAAGACTTCTTCAAATAAAGGTGTACAGTCATTGGGCTACACCAGAGCTGTGGCTACTACCAAAATATTAGATGAAAAGTAGACAGACATCAGTGCAGCACTTTATATGAGTTTCCCTGCTATCATTCCCGAAGCCCAAAGCAGTGTGGTATGCTCTGTGTGGGTGAGGTGTGCTGTGTGTGGGTGAAGAGTTCTCTGTGTGAGGTATGTTCTGTGTAGGAGAGGTGTGGGTGAGGTGTACACTGTATCATTCAGGTGTGTGGTGTAGGTGAGGTGTGCTCTGTGTGGGTGAGGTGTGCTTTGTGTGAGGTATGTTCTGTGTAGATGAAGCGAGGGTGAGGTTCACTCTGTATGGGTGAGGTGTGCGGTGTGGGTGAGGTGTGCTCTGTGTGATGAAGTGTGTGGTGTGGGTGAACTGTGCTCTGTGTGTGAAGCGTACAGTGCAGGTGACGCACCTTCTGTATGGTCTGTGCTTCGGTAACAGAGGAGCTCTTCTGCTGCAGCAGGGCCTGCACCTCCTGCAGACCCTCCACTACCTCTGTCATACTGCGGCTCAGCCGGTGGAGAGGGCTGCTCTTCTGCCCTGCCTCCTCTACCTGCACCACAGTAGCAGAGACACAAGCCTTTCACACACGACAGGGTCTCAGACACTGAAGATCAAAGCACAGAATGCCTCAGTCAACACAGAGGCTCAATCAACAGATTGAATGAAATCAATCAGTCATTGTTTTCAGAAAGCACAGAAACAGACACACCCCTTCTCAAACAACCCCTTCACATTTCACACAGGAAATCCAGGGGTGTTATAGGCGACAGAGTCCCAGTGAGTCTGTGGCATCCAGGTTGGCTATAACACTGTGCCAGGCTCCATACCTTCCTCTCCAGTTCTTTCAGTGAGCAAGCCACCTCCTGGAGTGGGTACTCAATCTCTGTGGGAACTTGGATGCGCTTCTCTGTGTACTTCCTCCTCACACCATCCATGATGCCCTGTAGCATGGCATTCTGGGAGTGCAGTTCTGTTCGAACCTCCTGCAGAGAGAGAGGGACACATGGAAATGTATCATTGAGCACCTAAAGATACGTGCACATATATGTTGATGCAGAGTAGTAGACACACACACACACACACATACACCTATACACTCGCAGTTTTACACATACACACACACAGAGTCACCCACCTGTAGTGTCCTGGAGCTGGGGAGCTGTTCCAGCCCACACAGCAGAGATGTGGTCCCTGCCAGCTTCTTCCTAATTGCACAGATGTCCTCCTGTACCTGTTCCCGCTCCCGAACCTCTGAACGCACCGCCTCCTGACCCAGAATGCACTTCTCACGCAGGCTGTGGGCACAGGCAACACCAGGGCACTTTAAAACGCTGCTCTTGAGCAAATCACAATCAAGAGCCCACTTCCCAGACATGACATGGAGAGGTGGTGAACAGGCTCAGATATTTCACTCAGGCTAATGTAAATTAAACATATTCCACCCATCTCTTACAGCAAAGCCCATGGGAAGAAAAACAAATAGAAAATCACAGAAAAATTAAACTGAAATACTGAATTCCTGCCTGAGAAGGCTTGTGATAGTGTGAGTATCCCGGAACTAGCATATGGGCTCCTGCGTTACTGGGTGTCTGAGAACTTTTGCATGTGTGTGTGTGTATGCGTGTGTACATTGTTATTCCAAGACAGATATTCCTGTTATAAGATTTCTTGTTGTTCTTTTGTAACCCACGACACATAAAGACTGAAACTTCATGAACATGTTGACTGGTTTTTATGTCTTCACCAGGAGGATAGCGTGTGTATCAAATCCCAGTACCAAATCATCAGCGCCCAGAACAAAGAGCAATGATTCTTTAAATCCCAGTAACTCCAAGTTATTGAATGTGACTCTCTTACTTCCTGTAGTGCCCTTGCATGGCCTGCAGCTCCTCACAGAGCTGAGTGGGTGTTGCCTGTCCTTGGTGGGGGGGGACTCCCAGGAGCCTTAAGAGTCGGAGATCCAAAGCTGTGAGAGCATGGCTCTCAAACTCCACACAATCCTGGTTCTGCTTCACCCTTCCTAGAAACATCTGCAGCTCCTCCAGGGTCATCTCCTTACAGTTAGCTGGGAGCTCGGCCTCTAGCCTTTCTAGTGTGGTTTTGGCTCTCTTCACCTGGCCCACACACACACACACACACACACACACACACACACACACACACACACACAATGACATGACAATGATCAGCAGGTTTCCAAAACTTGAATGTTCTTTATTTCATTACATTAGGAATATTCTTATTCTGTCAGCTACTTCATGAAGCTGGTGTAGGCAAAAAATGAGAATGTTTTAAAACTTTGTTGTGGCTTTGCAACATGATTATGCAGCTACATCCAAACAGTGACACTAAGGGAATTTAAGGAAATCTGGTTAGATGCTCCCCAGTAGTGTTTTAACATTCTACTTAAATACAGACAAGACTGTGTGTGTTGTGTCTGTGTGTGGATGTGTGTCTCTGTATATGTGAGTATGGGTGTGCACAGCGGGGTTCTATTTTAATTATGTTAAATGGGTGCTCTTGTAATCAAAACAAAAAAGTAAAAGCAATTTTAATTATTTTGTATTGGTATATTTGTAAGATAAACATTCAGCTTAAAATGAAGCTTAATTAATGGTTCAATATATTTGCTTTAATGAGACAATTTACTGAACCCCTAATTTAGCTGTATCAATTAGCATGAATTGTAATCCCTGCTGCTGTGTCTTATAGTGGTATACACAGAATAAGTTGAATAAACAAACTTAATTAGACTCTTTGCTGGCACAAATACTTCAAACAGACCACTTATTTCCTCAAATGACTTACAGCAGTAGACACTAAGATGCCAGATCCATAGTGATGGATAATTAGCAGCTCAATCAACCATAATTAAGAGCGAACAGGAATGGAAGGCTCACACAGGGAAATAAGAATTCAGGAGAGTGAGTTTGGACGATGCTGACATCTCCAAACAGAGGGAACAGACAGCCCATCCCTCCCCATCCTGTTATGTGACTCACAGCCCCCGCGACGTCCCTCCACTCTGCCCCCCTCCGCTCTGAGCGTGCTCGGAGGTGGCGAGCCAGGCCCCGCAGCTGTGCCCACCGCCTCCATAGGGCAGCGAGTGTCCCCTCCACATCCCTGCCGCACCCTTGCACCAGGCACCACTTCCGCTGCTCCGCCAGTTGCCCTGACAGCGCCCCCTGCAGGGCGTCCAGTTCCTTGAGGATCACCTGCACAGGGAAGGACAGCACAGCAGCAGCAGTCTCTACTGGAGCCTTGGCACAGTGCCCTCAGGGAGTTGCCATAGTAACTGCTCCTTTCCTGACATGATAAATATTGGCCTGTAATTAATTCTGAGGTGGACATTGTTCCCTCAATGATCAGCTCAAACTAGAACAAACGGAAGGCTACCTGAAGAAACTGTAAGTTCCGTGTGAAAATGCAAAGATGACAGCTCTTCTGGGTGCTTGTTTCAGAATAACAAAATATCAACTTTGGTGAAATGAGCCCCAGGGGCAGGCCAGGCTCAATGTCTAAAAAGATTCACTGCAATAAAGTTTAGGGAATAGAAGAACGACTTCAGGAGATGCACCTGCTGAAATATCATCCACAACGCTATCTCTACATGATCATAAGTGTATGTGTATGATCATCTGTAGGCTAACAAGTCAACAACATCATAAGGTTGTGTGTAAGATCAAATCTGTAACATCTGTACATCTGTACAGTCATCTCATCATCTCTCTCATCATGACTCAAGACTGTTCCCACTAAAGGGGTTAAATCTCATCCTGCAATCATGGCATGCAAACTCTCCCTACAAACCCTGAGCTTTTCCTGCTGATTGAGACACTCTTCATCGGAGGTGGTTTTGTGAGCGATGCATTCTGATAGGCTGGTTTCTGTGCTCTTCAGGCACTGGCCAATCCCCTCCAGGCACTTCCTGAGAATTCTCCTCATCTCGGCACACCTGCGAATGAATGCTAAGATGAAGCATGAATCTGTTTACTCCTGATTTAAGGTTCTAGTGTCTCATTTTCAGCAGAGATGTGACTGCTCTGGAAAGAAAATGCAAAGCGTGCTGAGACAATCCGAACATTCTGTACCATTAAAATTAAGAAAGTGCAGAACATGCCATCTAGTGCTGACAGAAACACACTGTCTGGGGGAGGCACTTGCTCAGTCGGTGCATGAGGGGTGACTACTGTTTCTAAATCTGCTTTGTATTGACTCACAAAACAGGATCAGCTCAGTGTCTGAGAGTACTATGTGGATCCACTGCACGTTTTTGCCAGCTGTTGATAAGAAAAAGTGTGGCTGCTCTCCACTCTCTCAAGTTAGAGAGTGAGTGAGTGAGGGATGCTACTGTTTCCCAGGGTGTACTCACACTAGGCGATACATAACGTGCCCAAGCACATTTGACCCCCAAATTCCAGTTCGTTTGACTAGTGTGATCGCTCCATACCGCTTGAAGAGGTGGGCTCGGGCAGGGCATGGTTCAGTGATCTAGTGTGATCGCTAACCGTGCCCGAACACGGAACTCGAACATGACGTTAATGATGCGACTCTCCCATTTAACAAATACAAATATACCTGTTATAGCAACTGTTAGCTGGATATCTGTTAGTTACACGCCCAGTCCTAATAAACTTTTAAAACCATTATTTCATTGGCTAGCTAACTTCTTTAAATATAACAAGCTGGCCACCTCCAAAATGATCTTTGATTGGTTAGTTCTGTAGATCTATAACTAAAAATAACTCTGTGGATCCCCACATTAGCTTGATTACTAGCAAGCGAAATAAAACTAACCATACTTTGGGTGTCAATGTAAGCATTGCTGTTGTCAGGGGCTTAGTCAGAGTATCATAAATCAAGCAGCCAACCTGTTTAAGTAGCTAGTCCTCAACAATTGTTCAGATAGGGAGCCTGTTAGCTAACCAGCTATGTTTGTCAAATCTATCGCTAGATAGCTAACGTTAGCTCCCCAGCCAGTTAGCATTGATTATGCAACGCAGCAATTTTCAGTTAATCGTGCTGCACGTATAAGAAGATTTTTACGGAGGCAGCTGATGTTGAGGGAGGAAATTGGAGCTTTAATCGCCGACTACAGTTTACGTTCATCAATAAGGTGAGAACCAGACCCGTTATTAACCCAAATATTCTCAAATGATTTGAAAAGTGTACTATCCAAGTAGTAATAGAAGATTGGTTGTTGTAATGATGACAGTAGCGCACACACAAGTAGTAGCCCTAACTGGTTAACATTAGCAACATTAGCTAATAATTAACATTATTGTGATTAGGCTACTGTAATCTGACACAAATCTGACACAAAATATTGGTCTGTCCATTAGCATAATGACTGAAATGTCAGCTGCCTCCATAAAAATCGCCTTGCATGTGCAGCATGATTAACTGAAAATCGCTGTGTTGCACAATTGATAAATCTATAAGGCATGTGAGAGGGCCGTGTGTCACTGCCCCCAAAATGATCCCAAATAAGCCACAAAGTAAGTACAATCATGCACTCCACTGTGCTGTGCTAGAGTGCTTTTCTTCAACACAAAAAATCGCATCGTGATGACGTAAGTGTGCTCGGGCCCAGAATGTTAAGCGCAATGTAAGCGCAAGATAGGTATGGAGATGAGACTATTGCATCACACAAGGGGGAGGAATGTTGCTGGTTACTGAAGTGACAGGAAGGCTGTACCTATGCAGGGCCTCCAACTGGACCTGGCCCTGGGCCTGGAGGGCGGCCTGCTCCACCAGCAGCTTCCCCAGAGTCCTGCGGTGGAGCTGCTTGACCTCGGAGGCAGACAGGCAGTCCTGCTGGGGGACCAGCATCTGGAGCCGAGTCACGTGGGCCTGGAACCCCTCCTCCACGGCAGCCAGGGCCTGGTGCAGCTCGTTTGCAGCGCAGTCCCCAACCTGGTTGGGAAATGGGTGGAGCACAGACTGGGCATCTTGCAGGAACCAGATGGTGTCTCGGGTGGCGGTGTGGTAATCCCTCACTGCTGCCTTTGCCTGGGACAGGCTCTCCTGGAGAAACCAGACACAGATTAGACTGGCAGATTGGCAGCGTGGATGGGAGTATAAGGCTTCTAATCATTAAGGTGGCAGTGTGGATGAATGTTTGACTGCTAATCATTAAGGTGGCAGTGTGGATCAGTGTTTAAGACCTCTAATCATTAAGGTGGCAGTGTGGATTAAGAGTTTAAGGCTAATGCTTCATGTTTCTCAGTAGGTCACTGCCTACGTTCCCATGAGCGTCAGGCACTTAAGATGAGCCACTTCAGCAAACATCCATCCTATGAATGGCAAACATGCAAGCCTTTCCCTGATGAGTGTGTGCACTAGGCAAATAAACACAAACAATTTAGGTGACTCATTTGGGCATGCCTCTCAGTGGGCAGATTCCGAGAAGCACAGTAGGAGCTGCTCTCCAGTTTAAATGATGCAGGGCTGAATACGTTTTTCCCTAGGAAAAAACATTCATGAAATATTTATGTTTTAAAAAAAATGTTTTTACCGGACTCCAGTGATGAAATCAGTGAGACAAAAATAAGTCTGAATCCAAAGGAAAAGAAAGCGGAAAGAAATAGCTTGGTCCTTCACGGTATTGCCATGATAGACGTTTCCGTTAAACAGCCAAGGATTATAAACCGGTTGGAAAGCCGGTTTATAATCCTCACTGGGACATAGATATAACAGCAAGCTGATTTAATAAACAGCATTATAGGCTTATGCAAAAAGAATGGAAAAACAGAAGCACTTTACTGATTATTTTTAAAGACCATTTAGAGCAATTACCATGTGCAAGCACAGTGTGTGTCTAACTAGGTATAGTGGCTCTGCTACCTGCTGGTAAGGGAACTGGACTTCTAACCAAAGGGTTGGGCATATGTTTGAATAGGACAGGTCACCTGAGTTAGTAAATGTGCCGTACAAATATCCTTATAATATCCTTGAATATCCTTGAATAACTTTTGCAAAATATAAGATCATTAGGAAATATTTTGAATTAATTAAATGGAGTAAAAATGACATAAATGGAAGAATAATGATTAGCTAACAATGGAATGGACTGATGATATCAGACGGGAGAAGTCAAAGTGAGCTTGAGGTCAGTGGTCAGAGGGAGAGTGGTGAGTGACAGCAATGGAGGAAGTACCATGTGCATGTTGCACTGCCTCAGAAAGGCCCTCCCCTGTTCCTGCAGAGCTGTGTGTTTCCGATCCAACCCTCTCTCTCCTGGTGCCTCCTTGTGTCTCAGGGTCTCCAGAACCCCGAGTCTGGTCTCCACACTGCTCCTGAGAGAAGCGCACCGCCAGAGCTCCTCCTCAAGGGTCCGTTCTTCAGGGACCACCTGCCCCACGCGTTCCAGCTCCGCCCCAGCCCACTGGAGGAGTCCCACCACGGCATTGTGCTCGGTGTTGTAGGTGAGGCTTGCTGGGATGGCCTGTTCCTGGACCTCAGCGCCGCGGCAGGCAGCGTGCTCCAGGCCGGCGATGCTTTCCTCGAGCTGCCGCACCCGGCACTGCTCGGCTGCCAGACGGGATGGATCAAGGTCGGGTGCAATTCTTCGGAGCTGCTCAGCCGCATCCCGGCACAGCACCCTGAGCAGGGAGAGCTGGGTAAGGGGTGCCTTCCTCCCCCCTGCGGCTACGCTCAGGTCCTCTGTGCGCTGCGCCAGGCGCTCGTACCGCCTGTGCTCCTGGGCCCGCCGCTCCAGGGTGTTGGCTCTCTGCTGCAGCTCACAGGCAGCTTTCAGCAGGGCCTTCCTCCTGTCCTCCTCACAGTGACGGAGCCCCTCCAGCTGGGCCCTGAGCTCCAGGATCCTCTCCCTCAGGGGCTCCGCTCCAGAGAGCGAGGCTGGGCTCAGAGGGGAACCGAGCCCCTCCAGATCCATGGATATCTGCCTCAAGCTCTCTTGAAGTGCAACCAGCGTTTCTGCAGCAGAGGCACGCTCCTGGGCCAGCTCCTGCAGCCCCTCGCAGTTTGCTCTCTCACGGCTGACGATTCCCTCAACTTCCTCCTGGAGACTTGCCAGTGTGTAGCCGAGACGATGGCTGTCAGCGGTGCTGAGCTCCAGGGCAACAGCCCTGGCCCTTACTAGAAGGTCGTGGGTAGCTGCTGCCCTCTTCTCTGCATCCTCCAGGGCATGGAGGTGGTGTTGGAGGCTGTGCTCAGGGTGCGGCATGCTACCATCAAGGTCCCCATCACCGCTGGCCTCACGCTCAATGTATGCCGCCACCCAGGCCTCTGCCTCCTCGATCTGCGCCCACACCTCCTCTCTCCCCCGCAAGCCCGTCTCCGCCTCCTGCAGAGCCTTTGCAGTCGCCATGGTGACCCACTCAGTCAGGTCCTGCAGGGCGGTCGCTGCAGAGATCGCGGCAGAAATGCCCTCCCGCTCTGGCTCAGAGGCCAGCACCTCAAGATCCCTTAGCAGGGGCTCCACAGCCGCCCGCTTTCCGGAGGCCTCCTTCTGCAGCCTCCTCAGCCCTGCAATCTGCTCCCGTGCCTCCTGTGGCAGGAGGGCCACCCTCTTCCTCCCAGTGAGGTCGCCCTCCACCCACTTGGCCCAGGTGAGGTCGTCTTGGATCGCCTGCACAATCCTGCCCAGCATCAGGCTCTCAAATCCACGTGGCCCCGCAGAGAGCTTCACTTCCACGAGCTCCAGCTCCTCCTTCACCCCCTGCAGGGCTTGCCTCACATACTCCTTCTCCCTCTCCCCCAGAAGACTCTGGGTAAGAGCCTCCGCGAGCCGCTGTAGGCGGAGGTACTGCCGGGTGGTAGCCGCTAGCTCAGAGGATATCACTGCCCGCTGAACGGCACTATCTGGGGACAGGCTTAGCTCCAGGGGGCCCAGGGAGCGGTGCAGGCTCTCCAGGCGGGTCCGAATCTCCCGCCCCTCCAGTGAAATGGCAGCGGTCTCCTTGGCGTGGGCAGAGGCACAGCGCAGAGCCCGCTCAGCGCTCCCCTGCAGTACCTGCCACCTGTCCCTCAGGTCCGAAATGCAGGCCAGTGCCACTGCCCTGTCTGCCTCGCCCAGGCAGGGCGACACCTGGGCGCACACCTGGAGCAGCTCTTCCATCACAGCCCCCTCCCGCTCCATGCCCTGCAGGAGGGTCAGCAGCTTCTCTGCCTGGACTGTGCTGCTTTCTGTGGGACCTCTGTCTCACCAATGCCCCAAAACAGAAACGCACGGGTGAAAAAACAGACAAATTGCTTTTAGATCAGTCAAATTCTATGCAACATTACAGGACATATGAATAATTTCCACTTTCACACGTACCATTGTAAGCATATATTAAATAAGATTAATTTTTTGCAATATGCTACCAATATGTAAGTATATATAATAGATATATGCAGTCTGTTTACTGTATAGATCCTGGTTATATTTTACATTGATACATTTTTATTAAGGATCAGTAAAGTAGATTTCCAACATGTATTTCATAGAACATTCTTGCAGTGCAGAAAGATGGCATTCTGGGAAACTCACAAGGTCAGTGCCTGCAGCTCTGTCCCCAGCCTATCCAGCGAGGTGCTGGCAGCCTGTTTCTGCCGGTCGAGCTGAGTGACAAGCTCTATCTGGGTCTTTTTTGCAGCTACAGTGCTGGAGGCCTCCACCAGGGCAGCGCTCCACCGCCTCTCCATGCGTTTCAAGGCCTCCGAGTCCCCACCTTCAGCTGCATCCAGCTGGGACAGCTGCTCCTGAATGCATCGCTTGCAGTCCTGCAACACAACCCCACCCCATGTGGCCCCTGGCCCATCAATTCCGAGCTTTACATATGCATACATTCTCCATTTGATCCTTGTTTTAAATACCAGTGAGCCAATTTTGCAGGTTCAGTGAATAAAATTAGCCATCTAAATATTTAAATGATGAGTGAAATTGCAAAGGAATAATATAAAAAAATTGCCATGCCAACCCAGGTGACAGATATGTAAACCTCTTAGGACCTCTCTTGCAGGGTCTCTTGTGGGGTGACATCACTTTTTGCAGAATTGCAGACATACAAACACTTTCATGTTACATTCACTGCACTGTGAAACAGAGGTCAAGATTGACCAGTAAATAACAAGAAGCTTAAAAGTGCTACAAATCTGCAATATTACACTACACACACCATTATTTGTGTCATCCAACCCTCTCTTCCATGTTCTCAGTCTTCTTCTGTGCAGTGCTTGAAAGTCTGTAAGCAGGATTACAACCGAAAAGGGGGCAGACTCTCACCTCTGCCTCCTCCACCTGCTGGGCCATGGCTCCAGGCTCGAGCCGGGTGGGCTGGTTGCGACAGCCCACAATCCTGAGGACCATTCGGGTCAGTTTGTTCTCCAGGTCTCTGATGGGGGTGTCCAAGAACTCCTTATCACCTCGCGGTTGCACATCCTGGAATTGTGCAATGAGTCACAGTGTGGATACTCCATCTACATTTGATTATTATGTGTGCTGGGATAAGACTGAGCCCAGATCAAGTGAATTTGCATATTTTTGGCCAGATGTAGATGCAAAAAAAAGACTGTGATCAAATTATGATTGGTTCTACTTGACCTCCTCCAGAGGTGAATGAGGACACATTTGTAGCCAAGTGTAGACTAATGTGGCTACTAAAAGAGCATACAGTTTAACAGTCATCCACAACCTTTTCACTTTGCCCAGATATTAAAGTGTGCAAATGCATGTTTCAGCCTGAAGTAAGCAGGTTGCAGTTGCTAACAAATATGTTCAAACTGTCAAGCCAGTCGTGATTATTATTGAATGACAACACAATATTCTCCCACCACAACTGGCTTTTATCCTGGGCCCACAAAGCCCTGTGCTCGCATGCGATACAGGTGCTACTTTTCTTGCTGCAAACATCACAAGTCTCTGTTGTCACTGCTGCAATGTACATTTAAGATGGTTGGTCCAGTGATTTACATATGTCATATATTAGGAGAGGTACCACAATCTCATGTGCACCTATGGATTGTGATCCAGATGGATCTGACAAACCGCATTTTATTACCAGGTGTAAATAGGACCAGCAGAATATATTGCAAAATTACACTATATCCACTCAAATTCCTAAGTGAAAGCAGTAACATTTTATATTTCAAGCCTTAATACATGTCAAATACTTGATATATATGTGTAATGTCTTAGTCTTTAGTTTTCCTGTGAGTGCTCACCCTAGTGATATACCCGTTAGGTTCTGCCTCCAAATACTGGACTGCAGTGCGGTTTTCCAGTGTGGTGTGTCTGCAGGCTGGATCCTGGGGCTGGTTCTGTCCCCTTGGGGCAACCTGCACCTCTTCCGCAGATTCCATGGAGGACAGGTTCTCCATTCGGCGTCCCCCCGGTCGCTGTGGGAACATGGAGAAGAGCACAGTTTTGCTTTCAGCACGTTTGCTCTGTGGCACACTCCTCAGAATGTCTCCTTTCGCACCCCTGAGGAGTGCAATTACGCAGGAATGCAGCCTGCTACGGGCGGGCCCTCGCTGGAGGCGTGTCCCACTGCCCTCCTGGGGCAGAGAAATCAGTTGGAATGCAGGGGAAATACAACATGAGCGCAACAGGAACACAACCGTAACACAATGAGAAAACAACAGGAACACAATGAGAGAACAAAATGAACACAATGAGAGCACAACAGGAGCGCAATGACAGAACAACAGGAGCACAATGAGAGAACAACAGGAACACAATGAGAGAACAACAGGAGCACAATGAGAGAACAACAGGAATACAATGAGAGAACAACAGCAACGCAACAGGAACACAACAAGAGCGCAACAAGAGTGCAACAGGAATGCAAAGGGAGTGCAACAGGAGCGCAATAGGAACACAACAGGAATGCAACACAAATGCAACAAGAGTGCAAGAGGAGTCTCCATCGGCTTACTCCGTCACCTGTCAGTGCGGGTGGTGTACTGTGAGCCAAGAAAAGCTTTTTTTCACAGCTGCGAGGCTCCTGTGCTGTAATGCATTGGAGAAAAATGCCTTTTGGAATATACACATGCCTGGCTCAGGGGCAGGCCCCGACAAAGCACACTCCTCTCCATGCAAACACATGTGTCATGTGCTCAAACACAAAATACAACATAAAAAGAAGAGGTAATTCAATTTCTCAAAACACTAGTCCCCTATTAATGCACAACATATATTTGTCCCTTTTCATTCATTTTCTGTAGACTGTTACTGATGGCAGAATTCATTGACAAAGAGAAGAAGAGAATAGCTGGATCCCTCTCTAGGGACCGGGCATCCCCGGATATCACTGAGGGGACACTGCAACCCGTAACGGAGAGATTGGTGAGCTGGCAACCCTTTTCCATCTCACAGTTTGTCCTCTTTCACCCCAAAACCTCTTCTGATTTTTTCCATCCTCGTCAGTAGTGGTGACTTGGTCAGTTTCATCATTCCTAACCTGTATTGTTCTCACCTGTCTGCTGAGTGTCTTACATTGCAAGGTACATAAGTGCATACAATAAGGCCGCTCAAGTAACAGTACACACAATCTTGCTTCGGCAATACAATATCTGCGCAGTCACACCGACAGAGGACAGTGAATTGAATTGAACTGAATGAACGTGACACTTGAACATGTGTCAGTCTGTTATTGCGCTGTGATAACTGTTGTCATCCTGAATCTAATAACTGTATTACATTACATTATTTAGCTGATGCTCCTTACCACTATATTACACTACCCCCCTTCTTTAAAAGAGCACCAAGGTCTGTTCTTTGAAAAACTGATTTTTAGTTATCTTCCAGCATCTACACCCCACTAAACCTTACATCCCACTGCTGTGGCAGCTTCCTCCAGGCAAATGAGTCTGTGAAGACATTCAAAAACGTTCCTGTAGTGTGACTCATCTTAAAGGGTTCTCACTTATCAAAAATACAACTGACAAGGTTCAGGCAAAAAATAATGTTACAATACTGAACTGAAAGTATAAGGAATACAATCTCCATAAATGTTAAAGTGTAAAGAAAATGAAAAAATCAAGTATTAATAGTATCAAACAATGCACTAGACACAGACTTTCTTTTTTCACAGAAAGTACAGTCCCCAAGCTACTCATCTGTTAATGAGGACAGAGGAAGGAACAAGCTTTGAAGGTGAAGTCTTTTATATTAGTGCACTTGATGAGTCTCAAAATGTCAGCTCCATCCAGGGCGTGATTCTGAGCCTCACTGCTCAGTGTTCCATGCACCTTTTCAGACCCCCTACCTCTCAGGAAGGGGGGGGGTTCACTTCAGCAACTTAAATTACCCACGCTCCGCCTTCAGCAGAGAAGGGAGAATTATAAGGAGAATTTGTATTATTGTTCCATTGCATGCTTGTTAGCTTTTGTTCTTGTTAGCTTACTAGGGACTATGAATGAATATGACTTCATAACTAATACTGAGGCAGTGAAGGGGCTGCCCACTGTCACTGATAAATAAATAGATATATAAAATAAACAACAAAATGAAAGTCAGGTAAAATTATGATGGTATATGTTGGAAAAAATTATACTCTCTTCCCTCATAACATAGTCTGAACCTTCTCATGTGGCCATCTCTAGGAAAGGCAACTTGCATTTCAAATATAGCCGCAGCCTAACTCTGTTAGGAGAGGCTAAAATGAATCTAGACTAGGTGAGGAGAGGGGTGGAGGTGGAGCTCGAGGTGGGGGTGGAAGTGTCAGACGGCTGATGTTACCTTCGCAAGGCTAGGGCTGTCAAGGTGACTGGTGCTCCCATAATCCTCTGCTTTCACCTGCTTGCGTGGGCCAATGGCTCTGATGCACAGGTTCTCACCAGGTTGTCTCAGAGAGGTTTGGACATGCTCTTCCTGCTCTGGGCAGATTCCAGCTGGATCGACGCCCGGTATCGGATCTTTACTCGGTCCCAAAACCGGATCAGTGTGGGGAGTCTCCTCCCGGGTCTCCCTGAGTCGGGCTGCGCCAAAGGACTGTGTACCCGCAACCTGCCCACAGGTGCTGTGGATGCGTTCTGCCTCGGCCAGTGCCACGGTGCCACTGGGTGGAACATGCACAGCGTGTGGCCCCTTGGGCGTGGCAGCCACACCCGGTATCCCAGTAGAGACAATGCGCATGATGTCACTGTGGGTCAGGTGACATGTCTCAGGGGTCTGGATGTACAGGCTGTTGGTGTCCAGGACGAGAGCCACCACTTTCTTCGCTGGTTGTGGAGTCTCAACGCTGTTGTGGTGCTCCACTTGAATCTCAGTTTTACGTTGCGTGGCCTCAGTGCTTAAACGGAGATCTGCTTGAGTCTCAGTCTCACACTGTGCAGCCTCAGTGCTCAAACGGAGGTCTGCTTGACTATCTTTCTCACGCTGTGTGGTCTCAGTGCTCAGATGGAGGTCTTGAGTCTCAATGTCATGTTCCATGGTTTCAGTGCCCAAACAGAGGTCTGCTTGATTCTCAGTTTCAAGCTGCGTGGTTTCAGTGACCAAATGGAGGTCTGTTTGAGTCTCGATCTCATGCTGTGCGGTCTCAGTGCTCAAACAGTGGTCTGCTAGAGAGGAAATCTTCCACTCTGTGACATCAATGCTCTGACCACCGCTGTCCCGTGTATGTCTGACTGAGGGTTCAGTGGGGTCATGAGATCCTTGGCCCCTGTGCTGGACCTCACTGCTCTCAAAATGCTCTGCCTTTGCAGTATCAGTGCCCCAAACCTCTGTGCCAGTTGAGTGTATATCAGTGTCTGGAATGATGGATTGCCCTTTCATATGAATCTCACTCTTTCCCCACAGCCCTCTGCCAGTGTGTGGCATGTCAGTTCCCATGAGTCTCCTGTCATGTTCTTCCTTGCTTAGAGTCTCAGTGCAGCATGGTTCAGTACCTGGCATATTAGAATCGTTTGTTTCATGGTCAGCTTTGTCTGGGACTTCAGTCTTAATGTGTGGAGCTGTAGGGTTTTCATGGTGTGGGCGGTCACTGGATTTAACCCCAGTCAGTTGGTCGGTGTCCAGAATGATGGAGACCACTTTCTTGGGACAATGTTTGCTTTTAGTGTGGTGTGCGTCAGTCTGTCTAACATCAGGTGGCTCACTGAGCTCAGTGTCAGTTTGTCTATCATGGTGACGTCTGGTCAGGTCAGTGTCTGGAATGATGGAGAGCGCTTTCCCGGTGGTCTCAATCCTCTTGCAAGGCCCTGTTCCAGGCTGTTGGTCAGTGGTTTTCACAATCTCAGCATCACGTCCAACACTTGTCCTACTGTCATTCCCTGGTATCACAGTGTCCTGAACTGCAGTGGTAGTTCTGTCTATAGTCAGAGTCTTAGTTTGGGTGGTCCTAGTGCCTTCAGCTCGATGAGGTTTGGTTTTGGGAATCTGGGAGACTGAATCTGTCTTTTTGGCATCTGTTTCTATAATCGTAATGTACTCTGACCCAGCTCCTGCATTCTCTGTGACCGCAGTTTCTCTGCGTTGGATGTCAGAGCACTGAGGGTCATAGAGTGGAGCGCCAGGCTCTACTCTCTTAGCATGCAATTTCCTATGGTCTGCTTTCTTCTGAGCCTTTGGAGTTTTTGCAAGCTCCTTTTTGTTAACCTGCTGATCATCTGATTTTAACCTTGCCGCATGGTGGAACTGGTCTGAAATCCCAGATGAGGCTCCTGCTTGCGTTGGCAATCCAACTTGTTTCTCATATGGGGGGGCTGCTGCTTTCATAGCTGTGCTGTCCACCTTCTCACCAGCAAGGGGCACCTGCAACCACCATAAAGCTGTTACAAATGTAGGTGGTTTAATCAGTGCTCTCCTATAGAGGCAGCGCTCTTCAACATGAATGCGGAATGTGAACATTTTAAAATCATACTATCAGAGAGAGTTTTATGGCATATTAGTTAAAAATGGGTTCAAAAAACAGAGGAAAACCTAGTGTGGATGAGGAGAGTGGGGAAAAATGCATTAATGACTCCCTGACCCCTTGCAAAAGGCAATCAAGCTTAACTCCTCAAAACATGAGGAGTGATTGATGATATGTTAAGTTCCACATAAATACTATCTAGAAATGCATTAACTATAGACAAGCAAGTGCTGATAGAGAAATGAATCACCTCCAGGTGAATGAAACATTTCCAGGGGAATGAATCATCCCCTGGAGGTCCAACTTCTGCCCAACTACCGTAGACATGAGTGACCACATGCAGCTCACCTGAGAAGTTCCTGTAAGGGTGGACATGGGAGAGCCACCATCCCCTCTGTCATCACGGCAACCCCTCCCCACCTGCACCACCTGCTCTCCTCCCAAATTGCCCAGGGGCTGCAGGACATGCGGGAGCTTGCCATCCTCCAGTGCAGCCTGTGGATCACACATCCATCACAGAAAAAACCATGATGAACTTCAGACTGTGGATTCGATTCATTTTACCGATAAACTCGTTTTGAAAACCTCTTTTTGGTTTCACAGACATGCATTAACTTTTGGTTTGCAAAAACAGAAAGATGTGAAATAGGAAAAGAACATCCACACTTCACTTGTGAGTGCAATAGCAGCGCATGGACATTCTGATTTCACCTTTGACCTTGTACTTCGTTTACAGGATGTGGGTGAGATGAAGACTTCAGTCTACTAAAGTGATGGGTTTAACATGTGAAATGCGACAAAGCAAGAGAAACTGAGAGATTCCCTCCACTCTCCCATCCACTCCTTGTGTTTACATTCATAAATTAATGCATTCTTTCTGATTAATGGATAATCCACACAGACCACCATTAGGAAAAACTCAATCAATTATTTCCCAGAACATGCACTTCACTGCAACCGCTGCGGTTCTGGAAATGATGGGGACTTCCATCCCCGCCCCCACTCGCATTCCTCGCTTGCCCACCTGAGGACGCCATAGCAACGGGGATTGCATCAAGGCCTAGGTACCAGTAATTCAGTTCTGAAACCATGGGAGCGACTATAGAAAACACAAAAGCCCTATTTCTAAATTTGAGCCTTCCATCAAGTGCCTGAGGGATGGAGGGTTATGTGGGTCATGATATGCCTATTTGGAAAGAGCTGCTGCTGAAAGGCTTGGGTGAACTCCCTCTCGCTGCAGGTAACACTGTGTGCATACCTATTGAGTGACATCAGTGTTGAAAAGAATGGAATTTGCATTTTCATATCCTGAGTTACTCAAAACAGTGGCTGAGTATGAAACTAATTAAGTTCAGTTTCAGAATGTTAAAGAGGAATTTCAATGCCTGTAATTCATGTTTACTGAGCTTTAAATCAATGTAGAAGGTAAGCTCAGCTGTGGTTATTTTTCAGAGGTGTTCAGATATTGGTTTTCAAATTCAGTTCTTGAAATTCAGTGTTTCAAATCATAAAACTGCACACTGAGGGAAAACACCTCTTATATTAGCAAAACCATAGAATAATTGGTTAATATTCCTATTGTAATCACTGAAATGATGTCACTCTTAGAACATGTGCATTGTAGGTAGCAGTTCCATGATGCAACTGATGTAATGTCCTCTTTTGTCTTGTTTTAGCATTCCTTAATCCTGTCAAAGCTGCCCCTTCTGCCTGGACATTGTGAAGCAAGACATGAGTAGCACACCACTTTTGAAATGACAAGAGCTCCTCTTAAAGCTGACTACATCATGAATAGTGGGAAGCATTCCCTTTATTTATTTCAGAGACCCGTTTTACAATGGTTACTATGCAACATCAGTAGCCAAAAACTGATCTATGTAACAGCATTGTCTCTATCTATCAAGAGATAACTAGCTTGTTAACTAATCAAGTAATACTTATTTAGTGGTTTATCTAGCGAAGGAAAACACTCTGGACAAACAAGTGATGAAAATTACAGTAGGAGCAGGTATAGATACTCCCCATTATGAATATTCATGATATTTGTCATTAACTTTTTTGTAAATGCCAATTGCCATTGAGAAAGGGCTCAATGTAGAGGTCTGGATGGAGGACTCAGATTGGACAGAAATGTCAGCAAATGTATCTGAGCTGATGTGCCCACAACCCCTCGGCTCCACATGAATAACACTCTTGTATGGAGATCCATATTAAAATTCAAAACACTTTTGGGCCATCAACAACTGTGCATAAACCAGCTAAAAATTCACTAAAGCCTAGTATTGTATGTTTCCCCACAAAATCAGTTGTACTTATTAATAACGATCAATAACAATTGATCGTTATTAATTATGAAATTGCCATTTTTTAATATGAATATACACCATGCATGTTTATAACCAAACATTGTCAAAAGTTATTTGTTATGATGAAAAGACTTAAGAGAATAGAATTCTTAAGTGTAGAAATTAAGTGATGTGCTCTCACTTTCAGCCCCCTCTGGCCGTCCTTGGTATGGCCCTGACTGCATTCAGTCACATCAAGAGCTCCTCTCTCCAACTGCGCCCTCTTGTGGTCAATCAGCTCCTGGGTGGTGCGGACATCCTCCTTCAGGAGCAGGCCCTCCGCAGCCAGGGCCTCCAGGATCTGTGGACTGGCCACGCCCGCTAGCAGCCTGACCTCCTCCATGAGCGCATCTGTCTGTTCCACCTGCGATTGCAGCTGCGCAGACAGTGCCTGCATAGGAACAGCCAATAGGGAGTCATAAGGAAGCAACATTGCCAGCTGTATTTGTTCTAATCACTGATGCACTGTGTTCTTAACTTTAAAATGACGCCGACGTTAAATACTTCTAAAAATAACAATATATAATAATATACATATATAAAAATCTAATAATCAAATTATAATCTGATTATGAAATCCTACATAATCTAATAACAATATATAGACATAAATGTATCATTTTTGTGTCTTTAAAATAACTGTACATAGTAATGCCACTTATTAAACTGAATATATAATTAACATTAAATCATATTTACTTTTTAAATGTCTTATGTCTATTGAATTTTGTTTTATATGACAGGTAAAATACAACATAACATAAAATATTAATTATAATTATTATTTATGAATAATAAACATATGGCCTTATTTGACATTTGCCGGTTCACATTCTGCATAGATCAAATTTATAAAACTGGATCTTTATTGAGGCAAGTCTGATAAAATACCATGACCAAGGGTACACCACTTGAAGCATATTCAAGTGCCACACTGAAGGGTACAGCAGCAGCCCTTGGTTAAGACCAGTGGTAAACTACGCAGAGGCCATGCTGATATGTTTGGTGAGCTTTGTCTTAAAGTACTATGGGAATGGCAGCACTTCCTGTTATATCTATCCAAGGGCTGAAAGCCTCACAAAGTCACTGGGCGGGTACCTCAATTTGGGGGATGAGCGGAGAAGTCTGGGATGCACTGAGTGCACTCAGTGAGGATTGGATGTCCCACAGGGATGACTGGCACTCTGCCATCCTTGTGGTGATATGGCCCCTCACTGCCTTCAGATGCTGGAAGAGATCTCTGCTCTCAGAGAAGAGCTCCTTTACCTGCTCCATCCTCTTCCTCAGCTGGGACTCCATAACCTGTGGGCAGAGGGACATTAGGCGTGTTTCCATTGGAACGGGGCTGGGGTAGTTTTATGGGGCCGGGGCCGGTGGCGCGTGTCTCCATTGGCCAGGGCTGGCCCGCAACGAGAGTTTTCAGGAACCTTTACGGGGCTGAGGCAAGACCCTGCCTTGGGGTAGGTACTTCGCGCGGCCCCGAAAAAGTGCTGAGTGGGGCGTGGTGTTGATTCAACGCTGATTGGATATGCTGTAGGCGGGCGATGACGTTGATCTCTTCATTCTAATTTGTTTTTTGCACCTACTCAGTGTTTATGTTGATGTTGCATCGAAACTGTCGCAAAACGATTACGTCAATACCAAAGGCCAGTGGGTCCTACCGGGGTCTTTACTCTCCTAGTGGAAACACAACAGCTGAAAGGACCGAGGAGGGGGTCGGCCCTGTAAACGGCCCGGCCCTGTAAAACTCCCCCGGCCCCGTTCCAATGGAAACACGCATTGAGAACACATACCTCTCCGGTGAAACGGTGTTCTGCCCACCCCTGCCTGTGCCCAAGCTCCATCCACACTCACCTGCAGGTCCAAGGGAGGTTCTTTGCTTTGTAGCAGCACCTGGATCTCAGAGGACCTCCTGTGGAAGTGCTCTAGGTTCTTCTCTTGCTCCCAGATCTCATCCTGAGAGCCACCAAAACACAGAGACACAGAAGCACAGAAACACCCAAACACAGGCAATGAGAGGCACAGAGACACAGTAACACAGCAATATAGAGGCAGAGAGACACAGTAACACAGAGACATAGCGAAGCACAGGGACACAGAAGCACAGAGACATGGAGAAGCACAGAGACACAGAGTGACACTGTAGATAAGAGTCGCTGCTAAATGACAGTAATGTAATGTAATGTTACCATTCTCTTAGGAGTAAGTATTGGTCTCACTGGTGACATTTGCACATATTTGTTTAATTTGGCACACAGCGGAGACCTGCATCATACAAAACGCATGACCTGCACACATCTTTGCCCTGACCAAAGCTTGTGTTACAAGGCAAAGGCAACATTGATTTGATGCAGTCATGTGTATCTTTTCAAATGAATTCAGCCTGCCTTTTCAAGCTTCATCACAGTAGGTGGGGAAAGGGGTGTAGCAGATGAATATTCAATCCCCAAAACAAAAGTAGGCTTACTTCGGTACAATCCAAACACTTATTAGTCCAAACATATACCAGTGTTGCTAGCATACTTCAGATGCCTCGGATTCATGTGTCAGGGTACACAATTTACACAGAGGTCCACTAAGGAACTGTTCAGCTGGTATGCAAGATTCAACATTTAGCCAAAGGGCATGCACTATCACCAGTTATATTGCCTGGGAAGAGAAGAAGCATTCTAATGTATAATCCAGCATCATATTTCTATTGTTAGCTCTGCATGCTCTTCTCTTGGGTTGTTTGCACTGTGTCCTTAAGAAGAGCAGTTATAAAAATGTCCAAGGCTGCTCGTGAAAGATTTGCAAAGTCTCACTTTTATCCTATATTGGGTTGGTGCAGGATGAGTTTGGGCGGTGCGTTACCTGCAGGTCCTTGACCTCCTGATCACTCTGGAAGGGGTGCGCCTCCACGAAAATGGACAGCTTGTTGCCGGTCCAGCCCTCCACCTCACCTCCCAGCTGTAGCAGCTTCTCCCACAGTGCCAGCCCCACCTGCAAGCTGTCCATGTGGGAGTCTGTCTTCTCTGTCACCTGAACCACCAGACATGCGGCCAATCAGAACTTTGCAACAGGTGAAGCCCCAAACACACACTCAATGAAAGCTCAGCATTGCCTGATCCTTGTACGGCATGCACAGGTGATTACCTGAACCCAGAGACAAGCAGCCAATCAGAATATGGTATCCCCCTTCCCCTCCTTGAAGCTGAAGCTGCATTCCTAAACCTACAGACAACTAAATACCCAGAGTCCTGAGAGCCAATGAGCCAATCTTTCTACAAGTACAAAGTGCATCTAATCAGAGAACTTTCTACCATCCAGGAATCTTCAGATTCTATCTCAAACAGCTACAATATACTCACGGTCCTGTTGTATTCAGCTCTAAAACATTGCATAAACAAAGATCTAAAGCAATGAACTTATGAATTAACAATCCTCTATTTTTTAAAAGGACAACAGGAATTGAGCACTTCAGGGAGATAATGATAGTCTGAGACCTGTGCTAGCATTGATCTCAGATCATCTGTGAGGTGAAAACACCTTGCAGGAAAGTCACTGCTGTCACTGTTGCCAGGCCAGTTTTCACACACACAATCTCCAAAGGCCCAAATCTCACAGCGGAAAGTGACTCAGAGACGGCACTTGTTGCCACAGGAAGTGAACATGACCAAGGCGCAAGACCAGGAGGCACATGACAGGGGGGCTCAGAACAGGGAGGGGCAAGACCCCCAGGGTAAAAGGGCTGACTCACATCCAGCCAGCGGTCCACCAAGTCGTCGGCCTCACTCTCAAAGGGGGCGTCTGGGCAGCCGGGCACCTTCCTCAGCTGGGACTGCAGCTGTCTGCACACTCCCCGAATCTCATCCACCCCCTCAGACAGGCCAGCCAGGTCCTCCTTTATCCCGCGGACCTAGGGGGTAGGGGTAGGGGGTACGCACAATGCACATGCATGCACACACACACAGACCAGACAGAGAGTTCACTCAGCATGATGTTTACAGAGCACACTTTTGTGTCATTAGTCAGAATATTAGCAGAATGTCTAAGCTCTCCTGTTCAGCATTCTCTCAGCCAATGTCTGGTTCTGAGCGGAACATTGTATTCCAATTAGCTTATGCTGCCTCTTGAATATTTTGACAAATAACCACACATTAGCATGCATGGTAAGCGCTGCAAAAACAGTCCAATTAAAAACATAGATGCAAATTCAGAGGACTCTAATGTAATGATAACAACAACAGGCCTGCTCGCAGCTAGCTGTATTATGGAGGGGTAGTAATGATAATTCATGCAATGATTGCTGGGGGATGTCTGTCCTTACCAACTACAAAGAAGGACAGTCAGGAGCAAATTTAAGAAACATCCTTGAGGTGTTCTGCTCAATCCATGTTATGTAAGTCACTTTCACAAATGCTAAATCAGCTGCTATCTCAGTGCTGTGATTAGGTGTATTTGGATGCGGTCAGCTGTGTCATGTATGTACCCTCTCATGTGACTTGATTAGATGCACTTTGTACTTGTTCTTTGTCGCACTGGATAAGAGCGTATGTCAAATGCCAACATTAGAGTTAATGTCATCATATCAAGCTGTAATGTTCTACAGACACCTGTGCTGTGGCACTGTTTATTGGCAACGGAACATCACCACATGAAAGTCAGCAAAGTGCTTGCTGCACTGAGGGGAAATGAAAGGCAATTAGTGCCCTCTAGTGGTGGTCACAGAGCACTGACTCTCAGTACTGCAGGGGGAAATGTTGCAGGACAGGACAATGTGGCAGGTGTGTTACCTTGGTGATGAGTCTCTGCAGGTTGTCCTTGGCCATGTAGGAGGTGTGCTCACTGAGCGTAAACTCTGCCCGCTGCAGGGTGGCCCCTAGGTGCCCGCGGCAGGTCTGGAACCTCTTCAGTAGGTCTGTCAGAGTACGGCACTGCTCCTGTCTGCACAGAAAAATGTGGATGTAGCAGCCAATCACAGCGCTGTTCCCCGGACCATTATCCTTGGGCTTCCTCCACAGCCCATATTCTCTGTATCTCTGTGACCTCTCCATCCCATCATTCAATTTCCCTCTTCATCCCTCCCTCTTTCACACCCTCACCTCCATACCCACTCCCCCACATTTCTCCCCCATTTATTCTTACCCTCAACATCTTCTAATTCATCCCCTCTCCTTCTTTCTTCCTCCCCCTCCTAACTCTTTCCCTCCCTATAATAAAAACTCAAAAATAAACTGAGCAGATAAACGATATGTATCATTGAACCCAAATTGTTGTCCCTTCAGTTGCTCCTTAGCCACATATTTGGTAGCCAAAATAGCACACTCTGGCTTTTCCCCCCAAAAGTATACCATTCTCTCTGTCCGTCTGTCTGTCTGCCTCTCTGTCTCTCTCTTTCTTACCGCTCGGTCACAGTTCTGTGAGCCTCCTCCCACAGCGTCTCCAGCTCCCCTGTGGGGTCCTCACTGCCCCGCCCAGTCTCAGGGGCCTGCTGCAGGCTCTCCAGCTCAGTGCGCTGTGCAGTCAGTCGGGCCTGCATATCAGCCAGGGCCCGCATTCTGCCCACGGGTCGAGAGAGAGTGCTCAGGGTAACACAGAGCAGTCAGGGAAATACAGCAGTCAGGGAAACAGGCAGAGGGGTCAGGGAAATACAGCAGTCAGGGAAACAGGTAGAGGGGTCAGGGAAATACAGCAGTCAGGGAAACAGGCAGAGGGGTCAGGGAAATACAGCAGTCAGGGAAACAGGTAGAGGGGTCAGGGAAATACAGCAGTCAGGGAAACAGGCAGAGGGGTCAGGGAAATACAGCAGTCAGGGAAACAGGCAGAGGGGTCAGGGAAATACAGCAGTCAGGGAAACAGGCATACTGCCTCATTTATCAGCACAGTGTATCCTGTATTGGCATAGGTTACCAGAACATTGTAAATGTCTGCACTGTACCTGTGCTGCAGGGCTGGCAGTGTAGGCTCCTTCAGGGCCTGGCTCTCCGCTGCCCCCCGGACCTCCTGCAGTGCTGTTCGCAGCACCTTCCTCCTCTCTCCCAGCAAAGGCATCTCCTGCCCTGCCCCCTCCTGCATCCGCTGGGCGAAGTGGGCGTCGGCCTCCTCCAGCCTCTGCACCAGCTCCAGCACCAGGTCCTGGCAGGAGGTGGGCACTGCGTCCTTGACCAGTGAGAGCCGGGCCTCCCCCAGGAGCCGGTCCAGACGGACTGCCTCATCCCCAGCCTCCCGTGCGCACAGACGGACCCCCGCCAGCCTGGCGCGGCAGTCCCGTGCCGCCCCCACAGCCCCCTGGGGGGTGGGCGCCCACACGCCTGCGACATCCCGCTCCACGCCCCGCAAGGTCGCCAGGAAGCGGTCCAGGGCCCGGACAGCCGCCCCAGCCCGGAACACCCGCTGCCTCAGCTCATCCAGCGCCCGCCGGCAGCCCAGGGTTGCCCGGCCCAGGGCCAGACGCTCATCCGGATCCAGCTCACCTGGTACCTCCCTGTCTTCCCGGTCCACACTGGAGAGACAGTCCATCCCACGCTGGATCCCCTCCTCCATATCCTGGGAAGAGAAAACCCATTTTACGATGAAAACATGGCAACCCATGTCTGAGTATAAACATGGATCTGCATGTTTTGATCAAAGTGCACTCATCTTGTATGTCACTCTGGGTAAGAGTGCCTAATTGATGCCAACAATGTAAATGTAATGTTATATGCACTCTCTTGTATTTCACGCTGGATAAGGGCATCTGCTGAGCGACAAAATGTAAATATAATTTGTTCCACACAAAATCCTGAACAGAGATCCTGATGGAACAGGAACACAAGGTGATTGCCAGGTGGAAACAAACTGGGGTTAAATAAAATAGAGAAGCCAGGTCAAGTTTTAACCAAGACATCCTTTCAGTGGTCAACATCCACAAAGGAAGATACGGTGAAATACTGCCTCCATTCTATTCGTTCCTCTTTATTATGTGAAAGTTAAGTTTCTCAGGTGTTCCGATGTCATACCTTGATATTGTCCTGCAACACTGAGGCCTCAGACAGGGTGAGAGCGCAGATCTCCTTCGGTTTCTCAAAGAGGAGGTCCAGGCATTCAGAAATGCGCACCATGTCATCATCCACAGAACCAACCAGCTCCAGGGTCGTGTGCAGAGACTTCATCCTGATGGAATACACACTATGTCTCCACTGTTTGGCCTAAGAATACTGATTACTGTACCAAGGCTCTGCTGAGTCTGTATGTGATTGAATCCATTATGTTGTGCACAATGCTTGTGTGTGTGTGTGTGTATGTGTGTGTGTGTGTGTGTGTGTGTGTGTGTGTGTGTGTGTGTTTGTGTGTGTATGTGTCTGTGTGTGTGTGAGTGTGTGTGTGTGTGTGTGTATGTGTGTGTGTATGTGAGTGTGTGTATGTGTGTGTGTGTATGGTACCTCCTCTGCAGCCAGATCTGCTGCCCTCTCCACTGCTGCAGGAGTTTGTTCCTGTGCTCCTCCATGCTGTGCCCCACACCCTCCAGTTGGGAACACTGGGAGTACTGCAGCTCAAACTCAAACCACAGCTGCTCTGTCCCCTCTTTCAGCCTCTACGGCACAGAGACACAGTCAACCACAGCCCCTCTGTCTCTTCTTTCAGCACAGAGACAGTTAAACACAGCCTCTTTCAGCCTCTACAGCACAGAGACACAGCCAGAGACACACCTGCAACTCTTGAAGGTGAGCTCGCACGGCAGAGAGGGTGACAGAACCAGGGGGAAATTCAGACTGCAGACTCTTTTGGTTCTGCTCCAGCTGGGTCTCAAAAGCACTGCTGGAAGCCTGGTATCTGACAGAGAGAGATATATTTCATAAGGTGAAAATACAGCCGTTTGTGTCACAGAGTTTGTGATTACTGAGAGGCAATTTAACAAATTTCAGGCAGCTGAAAATAATGCATATCTAACAGTGGGCCATATAAGGAAAGATTCAAATACTAATGGCACCCTCCAAATACTGAGTTCACCTCTGGGGAGATCAGATATAGCTTTTTCTTTCTGAGGAGGGGAAAGGGTTGTTGAAAAGGAGAGGGAGGGGTCAGGTCTCAAGTGTTAGAAACTGTTGTTAGGGTTTGGGTTCATTTGGATAAGAGTTAGGGTTAGTGTTAGAGTTAGGGCAGAGAATCTTTGAGATTACTCTTTCTACCATTTGCTGATATGCAACTGTTGTAAGGACAAGAAGATATGCTCTGTTAGTGTGAACTTATGTTTTAATTTAGAATGTTACATGTTGTAATGAGGGGGATAAGTGTAAGGTTGTTAAGGTTGGGGCTGAGGTTGGTATCAGGATTGGGGTTGCAGTTAGGCTTAGGGTTGGGGATGGAGCTAAGGTTAGGGTCAGGGTGAGGGTTAGGATTAAGGTTGCCATAGGGACAGGGTTAAACTGGGGTCAGGGTTAGAGCTGGCATCGGGAGAGGGTTTAATTGGGGTCAAGGTTGTGGGATAGTGCTGGGGTTGAGGTTAGGGTTAAGGTCAGGGTTGGGGCTGGCATAGGGATGCGGTTAGGGCACCCTACCTCTCCAGCTCCTCCTGTTCAGCTGACTCCTCTTCCGTTGGAAAGGCCTGAATGACTGTGTGCTCTGCTGTCTGTTTCACCTTCACACTGTCTGCCCTGACGATCACCTGAGAAAACTACAAGAGCACTCTGTCAGGGGCCACAGAATACAAAACAGAGCTGCTATAAATGCACAATCACATCCAGTTACAAAGTATGACAACATGATGCATGTGTTTTGGAGGAATCCCCCATTCTCCCACCCATTCTTCACCCAATCCTTAATTAACAGGTTATAATAGCATATAGACTTCTTATAAAAGCCTTAAAGGGCACCTTGGGTTGTTTTTTGAAATGTTTTCTGAAATTTACTTTCACCTGTCCATCAGACTGGGGCATGTAATCAGCTTAATCTTTAAGATAACATCTTAGAAGTATTTGAACATGAAACCCACAGAAAGTATTTAGCTGGATATAAGCAGCGTTCACCAAGTCAGTGACCCTAACACACCAGTTGACAGAAATAGAATAGGGACTACAACTTTACTGTCAGCTTCAGAGCAGGAGGAAATTTGCCTTTTTGCTTCACACTCAAAAGTGAGAGGGCAGGAGTGAACCACAGTGAAGCGCCCCTGGAGTAGTTTTTGGTGTACAGTGCCTGACTCAAGGGCACACTGGTTGCCTACCGCAGCAGGGATACAAACCTCTAACCAATAAAATCGTCTGGTTTCTAGCCTGGACCACAGTCATTCCCATATAAATGCTTGATATATCGAACCAGACACTGTTCCCGAGCTCTACTTTTGCAGTGTCCCCTGAGACACTGTGTTTAGTGATCTCTTTAAATGCATTAGTCTAGTCTAGAAACTACGATTTGTGACTGCAGAGATTAACTGCACACTGGAATCCTGTCAGATGTTGAAACCGTCGGTGGTGTCCAGGGGTGCCACAGTACCTTGGATACCACTGGGCCTTCAGGAGAGTCCTGCTGACAGAGCTCCTCTGTGGTGCCTTTCCTCTTGTGCCTTCAGAAGTGAAACACACAGAGACTATGATTCCACAAACAGGGGGTGGAAGTTAACATGTCTGTTCTATTGCCATGGGAGAATTCTTATACAGGTCAGCTTATGTCTGTCTATTTCTGTCTTTATGTATCTCTGTTTCTCAAATAAATTCAATTCAGTGTTGCTTTACTGGCAGGATTTTCTTCCTTTATCTCTGTCTCTCTCTCTCTGTCCCTCTTACCTGGCCTGACTCGGCAGGGTGTCCCTGACTTCTCCAAACCTCCTTTGCACAGTCTGCATCCTCCTCTCGCATTCTTTTAGCTGCACCATTGACAGGCGGTGTGTCCCCTCTGAGTTCAGCAAGTTACACAGGTCCCTTAGTGCCCCCATGTGCTGGCAAGCCTGGGCCATGCTGTCCACCATGGAGAGACACACCTGGAACCACAGCAGATCAACCCCCGGATCACCCGACGGGACCAGAAACCCCACCAACGAAGTGACATCCTTGAATCGCTGATGCTTATCACCATCCATGGGTCATTCCGGCTATTCCTGGGTCTTCAAGACTAAACAGTGCCTCTGCTCCAGAGCTCTTTGTTCACTTCCAGAGAATGTGATTGGTTGGATGTCCCAAGCATACACCAATCAATGGCCCTTAATATGCTGATTACTGAGTACCCCCAGGGAGACTGACATCGTAACTAGAAGAACCTCTAAATTTACCCCTAAACAAAGCACATAAACAGAAACCGCTGTTGCTGTTTAGAACAGGTTTTAAAGACGGAAGCTTAAGGTAACCTGGTTGATCATAACCAAGCAGGTCAACCCAAACAGTGAAGGAGGTCACAGTCAACAAAACATTATATTCCTACATATATGTCGCACTATATTCTCAGTATAATCAGCCTTTAGATGGTGTGCTATGTTACTTTGCAGGTTGCATGCAGATTTCATTGCAGTGTTCATTGCACCCATGCATGCCATGTGGTTACTCAGTGAGCTCATGGTACGTCTTCCAGAGCAGGTCCAGGTCCACAAAAACACTTATCTTATGGAAATAACTCATGGGCATATTTTGAAGGGATGACGTTCTTATCTCATGGAATTGACTTCAAATAAAGGGAATAATTTGTAATTAGTATCTCATTTCCTTGTGATCTTAGTTGTTCCATGGATATAGTAAACCATTCCCTGGTGATAAGGAATTTCCTTTTGATATTAAGAAGTTTCCTTGAGCTATTCAGATGAGGATATCTTTCCCACGTGATATTAAGTCAGACTAAACGTGACATTAAGTCAAACCCAGAAGCAAAGTAAGCCATTGCCACCAGATACTAAGATGTTCCCTTGAGCTAAATATTTTTCTTCCCATGTCCCCTTAGGGGCTCTATACAAAGGTGTCCATAGCCCCTTTCAGACATGCACTGCAACCCTGAACTTATCTAGACATTACCCGGAGGAGCTGTATGTGAGAATGCAAATGTCCGAATCAGTTGGACTGGACATTAAATGGACTTTATCCTGCCAGTTCCCTGGTACAAAATCTGTGTAATGTCCAATTGAGTCCATGTGTGAATAGAGAAGGTCATTTTCTGGAGAATTCACACTGAGCTAGTGTGTGTGTTGATGACATTTCTATCACGTGACTGACGCGAAACAGGAAGAATACAAAACACCTGCTTCGTACTCTTTTCTGCTTGCCTTGCTTTCCACTCTTTCATTGATATTGCAGATACGTCCAAACACATGTTATTTTAGGTCCAACGATCGTTAAAGAGATAGTTAGCTATACCTATACTGCCAAAACTTGTCTCTTATGATGATTAATAACGTTGGTTAGTAGTTTATTATCTGGTTAGTAGCTAGCCAAGCAATAGCTATGTAATAGTGATAGGTATAGTGAGATAGGTGAACCTAACATTACATAGCAAACAACAAAAACTTACCTTCCTGTTATAATAAATGTATAATTAATAATAAATGTACCAGTAGCACCATTTGGATGGCTATGTGTGTTATTTTTATAGCCTACCCAAAAGTACAATAGCTATATTCGCTTCTCCTCCTCCATGCCACATTATGTGCCTGTACCACCAAAAGGTAAGACATTGAAAAGGAAAAACCTGAAAATACTTCAACTCGCAAATGTTACGGCTATGGTCGTAGCCCGGGATCCTGTGTGCACGTTCAGGGTCACATCCTTAAGTCTAGGATGAAATTTGTTTAAATAAAAATTAATACAGATCCATAAATATTTATTTAGTGTATAGCTGCAGAATAAGATATCCTCATAACAGTAATTATCCTTGGGCTTGAGATAAAGTCATTGTAAAGGTGCACCTGTCCCTTTAATTGTTTGGTTGGGTCTCATGGTAAGTGGGCAGAGTGATTGGAAGCCGGGAGGCATAAAGATGGTTGTTTATGGCCGCCTCGGGGCTGAGAGTTGCCAGCACTGCTTCAGCGCCGCATCTGATAACACAAGACTTCGAAAGCCACAACTCGGGGACTCACCGCAACCTGGAGACCAACCACCAAGGGATTTGATGGTGTGTGCCCGAAAGGAAGGACTGTAGCTGACTTGTAGAAACAACTTAAACATTAAACAAACTAAGGAAATGCAGACGTGAGAAAGCTTGTATCGTGGGTATTGTGGCGTCTTGACCCGGTAAGCACCTTTATCTTTACTGGCTGCCATTTCAAGCCCAGTATAGATAATTCTTCCGCATATCTTTCACGGGTCTGAAGGAGGCACGCAGGGAATGTTAGGGCATTGCATGAGAGGTTTCCATGAGACATTATATTCTTTTACCCCTAGACAACGTTTTGCTTTGTGCACACCTGTAACACGAACACTTTTCATGAACTCGTCATTACTTTTCACTTGTGAGAATGCAAGTGGTGTCTAACTGAAAAATACCATGAGGAAATCTGGACGTTCCTAAACTCGCAATGATGGAGTTTCATGCGACAATGTAACATACTACAAATGTAATTATTAATGGTCGCATACTGGGTACTACACTGAAAAATAGCATGCAGTATAGAATATATACTTGTGTAGTACGCAGTACACAGCATGCAGTTGGCGGTTTCGAGTACAGCCACTGTGATTTCTGCAGTGTACTTTTTGCATCATGTCCTGCCTCCTGCACGCTCTACCCAGCCACCACCCCTCGCCTAAACCAAATGGAGAATTTCCAGTAGGTGAGAACGCGTCTGACAAAATCTCCTGTTGTGTGCTACATGCCTGAAAGGGCAATTCTGGACAATGTCCCGACCTGATTCTCCGGACATTGTCCAGTTCATATGTGAAAATGGCTCATGACAGTATAGGGACATTCACTATTTGTACAATTCCTTTGGGCACTGCAGTAGTTCTGAATATATTATAAAGCATTCCAAACAGGGTACTTTGAAAACCCTTATGGGGTACTCAAGAGAAAAATGTTTGGGAACCACTGATCCACTACTCTAAGCTGTTCCTGGCAACCAACAAAAGTAATCAAACAAGCTCTTCCAAGGGTCGGCCCCTGCTCCCAGTTTAGTAGGATTAACATCAGGCCTCTCCCATGCTGGCTGCACATCACGGATGAGCCGGGCCTGCAAAGCACAAAGATTCAGGGTTCCACATACCTCCCACTGTGTCCTCACTGAGCATGTGAGGGCCTCCACCTCCCTGAGCTGGGCCACAGAGCAGAAAGACCCCAAGCCCTCCGACGACCTCAAGAACTCCTCCAGGATTGCAGGGTTGAGTGTCTGCAAGATCGCCTGGGGAGAGATCATTCCCAGCCTTACACAAGTCACCTAGGGTCAAACCCCACCCTGTGCTGAGTGAGACCAGCTACCTAACTATAGGCTCCTATTCATTTTTCAATGAGAAAAAATTTTTTCACCATTATTCAATGAGGGTTCAGTTCCACATTTACATTTTGTCACTTAGCAGACACTCTTATCCAGAGTGATGTACAAGATAAGCACATTTATCATTTGAATTTTTGCCATCTGGAGTGCCCAACCAGATGACCATTTAATGATACATTTACAATTGCTGACATCTAGTAGAAGCTCTTATCCAAAGCGAAGTCAAGCACTAAATGCATCCAGCAAAATTACACAAAACTTCACACACACAAGGACATCACCATTCATACATGAACAAGAGCCAGTATCAAACAAGAAGTATGGGAAATGGAGTGGGTGGGGAATCCAAGATGTCACATAGCAAATCAGCTGTAGGGAGGGATGATTAGGTGACCACATTTAGGGTTTCAGACAGGGAGTTTGGCCAGGAAACTTCAGCCGAAGTTTCCTGGCCTCTCTATGAAGTTCTTTCCTAGAGATCACCACAATGAGTCAGGACCTCCATTTAACTTCCAAAACATGATGCCTACCGCACAGTGTCCCCAGGGGACATTCCACAGAAGGCACTGCTAACAATGGGGCATAGATCTGTGAGGTCAGAGAAACTATTTCATTTCATCTGACCAATGCACTAAGGAACTGGATGTACTGTGTCCAAAGGGAAGGTAGAACCCAACTGGCTCACCAATACCAGTGCCAACGGAAATCTGGTTTTCCCGGGGGGTCTCCCATCAAAGTACAAACCTGACCCAGCTTAGCATCAGCTGTTTGCCATGAGAAGCCTTAAGCTGCTCTAATGCAGTCTCAGGGATGGCATGAGATGAAACAACAAAATAAATAGATAAAGAAAGAGAAGAAAACAAGAAAGGAAAGTGCTGTTATTAGTATTAGTATTAAATACTTTTAAAACTTGCCTCTTTTCTTGCTGCTCCTTCTTCAGAGGTCTGTCTGCTGCTGTAGACTGCAATGGCACCCAGGATGCAGTCTTGGAGGCATTTCCTGGCCCTCTCAAACCTGTCTTTGGCCTGGACCTCTGCTTTGCTGTCAGTCTCAGTACTTGTCTGGGGAGTCTGTCTGACGAGGGGGGGTGTTTTAGCCTGCATGTACGTGTGCGTGGGGGAGAGGGGTTGGGCATGGGGCAGGATCTGAATCCTAGCAGGGACCAGAACTGGGGCCTGGACCTGAGCCTGTGACTGGGATAGAAGTTGGGGCCTTGCAGAATCCTGGGGTTTGGCAGATGCCTTTTCATGGAGACATGCTTGGGGCTGGACTTGAGCCTGTGACTGGGGTAGATCTTTTGGCCCTGCAGAGGCCTGGACCTGGGGCTGGACTTTAGCCTGTGACTGGGGTATATCTTTTGGCCTTGCAGAGGTCTGGACCTGGGGTTGGACTTTAGCCTGTGACTGGGGTATATCTTTTGGCCTTGCAGAGGTCTGGACCTGGGGCTGGACTTTAGCCTGTGACTGGGGTAGATTTTTTGGCCTTGCAGAGGCCTGGACATCGGGCTGGACTTTAGCCTGTGACTGGGGTAGATTTTTTGGCCCTGCAGAGGCCTGGACGTCAGGCTGGACTTTAGCCTGTGACTGGGGTAGATCTTTTGGCCTTGCAGAGGCCTGGACCTGGGGTTGAACTTTAGCCTGTGACTGGGGTAGATTTTTTGGCCTTGCAGAGGCCTGGATGTCGGGCTGGACTTTTGCCTGTGACTGGGGTGAATCTTTGGATCTTGAAGTAGCCTGGGGCTGTGGCTGGACATGTGGCTGGGGTGTATGTTGATCCTGGGTCTGGGTGCAGATATAGGGTTGGTAAGGATGTTGAGTGTTGTGGCTGGTGTAGGTATGAGGTTCTGGCTGAGCTGAGGTGTGGGCCGGGACCTTGCCATAGGCTTGAGGCTGGATTTTGGCCTGGCTGTGGATTGGAGTGAGGGGTGATGTCTGAGTCTGTGCTTGCGGCTGGAGGCTGGCCTTAGCTTGAGGCTGTACCACTGCCTGGGCATACGTGAAGGGTCTAAGCAGGGCCAGATCTGGGATCGAGGGGTCATTCAGTTCCTGGGGCTGGGGGTCAGTTGAGTGTGGTTTCTCCCCCATCTGGATAAAGATCTTAGCAGGTGGCTGGGCTTCACCAGGGCTTTGGTGTCGTCGAACACCTAGAGAGCTAAGCATTCCCACTGCCTCCTGGGAAAACAAAGACACACAAGCTGTCAGGAGAGAGACATACTTTCTGCAAAGCCGAAGCACAGCAACATGTACGGTCAAATCAGAGAAACATGTGCTGACAACACCTGCAGGAAGAGAGAAACACCTTCAAAAAGAGAGAAACATGCAGTCACATCAGAAACAAGTAGGAAAAACACAGAATCAAGCATCCTTACTGTACATGTTCTGTTTCTTGGTAAAATGCTACACCTTTCCACACCCTAGAGGAAAGCAGACTGCAAGAGCATGGGTCCTTACCCAGGGGCATTTCTAGCTATTGAAAAGATCCGAGGCAAAGTCAAATTTGCCTGGGGCTTGTCTTTTTTTTGAAGGGATATCGGTATCGGTAGGTTGGGGAGGTTATATCTACCTTTATAATAAATAAATATTATCACACCTTTGGATGCTGCAAGTCAAGTTTCACTCTGTTACACAGTCTGTCTGTTGTTTTGCTATAAACACCTCCTTTTTCAGGGTGAAAATATTCGGGGCTAAGCTTAAAATATTTTTGGACCTAACGACACCACTGTCTTTACCTACAGTACCAGTCAAAAGTTTGGACACACTTTTCTTTCTATATTTTTACCATTTTCCACATTTTAGAATAATATTAAAGTCATCACAACTATGAAACAACACAAATGGAATTGTGCAGTGACCAAAAATCGATCAATCAATTACAAAAATCACAAAAATCAAATCAAATCAAAAATATCTTCTATTGTAGATTCTTCGAAATAGCCAAAAATATTTTTTTAAATTAAATTTTTTCTGGAAAGAAATTCATACATAGGCATCAACTACATGATGTATATTTGTCTAAGAAAAAGGAATTCATGCACTTATGCATTTGTCTTTAGATCAAAATGTCTTTGAATGCATGTTTCCCATTATCTTAGTCAGATGCTCCACACTTTTGGTTGGTACTGTACACTGATAAAGGGTCATGAGTATTGGCCGGGGGGGACAGCACCTTGGACTGAGTGAGTGCGTGTCTGATTCTGTCCTGCATCTCGGACCCGCTGAGGCACAGCAGGGGCCAGCTCCTCCGAACCGTCACCAACCCAGCCTGAAAGTCCTGATGCTCTGTCACCACCTGCCCCTCCAGCTGCAGGCCTCGAGAGATCAGCACCTGGCCAGCCAAAAAAAATGTCGGGAAACCAGAGAGATCAACTCTCAGTCAAATACCAACAGGAAATCAGCTGGAAGGAGCCACAGCTTGTAACAGTGCAATCAGGCATAATTAGACATAGGGTAGGAATGTGAAAGTGAGGCTTCATGAATCTCATAATGGGTGGAACTGTGACATGCTTTCAGTCATTGACTCAGATGAACCAATCAAAAGACAGCAAAGCCCCATGGTAACAGGACAGGCTCAACATGGACAGGCTCAACTCAGTGTGTCACAGATGATGATTGTAGATATTTAAACGGGTTGTGAAGCCCTGAATCTGATTTGCAACATTTAACAATGGCAGTGGTGAAAGTACTATGCCCCACAGTCACACTGCAAGCCTTACTTTAGCCCTGGGGTCATGACCCCATTGGCCCCGCCTCTCCCCTTCCTTTAGGAGCCAATAGACCTCCCGGGCCTCCGTGTCCCAGTGCTCCAACTCCGCCACTCGGCCCTCCAGGACCGACGCATTCCGCTGCAGCTGCTCACTGGCCCGCTCTGCCCCATCCAGCGCCTGCTTCACCTGCCCAGACACGCCCACACACTCAGGTCACACCCACTTAGTTTAAACAGCTAAATAGACTTACTGTATAAAGGGAATTGTGCCCTAAAGCTAGTTTTCATATAGTATGTCTAACTGTAATTCATTTCAGTGATAAAGACAGTCAAAGGCCTTCCGAGCCAGCACATTCAAAGGGCACCTGTGGCTATGATCCGTAAAAAAGATCAGAGCTTTACTTCAAAATGACCATTTAACATTTATATATGAAAAGAGACTGAAATTAACATTAAGCATCTTGAAGAAAAGCCAGAAAGTATTTGAAAATTCTTAGCTGCCCCCCTTTCAAGGCACATTTAGAAATGTCTGCTGCACCTTTTAAATAAAGGCTTTTCACCTCTCAAAGAACAGCACAAGGTGCTTTTAAAAATGTTAGGTGAAGGACAGAGCCACGGCAATGCACCTCATGCACGCTGAGTCTGAGTTTTTGCAGAATCTGGCCTGAAAAATCAGCCGACGTGGAGTCCAAGTCTGTCGTCTTCAGCTTTGTCACCATGAGCTGAAAAACATGAACAGATATCTAAATCCATCCACTATCTGTGACTGACACAGACTGATGTGTAACGCTGTATTGAGCAGTCAGGTCACATGAAACAAGAAATTCTGCCTGCATGTTTTAAAGATGGGATCTGAGTGTGTTTGAGCTGATTAAAATATGAGAAGATGAAGCATGTTTGGGGTTCAGGGCTCTGGTTTCACAAAAGTTGCACTCTTCCCCACATGTCAGAAGATCATCACCACAGATATTCTATATATTAACCAGACATTCAGCTTAGTTTGTTTCGCATTGAAAGTTCTGTCTTTGTCATTAACAAATCAATATGTGTTCTCATTGGCTGGCTTGCTGTTGATATTCTTGAAGGGGTGTGATCTTTAATAGAACATCCACCGCTGCTAGTACAGCAATGTGGGTAAAAAAACCCTCCTTTCACCAACAACAGTCTCCTCGATAAGCAAGTATGGACAGAAAGCAAGAGCTAAATGTCTGGTCATGTAGAACGCCTATGCTGTCCCATCCCATCAATGTGCAGGCAGCACTAAAGGTGATGTCTGAACCCTTCATATTTTCATCATTGCCACTGCTACATTTTAATCACAGCCCACACTTCAAGGGGATTGTGGGACTGATGATGTCATTTTGAAGGGGGCGTGGCAGAATTCCAACATGGTGGACAATTCCAACACAGTGCTCATGGTTAAGGGTTACAAAGACCCTGGAGGCTTTAGATACAGCACCTGCAGCCTCTTCCTGTACGCGCACAGGGAGGTGGATGACACCTCCAGTGGCTCTCTCAGCAGCAGTGTAGCTTCCTGGGTCAGGGCCTGGACCATGTGGGGTTTCTTTGGGGCTCCACCGGGCGCGGGGGACACAGCCTGGGTAAGGAAGATGGTCCAGATGGTTACAGGGTGTCTCCATTCAACATGGCCATGGACTCACAGGGGCCAGCGACGGGTTACACAAACAGGGAGGGAGCATGGGAAATGTACATGGCAATGTCAGAAACCCAAACAGGGACAAACTGAAAAGAAGGCATGTCCTAGTAAAAACAGAATAAACCATTGTTATTAATAACAATAATCTGTCTTTTTTAATTGATTGATTTAATTGACTTAATTAATTTTTTAATTTTGATGCATGTGCCCCCCTGCAGATAAACAAAAATGTGATAGAAAACTAGCCTTGACTTAAACCCCTTAATACAATGTATCTCATCTCATTTGTTCAAATAAACAATTTAATGACAAACATAATTCATATTTCAACCTGAAACTTTTGCTTTCCAGGGGTATTCCAGTACCCCTCAGGCCTAGAGTGGAGACAGTAGAAGTAGTCATATTCTTAAAATGTCCTTCCGCAAAAGCAGCCTCATTCGTTTAGTAAAGGTTGCAGGCTATCTTTTGGGGAATCCATCTGAGGCAGGCTCACTGATACAGAAGCCTGGTTTGTAACACACACTCTCCCAGCAGGGTTCAGCCTTACAAATCTGGTTCTTGTGATGAAGGTCGCCCACTGCTTGTTGAGTGCCTGCAGTTCAGCCGCCAGCGAACGGCTGGTCTCTGCATCCGTTCCTTCGATCAGGAGGTTCCCCACCTCATTCAGGTGGGCCTGGCGGGTGCTCCACTGTGACAGGCTCTCTGACATCACCTGGGATGGAAGGGTAAATGATACTAAGCCACAATGCTATAACATTACACACTTACTACAACTTATGTCAGTTGTCATAACCTGGTCATACTATTTTGGGTATGCTTCGGACAGAGCTTATGATGCATTATATAAGGCTTGTAAAGGTGTTTTTACAGGTGGCTTACAAAGCCCTAATGCACCATAATGTGGTGATGAAAGAAAAGCCGCACAATCAACTCATTGTAGCCCCAGTGAGTATTTTAATATGTACTGAGAATCCTACATACAGAATAAAGTTACAATAAAAAACAGAAAAATAAATTCATAATTAAATACTATCCAAGGACTCCATTAAAAATTATTTGTGTATAGATTAGATACATACTAAAATAGTTCAAAAATAAACATATGAAATTGAGCATCTTGGATAAAGTAATCACAGTGGACAGCAGGTCAAATATAAAACACATAAATGTTCACCCACTTCTTTAAGTGTTCATCCAGTTTTGGAAGATTCCCCTGTACTGGGAGAGAACTAGCTCAGTAAAGTGGGGTACCTCTGTCCCCCCTGGGGTGCGGGTTGCCTCCTGTCCTAGCCAGGCCTGCAGGGCCCGCAGGTCCTGATGGTAGTTGTCCCAGGCGGACAGGGCGCGTTCCAAGGCACCCCTCACTGCCGCCACAGCGTCAGTCCGAAGCGTGCTCTCGCTCTCCGCTTCCCTCACCAGCCTGGCAACACGCTGGGAATCCTCCACTGGGGGGGTAGGGGTGAGGAGAGGGGTCAGCCATGCTTTAAATGTCAATCTCTACATCAGTGCATGGCAACCTAAAGGGTGTTACAGTGTTACACTGAAGAAACAAAGGCACACTCGGGAGAAAGTAGATTCCTTCTACAAAACAGTGCCTGAAACGAGCCACAACACAATGTAGTAGATTAGGTTCCAAAAAAAAATTTTAAAAGATTTTTTGAAAATACTTTAATGCATAGGCATCAACTTCATTATTTATATTTGTCTAAGAAATAAATTTCATGCATTTAAGCATAAGTCTTTAGTTCAAAATGTCTTTGAATGCATGTTTCCCAATATCTTAATCAGGTATGTCCAGACTTTTGACTGGTACTGTATATACACACAGATACACATACACACACACCCCTACCTAGTGCAGACTTGCTGGTGTAGTTGCTGGCCACCGCCTTCATCCTGAGAAGCGCTGCCTCCAGCTGTGAGACCAGGCCTTGCTTTTCGACAGTCTCCTGGGCATCACAGACCCACTATGTCATTGTCAAGCTTATAGGAGAGTATGTACCACAAATGAGAAATAAACAGGCAGGAAACAGACACTAAATAGACACTGCGCTCCACAAATTTAACATAATCATATGAGTGTATGTGACTTTGGAACACAGAGTGCTGCCATTTTACATTGGCATGGCCACTTACATGCCAGTCCTGGAGCCGCTGGCGCACAGCCTCCTGGGAACTGTAGTGCTCTCTCCAGGAACGTATCTTACAGTCCATCTGGGTCAGCTGGTCCAGGACGGAGTGCCGGCACTCCTGGAACTCCAGTTTGATCCCATGGTACTTGGCTGTGACCCTGGCGCTTGTAAACCTGTAGGGAGAGCACAAGGTAATATGGGTCAGACCTTACATTACATCACATTCATTTATTAATGTACCCGATTATATATCTTACATTTTTTATGTTTTACATCAAATTATACTGTTGCATGTTAAGAAATGAAGAGTCCTCGCTCAGCGGCACAATTGCTGTGCTCTGTCTTGGATTTGAACCTGCACCTTTTGGTTGCAATCCCAGTTTGTTGTAACCAGGAACTGTGATGGTGGGGGAGGGGTTGCCGTTACCGTCTTTTGATCTGGTCCAATTTGCCCGCGGGCACCAGGGTGTCTCCATACTCATCTGTGTTGGGGAAAGTCTGCAGTGTCTGTAGGTGCACACCCATCTCCTTCATTGAAGCCTGAGAAAGGACATGCACACGCACCATGTTCAGATTCAGTGAGCATCAGCCACAGAGCATTCATGGCACAAACCCAGTTCAGGTTACCTGAACATCAATCACACAGCACTCATGGCACACACCGCGCTCAGGTTACCTGAACATCAACCACACAGCACTCATGGGCTACTGTGAGAAGAAAGAAAAGAGAGAGATAGAGAGAGAAGGAGAGGAAAAGAGAGAAGGAGAAAGAGTATGAGAAGAGGAAAGGGGGGAGGGAGAGACCTTGAGCAGTTCTCGCTTGTCTCTGGCTTTCTGGGCAGCGTGGGCGTGGTCCCGTGTGTGCCCATCCTCCTCTGTGAGCACTCTCTCCACCTGCAGCAGCCACCTACCCACTGCGTCCAGAGGAGCAGGAAGACTGTGATCGAGCTGCGTCTCACACTGCTGGACCTGCAGGAACAAACACACTCACTCTACATAATGTTAACGTTATACAGGAACACACAGTTACCATACATACACCTTAAACAGGAACACACACACAATTACCTTACACACACTCCCTTACACAGCAACACATACACACACACACACAAACACAAACACACACAGTGCCTTATTGCCCCTGCACAAAACAGGGACACAAATACACTAATACACAAACACTGAGCCCTTTAAAGGAGAGACAACCGTGTTGGATAAGAGAATTAGCAGATATGCCTGGGGCTGGTGCCAACACTAATATTAGTGTGAGTAACAGACTGCTATCCTCACTGTGCAGAGAGGTCTCATCATAAACAAATATAGAAGCTCTGTACAACGCACACTCTGCCAAGACAGCCCACCATCAGCACTGCCACCGCCCACTGAGGCCCATGGAACTGTGGGTATCAGCACAAGTGTGCTGTTAATTTCTATTACCATTAGTCTCTATGAGGTAGATTTACTGTTGGTGTGTATTTGACAGATTACTGTTGGTATGAGACAGTGTTCTGTGGGTCTCTACAAGGCAGTTTACTCTCTATGAGGCAGTGTGTTGTTAGTCTCGATGAGAGAGCATGCTGTTAGACTCTGTGAAGCAGGGTTCTGTCGGTTTTGTCGGTTAGGATAGTGTATGATAGCACAGTATAGTGTAGTGTGCCCAGTGTAATGTGTAGTGGTACAGGAAAGTGTAACGTAATCCAAAACACAGTGTAATGGAGTGGAGTGTAGTGTGGTGTGGTGTAGTATGTTGGTGTGTATCACCATGTAGCGTGGTGTAGTGTAGTATAGTGTAGTATTGATTAGTGTTGCCTTAGTTTAATGTAGTGAAAAGTATAGAACAGTGCAATGTAGTAAAAAAATGGCGGCGCTGCCCTGCTGGCAACCCGGACTTGTAATGCTTTTTATGCCTTTTTAATGTTTTTTTACTGCTTCGATTGTGAAGGCATTTTATGTGCGCAGCATTGAGTCCAAGACAAATTTCCCTAAGGGGACAATAAAGTATATCGTACAGCATGTGGAGTGTAGTATTGTACAATGTTGCATAGTATAGAATAGTGTAGTACAGTGCAGTATACTACAGTGTAGTATAGCATAGTACAGCGTAGCATATATTGATGTGTCATAGAGGAGTACAATGCAGTATAGTATAGCGTAGTACAGTGCCATATAGACTAATGTGTCATAGCATAGTAGTAGGCAGTATAACAGTGTTGTGCAGTGTAGTGTTCTCCAAGGCTCAGCGGGTGATCCCCATACCTCCTCTGCCAGGATGTCAAAGGCCTGTCTGAGGGCTCGCTGCTCCTCGCTGGAGTGGCCCCGTGCAGCGCTCAGCATGGGCATCACATGCCGTCGCTGCTCATCAAACGGCACCACGAATGTCTGGAATGCCTGGAGCCGACACACATGCGCGCACGCACACACACACACACACGCACACACACACACACACACATACATGTAGCACCTGTTACTGGAGACGGATGAGTGAGGCTTTGCCCAATAACATATCAAACAAACAAATTTTCCGGCGCCAAATAGACTGGTTCAACCCAGTCAACTAAGGGAAACTTACTGTATAATACTTATAATAGACTTGGCATTTATGAATCTGGATAATTTCAGGAGGGAAAAAAGTAACAAAATACCATACTTGAAAAAAGCTAAAACATCCATCTGGGATTTAAACCTAGCTGAAAGCCCTCAGGTCCCAGGGTTTAGCTCTTTAGCAAACTTAGCAATGCTACTTACCTGGTACCTCTGGGCATAGCTCCTGCCCTCTGTCGAGCCCCAAACCTCCAGCAGCTCCTGGTGGGCCTGCTGCAGCCATAATGTGACCTCCCTGACTTTCTGACTGGGGGTCGCCTGGGGTTACAGCAGAGAGGGAGGGGTAAAAAACAGAAAGGGGCAGAGCCCACTACCAACCTAATGTCATCCAATGGAAGAATTGTTCACAACAAACATAATGTGAAAAGAAGAAACATAGATGTATGTTTAGAGTATACTTATCATGGGCTTGTTACATACCTGTGAGGGGTAATCAAACAACAGGTAGCAAAACAAAAGATATCTGCAACAGCTAATATCAACAGTCAGTGTGTTATTAATAATCTGGGCTCCTCCCACTTCCTCCAGAGAGGAGGCAATCTCAGATAACTCTACTAATCTAGATTTTATGTTCCAAGCAAAACCATTTTAACCCCTTCAAAGCTGAAGCTAAACACTTCTGCTCATTCTTGAGCTCCACTCATGCTGCAGATTACAGGATGAAAAAATGATACAAATGTCTTTGCTTCTTGCTAGTACAAGGGCACTGGGAGACAACTGTTTTGAAGAACAGCAGGTAAAAACAAAATAGCAATTCTTCACAACATTTTTTCTTTGCTAGCAATGTCTTACCCATCATGATGTTATGCATCATTTTTTGCAATGATATTTATGATCTGCCCAATCGAGATCAGCGTTTTTTGAGTTTATGCAATTTGCTCTAATATTTAGCTCAGGACAGTCAACTTCAGATGCAAAATAGAAGCAGTGGATATTCTCTACTGTAAGAAAAGGACTAGCCACACGACACGTGTTGACATTTCTGTGCCCATCCAGGGAGGCAATATTTGCAATACTGCTCAACATCAGCGGTATCTGGGACTATTTCCAACACAGGGCATCAATGATATAATCAACAGAAATGAGGTCAGAGACCTGGTATCAGATTTTGGTAGGAGGGTGCTGCTTGGAGCCTCCCAAACATTCAGTCACAAACATGGAAACACAAGCAAACTTCGCTAGGTTATTTATGGCAGAAAGGATTTTTACATCAACTACCCCCAACAACCTGCTGACTCTGGATCAGCATAAAATACAAAAGGAAACTTTTTTCATCCAATTGTTGCTTTTGCATAAGGCATTCATAGTAGCTGTGTTGTTTCCTGGTTTTAACTGTATTGCCCATATGAATGAATGTTATTATTTCTCTGCAATGGCCTGCAATGATCAGCACTGTCACATTGTAAGGATTTTGCTGGAGAGTGAGTGCTTCAGCACAAGTCTCAAGTCAGTTCTCTGGGTAGTAGGTTTATGATGACATGCTGAATGATGGAGGAAAGAAGGAGGGACACTGGGTCAGAAGAGAGGGAAGTGGGAGAGGCATGGGGTAGGCAGAGCAGCAGGTGGGTGGGGTAAGCAGGGCTACCTGGTGCACAGGGGAGGCGGCCACAGCAGGAGTGAAATGAGAGGGCAGATGGACAGGAGAGAGGCATGTGGGTGGAGTCAGGGAGTGCACCTGCTCCAGGTCGCCGGCAGGGGGAGAAAGAGGACAGAGTTACCAGGCTAGCATTTCACCATGACAGTCAGAAGGATCGGGACAACAGAGCCAGATGGAACGGATCACCATGAAACCCTGAAAAGCAACACCAGGAACAATATTGACCTGGAAATGGATCACTCACCTGGGAATCCTCTTCAGGCACAGATAGGTCTTTGGAATACTGCAGGAACTGGGCCACATACGTCATGATGGACTTCTCATCTGGGTCTTTGATATCAACATCTGTACAGAGCCGCGATTAAAGGCAAGAATGTTATATTATGAGCAGATATTCCGCTCTGGTGTTCCCATTTTCTGGCTAAGAGGGGCTGCTTGGTAACAGGAAGTTTAGGTGTAGCCTGTGTTCCTATTGGTACTACAGGGTTTGTGTTTTAGACCACACCCCATCAAGAATGTTCATAATGAGCCAGCAAATCAGAACACTTCCAAAATGGCAGAGACAGAATTTCATAATATAGAGAGCACTGTCCTGGATATGTGGTCCATGCGTGAAGAATCCATGATTAAGATGGGTAAAGACTTCAAAACACTACATACACAGCTTCTGTTGTCCAGCAGAAGACCAACAGATGTGAGGCCTTCCTGGAAGTGCAAGCAGGGTGGCACACTGCACCCCCTGCAGCTCCAGCATCCAAAGTCAGAGCAATATGGCTAACTGTAGCAAAAAGCCAGCGCTAGTGCTGTCTGGTACTGAAGTTCGGCCTAGCCAACTCACCCTCTGGCTCCAGCAGCCTGGGAATCCGCAGCTCCCTCTCCGCGAGCCGGAAGGCTTCCTCCAGGTTCTGCTGGTTGGTTCTGTTTTCGGCCTCTGACAAGTCCACGAGGTCGGGGCGCAGGGAATGGAGGATGGCCAGGAAGACTACGCCACTGCGCCAGCTGGACTTGAAGTCTTTGATGTTGAGGGTGCAGCCGGCCCTGAAGGAGTAGGGGAAGGGGGGGTCAGACCAGGACACAGACTCTCCCCCTGGGACTTGTGTTGTTTTAGGGGAAGCTTCTAAGTATGAGGGTTAAGGGGGACACTGTGAGGACTCAAAAGATCAATCTGACCATAAAACAGCACTTTTGTGTTATTTCCTTTGCAGGGAAAGTATCATACTACTCCTGCATGCGTATGTGTGCCTGTGTGTCTGAGTATGTGTGTGTGTGTGTGTGTGTGTGTGTGTGTATACAGTACCAGTGTGTATATACAGTACCAGTCAACCAGTCTTTTTTCGTCTAGATGCACGTTTTCGTCTTTTACAGCTAATGCCTTTATCGATGAGCTCCCTACATCATACAGCCTTTACAATGAAATCTCCCCTAGCTTATGATCAAACCCTAGCTTAACTGAAATTAATCAACTCACAGACAGTATCGATTCTGCCTTACGTAAAACTCTGGATGCTGTTGCTCCCCTTAAAGTGGAAATGAAACAGCCTAATTTTGATGAGTTTTGTACAGAATTAAGTGTGTTGGAATTTATTTTGAGAAACTTTTAGATATAAAATGATTACACGTTAAATTATAATAGATTTATGTTTGGTACTAACTTATGCTTTCGCTCTGGCTCGCCGCCATATTGCCATTGCGTCACTGACCACATCATGAGGTTGGTTAGTTGGAAAGTTGACCAAGGAAGACAGCAGTTGCGGCGGTGGTACGTAGAATTTCGAGAGAAAAGTAATAAAAAAAAATCAATAAAATCATTTTAAAATCAATATTTTGTGTCAAATTATTGATTTCTTTAGTAAGTAGCCATGTAAGTAGCCATGTAATAAGCTGATACAGCTTTGTGTCGGGGTCCTGCATCACCCCGTCGGGGTTTATTTTGCAATAATGGCTCGCTGTACATTATCCCTTACATATTATCTAATCATTATCTTGTAAACTAGATGGCTGTGCTTTGACGGGAAAAGACGTAACATAACCCTGGTCGTACCTCTTTCTGCTCTGCCAGATGGGCGTGCCGTTGGGCCCTTTCCTTACGGCGCACAGCTACTTCTTTGCTATTAGACTGGGTCGGATGGTCTGTACACCCAATCTTATAAGAGGAAAAGTCAAACACAAGGAGCGGCCTCGGACTTCAGCTTGTTGGTCCGGCGAACCACCAGTACGCCTGACTCTTGTTCACATTGTCCTCGTTTACAAAGTGCTCGCTACAAACCCTAGCATCATGGCTAACTGGGGGATTCTTTCATTTCAGTGCATCTAGCCAACGATAAAGAACCGCTTGCCGCTTAAGAGGCAAAGTATGAAAGTGTACAATCTTTCTTTGTTTTTTGACCCCATAAAATTCATTGCTGCATCCAGGGGCAATACAAAAGTGACCCCCTTGCATCGCTTTTTAGTTTGGCTTTTCTTATTTTCCATTGAGTCAGTGATTGTCAGTGCTGTCACTAGTTAGCTAATGTGAACTAATGTGGAATGTCCAAGACAACCAACCTCATGACGTCACATTCTACGCTAAAACAAGATGGCGCTACACTTGTTTCAAAAAATGTAACTTAGATTACTTATTATTTTTAATCCAGTTTCACTGACAGTGTTAAACCTATAAGGATTTTTAGAGTGGGAATCCATCTTGTAAATTATGCTAACTACATCTAGTGTTTCATGTCCACTTTAAAAGGAAGAAAATCACAGTCAAAAAGCTAGCACCTTAGTACAATGACCATACCCATGCTCTCAAACAAGTTATGCAAAAACTCCAAAGAAAATTAGAAGTTTTTTTCCTGCATGGAAGGAAAGTCTCCTAACGTATAAGCATGCCCTCATAGCTGCCAGATCCAAATATTTCTATACCCTTACTGAGAAAAATAAGGACAATCCTAGGTATCTGTTTAGCACTATCACCAGATTAACTAAGAGTCCTGCATCAATTAACCCTAACTTGCCAGCAATTTATAGTAGCAATGACTTCATGAACTTCTTTGATAGTAAAAGCATAAAGACACAATACAAAAATTTCCATCAACTTCTCTCTCCTGCCTGGCCAGTCCCTTCGCAGACAACATAGGTATGTCTATTAGGCCTACCTCGTGCTTTGACTTTTTAACCCATTGCATTTAATGACTTTTTTTCTTTAATCAATTCATCTAAAATCTCTACCAGCCAACTAGACCCCATACCATCTGGCTTCCTAAAACAACTACTACCTGCAATTGGTACACCACTATTAAATCTTATCAACGCCTCCCTTACGTCTGGACACGTACCTCAGTACTTTAAAGTAGCAGTTATCAAGCCTATTCTGAAGAAGCCCAATCTCTCTCTTCTCTCAAAAATCCTGGAAAAAGCAGTATCAAAGCAACTCTGTGCATTTTTACACTCTGACAACATTTTGGAAGTTTTTCAGGCTGGGTTTAGACCTCATCATAGTGCCATCGACCATTGTATCCTCCTCGACCGCCTTGAAAACCTGGTTGGCATAAGAGGACAGGCTCTATCTTGGTTTAAGTCCTATATCAGAGCAATATCAGTTTGTCTCTATTAACAATGAATCTTCCGCTTGTTCCAGAGTAAGGTATGGTATACCTCACGGATCCGTGCTTGGGCCTCTGCTCTTCTCGTTATATATGTTGCCTCTTGGCAATATCATCCGTAAACACGACATTAGCTTCCACTGTTATGTGGATGACACTCAGTTATACATATCAGTCAAACCTGATGTCCCTCTGAATATATCAAACATGGAGGCCTGCCTAACAGACGTAAAGAATCAGATTGCCCGAAATTTTCTCCTCCTCAACAAAACTGAAATATTGACTGTTGGCCAAAATTCAATCAGGAGCAAATTCACTCATTTTACACTAGACCTTGACGGTGTCTCCCTTGCCTCAAGTGCAGCTATCAAAGACCTTGGTGTTGTTATTGATCCTGAGCTCTCTTTTGAATCTCATATAACTAACACCTCTAGGACAGCCTTCTTTCATTTGAGAAATATAGCCAAAATCAGGAAAATTGTATCAATTAATGATGCTGAAAAGCTAATCCACACCTTTGTAACATCCAGATTAGACTACTGTAATGCCCTCTTGTCAGGATGTGCAAATGTCTCACTAAAACCCTTTCAGCTCGTACAAAATGCAGCTGCTTGTATCTTAACTAGAACTAAACGCCCCTCTCCTATGGAACAGCTTACCCACTGAGGTTTGGGGAGCAGACTCTCTCTCGACCTTTAAGCCTAGGCTCAAAACATATCTATACAGTAAATTCTTCAGCTGAGGGACATGGCCTGGTGCTGGCATGGACCATAGAGTCTCTGGTGGACTAAGTGGTCATTAGCCGTGATCTGGTGTTGACTCCCTCATGATTACTTACATTTACATTTATTCATTTGGCAGACGCTTTTATCCAAAGCGACTTACATAGGTTACAGCTCTTTACAATGTTATCCATTTATACAGCCGGATATTTACTGAGACAGTTGCGGGTTAAGTACCTTGCCCAAGGGTACAGCAGCAGTGTCCCAGCGGGGATCGAACCGGCAACCTTTCGGTTACGAGTCCTGTTCCTTAACCACTATGCTACACTGCCACCCATTATGCCGGTCTCTTACCTCCTGTCCCCTAGGTATGCTGCCATAATGTTAGCTTTCTGGGGTTTTTTCCTTGTTGCACACTGGCATCTTTTTCCCTGCCCCTCCTCTCCTGCCTCTCTGCTGTACATCCCTGCCACTCTTATCATTCACTAACCCATGTTTTTCAATTTTGTTTTCCCCATCTGGCTCCGGGCTCCTGCCTGGAGCTGTAACTCAATCACTTCGGGACCTCCAGCTCAGCTTCCTCATTGTCATTTCTGTGGACCCCTCCATGTATCAAGAACTGGACCCTCAAGGACTACATGCCATGCATATTCTGCTGTATAACTTTTAAGATTTAAGATTTACAAGACTCATTGTGTCTTACACACCTACATTGCTCTGTCTTACTACCTACATGTTTCACCATTCTTACGTACTGTTAAGAACTTCATAGTAAATTCTTTACTACTCTATTTGTCCACCCAGTGCCAGCCAGAAGCAGATGGGCTCCCCCTCTGACCCAGGTTCTGCTCAAGGTTTCTTCTTATTAGTCACAGAGTTTCTCTTTGCCACTGTCGCCTTTGGCTTGCTCTGAGGGGGTATCAGGCCTGGAATACCGATGTATAGCTGCTTTGTGACAACTCATGTTGTAAAAGCCCTATATAAATAAACTGAATTGAATTGAAATTGAAAGTCTGGACATACCTGATTAAGATGTTGGGAAACATGCATTCAAAGATATTTTGAACTAAAGACTTATGCTTAAATGCTTAAAATTTGTTTCTGAGAAATATGTAAATAGTGAAGTTGATGTGTATGCATTAAATTATTTTCAAAAAATCTTTAATTAAAAATATATATATTTTTGGCTATTTTGAAAAATCTAAAATGTAAGATAGTTTTGATTTGTTTGTAACACTTTTTTTCATAATTCCATCTGTGTTATGTTTTGATGTCTTAACTATTATTCTAAAATGTGTAAGATAGAAAAAATAAATAAAGAAAAATGTGTCCAAACTTTTGACTGGTACTGTATGTGTGTGCGTATCTGTGTGTGTGTGTGTGTGTGTGTGTGTGTGTATAGGTGTGTGTGTGTGTCTGTGTGTGTGTATGTGTATGTAAAGCTTTTGTGTGTCTGCTTGTTACAGGCTGACCTGCTGCACTGCTCCCTGACCCACAGCAGCAGGGCCTTCTTGGCTGAGATGCGGAAGCGGGCGTGGAGGGGCGATGCCCGGTGCTGGGCAGGGCTGCTGCGGGGAGAGTCCTGGCTGCCCAGGGACTCCAGTGACTCCAGCGACGAATGGCGGGAGCTGAAGGACAAGGTGTTCGCCAGCTCCTCGATCTGGAACCACAATGACGAGGGGAGGGGTCAGTAATGAATGATGAATCCCCATTTACTTTCAAAAAGCAAATCTGAGGCTCCTCAAAAATGCCAGGCAGCTGGCTATTTTGGAAACGGTAGTTCTATGTATCATACAGAACCTTTGAGCAACCTGTTGAATCCATATCCATGTGGCAATACTCACGTGACAGTGCAGGATAATGGACCACACCAGACCCAGGATGATGGAGGGACGGCCATCGATGATGTCAGGGACATTGATGTTCACCAGTTTGATCTGTGCAAATTGGAGAGCAGATTGTGGATACACACAATCTGCTAAACTGAGGCACTGACATGACAACTGTAACTTCTTCTACTGAAAGGATAACACTCTTGCATGATCAATGTGGTCCACACACTATACTATCACAGATTTTCTTTGGAATGTGCCCTTTCACTACCTGCCTCACTGCCCCAATCCGCTCCCCTTTTTCCCACTTGCTCCTCCTCTTCCCTAGACCCACAATGTCTAAGTGTCAAAATGAGTCCAGGTTCCAGCCCCGCCCCCATTTTTACCATCACCACCATAATCAAAGTCCCTCTGAGACCAGCCAACATTCCACCCCCTGAACCTCCATGACCCCCCCCCCCGCCATAAGCTCTCACATTTAGCTCTCACATAGTCATTTAGCAGACACCCCTCTCCAGAGCAACTTCCAGAAGTGGATGCAAGAGCTAACAGCAGAGATGATCCCGTATCATCAGTGTTACAACTGATAATGGGAGACAGTACATAACTCAGCATTCTGTGTCAGTAGTCGGTGCTATAGTTTGTGTAACAGGGAGTTGATGACATAGCATATTCTCACTGATTTCTTCTTCAGAAAGTTCAGGGCTGTTTCAATGTTGCTCCTGTGCTGGAAAACTCCCCGGCCCTTCTCTCGTTTCTGTGGGACGGAGGGAGGGAGGGAGGGTCAAAGGTCAGCTCACGGCAGTGTGGCGGTTGTATGGGGCAGGTTCTCCAGGGTCACAGGGTTACTCACCATGCGCTGGCTGCTCATCACCTCTAGCAGGTCCAGCAGCCGTGTCCCGTCCTGCAGGTCTGAGAACAGGTCCAGCACCACTGAGGGAGGGGTCCTCTGAGTGAGAGAAAGAGAGAGTGAGCAACCATCACCCAACGTCCAGCAAGCATGATGGACCTGATTTTTGAACACAGTGCAGCACCATAAGCATAGCTGGAAATGGAGTGAGAGGTACTGCAGTCACCAAAAAGCCAACGAACAGTGAATCTCCATCTTGGCAAGTGAAAACTATCTTTGGCATGTTGAAAACAGCAAAAACTCCTCTCTGCAATTATGTCCTGAACATCAGACATCTCATCTCATAAACAGTGTGTACATTACAGTTGATGTTGAAAGGTCAATGGCTTTTACAATGATGGACTTTGGCAGGTGGGAAATGTCTCATTTTGTTGAAAACAGCAGATTTGCAACAAAGATTTGCATTTGGAATGTTGTGACTAGCAATTGTGTGCAGGACTTGTCGACACACTCATGCATTTCCCAGAGTGCTCTGGCATTTTCCTCACCGTGACAGTCAGACACAGTGTGCAATTAAAGGCTTGTTTACACCGTTAACAACCAGTTAACTGTGACTCCTCTGCTCATTATAACAATCACTGTCTTTAATAGGCAATAAACAGGTAATACGATGTCTGTGTTTGCATATGAGTGAGGTCAGGAGTTAGACCCCAGTTACAATTAGACCTCAAGGTATATAGCTCACTAAATGCTGACTGCAAAAGAGAATTAATTAATTAAATTGTATGTTTGCCTTTAAATTACAAATTAAATAAATATATTGAGTGCTCTAGGTGTCATTTGGCCCAGCCAGGAGAAAGCAGCTAAAAAAATAAACAATAATCAACATACTACAGAATCCAGAAAAAATGAATCCGAAATCATAAATAACAAGCCTCTGTGCAAATCAATATGCAGCTTGCTGGCACCTCTTAGGCAAGCCAGCTTGCTGTCCCTTCTTTCAACTGAAAGCTGTTTATTAGAGGCATAGTAGTATGGATGTAACATTCATAAAGCCAAAAAATTGCCAGGATCTCCTTTTCAGTTACACAGATTGTAAAGAGTTCATTGGTCCACAGCAAAGCATTCATTACTTTCTGATGACACCATGTACCAGTCTGGCTGGTACCGGACCATGAGGCGGGGAGGGGTGGGGACTGTGGGAGTGGGGGCAGGGGCTTCGGCTCAGGTTGCACCCTGTCTGATCTCCCTGGGCTCTATAAATAGCTCCTCCTGCAATCACATGCACTGAGGTCCTGTGCCAGCAGGGGGCGGGAGCGTGTCTCCCTGAGGGGTGAAGTGGCACTTTTAGGTCTGTGTTTATATATACATTCACACAAACACACACAACCACACACACAAACCGCGTTCATTCACTTAAGATGTGTGTAGAAGGTGGAGCGCTGTGTTTGTACCGTTAAACCTTCCTTTTGTCACAGCCAGATTGCTAAAGCAGTTTTTTCTGGTTTGGTTCACCAATACTTAAACTGCCCCTACATGCAAAGACAGAGTCTGATGATAATAAAGCCTCTCATTTAACCATAAATTTTGAAATGCAAGACTTTATTGCAAAAGTACTCCTTCGTGTCCCACAGCTAAAGATCTGGAATTACTGGATTATCTCCACCAGTGAAGTAGTTATCCTATAGTGGGGAAATAGTTTCTACCAATGGTGTGGCACTTTCACTTTGATCTCACCTTGGAGAGCTGGGCATTGATCCAGTTGGTGAACGTCCTCTTCTGAATCTGCTCCTGCTCCACTGTTGGGGACACAGAGACACACTCAGGGGAGGGACAGCTGGAACAGCTACCCTAACTAAAAGCACACTAAAAACACAAGTGACCCTCTGAGCCTTGCTGCTGTGCTGGGGAAATCTCCCAGACACTCCCGGCAATAAGAAAACGATCAGCTGAGCTTCTTCTATAATCAAAGCTGTGAGTTAACACATTAATGCTAAAAACAGTTTTGCAAATCAAAACCACGTTCCAAGATTGCAGTGTTGTGGGGGAATCACAGATTTAGCCTTTACCTACATTAAATAGTACCAGAGGTGGACACCGTGGCTTAAGAAAGTAAAAGTCCTGCCACCTATTTGTTTCACCCATGCACTACACCAGCTGAATGTAATTAGCACAACTCTTCAGCCAGGTAGAGGAGCTAATTAGTGAAATCACCTTGTTCAGTCAATGGCTAGAACAAATACATGGCAGGACTTAAGCCAGGGTGTCCACCTCTGAACAGTACACAATAATGCACTGTGACCACATGAGGTTTTCCTCAGCCCTGGTAATGAATGGGTCTGCATCTTCCCTGCATGTCAGAAACCACTTCGAATATAAAATCTGCTGAACAGCCTTCATTTCATTGATATGAATTCTTTCCTGAGCAACTTTTGCTCCACTTGGTATTGCAAATGTAAAATCCTTAACAACCAATTTTCTGATACACCCATCCAGCTGGAATGTGGTATAGCTCCTGAGGAATTAAAATGTTTCTATGAGAAAATTAAGCTACTACAACAGTATTGTAGCGGTCTATATTTAGTGTTTCAGGCAGTGTGGGAGCCAATATTTTCTGTGTTGCAGCAAAAGGCAAATTCCTTTCCAAACTTTCCTTTCATTGAACAGAATAGCATTAGGGAGCTTAGAATAAATTCCAACACCTGTTACCTCACTAAATGTCATTCACTAGTCATACTCTGGAACACAACAGACCTAAACACTGTGCAGGCGTTCACCTGAACACAAGCATTCTCCACAGGCGAACCAGGGCAGTCAACCTACCACTGTCAATGAGGACTCTCAACACCGAAAGTTCCTCTGTCACAGCTCTGAACCCTCCCTCCATTTCCTCTCCAGTTTAAATCCTCTCTCTTCAGTCAGTCTGCATGTTTTAAGTCTTCCCAGCTGGGCCAGGTTGATTCCAAGAGCACCTGACGTGTGGAACACCCCTCTAGTAGGTGACCCGTGCCCGTTCCCTTTGACGTGCTAATGCTAAGGTCGCTCTCTTTGGGGTCTGACTGCCAGGGATCTCCTTAATCTTAGAAGCCGGCTGGTGTTTTGGTCTCCGCTGGGGTCAGACACTACCAGAAACTGTGGGGTGGCCGCCAAGTCAGTGACTCAGACAGAGAGGGGCCAAGTGGGGCCAATGACAGGGGGGTGGGTCTGAGACAGTGTTCATAGAGATATTGCTCCCCCCAGAGCACACGGTTCAGGTCACATTGGTTCCACAGCAGTTCTTTCAATATTCTATCAATGAGGAGACAGGTAACTTTTCTGACCTGAGAGAGCTCTATCAACCTAAATTGGTAGCAGTACATATGGTAAAATAGGGCATTGTAACTTATGCACATCAGAATTAAACCTTCCATTGGCTGTCACATGGTGAAGTGAAAAGCAGCATCATTATTTATGTATTAATCATTATTATTATGAATGTGCTTGGCATAGTTCCTGATCAAGCATGACTGACATGGGCCAGTATGCACAGCTCACAGATGTTTACTCAAACAGTCAAAGTTAAACCTCTTGCTCAAGGGCACAGCAGCAGTATCCAACCCAATTTACGCTTCACTGCTATGCTCTGCTGCACTGTAGCCATTAAGCACACAGGGCCAGTGCTGCGGTAGAGTGTTCATGGAAATGTCCCTCTAAACCAGCAACACATGTGTTTGACTCCCAGGTGAGACACATCTGTTGTCCTACTGAGGAAGGTGCTGAACCTGCATTGCTTCAGGAAACACCTCCCTCTGTAAGTGGACATTACACACAATGGGAGCTATGCAATTTGCCCTGTGTATCAGGTGATTCATTCAATAAAATAATGCACCCTTTAAGGTTTAAAGGATCAGCCAAGAATGCAAAGCATTGCAATTAACCTGTTTACCTGTTGCAGGTAAATGCCCTTAGCATTTGCCTCTGTGCTTTGAGATTATGTGGGGTGAAACAATGGGCCTCATTTAAATGAATTCAAGTGGAGCTGGTGTTAAGCCAGTGGATTCCTGGCAGAGCTGACAACAACGGACCAAAATCATGCCTGATTCATGCCAGCTGAAAACCCGTCCTGGCAGAAACTCTGGTGGCTGAGTTCTGACCCCGCCCTCGTGCAGAATTCCTGAGCATTGAGCGTTCCCAGACAGGAGAGGCCACACCCCCCCAGGTAGGGCAACCTCGTTCGGCCCCTGTGCGTCTCAAACGAATTGTGAGCCGAGCACAGCGCAAACCTCGCTGCATCTCGTTTGAAAGGAATGACCCATTCTCATCATTAAACTTCCTCTGTTCTCTTAACAGCATCATAATGAGGACAACATTTCTGCCAGCCTAATGTCATTTTGACTCAACCTGAAATGATCCAATAATCATCCAATAAACTTTATTGGATGTAAATAAACCTCAACAGCAATAACTGCGGTAGAAGGCAGTAGAGATGGACACTAATATTTCAGGCAGCCATGAAAGGTAGCAAATTAGATTAAGATGACAGTAAATCTAGAGGGAAATCATTGTTCCAGTTTGGTCTTGAGTGATCTAAGGCTGTATGACGGTGCTCAGTTAAAAAGCAACACTGTCACCCAATATTGATTGTTGCACCAGTATTGTGGAACAGGGAAATCTAATGATCAAAGTGGATCTTCAATTGTTCTTTGTCATTCTTCTCTCATTCCACTTGCAATCACCTTAAGGAAGTTTTATGAGAATTTGCTATAGACAGTGCCTTAAGTTTTGGGTCATGATTTTCTCTGACTGTGCAGAAAGGTGGGCTAGTGCTTCCATACATGACTAAACTTAGACTACACTGGGAGTTAGACTAACAGTCTGATTGAAATAAGAACAGCAGGAACAGCAATTACAGCAATAATAATGATGATAGTGATGACAGTGGTCAACAATAGTGATAGGTTGCATTTATAAAGTATCTTTGTAGTATACCTTTCTCGAAACACTTCACAGTGTATGAGTTCACTTCAAAGTGACCCACCTAAATGACCACCAGTGTGCAGCACCCACTTCAGAGACAGCCGTTTGGGACCAGAACCCTCACATTTAGCCAATGAATCTACACTGGGGATGATACCATAGCCTGATCTGAATAGCCAGGTGAAGAATTTGGCCAGGGCACCAGCGAACAGCCTAATCTTTGCCATGAGTGTGCTGGGTATTAAATAACCACAATGCTGTGGAAACAAATGACTCAGCAACAGGGCTGCTGGGAATTCAGCTGGTAAATGCACTGACCAGCCTTAGAAAGGAGGCGGGGCTCAGGTGGAGGGGTTCAGGACATTTCCCCAGCTGTTTTCTCCAATATGATCAGTGCATTCCATATGTGCTTTGAACAGTTCCTTTCCCACACACATGAGCACACACATAGAGACACACACACAGACCTTCAGCTCCGCGCCCCTAGTGACAACCCCCACCATGTGACCATTGCCATGGGACGCGGAGTTCTTCCATGAAACCCAACACCCTGTTCCCTGTGTGATGTTGTGACCTCAGCAGAGCCTCAGCTGGCATCCCGTCTGGGGGTCACGCTCTACATGCGCTTTTTCTCTCCCTCAGAGACAGCAACGCTAGTGGCAGCTGGAGAATCAAAGAGCTCGCCGCTGCCAGGACTGACCCAGGAACGGTGTTCTGTGGCGAGGTGCCATGCCTTTGAGTAAGGCCTCATTGCTACCAGGAAGGATCCAGGAATGGCATTCTGTGACAAGTGCCATGTCTTCGAGCAGAGCGTCATCACTGCCAATACTGATCCAGGAAAAGCTTTCTGCGGCAAGTCAGTTTAGCCCCTTCCTCCGTCTTTACCTGACCTCTATGCAAAGAGAAGAGCCATCTTCATTCAGAATCCTTTCACTGAACTCACAATATAGGTTACTTTGCAGTCAAATAAATCTCTATGGACAAGAACCTATTTTCTCTCCTCTCTCTGCCTCTCTGTTCAATTTAATTCAATTCAATCCAATAAGCTTTATTGGCATGACAATTAAATTTGTTTCCAAAGCTATTTTTGCAGTAAATTAGTGACAACAGTATGAACAATATTAATAATGTAAAAAGAAGTTAATAATATTAATGTTGATATTAACGGAAGATGAATGTATTGATCTGTAAAGAATTACATAATATCATATGTTAACATACACATGTTTGTGTCTGCCTCCCTCTCTGTGTAACTCTGTACACAGGTCCCCTCTCTCTATATATAAAACTGTAGAAAGGTCCCCCCTCCCTCTGTAGATAGATCCTCTCTCTCTCTCTCTCTCTCTCTCTCACACACACACACACACACACACACACAAACTCCCAGTGTAACTGTGGATGGGTCCCCCTCCCTCTCTCTCTATCTGTAAAATTTTAGATAGGTCCCCCCTCCAAGCAAACCTGCAGATAGTGCACCACCCTCTCTCTCTCTGAGGAAAAATGTAGATAGATCCCTGTCTCCTCTTTGTTTAACTCTGCAGATAGCCCTCCCCCCTCTCTCTGAGTTAAACTGTATATTGGTCCCCTTCCTCTCTCTCTCATTCACTGTGGTGACTCCACTGACTCATATCTATGGGTATACTGCAGAGTCTGACTGTATAATACAGTTTGAGTAGCAGATAAGGTTGCCAGCGAAAACTGAGAGGACAACAAACAGTACATTCTGGACACTTCCTGATATGAGGCTGACAATGTGAGATGGACATTGCATCCATATCCATGATGTCCATCACATATAACTGCTAAAATAGAGGACACTCAATAAAGAGCTGTTTATCAGTATCTGTGGTGTCTATAAATACTGAAGTTTGTTGAGAAACAGACTCAGCTTTGAACATCAGCATGTACTGTGTCTCTGTTTGGCTCCTTGTTTTTTGCTGAAGCGGCATTCTCAGATGTTCGGTTCTTGACGGAAAAGTGTTTGCCCAGTGACAGCCATCTCACTACATTGGACACAGAGCTTCACCGAAACCCCTAGAAGCAGCCAAACCTCGGGATTCGCTCTGACAGACCGCCTCGTCGTCATAGCAAACATCCCGTAGCCTGGAGACCAGCTAGCACCTGGACTGCACAAAGAATGAGTTCAGAGGATCAGGGGAACCAAGCTGCAGAGTGATATGCAGGAGACCAAACTATGGGGGCAGCAACTTCTGGTAAATACTATCAAGTCCATTAGCTTCATATTCAATCACCTAAATGAATTAATTATAATTGATGTACCTACTGAGTAATGTTTACTATATAGAATTTTTCAAGGATTTCAACACACACTTACATCACTGATGTTTTAAAGTGAGAACCCCTTGTTTGGAGCCATTTTGGAGTATGAAAACACAGAATCAAAGTGGAACTATGTGAGAAAGCAATTTAGAAAATATTTCAAGGGTCTCAGCGCTCAGTGACAGAAGAACAACTCACCCCACCCACACCTGAGGGTGATGCTTGGCAGGACCCTCCCCAAACCCCTTGAATCCCATCTCTCTTGAATAATACAGGAATCATTACCAGTTCTGCATGTGTAGACAGGATGTATTCAGATCTCAATCCTTGCGTGCTTCTCCTGTTAGAGCTCTCCCATTATCGCCCTCTTTGAAAACAAACACAGAGCAACCCTTTTCTTGCTTGAAATAAGGCACGCCACTGATACCCATGATTCTGCCTCACCATCCCTTTAACACATGACCACATGCTGAGTGACAGACCCACAACCTGTCACAGCACTGGGACAGTTACTGTTTGGTTACCATAATTAAGGAGTTCAAATAACCAACAGGGAAGCAATTGTAGTCAAATTAATACCACTGTGGTTTTAAAAGTGACAGGGTATGGTTTGGAACCCCTAAGAAGTATTAAAACACATTGTCACACAGTGGAACATTGTGAGAAACTAATATGGACCAACAGAGCCATGGACATTGCTGAAAAAGGCAATAGGAATACAGGAACTGCAACACTGGCAGAAAGCTTTGTGTTATTTTGCTAATTCCTTGTGCTTCCTTCCCTCTATCTTAATGATCCCAGGAATCCCATTCCCACATTTTTCACAAATTTTTCAAAGAACAGTGCCGTGATGACCGGATGAACGCTGAACAGTGGGAGTTGTGTTAGTTAAACATTGGGCACATCCTCTCTCTCCCTTCTAGCGGTCTCATCTCAGAGACAAGAGGAAAACGCCACTCATCTTTAAAGCCAGCTTCTAGCCGCAACCTGCAAACCACTGCACTAAACCGGATGGCAGCAGTGCAGTGTGGTCTGGCAGTCAGAAAACTGGTCTAGTAACCAGACAGCTGGAGGTTCAAGGTCTAGGTGGTTCACTGCTGCTGTGCCTTGAAGCGGGGTACCCAAGATGAAGGGCTCCAGTCATGCAGTATAATCAGATAATCTAGAAAATGACAGTTGTGTAAGTCTTAACACCAGCCAAGAGCGTATTTCAGACACAATGCACAAAATTGCATAATACAATTTCTTACAAGATATCACAGAATAGAAACAATATACTTGAAGAATAAAAAATCTGTGACATCTACTTTTATATGATATATGAAATTTCATACAAATGTTGTTGAAAGTATCTTACACTATATGTATTCTTACCATGTACAGTTTACTGTTCAAAATATTTTGCATATTGGCATCAATAAAAATATATAGAATTCTGGGGCTTTAAATGCTCAGATGAAGAACTTTTTTATAAGGGTCTGCTCTGGTATTGTTTCTGACAATATCACCCTTAACAAGCTCTGTGACTGGCTTGCTGAAGGAATGAAATACAGTGTACAGTTGGTCCAACCACAGAGGATGACTTAAGTTCCTACCCTTTTTCTCTCCAGCGTCCAAGCTTTTTTGTCAGCTTGGAGCAGAGAGTAAATCACCTTTAGTATTTACTACAGTTATTTACTATGTTAATTTATTACTATAAGGATTTATTTCATATTGGAAATCAAACCTTAGAATGCAAACTGCAAATCAGTAAGTGTATTATAACCTATTTTATAACATGTACCCATAGCATACAACTTATCCAGGTAACACTAATTAATAAAGACTAAGTGACTCCAGTATAAATCCTGATCTTCTCTTCTTGTCAGCTGTCAGTAAAATCAAATCTTGCTAGACGGATGTGCAGCTGAAGTTCCACCCAACACATTTACATTGAGCACTAATCTGTATGTGTTCCGACGAGACTCCCCAAAGCAAACAGGCCCAGGCAGGAGAGAAGAGGTGCAGGAATGAGCCAAGACGCTGTTCGGATTTTATTTCTCTGGCATCCGAAACAGAGCAAATTCCCTCACTGAGGCGGTCCAGTCCCAGTGGTCAATCAGATTGAAAGCACTGACCACGCAGCCCTCCTCTGCCTCCACGCTCCGTTATGGTCACCTCCAATGGGAAAGATACCGTCTGTGGTTTTTTATCAGTCTCAGACAACCACCTTCCCTGAATAGAGATTTGCTGAAATGGGTGAGTGAAAGACTGGATGGTATAAAACTCTTTCCCGGTTCTTTTCAAATCTTAGCCTGACAGTTCTCAAACCTCAAACCATGCCTTACAGGGATTGGATCATGTTTGTGGGGAGATCACCATATTTGCATATCTAAGATTACCCACACCCTTGGCACAGCAGCAAGCAACCCTAGTCAAACCCTAGTGCGCATGGGGAGACACTGACCTTGCAGCAGCATCTGGATGTTGTCGATGTCCAGCGGGATGGTCCCCTCCTCCATGAGGGAGTCCTCTGCTCCACCCCCTGATGCCATGACTCCTCACAGGGGCAGGGTGGGGGAAGGGACAGGGGATGGTCGGGGTGTGGGTGGTGTCACCCCAAGATTCCTGAGGTCATAGCAGCCATCTGAGGCTAGAGAAGAGAGCACACACACAGTACATACACTGTTCCTCTCTTTAAAAGGTGACTGCAGCACAACAGCCTACCAACAGAGAGCATGGACACACATAAGCACACATACTGATACGTGCACATGCACTCACACACATACACAGACATACTGATATAGACACACTCACACATGTATCTTCACACTAGACTGGCTCATGCCCTTGCAGTAAGCAGTGTGATTGTCCGTTTGTCCATCTGTCCCACTATGATGTGGAATCCCTGCTATCTGGAACGTAGTGTTCGCACAGGGCTCCGCCTCTGTGCCTCTGACACTAAGGTGAGGACGAGCCAGAGACACACGATCACCATGACCAGAGGCCAAATACACACACACGCACACAAAGACACATACACACCAGAAGAGCCCAATTGATACAGGACCCTACAGACATGAGGGTCTACCAACTGCCAGTGCAGATCCTGTTCGACCAACAAACAACCTCTGACAACTGCCAACACCTGACTCACACCTGCTAGCTCAAAATTTCAACACAATGTCACTTTAGGTAGCAAACTGTCCATCCATTAGCCTATCTTAGCCAAACTAGCCTAGCTTAGTTTGAACACTTTCAGCTTTTTCAAGCCTCCAGTTCCATTTGGCTGAGATAAGAGGAGCCGCGTTGTCCTGACATGCAGGGCCAGCTTTATAAATCTCCCTGTCAGTCACACATACACGATCCCTGCTGGGCAGGAAACAGACGCCACCCACAAATAGCGGACATTTGTTTCATCCTCGGCTGCAATCCAAGACTCTGGGGTACGCTACCGTCTGAGGATCATGGACGGCCTCTGTTAGACTCATTCTCGCCCACCGGTGGCAGAAGCCAACATACCTGTCACCTGTGTGCTGCATCAGTGACATGCCATGTTCGCCTGCAATGCCAAACAGCTGCCTATGCTGTGGGGCTCAGATTCAAGGGCGAGCACGCAAACACCTATGACACCCCCCTCCTCATGAGCCGTAATCAGACTACATTTGGTCCTGTCAGCTGAGGATCTGGGTCTTCCACTCTTCCACTCAGCAAACCAATCATATCACTTGTACATGCAGACAGTGAGGAAAAGGTCACTGCAATACCAACAGCTGTCTATGGCTTCAGAGTTTGGCATCTTTGTCCTGTTATTGGTGCTGTGAGCACCATAGTTTGTGGTTAATTCCATTTTAGTTCAGGAAAGGAAATGAAATCTGATTCACTAATTGAAAAATCTTCCTAGAAAATGATTTTCAATTGATGACTTGAATTTCAGTTCATTCTTTGAGATTACTGAATTAAAATGAAACTGGCCTCAAGCTCTGGTGCTCATCAAAGCTCGTGAACCCAGATTTGTGATTGACACCCTGGGAAGTGTGCTGCTGCTATGCTCTGGGGGTGAGGTGTGCAACCTGAACACACTCCAGCATGGTGCCCAGCTGTAGGAATGGACATGTCAAATGTCTGGCCTGCCAAGGGCACGGGGGGAGGGCATCACAGACACAAGCTGAACATCAACTAATCTGCAGTGGGCTGTTGTTCCCTGTGGGGAGATTTTCAGGGGACACAAGAGAAGAATGCCCTTTCAGAGCATGATCTGTTATCCCTGCCAGGGTGTCAGGTTCAGGAAATGGCTTAAGTGTTAGCTCTGACAGAGCTAACTCTGCGCTGCAAAAAACATTGATTCGTTTATCTGGGATCAGTGCAGCACAGATTCATTTGATCTCTACAGGACGTAGATTGGCTAGCACAGCAGTCTCAGTGAGGGCCCATCCAGATCATTCAACTCTAGCAAGAGTGCTTTTGACTAACAAGCAGACTGAGTTACTCACCACTACAAATCATATATTCTCCATGTCAATACATGCACGTTTACAAAAACAGCTCTAGAACTCAGAGTACTGATGTCAATAACAGGCCAGCTTACAAACAAGCAAACAAATTATCTCACACATAATGAGAAACAACTGACTGCAACCCTTTAACCTTGTAGTTGAAAGTTCAAAATAACAGGCCGACATGTATTATCAATGAAACGAAAGTTTTGGTTACTGACTTACCTCAGAATTATTAAATCATATTAACAAAACCAACAACTAAATGCATATTGCCACCATAGCTCCTTGCGTCCATTTTCTTCTTTCTTTAGTCTCAGTCTACTATTTCCAGAACAGGGAATTCTTGCACTAGTAGTTTTAAACTGACAAGACATATTGGTATAGTAGGAAGGAGTAGCGCTCGTAACTGAGAGGTTGCTGGTTCAATTTCCTGCTTGGACACTGCTGCTGTATCCTTGGGCAAGGTACTTAAGCCACAAATGCCTCAGTAAATACCCAGCTGATTGACTGGATAACATGTAAAAATTGTAACCTATGTAAGTCGCTCTGGATAAGAGCATCTATTAAATGACAATAATGTAATGCGATGTATTCCTTATTATTTTTTACAATTTCAAGTAAAGCTGGCTGCATAAATGATAAAAGAACAAGTCAAAACAATAATATGTACAAAATTACAACAAACCTCATCTGCTGTTTTAAGTTACTTGGCCCTGTTTAATACCATTTTAGTATGTAAAGAAAATGTGGCCTTTCAAAGTTCTGGTATGATATGGAACTGTACTGATTCCCTTATGTACTGAAGTTATGAGTTTATTGTAACACATACTGTATATATTTTCACTGTATATATTTTCAGTAGCATTAGTAATCATAGCACTGTGTGGGGGATTGATGCATGTTCAGACATGGCTGGCTGGTTCTACACCCTCCTTTCATAAGTTGCCCTCGGTAAGAGCTTCAGCTACAAGATTAAACATACATGTAAACTCACATTGAAACATTGTAGAATGGTAGCTAAATGTATACACGTTTCATTGTGTTGCAAAGTTCTGCCTGAGGTAACAGCAACTGTTTCGCCTTCACCTATTAGATTACATTATGTAAGATGAGCACATGCTCTTATCCAGAGGGACGTACATATCTTGCAATTTTTACATTTCATCCCATCACATGAAGCGTGATATTTACTATGGCAAATGGGGTTAAGTACCTCACCCAAGGGTACAACAGCAGCAGCCCACCTGGAATAGAACTGGCAACCTTTGGGTTATGAGCCTGGCTCTATGCCATGGCACCAAACTGCTGCCCCATGCGTTGTCCCCACCACTGCCTTAACAAAAGCACAGGTCATTGCATTCGGTAAAAATCAGGCTATTCTGCCAACCACCTTCAGACAGACACAAAAGGGTTAACATCTACCAGGAACACGTCAATAACAATCAAAAACAGTGAATCACAGCCCTGAGGATGCTGGGTGTGGTCACCATTTGCAGGGAATAACAACTGATTAAAAGACATGTGGAAGAAAGGCAGCATTCACCAAGACTGTAGGGTTGCTTGGCAATGATATAGGGCATGCAGGAACATGGAGTGAATTATGAAATCAAAAAGAGCAAGCAGAGCAGAAATAAGATGATTCTTCAGTAAGGTATGTTGTACATTAAAAACAAATAGACTAGCGTACACTGCTATGGTAATCATCCATATCCCACCTGCTCAATTGTTGACCCAGGATGACATAGAACTGATCAATCAATTGATAGCATGTCAGCTTTTAAGAGACCGTAATTCTGTTTGTGACTGTCAGCACATGAGTTCAAGACCAAAGCAAACTGGAACAGGTGGTCACTTAACCCCAATAAGAGTAGGAGTCGAGTCCATCAAACATAAAATGAAGGCCAAGTGTTATGGCAACCAGTTTATGTCTGCTGCCATCAGGCCTTCAGGGGATAAGCACCAATTCACAAACCAGAACAGATTACGCATTACTACTTTAGTATGTTTCAATTTATCTCGTTTGCTTTTTGCATCAGATTTTGACCTTCAGGAATTCTGAAGGTGAACTACATTGTGCAGTCACAGCGACAATGTGGGTGCGTTTTGTGTAGCACTGCTTGCGAGGGCTGTTTCTGTACTTCCCCTCACCTGGCGCCGCCGCCACGCCCTGGATACGGCCTGAGAGAGGCAAAACTCCAAACACTGACTTGCTGACACACTCACACACAAACGACACCACAGAAACAGCTCGCTCATTCTCTCACACACTCGCAAACCCCTCCCAGCGGCCAGCTACTGTGTATCTTCCGTTGTTGCTGCAGGCATACTATGGTGAGGGCACAATTTAACAGCTGGCTTCAAAAAAGACGATTGTAGTTATTCAGAGATGTGCTGCGAACACGGCAGGTTTTGAGACAGCGACTATGGTGGATTATCTTCTGAAAAGCAATTCATACTTGAAAATGTGCTCGGGGGTGTCATAGGTTATATCGCTATAAAATGCCACGCGCGGTGACACCTGACCGCCAAGCCCCCGTGGAGCTCGAGACACGCGCTGGTGTTGTGAATCTGTCATAGTTTACCCCCCCTCCCCGCAACCCACACGTGTACATAGCCCATGCTTTTCCTATCTTGCGTTCTTTCTTTAAGTCCATAATAAACCTGCATATGGAGAGATCACTATTAGACTCAACCTTCATAGGAATCTACCGCTGTAACGCACCCCTATAGATTATAATTTTAATTAAACTTACCGCTCGTTCTGCTAAAGACTGAAGAGCAGTCCAATTTGAATGGATTTAATGGATTTAATCGTGCACATACAAAAGGACAAAGTAATAGAACAAAAGCCTCTCCGTCGCCCGGTTTTGTACTCGCTCGCAGGCTCAAGTAGCTACATCAGCAGACAAAAGTTTTGAGACAGCCGAGATTGGAAGGTTGGGCAGTGCGGTTAACTCCACCCATACAGCGCAGATTTGGGCAGGGCCACACCTTCTAGAGAAAGTGACATGATAGACTACAAAGCGCGTCTCACCGCTGACTCGGGCGGCTAAATATATCAAACTTTGGGACGCGCACTTGGCCGCCTTACCTGCATTATGTTCAGAACTAAATGCGGGCCGCAAATAAAGAAGCAATGAGCTGGATGCCTCGGTATTTCCCTGTGTGAACTGGAGTAAACTGCAGAAGAACTCTCTGGGAGTCCTTACGCACAGTCAGCGGTGGTGTGATCTCAAAGCACAGAGATTCAGCCCAGCACTTGATGTGTGTGTGTGTGTGTGTGTTCATGTAAGCGATGTCTTGGGATATCTTGGAGGCGCACTGCAGAGCAGGCGGACGCAGTTTCCGTGGAGGTAACAACATTGACACCATCATTAGTGACCTGTGTGGACAGAGGCCCCCTCAACTTGCTGGCGATGCGTTTCTGGGTCGACCCATTGTTGTGCGTGATGAAAATGTCACAACAAGCCATTTTGCACAGGACATTTGTTCTCGCGTTCCGGCTGGGTCTGCTATAAAATCAAACACGTTACTGTACCCATGACAACAGAATTCCCACTGGCCCCTGGCCGCCTATTACTGACAAATTGTTTCGTCCAGATAGTCAGGTCACTTCTATTTATATGGCACATTTAAAAACAACAGGAGTTGACCCAAAGTGTTTTCCAGTCAAATTTGTTTACCAAAACAAATATACATGAATAAAATAGTTAGTTGTTAGATAGTTGTTAGATACCTCTGAAGCGCTTCACTATATTTGGATATTCCTGCTCTTTGTCTAAATAGTTTCTACTAGCTTTCTCTTCTAACCTTCTACTCTGGTTGTAATCGTGTTTTATGTTTTGTGCTCGACTGTTTTTTTTTTTTGTTTGTTTTATCTATTTTTAACTATTAATGAAGTACCAATTATGAACACTAGAGGTCACTGTAAGCCAAATAAAGTCAACATTTTCTGGCGCTGGATGTTCTCAGCTAAAATGCCCTGCAGTTCTCTTGTAAATACAGTAAACAGGGCTCATGGGATTGTCACACCGTCCTCACGCAGAATTGTGGTATAGTCATGAGTGCAACACGCTGGGCTGAAATGCATGTTTGTTTCCATGGAAACGCAAAGGCGCTCCCTTCGAGAAGTGCAGCGATGTTTCCGTGCTGGGCCTCCGGAGCGCTGTTGAATATTAACCATAGAAGAAGGTCTAGATTCTACAGCACATGCATAGTTATTTATGTGACATATTTTCTCTAATATATATATTTTTTGATTTTGGATTTAATTTTTTACAGTAATGACACAAATTCTTTATATGAGTCATCAGTCTTTGTAACTCTTGTAAACAATTGCATAACAGAAGTGGCATACTATGTCCTTCCCTGTTTGGTCCGCCTGTTGTGAAAGCCCCCATCTGTGAAAGGCAATCGAACACCTGCAGACGAGCTCGCGCATCGCAGGGCAGAAAGTGACCATCGTGCTTGGAGTCACCCACGTGGCAGCAGTTGTGCATCCCGGTGTTCTCTAAGGGGATGGTCTTTGTTCCGCAGACATCCGCCCGACACCAACAGACGCCTGTTCCTTTTTGCCAAGTATCACCAAGTGTGTGTGTGATTTTGATTGTTCTTAAAGCCAGGTATGAGAACTGGCCATTCCAGAGGAATGTATCAGAGCCCATTATGAGCATCCAGTCCAACAAAAAGAGACATGACCACTCACATTACTGAATAACCCCACATAACCTATTTACAAAGACATGGGCTACAGGGGCTTTTATAATCAACAGTACATACAACAGACCAAGTACAACCTGAAGGCTAGCATAACTGTAATTACATACAAAAACAATTAAATACAATTTACACATGTATCAGGTTCAAGTTATTGCTGCCATTACCAGAAGTACACCAGTGGCCCACAGGGGTGGATTACAGTACAAAGCGATTGCATAGGAAGTACAGGCACAGCAGTGGCTGGGCACAGAAACTGTGGGCAAGGAACATTGCTACATGTGAGGGCCATGACCGACCACTCCTCCTCACTGATGCCCTCCCCTGGGCCCGTGATGATGACCTCATCTCACAGTGACCTTACAAAAGTACTTACAAAAAATGAACACATTTCAAAATAGATGCAGTATGTTTTTGATTCATGTCAGACTGTATTGCATATATTTGAAAATATATTAGTTATTGCCACTTCTGATGTTGTGTATCTTGTGTATATATTTAGTATATATATGACAAATGAATTATAAAATGGCATTTGTCTGAACATACTCCATAGTGCATACATGAAATTGCATATTCTTTATGAGCCGGGCCAAAATTTAAGTCAAATATCCTGAAATATATCTATATATATTCCTTATGGATTGCATGTCTGATATAAAACAGATAATACTACAAAAACTGAAACATTCCATTAGCAGAACAGACATACAGTATCTGCAGATGGAATAGACGGTCACGAAATGAAAACTTCTTAAACAGGTTTCTTCTCTTTTATACCTCACAGCAATAAGGCTTCTCTTTAGACAATACAGTCTCATGAGGTGTCTGATCCTTAAACAGCTGTGGAAGTGAAACGGCTCACTTGGAAAGAGTATTAGCGTGGCTGTTAGATGCATTGTTCTACTGCCTACATCCTGTCAAACATTCAAACTAAACAAGAACAGTTCATAGTGGCCCCATCTACTTTAGCGCCCTTTTATTGCCCTCTAGTGTGGGACATCACTACTGCAGGAGTCACTTTCTGAATGAATCAGGGAGACTAAGGATCTGGGGGCTGGGGGGTTGAGGGTGCTAAGGGGTACTGGGAGAAGGCCACAACAGAACCCCATTTTGACCCCATTTACCAATGGATCCCACAGAGGACTGGTCTGCACTACAGGGCTCAATGTGACTATGCCTTCTCAAAAAATTTAACATATGTAAAACATATATTAGAATGAAATGTGCAAAATGTATTCTCAAAATACATCAAATGTACATATACTTTAGAAGCTGTAGCAACAACTACTTCAACCTTGATTTTTTGCATACATAGATGTATAGACATATTCAAATATATTCTACATATCATTCAATAATTAGCATGTTTTATAAAATAGCACTTATGGGAGTGGCAATATTTGATGTATTTTTAAATATATGAAGTGCTGTGTGTCTTATTTGTTGACATATTTTTTAAAAATCTATATTTTTGAGTTCATGTTTTGCTGTACTTTGATAGAAACTACGTTTTCATAGGGGTAACGTCTGTAATGTTCTTTTTGTTCTCACTGGTGAAGATTCAGAGCTGGGAAACATGCTAAAGAAAGCTGTCACATTGATCACTGGAGCAAGCTTCTGATAAGGTGAAAGTCTTTGGCTGTCAGTGAAATAGGTCATTGGTTTATACAGACTGGAGCAGTGGCCTTAGTAGGGAAAAAAAGAAAGTCACTCATCATGCTTGGCAAAACCTTTTGAGAAGGTTTTAAAACTGAAACAAGGGTTTTTGTGTTTCAGTCTTCAGAGAGGGAGGGGTTGAGAGAGGGGGCAAAGGTTAACGGGGGGGGGGGGGGGGGGGTGTTTTGTAGAAGAACAGTGCGATTGTATGGAGGAGGCAAGCACTAGTGGTGAAAGCAATAGCTCCTCTGTTCTTTGGAATTTATCCTCGACTCTGACAATGAGCCCTGAAAATGGGCAGCTCATTACAATAATAAGTGACAGACTTCAAAAATAAAAACAGGTAACACTTTTTAAATGGGGTGTGGAGTTTACATAGCTCTGTATTAAATGCTATGCAAGACTGCATAATGACATTCACGTAATGACATTCACAATCACCCCTTAACATTTACAAGACTGCATTCATAGTCATAAACTGAACATACTGGACCATGTAGCATAACCGTTGAATGAATTGTCCTTTGTCCTGTCAGTGGCAATGAGGGTTTATGAACAATTATGAATGGTTACGGATGGGACACCGAGGTTTTGAATGACCAAACATTTCAACTCTTACGTATAACAAAGTCAAATAAATAAAACCATGGTATACAGAAAATACTTTATAAGAAGGGTGCAGGTTATCTTATTCGGAGTGTCCATCTTGCTTACATGTTGTATATATGAATGTGAGAGTCAATGGTAACCGTGGTGATATAATGTGATTCATTTAAGCTCACAAAGATCTGTTTTGCCATTCTATGTTTGTGTTCAATGTTTGGTTTAACATTGTGTGCTTTTTGGTTTAATCTCTGGTGATGGTGGTGTTTCAGAAAACACTGCATTGTTTAAAGGAAGGCACTACAGAAGTCCTGTCATTTCTGAACCTCAAAAACAGACATGAAGGGACAAATTCCCCAAGATCCTCTCTTGCTTAACAAGACAAGAGATGCCAATCTGATTTCATGAAAGAAGGACAATAATCAGACCGCACTTGGACCAGTAACCAACGGGGATGGTCTACAGAGATCTGCATCCTCTACTGTGATTGGCCAAGTGATAACAAGGCGCAAGCTGTAATGCAAAGCCCCCAAACCCCTTGGTACTTCCTGATTGAAATCTTTATCACCAGGAAGAAAACCTGTTTCATTTGCATTTTTTCATTTCCAAGCTGATTTCCCAGCACAGTTCGCGCTCTTGCCTCAAGTCCATGCATTCTAGTGAATTAAACATCTGCTCCCCGAGCCCTACGGTGGGCTTCTATTTTGTGTCACATCACGAGTGTGTCTCCGTATGCCTCATTAATGACCGCAGGAAAAACATTCATTTCCTGGTAAAGAAGAAACTAGATGAAGCGAAATCTCAGTTGTGTCCCTGTGCATTCTGGACTGCTTCAAGAAACAAAGTTACATGGTCACAATCCTCAGTTTCTGGTTCTTGTTTGGCGGTTACAATCTTTGGTTATGGTTTGATTCTTCCGTTGTTGTTACTTGTACCTGACAGCAGAAGACTCTTCATTGAACAAAGTGGCTCTATACTGGGCACTTTCTGGTCTTAGTGACTGACCTCTAATTTACACTCCATGCATGAGGTCATGACTGACTGAGGAGGGGGGGGGGGGGGGCTAGATGATCTGTTGTGAAAGACAGAATACCCAGAAGGAACAAAAGGGAGTGGTCGTGGGTTTTTTTTTTAACAATAGCTGTCATTATTTTCCCTATTTCCACTGCATTTCATTTCTGCTTCAGCTGAATTCACAGCTCCACAATGCACTTGATTTATGCGAAAAACATTTGGACAGAGAGGCATACAGTAGCTTTGTGCCAGATCCAGGCTCTGTCATTTAAAATTGTCCAGGACACTGCTGGAGAGTGGCACTGAGTGGGTGATGTGTGGCGAGGGACTTCTCACTGTGGTCCACAGCATTCCCCCTCAGCCCTCAAGGAGACTCCCTCAATAACCACCACCAAGTATTAAGGCATTGATTCTGAAAGGGCATACTATTGATTTAAAAAAAGATTTTTTTAAAAAACCTCCTGTTCTCTGCTTTGTCTAAAAATTCTTGGCAGTTTTACAATCCATGATATTTCACTGGTCCTTGTCTTTATAATTCAGAACATTTGTAAATAAGTCTATGAACCTAGTGCTAAGAAAGAGACTTCAGCAACATTTGGTGGTGGAGAGGTAAGGTTTAAGGAAAATGGAGGTCACAGAGGAGAAGTAAGGCCACATGTTGAGCCTTTGGCTTTGTGGCTGGAAGATGGGTGGTGGCTGGCCAGGGGGAACAACACTCCAAGAGGGTTTGGAGTGGGAGTGTGTGGGACGGGGGGAGGAGGAAAGGGTTCTGAAGCTCCAGCTGTTGGCTCTCAGACAGAGGTCTTGGTGTGGGCTGGGAGGCATGGGGTCCCCTCTGAACACCCCGAACTGTGGGAGAGCGTCACCCACATCTGCACCAGAGGCAGTCTCACACCCGGGGGGAGGGGAGGTGTTCCAGTAGGGCTGGGGGAGGTAAGGGGGCGTCCCCCACAGCCCCTTGCTGGGCTCATACAATTGTGCAGCAGCTCCAGCAAGGCGTGCATCCCTTCTTCTGCTTTTTGGGGCTGAATATGGTCAGGATGGCCTCATCAAACACTGTCTTCAGCCCCTTCTGAGTCAAGGCAGAGCACTCCAGGTAACACTGAGCTCCGATCTGTAAACACATGAGGGGGCGGGGTCAGGGTTAAAGGGGGAGGGCATACAGAGAGAGATGCGAGGAGATCAGGATGGGGTGGAGTCAGTGAGATAGGGAGCCAGAGACTAAGGCTTGCCTTCTACAGCAAAATATAAAATATTACAAATAAAATTGTGACTTATTGCAAATAAATTCCTTTTATACATGCAACTTCATGAAGATTCTATAGAATAAAGTGTAAAATCAAATATATTGTCAGGTAATGTATAATGTATTTACTCAGATAATCTAGAATATATTCACTCATTTATATATGAAAGAGGCCATAACTAATATCTGTGAAGCAGAAATATTTTGACACTATTTTGTGAACTAATAGCACAAACTGTTTTTCTCAACTTCCTTCTGTTCATTTATGAACAGAAAGAAGTTAAGAAAAACAGTCTGTAGAATACATTCAAGGTAATTGGCTAAAATGAATTAGTGTTTGATTAATTAACGGGCCTGCAACAGACAACTAATTCATCTTAATGAAACCAAACAGCTGCCCTACATTCTCACCATCAGATGTTAATGATAATATGCACAAGAGTAAATTATATTTTAGTTACACAAACACGTCCGACAACACCTTTATTGTACAAAGAGCTTCCCTGATATAGCAATCATGGGATGTAAATCCAGGATTTAAATTCAATTAGCAGCTCGGTTAAACAAGGTTAATTGAGCTTAGAGCTCAGAGCTGGAATGAACAGCAGCACACACAAGCAGTGCCCAAGGACAAGGGGGGGGGGGGGGCAAAACTGCTCTAAGATTTAACTTTGTTGCTGGATGGAGGAAGCTCTGTCAGATAACACCACAGATACAGGCCCAGGAGACAGGCTATTACAATCTGGCCTGGCTCTACTGTCACAGGGTAGAGGCCTGTGGGATAAGGGTTGGGTTGATAACTGAAAGTTGGTTCCAATCCTCGGAGGGGCTACCTTGAGCAAGGTGATCACAGGGAAGCTATTATAAGAATACAGTGAATTCTTCCCTGTAGCTGCTCTGTCTCCAGCCTCCACACATACTAGACATACTGTCTACCCAATCATTTTATTAATTGTATGTTAAAATAGTCTGAAAGTGCAGACTAGCAAATGAACACTTTTGTGTCAAATGCGGGGTGCCAAAAGAGGTATCCCGTGCTCCCCCTTTGATACTGTGTGCTAAATATCCAAAAATATGATTGTTCACGTTCATTGCTCATGCTCTTGTGAAATATAGTCATAATATAGTCATAAAAAGAGTATTGGTTAACTTTTTTGCATAATAAAGGTTTGAACAGGGAATTTACTGACAGAATTGTACAAGAAGTACACTGTTCCCATGCTGTTGTAAAAAGGTTTTTCTGTTTCTGTGCTTCAGACTGTAACAGCTCTGATCCCACAGACCCCACCCCCAGAGTGATTCCCCGCCCCCAAAGCTCACCTCTCTGGCCAGCTTGAGTCCCTGCTCATAGGTCAGAGGTTTCTCTTTCATATGGAGCAGGCGAGCCAGCGTCTTGGGATCATCTCGCAAGTCGATCTAGGATACAATGAGGCTGCTGTAAAACAGTGGTGTATTACAGCACCCATGAACATGCCTCCCGTGGGAGAAAGGCTTGTCTGTCATGTCCATACAACAGTGACCCCTGCAGGCAGGACCCTCACGTACCCTTGCACAGCGAAATGTGCGCCCAGAGCCTTCTCTCACTAACCACTGATCCAGGATCAGCTCATGTAGCACTGATCCACATTCTCTGCCATTATGGAACCGAAGGCTATCTAGGGTCAATGCTTAAAGGCAGAATCTACTTGCATAAGTGGTTCTCATTTTGGGTAGCTATCATTTGCACATTACCAGAAACCCTGGTGCACCAAAAAATAAAACAGTGTAATCAAACTACTTCTAGCCAGCCTTAGGCCTCAGGGATGTATACCAATCATATATAGTATATTAACACTCTTGCTAAAGTGTTCGCAAGGGCCATTTCAGAAAAAGGCCATAATTGCCTCCTCTTAGTCCATGGTTGCAGCATACCATAAGCCTTCACGCCAGCTCTCTCCTCCTTGTATGCTCAAGTGCAAAGCAGCTTACATATATTTTGTAATGTATTATTTACAACCCCATTTCTCTGAGACTTAATCCTCCCCCATCACCTGATTGGTCAGAAGGAAAAGGGCTTCTTTCCTGCAAGTTGTATAACACAGAGTCCCAATCAGACTGGCAGCATTTAAGCCAATGACTTTTAAGGTGTGTGCTACAGGCGCGGTGCATTGTGGGAGAGCCCGTGGAGCTCACCTGGGTGCCGATTAGGATGTAGGGCACATGAGGCATGCAGGCCTTCAGCTCGGGGACCCACTCCTCCTGGACGTTGTGGTAGGAAGCCGGGTTGACCACGGAGAAGCAGATGAGGAAGACGTCGGTGTTGGGGTAGGACAACGGCCGCAACTGGTTGTAGTCTTCCTGTGAAGAGAGCACAAGGCAGATTGTGTTTGCGGTCAACTCGGATATCTCCCCACCCCCATCCCCCCGACTGCGCCGTGTGATAACTCAGCACATGTCAATCTGAATGTCAGCCCCGGAGGCCAAAGTCTTGAGCAAGCGACTCGAAGCTTGATGGTGAGGACCATTGTGATTGGACAGCCTGTCCTGTGAGATGTCCCCATCTAACCATCTCATTCCCAGCATCCTGTCTGCAGTCACAGACATAACTGCGAGTGAAAGGGCAAAACTCATACTATAAGGGCTATATTCCTAAGCATGTGTGCATACATCTGCCATCATGAAACCAATGTATGCACACAAAATTATTTCCATTATCATATATGAAATAGCATGCGTATTTTGTACATTATATTTAACAACAAATGCAATCAAAACAAACATAAGATACATTACATCTATTAATAATCTTTCCATCTACCTACATATCTATCTATCTATGCATAACAGATATACCTATATATAAAAAGAACACGAGAGAGAGAGAGACAGAGAGACAGAGAGACAGAGAGAGATACAGAGAGTTCAAGGCAGTTGTTGTATGAGTATGAGGCAGTACATCTGGATATCTCTGTTTGTGATCAATGTCTGAGACAGTAACTGCATCCTGGCCATCGACAGTACCGCAGAGCTCCTCCCACCTCCTGACTTTCCCCAATCACATAGGAGCAGGAAGCACAGCTCAGCTGAGAGCTCCACACACACAATGAGCTTCAGTGGGAACTCTTCAGTACCACCTCAGTCACTACCTGTAGGCAAAACTTCTGCGTGCATACACAAACACCAGCCATAAACTCTTATACACAAACACACATAACAGACAGACAAATACATGCACACATATATATATAATGTGTGTGTATGTGTATGTATATATGTGTATGTGTATGTATATATGAGTAGGACAGCAGGATGTATGTGTTTCATGCTCCCAGACCTGCCAGTGTTACCCCCTCCTCCCCCCACTTACCAGGAGCCCAGCGTCTTTAAGAATGAAAACCCCAACGTTGGACATGCCAGTCCCACCCTTATGGTGCCCGTGACTGGAATTGTGGCTGCTACTGTACTGCATGTCCAACCAGAAACTTTCACTGGGGGAGTGGAGGCTTCTCAGATGATATCGAATTACACGCTCATGCTTGTTTGCAGCCCTCTCCACAGCCCCCCATGGGCCACGGGCTAATCTTGTGATTTCGTGACTGGAAAATGCCCACAGGGTGGGGCTGGATAGAGAAAAACAGCCCCCTGCTGCTGATTAGCCCATTCGCTGCACAAAGGCGGGCTAGGAACGGGCTTGCAAAGCATGATGGGAAGCCTTGGAATCCAATCTGAAGGTGTCACTGATTCAGTGCTGTGTAGTGGTGCTGATGGTTAGCCAAGCAGGGAGAAGTCAAGGATCAGGATGATCATTTCTTCCCCCCCGCCCCCCCCCCCCCCCCCCCCCCCACACACACACACACACACAGAGTCTATAAAAATGACGTTTTTCCCGAGCAAGCAGACCATAGCACACTTTATGAGCACCCAGCCCACCGCAGCAGAAATGCATTGCAGTTTCCAGCAAACAGCAGATTTGACAGCAGCAGAGGGGGAATTCAGCTTGATCAGTAAATGGAACTGGCATTTCACTAATTGAATCATGACCATTAAGGACTCACACCAGAGTCTAGGGCAGGTCCATGTCAGTTAAATTGATTCAGGGACATGAAATTCAATTCTTGATTTGAGAATTGGCCTTCATTTTCTAGGATTTTTCCAGTTAATGAAATGAATTTTGATTCCTTTCTTAAAGTGACTGAATCAGAAATGGAATTAACCCTGACTCTGACTTGTGCTGTGGCCTTGCTGTGGTCACGATGCCTTGAACTTACCTGTCCAGCAGTGTCATACAGGCCCAGAAGGTGCTGCGTCCCCGATACCGTCACATTCACTGCAAGAGACAGGGACAGCAAAGTTGAGGCACAGGCATGGACATGAACAAGCACAGGTGACATTAGATGACATTACATTACAGTCATTACATACAGTCAACCCAGAGGGACTTACATAGGTTACAATTTTTATGTGTTATCCATTTATACAGCTGGATGTTTACTGAGACAATTCTAGGTTAAGCACCCTTCCTGAGGGTACAAAAGCAGTGCCCCAGCAGGAAATCAAACCAGTAACCTTTTGGTTATGAGCCTTACAACTATGCCACACTGCTCCCCCAGACACCTCCCTTTTTTATGGTGTAACATCGCAGTGCACCTCCAAAATGTGACCAAAACCTCTCTCCTTTTCACTCCTCACACAATAAAGGGAAAGGCGCGGTCTGGAGCACACAGCTGTCAACAGGCAGTGAGCAGAGAGAGACTCATTTATACACAGCGTCCTATATGGGGTTCTGCTGACAGACAGGAGGAAAGAAAACACCAACAAGGCTACTCCCCCTGTACTACTATTGAGGCTGAGTTAGGATAACAAGCACAGTGAATGGAACCTTAATCACTACCTCCCACGTAGGCTAAGCACCTGCAGGCAGAAACTAAGCTGCACAGACGTTTGCACACCACATCACTTGCTGAAAGCGATACGCAGGACCCCCTGGGGAGCATTTAGGGACTCTCCCCGCTTCCCATTTTTCTTTGTTTCATTCGTCCAACCAAGCAGTGTCCCCAAGTTTCTTGATATTGCATCAGCTGCTTTCAATAGGTCTCTATGGCAACACTTCCTATAAAGTACAACTAGTGCATGCCAGAGCAATTATGTTGCTCACTATATAACTATTTAATGCATATCAATGTGATCTTGGAACTTGTTTTGGTCTCCCTGGAATAATACAGCAAGTATGAGGAAAAGAAACATAGGGAAAGAGTTTAGGTGGACAGAGCAAGCACAACAAAGATTAGTCCTTCACACAACAAATTTGTAATTCTTTGGTTTGTCCAACCAAAAACGTTCCCTGGGTTTAGATTTTTCAGGAAAAAACTGAAATGCCTCTGTAAGACTAAAGGTATGACTACAGTCGCATAACTGCCCATGCTCCTCATATCATTGTGATTGTTATTAGTTTATTTTAAAGTTTTCATTATTCCACTGTTGTAATTATTTGTATTCATCATTGTTATTGCTATTTTTCATTTGTATGTCACTCATTTTAGCATCATCAATCATAGAAATGCTTTAGCAACAGAGAAATTATCTGTTATGCTAGTAAAGTTCATTTCAATTTGAATTTGAATTAGAGTAAAAGAGTGAGACAGAAAGACTGCTTGTGATGAATGTTATATCTTGATATCATTGTCTATGTCATTCATATTATACGTCTGGGAAAAACTTTAGACTTTAGAATTTGAGACAAGTAAAAGAGAGCGAGAGAAAGACAGAGGGACAGTACAAATTATTCTGGGAGAGGGAAACACTGCACCCTTAGCAGCACGGAACAAATCGGAATGCCACAGCTTCAGAGACAATGGGTGGGAAGCATCGGCACAGTAACTGTATAAATGTGAATGTGTCTGTGTGTGCATATTTTTCAGTTAATTGCCATTCTGTTTGCAAATGTATGTGAAAATTACTTTGGCAATACTGTACACCTGTGTGGTTGTGTTAATAAAGCTGGTTTGAATTTGAGAGAGTGAGAGGGAGAGACACAGGGAGAGTGAAAGGGGCAGACACGTGGGGGTTGGGAGGGGCATGGGATCCCTTGTTTGACACCCCGTGTAAGTACGTGTGTGTATGTGTCTGATGCCCTCCGCCCTGGAGCCGCTGGGTAACATGAACACGTTGGCTGCCACTGGGGTCAGGGGTGGGGGGTCAGAGAGCTGACTGGCGGGCGTCGGAGCGGAGCGGGGCTACGCCCTTGGGAGGGGAGGGGGCACGGTCACGCAGGCGCAGCTGCTGTGCCCAGTCAGCCCAAACACGCAAGGACCCAGCAGCTGCTCTCACTGTGGGGGTTAAACCTAAACCTTGGCCTCCCTCTCCCAGAGCTCCAAACGCCTCAGTGTCTATTTTTACACACCCAGACGCCTGTGTGGAGCTGCAAACAGAGAACACCACCTGCAAACAGATGGTTGTGGGGACAAGTCCCAGACAGGAGACACTACTATTGCACCCTAACTAAAACTTGAACTGCTGTAAATCCCCATAAAATCAACTCAGTGTGCAAATAAAAATGCTCACACATTATGGGTTGTTTTCAGCTACTGAGGCCCAGATCGATTCCAGAGCTGATGAATCAGTATGGTTTGCTCTAGGAGCACAAAGTCCAGCCACACCAGAGCTGGGGCTCAGTACACATTGTGAAGTCTTTTTTTACTGCGCATCAGCAGAGCCCCTTCTGAAACCACTTAGCTTGACACTGTTAATTGATTAAACTGAAAATCTCAGCATTTTGTATGAACTTTAGTTCAATTCAATTCAATTCAATTCAATTTTATTTGTATAGCGCTTTTTACAACACAAGTTTTACATCACTGTTTTCTAGTTGCCAATTAACCCTTCAGTCTCCCATCTCACCACATAGCTAACAGGCATTCCAATTCTCACGATTTTCAACTAATTTTCATCAGTTTTCTCCGATCACTGATCAGTTTTGAACATTTGTTTAGTCTGTCCAAAAACACTACCCTGCATTCTATACTGTACCTCAACATGAAAAAGTAATGTTATTTTCAGAAAAAATTCTCTCCACACAAATAAACACCTTTTCCTCCTGTACTTACACAAGCAAAAACTTGCTAACTGACATACCCATACTCCTTTGCAGTTTTAACTAATGGGGGTGGAGTCACTTCCCGCCCAGTGTCATATTACACTAGCGGCACTATCGACCACGTCAACCACATACTCTGGGATCTATTGCTCTGCAGTACCGTTTTGGTGTCCCAAACACCAGATAATACAAATATCTAATGCAAGTCGCTTTGGATAAAATAATCGTAAATGCATCTGCCAAATGAATAATAAAAATGTAAATGTAAATGTAAACTATCAAGAAGTGTGTGAAATCACCCTAAAAGCCAGTGTAGAAGCACCAAGCATTTACAAATCAGCCTTTTGACCTTGGACCTTTTGGACCAGTGATTGCATGCAATGTGTAACTAAACTCTTTCTCTGGGGTTCTTTGTGAAATACAAGTTCTTTAGTCTTACAAGTAACATGTGTGTGTTAAGTGATAAATGTTAGGTAATTGAAGTCCTTGACTTTCAAGAGATGAAATAAATTGTGTGTGTGTGTGTGTGTGTGTGTGTGTGTGTGTACCTGTATTTCCTTTCTGAACAGTCAATGTCCTCAATCTATATGCAGATATATAAATGGATAAGCAGTCATATGTGAACAATTTACTTTGGCCTGGTTAATGTAAAACACTGACTAGTGGAATTTTATAACCAGTTGGGTTTTTACAGTGTGATTACTGATGTACAGCATACACAGTAGGCTCACAATTTCATCTGTGTAAAATGTGTCTGTGCATGTCAGTGAGTGTGAATGGGTGTATGTGTGCGTATCCAAGCACTTAGCGCCTGATGCAACTCAGGCTAAGCACTTGCTCAACAGTGCCTTGTATAACACCAGCACCCCACCCAGGGCCTGAACCTGGTCTGGCCACACTAGCTGTGGTGCTGCGCTGATGCCCCTGTGGTGTACTGGCAGTGTTGCTGTCATCTATCCTACAACGTAGGACACTAGCTCCTCCAGAAATGCCCTGTGGCTGAGGCTTCCTCTCCTACTGCCCCTGTGATGTGAGGAGGGGCATCCTGTGCTCTCATTCTCTCTCAGACATCCCCACACCTACAGCCAGCCCCAGAGTATGGGGTGTGTATCAGGCAAAAGGAACTTTCTGGGTTTTCAGCCTGACTTCAGAAGTTTAGAGCCTACCCAATGTCTGACCATGTCCAGCGGGTGATGATGTGGGAAAATAACTGGTGGGATGATGTCTTACGGTCCTGGCAGTGATAGCAGGTGTGCCCTCAGATGTCATGCTCACCCCACAAACACGTAATCACATAATCACATAATTAAGCAGCAGGGTTTGGCAGGGATTTTTTTTTGTGGGGGGAAAGGGGGGGGGGGTTTAAAGAAAACAGCTGTACGGAGATGCTGCTAAAAATCCAAAATCTATACACCACAAAACAGCAACTGTTCCTGGGCTGTGACTACTTTGCTGGCATTTCTTCCATCTAGTGGTAAGACTAGGTACTCTAGTCCACTTCTGAGGGACAGTCAGTCAGTCAGTCAGTCATTTAGTCATTGATGGACTTGGGGTAGTGCTGCTTCCATTCATCATTATGAACACATTAGGCAGACCGTTGCCAAATAATGACATCATTCCACTATGTGACCTCTGACCTCCAGCTGAGGTGATGGCACTAAAATGGTGCCCAGGTTATGCATGCTGTCCATAGATATCTATGCACCAAAGCTTTGCTTCTCATATCAACCTTGTCTTTGCACCCATCTCTTTGAATGATGGGTAACTGAGGGTCTAGGCAGGGAACCACAGTGTGAAGGCTATTGACAGACAGTGGATTTAGAGCAGAAAAACTTCCAGCTCTAGATCTTATTCAAAGCTGCATTGGTCCTCCTTGAGGGAAGCTAAAAATATTCTGCCTATTTTTGCAGAACATAACAAAAACAATATTAACGTGATTTATCATGCAATTTTCAGTTCCAGGGAACTATATAGCTTGTCCCCACTAAGGGCTCACACCAGAGTGATTCCCCTTCGATTTGGAGAGTGGATAGTGTTATTATAACTGTGACACCTCAATTTAAATAAACTACATCCAGACACACAGCAGTACATGTGCTTAACTAATTATATGGTCAAACTTACATTGTGGCTGTCTAACCCCATGTAAGGTAATGTTGATGTGACACTTCAGCAGCGGGAGAAGCTTCTTTTGTGTGTGTGTGTGTGTGTGTGTGTGTATGCACATAGCTGCATGTGACTGCATGCATGTCCATTTGTGTATTTTTGTGTGTGTGCATGTCTAGTTGTGTATGCGTGTGTGTGTGTGCCTGTGTGTGTGTGTGTGTGTGTGTGTGTGCGTGTGTGTGTGTGTGTGTGTGTGTGTGTGTGCGTGAGCACAGAAGAAGGCTTTGGGCAACAATAGACAACAAAACAACAAGAAGATATTCAAAATGTATGAATGTGCAAGTGTGTGTGTGTGTGTGGGTGGCCATGAGAGCCCACGAGACATCAAAGTTATTGTCCCCTATCTATTCCTTCTAAAGGAATTTCTCAGGAAACAAACTGTTTCCTATTAAACTATTTCACATATATATATATATATATATATATATATATATAATATATATATATATATATATATATATATATATATATATATATACAGTGCTGTGCAAAAGTTTTTGCCCCCTTACTGATTTTTTACCTTTTTGCACCTTTGTCCCACTTAACCTTCTCAGATCAGATCAAACAAATTCAAACATTACACAAAGATAACCCAAGTATTAAAAAAAATGCAGTTGTCCTGTTGTGATTTTATTTGTTAAGTGAAAAATCCTATCCAAACCTACATGATCCTCTGTGAAAAAGTAATTGCCCCCTTGTTAAAAGGTGAGGTTATTGTGATAAATCCTATTATTGGGGAATGCTGAGTTCAATTTCATGGCCACACCCAGGCCTGATTGCTGCCAGACATTTCCAATCAGGAGACCACTAACATAAAACCTGTCTGACAAGGTGAGGTAGGCCATACTGAACACACATCATCATGCCGCGTTCCAGTGAGCTTCAAGAGCAAACAAGAAAGAAGATTATAGAGATGTCTCGGTCTGGGAAAGGATACAAAGCCATTGGTAAATGTTTGGGACTCCAGCGGAGCACTGTCAGAGCCATTATCCATAAATGGAGAAGGCATGGCACAGTGGTGACCCTTCCCAGGAGTGGCCGACCTAGCAAAATTACTCCAAGAGCACGGCGCAGACTAGCTGCAGAAGTCCAAAAGGATCCAAGAACCACGTCTAAACAACTGCAAGACTCACTTGCCACAGTTAATGTCAATGTTCATGACTCCACCATCAGAAAGACACTAGGCAAAAATGGCATCCATGGAAGAGTTCAGAGGCGAAAGCCACTGTTGACCAAAAAGAATATCAAGGCCTGACTCACTTTTGCCAAGAAGCATCTTGATCATCCGCAAAGCTTTTGGGAAAATGTCCTCTGGACTGATGAAACTAAAGTTGAACTTTTTGGGAGAAATGCATCCCGTTACATCTGGCGCAAAAAGAACACTGCGTTTGATAAAAAGAACATTGTGCCAACAGTGAAATATGGTGGTGGAAGTGTGATGATCTGGGCTTGCTTTGCTGCTTCAGGACCTGGGCGACTTGCCATTATCGATGGAACCATGAATTCTGCTCACTACCAAGAAATCCTGGCAAAGAATGTTCGGCCATCAGTTCGAGACCTCAAGCTAAAGCGCACCTGGGTTCTGCAGCAAGACAACGATCCGAAGCACACCAGCAAGTCCACTTCTGAATGGCTAAAAAAGAACAAAATGAGGGTTTTGGAGTGGCCTAGTCAAAGTCCCGACCTGAACCCTATTGAGATGCTGTGGCATGACCTTAAAAAGGCTGTTCATGCCCGAAAACCATCCAATCTGGTTGATCTTAAACAATTTTGCACAGAAGAGTGGGCCAAAATCCCATCACAGCGATGTGAAAGACTCATCACCTCTTATCGCAAACGCTTGACTGCAGTTATTGCTGCAAAAGGCGGTTCAACCAGCTATTAGGTTTAGGGGGGCAATTACTTATTCACATGGGCCTATGTAGGTTCAGATGTTTTCCCTTAATAAATGACATTGGCACTGAAAACTGCATTTTGTGTTTACTTGTGTTTTATCTTTGTATAATATTCAGGTTTGCTTGATCTGAAATGGATGAGCGTGACAAACGTGCAAGAAATGTCAGAAATTGGTCAGGGGGCAAATACTTTTGCACAGCACTGTATATATATGTATGTATATATATATATATATATATATATATATATATATATATATATATATGTACATATATATATAGTTTAATAGGAAACAGTTTGAGACATGAGAAATTCCTTTACTCATGAGAAATTCCTTTACACTCATTATCTCTACCAGCTAGCTTGTACCTTGTTTGGCCAACCACTGAAACCTGATCATGCAGCACTTCTAATATTGTTGACTCCTTATGGTTTTTGTATCGTACTCTGCCTCAGTTATAACTCACTTTGGATGAAAATGTCTGCCAAATGAATAAATTTAAATGTTCTTTTGCATTTGAGGTGTACCTCCCACCACTGATACCCCTTTTATATGACTGTAAATTAGCAAGCTGCATATCATATCAAAAATGCCTTAAGTGAGAAATCAGCATGAGCAAAATTAAGAATCCCAAATAAGTGCAGGATCATCAGGGTTACTTTGCTTTATAATGTGGAGGTGCCTTATGGCAAGAAATTCCAATAAGTGAGGCCAACATAATTGACTTCCTTATTTATTCTAGATCAGTCCAAACAACGCTGCTTCTCCAAGTCATACTGGACTACTGAGTTCTAAAACAAAAATCTCTCTCATAAATTCTGCGAAGCCAAGCAGCAACAAGCAGGCTACAGAAAACTGCCTGGGTTTACTGCTTGTCAGCACTGTTGCTCTGAGAGAGAATTCCACTGTAGATAGCCCTCAAAGACAGTTATATTGCTGATACAGCTCTGAGAGAATTCCACTACTGATAGAGCTCAGAGAGTGTTCCACTGCAGATAGAGCTGAGAGTTCCACTGCAGATAGCCCTCTTAGACAGTTATACCACAGATACATTTCTGTGAGAGACTGCAGCATCTGAGAGAGAGTGAGTTCCACTGCAGAGATACAGGTCTGTGTGTGTGAGAGTTCCAAAGCAGAGACACAGCTTTGTGAGTAAGAGTTACAATGAACAGGAAACATCCTCTGTCATTCCGGAAATAGACTCATCTGAGTTGTTTCCACAGCATAATAATGGTCTGGAATCTGAACTTCTCCACCCAAGCAGGCAGTGTAAACACAGAGACAGCAGCTCTGTTATGCTTTCAAACAGGGTGACCATACGTCCTCTTTTTCCCGGACACGTCCTCGTTTTGGGACCTAAAACATGAGTCCCAAAAAGAAGACGTGTCCGGGAAAAAGAGGACGTATGGTCACCCTATTTCAAATGCCAACAAAAGGAGAGAGACACGGAGACAGAGACAGAAATCCAAGAAGAGAGTGAGCGAGAAAGAGGAGAAAAAACGCATGAGGGGCAAAGAGAACAGTTTCTTTAAAACACTTAAAATTTCAAAGCCTCTTTCATTCAGCATTCAACATTCAGCACCAGACTATTTAAATAATTCTCTTTTGAACCCACAGCCTCACCACATAACAGCATAGATTAAGTAATAAAATGTACATCAGGAGTAACAAGTAGCAAAGACTAATCTTACAGACTCTGATGAGATGAGACTGCGAAATACCTGTTGACCGGAGCCTTTTCTCCATGCTAACACACACAAATACACACAAACAAACACAAACAAACATATACACACACACACACACACGCATATACACATACACAAAGGCTCATTGAGCCTTGCCAACTGCCCAATTTGCAGATTTCAGATTCAGGAAAGGCTCAGAGAAGTCACCGAAATGGATGGTGGGAGGATGTGCGACCCTAACACCCACTGTTTACCTGACCGGCTCGACAGGCACTTAACTCTAAACGGTGTGCAGGGCCATTAAAGCCCAACGCATGAGGCATGAGGTGAGAGCCAAGCGTGCAGCTAATCCCCCTCCACTAAAGTGTGATGACACCCGGTGCTAAAGCATTGCACTGACCCCAGCTCTACCATAATAATGCCTTCACATAAAGTACTGAAATTAAGAGAGTGGCCTGTTAAAGTGAAGCTTTCCCTTATGCAACAACACTATAAATAAAGATAGAGTTTATACATGATTATATACGCATACACATCAATTATAATATATATATATAAAACTAGAAAAAATACATTGCCATTTTTCATTGCCACAATACCACAACATATAATTACAATATTATACAATATATAGACTAGAATACCAAACAGTTAGGGATAGAATAAGAATGTGTTTCACAACTGACATGTATTATTCCAATTATTCCATGAGGAATGCTGGGCCCAAAGGTCAAATCCAATCCTTGTTCCACTAGTAGCTCAAGAGAGAGCAAGGTAGCACATCCCATAAAGATGAAAATGACTTATTACTGACATTGCACTTCTATTTATATTGAGGCACATATTTGAAACAAAAAGCTAATGTGCTTTAGCTATCTAGCCTCCCTCTGAAAGTGTAAAAGAGATCTGAGGTCAAAGTTACTATATACCTGTTAGTGTATACCTTTTGCAGTACCATGAGAATACAACTCAACTTTACAGTCTTCCTTCACAGAGAGCTGACATTCATTCATTTGCTGCACCCCCAAAACTGAGAGGGCAAGACTGAGTGAACCACAGTTCAGGATACACCTTGCCAAAGAGCCCACTGGCTGTTTGTCACAGAAGGGATATGAAACTACAACCCTTAAGTTGCTTGGTAAGTGCCCTAATGGCTGGACAGCTGCATAGATGCATGCATATTCTGACATATTTTATATTTCATTGTATTATATTATGTTCATTATCTATTTTCACATGGTCTTAGTCTACATCTGAATATTAATCAAGATGTCTCTAAAATCTCTGATGATCTTGAGCAACATAGTTATACCTCACATGCATTTCCAGGAAACTAGTTACACAAAGGTCACTGGGCTCCTCCCCGAACCTTTCCAAAAAACCTCCGGAGCATTCTGCTCACCCCGCTTCCTTAAAGAAGAGTTTTGGCTGGCGGCCGTGGGGACAAATCGTGCTGGCACGCTCCCGCATGCCCCCTTCCCATGCCTCTCCCTGCCGTCAGCGGGACACTTTGTTGCTGTACTTGCCCTTTAAGTGACAGTGCAAGCGGGATGAATAACACTTTGTCATTTAACACTAATACAGTGAGACAGTGACTGTAGTTTTCTCCGGGGAGCACCAAAATGGGGGCTTTGTGTTCAGCCCCACCCCCGCCCCTCACAGTCATCCTGTTGTGTTACGATGTGGTGTTGACCCGCTCTTTGTGAGGATCGGCGGGGCTGGGACAGGCCCACATGAATATTAGCAATCGTTAGCATTTGTTAGCATTTTTATCGACTGCTGACGCAGTCCCTGCACAGCCGGGAGGGAACTCTTCCAGAACTAAATTTGCGCAGGTCCCCCAAACTGATCACCTGATTTGTGCAGTCAGACTGCACCAAAAGGCCTGCGAAAGGGCCTCACTACTGATATTCTTTGCTTTGTGATTGAGGGTAGGAACACATCCTCGTAACCCCCCAATCTGCCCCACCGCTCCCAAACATCCCCCCCCCCCCCCCCCCCCCCCCCACACACACACACACACACACCCCACACCCTTCCCCAGTGCACAGAGCTCCAGGTTATCACGCAGACACTGCGTCACCAGGCTGCTGAGCAGAGATGGATTACACTGTCACCCGACCCCAGACCTCTCTTGTCATGGTTCACCTTTGGCCACCAAATGGCAAGCATGGGATTCTAGTTTCCTATTCCAAAATAGAGCCATGACACACCTGTGCAGGAATTCTGTATGAAGGAGAAACATTGAAACTGGGCTCCCTGTTGGCTAACAGTGTGGATTAGGAAAACTCACTCCTCAATCCAATTCCAGATCCTCTCAGTGTAGAACTCCTGGTAGCCACTCCTAGCTCATTGTTGCCCCTAATTCTCTATTGATCAGGTGTGCAAATCAGATTTAGTTCATGCTCCCTCACATTTTCCGATTCTCTGGCCCTCCTCTGGTGGATGCCCAGGACCCGGTGCTAACCTCGTAAGACTGAGCGGGGGGAAGCCGGCTGAAGCCACTCCCATGTGTACACTTGGCCCTCCCAGGGGCAGGTGAATTTGCAGGAGCACCTCCTCCGAGGGCCGTCCGCACACCACAAGGCACACCTGCTCCAGATACTGCCCTTTTTGTCTGGGCAAAATCTCTACATAAAAAAATCACCCCAGTTTCCATAGTTACTTTCGTGGCAGAGGATGAAACACAATCTCCTTATGTTATATGAAATTTATAGTATGTGTGATTTTTTAAGTTGCATTTTGGTGCATATGACTGTTTTGTCTCCAAACAAACACAGTGCTCTGGTCTTCATATGTATACTATGCAACATCTACACATCACACATTTTCAGAGCAAGTCTTGGCCATACATTACATAAGTGGTTAGTACACTTAAGTAGTTTCTGTGTGATTACTGTAAGTACTGTGTAACTTCATGCAAGAATTGTGTAAGTTCCATAAATTTATGAGCTGTTACTGTAAATAACTTGTGTAATTTCCTAAAAGGTTAGAGCTGGTTTCTTATGGCTTACATTAGGGGCTGGACTCAGGGTTGGCATCAAAATGCAGTTATGGATGCAAGCAGAGTTGGGCTGATTCAGTCTAAGTATGTAGCTCCGTAAAGTGAAAATTTGTATACTGCTTGATTTGCTTGAAAATGTAGAGATATGACAGACCTGCATTAGTTGCTCAATAGTTACAATGCAATTTCCCTATTAAACTGCCTAATTAAGGAATATTCCAATCAAAGTTTTATGAAATGTGTAGCTGCAGAACCAAAATATACAGAATAGCTGAACTGATCACTTGAAGGAAGAGGATGAATGTAAAAAAATTGCAGCAAGAAAATCAGACCTATTAAATATAATCAATAATCAATCTTTAATGTTCACTGGAGTTTTGAGTTTGCTTTACTTTTTCAGCACTTTTTCATATCCAACAACCTGGCCTTTTTATGGGATATTTTTAACATTTCTAGCAAAATCCACAGATAATACAAAATGGCAGCTTCCTCTTCCTATACCTCTTGGAGCTTGTCTGTTCATGCAATGGCTGAATTTGCCATTCTAAAATTTAAGCAAGTCTGGAGTGAACATTCAAATCAAACTACTGTTAAAATGCTTCATGATTTGGGGTCATTGGGCCATATGTATCAATCTTTGTGTCCAACTTGCCGTAGGAACATGCATACGCAGAATCCCACGATTTGTGTATGGAGGTTTTTCATCAGAGTTATCAAACATCATGTACGCCTAATTGTCTTCATGAATCTGAGAGTAAATCAAATCAGTGTGAGATTATGTGCACATGAACGCGCTTAACGTCCACTCCCACAAGTGTTCTTATATGGACCGAGACGTGCCTTTAATTAGTCGAATTAGCATATAAAGATCCCAGGTAAATCTGAGTGAAATGCAGAGATTGATGTTGAGGATTAATTGGCAGGACATAAGAAAAGAAATTATTTGGACACGGAGATAGAGGTGATGGTTGATGAGGTGGAGAGGAGAAAAAATATCCTTTTTAGAGGCCAGACTAGCGGCACTACACATCAACAGAAAAATTCGGAGTGTATCACAGTGGTAACTGCTATGAATGCAGTTTCACCAGAGGTGCGTACACTGAAGGAGGTGAAGAAGAAGTGAAGTGGTCGGATTTGAAAAGAGAGGCCAAAAAACGAATAAGCGCACACAGGACTAGTGTGTCCACACCCGCCCCCCCATGTTTAAGTTTAATGTAGGCTATCCTATAGAAAAATTGCAAAAACAACAAAAATAGGCTATTGGAAACGTTGGAATACTACGACATGGAAGTGAAGTTTCGGTCAACGACAGAGAGGGAGAGAGAGCGAGAGAGCTGGATGCCATGAGCAGAAAGACAGACAAAATGATCTGATCATCTTTTTTTTTTTTTAACTTAATGACCCTGACGCTGTTGGCTATTATTTTGTTGATTTTAGCAGTCATCTCTGTGGTTAGAATCGTTCATAAATTATATTATTTTGCGTCTTGTAGACCTATGTTCCGAGCGCTCCGATTCCCTAAATTGTGCGAGGACACTCAGGTTTAATACTGGCTTCACCACTGCTGTGAAATAAATGTATTTGATTTTGAAACAGTTTTGTGTTGTTATTTAGCCTTTCAGAGGCTATTACATGGTTAAATCAATGAATTTCATTAAACCTACCACCAGACCAATTTTAGATGGTGACCTGGCAATCCGCCCCAAATATTCCTATTTCATATTATGGCAATGACACACAAACACACAGAAAAGGTAAGATTTGTTTGAATTTGTTTGAATTGTTCGCATCTAGTCAAAATGCCACTATATTGCCACCCGCAGGATGTAAAAAAATTCAGAAATAGACATAGCAGGATGATAACCTACTGTTTTATATAAAAGGATTTGCCCCCTTGCCATTTAACTGCCCCCTCAGTCACTTCATCCTGGTGCAATAACACTCATCAATGATTGACACAAGACCCATTTACTTGCAACACCGTTAGTTCCTCTTGGTGTCGCCAATCTCCAAATTACAAATTTTATGCGTACGCCACCTCGAGACCATGCACATAGGTACGCGTGTTTTCCCGGGAAGTATCTTCATTAATACCGTTCTATGTGTAGAAAAGTGCTCAACACGATTTTAGTTTGTACACACCGTTGACACATGCAACCCATTGTCTCAAATGAGGAAGCATGCTTCTACTCTCACGCCCCTTTTCGAATTTCTTGGAAATTTACACAAATGGTTTTCGAAGGTTGAAATTTTGGACTGTGGCCTGAGTGGTTCTTCATTCCAGCTAAATTCAAATTTAAATTACATTTAAAGCTTTAAATGGGCTTGCCCCTCCCTATTTTAAGGACCTTCACCCACATTCTCCAAAACAAACTCTACGTTCCCAAAGTGCGGGAATTCTCATTGTCCCAAGAGTGGGTAAAAGTACTATAGGTAGTAGAGCCTTTTTGTATCGAGTCCTTCTTTTGTGGAACAATTTACCCTCTGAGGTTCAGGGAGCAGACTCTCTCTTACCTACAAGTCCAGGCTGAAAAGTTACCTGTATATCAAATCTTTTAGTTGAGGGACATGGTATGGTGCTGGCATGGATCGTAGAGTCTCTGGCAGACTAAGTGGTCATTGCTGTCACTACATCATGGCCTGGTGACTATGTTCAGCTGATCCAGTCGTGGTCTGGTGTTGACTGCCTTAGGGTCACCCTCATGATTGTGGTGGCCCTTTGCCTCTCATCCCATAGGTATGCTGCCATAGTGCTTATCTGCCAGGATTTTTCCTTATTACACACAGGAATCTCTTTTCCCCCCTCTGCTCCCCCCTTGCTTTTTTGTTTTTCATTCCTGAAATTAATACCCACTAATCACTGTTTTCATTTTCTTTACTGTCCCTGCTCTGGGCTCCTGCCTGGAGCTGTAGCTCAAGCGCCATATCCCAATTTCTAGTTCAGCTACCTTGCTGTCCTACCTATCAAGCCAACTGTGTGCCAAGACATTCCAGAATTACATTTTATAATTACTCTGTTGTGTAATTACTATTGTCTATATAATTCAATTGCCTTAAGTACATACTTATGTATGTACTTATACTTAATTATACAACTTTAGTCTTCTCTGTAAACCTATCTGCCCAGTGCTGGCCAGAAGCAGATGGGCTCCCCCTCTGAGCCGGGTACTGCTCAAGGTTTGTTCCTGTTATTTATGGCATTTTCCTTGCCACTGTTGCCTTAGACTTGCTCTCAGGGGTCTCAGGCCTGGTAACAAAGTAAAGCTGCTTTGTGACAACTTGTGTTGTAAAAAGCACTATACAAATAAAATTGAACTGAATTGAATAAATGTGCTCAGATGTGACCCGTTCTGAGCTCCCCAGTCTGCATTGTGGCTTTTTTGCCTCATTTTTGGCACAAAAAGGTGTTCACGGCATCACTTAAAATGATGCCACGGTCTACCACAACAAAATGTGGTAGACTGTGACAAATTTTGGGCCGGGATTTGGAGTGAAAACACAAAACTCTGCTTGTGGGCTACCCTTGTCAAGATATCGTTTGAAAATGATGTCCCTGTGGAGAGGGACACCCATATACCCCACTTCGCACTCCACTCCTGCGCTCGGTGCCTGTTCTCCCATGGTAAGACTCCAGACCCCATGCAGCCAGAGAGAGCCCAGCCTGCCATGCCACACTGGGGTTTAGGGTCCCTTGCCGTCTCGGTCATACCTCCTACCCCAGCCGTGAGTGGACCCCAATGCAGTAAGATGTGGTAATGTTTGCCCTGTAAGAGGAGATAATACCAAGCACTCTTTTGGGAAGACAGAGGGGGGGGGGGGGGGGGGGGGGGGGGGGGGGGGGACAAACCTGAGCTCATTGCAGCAGGACAGACTCAAGCCTGCACTTCAATGCTCTCTTCCATGTGAAACAGACAATGCTTCGACCCTCCACTGTCAGGCAGCACAGGGTAGGACACAGTCGCAGACCCCAAAAAGACGCGAGGGCAGAGAAAAAACACACGGCAGAATCAAAAAACCAGAATACAGGCAGGGTCAAAAACCAGGGAGGCAGTCCGTGGGCAAATCCAAAACGGGATAGTCAGAACGGGCAGGGTCAGACAACAGGAAGGCACGATCAGGCAAACTAAGCAAAGCGGCAGACAAAACAACGGAGTCAAAAACGGGCAGGTCGAAATCACAAGAATAGCGAGTAAAGAAAACGCGGGGACGAAACAGGCAAAAAACATTGAGACGAACTAGCAATGACTGCACAGCGAGCAGGGTATATATAAGGACAGACCGACGAGGGGATGAGATGCAGGTGCGCAGGTAATCAGGCGGAGACAGGGCGGAGAGAAGGGCCGGGCAGAAACACAAGGAGAAAAAAGGAAAAAAAAAAACCAAAAGCGCAGGGCTAGGAGGCGGGAGTACTGACAGTACCCCCCCCCCTACGAACGCCACCAGGCGTAACAGCAGGTGCACCAGGGTGCCGGCGGTGGAAGTCCCGGATGAGGGCAGGGTCCAGGATGTCTCTGGCGGGGACCCAACATCTCTCTTCAGGGCCGTAGCCCTCCCAGTCCACCAGGTATTGGAATCCACGTCCCCGGCGCCGAACCTTAAGCAGACGGCGCACAGTGTACGCCTCCGCTCCGTCGATCAGGCGAGGTGGCGGCGGAGCCCGGGGAGCAGGGCAGAGAGGACTGCGGATGACGGGCTTGATCTTGGAGACGTGGAACGTGGGATGGATGCGACGGAGGGAGAGCGGGAGCCTGAGCCGGACCGCTGCAGGACCAATAACCTTGGCGATAGGGAAGGGGCCGATAAAACGAGGAGCCAGCTTTCGGGAGTCCACCTTCAAGGGAAGGTCCCGTGTGGAGAGCCACACTCGTTGGCCCTGGCGATAGCGAGGGGCTTTAGAGCGGTGACGATCAGCAAACTGCTTGATCCGGGCCGTGGAACGGAGCAGCGCGAGCCGAGCACGTCTCCAGGTACGGCGGCAGCGTCGTATCAGCGCCGCCACCGAGGGTACGCCGACCTCCTCCTCCTGGGCAACAACTCCCGGTCGCCGATGTCGTAATTACGCTCCGTGGGCGAAAGGCGATGGGAGTAGTAGGCGCAGGGGTGGAGCTTGTTGTCAGCCGATGAGCGTTGCGACAAGACTGCTCCCACACCCACATCCGAAGCGTCCACCTCCACCAAAAACTGCCGGGCAGGGTCAGGCTGAGTCAGAATGGGCGCCGAGGTAAAACGGGTCTTTAGATTGCAGAACGCCCCTTCAGCTTCCGGGGACCAGGCGAACGCTCTGTTGACCGATGTTAGAGCCGTGAGGGGAGCTGCCACCGTGCTGTAGTCGCGAATAAAGCGTCGATAAAAGTTCGCGAATCCCAGAAAGCGTTGCAGCTCCCGACGGGAGGCGGGGCGAGGCCACTCCTCCACAGCCTGGACCTTCTGCCGGTCCATCTGCATGCTCCCTGCCGTGACGATGAAACCCAGGAAGGAGATAGTGCTACGGGTAAATTCGCACTTCTCCGCCTTGACGTACAGGTGGTTCTCCAGCAGGCGCTGGAGAACACGACGGACATGCTGGACATGTTCTGACGGGGAACGGGAAAAAACGAGGATGTCGTCCAGGTAAACGAACACGAACCTATTAAGCATGTCGCGAAGGACGTCGTTTACCAGGGACTGGAACACGGCAGGGGCATTAGTTAAACCGAATGGCATAACGAGATATTCATAGTGCCCGGATGGAGTGTTGAATGCCGTTTTCCACTCATCCCCCTCTCGGATCCTAACCAGATGGTAGGCGCTACGAAGATCCAGTTTCGTGAAAACGGTAGCCCCCTGTAACGATTCAAATGCAGATGTCAGAAGCGGCAGGGGATAGCGGTTCCTCTCCGTAATGGCGTTGAGGCCCCGATAATCAATGCAGGGACGGAGGGAGCCGTCTTTCTTGCCCACAAAGAAAAACCCGGCCCCGGCGGGTGAGGAGGACGGACGAATAATGCCGGCGGCGAGGGATTCCCGGATGTATTTATTCATTGCCTCGGTCTCCGGTGCAGACAGGGAATACAGGCGGCCCCTAGGAGGAGATGAACCGGGCAGGAGGTTAATGGCGCAGTCGTAAGGGCGATGCGGGGGCAGCGAGGTAGCGCGGGACTTGCTGAAGACCGGTTTGAGATCCATGTATTCCGGCGGCACAGCCGACAGGTCCGGGAACTCCTCAGGGGCTGGGGCAACCAGCGATACAGGGACCAGAGCGTCGCGAAGGCAGCTGGAGTGGCAGAATTGACTCCAGCCCAGGATCTTGTTTCCCTCCCAGTCGATGTGGGGGTTGTGCTGGGCCAGCCATGGGTAACCCAGAACCACGGGAGCTTGAGGGGAGTCAATGATGTGCAGCACGATCGCCTCGCGGTGGTTGCCAGAAATGAGGAAATTCACCGGGGGAGTGGCGTGGGTGATGCGAATCAGCGGGGCTCCGGTGATGGCGTGGGCCTCCAGAGGTGAATGCAGCGGGATGCGGGGGAGACGCAGGCGGGCCGCCAGGTCGGCGTCAATGAAGCTCCCATCGGCCCCTGAATCGATCAAAACAGAGACCGCATGAGGCTGATCCCCGACGAGCAGGGAGGCAGAGAACAGGGGGCGGATTTCAGGGGACTGGCAGATAGGGGTAACGCTCACCTGTAATCCCCTCGCTACGGGTGAGCGCCGGCTTTTACCGGACAGGTCACCACAAAGTGACCAGTCTGCCCGCAGTACAGGCACGACCTGGTGCTGAGTCTCCTCTGACGTTCGGCGGGGGACAGGCGAGTGCGGTCGACCTGCATCGGCTCCGGGGAGGCAGGAAGCGGGGAAGGCTCGAGAGGAACCAGGCAGTCCACCGACAGCTCTCTCCTTTCGTCGCTGCGACAGGCGCTGGTCCACACGAACGGCCAGCTCCACCAAAGCGTCGAAGCTGGGGGGTAGCTCCCGGGTGGCCAGCTCATCCTTGATGGTCTCTGCAAGACCGTGGAGGAAGGCGTCATACTGAGCCTCGGTGTTCCAACCGCTGGTAGCAGCCAGGGTGCGGAAATCGATGGCGTAGTCCGACACCGACCGGCGCCCCTGGCGGATCAGCAGCATCTCCCTAGCGGCCTCGCGCCCGTGCCTGGAGCGGTCGAACACCTTCTTCATCTCCTCGGCAAAGGCGGTGTAGACGTGGCAGAAGGGGGCATCGGCGTCCCAGACCGCAGTCCCCCACTCCCTGGCTCGGCCCGTCAACAAGGTGATGACGTACGCGATCCTCGCTCGGTCAGTAGGGAACGTGGAGGGCTGGAGCTCGAAGACCAAGGAGCACTGGGACAGAAACGATCGACAGGTTCCCGGATCGCCTGCGTACGACTCCGGAGGTGGCAATCGGGGCTCCCGGCTCGGAGGCACGGGCAGGACAGGTGGGGAGGCTGCTGCGGACGGAGGGGAAGGGGAGCGGCTGCCCAGGTTGAGCTGCAGCTGCTGCAGCTGTGCAGTGACGCCCGCTAGGTTGGTCGCGAAGCTCTCCAGGGATCGACCGATGGCGTCCAATTGGTTCTGATGCCCCCCCAACAACGCACCTTGCAGCTCCAGTGCAGCCTTCAGGTGAGGTAGGTCTGCTGGGTCCATGATGGCTAGTTCGTACTGTCAGGCAGCACAGGGTAGGACACAGTCGCAGACCCCAAAAAGACGCGAGGGCAGAGAAAAAACACACGGCAGAATCAAAAAACCAGAATACAGGCAGGGTCAAAAACCAGGGAGGCAGTCCGTGGGCAAATCCAAAACGGGATAGTCAGAACGGGCAGGGTCAGACAACAGGAAGGCACGATCAGGCAAACTAAGCAAAGCGGCAGGCAAAACAACGGAGTCAAAAACGGGCAGGTCGAAATCACAAGAATAGCGAGTAAAGAAAACGCGGGGACGAAACAGGCAAAAAACACTGAGACGAACTAGCAATGACTGCACAGCGAGCAGGGTATATATAAGGACAGACCGACGAGGGGATGAGATGCAGGTGCGCAGGTAATCAGGCGGAGACAGGGCGGAGAGAAGGGCCGGGCAGAAACACAAGGAGAAAAAAGGAAAAAAAAAAACCAAAAGCGCAGGGCTAGGAGGCGGGAGTACTGACATCCACATTTACCAAGATCCGCTCCTTCCAGCGCTCCTCTCTGTCACATTATTAATTTGTTTAGCAGATTATCTAAGATTATCCTTATTCAGGGCTGGGTTTCACCAAAGGATTTCAGGTTAAAGTCCCTGTGTGGGCAAACTGATTATTTTCCATGTTGTTCTTTAATAAAGTAGTGAAATATTTCTTAAGCAGACACAGACTGTGTACCTCTCAGTTTTACCAAAGCTAATCTGGAGAAAACATTCATGGACTGCAATTTCTGTCTGATCTTCAACCAGAAAGGCCAAGAGACCTCCTCTACTCTCATGTTTTCTACACAGGTGGTACGGCAGGTCATATTTCAAACATCGTTTTTATGGATTTCCATCCCAATTGGGTAGAATTACTTGAGGCTTAAATTATTTATCAATTATTATTAATTATTTATCAATTATATTTAAAAAGAGAAAAACACACCAGAGGCCTTAAAGGTGACATGCTACACCACACAGAGGATTTGATCCTGCAGCCCATTTGTTAAGAATGCTATGCCACCACTCTGTAGAGATGTCCCACACTACATGGACAAACTAAACGGACCTGTTAATTCAATCTGCAAGTAAAACACCTCGAATGTATTAACAGAATAATTTACAAAGTTGGCATCTAAAAGGTATATTTAATCTGGGGATTGAAATTAATTTCAATTTGTGGGAAAAAGCGGTTGAAAACAAACAGCATGGAGAGCATTTAACAAAGCACACATATATGGCAAACTTATGCTAAAATGCTTATGATGTTTTTATGCATTTGTAACATTTAACATTTCCCATATTTTAAATTGTATATCTAATATAAGTGAAGCTGGTAAAAGTTAAGGTGTCTTACACGCTGTTTCAATGGCAAGTCCCTTTCATGAAATAACATGCTGTTCACCTGTTGCTAATAACACCCATTAAACATGGCTGCATTCAGTTGAGATCAACCTGAGACTACAGCCTAGATTAAAACCAACCGTTGTGTGTAGAATTAATTCTAACAGTCTGTTAGAATTAATTTTGCGCTACGTTTGTGCTTGCCGCTATCTCATTGGGATTTGACCTCATGGTCACAACGCATTCACGAGATTACACAGAGTATTTGCACGTTCATTTCGAATGAGAAGACCAATGCTTTTGTGCCGTGGTATGCCAAATACAAGAGTACAGACCTTCAGGTCTAAACATATACAATGCTTGCAATTGAAAGCATACTTCTCTGCCACGCTGCAGTAACAACGCTATCATTGTTCTGAGTATCCGGATTATGTTTTTGTCCAAAGAATAAGTGGATTCGGCGAGTAGTGCATTGACTGCTGTTTTCCTTTGCACGAAAAAATGTCTTTGTAAAAAAACAATTATAAAAAACAAAACACTTTTCTTACTTTGTCTCTCACACAGTAAGAGCTGTAACGGTGGCTGTTTCACTGTATTTTTTTACAGATAATGGTAAGAGTCATTAGTGCTCCATGTATACAGGTATGCAAAATATCAGTGCAACCTACAAGACGACAACTCGTACTTGTATATACGAACAGGTGCTATAGTGACTTGAGGGCAGCAAAATAAACGGCTTATCTACCCTATATATGTACTGTAATAAACAATTGTGTAGTCGAAAGAAACGTTTCGGACAAACACTACAGTCCAGTGTTTCCCAAACTTCTCCTGAAGGACCCCTTGTCCTGCATGTTTTAGATCTCTCCCTGCTCCAACACAGCTGATTTAAATGATCAGTTTGTTATTAAGCAGCTTCAGGAGTTCATAAAGAGTTGGTCATTTGAATCAGCTGTGCTGGACTAGGGAGACTAAAACATGCAGGACAGGGGGTCCTCCAGGAGAAGTTTGGAAAACGCTGCTATAGTCCATGGTCAGTTTCCGACGATCAATCTGACCTCTCTCTCCGTAAGGCCCCGCGTCCTCGGTCTGGCGATTATCAATCTCCTCTTTCAGACTGCCATACTTCGGGCTATTCGTTCCTCAATGACCCTCTCTCTGAAATGCGGTTCAAAGGCTCCCTGTCCGTCAGCCCCATCACAGGCTGGCGCACCCACCACTGAGTTATGGCACCTTACCTGCGTAGTGATCAAACACAGTCGGGACGTACTCCTCTGGGAACGCGTCATTTGCATAACTCATCAGCAAACAGGTCTTCCCCACGGCGCCGTCTCCGACCACCACGCATTTCAGCATCTTTTTCATAGAATTTCCCAAGCTGTCGCTGCTGCTGCTGCCATCTTCCGTCATAGCGATCGCATTCTGTCGTCTTCTTTTCGAGCTACGCGCAGGCATGGTCAGTTTTTTGAGTCGGCAAACCGCCTGCTTATTCCCACTCCCTGCGAGTTAGCCGTCCGAGAGTTATGCACAGCGTAGCCAATGTGCCTCTGCTTGAACTGGTTTCAGCCGTGTTCCCACGAGAAGCTCTGGAAAACGTGTATTTTGGTTTGATTTGCTCTATAGATGTGTGCTGTATGTCTAGCTTGTTATACTTGTTAAACTCGCTTTGTCTTTGGGCTGAGACGAAAGAAATTCTCAAATTGCCTACCCACGACTCAAGCGTCCGACACACTTGCTTCAAGGACAACTCAGCGCAGAACACTACAACTCCATAAAGTATGTTCGGGTCCTCAAATCTCATCCCGTTTAAATCCCGATTCCCTGTTATAGAGGTAGAGGAGCGATGAAAAACAGAAATCAGCTGGGTTCCCACTCTCCTTGCCTGATCCCTGAGACTTGTGCTCCGACCCCTCTGCTTCCTTCTGTCACTGTCAGGAAATCATGGGGTTCTTTGCAAATTCCATATTAGGCAGAGTGGGCTGGGAACAATGGAAGCTCTGTGAGCGGACCCAGCACAGGAACTGCATCCGTGTTGGGGGGATTATCCCCGGACACCGACACCACTTCCTCCGCCTGTAGAATGTGCGTGACGACACCAGACTGCACGGGGTCGGGGAAACGCTGGGCGCGCTGGAGGCGAGGACAGCGGAATCTTGTTTCACGCGCAGAGCCAGAGAAAACCAATACGGCAAAACGCTATCACCGAGCGCTGCGTTTTGCTTAATGCATGTCTTTCAGATCATTGTTGCAGCTGTTGACATTACTACCCGTTCTTAATCTGACTTGACAGATCGCTTTATCAAACCCGCTTTCTGACAAGGAGCGAGCGACCTTTCGTATTCAGAATGCATGTCGCTTCTAACTGTCCTCGAGGAAAAATATTTTTGTTAATGTAAATAAAATACATTTTTGACTAAAAACTTATTCCGAGAGATTTCAGGAAATGGCTTGGGCTACAACAAAGCTTCCGATGTTAATCTGATTCAATTTGAGCCCCAATTTTGTTATTTAGATGAGTTTTTCTCAGTGTGCCAAGCCAATAGAGTCGTCTGGTACAGCGCTATGACTTTTTTCTTTCAATATATACAGTTGTTAAAAATACGCACTAGCGCTGGGTATGGGCTGCCTCTGTTGCCATGGTATATTGCTACAGTAGAAGCACAGCTGGAGATAACTTTGAATTATTAATCTATGATGCTTTTGAGACTTTGATTTAATATTTCTGGGTTTGTTTTTTATTCATCCACCCTTTGAACACAAATCATTTGTAATATGAGGGTGATGATGAGTTTTATTAATGTTTTATTAATATGTAGGATTTTGCTAGAGGAATATCACAAGCAATAAAGCGTATATATTTGTATTTAGCACTTATGGCAAATGTTTTTGAATGGGCAAATAATGTCTGCATAAATCACCATACACACATTCTTACGTATACGCATCCCTACGTACACCAGCTACATATTTTAGAAAAAAAGTAAAATAAAATAAAAACGAATTGCAGTTGGCTAGGTGGGTGGTTCTTGACTCGGTAACCGACCCTCCGTACCTTTCTATTAATGGAAACTATGCTCAGTTTTGTGGACTGTTTGTGAACTACGGACAATATAAAACATGCATGTGTTTCGTTTATAGCGAGAAAACCCTTATTTATTCTCTTGGGCACCTTTTTATATATTAGGGAACACGGCATAAATGATGTTAACCAAAGGCTTCTGTCTCAAAATTCTTGGAAACTAATGGAAATATGTAGCGCATGATTGACGTGCGCCCTGTCAACCAGCTAATATCGGTGCGCAGATACAGCAGATCAACCAAGCACCGGGCTTGGTTGTTTAAATCTGCGATCCCCGAACTCTCACAAATTCCTGTGCCGCTCGAGTAGGACTGAGGTGTACATTCTCCGCAGTGAGGGTTACAGTGCTTAAAACATCATTCGCAGCTCGGCTTTACTCTGTCAATAACGTTAGCTAGAACATCACCTTTGAAGATACTATACTAAGACGTTATCAAAGCTCACATTTTATGCAGCATCTTGAAACAAGCCGTCGAACAAAATATTTTGAATGAAATGTTTTGAATGAAATGTTTACTTCAACGCACTTTTCTTCCTCTTGTTTAATCGCATGCGACAGGTCCCAGCAGTTGCAGTTGTTGCGCGCAGCTATTTCCCTGGCACCTCAACTGGGGCTCGAAATTCCGATGCCACTCTGATGCAGCGCCCGCGCGCGAGTGCGCAGGCGCGCTCAGCCTGGGAGCCGGCAGATTGCAGAGCTGCTCGTGCCTGTGGCACAGAGGACCTCGACCAGCCACTGCGCAGCGTTACCATGAACGTCTCCATCCCGCCGACAGATACCCATCCCGACTGTTTTACTATCGCGACGAGCTCTAGAACAGCCTGCGACCCGGACCGACACTGCCCGACCGCAGAATGCACGGGGGAAAGAGAGGGCTGGTGGCACCGCAGAACACTTTTTTGGAAAATATTGTCAGACGTTCAAGTGGTAAGACCTCAGTCTCTTCGCTTTAAATATACAGATCAAGTGCCGACCGAAAAAAAAAGGAATTTAAGTGTTTGCCTGGTTGTTTAATGACGTTTTAGGGGGAATGTTCAGTGATGGAACTCTTCCCCTGACTCGTGTTTGGAGCTTCACGGATCAGAGTTTGTGGTTTGTTTACAAAAGTTCGAAAGCATCGCTAGTGTTATCGGTAAATTGCAGTTAATTGAAGATGCCATCGTCAAAGGCCCATAGAGCGGAGAAAGAGTGGGCACGCTGCAACTGTAATCAGAGGCTTCTCTGGTTTTGGAACTCTTGCGCTGCGGCTGGGTCTTTGTTTCCCCCCGAGGACCAGGGAGGAATAAAAAGTTAAAATTGTAAACGTTGATTCTGTATGAATGTGCATTGCTCGTTTCCTTATAAATGCGATGTCCACTGACTTGCAGTACCACCGTTGCGCAATCTAGAACGCGGAGCCAATTGACCAGAGAGCGCTGCACTGTCTGTCAGGTAATGCCAGCTCACGAAGTCGTTGTCAATATTATTATTAACAATTAGGTTAAGGTTATTCGTTCATTATTTTCGACTTTTGATATTTGACTGCTTTTGTATATTAATCTGTCGAAATTAAATAGAATAAATATATTATTGCTTCTGTTTGTCTCAATAGGTTATGAATGTAATGTAAATATGTTTGCTTTAGATAGCTTCTCTTTAATTTGGTCTAGTACAGTACTATCTGAATGAACAGAAATTATTACGGCATGTGATGCGTGTGAGTTTGATGAGTCTGAATCGTTTTTAAAGTAAATTTCAGTTTTATGCCTATAAACGACGGTGTTTCTAAATCGGAAAAAAAAATCACATAAATAAACAGTTAGCCATCGATACCATTGTAACTTGTATGAAAACAAAGTCTCAATAAAACCTCTTAGTTTCCTTCCAAATTTATGAACAATAATAATTTATGTCCAAAAAATTTCAAATTTTTTTTTATTTCAAAAAATTTCAACGTATTTTCACTAAGTGACTGTGTCACAATGAAGTTCTTTTGTTGTCTTACAAAAAAGTCAAGTTTCATTCCAAATTGAAATGCTGTGTAAAATAGGCCGTTTGAATTGGGCTAGGGGATGGAACGGAACACTGAAGCACCACTCTATTCTTCATTGTCAAGCTTCTCTGGAAATGGGGCAGTAATTAATGGTTGAGTTGGAAAATGAAAACAAGCTTAGCATATTTTGGTCAGTACGACTCCGCAGCGACCAGTTTGGCCGTGGCTCTCTTTTTGCTGAATGGAGTGACAGATCAGGGAGAGGACGTGTAAAACTTCATTTTAGTTATGACACAAAATGTTTTTTTTTCTTTGTTTTAACAATGGAGGCAAAATACGAGAAGACAAACTTTATAATTTTGTGCGTATCATTCGCGCAGGTAAAGTATTTAATCCAGTTTCGTCGTGCTGTTAGGATCACTCAAATTTATACCATTACATTTTCGTCATCCATTAATTGAGTTTCTAATTTTGCATTTCCAGTCGGGTCATGATTTACCATGAACGAACAGCCATATATCATGGGTAGTTCGAATAAAATAACTCCAGTTTGTTAGATGACGTTAGCCTGGCTGTGATCTGGGGACAATGTGTACTTTTAGAGCGCAAAACGTAATGTTTTTACGAATAGGAGAATATTTTCCGAGTCTCAAAACACTTTTACGAGATTATTATAAATATCCACAACGACTCCTTGATATTATTGTTATGGAGGGACAATGCACATAAATTTTCTCCGTTAAGTTTATGACAGCGCCGTACTTAGTTGTTTCTCGTTGAAAAGAAGCGCACGTGTTTCATCGCCGCTTGTGTCTGATGCCCCGGTGTATATTTCGTTGAAACATCGTGGAATATACATACCACAAGTACAAGGTAGCCTTAGCATCTGCGTCTTAATCTAATCCTGAATACAAATGCCATATGAGTTGCTGTGTAGTGACTCACAAGGACTGTTTTTGTGCCTTTGGAAAGGGTGTCGATTTGTTTGCTTTTGTGAAGACCTCTGGAAGACCGCAGCCTGATTTGGCAAACGTCCATATTCGGGGTTCACCAGTAGAGGTCAGATTTGGACATCTGAACAATTACAAACATGGACTTTGTCGATTAACGAATGCGGGAGCCAGGTCGCGCTCAGAGCTCTATGCCATGGTTTGAAATTTACACCCACTCAAACATGCGTGCAGGTGAGGCGTGAGAACCTTCTAGTTACCTGGTTGTAAAATCAGAATGGCGCATAATACAACCCGTGCCTTAAATTCCATGTGTAGTGTTTGAACACAGAAACATACGCTTGTTTGTATGATTATGTATGTTTCAGTGCTTCAGAGGTCGCGTTTCTCATCCTGGTGAGCTTCTGTCTATAATTTGTATCTAATCGGTTGGCCACATCGAATGACGCTAAATGTAAACCGCCTGTTGGAATATAGTGAGACCTGGCACCTGAGGAGACATGACAATAAATTACCTTGGGTGGGTTTCGTCGATTACCGGTGTGCAAATGGATTCGTTACCTGAAGCTTAGATTCGATACTGAGCGCATTACCGACCACGGAAATCAATATATGGATCTTTTTGTGTTCACGGCCGTATCCTCTGGTAGCGGCTGATGGTGTGATTGAAATTCTAAACGCTACAAGGGCTGGACTTTGGATCTCGATGCTTTGCTCGACTTCACACTCTAGACTGGAAATCTGAGCATGGGACAGATTCAGAGTGAAGGTAGAGGGAGGCTTGACTGTGAAAAACATGAAAGCACCACAGATGACTGAAAAGAAGCTGACCTTAACTTAAAGGAGAGAATGGAAAAACCTCCATCTTCTATATGCTGTGTCTATAAACCACAGGGCTTTGCTTGTCCTTTTATTAATACAGTTGTGTTGCAAGCTTGAAAGTGGCAATAATTTATGTTTTGTTGCCTGTCATGCATTATGTCAGACATTAAAATGCAGTTTGGTTTATTTGGCTTATGTTGTGATGTCTATATTCAGTTAGTTCATGGCAAATACAGTTTTCAGGCCTTCTACATTTGTTATGCATTGGGAATGGTTATTTCGATTAATTTGGTACTCAAATATTCTACAGCTCCCAGAAGCAAATATTCAAGTGATCAAGATATACTTTTTTCTCTCTCTCCAGGCAATGTATGAATCTTCAGGTCTGTGTAAATAATGACTCACCACAAGGACATTTTCATTCAGACATCCTTTTGGGCAGGAAAATGTACACTATGTATGAGTTATGTTTTATTTTATGCAGGGTTTCTAAGCTCACCTTTATGAATGCTGACTTGACTGATGATGACTTTTGTGTTAATTGCCAGCATTTGAAGCCTGATGTGAGTAGTTCATGTGTTATCTCATGGCTGGATGCTCTATGTAGAGTGTGAGTAGTCAGTCTAGCATGCACTGAAGGCTGTGTTTGTCTTGCTGTAAGTTAGTTTGTCTTGTGGCACACAGTGGTTTTCTCTCAGCTGTGTTTTGGTGTGTGCTGCAGTACTGTGATGCTACACCACTCCTTCCACAGAACCGCAGCGGGTGTGGTGTTACATCACATGGGTGATGTGATCAGGACTCAGTGGGAGAATGTGGTCAGGAAACGGGGGGAGGGGGTTGGAGGGAGGCTGGAGTTGTGGGGGGGGGGGGCACGTGCCCTGAAGCACTGGTTCTCACGGTCGAGGGCACCAGTCTGATCTGGTTACCACCCCAGTCCCTTGGCCTCCTTGGCTGCCTGGTCCCCCGTCCCCCACCCCCTGTGGTCCACCTGGTTCTCCCCAAGCAGGGTCCAAGGCCTGGTGCAGAATGACGCTCCTGATCTGCCTTGACAGGTGGCCCGCCAGCCGCACGTAGGAGCCCCATGACCTCTGACCCCTGAGCTCACAGAAAAACACAGGGCCCCCTGCTGCCCTATCGCCTTACGCCCTGCCCTGCCCCACTCGTGCGCTGGGGTGGCTTCCCCAGGGGCTGCTCTGTGCTGTTTCTGTGATGATGTCTTTATTGGTCTGCCCAGCAACATCACTGCAATGTTTCAACAACGATTGCAAGGCTACTGTTCTGCAGCAGTACTGTCTGGGGGAGAACAATTGGAAATCGTTGCTTTTTGCTTTTCCTGCTTGCTGCCAATATTCAAGCCTTTTCTGTGTCTCTGTTGGCTATTTTGATCAAGAAAGTGTATTACTTTTCCCAGTTCACTACAGTTTCTTTCATTTTTATGAAACATGAGCCACACTTGAACAAAATGAGTTGCATATTTACCATGCAATTCATATACATGTATATGATTTTCTTACTTTTGTTATTTATTTGATCCATACACACACATGTTTGGTTATGTTTCATCCAAAGCTTTTTCACATCATAGTATTGGATGGCAGTATATTTCTTTATACTGTATGTGTTGTGGCTGAGAAGCTTTGAAGTGTGTAGAATGACCATGTAAGTCAGGTGACTGAGGACACAGTCACAGAACAAGCTAAGGATGAGCACTGGAAGCTCAGACAAAGACATTCTTACTTGTTCTCAACCAGGATCAGTATGCTTACCCCGATCCCAACCTCAAATGTTTAATGTAAAAGGTCAGCCCTATTCCAGGATGAGTGTACAACTCTAACTGTTTGCATAAAGAGCATACATGTTCACTTTTTAGGTTAGTTTAACTAACTCTAGTCTTTGTGTGGCCACTGTTGAGGCTGAGAGATGATTAGCTCTGCCTTACAGCCACCTTGGTATAACTAATCACTGCACTAATCACTACTAAATCACTACAGACCCCACTTTACTCTTCAGTGAAGGAAAGTGCAGACATTTTGAGCAAGGGTGTTGGAAGGCCAATTTCTGCCAGATCCCTTTTTGATCTTAATGGGAGGTGAAGAATATTCAACCAATATTAAATTTAGCATTATTACTCGTTTGCCATACATTCCGCATAATCTGGGGCAACACAAATATTTTCACATTTTACATTTCATTTATGTAGACAGCTGATATTCATTGCTCCAAGGGGGCACCAATAAGACTCCATCTGGAATTCAATCCTACTGCTTTTAGTTAGAAGTCTAGTCTGTCAACCACTGCCGCCTTGTATAAAAGAGGTAGCAACAGCACTTCAGAGTGTTACAAACCCAACTCCAGCTCCCTCTATGCGGGGGGGAAGGCAGCTCATATTTTAGGAGGCCAAAGCTGCTAATAGGAAGAATGGCCAGTCAACAAGTGTTGGCGTTGGTCAAAATGCTTGGCAGGGCCAGGGGAAACTGTGGGTCCTGAAACAGCCTGGCCTGGGTAGTGATGAAGTGACGGCCGTCCTCGAGTTCCATGAGGCTGCACCACCACAGGATTGATTTTTTGGCAGTAGCTACATTCAGCACAGGGGAGATTGCTCTGAATTTTTTTTCATCACTGTACTTTTTTCCTCTTTTGCCCATGCTGTTATAGAACTCTGAAACTGATGTGTGTGATGATGGAGCGTGATTCCCAATAAGTTACAAAACAGAAAACTGTCAGGCCCAGACAGAAGGAGCAAATGCAAAAGAGAGAGAGATGGATAGACTTAACACTGATTGTCATAACACTGGTTCATTATTATCATATATATATATGAACATTTCCATATTTTTTGATACCATCATGATCTGTGTTATTAAGGGTTATCCATTTCCCACTTGTACGTTTGTTTTTGTAATGCAGTCCTCAGCATGTTAGATCATCCAATGAAGTTGATTTTTATCTGTCAGAGAGAGAGAGAGACAATGAATAAAGGGAATCCCTAATGAGAAATTAAGCACATTTTTAGTTTGTACCTGTATTGTTTTATGACAAGCTGACAGAGCTAATTTTTCTATTTACCCATGGTGCATTGCATCAACACCAAAACCACATGGAGCACTGCATTTTCCTCCTCATGAATATTTGATGGCCATCTGAATAATGAAGCGCTTGTTTTCATCTATCAAGCCATATTTCCATAGAAATCCACTCAGTTACCTCCAGCCGTCACTAATGTACGTGCGAGGAGAATGAGCACACTGGATAATTAACATATGCCTACCATTCACACAGACATAAAGTGCATCATGTCAGAAGCTTGTAAGCAATTACACAACCATCAGTCAGTGACATCGTCCCTAATCTGTTTTCTTTTCCATGCTCGTTATTGTGGGTCGCTCAGAGTGTGCTGGTTGTTTGAATTCGCCCTCTGTGGTCTGATGAAGTAGGTCTTATGCATGCCACGCCACTGTGCTCCGCTTCTTTAAGATGCTTGGATGTACCCCTCCTCTCGTGACCTTGCATCCCGGTCTCACTGACTGTCTGTCTTTACCCCTATGTGGTGGAAGGAGCTTCCTTCTTCGGACACTGGCTATCTTCCATCACAGGCTGAAAACCCACCTCTTTTACTTCAGGGTTATGTGTAATTATTTATGTGGAGGTTTACTTCAGGGCATGCATTAGCATTGTATTTGGAATGGTATAGTCCCTCTGTCATGTACATTGTGTTGCACTTATATGTTGATTCCGGCACGCAATTATGATCTCGGCATTATGTCTGGCACTAACGCTTGTTCGTATGTGGTTAGTGGTTTTATATTTGTGCAACTTTTCATGACACTTGCATGCATTTTTAAGTCTCTCTGGATAACAGCATCTGCAAAAACCATGGCATGTTTTGAGCCATATTGAATGTTGCTCAGAGAGATGACCCCACTGCAGGTCATTCTGGGTAGGAATGAAGTGGAGCACCATTCCACCACCAAATTTACAGGGCAAAAACTCTGCTAGTAAAGATTACTAAACCTGATTAATGGCAGATATGCTGAAAGAGACTCAGGAGATTACATTACATTTGCATAGCAGGCATTAGCTTACCATGTTTGACCCATTATCCATTTTTACAGATGGATATGTGCTGAGGCAGTTCAGGTAAGCTCCTCACCCAGGGGTGCAACTTCAGTGGGGAAACTGGGAAATGAGCCTGCAACCTCTGGATTCTTACTGCTATGCCACACTGCTACCTGTTGACATTTAGCATTAGTTTGCTGATAAAGTACTTTAGTGTTTGTAATCCAAACCCAAGGGAGAGTCCTTGACTTTCTAAATGTATACCAAATCAATGAACCCTATGAAACTATCTTACAAATTATTTGCTGCCCAACCAGACACCTTCCCTGGGTTTATTTCACACAATGCTTTTAAAAGCCCTGCTGATCGAATGCCCTTCCATGCAGGTACAGCCTCTTGTGCGTGGCCTTGTCTCTGCTTGGTGGAGTCAGGTATTGTGTCAAACAGTGTCTTTCATATCATGGGCCATGGAATGGAAGGACCTGTCATGTTGATGAAGTCACAAACAAACAGGCAGGGTGGACTGCCCCCCTTCCCTGTGGACACTCCAGCTGAAAGATGAGCAGCAGTCGGCCGTGCAAGCGGGGCTATCGGAAATAAGTGGCTCGTTTAAGAGGGAGAAAAGGACTCGCCAGACCGCTCTGCCTAGCGTTCATCGGCTATAGATCGCCTCCCACCGATGGATTAATGGATCTCGGTGCTGACTCAGACAAAGGCCATGTCCTGCTAGAACTGTAAGGAGAGAAAGAGAGAGAGAGGGTGGAGAGAAGGAGGGAGACAGAGAGAGAGCAAGAAAGAGAGAGAGAGAAGGAGAAAGAGAGAAATGGAAAAAGAATTCCAGATAGATATAGAGAGAGGGAGAGAGAAGGAGCGAGGGAGAGGGAAAGGCAGAGGGAGGACAGGGAGCAGGACAGGGAGAGAGAGAGAAATGGAGGGAGGGTGGGAAGGAGAGAGAGTGAGACAGTATGGAGTTGGTTGAAGAGCTAGACTATGTCAGAAGGGGTCTTCCAGGGTGCTCTGGTGGGTCAGGTTAGACTTTATTTCTTGTTGATCTGTGGTCAGTACCTGTCTGCCTGGCAGTACTGCCAGCTGAATCCTGTTCTGCCAACCTCCTGGATTTTAGAGAGTGGGATATTAGTATTAATATTAATATTAATAATAAAAATGCAACACAACTGCATTCATCTCACTAATACTACTGTTATAACTAATGATTATGATGATTATATAACAATCCTCGTAATAGTAATCATAATAATATTGTAATAACTTATCTCAGTTGGAGCAATTTGGAATTGAATTTGGGCTCATAAAAATGTAAGGACAAAGCTCATGGGTTTGGCAAGTACACTAACACGCCTCAAAAGACCATAAAATGGATGCAAAACGGGAGGGGCTCATACACCAATTGCTGTAACAACAGCCAGGGTAGGGGTATTGACTTTTACTGTTACATTTGTTATTATGTTGCAGCTGCTTTTATTCACAGAGACTTACATAACATTAACACAGCCTTGCACAACCTTCACACAACCTTTTTAATGTCAAATGTTTACTGATGCCATTCAGGTTTACTGAATTTAATTCAGGTTATCATTCAGCACCTCATCCAGTGCCACAACAGCAATGCCTCATTTTGGGATTCAAACTTGAAACCCTGTGAGTCAGGCCAAGCCCCTAATTACAGCTCTGCATAGCAGTAATGTGTGGGAATTGCTGTATGTAAGAAAACAAGTCTGTATGAAAAAAATGCTCTGGGTATTATCTGTCCAAAACGATTGATCCAGGATCAGTTACCTGCACTAATCCCAACCCACGACCTACTGTGTAAAGAAGATGAATATTAAACTAGGATCAGCGCTCAGAGGCTCGACATATCTACACCTATGGATGTGCTCTGCTTTCCCTCCACGTCTGATCTGCTGCTTACCTGGACAGTGCTGCTGAGCCCGCACAGGGCTGAAAGGACAAACAGTCCCTATTCAGAGCCACAAGAGACAGCTGCAGAGTATCACATGTGGGATGCACACGCAGGCCAAACAACTGATATGTGTTGTGTCTTTCACCCAAAGCAATATGGATCCATTCATCACCCCAACAATGAGCTTTTGTCAGCCTTGGCTTGTGGGCTTGGCTGTGCGCTGAGTGAGTGTTCCCTCAGTACGGCGTTACCACACGACACACGGTAATTTTGGAAACAACCCTGATGGCCTTTAACGGCATGACATTAACCCTTTGCTCAATTCAGTGCATCCAACATGTGATCTTCTCCCTACTGGCAATCCTTGGAAGATATATGTAGTATTGAATGTGATATATAGGCTTATTATATGTCAGATTTGTGATTTATTCAGTATTATTGGATGAAATTCTGAGATCTTTCTGTCTACTAATGATAGGGTCACTGCTCCAATAATACTGAGTACGTCAGTCACATAGATGACTTTCAGTGGTCAATTATAAAATCTGTTGGTTGACGGACATCAGTTCTGGACTGACTTTGGGAAAACCTGATAATCCTACAGTTATGTGGATGCATCAGTGTAATAGTATGAGTGCAGTGATATTCCATCCAGATGACGTAAAGATCCATGCATCTGTGCAAGGCCCTCTGCAGTGTCCCCAGCTAACAGCAATGAATACATATTGTTTAGTTTATTTTAATTTTCATGCAGTTTATTTTGACATAATTAATTAACTTCCTCTACAAATCAGTAACACATAATTCATATTTACATGCACCAGATAATCAAGTTTTATTCCACCTCCCCCTGCTAAAGACTACACATTGGTGGGTGTTAAATTGTGCCAGTTGTACTGTGGTGAAGTCTTTATGCAGTTCAATGGCAAAGCAAATGACAGTATCTGTGGCGGTATCTGTGGCAAAGCAAATGATAAAGGAAAACCTCTTGCTTATATGCACAGGCTAAAAAGTGGTGTCCGGTGTTCTCGTCAGGGTTAGCATTACTTTAAACTTTTATGCATTCAACCTGAGGTGTTCCAAACATAATCCTGTTTTCTAAATGTGACCATGGCACCCTGCACAGAGGATTGTGGTTGTAGTGTAACCTCAGTAACCGCTGGAAAAAGAGTCATACAACATACGCCCATGACAACAGCAGGTGACACGCCAGTCACCCCTAATCATTCACCCCTACATTCTTATTTAACCTTTACTTTTCCAGGTGGGGTCAACTGAGAACCAGTTCTCTTTTATAGTGACAATCTGGGGGAAGGAATTACTTGGGAAGGGAGTTATTTTAGTCAGTTAACCTAATCTAGCTCACCTCAACCCCCTATCACTCCCCCTCGAGCCAGGAGAAATCCCCTGGCTCTGTGGTGATGAGTTAACAGCACTTTAAACAGGCGTGGCTGCCCTCCCTTCCAGCCACATCCATGGGCCACCCCCTCTCATGGGGGGCAGGGGACACAGGGTACAGACACAGCAGTCACATTAATTGCCATGTCAATCACTCCCTTGTTTCCTGCGCCTGGGGGCCAGACTTCCTGTCTCTGAGTGGACCAGTCGGCATCTCGCTCGCCTCTCAGAGAATGCACCACTGCTCAGGCAATTCAAGCGGCAGGGGTGGGGGCTCCTTCACGCGCAAGAGGAGCACAATATGACCAATCCTGACCCCATTTCTCCTGAAGCTTCCAACGTGTACTTTTGGATGCTCTATTTTTTGCACTTAGCTGAAGATGAGTCTGTTATTTCTATTTTTGTTTTTTTGTTTTTTGCTGGCCTCTGCAATTCTGCTTATTGAGGTTGACTTAGCACTGCGAACCTCATATTGTCACAGTGTGGGACTTGAACCCAGATCAACCTGGCGGTGCAAGGGGAGCTGAAAGCATGACCACCTGTTGTACCCTCTTGTAGTGGGCTAGAGTTTTCTGTATGTTGGACAGAGCAAGGTGTTCTGGGTGTGGCAGCAAAATGTGTTGAAATGAGTTGTGTTGAAAAGTGTCACACATTGCATCTAAGGTTGGACCATATTTATCACGTCTTTGCTGTTACACACTCTTATCTAGAGCAACAAACATAGCTTGCACATCTTCTGTTTAATTGACTGGATAGGATATTTTTTGAGTCATTTCAGGTCAGGTGTCTAGCTCTAGGGGCACAGCAACTGTGTTTTGCACAGGATTTGAACTTGCAACACCACCTGTTAAGAGCCCTGTTACAGCATGGCATCACATTCTGCTTCAAACCCCCCATGGTCCCAGTCATACTATGCCTTCAGCAGGAGCTGATCTCCTGGTGATCCCCCATGCTGCTAAAAACAGGAGGGGGAGAAGCTGCTAGGAGTTCTTCATCTCAGCGTCAGAGCTCAATCCAAAACTATATGGGACCCATGGATACTATGGAATCTTTTTAGTCTGGACGTAAAACTCACATATTTTCACATGCCTGTTCCTCTTAACTGGGCTCGTACCTGTATTTGATTCTCATTTTAATTTTACTGTGAGATTAGCATGAAAGCACTAAATTGTGCTGTACCGGTAACATTTTCATTAGCAAATTATTTGAAAGGCTAATGAAAGCAATTTTACAATGAGTGAAAATGTTAACTTGTGTACATATGGGAGATCCATGTAATCACAAATCAAGCAAGCAAATAAAGCTTTGTAGGAATTACAAGATATTTTGTGACATTAATCACAGTCATTTATTATGATAATCAGTAATGGGTTTAGCCCATTTAAGGGAATCAGCGCAGTTAATTTATCTGCATCATTTGATTGTACAAGCTGAGAGAGGTACTTGCTGCATGGAGCTGATGTGAGAACCTGGCACAAGCATTTCTGGTACTGAAAAAATGACGGGGTAGCCCCTCCCCTCATACACAGATGAGAAAGCCATAAGAAGGGGCTTGGGGAGGGGGGGGGGGGGGTGGTGGTGTTATATATGGTTTACCACAAACCAGAGCTTTCCTATGGAACTGTAGACTGTGAGAAGAGGCTGACCGAGGCTTCTCACAAAAAATATAGACAGAGCAAAAAAAAGCAAATAAATTATTTATAAGATCAATAGACAAAGGTACCAGCCAGAATGTAGCCAGCTGCTCAAAAATGTGACTCCAGCTCACTCATACGCCTGTATTTAACAAGCCCCTGATAAAGCAGGTGAGTCTTGACTGCCCAATGACTGCCCAACTACAAATAGATAATCTCACACAATGACTGACCATCAGCAATTAAAGAATTAACCTGTTTAGCAATGCAGTTGTTGAAATTGAGCTCAGATGTTGCAAAGTGGCAAACTGTAAGACAAAGATCCTTATTACACACATATAACATTTAACTACAATTTATTAAACACAAATACTTTTGGGGGAGCAGATGAAGGCTCTTCATTCACAGACACTTACTAAGCCAACACCTCCTATGGCTTTGTCTCATGTCACCTCTTATTTCAGAATATAGTGTAAGTCACAGCCTGATCAGGAACAAATTAAAAACATAAGTAATATATTTCAATGTATGTCAGAATATGCTCAAATTGTGTTGTAAAACCAGCCATGGACTTTCACATATGATAACTTTGTATAACATCAAATAAAATATTTTTACAATAAATCCATCACCAAATACATATCTCATTTGATGCTGCTCTTACAGATATCTGTTTCCATGGATGTTTAGTGTGCTCTACATGTATTTTTGTGTGTTGTATTTTACAATGTGTTTTATAATACTTGCATAAAATTGTAGATTTGCAAGTGGCACTGGTAAACATAGTAGAATATGTGGTATATTTTGCCACTTGGTATGTATATTTTATGTGATAGTTTTTTTTTATATTATCATATTCTTTTTCATTATTTTTTGGGAATGGATGACAATGCCCACCTGTGGCCGGGGGCATATGGTGAGGGGTGATGGGGCTTTGAGGCACTCTGGCAGCAGTTCTTTCGCTTACTGACTATAGAGTTCTTTCCAGAACCTTCTAACAAACTCTGTTCTCTTAGCAGGAAATGCCTCTCCATCCCAGCCCTGCTGGCTTTCTCTGTGAAAAAAACTATAAAAGATAAGGAATGGCATGCAATGTCTTAGCTGTCTGTTCTCTTTCCTCTCTCTGGCGCAGAAACCAGCTTCCTCCTTGGGAACGCGCAGATTGTTGAGTGGCCTGTAGTGTACAGTAATGACGGATTCTGCAAGCTCTCAGGGTACCACAGGGCCGAAGTCATGCAGAAGAGCAGCACATGCAGGTAAGACAGACCCCCCCCCCCCCCCCCCCCACCCCCCCCTACCCGAGATGTCTGAGAGAAATTTCGTGATCATTGATCGCAGTTTTGTAACATTAAGCCACGTTAAGCGTTTTAGAATGTCTCGGCTTTTGTATGCCTTCAGGCTTTGCTTTGTGTCGGCGTCAAAATCAGGTACATATAAATGTCAGGAAACCCGATTCCTGGCTACATGTCAATGTCCATGGACTGCTGGTTCTTTGGTAAGTTGTAAGGATCACTGTCGAGTCCAACTGCCTTTAATTTAAGCAGATAATCATTTGTTTTACTCCCGGTTTCGCAGTTTCCCCTACTAAAGGCAGCCATGTTGCAGGATGTTTTGCCACTCAGTGCAACTGTATTCCAGTGGGAAAGTGATGTCAGTGCATACTCTCTATACCCCGTCCACATCCACACTTGTCCCATCCCCTCGCCCTTCGCTGCAAATGCCCTCCCCTTCGGGAAACGCGCCCATGCGCTTCACGCACCATGGCGTCCCTCACGCATTCTCTTGCCATACTTCTCCCATCCCAGAGTGCCCCACTCACCAGTGCTTCACCCATCTCTGGGGTCCCTTACACACCAGGGTCAACCGAAACTGGGGGTCCCTCGTACAGCTCACACACCACCTAGAACCCAGGTCTACAGGGTACCAACCATGCCACTTTGACCACGACGCCAAAGAGCAAGGCTCGTTGGTATGGCAGTCAGAGCGCATACTCAACTGTAGTGACGGCACTCCGTCACACTACTCCTGCCACCAGACCTGTTACTGTGCATCTCATTGGCTCAAAGAGCCATTAATAAAAGAAGGAAGAACAGTAACTTCACCCACGTGTGGATGTCTGGGTCTAGGGGGTGAAGGTGTGTGGAAGTGTAGCTGAATAGTTTATCCTGGGCCTTATGAGCCAACAGGGAGAAGATTTTCTCGCAAATGAACTTTCACTATGCAACTGCCTGTACAGGTCAGCGGTAAACCTGTAAATCAATCAAATTTTGTTTAATATAGCACCTTTTCCAAATAGGTTTTGATGGTACAGTGTTTCCAGAGGGAAATGGGAAAAACTACAAAATAATTCCCCTTGCAAATGTTGACCAAAATTCCAGCATTATGACAGAAAAGACATGCCACATATATATGAGTTAATAATGAGTCATTAAGTGACAGTAAGCCAGTGTAACAGTAGGTGTGTAAACTTCAGCAGTGTAATGGATGGGCTGGGGACAGAGTTGGATGGTAGGTCATAGTTCATTTCCCCTTCACTGATTGTGATCATTGACTTGCTCCAATTGTTGGTGCAAGCTCATACCTGCCACAAACAGGGCAGATTGTCATTCCCTCCTATGTAGCCAAGGTGCCACCCTTTTATAGCAGGCAATTAGAACTGTGCATACCTGTCTATGCAGATGCCGCGCATTCACCAGAAACACTCAGCATCTGGTGTGAGCTCACACAAACCGCTGGCAGCGCTGAGCTGCTGTTGCCATGGGGACCTGGGGGAACAGGCGCCCGCCTTCCTCTTTGCATTGTTAAACCAAGCGCAAGATTTTGGCAGACCCCGACCAGGGGGCCTGAACAGCGACAGAGAGGGGAGGCATGTTCTTTTTGGACAGCTGTTATGGAAGTGCTTAAAAAACCTTCCCTTGAAGCACAGATCAAATCAAATTCATCCTCTTTTGCTTACGGCTTTGACACCTCTGGACATGGTTTGGAAAAACAATTTGAAATGCCCCCTCCACCTGATCCCCACCCACACTCAGTCAATCTGTCTTGACTTGTAATCAGATGAACCATATGGTCTTTTAATTCTGACCACATCAAAGAGTGGGTCCCTCAGTGGAGTAAGAGTTGTACGTGTTTATGTTACCCTCATCTTCTTGGTGAGAATCTGTTTGTTGTCAGATGGCATTGTGGGTATTGGTATGATTGTCAGATCTCACAACCCCTACAATGAAAGAGCTGAGGCAACAGTAGCATTGGTTTTTAAATGTGAGACTGTGACTATGCCCACTGAGGGGTACTGTAGTTCCCAGGTGGGGAAAGCAGTCGTTTAACGTAAGTGCTATCAACATGCCATTGCAGAATACCAATGCTCTTTGGTTGGCTTTATCATAACCAATGCAGATGTTCATTTAAGCAGTTCCTTGTAACGAGGCGTTCCCAGTTTGCTACCCGGTGCGTGATTGTTGAAAAGTTGAGAATGAGGGTTCCATTGTTTGGGGCTAATGGTGATTTACGGCGACTTTGATGTCGTTCCGGGGGATTACCACTAATCTCTGTGCAGCTTGGAGGAGCCCCGCATTTTGCCCTGAGCAGCCTGGCAAGGCAGAAATGGGCTTTGAGCCCACTGGGGCTGGGGATGGCTGTCTTCTCTGTGTTTACCTTGGCCCTTGTTGGGGAGATGGATGTGGGTAGAGTGGGGGGACACTGCTTCCTCCCCACAGAATGAGGGTCTACAGGTGAGCTGAGGCAAACGTTCTGTAAGTGAGACACAGGTTTTGCCCTGTGAAAAGTTTTCCTCCTCTCTGTCCCTCCTCTAGCCCTCCCTCCCACTCTTCCTCTCTTTCCCCCATCTCTCTCTGTCCCTTTCTCTCCCTTCCTCCCTCTCTCTCACTCTCTGCCCCTCTCTGTCTCTTCTTCTGGTTTCGTCACACTTTCCCTCTGTCCCGCTCTGTCTTGCTGTAGGGACTGGGGATGGGGGAGTTGTAGCATTTTCTAATGCCACATTAATATTTTTTTGTTTGTGATGTAAATACCTTGAGACCCAAGTCTCCCGTGAGTTATTTTGGTTGTGTTGTTTTTCTTTTTGTTCTGTTGTTGTTGAAGACAGTTTTTTATTTATGTATTCTTTTTGTTATCTTTATGAGTATCATGTTATATTTTAAAGAGGATAAATAATAAATGGTTAAATAAAGGAGGTCTGAAAGTCTTTCGCTCTCTCTCTCTCTCTCCCTCTCTCCCACAGTTTTATGTACGGAGAGCTCACTGACAAGAAGACCATAGAGAAAGTCAGACAGACCTTTGATAACTATGAGTCCAATTGCTTTGAAGTCCTGCTGTACAAGAAGAACCGTGAGTATTGCAGGGGATGTCGCCTCCAATCAGCGCGGAAGCGCCCGCCCGCCCGTCCCCTGAGCCCCGCACCAGCCGTTAACAAGCTTGCGGGAGAGGGAACTCCTCCCCCATCCTAAGGGTGCTAATTAGAGGGGTGTCCAATCTAACTGCTATGGTGCTCTGACCTTATCTTTGAGTGTAAAATTTCCACATGCAAAACAATTCTATGCTTACATATTAGTACTGAAATTGGTACAAAGTGCCATGTAAAAATAGAAAAAAAAAAGCACAAGAAGATGTGCTTAAATTTTTCACTCAGTAATAAAGATCAAATCACCTTGGTGGTTAGACAAAATGCACCCCTTTCTGAGAGCATGCTGTGTTTAATCTCAGCTCAGGTCCTGTGAGGCCAGCAGGATCCATTTTGGATGCAAACTAATTTAAGGGACTTATTCTGCTGGTGGATTTGGCCTAAAAACATTGCATCCCCAAGGGGTAGATGTTCTTTTCCTTTATAGTGTTCTCTTCAGCCCATGTTTGCACCAGCCAATCAGGATCATTAAACCCCCACCGTTTTAAACATGCCTACAGACACTTAAGATCAACATCTTAATGACAAATCCTTTCAATTCTATCCTTTTAATATCACATTACAAGGTACCTACCTAAAATTATCAGTTGATTCTTTAACCATATTGTTATGTAGATAACAATATGGATAGATAACATACAGCAGGTGTGTCTAATTTGAGCTTGAAACTAATTAAAATAATCAAAAAGTCAAAAGTGTTTGAACCTCATGGTGAGTAGTTATTTTTTTGTGTGCATGGTGCTTTGAATTGATTGGCATTTGTGTAGCAGTTTGTAATTGTGTAAATTTATAAATGCAGCTAGAGCTTTCTAAATATTTTGTTCTCTCAGAGAACACCTTGTATGGCTTTCAGGCGAGGGTATTGCCTGTTGCTCTGTTGTGGTTTCCATCCCATGATCCCTCACTCCTCTCTCTCTCCTGGAACCTGCTACACAGGGACACCTGTCTGGCTGTACATGCAGATTGCCCCCATCAGGAATGAGAATGACAAGGTGGTGCTGTTCCTGTGCACCTTCAAAGACATCACCGTCTTCAAACAGCCCATCGAGGACGAGTCCACCAAGGGTGAGGGACATCCCGCTTTGGGGTGGGGGGGGGGGGGGGGTGTGGCCGGGGATATGCCATCTGAAGGGCCAGAACAACCCCCCTGGGGGGGGGGGGGGGGCCGGGGGGTGCGCGCTGGTGCAGGCTGACTCAGGCGGGGGAGGCGGCTGTGGAAACAGCACAGTCAAGGCAGTGGTTTGTTTGTTTGTTCTGTCTGAGGCCTTGGAGCGGTGATCACGGAAAGCCTCACCTGAGCAGGGGGAGACAGATGAGCTGTCAGCCCGCACTTAGGAGTGGCCACATCTGAGCGGCAGTGGGGGGGGGGGGGATGGGGGGCACGTTGGCCATGATTGATGGCCGGCACCGATGCAGGCCCTTGGGCTGCTATCTGCCCGATGCTGGCCGCGTTCTGCCAGAGCATTTGTACTTTGACAAGGATCCAAACTGCCCCCCTGCACGCCTCCACTTCCTCTGGCAGGGCTATCTGAGCACCCATGCGACTAAGAGTCGCAGTCTCATTTTGATGTTGTGCTCAGACGCCGCCACTGGCATTTTGGCCTCAGAGGCGAGCCCGGGTGAAAACAGAGCTGCTTGGGTCATGAGGGTGGCATTTTGGGAAATGGGATGAGGACAGGGCCATCACTTGTCATGCTGATGTCACACTCAGACGAGTCACTCCCCTGTCACCTGTCTCACTCTGAGGAACTGTTTAATATGTCCACTGAAACACCTGCAGTTCTTTTTAAATGGCCAAATTAACAGGACCTCATACGATCAGGTCAAAGCCCTTGTGCCTCCTGTAGATACCAGAGTTTGGGACTGTTCCATTTCAGTTCAATCAATTCAGGAAATGAGCTGAAAATGAATTAATTAATGGAAAAATCTTCATAGAAAATGGGCAATTTATAATTCAGTAATTGACTTTCAGTTCATTCACTGAATTGAAATGCAATCGACCACCACCATGACAGCCTCTAGTGTCAAGATGAACGGCCATTGATACAATCGCATACAGGACAGGGGTGCTTATTTTGTACCCTGGTAGTTTTACACACTCCCCATAACTCGGGGTTAAGCCATAAGTCACATAAGTAATGGAATCTGAATATGAAAATATTAAGGCCGTGTCCCAGCTCTTTAAAGGCCACTGGTTTCATTGCACCACCCTAAGTAATGAAGATTCACTGCATGTAACCATCAGCAACCTCACGACTCATTCAAAGGAGAGAATAAAATAGCTGGCACCTGCTGCTGCTCTGTTGTGATTCATTTAAACTGTTGATTACATGCGATGAAGTGAAGTGCAGGCATTGTGGTAAGAAGAGTCAGTCTGACGTTGCTTAATTACCGGATCATTAAATCAATATCAGGGCTATTAGAGCCACGCTAGCACACCTGCAGCTCCACTAACGGCCCTCGACAGAGGCATCGACAGGTGCCTGCTGGTATGTCCCTCGCACTTGCAAAGATTGGAGCTGTCAGGAGGTATCGTGGGAAGTTTGCAAGGCTCCCGGCGGGAACCGACAGCCTGGTGGAGGAGCAGTGGGATCTTCAGCCGGTGCGGTTGCAGTGGAACAATTCTCCATGGAAACACAGGGATTCATCAGTGCTTTAAAATTTGAGATTCCCTCACCCTCTCACTGTAGGAGCCATCTCAGGAAGAGAGCCCACACTTGAGTAAGGATGAGTTTAACGACGGATGATATTGGATCTGGAGCTCTAAAGAGATGTGGCTGGGTGTTGACATTCCTTTAGCTTAATTAGATTTCTGCTGTGACACTGTTGGAAGGTAAAAGTACAAATGCTACTGTAAATTTCATAAAGCAGCTTTCATTTATTTCTGGAGTCATGCCTTTTATGGTCTCCTGGAGGGTGTTGAATTTGACTGGCTATGTCTGTCTGTCTGTCTGGATCAAACGCCCTCTCCCGGTTTTGTAATTAGGAGCCGGTTGTATAATGTCTGCTGTCCCCAGGGTTCTGTTCGGTGTCCCCGGCTCACTCCCTCCCCGAAACCCACGTCCCCTCAGCTGTAACCGTGTGGCTGTCCCACTGGGAGGCCTCGCTCTACACAACTAAACATCTCCCTCCTCACTTACTTTGTGCTCCTCTGGAGAGGCAGTGAAACATGCCCCCTGGCTCCACCCAGCACTGGGAATGCATTGCAGCTCAGTGCAGTAAACCACAGGCATCCTGCTTCTCTGCAGATTCATCTCAGACAGGTGCAGACCTCTCTGGGAGGGCTGGATTTAAACAGCCAAGCTATTTATAAAACGTATGTGGAGAACAGGGCAACAGCAGCCCAACTGAGCCCTGAGGAACCAAAAAGGGTAACTGCCAAAGCAGCTACAGTGGTCTGCAAGTTACGGACTCCTTAAGCAATGGTTTTACACCTGGGGAGACCAACGTCTTGGCTGAATAACAACTTCAATGGAAGAATTACGATGGTGTGAGGCGAGGCAGGCTTGGGCAGCCCTGGGTAATGGAGCTGCACTCATTCCCATTGTGAACACCAAACTCTACAGTGCAAATCAGACTCCTGTCTTTTAAACTCCTCTCTCCACTGTGATGTCTTTCTGGCTGTAAGAGTGGCCACTGTCGGGGAAGGCATTGCATGCTGGAAGCTCATCACGGCTCGGTCCACACATCCCGTGCGTAGGCTGCCTAGTGGGGTGGCGGAGTCCTCAGGAGGCAGCGCCCAGGGAGGCTGACACAGCCGCATGTGGGGACAGGAGGGGGTGCGCTCGTGTTTGACACGTGGCGAAAAAGAAAACTGCACGGGGACCCAGCTGAAGTGTGGACTCTGTCCCTCCACTGAGGGTGAGGAGGGAGGAGGGAGGGATTGGTGATGGGGGAATTGGGGGGGGGGCTACCCTGTGGAAATTATCTCCTCACACTCTGGGGAAAGAGGTAAAATGTGGGCTGCATTAACCCCTTGTGTCCAGTGGTCCTCTACATGCAGTACAATGTATTTTTCTCTTCCGCATTTCCTTTTAACAGGCCTTTTCAAATTATGTGTACCATGACATAAGGGGGTGTTGTAATGGATCTGGTATTTAGAAGCTGGGACAGGAGATAGGAACCAGTGTGCCCAACCCCCTCAGCGCCTCATTGGTTGATCTGGATGGAGCGGCCCTTCCCACTGGCTGTCGTGTGAGGCTAGGGTGCTGGATCTGCACTGTTACATTTAATGAGCCGGTGGTGTGCACTCCCCAAAGTGGCATGAAGATCAGCAGCGAACTCAGTCAAGCAGGTAAACTGGCAACCTGTGCCTTGAGAGAATACTCTCAAGAAGTGCAGCTAAATTATAGATAAGATTACAAATAAGGGAAGAGGGAGCAGTTTGGATGAATTGGCCTTGTCCAAATGAACCTCTGGAGCTAACAGCAGTGAGGTATCACTCGAGATGAACTTGCACCAGGCCTATAAGGACAGATGTGTTTGTCCCCCAACCCCCTCATTCGTGCTGTGAGGGAGTATGGCAGGTTTGGGAGCTATGTGCCGTTAAATCAGCCTGCACACATGGCTGATTTAACGGCACAAGCCCTTCAGTGGCTTTTTCGTCCATTTCGTCCTGAGAGCTCTGTAACTGTCTTGTTTGGAAAAAAAAAAAAAAACAGCTGCTCAAGAACCAAGTCACTCAAAGTAACTTTTTGTTCTTTTCACGCAGGATGGTTTTGATCCCTGGACCATGAGAGGATGTCTTGATTGGGGAGGGGGTGGGGAGGGTTTGTCAAAATGGGGCTCGTGTTTGGCTTTCAGGAATGGGGCCCGACTCTCAGGTGACTGTGACTTGACCTCGAGTCAATAGATTCATTTTTCAAACAAGGAAAAGAGCATTAGATGGAAGCTTCTCATCTTTAAAATATTAACAAGGGGGCCTCATCAAAGGAGGCTCCCAGCTGAATTGTCCTGTCTCTTTTTCCCAGGGTGATAAAGCTTTTAATTTTGAAGTTGTAAAGAGATGTTACGTCCTTATTAGATCCTTAGGGCATTGCTGGTTTTTAAATTTGGGGAGGTGGGTGTGATGGGTTTTTTTGTTTTGGTGGCATAGGTCAGCTTTGTTCTTTGGGTGAGAGGAATGCAAGAAGGGCTTGAGCGGAAGTGTGGGCGTGTGGGGAAAAAGATCTGATTGGACACAGAAGTAAGGAGACATGAAGGTTACAAAGAGGGTGTTCCTGTAAATTGGTGAGCAAGTCAAAACCAGGAAACGGCAGCATTTGAGGCCAAGTCATTTAAAGCAAGCATATTGTTTATGCTGCATGGGGCATGTTAAAGAGGGTGTGGTAGCCCCATCCCTTTTGGGGGGTGTGTCCCATAGAGTGGTGACACTGTTTGTCTTCTTCAGGATGGACCAAGTTTGCACGGCTGACGCGAGCTCTGACCAACAGCCGAGGCACCCTGCAGCAGCTCACTCCCATGAGCCGAGCAGAGGTCTGCCACAAGCCTTCACGCCTGGCCGAGGTGAGTACCACACACACTCTCTCTTTCTCACACACACACACAAACACACTCTCTCTCTCTCTCTCTCACACACACACACACACACACACACACACTTGCACACTTATGGACACAGAAGAAGACTCCATATGAATTTTCAGGTTTCTCGTGTTTTATCAGCATATACCTCAAAAGGCAGTGAAATAGGGAGTGAGCATTCAGAAAAACTTCAGCATGGACTGCATGATGTACAAGGGACTCAGGACTGCGGTGTCGATATATTTTCCTAACATCGCATGACCCAATATCTTTACATATTGTAAGTAATATTATTGCATAATAGACTTAAAATGAGTTCTTTAATAGGAGAGGGAATTGAATTGGTAGTTGTAAACATATTTCACTTTGTGTAGTATCCTTTTCTGCAAGGGTTTAGGCTTCAATAGATAATAGCTCCACCAGCCCAATAGCATTGGGCTAGTCACAGAGAGCTGTGAGGCCATTTGCTCAGTGGTTAGCAGTACTGACTAAGGAAGAAGGTTGGGAGGGTTACTTTTAATATGTATTCCACTACAGATTACAGAATACTTGCCCTAAAATGTAATTTGCAAAGTATTCTGTTAGATTACTCAAGGTAAGTAACGTAATCTAAATACTTTGGATTTGGATACTTTCTGAACACTGTGTTTTTAATTTTTAAAAGTATGTAAGTAAAAGTGTGAATGTGGCATATACTGGTTGGATGATTCTCATGAACTGTGTCCAAGTAATGTTAAAATTTAAATAGCTAAACCTGAGTGATTTTTTTACTGCAATACCTAAAATACAGTCTATATTTTTAAATTATGATAACATTTTTTAAAGAATGTTCATCTGACTAAGGTTCTGAACGGTTATTTTCAGAATGTTCACTTAGCATTGTTGTGGCTAACATTTTGGCACCCCCATGTTAAGTCTATGGGCATTTCATCGCAGTTTCTTCAGAACTGTGAATGTTAATTAAAAAACTGTATATTACACGAAAACAAGAGTTAAAAAAGGCACGAGCCACCCTAAATACATTGTGAGTGAGAAAGGAGTACCTTAATTTAATGTATAATATGCGTAGTGTAAAATTGTTGGAGTAATCACAGTTTTTTTTTAAACAAATTTCACGTGTTTTGTCACTGTATCTACTCGTTAGCTGGTTAGCTTTAAATAATGAAAAAGAGAACTTACTTCAAGATGCTTCTTCAGGTTAGAGGTCGACACTTTTGAAGCAGATAGCAGTTTGGTTGCTGGCAAACACAACTTGCATTGTACTGTTATGTTGCGACCTTTGCCAAATTTGAAAGTAAAATGGTCCCGGACCCGGTATTTCCATGACATAAACACCTTGCGCTGGTTGCTTTCTGTTTCACTCTCCATTCTACTGTCTTGTGAGTCAGGCAGGCTGTGCACGTTTTTCTTCTTTTTTTTCGTGACGGGCATATGGGAGATACACCCTGGAGTTGCCTATCATTGGATAGATTTTCCAACTGAATAAACATTAAATTAAAAAAATAAATGTAATTAAATGAAAAAGAATCCAATGTTATCCCTTCAGTAATCTATATATTTTTAAAATGTAACTGTAATTTGATTACCATCAATTTAAATGGTAACTGTAATGGAAGACACTTACTCATATTTTTTATTTTAAAAACATAACACCGTTACATGTATTCCGTTACTCCCCAACCCTGCTAAGCAATGAAAACACTATAAGAACAGATCCTTCAGGACTCATTTTCCTATATGTGATCAGCATTTGCGGTTGCAACGTAAGCCCCCCGACAACCAGGTGCCTGAGCCGCGGCGCACTGTCCGATCGTGTAATGAGGTAGCGGTGGAGAAATTTCTGCCAGCAAAAGCTCTCCCAAAGTGCTTTACCCACGCCTTTGATCCCCTTGCTTGTGCAGAATAAAAGGGTCCTCAACTATCAGGCTTTGAGGGGAGACAAGACTTGCCTAAGGAGGGAGGGTGGGGGGTGCTGTGCAAAGTGCTGCAGAGGGGCAGCTCGGCGGAGCTTCACAAGGCCCTGCTAGGTTTGGTGTCTCTCACAGACTGGTTAGTGCCCGCCAGCGATGACACAAATCGGGGGGGAGGGAGAGGGCGCGGGGGTGGCCCTGGGAAATGTCCCTGTGCTGTGATTTTGGAGTTCAGCTGAAGCTGTAGAACAGCCATGAATATGAGAGGAGATCTTGTCTGAACACATGGACACAATGAAGGCCATTAATCCCAGATAGGTCATTAATCCCAGATTTCTCTTATTCTCTCTCTCTCTCTCTCTCACACACACACACACACGCATACAAATATGCTCAGAATTCTTTTGCTGTCTATTTCATTTTCAGACCTTAACACCACTTAATTGAGTTATATGTCAAATTAGACTCTCATTACTGTATTTTGACCCAAGGTGAAACTCAGCCCATGGTTTCTCTTGTTGCTTATAATCTAACAGCAAGTCTTTATTAACGCATGCATGGAACTGGCAATGAGAGCTGTGACGGAAAGCCCCTCTCCTCCTTCTCCTTCTCTTTGGCCTCTTCCACCATCTTCCTTCTTTCCTCCTATTCCTCCACTTCCTCCCTCCCTCCCTCCTCTTCTTTTTCCCACTCCTCCACCATCTTCCTCCTCTCCCCTCTTCTACTATTCCTCCTCCTCCTCAACCTCTTCCCCCCACCTATTCTTCATACACCCCCTCCTTTCTCCTACTCCCCAATTTCCCCACTCCTCCTTCTCCTCCTCTCCCTGTTCTTCCTTCTCCTCTCACCTAACATTCAGGCTCTCCAGCTGGGCTCTGACATCCTCCCCCAGTACAAGCAGGAAGCACCCAAGACACCCCCTCACATCATCCTTCACTACTGCGCCTTCAAGACCACATGGGACTGGGTGATTCTCATCCTGACCTTCTACACGGCCATCATGGTGCCCTACAATGTGTCCTTCAAGAGCCGGCAGAACAATGTGGCTTGGCTGGTGCTGGACAGTGTGGTGGATGTCATCTTCCTGGTGGACATTGTGCTCAACTTCCACACCACCTTTGTGGGGCCCGGTGGTGAGGTCATCTCTGACCCCAAGCTCATCCGCATGAACTACCTGAAGACCTGGTTTGTCATCGACCTCCTCTCCTGCCTACCCTATGACATCATCAATGCCTTTGAGAACGTGGATGAGGTAGGCCCCAAAACCTCCAGCGGGGGTGTCAATAAAAATCTGCAGGGGCAAGGTGGGGGGTGCTGAGGGCTGGCTGCAAGTTAGAGCATCCAATTTCCAATTGGGTGCGACTGTGCAAACAGAAGGAATAACTTACTTAGATGTTTCCATTGGACTTCAGACCTTTCGAAGGCCAGAGTTTGGCAATCAGCACATCGATATTTGCTGTCTGCTCTAGTGCAATGTTAATTGGAATTTCAAATCACCTGCATGTCAGCTGAGATGGTCCTCAGAGTTTATTATTTTGAAAGTGTTGTACTCTCTCTCATGCCTCCCCAGACAGAGCAAAGGTCACTGGGGTCAGGGGGTTTACATTTTTTTCATCATTGCACTCTGTTAGCATCAGTGTCATTGATGAATCAGTGATGTGTCCCCAGGGTTCAAAGATGCATGGAATCAATGCAGAGACTGGCCTTCCAGAAGGAAGTTCAGAGCGACCTCAGCTTCATTAAGCATTTTTATTTTCTCTGGGGACATGTGCTAAATGTCACCATGATCAATCTTTCCGCTTCTGTCACAGGGGTCAGTCACCGGTCTTCGCCAGGTAAAGCATAGCTCAAGATATACCTGCAAGATGCACATAATGGATCATACATCACCAAATTCCTACCTGAGATTAGGTCCTCCCATTGTGAGTTCACTTGGACTTACAATTTAAATAAAAAACAATAACATAATATGAAGGTGGCACCACTCAGCCAACTTAACAACCTATGGGGTCATGCATACTACAATTACACTTTTAGCCCAAGTATAATATGGGCACATGATAGGTCCTCAAAACCTTTTGCTCATTGCACCCCTGGCTCCAATTCAGTCAAAAACTACCAGTGCTCTCCAAAGCATTCCCAATAAAGAAGATGTGGATTGAGGTGAAATATTGCTGTATACCTTTCCCTCATTATCAATCTACATGGGGTATCTGGTTTGTAACTCAGATTGTGAATCACTGGGAATCCCAAAATGATTGCAGTATGGGCTGAACTCAAAAGTGCCATTTATTGCATTGCTTGAATCCTGTTGCCTGCAAGGAATCACTGGTAATTTTGTAACCTTGTAGCCTTCTCTTGCTAATGGATGATGCTAATGAGGACAGAACAGGGATTATGCTAGGTGACAGTGGCATCTGACAGATGTTAGGACAACAGTGTGGTGTAGTGGTAAGGGCAGGGCTCATAATTGAGAGGTTGCTGGTTTGATTCCCCATTGGGGCACTGCTGCTGCAGACACACACACAGACACACACACAGACACAGAGGTCTTCTTAGGCAAGGCACTTAACCCACAATCACCTCAGTAAATAATTAGCTGTATGAATTGATAAAATTGTAACCTGTGTAAGTCTGGATAGGGTGTCTGCTACATATCGACTAAAAACGATAATCCAAAACATCCTTCTCAAACCATGATGATAGGAGTACTGTTCAGAAGCCAGCAGGGGGCACCCTCCAGTTTGCTAATGCTATGTTGGGTACACTGTGTTGTAGGAGGTCCTGTCATTTGGATGAAGTGCTTGTGTAGGGTCCAGACTTAATGTGAACGTGGAAGAGGTTGGGACTTCTGCATCTGCATGTCTCCATGTCTGCAATTCACCCTCTGTCCTCTGTATGGCGTGGCTTATGTGTAGGCAGTCCTTTGGTGTGATCATAGCTGCTGTAGTCTACCCAGGCAGCGCACAAGGGGCAGAGCAATTAGGCAAACGAATGCCATTACCGTTATCAGTCTCCTGTCACAGAGCGGGCCGATAGCAGCCTAATGCAGTCCGTTTGGTTTATGTGCTGTCTCGGTTATACCAGAGCAGGAAGCTGAAAGCATTCCCATTTTAACCCTTTCACGCGTATGGTCACACTGGTGTGATTAGAACACTAGATTGGAAAAATTCTCGTTAACGTGTGCTTTGAGGAAACAGTGATTTAATGTTACAAAGTATAGCAAACGTGACAGTGAAAACTATAAGAAGCTTAATAACGCTAATGAAAACATAACCATGAAACGTAACACGCGCACTACGTAGCATAAAATGAGTCTCGTGCGAAAGGTTTAACTAGAGGCTCCCAAGCTGGGCTCTGTTCCTGTATGCTGATATGCTGATTCAGTGTCTGCAAACAGGGCCATCCCCAGGCCATGGAAATGTGCTGAAATAATTAGCTCACATTCTGTCTCAGACCCAGGGTTTTGCAAAAATAGACTGTTGCATCATCCCAGGCTGAATGCCACACACGGACCGACGGACGGGGGGGGGGGGGGGGCATCTAACACTCTGGTGCGTGGTAATCCTCTCAGAATCACATGCTGCATATGCCTGTTACGTGTTTCCAAACGATGCAAATTGCTTTCGGGTATGCACGAAGCGCGTGCTCAAATAGCACAGCAAAGTACTCCCGGGAGCGAGTGGTGACTTTGTGCGTCAGCTCAACGGTTTCCTAGGTTACTCACGTCGGCCACTGCCAGGGCGCAAGCCTTGGCAACGGCAGGATCCGACGAGCCGCTAAAATTACACAGAGGAAGGATTTCAATAAAGTAATGCTCCCGAGCAAACGCCGAGCTCAGCCTGCTACCCAATCAATCCCACTGCACTTAAAACGCCATATACAGAGGTTTGCCGCGTGCATCAGTCTGCAGGCGCTAACCTCATTTGCTGAGACTGTTGAAAGCAGACTGGTAAATCATGTCAGGAACTACGTGTCAGACATCAGCATTTGTAACTTTCTTCAGTGTCAGTGCCATCCACAGCATGGATCATACTGTTGAAGTACTTCCTTATTTTGGAGTTTTGAGTGAAGCCTTCACTGTTTTCAGACCACCTGCGTAATCACCAAAATATTGCTAAACCGTTCAGGATAGCCTAAAAGTTCCGTTCTAACTTAAAGTAAGCTAAAGGCAACTTAAAGGCAATTTAAAGGAAGCTGAAAGGCATCTGAAATGCAGCTTAAGTGCCTCTGGGATGTGATTTGGCAGAGGCCGGATGCTGATTGGCTGAAGCAGGTCCCCTCTGCTCCGCAGCGACTGTGATTATTCCTGCGTGTCCATGCGGGATTTGGGCGGCACCTCCGAGGCCTGCTCAGATAGCTGCTGCTCAGGTGCTCCCGCCTGCGAGCTTGGACCCTCTCCCAGCACATCCTGATTAAGTGTCCAGGTTGCTGGCTGTGCAGCATCTGTCCACAGCCTCTTTAATCGGGGGCAGGTCACAGCTGGAGCCCGCTCACCTCCGCTCTCTGCTGGCCTGTCACAGCAGGAATGTAGGGCTGTCCCAGGAGAGGTGCAGCACTGCTTTGAGAGCCAGCAAAGGGGTGGGTACAGGAGGGTAAGGAGAGGCAAGGGGGGATGAGGATTGTTATTCAACCTCTCTTTCAGATCAGGTTTCTAAGTGGAGAACCCTCTCTGTCTTTGATAGGTTTTGCACTGGACTCTAAGCAGGTGACTTCTCAGCATTTAATTAACCCTCCCCCCTTCAAAGGCATTTTTCCCTTGTATACCAGGCCTCCACAGCATAGGTGGACATGTACTTGTCACTGCATTTCTGCAGTCAGATGAGAAGATTCGCTTTTGAATACAAAACAGGCGTCAGGGCCCCGGCATCTTAGCCGGGTTTGTTTTTGTTTTCCCTGTCCATGTGCTTTTGTTTTTCCCTGTGTTCCAGCCCTGCCCTGCTCTCCTCCCTGTCTCCGCCCATCTGATTACCTGATCGTCCCCACCTGCCTGCCTGCACACCTGCATCCCATCTCCTCATCAGCCTCGCCCTATATATTCCCCGCTTGTGTCTGGTCTTGTTGCTAGTTTGTCTCAGTTCCTCTGTGTTGCTATGAGCAGTTTTCCCTGGCCTGGCCTGGCCTGGCCTGGCCTGGCCTGGCCTGGCCTGGCCTGGCCTGGCCTGCTTGCTTGCCTGCCTGTCTGCCTGAATTTTTGCCTGTTTTTCTTGACTACGTTTTTGGATCTGTTTTTTGTCGTTTGCTGTGCTTTTCTGGCTTTTGACATTGCCTGTTTTGACCACGTTTTTTGGGATTCCAACTTGGCTTAATATACATCCATTGTGCATCCTGCCTCCCTGTCTGCGCCTGAGTCCCTGCCTGAGCCCTGACAACAAGGCAGGGCTGATATATGTCCCAGCATCACTGTATTTCCGGTTCCTGGAATTGTTACACTGGAATAGTGGCAGCAGGGCAGTGTGAAGATTAATCTTATTTATATTCTTTTCCCTTAGGAAACCACCCCGTGTAGCTCAGATCATAACAGTGGATATATTAGATTTGCTGAGGGTTGAAACATCAGCATATTTCTTTCTGCATCTTTTTCAAGAGATTTAACAGATGGATTTAAAACCCCCCAGTGATACTAGATCATTTGAACTGTTTTTGCAGCAGGTGCTTTGACCATGTAAAATAATGTGGTTAAAAGTCCCAATACATAAATGTGTGTATATATTAAATAGTAACTATTTCAGGCAGTGTTTTTGGTACTTGCTGATGCCTTATTGAGTAAGATGTTCTCCCAGAGGCAAACATTTCAGAATGATAATATATGAAGGGCTTTGTCTTTATGGAAGGACAAAGCATTCCAACCTGCTGTGCCTTCACACACAATGTGCAACAATGGGTAAGACTTTGAATTAGTAATACATTACAGAGCTTACAGCAAGATACAAGGGCACGCAACATTACCCACCAAAGTCATATGCACAAAGGATGCAAATGCATTATTCAGCTGGGTTCATTTTATTCGTTTCACATTCATTCACATTGTGTCATTTATTTGGGTTTGTTTTGCGTCATCGAGGAGTGAGTTTTACTATCAGCCCCAGGGTGCATGGTGCCAATTCTGCAATTTGAAAGAAACACATTTACAGAGATTGACAGCTGATAAAGTACTGATAAAGTAAAGCAAAGAAGACAAGACCAGCTCATCAAGTCATCAGCATCTAACCCTAATGCGCTTGGTATGAATGTATTTTGATACAGATTGAAATGTGTGATTTCCTTTGCAGGAGAAGCAGTCTGCATAATTTAATTAGCAGATTGTGGAGACATTCTGAAGCCCTTTGGCAGACTGGCATGAGCAGCGCTTTAGAAAAACTAACAGATAGGGAGAGAAGGAGGGAGAGAAAGAGGGAGAGGAAGGGAGAGAGGGAGGAAAAAGTAGTTCGACTCGTGAGGGTGAATGGAGGTTGTGGTAGCACTCCTCTGTGCTATTCCTCCTCATGCACCTGAATGTTACTAGCATTCAGTACATTAATGTCAATCCCCTGTATACTCTACTCCAACACACACAGAACATTCCCTTACAAATGAACAAAAGAGGTTTGCCTTAAAAGTTGGTTTTTGGCTGTCATACCTGCTCTTAGTTCACTAGGTCAGCGGCACTGTGCTAAGAGTGTCTCAGCTTTGGAAGTTCAGCAGTTCGATCACATGGCCCCTGCTACTTCTCTTTTTGGCTCTCAGTGTTAAAAGAGGTGGATTCTGGATAATGGCCTTTGTAATACGATGTCCTGTGGTGTGTGTGTGGTGGGGGGGTGTCTGCCTTACACTACAGTTTCTGGGGGTAAGCCACAGCCTTGTGATTCGCTGGCCAAATCAGTTTTTTTTTCTTGGCTTTTTAATTCCTCCCTGCAGCTGCTCCCAGCTGCGTGGTTTTATCCAATAGAGAAAGGGCTGTTAGATTATCCTTACCAACACCACCTCCAGCACAGACTCTCCCATATGAGAAAGCTCTCTCACCTGTACGAAAAATTATACATTTGAAGATATATAATTATTCACACCATTTAGATGGCAGACAGTCTTATCCATTGTGAGTTTATCCAGTGTGTTAATCCAGTGTGAGTTAATTTAAAGTGAGTTAAACCAGCATGGGTTGCAGTTTGAGTGAGTCCAATGTGAGTTAATCCAGTGTAAGTGAGTCCAATGTGAGTTAAGCTACTCACGTAACATAAGATGCATTTAATATGCCTCACAGGGGAAACAACTAAGCAGCAAGCTTACATCATGCTTACATGCACACAGAGCCTAGCATCACGCTCACGGCTGTAATGCTCAGTGTGGCGGCTGCATTAAGGGAACTCCCGCTTTTACACCTAACGGCCAATCGCTTTGTTGATAAAGGCAGGCCTATCATATTCTTAATGAAAAATGAACGCTCACAGCCCACTGTACTGTCACAATTATAGACAAACAGGGCAAAACTACACAAGGAGTAATATTAGGTACCAAGCTAACGTCCTTATATAATGTCTATGATGGAGATCGGCGCATTAGCCTACTGCGCCAGCTTTTCCGCCAAATATTACATGCAAAAGACGACACTATTGTGTCTGACAATTAAAGTATAGACTATTTTTGGATTGTATGATCATAATAGCATGAGCATTTATTAACATTTGGCATTTAGTGTGCTTTTTTCAATTTCTATCGAAATAGAAATTAGCTTGCTAACTAGGTGTATCGATTAGCTAGCAAGCTTGCAAGCTAAAGGTAGCTTGCTAGTCACCTGCAGCTAACTTTCGGCACATTGAAAAAGTAGCTATAAAACGAACAACAAACTGTGATACACCGACTTTATCAAGTACCGGGCATGACATGGTGACCACCTCTGAGTGTTTACTGATATTTACAGATCATGTGCAAGTCCACTTCATATTTCGGGACATTCTAAAATGCTTAACATGAAAAGGCTTAATGTGGCTTAATGTTCTAAAACAGCGATCAATGATCACCAAATTTCTCTCAGACATGTCTTGTCATAAACACTTCCACCTGTCAAAAAATGAAAACCGAAATCCTATGTGTATGGATGTTATCTTACATTAAGCGTTTTCCTCTCCATTGACCCCACCCCCACCCCCCGAAATATTTCTCCTCTGGCTAAACGCTCTTCAATTAGGCTATGTGATCAAAGGTCTGTGAGGAAGTGCTCAAACAATTCGATGCAACAAATTGAGAAGGAGAGTAAACTTCAAATAGGTAAGCCAGATTTAATTATTCATTAATCAGTCAGTGGTATTTCTCTCTCTCAGCTCTCTCTCGATGTGTGTGCCAGTTCGTGCACGTGCGCGCGGTCAGGTTTCTGTACATACCCTAAGATGAAATCCTGTAGGCGCCCCTGATCATGCTAACATGCAAAGAGAGCCTAACATCATAATGATATGCATACAGACCCTAACATCACGCTAACATGCACACAGAACCTAACATCACGCTAACATGCACACAGAACCTAACATTATGCTGGGTGAACACACACAGAATACCTTATTGAGCAAAAAATAACAATGCTGTTTTCCTTATGCATATAGCACAATTTGTAATAAAATTGTTCAACATTCAGAGCTTTTTGTTGCATTTGGCATGTATTGTGTGGGCTTTTTCTATGTATCCATACATATTCCCTAAAGTATAGGGTTCTTTGCTTTGAAGCTGTGGGCCCTCAGATCTGAACTAAAACAGAAACCAGATCCTCTTGTACACAGCCATATTAAACTTTAGTTTCTACTTGCAAAATTACGCTTTGCTGAGCGTAAATTACTGCTAATTTAGCTTTCACTGTTCTCGCTGTTTTTTTTCTGCCATCCCCTTCTTTCGTCATGCGGTGGCTGATCGGGGTGAGGAGGCGCGTTGGACGGGGACGGTGCTTTGCTTAGCAGAGGGGATGTCACTGCTCCTGGCTTTGGCCTCGATCCATACGCCTGCCACACAATATTGAATTTACCTCAGAAATTCGTCTGGTTAGTTTGGTGTCCTCGAGGGCCCTGGTGGGAGAAAAGCACCTGGAGATTCCCTACTGTTTCACTGGGAGAGACAGAGAGAGAGAGAGGGTAAGAGAGAGACAGTGGGGAAGGATTAAAAGAAAGAGAAAGAGGGAAAGGGATAGGGCTCAAAATGCTTTGGTGTCACTGGAAAACTTCGATGCAAATAAAGCCAGAATGAAACCTTCAAAGCCTTTGCTTCCTCAAGAAAGGGAAGATGGAAAGGACAGGAGGAAGGAGAGTGAAGGTCTTAGGCAAGAGAGAGGGAGAAAACAAGAGGTAGGGAAACTGGTGAGAAGAAAGAGGACAAGTGAGAGGAAGAGAGAGAGGGAAAGTGTGAGGCCAGAGTGAGGTCATGCCATTGGAGCAGATTTGAATTTGATTAAGAGAAGGGCGAGAGAGAGCAGGCATGAGTTTTTATGCAACTTTTGGGTGTGGCTGGATGATACATGGATGGATGATGCCTGGGATCCCCTCACCTCACTCACCTGGCCAGTGTAACTGGGCAACTACAGAACTACAGAACCTTGGTGGGCAACAGAATAACTGACCATATGACCCAGCTGAAAAGGAGGGAGAAGGTGCTGAATGTGTGAGTGCACTGCTATGATGTCACTCCTGAGCCCCCCTCCTCTCCATGAGAGCAGCTCACACGGCAGGCAGATGCCGGGATGTGGCGGTCGTTGGCGTGTGCGTCTGTGTGTGTCACAGTTCAGGTGAATGTCAACTCGCCATTTCCTCACCCTCCAGGGCATGGAATACATTGCTGCTTTAAGCTCCTGCATTATTGAAGCAGCTGTTGCATAAGTATCCTTTTTGGGGCAGCTAATAGTGAATTATAGATGTGAGGAACGGTGTTCATAGCCACATAAGCTGGGCTGTTTGTTGAAATATTATGTGAGTAAGTGGTGGCAGGATCCAGTTCAGGATCAGTGGCGTTGTCTAACTGTCTAAGCTATCTGTTACCTTTGACATGATCCCTAAGGTGTATTGATGTAGCACAGAACAGACCATATGGGTACAGTACAGTACATTATATGATACTTTAGGAAGACTTTAGAACACAAGACAAGATGATTGGTGTTCCAACTTCTGTAGAGTTGAATCAAAGGCAGCTAACTGCAAGCTGATTAGAAAACGCTCGAGATACAAAGATCTTGAGTTGACTTTAATTGAGAGAAGTGGCTGAAACAAGGCAAAGAAACCATGTTAATTTAAACCACATATCCATCTCAGTATTAATTCAAAAAGGACAGATGATCATTGATGACTTTATTTTAATATAACTTTATTTAAATTTAAACTCCAAAGAATTCTGTGGATCTCTAGAGTGCTGGACACACAAATAAGAACTCTGAATAAGGTCAAACTCAGGCACATTTTAACATTAAACCTTGTTCATAGATGTGTAAGACTACAGAAGAGACATGAGATATGTAGGTCTTCAAGCATGAACTGCTCTTGTCAGGTCGTGCCACATCATCTCTATTGGCTTCAAGTCAGGACATTGACTAGGCCACTCAAAAATTTTGCTTCTTTTTAGCCGTTCAGATGTGGACTTACTTCTGTGTTTTGGATCATTGTCCTGCTGCATTGCTCAATTACACTTTAGCTTCAGTTCACGCACAGATGATCAGACATTCTCCTTGCAGTATACATACATCTACTGATGTCTCTGGACACATCTTCAGTGATATTCCTGGAATCATCGGGTGTTTTGGGTCTTTCAACATCATACACCCCCTCCAGGTGACCCAGCCGGGGCTGAGCAGATTGCATCATGTGTCCAGATGGCTAGCTACTTATGACTCCATGGCTCTCCTCTTTTGAGCCACAGCCATCTTGAAGCCCTCTCTGCCACATCAGTGGTACTGTGGATGGCTCTTCTCTTCCTCTTTCCCTCGATGCCCAAATGACTGAAGGCTCTGGCTAAGGAACAGGCTGCGAATCCCCTGCATCCAACCTCCACAGGGAGACACCTCACTCTCCATCCTGCCTGCTGACAGTCGCTAACCAGTCCTGCGTACTTGGAGAGCTTCCTTTCTAAGGTCTCTTCCAAGTGATCTTCCCATGGGACTGTCAGGTCCAGCAGCACAGCTTGCTTGGTGGATTCAGACACAAGGACAATGTCTGGTTGCAGGGTGGTGGCTGCAATATGGTTGGGGAACTTCAGCTGCCGTTCGCGTTCCACCAACAGCTATATTGTTTATATCTTATAATGTAAATCACTGCCAGACCCTCTGTTCCCAGAGAAAGCATACACCACAAGACATCACAGAGGAGGTTTCCAACTAGAGAAAGGTTTTTAAGCCCCCAAACCCTCACACAGAGTTAGTGTATGTTAAGAGTGTAATTAATTCAGGTTAACAGGAGTCATCTTTTTTGAGGGATTCTTTCTTCAGTGGCCACAACGGAATGGTCACACTGTAATGGAAGCATTGTATGTATTGTATGAATGTCAAAACATTCCTAAACATTCCCATACATTCCATATTAAAAGCCTCCTGTTTGTGTGCAGGTGTCAGCAATGACTGTCTGTGACTGATGCGATGTTATCTGCTCTCATTTGTCATATGTAAGATGTTACCTGTGTAGAATATATGATGACAGATTTTGTCGTTGTTGTTTACTTTTTATGCCTAAACTGTTTGCTGGTGAATAATGAAAGGAATTCATCAAAAAGAAATCAGTTAATCAATAGATGGATCAGTCACTCCCAAACAGGAATCTTCCCAGTGTCTTACCACATATCTGCCTGTCTCTTTAAAGGACCCCATTTCAGACGCCTCGTCAGTTGGGCATCTGCGTGAGACAGCTAGCGCGCACAGAAACACAACCCGGGGAGAGGATTCAGTGCTCCCGGTAACCGTGCCTCTCACTGTTTTCCCCGCCATGCTGCATCTGCCCCCTTAGCCCCTGCATCTGCCCCCCTCACCCACCCATCTCACTTTCACCACCTCCATCCTCACTCTATCTCTATCTGCCCCTCACCATGTCCATTTGCTCCTCACTGCGTCCATCTGCCCCTTTACCCCCTCTATCTGCTCCCTCACCCCCTCCATCTTTGCACCTCACTGCCTTCACCTCCCCTTTTACCCTCTCTGGCTGCTCCCTCACCAACTTGACTTTCCCCATCATTGTTCAGAGAGGGGTGGCCCCACCATGCACCCAGGGCTGCTCAGGAGCCTCAGAGGCCCATAGAGTCTGTTCATTTAGACACCTCACGTCACCTTATTGTCATATGTAAAGGGCTTTTGAGTCTCTCTTGCATGCTTGTGTACCCTTTCCCCTCTGTTATGTCAGATCCTTCATACACATATACATACACACACACACACACACACACACACACACACACACACAGACAGACACACACACATACACACACACACACTGCAATTCACCATGCTTGCTGAAACATGTCTGAAGTTTTTGTTTCCTTGCGATTTGTTTTTGTATGTGTATGTGTGTGTGTGTGCATGTGTGTGCTCTTTGTATCTTTGGTTCTCCTATGCCCTCCCCTGGTGGGTTGTTTGCAGTACACATAACTAAAAACACAGTGGACCACATAGCAGTCATGTGGCATGCCCCTCTGGGACACCTCAGCCATGTGGAGAGGCAGGTTAGCCAATCAGAGCTGTCTTAAGGGTCCCGCTTTGACTCCTTGGACAAACTATTTTAAATAAAGAACACAGTAAACAACTTTGTTGTTTCTCACAGATGCTTACAGACAAAAAAATGCTGCATAAATTAAGAGCATTCTCCGCTGAGACCCATTGTTGAAAACTGTTTATAGACATTAAGCCATCTTTGAGATTGCCTTTCCAGAAGCCGGTAGCACAGAAGCAGTGGGAGCCCTGTGTGAGTTTAAATGCACCCCCAGGTTCTGGCATTGTGTTTTTGTACTAATTGCATATTAGCCAAACTTTTATGTACATTCTCTTTGTTTCCTCAAGGGGATTGTGTTTGGGAAAATAGCTCCTTTCAGGAGCATAAAAAAAACCCTGACAAAAATAGCCTTTTCATTACATAAAGGCACAAAAACAGCTGATGAAAGAGCAGAATTGCGGCAATCAGAAGCTGTTAATTGGAGGCGTGTGGCACACTTCAAGAGAGCGCTGTCACCGTTGGTGGGGCTGCTTGGGAATCCTGATGAAGGGATGCTCCCAGCTGGGAATCAGATCCCCTCGTGTCCCAGTCGCAGTGAGGTAGATGGAGCAAACGCTAACACTAATGCAAGGAAAATATGAATGAAGGTTGGGAGCCTCAAGTTCGAATGAATAGAGCTGATCACATATTGGTATAAATCATTGTCAGTTAGCGGTCAGTAGGTGTTAGCAGTGACCATGAACGTTGTGGTTTTCAGTGTGGCTGTGCCTTTAACTTGTGTTATTTTCTGCAATTGGCCTCCGTGGCACAGGGGGGCACTCTCTCACACCACAAATTGGTATGCTCCTCTGCACAGATAGGCTGCTGCTCTATACCCAGAAGGGAGACTGGAAGCAGGCTTTAATAAACACCGAGCATTAGTACAGGGTAATCTCTATGTCCCTAAGTGAGGAGGACATTAGGGACATTAAGGCTGATTGTTTCTCTCCACATGCAAGGCCATGCCCACTTGCGTCAGATGTCAGTCAGCACAGCGACTGCATGGAGTAGCCTAACACCAGTGCCCTTCTGGCTGCTGTATCTCTAGGGCAGCATGGGACTGACTACACAGTCATTCTGGTGAACTGCATACTGGGTACAAACATAAGGTGAAAGAGGGCACAGCTGCAAGTCAGAACTTGGCTCTGTGGGTGGAGGCCACAGCTAATGTTAATGAAAAAATGTCACCGTGGTGTTCAGACTAAGGTCACAATGTCTGACCCCAACCAAGAGCTGCAATGTCAGGCCATACCCAAACCATCAAGTAAGTCCTCCCTACCAATCCTGCCCTCTGCTGGGAGACCAGTAGAGAGAGAAGAAGGCGAGGGGACAGGTGTTTTGCAGCCTGGGGTGAGACCAGATTCTCCTCAGTCACATGACAGGCTTCACATTATAGAGCTGTACTGCAGGTGGAGGAGCTGCACAGTGGCTATCACACAGGAGTTATTCATGTGGCTCACCTTGTGACTCCACCCTGTCATCAGTATGCATCAAGGCCATCAGGGCACCTCCATTTAGACTGGAGACAGCAGGCTCAGGTCATGCGACTGCTCACAGCCTCTGTCAGGATCACTGTCAATAGCAATGATTTTTGTTCACTGTTTCTGGCCTGTTGGGTTTGACTTCAAAGGGGAGTCACCCTTGAATGTATGTTTGTATGTGTATATGTGCATGTGAGTATTTGTGAGTAGGTGTGTGTACTGTATGTCTGTGTGTATTTTTAGAAAGGTGTGTGTGTGTGTGTGTGTGTGTGTGTGTGTGTATGCGTGTGTTTGTGTGTGTGTGTGTGTGTGTGTGTCTGCCTGTGTGTTTGTGCATGTGAGACTGTCTATAATTGTATCCTCCGTCCCTCCCTCAGGGCCTCAGCAGCTTGTTCAGCTCTCTGAAGGTGGTCCGCTTGCTCCGACTGGGACGGGTCGCCCGGAAGCTGGACCACTACCTGGAGTACGGGGCGGCCGTTCTGGTGCTGCTGGTGTGTGTGTTCGGCCTGGTAGCCCATTGGCTGGCCTGCATCTGGTACAGCATCGGCGACTACGAGGTCATCGACGAGGCCACCAACACCATCAAAACGGACAGCTGGCTTTACCAGCTGGCCACCAGCATCGGCACACCCTACCGCTACAACGCCAGTGGCTCCGGCCAATGGGAGGGCGGCCCCAGCAAGGACACGCTCTACATCTCCTCCCTGTACTTCACCATGACCAGCCTGACCACCATTGGCTTTGGGAACATCGCACCTACCACCGACGGAGAGAAGATCTTCTCTGTGGCCATGATGATGGTTGGATGTGAGTGGATCCAGCTTCTCTTTTTCTGGGTGATTGAAAGTTTCTGTCTGTGGTTCATTCTTGTGCATTCTAGGTGGTTTGGGGGGGGGGGGGTTGTCTCCACATTCAAGCCTCTGTGTGAGTTTGCATGGACTGGCAGGTACACCTACTCTTTATGGATCCAAGGATCTATGGTGTACCATTTCATACAGTATTGTATTGACATCCAATAACTCTGCAAAACAATTATTTGTTTTATTGTTAATCAAGGAGGATAAAGGGGAACAGGTTGAAAGTAATGATAGATTTAAAGGTAATGTTTTAGCTTCCCCTGTTTCCAGCTCACCAGCCGCCACTGGTTAATATCCAATGGCACTTGACCCTCTGAAAGTTAGATCAGTTTAGAACAGCTGTGTGAACCTCAATGTGATAAACACATGGTCATCCATACACTAGGGGGCAATGTTGTTGGAAGGTGCAGCATTAAGGAGGAGAGTGGGGAAAAGGTCTGGCTGAATGCCCTTGCAGTGGCAAAGCAGGAGTCCTTCTTAAAAAATCAATGAAGACGAGGTTAGTTAAATTGGCCCCGAGTCCTGATTGTATGAGAAACAAACCAATTAAAAATCCCCTGTTGCTGAGAGAGGGACCAGTTCCGGCTCATTTGCCTTTGATGGTGGATGGGATCGATATCGAGACAGTAGGTCAGTGTCTTTGACCCCGGCACTGGGGACACATGGCGGATGCTGGGTGTCTCTCCAGCTGAGCGCAAGCAATTAGTTTGATTGAGCTGGTGATTTAAAACTGATTTGGGTTTGACATATATTTCACAGTTACAACGTGTTGTTGGGGGTGTAAAAAGATAACAAGTGGCATGTCTTTAACTTGTTCAACTCCCTATTAAACATGTAAGTCATCAAATCAAATCAATCACAGTATTGATTATTTATGATAATTTTTTTTATTAATTCACCGAACAGTACCTGAAAAATTAGTACAGATACAAATACAGAGTTGGATGCAGGCTGGCTCTTTATATGCCTCTGTAAAGCTTAACCTCATTATATCACTTTTCTACTATAGAGCTGGAGCCAGGCTGGCTAATAATATCCCTTTCCCTCTATAGAGCTGGAATCAAGCTGGGCCATCTAGTTCAGTTTGCTGGTGGTTTTCCACTGTTGGACCAGCTGCTCAGCCTGCTAGTGGGACTGGTGCCGCTGATGTCTATAAAAGCAAGCTGTGTGGCTGCAGTATGTGCTTTCACCACCCTGGTGCTATAATTTACGACAATGAACATGGAGGAGTCACGGGAAGCAACTAGATTTAGGTTGCACTGATATGGAGACTATATTTGCAGTATTTTTTCAGGAAAACCTCAACACTGAATTGAAGATGAAGGCCAAGCAGCTGCCCTCATCTGAGTAAAAGTAGCATTCAACATGGCGTCACATGCTACAGTTCTGGTCGCGATCACTGTGTTGCAAAAGCAGTGATAGTGGGTGCCGGGATAACCAGACTCTAGCTCATGCCTTTTGGTTCTGCCACCATAGCAGCTGGAGAGGTTGCATTAGAGTTTCTGGACACACTGGAGACTTATAAGAAGGACATGAGAAAATACTGTCAGCAAGGACAAAGTCATTAAATCATAACTCTGAATGCAGGTCGATTCTCTTTTACCACATCACTCTTGGTTGTTTTCCCACCAACAATCTTTGTAAGGAAGCTCAATACCAGCACATTAAACCACAAAAAATGTTCATATCAAAGCACATCATATCATAACATATATTTACGTTTATTTAGAGGCGTCCATCTATGAATACTAAAATGGTATCCTAGGAGCGGGGCGATTTTTTGGATTAAAAAGAATGCTGATTCACAGTTCCAGTAACTGGAATTATTCAGGCCCCAAGCCCAACCTTAATAATTGAACAATCATCATTCAGTTGCTGAGTAATTTTGGAATATCCCCTAGGGGCACTGAGTCATGTAAAGTAAATTATCTTAAAGTGTGGGGTAAGTGATCCTCAAACATTTATTTCTAATTACCGCCACATAATTATAATGTGCGACTGGTGTTCAAATGTGCTGGGACATTCTGAAGAGGGCTTTTAAGGGTTGTATCCAGGGCACGTGATCACCATCTTGAATGAAACTGCAGCTCTTTCCTTGCTGCTTGAAATCAGACTCTTTTTCCACACATGGATATTTTATCAAATGCAAGGATGACAGTGGTGCTCTGGAATGCAGTGCACACCAGCCATGGAGAGTTTCTGAGAACTGCAGCCTCCCCAACTGGGAATCTGCGAATCTATCTGTTCTCTGTCTAAGCTGCACAGATCTGCTTATTAGACAAGGGATGTATGTGTGTATATGTGTGTGTGTGTGTGTGTGTGTGTGTGTGTGTGTGTGTGTGTGTGGGCGTGCATGCGCGTGTGTGCGCCCATGTGCATGCATGCTGTGTGTGTGTGTGTGTGTAAGCGTGCACACCTGCATGTGAGCGTACGTGTGGGTGTGGGTATATGTGTGTGTGTATGCATGCACGCTGTGTTTGTGTGTATGTGTGTGCCCAGTATATCTGATAATGTACTCCATCCCTCAGCTCCTTTACATAACACCCGTTCCACCCTCAATACATACACACACATTCTACACACACACACACACACACACACGCAAATACAAATACACACTCACACACGTAGCACTTAGGATGAACCGTCACATGTAACACGCCCACGTGCAGCATTGGCATCAGTTTGAATAAAGTGGTGTAAACGTTTCTTCATGTCTGTTTTGCGCTAGAGCTCAGTGACACCAGAGCAAACGATCTGATGCTTCTCCACTCATTTGGCAGAAGTCCTTACGCACAGTGACTCACTGTACATTAGAAGGCACACAGCGCAGACCACGAATACGCACAGCCTCAGTAATAACACACCTAACTCTAACTGCTGCCTCAACCCCCTGCGTGTACCCAGAATACGAAGATGGAATTTTGCATTAGTCATGTGACTGGCTGTTTGTGAATGCCTGACAGCCTGTCAGAGCGATTTTCAGGAGCATGTCTGCGTTCCTCTTGTGTTGCCTTTTGATGGTTGGATGGTTTCCTTTGGTTCCGCTGTTCGTTCTTTGGTTCTATGTGAGTGCTTGCTTTTTGGTTCTGTAAAGTGCTTGCTTCATTATTCTTTAGGAGCACTTGCTTGATGCTTCTCTCAGAGTGCTTACTTTTTGATTGTTGGTACAGCATTTGCGACTGCTGCTTTTTCTCAGCTTTTGCTCTAAGCAGTTCTCTGCCATTCACTCTTATGTTTAATGTAAAACAATTACCAGAGAGGTGTTTATTAATAATGGCCTTCTGAATTCACCAGGACACATTTTTAAGAAACTTTCATGTAATTCTGGGTAATTTAAATCCCAGTTAGAGGAAAAGCAGAATTTCTAGGGACACTGGAGGAGATATTTCAGAGAAGCTGAAAGCCTTGTGCATGAGACTCATAGTGAGAAAACTCCATCCCTTCCCCCCTGGGAAGATGTGGGGGCAGGCCACCCCATGAGTCACCACAGGAGATGCACGTAGCAACGGACAGGAAGTGACCGGGGAGCGCCTTCCCAAACATGTAACCCACCCCCAACCCCGAGTGAATCCAGAGGGCAGCCTGTCTCATCCTGCAATGTTCCACTGGGCCCCCAGGGGACCCCCTCTACACTTGGACAGAGGAGTTACGAGCCTCCTGTAAATGTCGATCAGGGCTCCTCAACTCGGGGTCGGGAGGGCTGTGAGTTTTATTTCCCTTCAGCTGCTAAAAGTTTTAGGGGTTGGGCAGGAAGATTGACTAGTTCAATTAACATCAGTGATCATCAAATGATGGCGCTCCAGGATCAGGGTTGAGTAGCCAATCAGACACTGTTCTCCTCCAGGACCAGGGTAGAGTAGCCTCGCAGTCACTGCAGCCCTCCAGGATCAAGGTAAATAGCCCTGCAGACACTGCAGACCAAAACATTTCAAATAGATTTTCACTCATGAGCTCAGTTTCCTGCTTCCCCAAATATTTATTTGGAGAATCATTTGTCAGAGTCTGAGCTTTGTAATTCCCACCTACACTCGTTATCTTCCTCGCAGACCTTCCCCCGTTTCCGCCTCTAGAGACAGCGTGTTACGCTCAGCTCTGAGACTTCCTGTAATCCACAAGCTCTCAGGTTGGGCTTGACGCGTAGAGCGGGGACGATGTCCCCCAGGAGTGAGAAAGAGGGGGACGCAGGGACAGCACACCCAGTCTTAGCCGCTCGCTATCCCCCAGTGCTCCTGTGGGCCATGAAGGGGGGCACACAGAGGATGGAGGCGCGTGATTCCTGCTGTCCCGACAATGATCGAGGCACTCCTTTTGTTACCCGGCCCCTCACACGCCCCCTCGTGTACCCGTTTTAGCTTCAGCACTCCCTCTCTCTCACACTCTCCCTCTCTCTCTTTCCCCTTGTCTCTCTCTTTCTCTTTCTCCATCCCTCTCTCTCACACTCTCATTTTCTCTCTCTGCATTGAGCGTGCCATTCAATACCCCCACGCCCTGGTGCACTTCAAAGGTTGAAAGGCTTGCCAGCTCCCGTCAGCTCAAGTGACGCTTGTCACTTGCTCTTTTTTCCCTGGGGGGGAGATTGGGGGGGGGCGTACACCGTGTTCCAGCAAAGGCGACAGAGACACTGAAAAGGATTCTTTCCTTGGCTACGATAATCGGCCTTAATTGGACATTTGAAAGTGACTGTGACTTTCAGGTGGCAGAGGATGAGTGGTGGCCTCCGCCCGCTTGCAGGGGCGTTGCGGATCGGCCCCCTCACCCAGCAGAGCTCACAGGTGTTGGAGTCCCTCCCGGTTTAGTCAGGACATGGCGCACTGCGTTCGCGAATCCCTGTTAATCTTGTTCCGCTGTTGTGATGCATTTCTCTGCTCTCTGGCTATCGATTCAGAGCTGTGCTACTCCTAAGCACCACTGCTAAAGGCCTGGCTGACTAATTACCACAAACATTCCAGCATTCATTCCACCTTTCATACCACCGTTCGTTAGGAGAGCTTGTTGTTTTTTATCCTTAGCCGGTATTTATTGCTCCAGTTTGTTTTTTTTTCCTTGGTGATGCTAGTGATTTATTGGGCTTGGATGCCAGATGAATTCAGGGGATTTAAAAGGTTAGGGGACATGGCACAGATAAGGCCCACTGCTGCTACAAAGCACTCGATACCGGCGCACATTTTTCAGCCAATGTCCAATGCTGTCTCTAAAAGTCTGTGCCTGATATAAAGATTCTGTCTTTATTCCTGGGGGATGGAACTAAAGACTATAGAAAAGAGATTCCACCTCTTCTTCAAGGCCCATAAACCCCTGTACCAGAGTGCAGCACGGTCACAAATGAGCTGCTCTGTTAGTCACAGGGGTTCACTCAAGAGGAGGTGGTTAGTGGATTGAGGTTAGTCTCCATTAGGGATAGGTATCGTTAGGATTTTATTGATACCGATGTTGATAACGATACTGCTTATCGCTACCAATACTTATCGATACTCTTATTGATACTACTCTCCATAATTTGGTGCAAAAAATAAAGACATTACATGAAAAGATGTGAAAAGATTCAACAGTTATAAGGGGTCCAAGTATGTAGTGCTGGAACCCCTTTTGTGTTTGTTCCGATTTTTATTAGGGGTCCAAGCACATAGTGCTGGAACCATATTGTGTTTGTTCCGATTTATATTATTTTTTTCTGCCCTAAAAGTGTTTGCACAGCAAACCATCATGTTAGAGCTACCAAACTTGGTAGATAGGTTCCTATGGTCACCCACTACTCAGTAAAAAAAAATACCCCGGTTGGCCAGATGGTCCAATCATCACCAAACTTGAGATCCCTTATGTACAGGCCATTAGAGTCCAGCCTACCAAATTTGGGGTAAATCCGTACATAGGTGGCACTATAGCAAACAAATGGTCATAACTCCTAAATCAATTGTCCCATCAACTTGAAATTTTGCATGCTGTGTCTTGGTCAAAGGACCTAATAATGTCTAAAAGGACAGGTTGATAGCTTGAACAAGATGGCCGCTATCAGCCAATCAAATTTCAGCAGCCCTTAAACTGACTTAACTATGACTTATCATCATGAAACTTGGCAGGTAGGTTCCTATGGTCACTCACTACAAATGTTAGAAAAATTATCCCGATTGGTCAGATGGTGGCGCTATAGGAAGCAATAACACGTTTTGGCCTATAACTGTTGAACTGTTTGGCCTAGAATCAAAATTCTTTTTTCCCCTGATTCCCTGCATCCAGATGAACAAAAAAGCCTCTTGGACCAAAATGATGTGCCGATTGGATTTCCGCCACATTTTGAATTTTTGTAAAACCTATCTCCTCCTAGACGGTTTGTCCGATTTGCACCAAATTTGGTACACGGCATCTTCAGACCAAGATCCTTAATCCCAGTATAAAGAAAGCTGCTGTGTTAAAAGATATGGCCACAGTAAGACAATGAAAACAGAGGGTGTGGCCTCTATTTATATAATGAGCTAAAACTCCTGAATGCAAGGTCCAATCATCACCAAAGTTGAGATCCCTTATGTACAGGCCATTAGAGTCGAGCCTACCAAATTTGGGGTAAATCCATACATAGGTGGTGCTATAGCAAACAAATGGTCATAACTCCTAAATCAATTGTCCCATCAGCTTGAAATTTTGCATGCTTTGTCTTGGTCAAAGGTCCTAATAATGTTTTAAGGACAGCCCTTACACTGACTTAACTATGACTATCATCATGGAACTTTGCGGGATTGTTTTGGATATGTCAAATAGCAATCTGTATGAAAATTACATGGCGAACTCACTTTCCACCACTCCCCCAGTCCAGATGGCTACACCCAGATCAACATTCATCGACCCAGACACCTAGACTCAGGTCAACTTTCACTGAACTGAGATGGCAAAAATCATTTGGCTTCTTCTAATGGCAAACATTCTTGCATATAATACATGTATTTCACAATGGCAAAAATTGACCTATTTAACATTTACTGGCCATATCTCCTAAACCAATTCCCTAATAAAGTTAGAATTTTGTATAATGCATCTTGGTCAAAGGTCCTGATAAAGTCTTCAAGGACAAGTTTATGACTCAGAAACAATGGCAGCCATTCAAACTTCCGCTGATGTGCTTGGACCCCGTAATCGCCACTTGCAGCTATACTTTTATTATTACTTTTTTCAGAAATAAGTTAAATTTGAAAATATTAACAACCATAAGCCATACGTAAGTAGTTATCTCTGGTTGTCAGGACAGTCAGGAAGTTCAAACTTAGGCTACCTAGTAGTTAGCGATTTATGCTATGCTAGCTATTGGCTACCGCTACTCCACTGTAGTGAAATGCTGTAAATCTTTCACAATAAACTTGGCGACAGCCCTGTGACATTCTAATGTTTTTTCCTGTATCATTTTACCTCCTCGTCTAGTGATGGACAATGGGTTTGACTTGGGTATCTGACTTCTGCTGCAGTGGCTGTGGGATTATTTAGGAACATAAATTAGAAGTTCTTAAAACCAATGCTAACTGTGTCCTGAGTTAATAATAGTGCTGTGCAGTTCGCGAACGAGTCGTTCTTTTTGAACAACTCTTTTTAGTGAGTCGTTCTCACCGGTTCACCAGCCCAACTAATGCTATATTCGAAACCGCATACTATTCTACCAGTGGATACTGATTTTGACCAAATGTAGTATGTAGTATACAGTATGCAATAACCTGAGTTTGAAAGCTTGAGTTCGACAGTTCATGCAGGAGACTAGTCTACCCGAACTCGTGGCTCAGCTCGTGTTCGATGGTTCATGCAGCATTCTACCCGAAGACTCAACTCATCTTTTGGGTCGTTATGTCGATTCAGTGGATACACCATTCCAGTATCCCATAAGGCCTAGCTAGCAGATTTTTCTTTAGCCGTTTTCACATATGAACTCCGGACAAAGTGCGGAGAACTTTGCCCTTTCACACATGTAGCACACAACAGGAGATTGTTCGTGACAGACGCGTTCTCACCTACAGGACATGCTCCGGTTTGGTTTAGGTGAGTAGAGCGTGCAGGAGGCAGGACATGATGCAAAAAGTACGCTGCAGAAATCACACTGGCTGTATTCGAAACCACCTACTGCATACTGTGTACTGAGTACTACACAAGTATATACTGTATACTGCATGCTATTTTTCAGTGTAGTACCCAGTATGCAACCATTAATAATTACATTTGTAGTATGTTACATTGCCACTTGAAATCATTGCAAGTTTAGAAACGTCCAGATTTCCTTGTGGTATTTTCCAGTTAGACGGCACTTGCATTCTCAGGAGTGGAAAGTATTGTCGAGATCACCTAAAGGTATTCGCGAGTTGAAGTATTTTCAGGTTTTTTCTTTTCAATGTCTTACCTTTCGGTGGTACAGGTACATAATGTAGCACGGAGGAGGTGAAGGCGAACATAGCTATTGTATTTTTGGGTAGCCTATAAAAAAATCAGACATAGCCATCCAAATGGTGCTACTGGTACACATAATTTATTATTAATTATACATTTATTATAACAAGAAGGTAAGTTTGTTGTTCGCTATGTAATGTTAGTTCACCAGTTCACCTATCTCACTATACCTATCACTATTACTTAGCTACAGCTTAGCTAGCTACTAATCAGATAATAAACTACTAACCAACGTTATTAATCATCGTAAGAGACAAGTTTTGGCAGTATAGCTATAGCTAACTATCTCTTTAATGATCGTTGGACTCAAAATAGCATGTATTTGAACGTATCTGCAATGTTAACGAAACAGTGGAAAGCAATGTACAGGCACGCAGAAAAGAGTATGAGGCAGATGTTTGTATTCTTCCGGTTTCACGCCAATCGCATGATAGAAACGTCATCAACACACCCACTCACTCGCGGTGGATTCTCCGGAATGTTACCTGCTCTCTTCACACATGGGCTCACTCCAACATGAGCCAGACTTTGTACTAGGGAGCTGGCAGAACAAAGTCCGTCACATGTCCAGTCCGACTGCTTCAGACATTTGCGTTCTCACATACAGCTCCTCTGGGTAAGGGCCGGATACGTTCCGGCATCCAGTGCATGTGTGAAAGGGGCTTTTGACAGTTCAGAAACAAGGAAGTAAGAGGCTAAAAGACACGCAAGCTTGCTTTTGTGTGACAAAATAGAAACTTTTGTGTAGCTAATAAATGCAACGTATTGGTTTATGTTACCTGATTAAAAATTTGATATTAGAAACCATTATGAAATCTTAAAACACGGTGGTAGTGCTCGAGTAATTATTTTATTAACCTTAGATTTGTACCCGGCCTTTTGCATTCAACATAAAGCTTCAGCGAGTGCTGTAAGCTGAAGCAACGAGTGATAAAACGTAAAGGAAGTCCAAAAGAATCAACACCTGAAAAAAACCGGTTCAGTTTCTTGAATTGTTCAAAAGAATCGGTTCACTAAAAGGAATCGAACTGACCACCACTGGTTAATAACTACTATCGTTATTTTTATAACGATAACGTGTATTACCTTGACGAAGTCAAGACAGTCACATTTTTAGTTTGGCAAATCCCATCAGCATTGGAGCTGGGAGGCTGCGCTGAGGACGTAGGTGCAGCAGCTGCTTTGCTAAAGCAGTTAAACACACTGTACTGCTTCAGATTTATAGAATGTTGTATTTGTAAGTGTTTCATGAGGTTGCTGATGTTACCCCCTTTACACGCAAGTACCTATATTTAACCTATATTGTAACATATATTGTATTTAGCTGCATTTTCATTAGAACAAATTATCATGACATAAATAACGATAGCAGCACCGTTTGTCCAGGAGCTTATCGATATTTCGGTTTTGACCAGTTAGGAACCGATACCAATATAGTACCAGTTCTCGATACCCATCCCTAGTATCCATTCATTCGAGACTCCCCTTGCTCACGGACTGTCTTGAGGACAAATGCAGTGCTCTAGGAACTTGGCGGGTCACCGGGAGGTTGCAGGTTTGAACCCCACATGGGATGACACAATTCTGCCGTTGAGGTAATGACACCTGGATCACTTCTGTAGGTATCTGAGTGCAGGAATGGCTAATATAAAAATACACACAGTGGTCAGGGGATAGGATCACTGTTATATGAACACTTAAAACTCAATTAAAAAGTATATGCAAAAACTATGGAAGTCACTGTGGAGATGGGATGTTGAAGCAGAGATTACTAGAAGGGGCCTCTTACCTGGGGGAATTAAAAAAAAAAATTACACAATATAACTGGAATCATGCAGAGGGACATACAGACCTTGAGAAGGGTTCTTTGTGATAACTGGGCCAAACACAGGTTATATCACTACAATTCAGCCATCCAGAAATAAAATTCACATTTATGTCCTATGGATGTAAAAAAGCTGGTTGTATTCAGCAGGGAAGGGAAAACATGTACTCTATGCTGCTGTAGATGCTTTTGGAAATAACATAGAGGATAGTTTGTCTGTTTTCCTCCTAGGAGGTTCCAGGGGCTTCTTCAATGGGTGAGTTGTATCTGTGGAAAGGAGATAAGTCTTTATGTAATACCTTTATAGAAATTCTGGAGAGGTGGAAGGAAAGCACAGGGATGGGAGGTCTGGCTGAGATTCAGACCCTGAGGCAGAACTGCGGTGTTCAGAGGGAGGCGATAAGAAAGGTGGTCGATCTCATTACAGCACCAACGAGCTTGGAGACTCCGCCCACCTGCTTACAGAGTGAAGGGCTGCTGTGTCCTCATTGGCCATGTTCAGTGAACGTGGGCATGACAGGAATGCAAGGACATGCAGGGCCTTCGAGCAGCTGTGTGCAGGAGGGTCCTCCTGGGTGGTGGGTGCTTTTGTGGAGAGGTGTGAAATGCTTTTGAGAAGAGGGCAGGGTTTTAACGGTTGCCATGGAGCAGGAAGAAGGGGGACGCAGGTGTTGGGAGCAGAATGGGCCCCTCCCACAGTGACATGCCCCTCCCAGCTGTCAAGTGGAGCTGCAGCCGCAGGCTGCTAAACAAACAGCCCGGTCTACAGAACAGATCAAGATCTCCAATCCAAACCATAAATGTTCTACCCACTGGATATGAACTCTTAAACTGCTAGTGCATGATTTTAATTTGATCTCAGTATGGGTGGGGATACAGTGGTGATGTTCACCAGCAGCAGCCTGAGGAGGAGAGGCTCTTTAGCTCTGCCTCCACCCTGCAGCCAGACACATCCGCCCACTCCTCTCACTATCAGAAACAACCATTTGTGATCAATGGAACACTTGACTCCAACCACAAGAGATGTGAGCACCAGCTGATTGGGCATGGATCCTGTCTGCCAGCCACCACTTTACTTGAATTCAAATGGGAATCGAGGGGTTAAATGTGGGAAGGCTTTGAGATCTGCATTCTCAGAGGCTGCTTCGAGAACATGATCGACGTGCAAGGTTGATTTGTGGTGTGTGAGAACAGAATAGAATGGTCTTTATTGTCATTATACTCAGGTATAATGAAATTTCGCATGGCTTCTCCCAATGTAGTAAAATAAGACAGATAAACAAATAAATACAACAAATAGATAAATAAAAGCAGTGCCAGTAAGACAGTAGTAGTAGCAGCAAGATAGCAGTACTAGCAGCAGAATTTACACATACACAGAGTTGCAGAGAATTGTGTCTGTGTCGTAGCAGTTCTGGGAGTGGGGATGGGTGTGTGCGCATGCGTGTGTGTGCCACAGTCTTTGATGTGTGAGTGTGTGCGTGACACTGTCCTGTGTGTGTGTATCACAGTCCTGATGTGTGTGTGCATGTGTGCACTCACACTTCCTGTATTCCGTTCTGCGGTTGGGCAGGGAGGGGTGTGATGGAGGCCACAGCTCTGGGACAGAAGCTATTCCTCAGTCTATTGGTGTGGGATTTTATTGCCTTGAACCGTTTGCCAGACCGCAGCGGTTCAAACAGAGAGTGGCCGGGGTGTGTGGTGTGCCTGATGATGCTGCTCCCTTTCTTCCTCAGTCGGCTGGCATAGATGGTGTCCGATTTCGGGAGCTCTGTCCCTACAATGCGCTGGGCCACCTTCACCACCTGATGCAGGCTCTTTTGCTCAGCAGCTGTGCAGCTGGCATACCACACAGTGATGCAATTGGTCAGGATGCTCTCGATTGTGCTCCTGTAGAAATTCAGCAGCAGTTTCTGTGGGAGCTGGGCCTGTCTCAGCTTCCTGAGGAAGAAGAGCCTTTGTTGGGCCTTTTTGAACAGGTGTGAAGTGTTGGTGGTCCATGTCAGCTATTTTGACACAATGACTCCAAGGAATTTTAGGCTTTCCATGCTTTCCACTGCTGATCCATATATGCGGAGGGGGTGATGGACTCTCTCCTTTGTTCTCCTGAAGTCAATGATCATTTCTTTTGTCTTCGAGGTGTTAAGGGCCAGGTTATTATCCTTACACCACTTAGCCAGATGTTCCACCTCACACCTGTAGGCCGTCTCTTCATTGTCTGAGATCAGCCCAACTATTGTGGTGTCGTCTGCGAATTTAATTATGGAGTTGGAGGTGTGGATGGGAGTGCAGTCGTGGGTGATGAGTGTGAAGAGCATAGGGCTCAGCACACAGCCCTGTGGGGTTCCTGTGTTTAAGATGAGGGTGGAGGGGGTGTGCTTACGGATCCTGACTTGCTGTGGTCGGTCTGTGAGGAAGTCCCTGACCTATGCGCACAGCAAGGAACCAAGGCCCAGGTTGTTCAGTTTGCTGACCAGTTTGTGGGGGATGACGGTGTGGAATGCAGAGCTAAAGTCCACGAATAGCATCCTCACATAACTGTTGGGTTCCTCTAAGTGTGACAGAGCGGTGTAGAGAGTTGTTGTAATGGCGTCCTCTGTGGAGCGGTTTGCCTGGTAGGCAAACTGGTGCTTGTCCAGATCAGGTGGGATGATGGTTCTGATGTGTGAAAGCACAAGTTTCTCAAAGCACTTCATGGCTATGGGTGTTAGCGCCACTGGGCGATAGTCATTCAGACAGTTCACCGATGTTTTTTTGGGCACTGGAATGATGGTGGAGGATTTAAGGCATGTTGGAACAGCAGCTTATTGTAATGAGAGGTTGAATATCTTAGTAAACACCTCTGTAAGCTGATTGGCACATGCTTTCAGTACCCGGCCAGGCACTCCATCTGGGCCCGCCGCCTTGCTCGCATTGACCTTCCTCAGGGTGGTCCTCACCTGGTGATGCTGTAGAACCAGTGTCGACTCTCCAGTGAGTGGGTTGATGTGTGGGCAGCAGTGTAGCATAGCGGTTAAGGAGCAGGACTCGTAACCGAAAGGTTGCCGGTTCGATCCCCGCTGGGACACTGCTGCTGTACCCTTGGGCAAGGTACTTAACCCACAATTGCCTCAGTAAATATCCAGCTGTATAAATGGATAACATTGTAAAGAATTGTAACCTATGTAAGTCGCTTTGGATAAAAGCGTCTGCTAAATGAATAAATGTAAATGTAAATGTAAATGTGTGGAGCAGACCCTCCTCTCTGGGTGTCGAAGTGGAGGCAGTTATAATGAGGAGGTGTGGTTTATGGTGCGTTTCCACCAAGCAGTACAGTACAGCTCGGTACAGTACGGTATGCAATTATTTGTGTTTCCATCATCAAAAGTTGCGAACCGTACCAAAATAAGTGTACCGTACCGTTGGGGTACCAAGCACGGTGGTACGGTTTGTAAAGGATGGAGCTACACCCACTGCTGTCCGTTGATTGGTCGACAGAGAGTCATCACTTCCATGCGACAACGTGAATAAAAACTAGGGCTGTCAACATTAACGCATTAACGCTCGTACGCGATTAATCTGGAAACTTTAACGTGTTAATGTTTCAACGCAAATTAATCATATTATCAAGTTTTATCAAGTTTGACCGCAACTCATATTATCAAGTTTGACTGCAACTCCCTTCTGTAATTCCAGCGCGGATAACGCACCATTAGAGAACCCATTCGCGTTTGAATTTAGGTCAAACTTGATAATATGATTACAGTAAAAGGTGTCAATTATGTAATGTTGCTGGTATGATGTCAATATGACTATCAACAGATCGTTTTACTGTCTATTTTTGCTGAGAACCGAGCACGTCACGTGGAAAAAATAGGCTCCATGTCGAAAGTCTACATGACTCGCAGCTGCAGCGAGGCTCGAGCCGCGCCTGAGATGCGCATCCCACGCAGGCTGTGTGGCTGCTCTAACCCATTAACATGGACGCCGAAATGAAAATAAAGACGTTCCACAACCATCACGCACACGTGACACAACTGGTGTGGCCCCGGCCTTAACTAATCCCATTCTGTCAGACACACTGTGATATACTGCCTTTTAGTTTGAATTACTTAATAGCTCCAGTCTCAAGTGCACATTGCTAGAGTGACTCAGTGCTGTGTGTGTGTGTGTGTGTGTGTGCAGTTTCAGCTGCACGTGTGTGTGTGTGTGTGTGAAAGGGAGAGATTTTGTGTGTATGAGATGTTTTGTGTGTGTGTGCAGTTTCAGCTGCACGTGTACATAGTGTAAGGGAAGAGGGTATTAGTGTCTATGGAGATGTCATCTGATATTGTCAGTACTGACTTGAGAGAGGCTGGACCTCGAGACTCCGCAGCAGCGTTTCAGATCCATCAGGGCTCTCATACACTTGAAAGCCAGATCAGGGAATCTAAGTGGGGAAACAGCAAGAAGCCTACTGATCTTGGTTTTTCAAAAAGAACTATTTGGAAAAAAACTTGGAGAGATTTAAGATGTAAAATGTAAGAGAGTGAAAAAACTTGTTTGAGTCTGCTTCAGGCGAATGTCTTGCTTACAGTGTACCCTCTGGACAAAGCGTGTGTGTTCCATTTTGGACAAAATCCAAGCAAAATAAGGAGTATGTGACTGGTTACCACAGGGACAGAGAGAGTCCCATCTGACCCCTCTGTTAAGAGTGCTGGGTATGGCTGTCATGACAGTGCTGCTGAGTGTGACTGTCTTGACTGACAGGGCAGACTGTGGTTGTCTTGACCAGAAGTGCTGGGTGTGGTTGTCTTGACCAGAAGTACTAGTTGTGGTTGTCTTGTGGGTGGGGCTTGATTCCTTTGGCAATTTGTCACACACTGGGGCACTGAGGAGCTCTTGTGGCCCAGCTTTGGGGAGCTCCAGAAAGTGGAGATTTGTAGTCTCTTTCAGTCTTCACCTGTGAGGAGCAATGCTTTGGCAGTGTTTTTTATTTGTAGACCGAAACACGAGCACCCTGTTTAGAGAGCTTTATGAATGCTATGAGGGTGATGGAGACCAGGAATTTCTCACTGACTAGAGACATAGCCTGTTTCACTCTGACAGGAACCAGTCAAATAACTGCTTACTCTGTCTCTTCCTCTCTCTTTCTCTTTCTCCTCTTTCTCTGTTCTTGCATTCCCTTTTTCTCTCTTTCTCCTCTCTTTCACTTTCTGTCTCAGTACTCTGTCTGTCTTTAATCTTGTACTCACTCCCAATCATTGGCTGTAAAAGCATCAGTGGGTGCTCTGTGACAAAGCAGTCTAAAATAGATTTTCCCTTTCACTCCACCCTGGCTCTGTGTGTCTATGGACAGGCAGGTGGAGAGTGTACTTAGAGATCCCCAAGAGAGGCAGAGGACCAGGGATACTGATGGAGGAGATCACATAGTTAAGGCCCTGCGTGTGTTTGTGTGTGTGTGTGTGCGTATGTGAATTTGTTAGTGGATGTGACATTGTATGAGATTATGTGAGTATGAGTGTGTGAGTTTGTATGTGTGTGCCTGTTTGCATGCGTGTGAGAGTTTGTGTGTTATTGTGTAGGTGTGAGTGTTAGTGTGTGACTGTGCAGTAGCTTCTCCTCTCCCTTGCCAGCGTGATGGATCAGTACCATTTTGCTCCTGCAGTTAATTGCCATCCCAAGTGGAAGTAAGATGCAGCCTACCTTGCTCCTCTTACATAACGATCCTCTGTTCCCACTGGGTGCTCCAATAAGGAGAGAAATTCACAGGAAAACAGCTTCATCAGCACTTCCAGTGCGTTAGCTCTCGTGGCCCTCTGGTGTGAAGCCACAGTTCACTGCAGCAGAGTTTCACTCAGCCTTAACTCAGCCTGGACTTCCACAACTCTAAGAAACAGGGCGAGCTTTCAGCTGCCCCCCAGAAACATCTGTGGTGATTCTGTCCCTGTGAGAGACCTCCCTTTAACAGTCACAATTCTCCCATCCACAATCTCAAAGCCTCTTTTCGGGTCCAGTTCTGGATTCTTCCCTGGCTCTGTTCAAGTTCATGCCTCATTTTCCAGATTTTTGTTGGTTAAGGAGTTTTGCATGTTTGAATCAAGTTTTTTCACTTTGGTGGTCTACAATCCTTACTGAGCACACCTGTGTCTATGCTGTAAGCCACAGGGGCTGGACAAAGAGGCTGTGGGGCACCTGCCTGTAGATACACAATCAGTGTCAAACACTATGTCTGGTTTATGCAAAAGCGTCCTATCCACAATGATATATTCAGTTTATTTAGACTGTATGCCTTACAGTCACTGTGTAATTGTAGGTAAAGGTTATGTTTGGGTTTGGATGAGGATTCTCACATGAAGCCCACCTCACATGTGTAGACGATCGATTGTTGTTGTTAATGGGTAAAACCTTGGTATTGACCAGGGGGTAATTAAAGAGGGTAGTAATAATAAAGCTAAATAAAGTGATAATAAAGCTACCTTTATTTCCATTATTAGTGCTATAATTATTGTCGCTTTATCACCTCCTCCTTTTCCCTGATTCATTCATTCACTAATTCATATTATCCCAGTCTTCACATAAGAACAGAAATTGGCGGAGTCTGCTCTGAGCACATGCTTACGCTGCTCGTGAATTTGTAGAGTCAAAGCAGTTCTGCTGTGTGAATGACGAATGGCTTCTTAACTTAATTACTTTCATTGACCACCTAAGATATGAAGGCACCAGTCAGCACAGTGGGTCGGGACTGCCTCATAGATATAAGGAAAAGTTGCTGTTCTGAGGTCAATTCCAGTGCCTCAGGATAAACAGAATTTCACTGGAAAACGTGACCCAAAGGACAGATCTGGGACCAGTTGTAGGTTATTTTTGTTTTGATATCATGTATTTCCTTGGAGCGATGGGGGATGAGGTTGAAATGCTGTCAGTACATTTACAAGCAAACTCAATGTACTAAGAGTTTTTCTGCAATGAAAAAAACCTGTTGCTTGCTAGGAAACGTTAAACAAAAAGAGGCCAAGGGTATTTATATGTGTGCTAGTTATCTCGAATAACCCAGTATTTGCCATTGACTTCCCTAGCCTGTGCTGAGCTGATCTCATCGTTCAAAGAATAGTGAATTCCCACATCCCTAGCTTACAACAGAGCTTTCTGTGGGTGTGATTGGTTGAGGAAAGAGTAGTGAAGAAGCTATCCAATTAGACAGAAATAGTAGATCACAGCACTGTGATTGCAGGGTGATGAATGAGCATGATTAAATAATTGAATGAGGCAATCTTGGCTTCAAAACAGTCCTTTCTCAGCATATGTTGTCATTAATATTCACTGTGTGAGTCTGTCTCGAGATATTTTCCAATAATTGTGTTTGATGACAAGTATTCATCATTTCAATGGTGTTAGTAAGGTATTTTCGTCACTATCCATTACCCAATAAATGTGCTTTTTTAAGGGTAATGGATCCATTACAAAGCCATTGCAACAGTATTTATTTAAGGGTCATGGTTGTGCTGTACCTTTAAAATCTTTCCTTCTGTTTTTCAGTATAAATTGTTTTAAAAAGATGCTTAAACTGAACAAGTTGATTCATATATTGGAACTTATAAAAATGCATTTTTGCTATGCCTGTTTTCACCCATAAAAACTGAGAAAATTGCCTGTTTATACTGACCTAGGGAGAAATGAAGGCCTCAGTGGAGGGCTGAATGTATTTATGGAGATGATACTTATAAAATAATCTCGGCTCTCCTCATTCTTGCGATCAATATTTATTTAGTGACACTCGGCAAGAATGTTTCGCTCAAAGCATGAAACTCCATTTCTTGAGGGCCCTTTGCTCGCTAATTTTTAAAAAATTTCCCTGAACGAATTGGTCCAATCCTTAATGGAGCTGCCAGACAGAATTAGAGAATGGTGCATAAAAGAGCTGTCAGGTCAACCTGGGTAGTGGAGCTGAGTGGGGTGAGCCTGGGCTCAACCACGGCATCTGATAGAGCAGTGGTGACAGTGGACAGGGCAGTCTGAAGCCTGGATTGGTGGCTACAGTGGCCTGCTGGTGGCTGCCATTCCGTTCAGAAACTACTCCTAAGTGGTCATCTAGGATCAGATTTGCTGTGTAGTTTATAATGGTTAAGGAAAGAATTGTGGACTGCCTGGAGTTGGGATTGCTGGCCAGAGACCAGAGCAGGGGACATAACGGACAGAAAGAGGGCTTTAGAGGTTGCCCTGTAGGTAGGACTAAACCAACCCACTTCCCTGGGGCATTAGAGCTCATTGGCTCCTTGGGTGTCCAGAGGGGTGTCAGTGAGTTAATGACTCATTTAGGGCAAAATCAAGAAGACAAGTAGAAACAGGTGACTCAGCAGTTCTATAGCAGTTGCACCAAGAACCAGTTATGCTGACCAAATCAGAGAGTACAGAATGACAAAGGCGCATCAGAATATTCAACTGGAATGTAAGTTGTAGTAAGTGATCAGTAATTTTTTGAGAAAAAAATCTGACAGTAAGAGTTAAGGGATGTTTAAGTCTGAGAAAACGGCACAGTGCCATTCATTTACATTGTGGAATTTGATGTCTACCCTCCATGCTACTCATAATCCATTGCTGTAATGAACCAGGAAGAAAAGGGAATATTACCACCATGTCATAACCATCTCTCATCAAATAATGTTTCCACTGATAACTACATTTTGATGTTATTGTCATCATTTAGGTCCTCGTAGGTAGACTGGGGGAAAAGGTAGAAATCACTGTAGCCTTAAGGGACCTGCACAGTTCTGTCTGAATTTTATGTACTGAAATGTCAATAAGCATAATGACAGGGCAAGCACCCTTAAGACCTGATTTTGTACTTATCACATCCTTATGACAGTGTGCAGCTTGATAGATGGGCCACAGTGTCTGCTTTTGTTTGTGGTCTGCATTCATGGTCGCCACAGTCTGAGTTCGCCGTCACCTAAATCTGTGCTTGGCGCCCCCCTCCCCGTGACTGCCCTCCACTGTCACCATCTTCCTATTTTTTAATAAAACAACCAGATTATTTTAAGGAGCTATTTTGGGTCGGGTTTCTATGGCAACATGCAAGGGGAGCAGAGCTGGGAGCCTTTCGGTAAACAGTTCGGAGGAGCTGGGGAAAACTGGCGTGTCCCTCCTGGCAGACTCGCACTGCGCCACTAATGAGCGCCGCCCACTGCAGTGGCTTTCTGGTCCTTGATCTCTGTTCTCTCATGCACCTACATGCACCAGGCGTACTGGTGTGTGTTTATGCAGTTCTCGCCATCACGTTTACGATTACACACGTCCTTGCTTTTCTGCAGTCACATCCTGAAATGCAACTGTCAATTTGATCATTGTTGGAGAGCTGAGTCCTCTCCTTGGTATTTGACTCAATGTCCCAGATGCATCATATGAGTAGCCTGAGTAAGACGACTCCAAGTCTCCATAGTGAAGTATTTCTCTGCAGGAGCATTGTAGCACTGATAGTCTTACAAAGTAAGATTTCTGTAATGGATTAAAGGAAGGCAGGTCCGGTTCCTCATGTGTCAATTCCTGCAGTCAGCCTGACTTCTTAATTAGCAGCTAATCACCAGCTGAGGGAGCCTGCTGTCCTAATGTCTTAACAACTGAGCGATAGACTTCAGAGGCCCTCGCCCTGAAATAAAAACTTTTTTGGGTCTGCCAAAAACATACCCCTCTCCTCTCTACATCTGCTCCTCTCTTGTTTCTTCCTCCAGCTCTCCTGTACGCGACCATCTTTGGGAATGTCACTACCATTTTCCAGCAGATGTACACCAATACGAACCGCTACCATGAGATGCTGAACAATGTGAGGGACTTCCTCAAGCTCTACCAGGTGCCCAAGGGATTGAGCGAGAGGGTCATGGACTACATCGTGTCCACCTGGGCCATGTCCAAGGGCATCGACACGGAGCGGGTAGGTGCAGCCTAAACCCCTCAGTCCCCTCAAACAGAGGTGGTGGTACAGTGCTGCTATTCAGGTGAAGGGCTCGTAACCAGAAGGTTGCCAGGGGGTAAAACTGCCACTGTGCCCCTGAGTCAAGCACTTAACCGCAGCACCCCTGCTGCTTCATTCAGTACCTGGCTGTGAAAACGGATATGATGCACAGCATTTTGATCGAAAGTGCCAGCTAAATGTAAGACAAGTAAGTGTAACAGGACTTCAAATATTCCACGGTTTAATTGGCTACATAAATCTCCACCTTAGGCAGTGCATGGTGAGAGGTCTGGAGCAGTGGAGGGTGTTGCTGATTGGTGGAGATTAAGGTGAGTCAACTCCACAGCCCCCCCACTCTTCACTCTTTTCACTGTACTAGGCTTTGAGGTCTTTCAAGGGGATGGAGGGTGTTATAGAAATAATGATTTCTATGATTATTATGATTATTATAATGGGAGTAATACACTGTGTTTCCTCTGGGTCTATAATGTTTAGCTCTTTGAAAATAATAAGAATGTATTTGCATGTATATATATAAGTAGCCAGCGGAGGAAGATGAGGAGTGGGGTGCAGGACTCAGTGGAGGGAGCAGTGTCGTGTCTGATGGGCCGCAGAGACTTGTGGTAAAACTGCTTTTGTATGATGCTGGCAAGGCAGTCAGTCAGTCAACGCAGATACGCTAAGCATGACAGCCTGGACCAATGGCTAATCAGGTGTGGGGGATAAAGCCTATGCAAATGTTTAACCATTGGATTGTGTTTAAATGTTTCTTTAGTTGCACCCCCTAATAAAGACAGGTCTGCCTGTCGACTCATGTGCCCACTGCTGACGCTCAATGGTTGGGAAAAGTAGTGGCAGCGGGAGGGGCCTGTATTGATCCTGCAGAAAGTTTTGTTTTTGCTGATGGAACCTCTTGCTGTGGGGTGCACTTCTGTTTTTGAGAGACGCAGCTCCCCCATCCTTACATTTTGCAGATTGCCTGGAGGCCATGCTTAACTGGAAGGTAATGAGATAGTGCCACATTATTTATCTGTGCATCGGCTGAGGCTGGAAGAGCTCCAGGAGTTTTCAACAATGCCATCTTGATGGAAAAAGAGCTCCTCGCCTGAGAAGGCTTTGTTGTTGAGCTTCTTCCATAAGATCTTAGCATGTGTGTTCAGAGGTAGTCAGGATGGAGTCTTTCGGAGGGGCCTGCTTCTCCATTCCCAGTTTCACTGACGGACTCACAGACGGATCCAAATGAAAACCTTTGCAGTTTTTGCTAGCCAACAACATATTCTTCTGGAGTGTGTGTGTGTGTGTGTGTGTGAGTGTGACACTGCACAGAGGATTTAGCATATGTATTTCTTCTTTCACACTGAACAAATCCGTATTTTCTGCATTACCCTTCACTGTTGTTGACTCAGAAACACTCCCTGTAGTCTTCTTTGAGGTTCAGGCACTTCAAAAAGGTTTTTTTTTTTTACCACCTCTAGAGGAATTTCTCCAACCTCTGCAGGTTTTGTGGTTTGTAACCTGATTTTTTGACTCCAAACCACAAATACTTTGGGTGGATTGAGGTCGTAAGGTTGGGCTGTCCAGAGCACAGACTTTGTCTCCACCTAAACAATGTCCCTCAACATGATTGACAGCTGGTTTGCTTCATTTTCTTGCTGCAATCTGCTTTGTAAAGCAAACCTAACCTAAACCTAAACCTCATAGCAGGGAGAACCAAGATGTCACTTTGAATCCATTTCCATTTCTCCGTTGATTCCGACAGGCGCACCTGATGGAAATGTCCATGTGAGTCACCCCTAATGGGAGGCAGATCCACCTCTATTTTTCACAGAGGAGATAATGAGCTTTGCTTTTTTGGCACCGAACATAGCAATTATCCTTCAGTGCAACATACGCTCATGCTAACCTACTAATGTCCAAATAGGGCCTAATAAGGATCTATAGGTGCAGTATCCTATGGGTCATGGTTTAGCATCATCTACACGCCATAATTTATTTATTAATGTGTGAAAGAAGCTAATTCAGATCTATGAGAGCAACATTACATTAAATCCATCATGCACAGATGGTGGTAAACCATGATCTATGAGATCATGTGGCTTCTGTAGGTCTTTGTTAGGCTTTATTTGCATGTTAGTGTGGACCCCTACTGCCAAACAATGACCTGTAAGGGCAACATTACTCTGGATGGGTTTTCACTCTGGGTTATGAATTATTGGGTACTGGTGCTCAGAACAGGTCCAGTTTCTGGGAACCTGAGGGAGGTTTTCATTTTCATGCATTCATTGATATACAAATAATTAGTTGTTTCCTCTTTTTTCACACCTCATCCCTCAACCCCATCAGCCCAACCAAAGGGTCCTATTACATACTGACTTCACAAATCCTAATCAGTTTAATTCACAAAAAAGTAACTAAGAAAAACAATAAGTGAAAAAACCCCAAAACAGATAAAACAAAACAAAAATTAGATAAAACAAAAAATAAAGAATACTTTCTCATACAATACAACCACAAATTAAATAATCAATACAGTCTCTCACAATTTAGAACTCCCTCACTCAGAGGCTGCAATCCAGGGTTTCCATTAGCCGGTAATTACTGGTTTTAGCCTGGTAAAATGTATAAAAAACTGATAAATTAAAAACTTGTCAGTCAAAATGTCCGGTAATAATGCTCATACAAAAAGTAGCTGTAACGAAGGCTATCCCTAAACAGGACATTTGGGCTACACTGGCTAAAATTACCTGTGTTCTGCCCATGTCAAGCATGCCAGCAGAGAGGGGCTTCTCTCTGCAGGATCAAATTAAGACGGCACTGCGAAGTTGTCTGGAGGAGCAGAGAGTGATGCGGTTTATGCGCATTGCAAGCTGCAAAGACACATTGGATACATTTGATTTTAAGTCGGCAGCAGAGGACTTCGCCGCAATTAAAAAAAGAAAATGTTACCTGGTAGCCTATAGGCTACATTTGATGCCATGTAGGCCTAGCCTTTTGTTAAACAGGCTACAGATGTTACAGGTTACAGATTTTTCTTAATAGTTTCGTAATAGCCTACATTTTAGCGGCTAATGTTGGTTTTGCTCAATCATTACTGTTCGATTACTGTACTGTACTCGATTACGATTACTGTTAATCGTTACTGTTCATTAAATAGTCAAACTGATTTGAGGTCATTGTCATTCTTTTGTCAACCTAGGTGTACATTATATTTGCATTTGTAACATAGACTGTTATTGAAACGTGACTGGTAAGTTTCAAATTTGTCCAGTAAAATAAATTCTTTCCGGACACCGGACCAGCAAGAAAAAATGGAAACCCTGCTGCAATCATAACCATGCCACAAAAGTGTCAAGTTGTTCAAGCATCCAGTCAACATTGATGATCTCAGGTGTGATAGCTGTTTAACCATAGTTGCACTTAACAATTGCCAAGCAGCTGCTACATGAAACTCAGACAGAACAATTGGCGCGAGTTAAGGGTAACATAACGTAATGTAGCCTAACGTCAGTCAACAAACGTAAGAGAGGAAGTTCTGAATATTATTATTGTTATTATTAATACATAATTTTAATGATTACCAAGACAAAACAATTCACATTCAAGGTAATTAGTGAAAATTAAACTTTAAAAAAACTGTATTATAAAAAAAAATATTTATTTTCATGAATCTGAATGGGTGTGCCAGCTGTCAATCTGGGTGGGCCTGGGTGTGCCCAGGCCCACCCAGATTGACAGCTGGGTAGATCCACCTCTGTAGGTAGCAGACTTCAATCCAGCAAAATTCTCCTCCAAGCAAGGGGGCAAAGGCTTTTTGTCTGTCACTGATATTGCCATTAAGAACAATGAACTCTGTAAAACCAAGATGTGCGCAGGACGTGGTCCCATTTACTCTTGTGCACAGTCCTTGGTTTCATCCAGTATCTCCACTCCCATTTCTTCTCCCCAATCTGTTCATGTCCTATTCAGAGTCACATTTTTAAGGAACATGATTGTATCTAAATCACCCTGATCTTGATAGGGAGTTAGGAAAGGTTGAGCTTTTACAATGGATAAATGGACAAATCTGAAATTAATAAAAATAAATTATAACAGAGCAGGTTAATTGTTTTAGATAGGGCATTGAAATCTGCAAAAAGTCTGTCAATGTAGAGGTCACTAAATTTGGCCAGGCCCAACTTCAGACAAACCACCAAGCTTGAAATGCTGTTGGAACTGGGACAATATCTTTTGAGTGGAAATAACTATTGGGTTAGATGTTTAGCTTGAATGACAGAGGGGTAGTATAGCTTGGTAGTGATTAGGCAAGGTAAAGATATTGAAAAATATTTGTTTGTCTTTGTCACCAGTCTCTGGAGTCTGGGTGAGGTTTTGGCCAGCATTTGGGAATGGTGATTGATTTTACAGTTCTGACCACTGGAGCTACCTCATGCCACCACCAGGGGAGCAGTGGCAAACAGAGGTGAAGATGTGTAGTGATACATGTTTAGAACTGCCAGACAACCAGAGGTTGCAGAGCAGTCAGCTCTCATAGGGGTGTAATTTCTGATGATGCACTTTAGGAAGGAAGGAGCTGTACCCTTGAATTTTGAGAAGGAAGGAGCCATTCCCATGAATTCTGGCTAGGGAGGAGCTGTACCCTTGACAGCTGGGTAGGCAGGAGCTCTACCCTTGAAGCTAAGCCACATCTGTATGCAAGACTGCCGCATTCACCCCTGCAGAGAGAAAAAAGCAAGGTTAAAATCACACGGCAGAACAACCAAAGCATGCTCTGATGAGCTTCACCCTGTCTGCCAGCCATGCTAATGGAGACCATTTGCATGCGAACACACCCAGTCGGCAACACTTTTACTACAATATTAATTATTTAATCCCCCATACTTTAAGTGTACTTTCACGCCACTCTCTGTACTTTCACATGGTTTCTAAGCAGTGGAGAGAAGACTAACTGATCATCAGAATGGCTCTGTGAAGACTGGTACCTGTGAGCAGTAATGACAGGCATGCGGTTACGCTATAGGACTGAGAATAAAGATGGCCGGCTGTCCTTCTCTCTTCAGCCACTCCCATTACCCAGCTGTGTGTGCGTGTGTGTGTATGTGTGTGTGTGTGTGTGTGTGATTAAAATGCACCCTGTGACCTGCTGGCTCCCTGCTATATTAGTAAATATCCAGACCTGGTGTGCAGCTGGCTACTGGGAGCAGGTGGTGATCGCAGTGCCACTCTTGGTATAGAGTGGATAAAAGTGCCACGCCCCCCTATGGTCCCTGAGAACACCATACCCCTATGCACAGAAGGGGCGTGAAAGGGGATGTTCCTGTCACACCGCAACTTCCATATCAATGTGTTTCACACCTATGTCACTCCTAGAACAAGCAACCCTGCCAGGTTCACTGTCAGTCAGAGAGGTCTGAGAGAGTACTTAGACTTGTGAGAGAGAGCGAGAGAGATGACATGCAGGAAGCTTTAGGTAGTCTTGTAGTCTGTAGAGCTATCTGAGGGCTGTCTATTCTCCTGAAATTCTCCTGGATACCAAGCAAGAATGATCTTCTCCCCACCACAATGTTGCATTTTGACCTTGATTTTCGGCATTGCTGACATAAACCAGTTGCTTTACTATACCTGTCCAAGTCACCAGTTATTTACTCAAGCCTGTTTCCTGCAATTCCCAGACACACATGAAGCTGATCCACTGTTCAGTAGCGGATATCACAGGCAATAGAAAGAAACCCTTACTGGTGCCAATGCCTTCTGAGAGCTGTGTAACATGACCTCATCCATCTCTCAGCACAGAGTGTGTACCATAGTGCTGAGGGAACTGCACTTGGGACCATAAGGTTGTGGGTTTGAATCCCTGCCGCATTCCGTGCTGTCATATCCTTGTGCAAGCTGTATGCTAAGTGAGGGCTTTTTTGAAATGTTAGCCCTCTAAGGCCCTGGATGCGTGTGTGTGACTGCTAAGCAAATTCAGCCAGTTGAATCAATAAAATGATTTTCCTCAAATATTAGATGAGTTTCTTATCTACAACATAAAATGTAACTTCCTCACACTCCCACTATGTATTGACTGAGCTATAGTTCATTGGCAGTTGTTTTTTTTAAGGGGATGTACCTTTAATTGGAGTGTTGGCAAAGGGAGTTTGCATGTCTGTGTTTATCGTTAGTCTTTATTCCCCTTCATACAGGAAAGTGGTCTCGGGCCTTGTAATTTGTGCACAGTTGATAATGATGATTTCAGACAGGAACTCAATAGATGAAATATTAATATGTGCCGGGGAAACTGACATTTCAAAAATAGCAAAATTATCTGAAGTTTCTGGTCTTGTATTAGGTAGAAGCGGAAGGCAAAGAACCTAGGCAGTGAGGGTAAAATAATCTCGCTTTTGATTTTGATTTGCTCCCCGCCCCAAACCCTTATACCACCCCCTGGCTTGTGCACCATGACATACTTTTGTCCCTCCCCCCCAGGTGCTGTCGTACTGTCCCAAGGACATGCGGGCAGACATCTGCGTCCACCTGAACCGGCAGGTGTTCAACGAGCACCCGGCCTTCCGGCTGGCCAGCGACGGGTGCCTGCGCTCCCTGGCAGTGGAGTTCCAGACCATCCACTGCGCCCCCGGCGACCTCATCTTCCACGCCGGGGAGAGCGTTGACACCCTGTGCTTCGTGGTGTCGGGGTCACTGGAGGTCATCCAGGACGACGAGGTCATCGCCATTCTGGGTAAGCATCCTCGGCATTGAAGGAGATGGAAGGGGGGGTTGCTGTGAACATTAGTATTAGTTGTAATGGTAACAGTAGTAACCCTAACCCTAATCCAGGAGGCTTCGTTCAGCAGCTGAGTCAGATGGCAGCGTGAGAGCTTGGTCTGCTGTGAGCAGGACTGCTGGCTCATCATGACTCAGTGTGGGGTGGAGGCGTGGAACTGAATCTGGGCAGGAGGTGGGGGAGAGAGAAAGGGTGTGGCATAGTGCTCAAACAGCACAGGCTCCAGACCACAAAGGCACATTCTATTCCTAAGAGAGACAAGGAGTTCTTAGGCACCCAACCTGAATCACTTCAGTAAACACCCAGCAGTGTACAAAGTTAGCTACATTGAGTTACCCTCGATAAAGGGTTGCCTGCCAAGCTGAAAGCAGTTGGCTGGCCTATAGGAGTGAATGTTTGCCTCAGCTGCAAAATTAAGTGAACTACTGTAGCTGGATAGACTCCCCCCTGCCCCCCCTGCTCCCCCCAGCTCCTAGTGTGGAGTACACTGGGCTTGCAGTCAGGGCTGGCCACACCATACAGAAAGGCAACAAGCTAAATGGCTTTCAACAAGAAACCTGGTTTACTTCCCATAATTCTTCAGCGAGCATCCACAGCATCTGATTAAGCGGTTGGATCACTGAGCACTGAGGCAGAAGGGTTTATTGGGTCATCTCGTAAATTATTGAGGAACAGGCGCTTTGTATTGCCATTTTTTTATTGCGCTGCCTGCTTTTATTTTATGGCACCATTACACGCTCATAAAATTAACTTATGAGCGACTCCGGGCTATAACGTGGCCAAACCCAAGAGCCATGGTTGCAATTCTCATACGCCGTTTGCAGATTAGTTGTTGGCAAATCCCGCTCCCTATAGCCTAGCTAATTGGGCAGGTACTTATGTAGCAGCCTGTTCCTCTTAAACCTCCACCCCCACAGCAAAGCACATAGAGATCTATGCAAGTCACTATAGAAACACACTCTTCTTTTTTTCCTTCGTTAAATGTGTTCAAACTGCAGCCCACAATCCCACTCTTTTGCGCTGGCTGTGAGCATGTGCAGGTTTACCTACAGTGTTGAATTTATTTGAGTTTGAGGAATTATGGAAGCAGGATGCTCCACTGAGATCTCCATTTAGCTCTGTATGTGCGTACACACACACACACAGATTGTTCACTGAGCCTCAGCAGTGTAAATAACAAAGAAGACAAAGCCCAGATAAGGAGGTAGATCCCTCTCGACGGGATAGCGATCTGAGCTGGGCACGATGACACTGCGTAATAAGCAGTCATGTAGGAAGAGCCAAGCTTTGGGGGCCATCCAGTCCGACCCCTGCGGGGCCCTGGCTTTACCTCTCAGCCATGTTTTTGAGGACACTTTCCTTGTTTGTGGACTGGTTCGGTCCTTTGTTTTAGCCTGAAATAAACCCACCAATAATGAACTGTGCCGATGTATGTGTCTGCTGTCTGTATGGTTTAATCTTGAAGATATTTGCCATGACCATCGTTGATTCATCAGTGCAGTTTGTGCAATAAAATGAGAGAGGCAAGTTGTTTGTGGCTGGCATGATTGCCTTTCATGGAGCTTCAAATGAAGCAAGACGGCAAGAACAGGAACCAGCCTCAAATTCCTTACCAAACGACCCGAATCACTATGGCTTGAGCAATTCGGTTATATTCCCCAAGCTGAAGTGAAACAGAAATGATGTGAAGAGCTGTTTGCTCCTCATGCTGTTTGGTACAGATCTCTGGCCTCACCCACTCATCGGTGACCACCACCATTGCACAAGGCTGAAATTACATCAGTAACATAATGCTGAGATGCAATATACGCAGCTGAGGATATTTAATGAGGCAATTGTGGGTTGCATGGGTTAAGTGCCTTGCTCAAGGGTACAGCAGCAGTGCCCCAGTGGGGAGTCAAACCAGCAACTTCTCAGTTACAAGCCCTGCTCCTTAACACTATGCAACACTGCTGCTTGTAAAAAGTTTAAATTGCACTTACAACTCATTCTGATTCACTAGATAACCCTGCTTTATCCAGTGCATAGTTTCCATCCAAGCTTCAGCAGAGAGTGCAGCAGTAATATGGCTTTTTAACACCCTTTTGATCTGTCCTCTAGTGACCAATTAATATCTTTTATTCGCAGGGAAGCAAACACCATTAAAGAGGCATGCAGAGTTTCGATATTTTCAGCCGTTTTCATAACAACGCTGTTCATTTGGGACTGGGAAATATACTTTTTGGTCATAGAACATTTAAACCAAAGTGGGTAATTTGCTCCATGTTTGGCCACTCTTATTGGTTTCCGGCAAGGGGCCATGACAGGAACTCGATCCGTAAACGCAGGGAATAAATGTGGCTTTGCACTGGGACCTGTTCCGTACAGGGCAGGCGAGCAGTAGATGTGTTCTGGCCCAGTAAGCAACATGTCGGCAGTGATGAAGAGGAGTCAATATCGCATGACACCAGCTGTCTGAGATCAGAGGCTCTCCGGGATAATTGGCTCCAGTGGTGTTTATGGTGGCTCCATACGAGCAGTCAAGGGCCTGCCTCCTCCTCCCCCCACGGCCATGGCTTGTCGTAGTAATGAGGTCACTTCCAGAAGGCCACAGCACCACTATACCCAGGCTGAAGAAGCAGGCTAATACACCTGGCTCTCGGTGCCGCCTCATTTAGCCCATGGTTAGTGCCTGCCCTGACCTTAAAAGAGTATACTGTATACTCAGCCAAGCCGTACCTAAGGCTGTATAAATCGTACTCTCTACCTGGTGCTCCACATGAAAAGATGGATTGTAGGTGTTGACCCTGTGATAGAATAGTGTCCTGTTCATGCTGTATTTTGTAAGAATTGGGCATGAGCACTGACTCTATGCATCGAGCTTACGGCTTCTTTAGCACCCCTGCTGAGGAGAGTGTGTGTGTGTGTGTGTGTGTGTGCGTGTGTGTGAGTGAGTGTGAGTGTGTGTAGGTGTGCAGGCAAGCATGTGCATCTCTGTTCTATGCACAGGGCAGTTGTGCTTGGTGACCATGGATGTATCCCTGGAACATGTTTTCTCAATCAACCAAGCCTGCGAGACACCTGTTTTTAATCAGAAGTTAGCGAGCATCAACCTGAGACAATCTGTTGTTGTATTTTCTTCTCAGTGTGTGCATCAGCCTTCTTTCATTCTGTTTTAATGTGACATTCATGCTAAGTATGTCCTTTAAGAGATGGGATTGAAATTGCCCCGGTTCTAAAGGCTTTGGATGAGTGGTCTGAGAGAATACCTTGGAAGACAGATTCAAACCTTGAATCTTGTAATTGTACAAGTAGCTGACGTCTCATCTGGATACTCATTTTCTTGTAGGTCCTAAGAGGGGAAGAGCAAGAGACTTGAAAATCAGAGAGTGAGATTTGATTAGATGAAGAGGATTTTAATTTGTCTTCATTTGTGTTTAATTTCATATACGGAGTACTTTTTTCCAAAACCAGCAGGATTGATTCATTCCAGTGACTGTGATTAGAGTGAATCTGAATGGGGGGCAGGTGAAATGAGAGAGACTCGGTTAGTTAGTCAGTGCCAGTCCCCTGAGTCGACCACCCTAAACCTGTTTTGTCCATTATGTTCTCTGTGATGATCAGAGGAGCTCCTGCTCCTGTAGTGTGTTGTGAGGAGAAACCTGTCATTGCTTCCCCCAGGGGGTGCTTTCTTGAGGCTGAACGGCATGCAGCCGAATCTGCACTGGTTCCAGGATTGGGCAAGTTTTTGGCAAGAGGAAGAATAGATGTAACTCTCTTTCTCTCTCTCTGTCACTCTCTCTCTCTCCATCAGGCAAGGGGGACGTGTTTGGGGACGTTTTCTGGAAAGAGACCACCCTGGCACACGCCTGCGCCAATGTGCGGGCACTCACCTACTGTGACCTACACACCATCAGGCGGGAGGCACTACTGAAGGTCCTGGAGTTCTACACTGCCTTTGCCAACTCCTTCTCCCGCAACCTCATCCTCACCTGCAACCTGCGCAAACGGGTAGGCCCCTCCATCCTCGCACGCCCGGCTCCTCCCCTCCAGCTGGGCATTGCATATGTAACACCGCCACGGCAGTTTGGATCAGTGTGCATTGCAGACCCCAGTCTCTCTCAGTCAGCTTCAGATCAGATGCTTTCCCTCTGTCCCACTTCCACAGATTACATCCCTGCACTTTATCTGAGAGGACGACTGATGTCTTTGATCACCCCCCCAAAAAATCCCTTTGATCTAACTTCATGCCCCAGCTGAAATACGTTTCAATGGCAAATTCCCTTTACAGTGCAAACAAGTGGAACCTACTGTGCCAGTAACTCGTGATGGGCTACAGTTTTGATCAGATCCCATTCTAGACCTGAATATAATTACTGGCAATGTGGAATGGCATTGTTTGCTCTGGCAAGGGCACTTTGTGTTTGCGCAATGATGAGAACATCCTTTTTTTCTTGTAAGTTTTGTGATTTCTTTTTGTGTGTGTGTGTTTCACTCAGTCTGGGACAAGATCATTTCCCCCACAGGGATTAGTAAAGCTGTATTATATTTTGTGTTTTTTTCCATTCCGTTCTATTGTGGAATTTATGGGCAGAATTTCGAGGGAGGCTGAGCAGAGAGTGATTGTGCCCGGGGTGTAAATCTTGTTGGGGGAAAGGCCAGGCGGTAATTCACGCTTGCGGGTCCTCAGGCAAATGCATTACTCCCACTCACCCTCACACAGTGTTTCTCTTCTCATCGGATCCTTGTCTTCAGACCTAAAGCCGCGCGTTTAATTATGAAAACAAAACAGGAACTCGCATTCGGGGACAGGGGTGAGCCCAGACGAGGAACCTGCCGGCTGTGTTGTTTTTGATAATATTTTATTTATTTTATAGTGCGTGTATGTGTATGTGTGTGTGAGAAAGAGAGAGAGAGAGTGTGTGTCTGGGTATCTGTGCGCGGCTTTGTGTGTGTCTGTGTAGAGGGAGGTGAGTTGTGCATGTGAGTTGTCGTGCATGTGTGTATCTGTTTTTGTACGTGTACGTATGTGTCTGGTGTGTCTGTGTCTGTATCTGTGTGTCTCTGTGTGTCTGTGTACAGGGAGGTATCCTCAAAGTACAAATACAGAGGTGGTGCCTGACAAAAGCAGTAAAACAGTGTGGACATATCTCATGCATAATAACACCAGTCCATTCTTGTTGTAATGTAATGTTTACATGACATTTACGTAGCAGAATATAACTTGCATGGCTTTCAATTTTTGTTTTCTGACTATACAGCTAGATGTTTACTGAGGCAATTCAGATTAAGTACTTTGCCCAAGGGTACAACAGCAGTGTCCCACATGGGAATGAAACCAGCAGCTCCCTTGGTTTTGGAGCCCTACTTCTTAGCACTGCACCTCACTTCTGAGCGTGTTTGGTGTGGGGTTTGATTTTAATGGCAGCTGGTGCTGCTGTCATGGTGTGGCTCTTTGAGACTGCAGTGGATCAGACTCACTTGTCATACACTCTGTGGGGAGTAGAGAGGCAGCTTGTTTATGTTATTTACTCTTTCCATTCCCATCCACTTTCATTGCAGCACAGACTCCAGAATGCCACTGTACAGCAGCAGTCACCCTTTGGTGGCCACTGGTGCTCAGTGAGAATGAGCTGAATCATTTTCTCTCTCTCTCACACACACACATACATGTACAAACACACACAGAATCTCCCTCTCCCTCTCTCTCTCTCTCTCATACACACACACAGACACACACACACACACACACACACACACACACACATACACATACAGTCTCTCTCTCACACAAATACACAAAAACACACACCTACACACACATATAGAAATACATGCTCGCACACACACATGCGCTCACACACAGTCACACACGCACGGCTCTGGAAGCAGATGAGAGAGGTGGTCTGATTCACAGTGATGTGACCTGAGAACAGCAAGGAGTGCAGGACCCAGGTCTGTGTGGCTCACTGTGTGAATGATTCATTGTGACACGGGCCTCAGGGCACCTGCTTAAGCAGAAGAGAAGAAGAGAAGAGAGCTTTGTGCCCACCATTTAAACCCTGTGCCTGTCCAAAAAACTCCCCTTCCCCATCCAACCGCTCCTGCTCCCTCCTCACCTCTACAGAGACACCACATCCAAAAGAGGGCTTTTCACCATTTTAAGATGAGGGTAGCCATGTGGTGGGGCGATTACAGATTCAGCTTTGTAGCCCTGAGGCTGCAGGTTCACTTCCATGTGAGGTGCAACCGTGTGCCCCCTGAGTGAGGCACTTAACTTTAACTGTCTCAGCAAACGACCAGCTGTAGAAGTGAATAATATATTAAGCCATGTAAGCCGTCTGGCATGTGTGCTATAGGCTGGCAAGAGTGTCCGCTGAGTGCATAAATGAATAAACATCACACCTCACGCCTCATATAATTAAATCATTTTAATTGTGCTAAAGAGATATTATTGCCATAAATAATTCTGATAGAGAATGGAAAAACAGTAGGCTCTTTTAACCAGCATTATATCAAAAATAATTTCATTTCAAACATGCAAAGGCAGAAGGGGGAAGGGGAGGCACCAAATCAGAGCTAGTCATGTACAAAAGGAGCAGGCAGCCAATGGGTATTCAAAATGGCATTCTTACTAATTGTGTGATCACAAAACCACTTCAGGGTAATTGTCAGGTAAATGTGAGCTCTATTTGTAGCTCACCAGCCACCACTTGTGGAAAGTATGTGACTGACAGGTACACTAGCCAATGAGATGAGAGGAGAGATTGTGAGATACCCCAACTGCCACTGCAGTGGCTGGAAAATACACATGGTCATCATTCGGGTGTTGAAGAATAGCTGGAAAAGGAGGCAAGAGGCAAATTCTCTGACATTCAGTTATGAAGTGCTGGGTTTTGGGCAAGTTTGTTGTTACCTGTTTTTGTGGGCTTGGCTTTTCTGGATAAGTCACCTTAGCAGCCCTCGCATACACACATGCTGACACACACATACACCTGAAAGCACACACAAACACGTGATCACACTCAAACACATATACCTGTGAGCACATACACACACACACACACACACACACACACACAAAGATAAAAGCACAGTGGACTCAGACTTAAAACACAAAAAATATAATAAGAATATATAAGATAAATAAGAAAATAATAATGACAACATAATTGTTACAACTGAGAAGCATGAAATCATTATATATATTCTTATGCATTAAAATAACAAAAATAATCATTTTGATGCTGCTGGTGACTTCTTATTCCTAGATAGATAAATTAGATTTTATATTATCACATAGATAATTCATTTCAGTACTGTAGGGTGATTTTATATTACCAGTGATTCTCTCTCTCCATCTCTCTTCTGCTCTCTCTTTCTCTCTCTCTCTCTTGTTCAACTTCAAAGTGCTTTGTGACCATGAAATACTACACAATATGTTTTGCCAAAGTGTTAAATCTTTAGAATAGGACACATCAATAAAAAATGTAGAATACTTTGACATATGAAAAACAGGAATGAATGTCACTCTTTCAGTGGGTACCTCAGTGGTCACTGTCCCTCAGGCTATGACAAGCAGTTGTGTACTGTCACTGCCAGCACAGTGCTTCTCAAGGAGGACACGCAGTTTTTCCTAATAACTCATACTTAGGAAATTTGGGGTGAACCAAGTGATTTGGAGAAATAATGGGTTCCTTATATGTTATAAGTATACATTTCTCATTTTGACATGCTGTGAGAAAGAACAGCTCTGTATCAACCCCCAGATTCTGACAGTTTGAGCACACAAGGAAATAAAAAAGCTCATAGTGTATTACAGATAAATGATGCTCCTGCCTCCATTGTTATTAATGCACAATCTGTGGACACTGTGCAGTCCTACAATTATGTAGGAGTCTACCTGGATAATAAGCTGGACTGGAAAGAAAACAGCAATGCCATCTTCAACAAGGCCCTATCCAGATTCCTCTCCTGAGGAAACTCAGGTCTTTTGATGTGACTAGGTCACTTTTACATGTTTTTATACTAGCCACTGTGCCATTTATGTGATAATTTGTTGGGGACACCAGTGTTGCAATCAAGGACAGAAACAGCTTCAATCAAATTCATTAAGACAGGATCAGTCATTGGCCTGACACCTGATTCCTCTGAAGCATCACCAAGTGTCCAAATCAGAAGGACGTTTCAGGCGATTCTGAGGTATGATAGCCATCCTCTGCATGAAACTGTCAGTGAATTAGACAGTGTGTTCAGTGACTGTCTGATAATGCCTAAATGCTCAACCAGTTCATTCTGCAGATCCTTTTTGCTTATTGCCATAAGGTATTTAATTAAAGGTAAAAGCTTTCTGCGCTCTCTGGGCTGCCAGGTCTGCCTGTGTCAGCCTTTGCTCTCTAGGGTGCAAGGTCTGTCTGTGTTAGCCTGTCGTCATTGGGCTGCAAGGTCTGACTGTGTCAGCCTGTATTCTCTGGGCTGTCTGTTTTGGTGAGTCTGAATGGCCAGGCTGTGTTCACTGAGTCTGTGCCTTGTCAAGGTTTATCTCAGTTTGTTTCCCATGGTCTAGTCAGTTGCCATGTTTTACTGTCTTTTTGGAGCCTAATAGGACTCAATTCCATCTTGTATTTTTGTATCCCAGTAGGTTAATTGTATTTTAATTGCATTCTCCTGAGTCTGTCTGTGGTTAGCTGAAGGTAGCAAGCCTGAGGACTACCTGACGGGAGTCTTTTCTGGGTTCGGTTCTTGGTATTGCAGGGCTTTATGATGGCATGAGTCCAGATCTCTTTCTCTCTCTTTCTGTCTTGCTGTCTCTCTTTCTCTCCCCTTCTCCCTGTCTCTCTCTCTCTCTCTCTCTGTCTCCTGCAGTTTCCCCACTGTGTCTGTTTGATCGGACTGTGAGAGTGAAGGTGGTAGTCAGGGTGAAGGTGCGAAGCCTCCCAGCACCTGCCTCTGCTCCGGGATGATGCCGCACAAATCACTGTCAATTACCCAGGTGTCCCCCGTACCTCCACTTCAGGACCAACTCGGATGAAACTTTTGATGTCTTTTGTCCCCATTATTTCTATTTTTGTGGTGAAGATGGCCCTCTTTATATATAGCTCTCTCCATCCTTGTGGAACTCACTGTGTCTTGCCTAGGGGCAGAAAATGAGTGTGTGATTTGTGGTGCGGGGGGTTCGGTTGTCTCCCAACCAGCTGTCACTCATGTGGAATTCCTGCTGTGAATTTATAGCTTTCAGCAGAAGCACCCCACTCTGGGTTTGGGAAGGTGGGGGCACAACCATCTTTACCTGACAGGGTGGGCTAGATGTGTAACCCTAAGAGGGTATTAGGCTCATCAGTGTACAAGCCCTCCAGGCTTCCCGTGGTCCCTGCTAATGGGTTGGGGGACAGGGATGTGAATGGAGTGGGTTTCATGGGACATGTTCCCACGTTTGCCACATGAAAACATGGTCAGTGATGGACGAGCATGAGTCACCCCTCACATGTCCAGCAGCGGGTGCAAGCACATAGCTAGAGCGCCCAGCCGCCCCTTCAGTCTGCCACCGTGCTGACTGGAGAGCAGCAGGATGAAACAGCCCCCAAACTCACAGAGACAGAAAGATCGCTGCCTTCATTTGCGTGTCTCTTTGACTGCTGTTGCACCCTTGAGTAAAGCGCTTAACTTGAAATGCTTCAGTACATACTGTACCCAGCTGAATACATGGAATATAAATACATGTGTTTATCACATTTTCCCATATTGACATCAGGTATGATTAGAAAGTGATCCCCCCACCTTCTTTTTAAGAAGAAAAAGACACTATAGGTACTGTTGTCTCACCAAAAGTACAATGACTAACAAAAATAACAATCAATATGACTAATATTGTAATCAGTGTGGAAAAAAATCACTTTTTTGTCACTCGCAATAAAAGCTGTCCACAATCTGTTGGAGCCTGTGTTTGTAATCCAATAACAAGGTCTGAATATTACTGTCCGGGTAGCTGGCATCCCCTTTCATGTTTGGAACACAAATACAACAACCCTCTTATCTCTTCAAACCAACCGCATTAAGGGCCATGGAATGGATGCCTCTGAGAGTTAGTCTTGAAAAGGCTATTATTTTTTGTGGCACTGTATTTTTCCAGCAGAATGACAGCTGTTTGATGTTTCTGCTTCATTGGCTACAACGCTTTTAAAATTGGCAATTTTAAAATTGGCATACACTCTTCCCATCAGTACTTACCCAGCCTTTGATGCACTTTTTTGATGTGGATACTGCAGGTAGGCTTACCCATATTCTTAGTGCTTGGCTACCTAATCTTTAAATTGCTAAACTGCTGAATTTGAACTTCATCAACTGTTATTGCTATGGCTGGCGGCACTAGCTTTTGCTACTTAGCATTAGCAATTCAGCACAGTCCTTGAATGGAGGATGAGATGCATTTTTCAAATGTACATTTTGGGGGAGAAAACCTACCTTATATTTGGGTAGGTACACCACCTTATATGTGGACCAATACAATTTGGGAAAAGAAGACATTAGATGAGGGCACCTGCCAAGCAAATGAACTAAAGTTCCAATCAAATATTTTGGTGGGGAATTTTTGCACACTGTGTACGCAATTCACCAAACCTAGACAAATCAGTCCCATCCACAACACACAGGAATGGATGGGAGGGACGTTGACCTGTGACCAGGTATGATCCTTTCCTCAGACTTCAGATGGTCAAAGTCAAATATAAATACCACTGTAACCACATCACACACAACCTTTGATCAGATGGAGATTCATATCTACTGAATGATAAAAAAAACAGAATGACTACCTGAAGTGAAGGGGTTGTCAAAGCAGTGGACTCTTTGTGTAGCCAATGTGTCCAACACGGTTTAGATTGGGCTCCTGGTGCTTTTACAGGTCATAGGTCATGAGTCCATCCAGATCTTACCATGAAACCCAGACAGGATCACCCTCAGGCCACAGGGGTTTATCCTACATTTAATAGGAAATTTATAGGAATGAAAATGGTAACATATGACAGGGCAGCATGTCCATGCAGCCAGCCAAGAGGAACATATGGCTCAGATTCAGCATTATCACAATGCACTCCATGGACAAATTTAGCAGTGATATTCTTTTTCTTCCCAGCAAAATGTTGGCAGTGGATGAAATGAGCATTAAGCCTTATATATAAATAAACAGCAAAAATGTGGTGGCACCTGTTACATTGTCATTCTTCAAAGATAAGGAGCAAATGTGTTAATGCCGGACTGACTCTGACCCTCAGTCAGCAGCAGAGAGTATTTTAGGAAGCTTGTATGTATAGTACAGGCTTGTAGTCTAGTAGGGGGATCTCCAACGACTACACCCTATCACAGAGAGGGCGAGAACTTACTGTCACATTTAATCCGTTCAATGATTATTGTTTGTTACGTATCGGTTTACCTTGTATGTATAGATGTCTTCTTTGGCTTTGTGTAATTGCTTACATTATTGCTTTGGCAATACAGTCCTGCCAATGAAGCACCAGTGAAGAATAAGAGAGGAAGAGGGGAAGAGATGGGGGGGATCTGGGAGAAAGCAAGGGGGGGGAGAAACAGTATAAGAGTGAAAAAATGTGTGAGAGAGGGGGATAGAGAGGACAGTTAAAGAGAGAAAGAAAGAAGGAGAAGGAGGAGAGAAGGACATAGAGAGAGGGAGGAATGCAGAGAGGAAGAACAGAAGGGGAAATGGGGATTAAGGGGAAAATGAAAACGAGAGACAGAGGAAGGAAGCAGGAGGCAGACCTGGGGGTGGCTTAAGCCTCCGATTGTGACAGACTCCTTCTCTATGTACCTATCTGGTAAATAATGAATGGAAAGAAAACTGACTCATTTTTATTTCACAAAAGACTTCAAAGCTGTGGTAGGAGGAACTGCTTCTTTATGGGCATTTGCAAGGTCTTGACACAACAAATCAACAGTTACAGAGACACCAACAGGAGCACATCACCAGGCCATGCCCCTGACCCGCCAATCGTCCACTCCCTAACAAGCTTATGAAAAGGTCACTCCTCCCCCTGCTGTCACAAAACATCCTTCCTGCTTTCTGACTCCAGCCCCCTCCACTCCCAGCTCATAACCCCACTGGAGGAGAAGAGCAATCCTTGTTTATGTTACAGGTTTGCAGGAGCGGTGCACGTTTAGGCTCAGAGTTTTAGAGAGTAGCACACATTCACACTAGAGGCACAGTATTTGAGATAGCAGTACACATTGAGAGTAGTGCATGTTTACAGGCAGTTTGTTTGCTATCAGTGTCCACAAGACCAGTGTCAGGACGACGTCTGTGCTTGGACATTAGCACCATTAGCATGACTCATTCTTAGTCCTGCAGCATTAGGGGTTATTTTGTGGACAGTTTGTGTTTAGTTTCCTTGACTTCACACAGAGCAGGGCATACAGCTAGACAGGAAGCAAAGCAAACCTAGATCCCTACTGAATCAGACCTTTGAGGGTTTTCTGCCATGAGGATGTCCACTTAGCCTCAGGGAGAGACAATAAGCCCTCTCTACGATCATAGTTTTGAGTTTGTTTCTTCAAATCCCAATAAGTATGTAGTATCATGTGTATACAAAAATATAAATATCTTGGTCATTGTATGTATCATTCAGTCAAATACGGGCAGGGAGGCAAATCTATGACCTTGTTAAATAAGACCTTCAGGGCATCCAGTTTGCCTCAGGTACAGTGGATAATCCCCCTCTCTGGTCAGCTCTCTGAGAGGAGGAATTTTGTTTATCTCTTGAAAAGAAAAATTGATAATCCATACCAAAGGGTTGGGACTTGATTCAGAGATCGTTGGCCTGTTAACATAAAGGTTGCCGGTTTGAATCCCAGGTGTGGCAATGCTGTTTAGTAATTGCCTTGGTAAATTTCCAGACGTAAGCTATCTGAGTTGCTCTGGTTAAAGGAATATAATAAATGTCTTTGTAATGTGAGGTTTGCTTGGTTGTGGTTCCCAGTCTGTTGATGTCTACCTCTTCTATAGACCTACATGGAATGAGTTATCTTCAACTTAATCTTTTAGCCTTTAGCTGGTTTAATGACAAGGTGCAGCGCAGTCCGTGACAACCCATGCAGTGTCAGCACCATAAGTAGGAACAACTAGCTCTGGAGTCCCCTACAGTGAATAACATACCCTCTCTCACAGATAGCAAAGACACCCCTGTGGTTTCAAGATTCTCTACACATTTCACACATTCCAATAGGACAGTGTGCTCCCTAGCCTAGCCACGCATCCACCATGGATACCATATCAGTTTGCAACAGGAGAGAAGTAAGCCGGGGGTAGATGAGGACGTTAGAGGCAATGATGAGGGCCAGGTTTCTCCAAAGAGGCTCTCCCTGCAGCCACACCGACACAGGCGCTAATCTGCTGATTAGCTTAATTTGGGAGGAAGTGCTGAGTTGTATCTGGCATGGAAGGCGGGGCCCAAGGCGTAACGATGCAGCAGGGCCCCTTGTCTCTGGCAACCCACCAGTGACCAGCTCCACTTTGTCTTAAGCAGTTAAGTGGAAGGGTGGTGGGGGATTTCTGACAGCTCTCATCAATCGCTGTGCTCCGATCCCCCCCAGTGGGGGAGTTGTGGTGGTGCTTTGCCTTACTGTTTTTTCTTTCTTTTTCCTATTCCTATGGTGATTTTCCTCCAACCACAGGTCCCCACATCCCTGTCTGTAGTAAGTACAGACCAGCATGAGTACAACAAATCTTAAAACATCAGCAATAACTTTTTTCTGTGGGAGGGGGTGGGAACAGCACATCCTTAGGAACTTTAAAATGTCCTGTTGACTTCACAATTTCATAGTGTTGCTGTAGGGGTGTATTTAATGTAGGTTTTGGTCAAACCACAATGAAAGACCATTCCGTTTGAGTCTGAAGGAGGTATCCTAGCCACACTGCATGCTGGGAAAGGTGGTGACGGTGAAACCTTGGGCATGTGATGCTTCACAGCAAGCCCATGTTCTGCCCAGGGATGCTATGATTTGTTGGAATCAGCTCATTCGTTGCACCCCACCTTACTGGAGCAGACTCCGATGAAGGACCGCCTTAGTGGATTTATTCTCTACAAATTGAAAGAACATTGGACTTTTATCCACGCATCAACCAATCCTCACTTATTGGGATAAAGATGACCAGCAGGGAGTACAGATGTTGAATTGCTGCTGTCACAGAGACAGACCTCAGGAGAGCAAGAGACCAGGGTGCCAGGACACGGACTGGGGCTGCCCTGCCCTCCCCACTCTCATGTCTCATAGGCTGTTCGCACCATCAATCCCCAGTCACTCTCCAATCAGAGAGTTCTCATACATACACAAAGCTTCCACGTGTACACACTGATACAATGGAAAGAAGAGGCTGTGCATTCTATAATCTCATGCCAATACAGACAATGGAACAAAACCACAAGGCTGTGAATTCTATAACCTCATGCCAATACAGACAATGGAACAAAACCACAAGGCATGATTGAAATTGCATATGTCATCAAACTCTCACCAAGACAGCCAGCAAACTTGGGTCCCAGTGGGAAGGGCAGGACTCGAAATCACACCACTCAACCAATCAAACATGTTTCATGCACTGCCATTGGTATAGTTTTGCTGCAGACCACTCCACAGAAACTCTTAAGCCACCACTGGTTTAATGCTTCGTTCCAATCACATCAATAGCTGTTGATTATGCCCTTAGAGCTATTCTGAGGAGAATTCGTGCTGTAGCAAATGCTGATGCTGCCAAAAAATACAAATCATATATTTCTTGAAATAAAAATTTTTCCTCTCTCTCTCTAACGTTGTGAATTGTGATATTTTAGAATGCTGGGATATGTGCCCGAAATGAGTTTCCATGAGAAGCGCGATCTGACAGCTTGAAAGATTTCCGACGTGCTGAGTTTGCTTGGCTCCATGGCTGTAATATCGGTAATTACATTAATTTCACACCTGCGCTTGGAGAAGAGGCTTGCACTGTTTTGTAACTCAATTACCAGACAGCACAGAACAACTCAGTGCCTATGCTCGGATTGGATGCCGGGAGCAGCCAAACCCTTTTACTCTTTTTGCACAAAAATATTGCAGCCTGTTACTTGGAATCAGTAACTAAGAGTGTAAGAAGAATAAACTGAGAATCAAGAGCAGCAGTGTGGCATGGTGGTAAGGAGCAGGCTTCATAACCCAAAGGTTGCCACTTCAGTTCCCAGGAGGGTCACTTCTGTTTTTACTGTACCTCTGGTCAAGGTACTTAACTCAAACTGCCTCAGTAAAATATCCATCTGTATAAATGTTAAAACTGTAAACTGTCCAATTCCCTCTGGGTGTCATGTTATGTTTTTGAAAACAAGTACAAATAGAAGCTTTTTTTGCAAAATCATTCACGTGTTCATGGTCCTCTGCAGACATGATTCAATATGGTGGACACAGTGAAAGCTCTTACTTATGAAGACTGATAATTTCTGATAATATGTGCTCTTTTAAATTAATTAACACAGCAACTATACAAAATGGATTTACCTTTTGACGTAACAGCTCAAATACCTCTGGCTTTATTGATCATGTGTTTGTCGATGAACAAAAGGCAGGGTGTTTTCCATTTCGAGATGCAGCTGAGGGCTAAACTCAGTCCGCCACAGTGAGTGAGCCGCCCACAAGTGTTTTTGCTGTTGAAGATCAGGGGAGAGCCCTACACTGTCAACCACTTTTAATGCAAATGCTCAATTACGCTAAGACCCTGCTGGCCGGAAATGCTGAGGGTGCCATCTGTTTAGCCAAACTGCCCGAGAGAGATGAAAAAAATCTCTTTCGAATGCTTTTTCATTTGTTCTTTTTAGGTCTAACTGTCTGTTAACTGGCAAAAAAGAAATGTTAGACTGGGGTGCTTTGTGCCAGCTGGGCTGAGTATTTGCTTTTCACTGAAATATAATTAATGGACATAGCAGAAGATCTTAGATCTGGTGGAAGGGTGCTGTATATAACTACCATGGGATTTCAAAGTGATACCACTGACCCAAACATCTCTATTGTGGTTTTATGCTGTTGTTTAACTATTAGAAGGGGGGGATAAGGGACATTATGGTAACCCAAACCAATAAATTTGAAGGGGCAGGTGTAGTCAGCAATTACAGCTTGTAACTAAAGTACTCAGCCAGCTTCTTTCCACAGTGCTGGAGAGGGTTGCTGGGGACAACCTATCGAGAACAAAGCCGGTGCTTGTGTCCTCGGTATTTTGGTCCAACGACTTAAATATTCAACCGGACCTTCCAAGTGCTGTTTATTCAAGGGGAACAAACTGTCCTGGTCCAGGAAATAAAACTTTTACCCACTCATGCATACTGTATGATAAAATACATTTCAGTTCCAAGAATGATTAATGAAATGGTTCAGTGTGCTTCTCATCTCCAGCCAACCCTACAACACACCCAAAGTTTCACGTTTCCTTTTTTTTGCATCACCTTCCATTCGCAAGGCTCTGCAGAATAAAAAAAAATCTGGGTGGAGAAGGCAGAGGCTTAGAAATGGTTTTAATATTTAGCCAAGGGCTAATTTAAGATTATTATGCATATCAGATCTATACTTTGTAAAATTAAAAAGGGGATTCTTCCTGATCTATTTGATCTACCTGTTACTGTTTTGTAACATGCACTGACAAAAACTGTCATATATACAGGCACACTGTTATAGTATATCAGTGAAGACATCACTCTCCTGGTCCCAAGTGGCTCAGGTTGTAAATTGCTTGTCTGGTGTGCAGGCTGTGCCCTGCCATATGTCCACAATAGGTAGGAAAATCAGCTTGGTTCCCATTGGGGAAAGGGCTGAGTAGTTCGGCCAGGATCCCCTCATCTGGCCACTCCTAAGAACAGTGCGATTCATCAGGCGTCTGTGAGCTGCTTGGATGACATCAGGAAAGTAGATCCTATCCTCCAATGAGCACCCACTTCACTGAGGTGCAGTGTGTGAAGAGTGCAGAGGTTGTCGTAGTGATCAGTGGCGGCTGGTGAGCTGGACACAGGGGAAGCCCGAACACTACCTTTAAATCTATCATTACTTTCAAGCTGTTCCCCTTTATCCTCCTTGATTAACAATAAAGCAAATAATTCACAGAATAATCGACGCCAATCGTGTAATTAGAATAAATGATTATGCAGATTGTCTGAAATTTGTGTGTTATTGCGAAAGCTACAGCATGAGATTGTTTAATTAACAGGGATGGCAATTTGAATAATTAAGTGGCAAGTAATCCCAAAGTTTTTCTTAAATGTTTCACATTATAGCTTTCTTGTGTTACAAAATTCAAATTAGAAAACGGAGCAAAATTTAGTTAAATCGATTTAAATTACTGAGAATAAACTTTTAGGTTAGGTTGAGTGCAATGAACAATAACGTTTAGAACACAGACCTCACAAAAGCCGTGATGTGTCATGAGCATTTAACATAATTTAAATCGATAAATACCATCCTTGTTAATTAAACAATCTCACGTTGTAGCTTTCACAAGCACACAAACTACAGACAATCTGTTTCGCGAGCATAAACATTTATTCTAATTACGCCATTGCTGTAGATTATTCTGTAAATTATTTGTTCTATTGTTAATCAAGGAGGATAAAGGGGAACAGCTCGAAAGTAATGATAGTTTTAAAGGTAGTGTTCAGGCTTCCCCTGTTTCCAGCTCACCAGCCGTCACTGGTGGTGATAAGTATACAATGAGCCAAGTATACAACTGGTGATTCCAAAAACAGGGTTGCATAAAGGGGAAAACAGTATCAGAATATTTAAATTCTTAAAATGGTAACAACTCAGTGATTTAGAAATGAAATAATCAAACAACAGAAGGATTGGACTAAAAGCCTGTCATGTTATGAAAAGACTCTCTCTCGGGATGTATTCACTCAATACATTTTTAGAGGAACACTGCTCTGTAATTTGTGAACAGACTCCATGAAAATGATATATCAACATGGAGATATTCATAAGAAAGATAAATCTTGGCTAAAGGAAGATTAAACCTTTACTCATGTGGAAAAAACAGAGATGTCAGTGGCTTCATTTGGAATATTTCAAACTCTTATACTTAAAAGCCCATTTAGGGGTTGGTGTTTGGAATTAGCCTCTGCTATTAATATTCAATGTATTGCACTGTAAGTCTTGTTCCCCTATGAAGTATATACATCAGTATATAATACATCCTATCTCCTTTGCTTACATGTATTTATAGAATAATTATGCCTCTTTATTGGTCTATTTGTAGTTGTTTTATGAAAGCTCAGGTGATATCTCCTGTTGAGCAACAGGTGGATAGCTGTCATGAACTCAGAGAGCAGAAGCCGTTTGATGGCACTCATACCCGATGACTCTCATACTGTATGCGCAAACAGCATTCATCACCAGACAGGAGCAGATGCTGAAGTGGCATGCTTTGATCAACAGCTCTTTAAAAATGCTTACAGGCTGAGCTTCAAGACTAAACACTTTATCTGTGTTAACCACTCTCTCTCAGTTCATTTTACAAATGTTCTACACGGAATATAGGATGCAAGTAAGTGTGTGTGTGTGTGTGTGTGTGTGTATGTGCACCATTTGATTTGCATGTGCACTCTATATTTTGTGAGGTTGTGTGTGTGTGTGTGTGTGTGTGTGGATGCGTGTTTGCATGCCATCTGATACCTGTTGCCCAGGTGTGTGGCCACATTTTATGTAAAGGCTTTCTTCTGAGCTTGATTGTAATCTGTTGAAATAAGGCCATTAGAGATGCTGAATGGAATCCACATTAATTGAAAATTGATATATTATGAATGATCATTTTTTTCCAATAAGGCTCCTGCAATGGTGAACTAAGAAGCAAGGGCATATCATTGTTGCAGAGGCTATAGAAGGTAAATGTGATGTCATCAACATTGTGATATCATCAACACTAATCCTCACTGAACCAGAGAAATTTCACACTCTAATGGGAAGGAAACCTTGATGTACTGTAGCTTTGGGGACCTTGTCTTCTTTTCTATCTTGAGCTTTAGTGTGTTTATATTTTGAAATTACCATAAGTCATCTTGCACACACTGCCAGAATGTTCTCTGTAGGGAAAGTGGTTTACAAAGATCCACATCTATTTTGTGCTCTGACGGAGTACAGCGTTCCGGAAAAGAGTCAGTACTTTATGATTTTTGTGGTTTAATAAGGTTTTTAAAATTTAGAACCCTTGGGAGTTTTGGTCGTATGATTTTCCTGCTTTATTGTTTTATATTAATTGAGCATATGGACTACGCACCCCTATTGTAATTTTAAAATGTTAGCATTCTGTTGATGCATCAGCACTGCAACCATTGATCTATTTTTCATTTCGCTTTAGCTCAGAGCAGGTTATTACAGCTCGTGTAAAGTTTGAACTCTGCCAGCAAACAAAGTTTGTGAGCTAAAAATAGGACAGTTTGTTTCTGTGGCAGGGTTGGAAATTGTCTTTATCCTGGAGAGGAACGTGCTTTGAACTTGTTTCTATTTTTAGCACACAGTTCATTTAAAGGTATATTTCTGTTTTCATTTTTGAGAAGACTAGTGAGTATGCTTGCAGGTTCTCAGCAGGAGAGAGATATTGTATTTAAATTACAGCATTACAGTAATATGTAATTATGAATTAACACATTTCATCTGGGGGATTTCCTTTGAGTCCAGAGTTAAAATGAACTGAATTTGGACATACAGTCTAACCCATTGCAAAGGAGTCTGCTTTGATCTAGAGATGTCTTTTTGGCTGCCACTCTACTGCAACAGCATTTTCATGTCATGGTTGAAGTGTGGTACTCTTCAACCCTTCAGTTAGTCTAGCATCCGCATTTGTTGCTTTGCATTCGCAGTTGTATTTGCATTACATTTCAAATCAAGAGCATTTGAAGTTACAGACCAACAGCACTGTACTTAGTGTTCGTCTTTGGGGATTTGACTGCAGCTCTTGCATTTTGGCTCAATCGGTTGAGATTTGTCACTAATTTCCTTTGACAGATAGGTACCCCTTTTTCACTTCCTCCCAGGGAGAGCATTAGTGAAGTGAAATGAGCTGCTGTACCCCGTTACACTAGACTGAACAAACAGATTGCCGGGGAATTTCGCATCCAGGTGCACATAGCTGTTCATTCACTTGAGTGCACCTGAGAGTAGTACAGAACAGTAACAGAAGCACCTTCTCCTGGAGTGAGGTGCTGGGGCCTCATCTGGGCTTTGAACCTGAGGCCTCCATGAAAACCAAGACAAAGCTGTCCCCCTGTCACAGCTTGTGTGATTTGGGTGACGGGAACATAATGCACCCTGAGCTTCTCCACATTGGTAGAAAGCACCAGCCGTGCTCATGATGGGACCTCAGGTATGACAGTCCCATTTGGTTTCAATTACTGAGAGTCCCTCATTCGGGGTTCGGGAGGGGAGCCCAAGGGGAGCCGTTCTCTGCCCTGTCTCACTCTGCTGCTCTCTACCCTGGTCTGGATTCACTTCCAGGATTTGCCCATTTGAAATATTCAAATCGCAGATCTTGCTATTTCACATGCTTTCCCACTGCACGCCCCCCCCCCCCCCCCCCCAGCCCTCGATTCCTCTCATGCTTTGGGATCCCTGTACATGGTATCCTAGCCACAACAGGACGTGATGCGTTGCAGCATGCTGGGGCGATGCCCTGTCCCCTGTGTGATGCATTCTTCCCCCCAGCTCCGTCCAATCTTATCACCCCCCCCCCCCCCCCAGTTATCCCACACATTTTCCAGGCCAGCTTGTCGGCCTGCTTCAAGCTCATGGGAGTAAACCTCATCTCAAAGTGTCTTGCCTCATTCCCTAACCTTATTCATTTACTCACTAAACTAAATGGAAGGACCAGTTCACATCTTTACATTAAGTGGGTACTGAGTCCCTTCCATTTGTTATTTCAAAAGCCAGTTTATGCTGCTGGAAAACATTTCTTTTATGAATTAAACATAGGTGATTTGTTAACAGTCAAGCATCATTAAATAAGCAAGGTAAATCAGCAAGGAGAGTTCAGGTTTAATTGTTGGTGAATTACTTTTGTCAGGATATCTCTATACTTACAGTATATAGTGTACAAATTAGTATATATTGTATTTAATTAAGCATAATGAACATATGAGAAGTACATAGTTAATTATTTACTACCTTCTTGCCATCTTTTTGGTAGCTACTTATAGAAATATAGCTCATGTTTAATTAATAAACCGCAATATAATCATCAGCTGTCTTCAGTGTGAGGATTAGGCCCTTAGGCTAGCAGCAGAAAGTGTCTGACGCTTGTTTGCCCTGTCACTGTGAGTGTGACAAGTGCATGCTCCTACAGATGCGGGCCCTCCACCTGAGCGTGTGACAGCCCACCGGCAGCAGGAGGGAAGGCAGGTGACAGCGGCCGTTGCTATGGCCACCTTAATGTCAGGCTATAGTTAGCCAATTGGCACCTTGTCTGAGGTGTGGGCCAGCCGTTTGATGCGAGCCTGCACTTTTGCGCCCGAGGGCCTTCGGCAAGTCTCATTCAGTTCCATGGGGTTACCTGTCGGATAGCGACGGCCGTCCAGCGGGTGTAAAACGAGAATGACAGTCTGGGCCTGTGAGAAATCGATACCCGTTCGATATCCCTGTGGATAATGAGAAATAATTATAATCTCTTAATTAACTTGTTAGTCCTCTTTCATTAGCCCTCCTCTGATCTACCAGTGCTGGTGCTGCTGGCATTTCAGTGGGGGTCAGAATTCGCTTCTCTCTTCTTTTATCGTCTCAGGCAGTACAGTAATCCAGTTAGAGAGTGTAATCAGAGGGTAATTAATCATTGCCTATTATGGAAGCTCACAGTAATGTCTTCTCATCATTAAGGCAGCAAGCACCTGTTGTGTAGTGTAAAACAGCTGGTGTCTGGGTTAGGGTCGACTGAGCTGTATGAGAGGAGTGTGATACACACCTGTAGGCATAAGTGTATGTGCATGTGTGTGTAAGTCTGTGTGTTTGTAAGTATGCATGTCTAGGAATTTATGCATGTGTGCGCATGTGCATGTCTACATATGTGTGAGTGTGGACAGGTGGGTATATTTACATATGTATACACTGTGTGTGTGTGTGTGTGTGTGTGTGTGTGCACGTGTGTGCGTGTGTGTATGCTGGGGGGCATATATATGACTCCTGCCAAGTGCCATGCTTACAAGCAATTGATCTGAAAAAATTAAGAATCATAAATCCCTCAGATCTAACCTCTACACGGACATGGGCATCCTTCACACCTTTGAGATGTCCTCCATAATGTCAACCAGGCGAAGAGGGCGACCAATGGCACGTGACTCACAATCCCTGCTGTCGGCTCTGTGACCTGTGTGCCTGATCTTTGACCTTTTCTCCGGCTCTCTCTGGGCACAGTTGCTCATGATGCTTTCTAAAGCACTGGAGTCACTCAGAACAGTTTCCTAGAGAGCAGAACAGGGCGAACACCTCAAGCGCCACAGAAATGTGATGCCATTGTGTATCAGTAATGTGACACATTCACGTGTCAGCAGCCACGTGAAGCCAATTGTGTATTATTGTTTTAATACTTTTGTATTCCAAACACCTCTCTGTTATATTACCCAATATCTTTTTAATGTATTTGTCATGCCATTACATTACATTTCATTATAGTCACTGTTATTATTGTCAATATTATCCTTAGTGTTCAAATCCTTATTGAAACTTGCTGAAAAACAATGTATCTCAAGTTTAGGAAATGCACTGTCTTAATTTTTTTTTCCATTTTCTCCCCAATTTGGAATGGCTAATTCCTCAAATTTTTGGAATTCCCAGTTTGTCATGAGACACCCAGTCTCATTGCACAACCCCCACTGTCAATCCAGGATCGCGTGGACAAGTACGTGCCCTCCTCTGAGACACGTGATGTCGGCCACTGCTTCTTATCGCACTGTGGTCCACTAGCTAAGTTAGCACAGAGATGAGTCGGAGGAAGACATTTCATACGCAGCTTTGGTACGTGGACCACAGGCGCCCAATCGAGCAGCAGGGGTCGCTGTTGCTAATGGGACTGAAGCCCCTGCCGATGTACCCACCCCTATCCCCGGCGGAACGAAGCCAATGTAATCCGCCTGTGAGCTCCCGGTCACTGTTGGCTAGTGACGGCTGGGATTGAACCCGGGCCATAGTGTTCAGTCTACACTCGGAACGAGTGCTTTTATCGACTGAGCCACTCGGGAGCCCCCTGTACTGTCTTAATTTTTAGGTAGGAGCTTTAGCACAGCTGTAAGCCTAAGGTGCCACCTTCAAACAATCCAATCAACAGATCAATCATCTATTGCATGAATGTAGTGCAGCTCTGAAAAAGTTGACAGAACACATGAGGTCATAACCTTCCACAGGTTTTTGTCACAAGAACAGAAAATGGTCTTTCTGTATGCAGTCTGATTGGTGGTGTCGTGCTTGCCACCAGCAGTAGGTCTCCAATTAGGGCAGGATGACATTTAACATGGCGGTTCAAGGGGACAAGGGATTGGAGGCTGACAGCAAGCAACACGGACAAGAAGGCCTCCAGTATCGGGGCTCAGGTCTTCTCGAGCCTCGCCACCGGCTGCGGGGAGATGATTTCATTGGGTATGACCCCGCCCCCCTGCCACAAGACCTCGTTGTCTCTGAGATAATTGAAGGTGACGCTCTCTCCCTTCCCTCCAGTGTCAGTCCTGCAATGACCAGACGCAGAGGCTGACAGGGGCTCAGATTCAGATTTGACCAAGACCCCGCGACAGGCGGGAAGCGGCGCTCACAGCGCAACCCCCTGGGGTGGAGGGGCACCCGAGGGCCAGCAGTCTATATTAATCTTGGTGGATTGGCTGGCACAGTGAGGGGCCGGCTCTCACCAGCGCAGCAAGCTGCCACACTGCTCTGACAGGCTGCAGTTATACTGCCAGCGATGAGGAGCGGGGTAAAGGGGGGAGGGTCTTTTTCCATTTCAGCCAGCGTTTTAAATCATTCAATAAATAAAACAGTGAATAAGATGATTTCAGTTGTGAGGATCTGGGGAGGATCACTTGCTTGATCCAGGAGCGGACGAAGTCTCTCAGGGTGGGTATGGAATTACACAAAAATGAGGAAGTCAGGCTTGTTAAAGCTAACGAGCTGAGAGGCTTTGCGCGGGCCCTGGGCCATGTTGAGCACGGGAGGCTCCAGGCCAGGGGAGGGGAGGGCCCAGTCTGGCTAATTAACACACAACGCGCCTTCTGAACTACACAGCACCCCGGCTGACCCGCTTTCCACACAGCTGAAGGGTCTGTCGGAAACTAGCTGTGCCACTAACTGGCTTCAGCACTGCAGGTGTACACGCGAGCACCCCATTCTTGTCCCCTGCAGTACACCCAGCCGAGAACTCAAACCCACAACACCCTGGATGTGAATCTGGGGAATAACCACCCCCTTGCCCCACTATTTCTATTAGATCCCTCGTCACCTTCAGCTTGTAAGGTCCGACTGTCTGATGCTCAAGCCTAAAATACTATAAACCCAGATCCAGAGCAATTATCACTGTCAATATTAAGAACAATGTGAGAGACATATAGCCTGAATTTATAGTTTTCTGTTTAGTATGTCTGTATAGCACTGCACTGCACTAGAGGCTACCAGTTAGGAAACAGGCCTCACAGCCTGGATGTTGCAGGCTCATTTCCTTGGCTGTGGCACTGCTGCTGTGGTCTTTAAGGTGCTTCAGGTAAATACACAGCCTTATAAATGCACAACATGGAAAATCTACAATATTAGGTTAATGTTAGGTGCCCTGTTGGGTAAACATCCATAATGTGATGAATAACAAGATGCTGGGCATTTTATGCGCAATATTAGCCATAATATTGAACATAATACAATATAAGTTTCCCCAAGACAGCTCACTGCCTTTAAACAGCTACATGGTAGTTACTACAGGTGACACAGGTTAGTCATTACTGAAGGTGCTCCAAATGTCACCGGTCATGTCAGCCTGCGATACTGTCTTTACTAATTGCTTAGAGACTGTCTCCAAGATGAATGTAGATAGCGACTCTGGTTTTGTGTTAAGATGTCTTATTTTCTCTGGCAGGGCCATAATGTAAAAACAATGTTAATATAAAGACTAAGTTGTATGGTAAATCCTTTCTCTTCATTGCTTCTATGTTAGGAATAAGCTCCTTACCACTGGTGGTTTTTGTTATGCACCTGTTGTTGTTAAGTGCTGCTGTTACTGGAGTCCTCATGGCCTCCTGGGTGTCCTGAAGACTGTCTATGCAGGGAGAGGGGACAAATTCCCTGGAATCTGCCCTTGCACAAGTGTGCTTTATAACAGACCTTTGACTTTCAGTCCCCCTCTGTCCAGGCAGAATGGCTGTGGACTCATCCTAAACCCTTGGCCGTAGGCAGAGCAATATCCTAGTGAGCAGAATTGGATGAACACCTCAAACACCAGAGAGACTTGACTATTGTGTTGATGACGCAATCACAGTTCAGGAAGTAACTTCAAAAGCCAATCATATTAACATAGTATTTTTTGTTGCTTAACACAAATTTGAAATGATTCTCTGCTTGGTGTCACTTGAAAGTGTGTTTTTTATTAAGTGTTATCAGGGTTTGAGGACTGAGGTTTAGCCTTAGGGTTTAGGTTGCTCTTAAAACTTGTGCATCAGTAATCAAGTTCAGGGTTAGAAAGTGCACTGTCTGAGTATTTAACCTTTGACCTTACATGGGCGTCTCCCTCTCTCGCCCACCTCCCGCAGATCATCTTTCGGAAGATCATAGATGTGAAGAAGGAGGAGGAGGAGCGCCGGCAGCAGAAGGATGAGGTGACCCTGTCCATCCCCGTGGACCACCCTGTCAGGAAACTCTTCCAGAAGTTTAAGCAGCAGAAGGAGATCCGCGCCCAGGGCTCGGCCCAGCAGGACACAGACCGGAGCCAGCTGCAAGTGGAGCAGCACCACCTCCACCTGCGGCCGCACCCCTCATACCAGCCACTGCAGAATGGTGCCCCCAGCACGGGCGGCAGCAGCGTGGTCACCGTGTCGCAGATCACCCCCATCCGGAACTCGCTGGCCTATGTGCAGCCCGAGCCAGCCGAACGGCCCAGCCGCGACATAATGGAGCTGAAGCCGGCCGACCAGAACTGTCTGCGGGTCCGCAGCCCAACCCGGCCCAGAGCCTCCGCTGGCCGCGGCTGGGCCCGGCTCAAGAGCGCCGCCACCGCGCCAACGGAGGACAGAAAGGAGGAGTGGTCGGGGGGCGTGTCACAGGCCGAGTCCATGGAGCTGCTTTCAGATGATGGCAGGGGCCCGGAAGGTGGGGACGGGAAGAACCCCCTGCGCAAGACGGACTCCTGTGACAGCGGCATCACCAAGAGCGACCTGCGGCTGGACCGGGCCGGAGAGGCGCGCAGCCCCCTGGAGCGCAGCCCCCTGGAGCGCAGCCCGCTGGAGCACAGCCCCATCCCAGCCGACGCACCGCTGCGCCTCGCCTTCCAGCCCATCCCCGAGCAGGCGCTGCACGCCAGCCTGCAGGAGGCCAGGCAGGAGCTACGCGGGGACATCCAGGCGCTTGCAGCCCGCATGTCCGCCCTGGAGGACCGGGTGGCCGAGATCCTCCGGCTGCTGTCCGAGAAGAGGCCCCCGCCGCATATCTCCACACCCAGGACCAAAAGCAAGCGGCAGGACATTTTCACTGTCTCGCGGCCGGCGACACCTGAGTCCGAGAAGGATGACGCAGGACAGTTTTAAGGACTTCAGGTTGTCAGGACTTCTGAGGATTGACGTGCCTGTTTATTTCTGTCTGTTTGTTTCCTCATGAGGGAACCCTCTTCTGTGGAGGCAGCAGAGGCACAGACTAGCTAAAAAAAAGTCAAAAGCGATCTTAATTTTCCCATGTAGATACTTACTTGCATGTCCAGCTGGATTCTGGCCTGCCAAAGAAACTTACTGACGATAGTGTATGCTTGTACATTATGCAGTTGACTGCATGCAGAAATCATTTACAGAGAAAAAGAAAATTTATTGTCCTGCACATGATTACTCCCAGGGATTTGTATTGTTTTAATGATGAAATTCAGGGTTTGAGCAGGGGTGCCCTAACCGTCCTGCTCTCTGGGTATCTTTAGCTTAGGGAGAATCTGTCGTCAGCACACTGCAGAGTTATGTTACAGGAGTGCAGTTGTTTCACTAAATCCCGCCTTGCTCCTTATAAATGAAAGACTTATACATGCCCATTTAGTGTGTGGGTTCTACCTGGTTGTTGCATGGGCATGCCTGGGGAAAATGTTCCTGTACATGCCAGATATAGAGGAGCTGTTCTACTCCACTCTGTGTCAAACTGGTGTGGTTTACGGCAATCCAAAGGGACATTCTGCCAATGGACAAGGCCTTCCAAATGACATTCACAGCCATGCCATTCATTTGTGCAACAGAAAATGTTTTCACAAAGGAGCAGAGTTTGTGGACAATTCTTTGAGTGGTGTGTTTTCTCAACAAAGGCCTTGTCAAAGGCCTGAAGCTGCACGCTGCTATCCTCCTCAACCAGCTAAAATTATCCAGCATACAGGGGGATTTTATGTGCACAGTACAGAGTGCGGGCTGTCAGATTGGGTTGCCAGATTGGACATCAGGGGGATTTTTTTGACAGCTCCACAGGAGCAAGTTCTGCCTTGTGAAGCCCTGAGGTTCTGTATTTCTGTGTTGCTAAGCAGCCATTCAGGGCTGGACTGCAGGGCTGGTCGAGGCAGGGAATGGACCTAAATCAATTTTTTGTTAACCAGCAGGGTGTTCACTGAGGTGGTCAGCATTAGGGGAAATAGTGCCCTCCCAAACATAGCTCAGAATTGGAGCACCAGCTCCAGTTTACAGGCGAGATGCATATTGCATGCCACAGAAGTTATTTTGTATGTATGAACTGTAAATGAAAATGACAATGACTCTTGCCAATGCTGCGGTTTTGCTGTAATGTTTATGTTAGAGAATAGGGCAGGATGTTTTGAGTGTAACAGCAATGCCCCATGACCGCTGAGTTTGTTTAGCACTTTTCACTGTACATGAGATCCACTTTTTACTGAGGATAAAAATATCATTTTGATAAAGCCAACATGGCCATGTCAGCAAGTGTCTTTGAGACACTAGCACAAATAGAAAGCAATCATTCAAGATATACACATATAGCTTTGAGTAAGAGAAACATTGATTGTGCTGCTGTTGTTCTTATGCTAAGACTTTGTTAGTTTCCATTCTTCCATTGCAGTTCAGACTAGTGTCTACATGAGGTAATGAGAAGGGAGAAAGAATGGAGTAAGACCACTTTAGTGCAGATTATCAGTCCTCTCCCACCTGGAAACTTTTTGCACTGGAAAAAGACCACCGTTTAGCTTTGTTCTTTGTTCATTTATTTATTGGAGTCTTCTGGTTAAGCAAGGTTGTGCTCCTCACTCCTGCACAGCCACCAGCCTCATGAGATCCCACCCACAGCATCTTAAATTTGCATATGTGCTCAACGTACCAATGGGAGTAGAGGCCGTGGAAAAGCAAATGAACTGACACTGGAAGTGTGGTCACAGACGCGCCTTATTTGCTGTTCAGCAGGAAGAGGCAGTACCTCAGTAGCTGCTGTGTTCACTTGTGGGGCGTCTTCTCCGCTGTGCCATCACAAACTATGCAACCCTGTGAGATGTCCCAGCCAAGCGAGTGTCCTCCACATGTCTCCTGCACATCTCGCGACCCCCCTCTCTGTGCCCGAACAGGCTCACGGCGTGCAGGAACTGCCAAAGGCCTCCAAGTTTAGTGTGACATGTGAACTTAGGCCAATGAGCTGCTACTTAGAGGAAGGATGTCTGGCTGTCCCATCAGGACACCAGGTGCATACTACCCAGAGGTGTCTCCCTGCATTCATTCTTTTGCGATATAAACCTTGCTGCTTCTGCACATTAATGTGGGGATTGCCAAAGTGTCACATGGGATAGTGAGAATTAAATGCTCTGTGCATTTGTCTTTGTCTTGTAACAAGTAAACGTCAGCTGTTCTTGTTGCCAAGAAGAAAGTGGAGAAAAACAAGCTTGGAGACATGGACATGGACCCTCCCAAGGCAATCCACACACTGATATGCAGAAGTCACTACAGTTTTTTTCTTCTAAAATGTGAACATAGGACTGGTTTTCTCATATAAAATAACGCATCTTTTTAATAGAGAAGAGAAATTTGGTTTCTGAACTTTGGCCTATGGCAAGCTGGTGGAAAAAGGGTGTTACTGAAGAGCTCACAAGTGCACCAATCAGAATGTAAGATACTGCATCCACAGAATACAATGTCATACTCCCCATTTCATCTTTCATCATCTCATTTAAAGAGGTGCATTTGACCAAAACGAAGGCTGTGCCTGACAAACCAATGTGTTTTTAATAATGTTGAAAACTTACTGCATAGCCAGATGGAAATGCTTTTATCCATTTATGTGTGAAAGTGAACTAAAGAAAAAACCCTTTTCCTGGATTTTTGCCTTCATTGGCTACCCTAACAAAAGCAATTGAAGAGGCACCTAGCAAGTGTCTTAAGGAAAATAAAGGCAGGGGATTGATTGGACAAACCAAGCATTTATAAATCAACCATTTTGTAAAGGTCATTGCTCAGCTGTGTGCAGTGCAGGCAACTGAACAGTGCCCCTGGGTTGAATAGTTATTGACCTCTTTTAGGAAGTTTCATATTTGTTTCAAGTTAAATCAATTCTTGTTATATCATAACTGTGAAGTAAATGGGTTTTATTTTTAGAAAATAGCCGAGGTGTTCTTAAAGACTGCATGCTGAAATCATTATGCTGCCTCTTTTTCTCTGTCTTTCACATTTTGCTTTACTCTCCTTCTATCTCTGTCCTTTTCTCGTTCCTCTGTGGTTCTGCATGTACACTTCTCTCACTCTCACAGTGTTTGTATTTCCAGGAAATCCCCCTTGGACAGGTACTGTTATTGTGACATCCTTGAGAGGGCCCTCTGTCATTGCGACAGGTATAGTTATTGTGACATTATGGAGAGACCCCTCTCTCTCTAGGACAGGTATAGTTATTGTGACATCATGGAGAGACCCCTCTTTCTCTAGGACAGGTAGGGTTATTGTGACATCATGGAGAGGCCCCTCTCTGTCTAGGACAGGTAGGGTTATTGTGACGTCATGGAGAGGCCCCCTCTCTCTAGGACAAGTAGAGTTATTGTGATGTCATGGAGAGGCTCCTCTCTCACTGGGACAGATCCAGTGACTGTGACATCATAAAGAGTCCCTGTCTCTCTGGGACAGGTTCAGTGACTGTGACATCATAAAGGGGCCCATGTCCCTAGGACAGGTTCAGTAATCGTGACAATCATATTGGCCCAATACTGTCAGTGTCCCAATACTAAGTCAGCTGCCTGCTGCCTGCATCCTTTGAAGTGAGCTCCCTTATAAGGTAGCATCCTAACAGAAAAGGGACCTCAAAAGGCAAAAAAATCAGGACACACTTTGAAGGCAGGATGACATCATAGATCGTTCATGTCCCTGGACAGAAAGTTAGTTTAACGTTCGTGTAACTAAATAACTAGCCACTAGATCGGTTACTTTTTTTTCCAATTTAATCAGATTATGTTAAGTATTTCAGTAGCTGTAAAAGACTTCACCTTTGTTCGATGGACAACCAAACTATCGCTATTTTAGCTAGATAGCTAGCATGTTCTATTGGAAAGTAATGTGATTACTAGCAAGCTAGCTAGCTAGTTCATGGGAAGCTCACTGAGACTTAAAAACATTACGTACATTATTCCAGTGTATAAAATAATTACAATGTATTTTTTAGATATAACCGCAACAAATTATTGAGTTCACTGTATACGGACATTTATAATGAGCTCCTCTGCTACCACCGCATCTACCGCTGTGGTGTATTCAGCCGCCATTAATTTAATGGAAGTTGAGAAGCCTGAGGTAATCACAAAGACTTATGGGATATCCTACCTGGCGAAGGATACATAGGATGCTGCCTTCAAATTTAACTGAAATAAGGCATCTTAGAAGGATGGATTTTTTGATGACTTCTGTTTGGGACATGCCTATGAAGGGCAAATGTTCAAAATTGTGAAAATAGTGAAAATGCTCCCTTCAAAAGCTACCTTCTAAGGCAGCTGACTTCGTATTGGGACACAGTCATTGTTTATAATGATCATAGAATACATGCTACAGTCACCTCTTTCTTTCAATTTCTCACACTTTCCCTCACTCTCCCTTTACCCATCCCCCCCCCCCCCCCCCCCCATATCAGCATAATTAACAATTAAAATAAACTAAATTCATTGTTCTAAGTGCTTCTCACTCCCCCCTTTGCGGCATGAATAATGACATGAACAGAGAGCCTCTTCTGTAAATGCAGGACATCTCTGTCACCCCTGACCCCAGACCTGATTGAACGCGTCCCACATCACTTTGAAAGTACGCTCTGTTGCACGAGATAGGCTACGGTCCCCCCACTGCCCTGAAGCATGCAGATGTACGGATTGTGTTTGCTAAACCTCTCCCCTGGCAAATGACGCTGCACTTTTTGGGGCTGCTGAAAGGAAAACACAGGAGGCGGTGAGGTCTTTTAGCTTGCACCATCATGCAGCCTGTTAGAGCCAGCGGGCCCTTTTTTTACTGGAATGTTGCTGTTTTATACATTTTTCGAATACTGTTGACACTCTGAAAGTTAATGTGAGTATCAGGAGAATAAATTCATGTCTGGGGAAGAATATCTGTGTCTGTCTGTCCTAAGTCTGGTTTTAAATTTTAGATGTCGAGTCCCTAATGAAGCGAGGTGAACCATGAAGCGTTGTGAGGAGGTTGCCTGAAGGCTTGCAGATTAACGATCTGCCACGATTTGGCTGGAACATTTACTGCATTCAGAATTCATTGTAGAGAATAATGTCTCTTTTCAACAAAATATCAGCCCTGATGAGGTTACATCATCAATTTAATAAGGAAATGGTGACCCGAATTAAAAAAAAAAAAGTACAGAACTGACTGAATACCATTTTCAGTCTCACCAGATGAGTGTGAAACACCTACTCCCAAAAAGAAAAGTAAAGAGGCTAAAGGTGATTTGAAAAATATGAAGTCCAAAGATATCAGCAGCAGCTTGTGCAGGTTTAGATTTACCTCAACGTCAGCAGTTGATTCATGCCTCCAACACAGTGCTTCAAAAACAGGCTTCAGGAAAACAAATAGGTGCTGAAAAACAGTGACCCTTGCAGGCTTGGATGTATCCATAAACAAAGTGTGGGTCAGTGTCTTAGCTGATTTGAAGTGTATGAGATAAAGAACTTATCAGTTCACCAGTCCCTTATGAGGACATAACAAATCAATATGAGGTGTTAAATGTGCCTAGGGTCTATAACAGTGCATCATGAGCACAACATTTATATCATAAATATACAATTTTGCCCTAAGAGTATTGTTAAAAGGTATTGACATGTTTGTTGGTCACACTGGCCTTGGAGATGAGCCAACCAAATCATTTTATGCACATCTATGGACTATGACCTGCAAGCATGTTAAATTTCTACATGGACAATGGACAATGTGTAACACAATGCCAAAATCATTTTTTGCCTCCATATTGGTCTTGGCTGAGTTTGGCCATGGACCAAGAGCTGTGACCAGTCTACACACATCGAGACACCATGCCTAATAAGTGTGCAAATGAGTGAAGAGTGATGAGTGAAGTGTCAGGAACGGGGATCGGGACACAAACGCGGACCACCGGGTAAACGGAACCAAGTGTTTAATAATAATCGTCGGGCAGTTCGTCGTACAGGGGCAGGCAGGGTTCAAAAACATGGGGAAGCAGTCCGGGGGCAGATCCAGGATCGGAAGTCGGGGCAGGCAGAGTCGGTAACCAGGCGGGTAAGAAGTGTCAGACGGGACCAAGACGGCAGGCGAAGGACGAAGTCGGGAGACAGGCAGGATTTGAAGAACAGCAATCAGATCTCAGGTAAACTAGAGCGGGGACGAGACAGGAGAAACTCACTGAAACGAACAAGCAATCAGACAGGGACACGCAGGGGAGATATAGGGCAGGGGTAACGAGGCGATGAGGTGCAGGTGAGCAGACAGGCAGCGGGGCGGGGCTGAAACACAGGGGAAACATAGGTACGGGGAAAAAAACGAAAACACCACGACTAAGGGGGCGGAGCCCTGACAGTACCCCCCCCCCCCTACGGACGCCACCAGGCGTCACAGCGGGTTCGCCAGGGTGTCGGCGGTGGAAGTCCCGGATCAGGGCCGGGTCCAGGATGTCCCTTGCAGGCACCCAGCTCCTCTCCTCGGGACCGTAACCCTCCCAGTCCACCAGATATTGCAGACCGCGCCCCCGACGCCAAACCCTAAGCAGGCGGCGCACGGTGTGAGCCACCGCTCCGTCGATCAGGCGGGGCGGCGGAGGAGCCCGGGGAGCAGGGCAGAGAGGACTGCGGATGACGGGCTTAATCTTGGAGATGTGGAAGGTGGGGTGGACACGGCGAAGAGAGAGCGGGAGTTTCAGCCGGACCGCCGTGGGGCTGATCACTTTGGCGATGGGAAAAGGGCCAATGAAGCGGGGAGCCAGCTTGCGGGAGTCCACCTTGAGGGGAAGGTCCCGGGTGGAGAGCCACACCCGCTGACCCTGGCGATAGCGGGGTGCCTTGGAACGGTGGCGGTCAGCAAACCGCTTAGCCCGAGCCGAGGAGCGGAGCAGTGCGGTGCGCGCGCGTCTCCAGGTGCGACGGCAGCGCAGCACAAACGCCGTTGCCGAGGGGACCCCCACCTCCTCCTCCTGGGCCGGGAATAGGGGAGGTTGATAGCCCACACAGCACTGGAAGGGCGACAGCCCCGTAGAAGCAGAGGGAAGGGAGTTGACGGCGTATTCGACCCAGGGGAGGTGCTGGCTCCACGCCGATGGCTCCCGAGATGTCAGGCACCGTAGCACCATCTCCAGCTGCTGATTGGCCCGCTCGGTCTGGCCGTTGGACTGGGGGTGAAAACCAGAGGACAGACTGATGGTGGCCCCCAGTAACCTGCAAAACGCCCTCCAAAAGTTAGATGTGAACTGGGGCCCTCGGTCGGACACCACATCGGAGGGTAGACCGTGCAGCCGGAATACCTGGCTAATGAGCAGCCGAGCGGTCTCCCTGGCGGAGGACAGTTTGGGTAAGGGGATGAAGTGCACGGCTTTTGAAAACCAATCCACGATGGTGAGGATGGCGGTGTTACCGTCGGATGGGGGCAGGCCAGTAACGAAGTCCAGGGCGATATGGGACCAGGGCCGTCTGGGGACAGGCAGGGGTTGCAGCAGACCGGCGGGGGGTCGGGTGGAGGTCTTGCTCTGGGCGCAGACCGAGCAGGCGGCGGTGAAGTTCCGGATATCCTCCGTCATAGTGGGCCACCAAAACCGCTGGCCAACGAACGCCGCTGTGCGCCGGGCTCCAGGGTGGCCAGCGAGTCTGGATGAATGCCCCCACTGCAGGACCTGAGAACGGACAGACTGGGGAACAAAGAGGCGGTTAGGGGGACAAGAGCTGGGACCCGGTTCGTTCTGGAGGGCGGTGCGGACGGCGGCCTCGACGTCCCACAGCGCCGCTGCGACAACGCATCGGGCTGGCAGGACTGTGCTGGGTTCCTGGGAGTCCTCGGCCGGGGCGTGCTGGCGTGAGAGGGCGTCGGGTTTACCATTCTTAGAGCCTGGTCGGTATGACAGGGTGAAGTCAAAGCGGGAAAAAAAAAGAGACCAGTGGGCTTGTCGGGGATTGAGGCGTTTAGCTGATCGGACGTACTCGAGATTCTTGTGATCAGTCCACACCAAGAACGGAGCACTCGCCCTCTCCAGCCAGTGCCTCCACTCCTCGAGCGCCAGTTTGATGGCCAGTAGTTCCCGGTCGCCGATGTCGTAGTTACGCTCGGTGGGCGTAAGGCGGTGAGAGAAGTAGGCGCAGGGGTGGAGCTTGTTGTCGGCGGACGAGCGCTGAGACAGGACCGCCCCCACTCCCACATCCGAAGCATCCACCTCCACCACGTACTGACAAGCGGGATCGGGCTGGGTAAGGACAGGCGCCGAGGTGAACCGAGCCTTCAGGTCGCGGAACGCCTCCTCGGCAGCCGGAGCCCAGGTGAACGCTTTGTTGACCGATGTCAGGGCGGTGAGGGGAGCCGCTACCGTGCCGTAGTTGCGTATGAAGCGACGGTAGAAATTCGCGAAACCTAGGAATCGCTGCAGTTCCCTGCGGGAGGTGGGGCGCGGCCACTCCTCGACTGCGCGGACCTTCTGCCGGTCCATGCAGATACTACCTGCCGTGATCACGAAGCCCAGGAAGAAAGTAGTGCGCTGATGGAAGGCACACTTCTCCGCTTTCACGTACAGGTGGTTCTCGAGCAGGCGCTGCAGGACGCGGCGGACGTGCTGTACATGCTCAGGCAGGGAGCGAGAGAAGATCAGGATGTAGTCGAGGTAAACGAATACGAACTGGTTGAGCATGTCTCGGAGGACGTCGTTCACCAGGGACTGGAATACGGCCGGGGAATTCGTCAGACCGAACGGCATGACCAGATATTCATAGTGCCCCGAGGGGGTGTTGAACGCCGTCTTCCACTCGTCCCCCTCGCGGATCCTGACCAGGTGGTAGGCATTGCGGAGGTCGAGTCTCGTGAAGACGGTAGCGCCCTGTAGCGACTCGAAGGCGGACGACAGAAGAGGCAGGGGGTAGCGGTTCTTGATGGTGATGGCGTTGAGGCCCTGGTAATCTATGCAGGGATGGAGGGAGCCGTCCTTCTTCCCTACGAAGAAGAATCCGGCCCCCGCAGGAGAGGAGGAGGGGCGAGAGACCGGCCGCGAGAGACTCCCGGATGTATTTATTCATGGCCTCGGTCTCCGGTGGCGATAAAGAAAACAGTTGCCCCCAAGGGGGGCAGCAGGTCGATGGCGCAATCATACGGGCGGTGAGGAGGCAACGAGGTGGCGCGGGACTTGCTGAACACCAGTTTCAGGTCCATGTATTCGGGCGGCAGTGCCGACAGGTCCAGGAAGTCCTCGGGAGCAGAAGCGATCGGTGACACAGGGGTAACGGCATCCCGAAGGCAGTGGGAGTGGCAAAAGGGGCTCCAGCCCAGGATTCGGTTGCCCTCCCAGTCGATGTGGGGGTTGTGCCGAGCTAACCAGGGGTGACCCAAGACCACGGCGGCCTGCGGGGAACGGATGACGTTGAGGACGATCTCCTCGCGGTGGTTGCCCGAGACGAGGAAGTTCACCAGGGGAGTGGCGTGGGTCACGCGAACCAGGGGGGCCCCGGTGATCGCGTGGGCTTCCAACGGCGAGTGCAGGGGGACGCGGGGCAGGCGCAGCCGGGCTGCCAGGTCGGCGTCGACAAAGCTGCCATCTGCCCCGGAGTCAATCAGGACGGAGACAGCGTGGCTCTGACCTCCGACGAGCAGGGTGGCAGAAAACAGGGGACGGGTCTGGGGAAAATGACGCAGTGGGGTTACACTCACCTGTAATCCCCCCGCTGCGGGTGACCGCTGGCCCTTGGCCGGGCAGTTCGCCACAAAATGGCCAGACCGCAGTATAGGCAGGACTGGGTGCTGAGTCTCCGTTGGCGTTCCGCGGGAGACAGGCGGGTGCGGTCGACCTGCATCGGCTCGGAGGTTTCCGGGGATGGTGGTGCAGGGCTCCTGGCCGCCATCGGGAGGGGTTGCTCACGGGCAGGACCGGGCAGGCTGCTGGACGCTCTCTCCCTGCGTCTTTGCGAAAGGCGCTGGTCCACGCGGATAGCCAGGTCCACCAAGGCCTCGAAGCTGGCAGGCAGCTCCTGAGTGGCCAGCTCGTCCTTGATGGGCTCCGCGAGACCGTGGAGGAAGGTGTCGAATTGGGCCTCCGCGTTCCACCCGCTGGTGGCGGCCAGGGTGCGGAAATCAATCGCGTAATCCGACACCGACCGACGCCCCTGGCGAGTCTGCAGCATCTCTCTCGCTGCCTCGCGGCCCTGCCTGGAACGGTCAAACACCCTTCTCATCTCATCAGCGAATTCGGCATATGAGTGGCAGAAGGGAGCGCCGGCGTCCCAGACAGCGGTACCCCACTCCCTCGCGCGGCCTGTCAGCAAGGTGATGACGTAGGCGATCCTCGTCCGGTCTGTGGGGAACGTGGAGGGTTGCAGCTCGAATATCAGGGAGCACTGTGAGAGAAACGAGCGGCAGATTCCCGGGTCCCCCGCGTATGACTCGGGGGGTGGCAGCCGAGGCTCCCGGCTGGGAGGGGCTGGCGGAACCGGTGGGTAGGCAGCCGCTGACGGAAAGGGTCGGCTCTCCTGGCTGAGCTGCAATTGTTGCAGCCGCACCGAGACCTCGGCGAGGCTGGTGGCGAAACCCTCCAGGGACTGGCCGATGGAATCCAGCTGGTTCTGGTGTCCCCCCAGCAGAGCACCCTGGAGCTCCAGGGCCGTCCTCAGCTGCGGTAGGTCCGCTGGGTCCATGATGGCTTGTTCGTTCTGTCAGGAACGGGGATCGGGACACAAACGCGGACCACCGGGTAAACGGAACCAAGCGTTTAATAATAATCGTCGGGCAGTTCGTCGTACAGGGGCAGGCAGGGTTCAAAAACACGGGGAAGCAGTCCGGGGGCAGATCCAGGATCGGAAGTCGGGGCAGGCAGAGTCGGTAACCAGGCGGGTAAGAAGTGTCAGACGGGACCAAGACGGCAGGCGAAGGACGAAGTCGGGAGACAGGCAGGATTCGAAGAACAGCAATCAGATCTCAGGTAAACTAGAGAGGGGACGAGACAGGAGAAACTCACTGAAACGAACAAGCAATCAGACAGGGACACGCAGGGGAGATATAGGGCAGGGGTAACGAGGCGATGGGGTGCAGGTGAGCAGACAGGCAGCGGGGCGGGGCTGAAACACAGGGGAAACATAGGTACGGGGAAAAAAACGAAAACACCGCCACTAAGGGGGCGGAGCCCTGACAGTGAAGGCTATTGACATAGGGCAATAAAAAGTATTCACAAGCATTTGCATACTGTGTCCAGGACATGTTTCTATTTCATCAACTATGGGCAATGTCAGGAGCTAATGGGTAGAGAAAAACAGAAGAAGACAGAAAAATAGAGAGTGAAAGAAGGAAACAGGTCCAAAAGTTTGGCTTTTCAGTCACTCTGCATTGATTACCTGAAAAGGAAATGGTTATTGAATGATATTCCAATTTGTTCTGTAAAATTCCATGTAATATAGGGCAGCAGTGTGGCACAGTAGCAGGAAGCATGGCTCATAACAGAAAGGTTGCTGGTTCAATTCCCCACTGGTGAACTGTTGCTATACCCTTGGGCAAGGTACTTAACTCAGAACAGTCTCTGTAAATATGCAGCTGTATAAATGGATAACAGGTTAAAATTGATGATGGGCTTGCCTAAAACAGAGAAAACTTGTAACTTGCATGAGTACAAACAGATTTTTTTTTTCTGTCTCCACAACTATGATGGGCAAGCATACTTGCAGCAAGGGTATTCTTCAGGGAGGCATTCTAAAGATGGCCAGCTTCAACTGGCACACTCATGGTTCAGAGCAGTGGACACTCATGAGCTCCGTAATTCGATTAAGGGCACCACCAACGACTCCAACGACTTCGCTGCTATGAAATTTCCATTAAATTTTCCTATGCTTTTTTTTGCCAGACCGCAGGCCACAGTGGAATACGATGAGACTATGGCATATGTGGATTGGTGGGGGGGGGGGGGGGGGGGGGTTTATGAAAAGAGTCTGGATACTAATGCCATAGCTCTTTATAGGGGCCTCAGTGTCCTGGAAGAAGAGAGATGTGAATAAGGGGGGGAAAGCTTGCACTCCTCAGTCCCCCTTGCACTTAAAAGCGGGGAGCTGCCCTTGAATCTGAAGTGGGCTGTTACAATTTCCACCAGTGCAGAGCTGGACAAGAACAGGAACTCTAGGTGGTGGGGTCTGATGGAAATGAGGTTTAACACAGAGCCAAGACCTCAGATGAAGCCACAGAGCCTAACCACAGAGGAGTACCAGCAAGTGACTGTCTCTGACAGCATTGCAGAGTATCCATGGTTACAACAGACAAGGCTACCACTGTTCTAGTCTAGTCTATCCAGGTGCTGGGAAGTGAGAGGGTGGGGCAGTAGATGTGAATGTATATGTACGTGTGTGTGTGTGTGTGTGTGTGTGTGTGTATGAGTATGTGTATATATGAGTGTGTGTGTATATGTGCCCTCTCTCTGTTTTTCCTCCGTGCGTTACTAAGGCGTGTCCTGTATAAGTGAAGTGTTATTTCACTGTGAGGTAGAACATTGATCCCATGAGGCCAAACAACAGTTGTAAGGAAACAGGACTACACAGGGAGGGAGAGAGAGGTGGAGATGTTGGTTGAGGTAGGACTCTCTCAAACCATAGCCCATTATCCCAATGCACCATGTGCTTGCGATGCGCTAAGTCAGAGAACATTTTAGCTTGTGAGGGACAGGGCAATAATTTCTGAAGCTAGCAGCAGTGCAGAAGGAAGGCTACCTCGCCCAGTTCTCTGACAGAGGAGGTGGTGCTTCAGAGTGCCCCTGTCCATTCTGGTGAGTGTGACACTGAAATGTGATTCAATACCTGAGAGACTCTGAGCCACAACGTGCCACAGATGCTGAAGGTCTGGCATGGAGGCTTACCAGTTCAAATCCTGGGATGGGACACTGCCCCTGAACCCAGCAGCAAAATGCTCTACCTCAGCTTTCTTCAATCAACCAATCAACTCTGATTAGGAATATTAAATTCCCTTTCCAGTCACATTGTCACAGAGCACCATATGGTACACTGCTTACAGGAGAATTAAAAAAACAGAAGTGAGACTGAATGGGAAAGACTGGAAAAAGGATTTCCTTACACTTTGCTGAAGACCCCTCTGACACCTTCACATGATTGACATGAACTCCTGGAAATATGTGAGAAAAGAGGTATTACATGTATATGAATCTTAATCGTCAGCTGCAGTGTGGCAGAGCGGTAAGGAGTGGTAAAAATGTAATGTAATAGTCTTGTAAGACAAGACTATTATGAGGTAAGTTTTTTTATAATCATCTTATAATAGTCTTGTATTATATTACATAAATGACAGCCAGTCCATTGCAGAGTGGTGAGGTAGGAGGTAGGGAATATGTTTTCAAAGGGCATGAATGGATGACTAAGAGAGGGCAGTTGAGCTGGATAGCATGTACCCCATTCATTACATTACATTATTGTCATTTAGCATGCACTCTTATCCAGAGCAACTTGTGCAGGTTACAACTTTACCCATGTATGCAGCTGGATATATACTCAGGCAACTGTGGGCTAAGTATCTTATCCAAGTGTATAACAACCAAATGGAGAATCAAACCAGCAACCTTTTGGTTACAAGCTCTGTTTCTTAACACTACTGCCAGACTGTCTCAATGAATGTTCTTGTCATTGCCGCCTATATTGCTCTACAGCTCTTCAGTGGTAATAAGTGGTTATCAATAATTATGAATGGTAGTAAGTGTAATTTAAAAATTATGAATGTTGTGAATTTAGTTCTGATTAAGGAATACATCTATATGGGACCCCTAAAAGTAAAGTAGCCCAAGGCTGCTTCATTCAGAGTCTCTGATTGCCAGGCAGGCTGAATCTTAACATGTTTGTTTACTTTTTAAATAACCTTGCTAATAATTTTCTTTCTGATTCTCTCTGATACAGAACAAATTTATTATGAATCTCTCTCTCTCTCTCTCTTTCTCTCCTTCTCCCTCTCCTTCTCTCTCATACATAGATAGAGATATCACTGTGTATCCCATTATATAACCTCTCTAGAAATGACAAGGCTACCTATGTGTCACATTCTGAGATGAAAACATTATGAACTTTCTGAGTTAAGAGAATCATGAGTATTCAGGCCTTACTGAGTACTATTATTGCATGCTCTTGCGCTTACATCTAGAAAAGATTAGAGATATAAAAGGGGAGGTACTGATGGAAAACACATGAAGAATTTGAAAGCTTGAATTTCAAAATGGACAAAATCAGAACTATATCTCCTTGTAATTGTTAAAGTCTAATTTGTATAACCAAATGAGCTCATGTATATTTAAAAGATCCAAAAATTCATGACACATTTTGCATAATCAGATAGTTTTACCCACATGCTATACAAAGTATCTAATGTATTTTTCAATCATGATCTTAAAGTTTCATTTGTACTTTATGTATTATTCAAAATTTTCAGCGAGATTAATAAAATACCAGGAGAACCCCGCGCTGACTACTGGGAAGGTCTGGCAGGGTCTTGAGACGTAGCACACCAGCTCCCTATTAATTAGTGAAGTAATGTAATTACTGCTAATTATCAAACATATATAATTAGAGATCTGGTCCCGTTGGCTTGTGGGTCCATATGGAGAAGTTTCCGGTCACTGTGGAGTTTCAGTTGGATTACGAGAGTATTTGGATCGAGGCTCGCATGGATTCTTTGATCCCACCTGTGCGCCCGAGAGGGTGGTCCGCTATCACGAAATGCTTGTCACCACCGTTGTCCATCTAGTCCTCTTGCGATATGTTCTGAAAGACTTGGCGCTGGACGCACAATCGCACACTTCCCCCCGGAGATTCGCCTTTTGTTTCTTATCGACTTGCCGGGAGCTCTGACAGGCTTGTTACGCCGGTCACGGGAGGGAGAGGTGTTGTCAGATACGATTATATTTGAACTACAAGAGCTATTATAAACCGCTCTCAATGCGAACAGTAATTGTAGTAATGACGGCACAAGCGATCTAACCATCGGCATGCGATGTCACTGAGTGTCTCTCTGTGTTTAACTGTCCAAGCATCCCGTGGTCTGTGTGCCCTCTAACCGCTCCGGGCAAGGAATGGCCCAGTTCTCCTAAAAACGAGCAGGACTCGGCGAATGATGTTACTCTGGACATGCTGAAAGCGTCTTGACACTACGAAAGACACTATGGTAGCGGGCTCTACCATACCATACCATGTACTTACAGAACAGGACATACCACAGATGTCTTTTGAAGGGGGAAATGCAGTGATCATTTTAGACATGACCCAAAATTACCGCAGACTGAGATACATACTTGCACATTAAAATTTCACTTTTATTAATATCTAATGAATTTGATTAATATTGGATCATTGAATCATATGTATTTCAGCTGTGCAGCTACAGTACACAAGGCCGCATTAAGCCTCCCTGGGGCCCAGGGCTAACACACCTCCCGTATAAGTTGTATTTTGGTGTTCAACAAAACCGACGTGTAAACTATGTCCACCAAACGTGTTTGTTGACACCAGTGGAAGGAACCCAATAAGAAACATTTCTTAAACGTTCTAATCGAGTGTTAAACACAACGTTTAAAAATGAACGCATCCTACACCGATTCCAACATTTAACAAAGGTGTTGATTTGGTGTCAACTTACACCAACCGTGGAAGCCCAATAACCAATGTGACTGACACGTTCTTAATAAGTGTTCAACACAATGTTAAATAATGAATGTATCTGAAACCTATTTCTAACATTTAACGGTGGTGCTTATGTGGTGTGATTTTAGACAGAATACCGACGTGTTAAAACAACGTTTCATAAACGTGTTTACCACATGTTGTCACAATTCAGGTTGTCAGAATCACAGACTGAATCTTTACATTTCATGAGTTCTTTTCGTCTTTCAGCAGATGAACACACATGTAGGCGACTTACGGTTGAGTTGATGCAGATGAACATACTTCCCAAACAGGTCATAAAATTGAACTGTTGTGAAGGACTTGGTAAATAATGAGGTTTTTGTTAGAATAATATTTGAGAATTGCAAGTTAGGCTTCCTACAAGAGATTGAAGACAAAATAAATTAATCACAGCCTACACACATAAGTGAAAATTTGCATAAGTCTGAATGAATGCAAGTGCCAAAGAACCTTTTGTGAGGAAGAGTTTTTGGATGTTGGAAATGATTGTTTTTTCATACAGTTTGTTACTCAACTTACGAGAGAGAACACAATTCTAGATCTGGTTCTGTGTAATAATCCTGATAGAATCGGCAGTACTGTGGTAGGGGGAACCACTCGGAACAAGTGAGCATAGTGCAGTTACATCTGAAGTTTTTTGGCAAATTAAGTCTGCATTCTCCAATGTTAGAGTTTTCAACTTTAGAAAAGCTGACTTTATTAAGATGCGTGATTATACAAGGAATATAAACTGGGTACCTCGTCTAGGTGGTAAAACTGTGAAAGAAATGTGGTGCATATTTAAAACGATTATTCTGGATGTACAGCGTAAATTCATTCCACAAGTGAGAAAAGGGAAGCTGAAAAAGAAGCATCCACAGTGGATGAAAAAGTTGTTGCGGGACAATTTAAAAAAAGAAAAAGGAAATTATTTAGAAAATACAAGCTGGAGAGCTCAGAGAGTAATAAGATTGAATACAGTAATATGCAAGCTCAAATTAAAAAAAAAATAAGGGAAGCTAAAAGGCGTTTTTAAAGACAGATTGTACTAGACGCAAAGAGCAACTCTAAATGCTTTTTTCAATATTACAGTCAAAAAAGGATAGTTAAGGATGAAATAAGAGGTATAAAAATAAGGGAGTTATCGTTTATGATAACAAAGCTATTGCTGATACACTAAACAGTTACCTTGTGGAGAGTTTCACTAGTGAAGTGTTTTCACTTATGCCTTCAGGTGCAGTCAGTTCTCAGAGACTTATGGAGGAAATTGATTTAAATGATGCAGAAGTACTATATAAACTTCAAAAACATAAAACAAATAAGGCAGCAGGCCCTGATGGAATATATCCAAGAGTTCTCAGGGAACTAGCAGAAGTGGTTTACAAGCCTCTGACAGTTATTTTTAAGCAATCCCTGGAGAAATACCAGATGACTGGAAACATGGCAGTGTAGTACCTATCTACAAGAAAGGAGACCGGACTGATCCAGGAAATTATAGGCCTGTCAGCCTGTCAGAATGGTGTCTTAAATGATAGCCAACATGGTTTTCGCAGAGGGAGGTCATGCTTAACAAACCTCCTGGACTTTTCTGAGGAAGCTACAGTGTGACTCAAACCAAGCTTATGATATTATCTATTTGGACTTTCAAAAGGCATTTGACAAAGTACCGCATGAGAGGCTCATATTGAAAATTAAATCTGCAGGAATTACAGGAGCTATCACTGAGTGGGTTTGAAGTTGGTTGTCTAGTAGAAAGCAGACTGTAACTGTGGGAGGAATTGTATCTGAGCAGGGTCCTGTATGAAATGGAGTCCTGCAGGGATCGGTGTTGGGGCCTTTGCTATTCCTTATATACATAAATAATCTTGATGCAGAGGTTAGCAGTAAAATAGTAAAATTTGCAGATGATACAAAACTAGGGGGTCTAGCCAACAGTATAGAATCAACTAAGGTAATACAGGAAGACCTAAACAGCATCCAAAAGTGGGCAGATACCTGGCAGATGACATTCAATTTAGATAAATGTAAAGTCTTGCATGTGGGAAATACAAACCTTAGACAAGACTACTTCATGGGGGGGAAAAAACTAGAATGTGCTCATTTTGAAAAAGACTTAGGAGTAATAGTTGACCCAAGCTTAACAGGATCTAGGCAGTGTGCTGTAGCAGTAAAAAAGGCCAACAAGATGCTGGGATATATAGCTAAAAGTATTGAGTATAAATCTAAGGAAGTTATATTGAAATTATACATTGCTTTAGTCAGACCTCACTTGGAATACTGTGTGCAGTTCTGGGCACCACACTGTAAGAAAGATATTGAGGTTCTTGATAAAGTTCAAAGAAGGGCAACTAAATTTGTTCCTGCCATGAAATATAAAGCTAGGAGAAAAGACTCAAGTTACTTAACCTATTTAGACTTAGCGAGAGGGTTAGGGGTGATTTGATTGAGGTTTTTAAATTTATAAAAGGACTCAATAAGGTTAACTACTATACGTTTTTCAGGGTGAGTTCAGTCTGTAGAACTGAACAGGACATAAATGGAAACTAGTTAAGAGTAAGTTCTGCACTGATATAAGGAAATATTTTACACAAAGAGTTATCAATACATGGAATAGGTTGCCAGGTCATGTAGCTGAGGCAGAGACCCTTGCTGTGTTCAAGTCCAGACTTGATGCAGTTTTGGATACTGTTTAATTGAAATGGTGAGCTTAGTTGGGCCGAATGGCCTGTTCTCGTCATAATATGTTCTTATGTTCTTTTATCATATTTTCTAATAGCCTCGTGAGAGTGTGAGCTGTGAAGTGACTAGCCTACAAACACCACTCTCACTGACACTGATGATTAATTGTTGCGACAGGACAATGTAGGCTACTCTACAGGTGGGAAACTGGACCAAACTGTTCAGTATACAATCAAAACACCATAAAACACCATTCAAAAATTCAACATAATCTGCTGTTCCTCGGGCCCCCTAGTGGCCAGGGCCAGGGCCCATCATCAAGTTTGCGGACGACACCACCGTGGTTGGGCTCATCTCCGATGGAGATGAGATGGCATACAGGGCTGAGATAGTGAAACTGTCTGTGTGGTGCTCAGAAAATAACCTGTTGCTGAATGTCCTTAAAACAAAGGAACGTATCATGGACTTCAGGAAACACAGACAAGACCACGCCCCTCTCCTCATCAACAGAGAACATGTGGAAACTGTCACCACCTTCAGGTTTCTGGGCACCCACATCGCTGCAGATCTCTCCTGGACATCCAACACCAAGGCCTTAGTGAAGAAGGCTCAGCAGTGGCTGCACCTCCTGCGTGTCCTCAGGAAGAACAACCTGGACAAGAAGCTGCTGCTGGCCTTCTATCACTCCTCTGTGGAGAGCATATTAACATACTCTCTGGGGGTGTGGCACGCAGGCTCCATAGCTGAGGACAGGAAGACTGTGCAGAGGGTTATTAACACTGCCCAAAAAATTATCGGTTGCCCTCTGCCCTCCCTGGACGACATATCCAGATCCCGTTGCCTCAGTAAAATTAAGGCCATCACAGGAGAACCCTCACATCCCGCATATCACCTGTTTGACCTGTTGCCCTCCGGATGGCGCTTCAGGTCAATCAAGTCTCACACCACCAGACTAACCAACAGCTTCTTCCCCTGGACCATCTGGACTGCTAACAAACCCCCCCCCTCCCACCCCCACACCCTCTACCTCAATACAACTGTGCAATTCCACTGTGCACTTTATGTAGTATGTAAAAGGCCATATTTATTGCACAAGTTTTTCTTTATATTTACAAATGTGTTTTCTTTTTAAATTTCTATTTTATTGTATTTTATACTTAATGTATTGTGTTAATATAAATGTCCCACAGTGCACTGTTGTTGCAGACCACCCGCAATTTCGTTGTACCCCACCGTGCAATGACAATAAGGTCTATTCTATTCTATTCTTCTATTCTATATTATTATTCATTTCCTGTCTGTACAGTCAGCTCATTTTACCACTAGGGAGTTAAAGAAGATGTACTAATACATATAGCACATTGCCATAGTCCTACTGCAGTCTCCTGAGTAAAAAAAGCCACTGAAAAAATGACAAATGGTAAAACTATACAGTAAAACAATTAGCTCTTAGCTTTTTGTAATTAGCTTTTGTCATGTGTCATGGCTAGCATGTTTTCTAATTTGTGCAAAGAATTGCAACATAATAATGACGTACATCTCAGATTTTTATATTCTCACACAAATAGTAAAACAGTGTGACAGGGAGGGAATGCATTCATATGTATTTTTCTGCTTCCCATTTTAAATGCACAGGCCTTAACTTGTAGCTTCTGGAGTCAGGAAAGAGAAAGAGTGTGTGGCATTAAAAATATTTTAAACCTTTTTTAGAGGGGGGTATCAGTGCCTCGTTCCTGACTTGTGTGACTCGTGTGCTTATTAGCAGGGTGAGACACTCAGCAGGTTTCAGCACTGCTGGAGTTTATCTGATTAATTAGCAGGATGCCAAGGGAAGTGCTAGGTACTTTTGAGTTGCAGGGCATGGTTTTGTCAAATGCCTGCCCTCCTCTGCAAGGCCCTGACAGTTTTAGTGACAGGTCCTGGTTTTGCACCCCCAGGGGGGCACAAGGAGCCCCGCTTCACTTCCCCTGCCCCCAGGGGGTATCGGTTTCACTCTCCCCTCACGAAGACTCTGGCAGCCATCAGAGCTTCCTGTGATCTACGGCTTGGATCCAGCTTTGCTGAGTGGGGGGAGGCTGGCCAGGGGGCATAGGGAGGCAGAACGCAGTGGCACATGTCGCTCTCTGGAGCTCGGTGCTGTCAGGGCTCTTCCTGCTTCCAGGTGTGATGACACCTTTTTTTCTGACAGGTTCCATTCCCCATTTTTAACAAGCATCTGGGCTGGAAAACTGAGTGGGAAACTGCAGGCTCCACAAATTTTTAACAAGCGCAGACACAGTAGAGCCTATTCGGGTGCGCCCACGACATTTGCGCCCCTCACCTGCTCACACTCCGAATGCAGAGCCTGGGGGCAAACGTGCTCCTCTGTGGTGTTCGATCGACAGGGCCTCCAGATGGATTCTGGGAGAGGAAGTTGTTCCTACATTCATTTCCTCAAATGTCACTGCGTTTCTGCATGGAGGTTTTTGGAAGGAAAGTGCAGGCAGTCCAAACCTTTTCACCTACATTCCCCTCACCCTTATTTCTCCAGTGTGTCTGAATAGCTCATTCACAGTGGATGCAGGACCGAGGGGGTCTCTGAACATCCCAGAATGGGAAGGAATGTGAGTAGTAACTTGAGTAACAGTAGCCTTTGGGACCACCTGAACCATGGTTAAAGACATGTTATCATACAAAGAATGAGAATAAAATGCTGTGGAAGGGAAAAAAGACTGCAGTGAGGAGTTTGTTCTCTGCTTTCTCCTTCTATAAACCTCCGTTGTTGCTGTCAGAATTTTATTACATTTTCTTGCTAATATACAATGGGGTATTCAGTGATTTCAAAACCAGGTGCAAGGGTATTTATGACTGCATGCAGTTGAACTGGTCCACAGCTCCCAATATTTAGCATTTCCTTCACAGTGTCGTGACACGATTAGTGTTGCGTTAGCCTTGACATACAAAGCGGAACATGTAACGAGAAAACCTAGAAACAACCTTCATTGTTTTTCCTCTGTGTTTGTGCTTTTCACTCTTTCACATTTTTCTTCACTGCTATGCATGTAGGGAAATGAAGTTCAATTTGGAAACTGCATTGCGTGCCTCTGGGGCAGCAAAGGACTAGCACTTAACCAATGTGAAACCAAGCAAATTTCTCACACCTTGTTCCACACTGAGGTGAGGAAGAAAGAGAACTTTGGGGAAAGCAATGCATGGACTTAGGATTGGCCCAGGAATGGCACTTCATAATGAGACCAAGAGGAACGATTAATTCCCAACAGCCCATGAAGAGAAGATAGATCTTTGGGAGTAGCATCGACCCTCAAACCCTCCCCAAGCACACATGGGGTTCAGTCTGGGGATGCTAACAGGCACCTAAAGCTGTCTTCTGAAAAATGACCTGTTGAATAATATCTACATTTGGCATTTATATTTATCCATTTAGCAGAAGCTTTTATCCAAAGCAACTTACATGTCATCCATTTATACAGCTGGATATTTACTGAGGCAATTGTGGGTTAAGTACCTTGCCCAAGGGTACAGCAGCAGTGTCCCACCGGGGATCGAGTCCTGCTCCTTAACCACTATGCTACACTGCCACCCATATATATTGGATAATATATAATGCAAACAGGAACTTCATTTAAAAGGTATGCATATTTGAAAACAAACCTCAGGGAAAATGTTTAGTTGGACATAGCAGGTACATAGGAAGGAAATTTCCCCCCTCCTCCCCTCACTCTAGGGGGTGACATCACCTCCAAAAGGGGACTTACATGCTCCTCTTAGCTCTGCTAATGAAGTCATTGTGGAGTGGAAAGGCTTTTATTTCAATGAGCCTGAGATGTGAGAGGTTTGTGATGGGAGGCTGACTTAAATCCAGGGGTACATGGTCACTCTAATATTGACACCCTGCTGACAGAGAGGTACTCCAAGCAGAGCGTAGTGGATATACCCCCCTCTCCCCACATGACAAGGGGAGCTGTCACCCCAGGGGACAACAGAGCACAGCCCCCTCAATGCTCTGGGCACTCAGCCTGCAGGGAGAGCCGTGGCAGGCAGGTTAACGCAGTGTGGGTGACAGATGCAGCGTCATATGTCAGGGTGCTCTGTCCTCAGTGGCATAGGCGTCATTTACGCTGGGGACATGTCCCCACCACTTTTTGTCGTGGCCCATTTCATCCCCACCACTTTTTGAAAGCCTTTAGTTAGGTGTGAACACGTCGAACCTGTTGTTGTCCCCAGCACTTTTCAAAACAAACTGACGTCCATGCTCAGTGGTGACATTTTTCCAGACTGATCCCCAAAATCAGGAACACAGACCCCGAGCAGGAGAGCTGACAGCGAGGGGCCCTGCAGGGAACAGACAATGCCACAGAAATGAGGTTAACGCCACAAGATTTATGGTTATGCTTTCACAAAACTATACAGTACAGTACTTTCACAATTAAACAGTTAGCAAAGCAAGCAGACATTACATTATCATCTGAGGAATGTTACAGAGAAATGCAGTCTAGAGTTGTAAACTGGGCCCAGGCCTACAGGAATGATGAGGACTCAATGCCTTCATGGCTAGAATGGTGCCGTAACTTCCCCCCTAAAGTAATGTTCTGAGCACAGACATTCCATGGCTACTACAGCAGAGCACTGCTTTCAAACCTGCAACCTCCTGGTTATATGACCATTTCCCCAGTTAGTGGAAAACACTGTTGCTTGTGAAAAAGCATTGGCCGATGTGCATAGTCTCCTCCACTTTCTTTGTCTTTCACTTTCTGTCTTTCTTTCAAGTCTTGTCAGGTTTCTGTGGACAAAGCAGGTGCTTCTAACAACATTTATTCTGAGATAGGCATGTCACGAAACCAGAAATTTAGTAGTTGAGATGCCTATTCTGAGATGAATCAAATGATATCTTTAGGGCTTTTATACTGTCCCGTGCTGTACTGGGACCTCACAATGAATACAGTTCTTAAGAGCACACAATGAGCGTTATACAATTGTTTTAAATGGCATGAACGGGATCACCTCTCACAGCGTGACGCAGTTGGTACACTGTCTGATGCAGAAAGCTAAGCCCAGTTGCTCTTCCACTGTGGCAGAAAGGGGAATTTGTTCATCTCTGACCTGGGTATTTGCTGTCAAGGGCAATCACGCATTCGCTGCTTTGTTAGCAGAGTTCCACCGCAGGAGTCGTGCGAATGAGGTCGTGCCGGGGGAACACGGACCCGCAGGGGCCCAAAAATAGACCTTCGCTGTCTCCTCTCTCTCATTCAGCATTACAGTGTCTCTTTGAGGTGCTTGATTACTACTTTTTTGGCAGAGACTTTCATGAAACATTAAGTGTTAAAAAGTGTCCTGAACATTACACGGCAGTAAAGAATCAATGCATTCTTGGGCTCCTTTTTGAAACATTTGTTCTTCGCCCTTCAGCTTCTTGAAGTTGACAAGTCACAGTGGGGGAGCTGTAAATTAAAATAAGCCTTGCAACATGTGGTGGTGGAGACCCTTCTCTTTTTCTGGAAATTGTTATGGAAATAGGCAGGCGCCCATGGAGTTCCGGAGCTTTGCGATAGCTTGATGAACAGTGAAACTAAATCACTGTGAGGAGATGACGCTGTTTGACAATTCGGGGGTGTGCTGTTTTAACCACCGACAGGCAATTTTCTGTCCCAATTCTGCAGAACAAACTTCTTATTTAACTGCTCGTTCATAAAGAGGGATAATGTAAACTAGGCGGGTGATCGCCTTGCTGAGAGATAAGAGTGTCTTCCTCGTCAGCTGAATCAATGGAAATTGAGTTAAAATACTGATGACATCTGAAATAATGCAGATGTGAAGATATTTTGTTTCATTTCAGAGCTACTAGGGTCACCAATACAGTAGCATCTGATCTTATGAAATGCTGATAGCTTTTTCACTTACAAAACAGAAAGTATGGCCAAAATGTACAGTATATGGATACGTGTAAAATATACCCCTCACATTTTTAATGCCAATATTTTCTTGGGCTACTGGGCACACACTTGTCAACTCTTCCTGGTTTCTGTTTAGTGCAGATTTTTGCAATTTTTTTTATTAGATTTTGGCAGGCTGGTTATTGAAAAACAGTTTCAGGAGAAAAGAAATGTTGCACAAACATAAAAACAACAGAGTACTACTGGGGTGGCAGTTCAAAGTGGTGATTAGCGAACAAGACATGGACCAGATTGGTTGCCAAATTTGAACAAGACTGGAAACCAGATGGGTTGCCAAGTTCAGTCCCAGGTGCAGCTCGGCTAATTTACTCATCAGGAGGATACTCAGCTTACACTGTAAATACCCAGCTGAAGGGAATATGTAAAGTGGAAGTTATGGAGTTTGAAGCCATCTGTTTATAGATGAATACAGTGAGGCATTAACAAACAATGAATTAGTGCAGTAAAAGTTACTGTTGATATAGAAAAGAAACATCTTCCCAGAGGCTGCAGTGCCTGGGACCAATCAAGGTGTTTTGTTATAGACAGCATACCAAGTTTTTTGATTGGTTCTTGTGAGTCAGATGCTGTTAATGCCTTATTGTGGTGTGTGTGTGTGTGTGTGTATGTGTGTGTGTGTGTGTGTGTGTGTGTGTGTGTGTGCGTGTGTCTGTGTGTGATTCCATTTGACAATGTCTGACCCCACTCCCCCCACCCTCCAGGCCCCCATCTACCCCCTCCATCATGGGCAATGCCCCCTGTCCTCAGACAACCCATGCATTCCAGGGGTCCCTTGAACTCAGTCGAGCTCTGCAGTCCTTCAGGGTCCATCAAGCTGTGCTCTGTCAGCCTGCTTCAGAGAGTGAGCCGAGAAGAGGTGGATCAACACCATATGTCACCCCCGTTTCCACCCCTGCAGAAAGAGAGGGCATACGCCGAAGTGACAGACACATTGTATTATGTAAAGTGTGAACCTGATAAAGACCCTCTGTTGCAGTTATTCTGTATCATTGCTAGACAATGTGTTATGGCAATATATTCTGCCTCTCCCCAGGGACACATTACAGAAAGCAAAATCTAATAAGGTGCTTATTCAGATATGTAGTTGTTCTGCATATGTGCACAGTAGTGTTGTATAATGGTGAGAAGCAGGACACAATGCTGCTGTGCCCTTGAGCTACGTACTTTGTACAATTTTCTTCAGCATAATATCAAACACTCAAAATAGATGACATGTAAGCTATGCAAGTTCCTCTGGATGAGACTGAGTGGTAAGCAAATAACCTAATGTAATATGAGGTGAAGAAATCCTTCCATAATTGCAGAAATATTCTGAAGGAAAAAGATTGGTGCTCGCCTGTTATTCAATGAAAATTGTATTTAGAGGAAAAAATCAATTCCAAGGCAATCTCTCAGTGCACTATATCAAAGAAAAACAACAGAAAATTGATTTGTTGCAGGAAAAAAAACCCTAAAAAAACAAATGAAGGCAAAAACAGTACTTACAAGTTACACATTACAGCACAAGGGGGTAAAGATTAAGAAAATTATTAAAAGAAACTGTGACCCAGCATTTAGAAAGACTTTCCCAGAAGCTCAAGCAAGTTGCAAGTGAGACCCTAATACAAAATTAATTGTAATACCTCTCTTTTACATTTTAGAATGTACCTGTGGTTGTTTTTATGTGGTATGCACAAAAACAGTTTAAAAGAAAGGTTAACAGAAGACAAATCTGCAAATAGGACAGAGGAAATGGATTATTCATTGGAAAAATACTATAAAATCACCCATTAGGATTCCCCCGAATGTTTGGGCATCAAAGTGAATTTTTTTAGTTTGAGATGTTTACAGAGATAAAAGATTTTGGGGAATTCCCAGGTTTAAATGAAGAACTTAATTACAGACCCTTTCTGTAAGTTTTTGGTGGCTGTCTGTTATGCTAATCAGGCAATGCAAAGAGGTGATTAATGCATTACATGTGCTTATAATTGGCCACTCTTCAAAGTGATATCTACAGGGTTTAACATTAGGTGTTTTTTACTAGTAAGGTTTAATTCTTGGCTACATGTGGACTCCCACATTTCTTAATTAGTGGAATAGACTATTCTGCAGTAACATGGGATTCTCTTTCCACTGCTGCAATTTTGCCAGTAACCAAAACACATCAGGATACAAATCAGAGCTGTCATCAGAGCTGTGCTCATTACACCCGAGAGTTTGTTGTTTTTCGGTCCTGTTAAGATGGCTGCAAGAGGGAAAGGCATTTAACACAAAAAAAGGAATAAAATGCAAGTAAATGGGCTGACATTTCTAATTTGCTTTTAGACATTGCTGTTTAAAGTCCTTCTCTAGTGGTCATACTGAAGGATTTGTGTGACAATTAAAGTCCTCATCCCATTGCTTTTTTTCTGCCAGGGGCCAGTCTGTGTACAACTCATCCAGGCCAGTAAGTGGTTTATGGCTCTTGGCTGGTTCAGGGGGGGTGAACACCTGAGAATCTTTCAGTCCTCTGGCCTCTTCTACTGTGACGCTGTGGCACACAGTGGAACTCGTGTTGCCCCAGGGTCTCCCTGGAAGGACCTCTTTAAAATACAGCCTGTTTTAGCTGTGAACAATAATCAGCGGCAAGGGCGTCAGTTAGCTAATCACATCAGCAGCTCGTTAGGATGATTAAGCTCAACTGCGCTTGGTGACAGTGCTCTGCTGAAGGGCTGTCTGGCCCCCTGGCTGTAGCTCCATGGCTTTGAGTAGCAATTCAGTAGTGGGGCTTCATGAACCCCGCAGTGGGTGGAGCTGTCATATATCATGAAGGAGTACGTCTCTTGCTGTGGAACTGTTTTGTTTGGTTCATTTGTATCTGTGATTGTCAGCACGTGGTATCTCCACCGATTGTGGGATTTCTAAAGCCTCCTCCCTGCACTAAGTAGTTCCCCCTTCCATTGTGGATCTTGTCCCAATGATATGCCCTCTTTAGACCAACCCCCTTGCCAGGATGTCCCACAGTAGAACCACAGGGCCAGAGATTAGCGGGTTTTTGTTCTTCTTTTCCAGATTTTGGTGGGCTCATACTGTAGCTTGTCAGCCTCCAGCCCTCAGCCACAGGGCTTCCCACTTTGGCCCATCATACATCAAGTACACACAGAGAAAGCATTTGTGCAGCTGAATGTCATCTCTGTCAGATGCCAAACATTCATGGTTGCATTCACCTATCTTTCTAAGAGCACAGAGAACTATCTAAAGAACTCATATCTAAATTCACATACCCTACACTCAAAAACATTCCAAACTTTGGAGTACAGCTGTGTGCAAATGGAAGAGTACCACACAGGGGCGTTTCTAGCTATTGAAAAGATCAGGGTCAAGTTTGCCTGGGGCTTGTCTTTTTTTTTTTTTTGAAGGGAGATAGGCATCGGTAGGTTGAGGAGGTTGTATCTACCTATATAATAAATAAATATTATCACACCTTCGGACACTGGAAGTCAAGTTCCGCTCTGTTACACAGTCTGTCTGTTGTTTTGCTATATACAACCTCCTTTTTCAGGGCGAAAATATTCAGGGCTATAGCCCCAAATGATCGGGTACCACAGCATGTACACTAAGCCTGCTACAGTTTCATGTTACATAAGGGGCTGATAGAAAGAAAGGAAGAAAAAAGGTCAGCTACCTGCAAAGTATGAATGAAGGAAAGGAAAGATCAGGGATCATGGCAACAGGGACTATTTTCTTTTAGCTGACTCCATATTTAAACTGAACTGTTTTTGGGGTTTTTTCATGACCACTTCTAACAACTGAAACAGTTCAGAGTGAGGTGCTGTTCCATCTATCTAACGAGAACAGCAGCTGGGTGGTTACTGGTAGGATGAATGTCATCTATGGTTGTTCTTTTGTTGTTTTTTTTTTTTTTTTGGGGGGGGGGGGGGGGACTCAAGCCCACCATCACCACTGCCAATTCATAAAACTTCTAATGCAGTAAATTTTACAAAGACCAACCAATAAACAGCCCCCTATCTGCTCACACACCCCAGAACACAGTTAAAAACCCCTATCTACTAAAAGTACAACCGTGGCCCTGGCTGATGCATGAACCCTCGCCCTTCCAGTTTTGAGATTCCTCCCAGAAGCCCCTAACCCTGAGTGATATGTCAGGCCTCACTGTGGTCCGACCGTACCTGGCACTGTAGTCCTCCTGCAGTCACAGGCAGCTTCACGGTCACACTTCTCACAGGAAGTACAGGAAGATCAGATGGGGAGATGTGCAAGTAGAGTTCAATGGTCTTAAAATCATGTTAAAGCCACTTTTTTCACTGTCTTTTTTCTCAGGTATGTACTCTATGTGTTATGTTTTATGTTCTATGTTTTATGTTCAATTTAGTTCTGCAGTTTGTGAAGGGCTGTGAGAGTCTTAGGGTCACAGGGTCACAGTATTTAAGAAACAGTGGTTTAAACCAATGCAGCTTTCCCCAGCCCAGCCATCAGGCAGTGAATTAGCATGAAGTGGTCAATGCTGTATTTTCACAATCATCAGGAGACCAAATGGTGAAAAAGACATGTTCCCTCCAGTGGTAGCAGGTACCCTGTGTTCTCAAGATAAGAGTAGGGCTCTCGTGGGACTGTGGGTAGGTCTTCACCTGTTGGCTTTGATGCCAGACACCTTGCAGGCAGATCTTTGAGATTATTCAGTTCTGAAGTCCTGCTTATGTGACAACCCTGCCATTAGTCTAACACAGCTTGCTAGGTGAACAGCACACACATTTCCAAGCTTTAGTCATACTGTTGATGGCGAACATATATTTTTTCTCTCTCTTCTTTTGTGCCATGTTTCTGGAGTTCTCCATCATGTTGGACCTCCTCATCTTTTACTATGAGCCACTTGTCGTTCCTTTGCCTTACACTGGGGTTGATGCCAGCCTGTTTCCTTGGCAACAGCGAGCCTGCTGCCAGGCACTGAGGTGTAGTATGGAAAAAAGTGAGCCATTAGCATGAGTTTGCTCAGTGAAACCGGAAGGGAGGGAGAACTACAGGGAGATGTAAGTTTTCATATGATACATGATTAACTGTGTGTGTGTGTATGTGTGTGTATGTGAGCATGGGTATCAACTGTGTGACACATTTTTATGGGGAGGACTAGGGGGAATCATTGTAGGTTCCAGCAGATAGGATTTTTTTAACCTTAACTCCTATCTTCTCCACTCCCTCCTCTCAACAATGGTCTATAATACACACCCCATCCCATCTCCCCTACCTCTGTCCAAGATATCCCAGAAAGCCATGGTGTTCCTGGCTTTTTGCTAGCTCCAGCGTGAGGGAGGGCAAATGGGAGATAGCTTTGGTGCAATTCCCTGGGCTGACTTCATTTAAGTTTTATTGGAAGGTGCATTAAATGTGGTGAATTATTCGGCTGAGAGGGAAGTGTTGAATCTGTGGCACTGAGGAAGTTTGAACTTGCCTGGCCTGGTGCCTGCTCCCTATCCAATCTGCTCCAGCCAACAAGCATGCATTCCTTCACTAGTGCAGAACAATGCTCACCAAGTTACAACCTAAACAAGAAACATGATTGGTTAATAATGTGCAAGACCATGTTATACAAGATGACCTGTGTGGTCCTGTGTCATTACACTGTGCTGGTGCAATGAGTATAACTTCACTATGTTATTACATGATGTTATGCAGAATTTGTACAGTTTGTGAAATGACTGTCTAGACTTGGAAAGTCCCAATGTCTTGGTGTCCCAAATGTTTAATAATTCTAATATTTCACTAATCAATTATCTGAATCAGTATTCACAATGAAGAAAAATAGTCTTACACTTCAATACCATGCCTCTAATGCCAGAAAATGAATTGATTGCAAAAATTGTATAGCTTCAAGGTGCAACTGTATACTGATCTCTGTGCAATGAGTTATTATTAACACAGAAATAGCTGGAGACTTGCACCGTGTTTGTGTGGGGGGAAAGCAGGGTTCGAGTATTTCAATATTCCTATTCTCCCGCTGGCAGTCTTCGAGTTGCCAAAATCTGAGAATCCTGGCTCCATCGTACGGAGAGTCGCGAAGTATGCTTGCTGCCCCGGGGTGCGCGCGGTACAGGAATTCAGGAAAACAACGTGGGCTTTCCCAACCCGCGGATACGCACAGCGAGGACGAGAGCGTGGGCAGGGAGTTTCTGGTTTATTTTTGTGTCCCAGGTGGGCGTGTGGAGTGTTTATTGTCATTTCATTCAAAAGAAAAAAAACAAGCACAAAGCCAGATCCAGAATGTTTCCGACAAGATTCAAGCGTTAACGCTGGCACAATGAGAGAAAGCCAAACGCGTGGGTGCCTCAGATTTGGTACGTTCTATTGATGGCAGGGGACTCTGATGGCCCTTTCGTGTGAGGCATTCGAATTCTAGTCTGTCGCCTTCTGAGGAATCGCTTACATGCAAAACAAGGTGTGGTAAATGTCTGGTTTCACGTGGACTCATGGACTGCTTGCTGCCCAATAAATACGTTGACGTATATTGTGCATTAAACAAAATTTCAGAACATGCAAATATGTAGCTCAGAATTATTTAATTCCTATGAGAGCTCAGCACATAAAGAAAAACGTCTTGAGGTTCGAAAACACTTCTCTAAAACATTTCCCACACTTTTTTGTTTCTTAAAACTATTGAGTTCATTACAACGTTCTAAATTAAGTTTATTTCTCACCCATTTTAAGCACCGCGCTGTGCCTTATAACGAATACGATTTGACACTGATGCATTATTTCAGCTTTATGTACGGAGTCGTCTCGAGACTGTGGCAACTGTGCAGAACAGAGCCAGCAATTTTCGCGTGCGTCGGTTTGATTGATTTCGCTGCTGTGTTCCGCGTTCCCGGCTCTGAAAAAGTGTCTGTGTGTGTCTAACTGCGAAACCTCCAAGCAGACAATGGGGCTGCCCAATAACTTCGCACTCTTGTGGTTCTCGCCTTTTCCTACACTGAGACCAAGAATCTCCCAACCGCGTCGATGTTGGGGAAAGTGCAACTGCTGGAATGTTCCGCACGACGTCCCGTTTCACTAGGTTTAGTGGAGACATGGCTAGGCAGGGTTCCATGTAATAGTCATTATATGTCAATAAATATGATGAATCCATACAGTGAGTATGAATTAAGATGTAAGTGATTAGTGAACTCCTTTTATATGTAAAATCTAGAAAGCGTGTCCACCTCCTCAGCTCTGTACTAATTAGAGCCTGAATTAATTACCTAATTACTGCATTGGGGAAGCGAAAATCTCCTTCTTTAAAGTTAACGCGATTCCAGTGCAACAAAAAAGACTTGAAACGCGACATCGCGGTTGTACATGGTATAACTGTTGATTCCATGCGTCCATTCATACAGTACAGAGGTGGTCACCTTGAGTTATAGTGAGACAAAATTTACAGGTGTCATTGTGAAAAGGATACAGTAAAATATTTTTACATTTTCATACATATTTATACCGATTTAGTAGTGTCAAATATTTCATTGCTCATCCATGCGTTCAATTTTGTTTAACTGTTCTTTTACCCTTTTTTGTTTCACACTAAAGGTTCTGGAATGGCTGTTTTCCCTACATACAGCTCTGATGGTTTTACGCCTCGGGTGAAATCAACAGCAGTGCAATCTACACTGCAAAAAAAACGTTTTATGTGTTTCCAGAACCCAGAAATAACATATTTAAGCATGACATGACGACTCGTAATGTTGTTTTCTTCCCCCTCACGCTCACCTCAGGTGGCGACAAATTGACCACCCTTGACATCATTTTCAAAAGTGTGCATGCACCGCGATGTTCCACCTTCCAGGTTCAAGGGAGTTTATGCTTGTCAATGGCAGAAGCAAGATTCTCACAAAAGAGGAAATCAATATTTTCTGCTCTTTCATATCTAAAGAGATGAACCGGGCTTAAATTTAACGGCCCGTAATTAGAAATGGAGAAGAGCCATTTCGCGTTTAATTAAAAAGGCGCGGGTAATCCACTCTCGGGATTACGCACAGGAAAAGGTCATCGTTGCACGCGCCGAGTTTGCCAGTAGATAAGAGAACATCCGGGATAAACGGTAGCTGGAAAGGGGGAGATAAAAGACAGGAGAAAAGAGGGGGCTTGTGGAGCAATAAATTCCGCTGGTTGAAGTGACAGATACGCGCTGAAAGGCAACTGTACGGACCCGTTTTGAGCAGGTGCCAAAGATCTCACTCGGCTCGACGCTTGGTGCCGAGTTCCGTCGTCGTCGAATGAACGGCGGGCTGGTCTATGAAAGAGAAGAACAGAGAAAGAGAGAAAGGGGGGATGCATAAACCAATACCCTGCGTCAGATTCCAGGCTGGACTGTCATGCTAACAGGCTGACATCTACACCAGCGCTACCATATTATGCGGAAACATTTTAGAAGAACCATCCTTGAGAACCACAGTAAGAACCATCTACCTGCTTGCAGGCATCAGCAGAAATTATGGTCCTGCGCAGAACCACGGATGTTAAAAGTATCTACATGGGCTGGAAATAAACAGAGATGATTGCATGAAAGTGTTCACAAATTGAAACCGGTAATCATGAGCAAGCTGCCCACCCACCAAAAACGTGGCTTTAATTAAGCATGTTATTAGATCTTTTTTCTGCATACAGTATATATAGTAGGGATATTCCATTGTCATCTTTTTATGTAGTCACAGACTTTTGATCAGATGGTTATGGGCGACCCTTTTTAAAATTTGGTATGCGTGATAATCATAGAAAATGATCCAAAACAGATTTTGGATAATTACTGTGGTGGATAAAGTAAATTCTTCATCTCACCAGCTGATACTCTCTGCACTATACCCAGTAATAAAGTATTAGTGTGGCTATCCGTGTAAAATGCTTACGCCTGGCTGTCAATCTTCAGATGTCTGTCATAACATTCAAAGAATGTCAAAGCCATTTTAGCCTCCAGAAAGTTTTATCTTCTTTTTTTGCTCAACATCTCCCTTAGCAACAAGACTGTGACATCCCTACAAGCACCAAGAGTTATTTCTACTGCTGACCCTATGGCTCAGAGGCCATCAATACAGTGCTGAATATTCATTTAGAGTTAAATTCAGAAAGTTTTTAAAAGATGTATTCGTTTTTCAGTGCAGTGGTGGCGGATTAGAGGGGAAGCAATGCGCTTTGGATGTGATTACACTGGGTTTAGCATTATGTATGAAAATCCTGTCACAGGCTAGCAATGCTCTGAATGAGGGCCTGTAAGATCAGGTGAATAGGTAATGCTCTTAGTGCTGAAAGTCTCTTTCTCCTCTTATTAACTGATTGTGGATCAGAATAAAAATTTTACTGTAAATGCCTGGGGTTGGGATTTGGAGTAGCCAAACTGATCATAGGTGTGATGTTAAGAGCCAAACTGAAAGATGGGGGTGGGGCTAGAAGAAAGGGTGGGGCCAGGCTAACATAGAGCTTTCACCACCCTGCTATGGTCAATTTGGTAACACCTCCCCTTGAGATGTATGGCTTCCAGTCTCAAGAATGAAACCTGTATGTAACTTTAGCAGGACCACCCATTGCACTATGGGGGGCTAACTGGATCTAGCAACTCTCCAAGATAGTAACAGTGGGAGGTGGTTAGTAATGTGAATTGTGGGCATGATTCCTGGGTTTGCCTCTTTGGGCGATATGGTTCACCTCAGTTTCTACTGTATAAATGGGTTTGAAGGTGTGCATATGTAAGCATCACACTGCTAGGTGTCTTGAGAAGACAGGCCATGTGCTTACACATCCTGCACTAGAAAACACCAAAGGTGCTGGCCAGAGCTGGTATTTCACACATATTATGTTTGAACAACTGTTTATTTATCAAAGCAATTCACAATGGTCAATGATACTCCACCTGGGATTCAAGCCTGTCACTCCCTTGAGACAAAGCCTTGCTCTACAAGCATTGTAAAACATGTTCTCTCACATGACTCAGATGTTATTTACTGGCAGTACAGAAAAGACCTTTTGACCTGGTGAAGCTTTACAGGGGGTCTGGTCCTCTCCCTTGACCATGCCTGGGTAACATATTGGTTGTGATATTGTGGACCTGGTCATAACAGACTGCCTCCATTCTGATCAGTGTCAACTAAACATTTCTGAATTGGAAGAGTGCCAAGGCTTTCATTCTAGCTGTGCTGGTTTTTAATTCACACCTGTAACCTCTGATTTCTACAAATCCCTTCCACAGTATCACTCGGTATCACTGTTTTCAGTTGTAGATGATGTCAAAGCAGAACCTAAAGAGCAGAAAGAGAAGTGTTTTGTTGAAGACGTTTATGATTCAGATTTGTATGGATCATAAAATCATCCTGATGCTTGCTTGATACAGAACATCCAAACTCTAAATTTCCTGTTCTTGTGACATGTAAAATAAAGGGGAAAAAACAAACTCAACCTTGCAACTTGACTCAAATGCTTCACCCTCCATTGAATGTCGCAGGTGGACAGCTTTTGGTTCCAACACCTCTGTTACAGTAGAGAAGTTCAATGATTGACGTGATTAACATAAATAACATGTCAGGGTGTGATTAGATATGTGTGTTGAGTGAGGCTTGCAAAGTGCTGTGGGCGGGAAGTTACCGCAGATATTTCCTATATCGACTGATGCTGATCTGCTGGAAAGAGAGTCAACCGATCTGAGCGACCACGGCGCAGTGGACCAGAAGCCTGAACACGGAGCTGTCAGAGACATTAACACGCCGGGGTCCCCGTGTCTGCAAGACCCCCATGATTTTAACCGCGTAACCATGAGGGGCCGATTTCAAATGGTCACACATCGATGCACTTCGTCTCCCTAATGACTCTGAATCCCCGGAGGACTGTAGACGGGAGAGGAACTGCCCCCTCCCAACACCGCCGAGACATAATTCGCACAGACAGCCGACCATCAGGAGAGATTACAGGAATAATTTAAGTTTAAAGCGCAAATGGCCCTCCACCCACTCCCCACGCTTGCTTTCTCCTTTGCGTGGCAGTGGCAGAGGCACACAGTTTTTCAGGAAATTTCATCCTCTCTGTGGGTTTTTTCCTGCCTGGACACTGAGATACATCGCAAGAATTGCTTTTTAAACTCTGCCCATCTCTTTGGTTCAAGTGGAGACACTGCCTTTAGACATCTATCCCTTCCTGGTGTGCTGGGCTGCTTTGCGAGGCTGCAGTGAAGCCAGCCTCTGTTGAAGGAGAGGCCGTGCTCCCAATGAGGGTGTTCACGCCTCTCCACCCCTCTCTCCTCACTGCTACAGTGGAGGTTTTTGACATCGTATAAGAGCTCCACTGTGATCCAGTCTGCACTGAGTGCTGCTGGCAGCACAGTTTTGTAGTTCTGTGCCCTGGGAAGAGATCAGATGCAAATCTGAGGGAAACTCCTGCTCCAGCCAGCTCACCTACACTCTGCAACCATGTCCAGGTTGCCTCGGTGACTGTGTGCATAGCACAGGGGAAGGGGGGCTGGGTTTCAGTACTCGCACTGAGTGTGTGTGTGGATGAGTGAGGGAGGGTTGTACTCCCCCTACTGGTGGTAAGATGCAACTGCAAGCATTACTCCAGGATGAAATACCCAGAAAAGGGGGAGGATAGTCTAACGTTATTCACCTCTGTAGTAATCATCACTAACTCTGTTATTTACCAGTGCTTTGCAGCTGGTCCCTTAGTGGTTCTTATTGGCTCAGACACAAAACACAATGTTACTATAAAAAGAAGCAGTGCTATGGAGAACAAGGGGAAAACATGGTTTGAAGAAGTGTTTTCTTTCAATCACAGAATGGTGGAGGGCTGATTTAACTTGTGGTTACTGTTTATTCTTAAGGCACAGATCTTTAGTGTCAGGCACCTCTCTCCACAGCCTTCCACAAGCAAAGGTCAACACTGTCAATATTCAGATGTTCTGTGTCTTATTAACACACGTTTAACTGAAATTAAAACATAAGGAAAGTGAGAGAGCTTTGTGGAAAGACAGGGAACATATATTATCGTGCGTGTTTTCCTAGATAGAACTGCTCCATCGCATCTTAAAATACATTACTAAGAAGTAAATACAGTTCTGTAATGTTTAGCAGAGCCAGAGAGAATCACTGACCTGTTTGGCACCACCCTACTCCACTCAATGTCACAGCCAATCAGAGTGATGGCTTACCCACTGACCTAAGAGTGAACGAGCTGCTTCAGTGTATGTGGTTATGTAATGCTTGCTAACCCTACTTCCAGGTACCTGCTGAATAAGCTGTCTTTCCTTTCAGCTGATCTCTCAATTAAAGCCAAATGCTTGCCACCACTTCTCATTTGTATTCAGGGAGAACCAATTAAATAAAGTGCTTTGAAGATGTGTAGGACTAATTAGCTAATTGGACCAGTTGATGAGGAAGTCATACACTCACACCTGTGCATTTGCTAGCTTATTGAGTGCAGAGCCCATCTTAAGACGTGATGATTTGTTTACAAAATTTGAATGAGGAAATAATAATAATGGGGCAAAGGAAGTTATTAAGAGAAGCAGGAGAACAAACCAGCATGATTGATGGGGTAGAGGCAGTGTCTCGGGGACTGATTTCCATGTGGGGTCTGGAGTGTGCAGCGATCATCACACCCTCTATTTCCAAGAGAATAGGATAGTGGAATGAAATTCATTCATTCATTCATTTGTTCATTCATTCATTCATTCCCGCTCTTCATCTGAAACTGAGGGCCACTTTTCACTTACTTTTTGTTTTAGTTTTGGGATGCTGCAGACTTGTCTGGCTATCCAGAATTGCTACGCAAGATGCAGAATGGAGAGTTTGTCTTTATCGTGACATGGTCATAATCAAACCACAGACATGGGCAAGCATGCCATGACTCTTGGTCAGTGAGTACTGAGCACTGGACCCATAGACCAGCCCCAGGGGCGTTTGTTTGCACCCAGTGCCGTGACATACATTGCTTTACCAAACTGGCATTGCTCTGACACTGCCAGCTACCAGTTTTCATATACACAGTTGTACAAGACAGCAAGCTGCAGGCCTCATGACAACTGCAGGTAATCGGCTCTTCCCTTAAGCAGCCCTTTGGAGTCACTGAATCTGCCATCACTCCCGTAGCAAAATGTTAACAGTGGAAGGACTAATGTCTGTTAGAGAGAAGAGCTGCATTACAGTGGGAACCTCAGCACCCATCTCTCCTCCCCCCTGCGCCATTACAGTTCCACCCAAACCTGCTGCAGAACGAGAGAGGGTTTGTGCCACCATCCAGCTACGATTCGGCCGCATGCCCCTTTTCTCAGAAACGGGATAGCAGAGGACACGCTGGCCGTGCTGGTGGTCCCCTGTCTGTCGCCAGCCATGTACCTGCCGGGACAGGCAGGCGGCCCTCAAAACGAGGGCTAATTTCAGCTGTGTCACCTGCATTTAAATCTCCTCTGCACCTCTTCCAAACCTGCATTTCCCAGTATCATAGGCAACAAACACTAAGGTGTTAAAGCACTACTGTTGCCATAGCATTGCTCGACAGCTGGCAGAAAACGTAGATAATGAAGTTGCAGTAACGATAGTAGGACGCATATCCCCCTCTCTTGATAGATCCACATAGCGCTGCACGAGAGTTATTCACAGTCCATTTCAGTGTTGAGGCTATTAAGCCACTGCTGTTCTTCTGCAGCTAACAAAGGCCTTCAGCAGGGGCCGAAAGCATTCATTAAACACCAAGCTTCAAACCAACACTCCTGTCCAACCTGACTGTGTGTAACTGCATCCACTAAGCACTGTCTGAGAGGATAAGACTAACTGGGTCAGAAATGTCCACTGGAGATAATGCCATCATGAACAAAATATTTGAATCTATTTGAAAAAGTAATATATACTCCAAGATCCCAGATTTGCACTTGAATTCAGAGCACAATCTGCAGTCATTGGCCTCATCTTGAGTGATTACTAATATGTTGTCACTATAGTGTCAGTATAATTCTAAAGCATGAGGTTCAAAATACATTAAATACTGTAGTCATCTACAGAATGAAGTCTAACCTACTCATATGCAATTATTTAGTCTTTGCTGCCCTCTAGTGGTATCACTACATGTCCTAACTGTTGCTATGCACCAAACTAGTAACTTCAACCACAATCGTTTTTTGTACAAAAAAAAAAAAAAAAAAAAAATTCAATCCCTGTAAAAAGGACAATTTCTAGGCAAAATATGAAAAATAAGAACAATATTACATACAAAATCTATATTATAAAAATGCTGTCAAATATCATGGCTGCTGATTCCATATCTTAATTTATCAAACATACTCACCGACAAGTGATTCCTTCTGAGATTTTTTAATTTGATATTTTTCATGTGTATACTTTTTCTCAATAAGTGTGTGGACAACTCAGAGTGTTAACATGCACCTTGAACATTTTAATGAAAACAGCATCTTCCTGATACGTGTGGTACTTCGTAGCTAAAAGAAAATTAAGAAAGGTAACAAACAACCCCAGCCCACAATCACGTCACAGCACTGAAGCACATCAGGAGTGCCCTGGGTGGCCTCTCTCAGGTCAACACACACTCCAAACACACAGGGCCCTACACTGATCCATTTCTAAACATACAGAGCACTCACAGGAAGCAGCAGCGTGGCTTAAACATGGTGTCTCCCAAAAGGCAAACAGTTACTGTTGCTATGTTTGCTATGGTATTTGATCGTTCCTCCTCTTCCCCTGTGCAGCATTTTTTTTCCCTCTTTGTCAGTAACTTCTAAGAAGCTCATATTCCGTGAGTTGAAAGCATTGCGAGCTTGCTTTGTATTGGGTAGTACAATTGCTGGGTTCCACATACAGCAAGGAATTTTTCAGAGCAATATTTCAGAAAAATCTGATTTTACACACAAGTCCCACAAGCGCTTAGATGGGTAGGTGTACACAGCTGTAATGCATGCCATGACTATGGTTGTGCGATATGACCAAAATGTCATATCCCGATATAGGTCATTTCATATCCCGATAACGGTACATATCATGATATAGCACATTTTCTGTAAATTCAATGAATAAATAGTTTATATAAAATGACCACATGGAAAGGGCTATTTCTGATTACATTTTGAATTATATTCTCGACAAATAATAGGTTCTTACTCATATTTGATTATTTTTCTCCTTTTATTTAGAACTTTTGTGCATATTTTCAATTTACGCCTCGTTTCCATATAGCTCTGTGTACGTATGCGAGTCAACCGGAAGTCCATTCATTCCTATGGGAACCTAAGTGATCTCCGATGTGTTTGCGAAACTCCTCCTTCCGTTTTTTAGGTCCAGAATTTGCCTTCGAGTGCGTTGAAAAAATTGAACTTTTGCGGCGGATTTCGGGAGAGACCGTATGCACTGTGTGCCAGGAAGTTAATGGCATTGGAAAAACAAATTAGCTAATCCTTCGATTCAGTTGTTTGAGTAGTGATTGAAGTTAAATAAAAGTGAGAATTCCTTAAACATATTTTGAAGAAAGAACTTGCGTAATCAGGCAACCTTTTGCATCGACATAAACACTGTGCTTTAACCAGTAATCTTAAGAAATACAGATCATCTTTATCACATTGATATGAAAACGCTACCTCTCTCCCATTCTACCGCTGTGATTTCCCTCCATTATATTGCCGCTCATTTGACATACAGATGTTGTTTCACCGTTGCATTCGTTCCATGATGACACCGACACGAGTGAGAGTTGCGTTTTGATCCATCTCCTTTTCCTTGCGTTGAACACTAGAGGGAATATTGCCTATATTATACTGAATTACGGACACCAAACAAAACTGTGGAAACGAGGCGTATACCTTTCGTGCGTACGGTCACACCGTACTAAAACCGGTGCGATTAAAACACGAGATTGGAAAAAATTCTAGCTAATTTTACCTTTGAGGAAACAGCGATTTAACGTTAAAAAAAACACAGCAAATACTAACTGAAAACTAGGAGAAGCTTAATAACGCTAATGAAAACATAACGAACCATGTAATGTAACACAAGCACTACACAGCATAAAATAAGTTACGTGCGAAAGGGTTAAGCAAGTAACAAAATATAAAACATTAATGTATAAAATATAAAAAAGGTAAATAGAAAACACTTTTCAACTATAGGTCTGTGTCACGTTTTTACTCCATGTTTGTGTTGCCTTTATTCACATTTCCTGCCTACATCCGTAGTGTGTGATTTGCGACACAACGAAATAAACGATAGAGCATAATATGAAACGATAGACGTTTTTCTATCGTCACACGATATATATCGTCACATGGCACAGCCCTACATATGACAATAAGACAATGATCAACTTGGGCATTTACAACACATGATGTTGTCTGCTGTCTCATGATGTCATCAACAAGAGCCTCCTCCGGCTGTCTCAGTCATGTTGTGAGAGTTCAGTGCACAGAGATGTCCAACACGCTGCCTGATACTGCGGAGGAGCCAGAGAGGAAGCGGTACAGAGCAGTGACCAAACCTTAATCTTCATGAATCCTTAAATAAAACTTGTTTGCTTGTGCACATACATACGTTTGTTCACAAAAACACACAAGCTTGCGTGCACGCACGCACACACACACTTAACAATGCTCACTTGCGTGCATACACACACATATTAACACACAAGAATGTATGCTTGTGCACGCACAATAAATCTCGGGCCAACACACACAAGCATGGCCAATTGTGCACACATACACATAAGCATGCTCTCACTCACTCACATGCACACTCTTTTCCTCACCTGTAAACTGAATGAAAGCAGGCCCTCTAAATAAAGCCAATCAGCACATTTGCTTTATCACAAAACAGGTTTAATTTAATATTTCTTTATTTTTTTAAAATAATTAGACTTTTTATTTACCCAACGCTTTTTTTTCTTTTTAACGGTATTATACCTGGGCCATCCCAAAGCACACATTAAGTCTGAAAGGGGTCATCAAAGCAGATATCAGTGGATCAGAGTCCTCTCAAATACCCTCCCCTTTCCCACCCCGCCCCGCCACTAAAAACACCAGCTATGATCAAAGGAACTTAAAAAAAAAAAAAAAAAAACAGCATCAAAAAATACCAGGAAGTCTTGTTCCATTACACTAAAAGGCTCCTATTAAAATATAAGCTAAATTACTAAAAGATACAAGATATCAGTTGTGTCGTACTGCATTTGATATCAACGGTATGCAGGTCATTAATACTGTGAAGGACCGGCACAGGCACTGTCCCTTTTCACAATACAGGCGTTTCACAAGCTGCCCTGGAGACCTCTCCAGCCTCGGGTCACTCGCCTTCCCCAGGGGGTGCGGAGCAGAGGAGCCAGTGCCGGCGAGAGGGACAGCACAAAGGACCCCGAAAAAAAGGAACCTCGTCTAAAACCAGTTTTTTTTAATTTTTTGGCAGAGGAGAGGACATCCTGTGGTGCACCAAAAATGACAAAACCAGGAAAAGGGAAAAAAAAGGAAAAAAGCAGGGGGTTTCAATTGTTTTATTTTCCTTTCCTCCTCGTAGGGCACTTATGAGATATCCGGGGGAAGGAGACTGATTTGTCTTTCCTTTCCCCCGCCCCCCACAGCGAATGATCCATCTGCTCAGGGGTGGGGGGGGGGAGGAGGAGGAGGTCTGACATGACCCTCAGGAGATGAGGGCGGGTCCACTTGTTTAGGGTCAGGCACAGACCCCACCCACTTCCTGTGTGTGTGTGTGTGTGTGTGTGTGTGTGTGTGTGTGTGTGTGTGTGTGTGTGTGTGTGTGTGTGGCGGGGGGGGGGGGGGGGGTGGCCTTACCCTTCATAGTCCATAGTGCTATCCTGGAACAAGTTCAAAGTTCAACCATACTTTGGAGAAGAGAACACCTTAGGGAGAGGGCTTAACAGAGGAGGAGGAGTGATTTTTCTGGGAAGGGGGGTTGAGGTTAAAACAATCTATTTTTTTGTAGCTGATTTTTCTTTTTTTTTCTCTTTTTTTTTTTTTAAACAGAAGAGTTCAAAGTTCTACTGTCCAAAGTCTGTTTTCTCACACATTTCTCTCTTGCTTTCTATGTTTAATCTTCCTTTTTATTTTGTTTTTCGGCGCAAGTATCATTTCGAGGAGAAAAAAAGGTTATTTACAGTGCTGCTGAAATTATGAGACAAACGTGTGAATTCTACCATAAAGTAAGTAGCACAACACGGGGAGGGTGGGGTTAAAATAAGAAGACTGCTCCATCTGCCGCTGGGGCATGTGTGGATGGGCGGGGCTGGGTGAGGGGAGGGCAGGGCCCGCCAGGGTTAAGTGGGGATGATGCCGTCGTTCCGGAGACCCCTCTTCAGCTCCAGGTCCTCCAGCTTCTTCCACAGCTCCTCCCTCTCCCTCTCCTTCTTCTTCTCTCTGCACAATAGGGGACAACGCCCATTTTAATGGAAACCAATGGGTTCTGGCTGGTCTCTACAGGGTAGAGGTGCCTCCTGCCCCATCCTGCCAAATTTTTATTCATGCCTGCCCGCACCACTCCATTTCCAGTTTCAATCACTCCCACCTAAATCATGTGGTATCTTTATTTACAATTACAATTTCTTTAATTTACAATACTCTCCATAACAATATTCCAGATAGTCTACAAGAATAATCACATCTAATTTTATTCATGGAATTAACTGTTGTTGTTCTATTAAATAATACACATTGTTCAGACAGAAATAGCCCATTATATGAAAACATTCATATGTAGCTGTTTTTGGTGTTTGAAATTCAGCCTCAATGTCCCACTACAAAATGCTCTCAAAGCCTAAGTAACTTTAAAGTAGTAAATTTTTGCTTATGTTTTCTTTATAAAAAGCCTCAGTCAGATACACAAAACACAAAGGCAACACTTTACTGCTTTCTGTGTACTTGTACCCAAAAAAAACATGAGTGCTCAACAGCATAGCTGTTATAGTGTGTGTAAAATGTATCTGGTAAATTTCTTCCCCGGTCTTGCAACCTTCCTGTCAACTTGCCTTGATACTGTGGTTGGATGAGGCAACACCACTGATTCCATGTTTCATGGCTGTGTCCTGCAGATACTGGGCAAGCCGTATGAAACCCCCGTCAGAGGGAATGGCAGCACAGCTCAGATCCATACACTTCTCGGTCATCTCTGTTTTGATTAATCGGGTAACTTGTTGTACTGATCTTATACTAAACAGTTTAGATTGGGCCTTCAGAACAGTGCATTACTGATGCCTGATTATCCCAATGGACCTGCTGTATGGCCACTGTAAGCTAGTACTTCATAGCATTTGACACAGCTAAACAAACAAGGGTACCTTTCTATCACCATAAACACCAATTGAAAATGTCCTCCAATCAGCCTTTCCTGATTTTTGAGAGTGTATGGGCCACGCTTTAATGCCACTTTCACTTGGCTAGCACTCATCTCAGCCATGACTCGGTCACTGTAAGGCGAGTAATAGAGAACACAGTATTGACGGGGTGAAAAGCACCAGCCAAGATGTATTATTTTAGCATGACCATCATCATTTACCGACTTTAGGCAATTTTAGGTAGTAAAAAGAGGGTTCTCTCAAAGTCAATAAAACACCAATCAAATTATTACTAATGAATTGTAGTGTTCTCTGTGGGTCTCGCAGCTTTTGTTATTGACCACCCACACCTGCCCATAACAGGTCAAAAGTGTGTCGCTTCCACATAAATTCTTATGGGTCCCATGGGGATCTCACCCCACTCCACTGGACTCTACAGCATGGTGGCCTTAGTACATCCAATGCTAAACCTGCGGTATGTTCTGGATACAAGCATTTGCCAAGCAGGCGAATGTAAATACAAATAAACACAGAGTAAACCCTAGGCAAAGTGCTTGTTTAGACGTGCCAATTGCAATTGGGCTTTATGAGCCTCGCTGGTTTGATGCATCCTGTCAATAACCTATCATGTGCACCTATGTCCCGCCCCCTCCCCTGTGTCAGTCCCCTCTGCGCCCAGACAGATAGAATGGCCCTGGGTGTTAAACCTGAGCGGTGAGCATGTTAATTTTCCCTAGAAGCACACTGTGTTGGACAGGGTTGCAGTGGTGACAGTGGCAAAGTGAGGAACACCAGGCCCTTACCGCTGGCGGTCTGACTTGTACGTTGCCGTGAGCTCGTCAAACAGGACGCTGTTCATCTCCATAAAAGCTTTGAGTACGTTGTAGACTAAAGCTACAATCGCCCTGGAAGAACACCACAGAGGAACATGGGAGAAAGAATACACCAGTGTGCTAATATGGGAAATGTCTTCTTACTTTGGAGATAAGAACAACAAAGGCAGAGTGAAAGAGGAAGCTGGCCTGACAGAACAAGATGAAAGACAGCCACAATAAATACATCAAAAAATACGTTTTAGAGGGAACTGGGCTGACCTCTCAGGACTCTTCAGCCATGTAAACCTGATGAAGGCTTATTAAACCATCTGCTGCCTTCCTTGTAAAGGAATGCCTTGGACCGCAGAGAAGCAAACATTCACTACAGATTGGTACTGTGGTAATATGCACGTTATAAATCACCGCTGGTAATTACAAGAATAAATATTTAACATGCAAGTAAGCCAAGTTTGTGTTGTCCAACAGGCAGGTCCCACACTTTGCTGCACCAAGACCAATGCCCTGGTGTACTACCAATACTACTGATACAGACTTGTAAGTAAAGCAAGCTACTGTTTAATGTCAAAGCAGGCTAACAGAGATGAAATCCACACTTTGGTGCTGAAGGGTCAGGGTTCAGCAGGACTGCTGGTGTGACTAATGTTGACTCACCATTCTCAAACAGGTGCATCTAAATTCACAGTAGAAAAGGTCTGGTTGATTGCCATAGGCTTTTCACAAACTTTGACATAAAGTTCAGATTTTCTGCAAACTGGGCCAACCGAACAACAATAGTTTGATCAATATTAATTTCCTGATTAAGGGCTGCAATGCAGTACAGCAGCAAGGAATTGCTCAGGACTTGTCAGGCAGCAGGCTATGGGGCTGTTGCTATACACTTGTGCTATACCCTAAATGAAATTCTTCAAGTAAATATTCTGCATAAATCACTAATATACAAAAATCTAAGCTACATTCAGTGTCTTGGACATGACAAGGGTCAGCACAAACAGCAAATGAGTATTTTCTCTACAGTAAATGCCAGCACTACCCAAGATGAAAAAGGCAATGTGTAGAAAGACTGGTATATTTTCAGTGAACTGCAGAGCACCTTGAAAGCAGACATGCATGCAACTGTAGTATAACTACTGTGCGCAGTACCAATTACTTCAGAAGAGTATCATCCCATGAGATCTGCAGAGGAATACATGTATTTCAGCCCAAAGGCCCAGAACTCTGGGAAAGCTGGCATTTGGTTCCGCAGTCAGGAGAATATTTTAGTCACACCCTCCCATGTGCCAAACTATATTCTACAGAGAGGCGGAGTTTAATGTTAAATAGTGTATCGCATCGCAGGAGTTTGCATGTGTGGCATTTAGTGTGGCGGCCATCGCAATGGTGGGCGGGGCTCACTCACGGGTTCCAGTGCTCTTTGGAGATCCTGTAGAGGCTGGCGAACATGATGGGCAGAATGACGTTGGAGTTCTCCTCGATCAAGCTCATGATATACTCATTGTTCCAGTAGTATAGCGCCCGCTCTGCCACCTGGGGAAGACGACAGCAGCTTGTTAACTCACTGTCACTCTGTTTCACTGGCCCCACCCTGCAGAGGGAGGACCACCCTTCCCTAATTCCTACGCCTCCCTACCTCAGAGCAACACAGAGAAATACTATGGAGCCCCCCAGAACTAATGAGAAGAACCTCAGATTAATAGAGAGAGAGAGAGAGAGAGAGATCGGACCTCAGACCAGCAAAGAGAAGGCCTTCAGATCTCAGGCATAGCTGGAAAACTGCACTGCAGCCTGGAGTGAGTGTCTCTCAAGTCTGACCTGGAAGTGTGGGCTGGAGACACATCTGGAGATCTGCTTGAACAGCGGCTCCTGGATCTTGACGAATTGTGTGGGCTCGATCACATCCAGGATCTCCTCCAGTTCCCCGAGGAACATCACCTGAAGACATGCAATCAGGTTAGTACACGCAAAAATGACCAGGCCATAACATTCAAACATGACTAGGTTAGAACACACAACCATGACCAGGCCGGGACACACGGGCCAGCTGTCTTCAACAGGTAAACTCAGGCTCCTCTGGAGTTGGGCCCTGCTCAGTCACAACACTGAACAAAAAGGCCAAAACCAAGAGGTATGGACCTCATGTTCTGATTTTCTCCTGGTTGTAACATTCCACACTAATTGACTGTGCTAAAATTCCCCCTGCAAAACAACCATCCATTTCCCAGGCCAATGTCAAAAATTATGTGCTGTTTAAACTGAATGTACTATCAAAATAATACATGTACTGGCATGTAATTAATGACATGAATGTGCACACCTATTACATTGTGTGCATTAAAGCAGGAGATCTGAATGTACCAGTATGGAGATCTGTACATGACTCACCTCTTTCTGACTGCAAGTTTTTGGCCAGAACTTCAGCAAGCCCCTGATGACCTAAAGGAAGCAGAAGTCAGTTAATAGCCATCACATAATTCCCCAGTCCTTCAGGAAGGTAGAATAACACATTTATAACAGAGAGGAAGTCACTTACTGGTTCTGTTAATGCTGGGTCTTTCTCAAGGAACTGTACAATGCAATACGCCAACTGGAAAACAAGAGAGAGCCTAAGGAATCCTACAATGATATCCCCTAACCCTCAGCTGAGACCATTCACACTTAGTGCAGGCTGTAGTTCTGCACTGTGATAATCTCTAAGACAAACAAGACAAATGCCAAGAACAGACAGAAACAGACAGGACTGATACACTCACACCATGGTGTCTGACATGTATACGCACACACGCACACACACATGCACTCGCATAACTGCAAAAACAAATCAGGCAGACACATACAGACACACACTTGGATGCAGTCAGACACAGAAAAAGCACACACCCACACAAAGACACAAACACACTAATGGAGACATACAGAAGTAGAGACACTCTCACACAAATGTTCTGCCTTACCTGCGCATGGAAGAGAGACAGACTTCTGACTGTGTGGAGGGGGATCAGCACTTTGACCAGGAACTGTTTGTGCTCTGCCTTGAGTGGGAGGGCAAAGCCGTTGATTATGCTGTGAGAACAAGGAGAGAGGAACAAAACACTAAACCAACTCCTTCACACCTAACAAACCTTAGCTCAATCAACTCACTGTCTCAGACCATTAAAGACATGCTACCTGCATACCTGTTGATACCTCAGCTCAACTAACTCACTGTTGCAGACCACTGCAAACCTCACATTGGCAACCGACTGGAAGGAACTAAATGTACACAACAGCACTGAATTCCAGACAGCACTGAAAGCCGTACCGATTTAGGCCAATTCAAAATACTTACAAATCTTATCTACATGCTGCAATCCATTTATACAGCTACACAACAGGAAAAAGTGTCCCTCTCCAGGGTGCAACAGTTGTACCCTCTCCTGGATTTTAACTCATGACCCTTGGGTGCACAGCCCAGAGTTTGATCACCACACCACGTTTTCAGTCTCTGTGTTCACTTTCCCCTGTGACACTGGAGGGGAGGAGCTATGCATAAGGGCAGAGCTCAGCAGGAACTTATGAAAGGGTGGTGGTAGACATACCTTCCCAGAATCTCCAGCAGCTCAGCTACCCCGTTGAAGTGCTCGGTTTCATAAACAAAACTGGAGGGGGGAGACAGCAAAAGAAGGAGAGGTTAGGCCGAAACCCACACGGCAGACCAGAAAGCTTCAAGATGGGGGCTACCGTGATCACACCGCTTACCGTAGAAAAATATTGTTAATCTGTTTTCGTATAAAAGCCCGCAGTCCCAGGAACTTCCCGTAAATTCTGTGCAAGACTGTCTTCAGGTAGTCTCTCTCCCGGGGGTCCTCACTGTCGAAGAGCTCCAGGAGCTGGGGGGCAAGAGCAATGCATCATTTACATTATTACATTACTGTCATCAGGCAGATGCTCTAATCGAAAGCCATTTACAAAGCCATCTAATAAAGTGGCATGAAAAGGACACAGGACACCACTAACCACACACGATCAAACATCAGTGCTAAACATAGTGCTGAGATCATAAATGTGTGCCTACACTAGGGCTGCCCCCTAATAGTCAACCAAACATTAGTCAATGACAAGAGTCTAGGTCGACCAAGTTTTCATTGGTCAGTTAGTCGCAGCAAAAAACTCCCTCAAACTCCATTCGGGAGCTGCGCCTTGTCGTTAAAAAGTTATTAGACTATGTCGGGCAGGAAATCATCCAAAGTGTGGCATCATTTCAAGTGTGTAAAGGACGACCCCAAGAAGGTGACATGCAAACTCTGCATGCAAAGATTCGCCTATCATTCGTCAACCTCAAACATGACTTATCTGAAACATGTAGGGGAGAGCCGGTACGAAAGTAACGCATGATGAAAGTAACACCGCGATTTTCTCTGAGCCCATACAAGTCTGATACACCTGACTGCGTCAGCATGTACAGCATGCAACACTTACCACTTGGATACATCATACTTTCACAGAGTTATACCCGAGAAGCTGTTTTCGATCACTCAACCAGTATTTTTTTTTTTTTGAATGACAAGTTGTGTCTATTGTTTCATGTGTCATAGCCATGATCATTTCACAGATTAATTAGTACTTAAGTAGTAATTAGTATTAATTAGGACTGAAGTTTGCCATGTCAGAGTTTCTCCGTTTAGAAGCAAGTCAGGTTTAACTGTCAGGAGTCATTGTCGGAACAATTGTAACAGTTGTTTCTTTTGTCCCTCTACAATAACAACTATATGTATTATATTATTATAATGAAGTCGTTCCACATTTGTGCAAAATAACACTTGGTATTGATAAAACACACACGTGAGCTGTTGATCACAATGAATATTAGTTTCTGTCTGTAACGTTATCTTTTAAAATGATGTTTCGTCCCAGCTCTCCCCTAAGTAGCCTAATGTTATTATCCCTTTCGCACGCAACTTATTTTTACTCAATGTAGCGCGCCGTTACGTTACATGATTCGTTATGTTTTCATTAGCGTTATTAAGCTTCTCATAGTTTTCAGTTAGCATTTGCTATATCACCATTTCCTCAAAGCTAAAATTACCTCGAATTTTTCCAATCTAGTGTTCTAATCGCACCGGTTTTAGTATACGCACTAAACAACTAATCACACTGGTGTGACCATTCGCACGAAAGGGTTATTCCATTATGCTAAATAATTAATGGCTTAATTAACATTAACAAATTGCAAAGTTAAGGCTATACGCAGCTAAATAAATATATTGTCATATGCGCTATTAGGTTTATCCAAGTGTTCGTGGGGACTGGGGAAGCATATATATTTAAATAACTAAATGAATGTCATATGCTAACACATACCATATTGTCACAAAGAACACTTACAGATCAACACCGTCACACAGCACTGCCATACAGCAACAATCACATACAGGCAAGTGTATATATGTAACACAGTCTATTCACGCACTAATACTGTCACACAGCATATTTACACACCAACGCACTGCCACACGGTCCTTCATATATACTTTTTCATAAAGCACTTAAACTGCAAGATTACACAATACTATCATATAACAACATTCAGAAACAGCAGTGAGAGTATACACGCAACACAGTCTATCCACACACTAATACTGTCACACAGAATACTTACAGACAATACACCGTAACACAGCAGACATACAGCAACACTCACATCCAGCCCACAGCATATATACGCAACACAGTCTATTCACACACTAACACAGTGTTACATGGCATTTTCATACAGCAACATTCACATACACAGCACAGACTAACACCATCACAGTATATTTAAGCACAAAGCAACTTCATACAAGGGTACCACTTTCATACAGCACTTTATAGAGTAGCTTCATAGAGCAACACTCATACACAGCACATATCTTATGCAATATGCATTACACAGTGTATTCAAGCAACACCGATGTCACAAATTATATCAGCCACAAGGACTCATTCTGTGTGAAATCAACTCCACTCTGGCATGACTCACTCAGATTTTTCAGAGTTAGCAGTTTTTTTTCTTAAGATAAGTGCATGAGAAATTCACATTAGCGGGCAGGAAATGAGCCCTTTTTCTAAGGAAAGGGAGTTCATTTCAGAGTGGCCCATTTGTAAATGCATTTCTATGACCCACTCACCTGTAATACAAATTTCTGGTCTATGTACTTTTTGGCAATGCTTGGCTGGAATTCTTGGCTCTCCAAAAATCGTATGAAGAACTCATATACCAGCTGTGGAGACAGTGAGGGTGAGAAGGTAAATGTTCAAGGTCACAACACTGAAATCCATTACTGGGAAAGTGAAGAGGTTACAAATTCACACATGAAAACTGGATTGTTTAGACTTTATGTAACATAAAATCTGAAATCACAAAACAAATGCACAAGAGATTCTCATTTTATTCCTATTGCCAAAGGGTGCAGGGTAACAGGAAGTACATACTGACCAGGTCTTACACAGTACCCAAAAGCAACCCAAAAGGGGCTTAAACAGCAAAGACTCTTCAAGCATACTGCCACCTTTGAGTAGAATTCCATCAAACCAATGTAATGAACCTAACTGAGCAGCCAGAGCGCTCTCCCCAGAAGAGATAGGCTATCGTCATATTAGTCTTGCACTCACTGTGGATAACAGTAGCACACACATACTTGGTCTGTATCGTAATGCAGTACCTGTAAGTGTGGCCAAGAGGCCTCAAGCGTCGGTTCATCTTCTTCTGGGTCAAATTCACTGCTGTCGCTGGGAGGAAGAGTCCGGAAAATGTTGTAGGACACCTGACAAACATGGAACAGCAATAGGGGTGAGACAGTTGACCTCCTACTGCGACTTCTTTTCCTGGCACAGGCAGACAAAACTAATGGACTGACCGAGAGGATGGACAACAAGCAAAGTCTAGCAGTTTCCACATGGTGAGAGTGGCTCTTGATTTGTTTTTCACTACTGGATTACCCAAACTGCAATTTTTCACCCTTGGGTTATATGGGCGTTTAATTTATCTGTATGCAATTGTTACGGAAAGGCCATTTCCTTTGAGATCTAAAATGACCCTTAAGAGTGCCAGGAGATCTTATTAGTCCCCAGATGAGCCTGTTATTATTGATACACGTTTTGTTAGATTTATTTAAGTAAATTTCATTGTTAGTATTAGTGGGTCCCAAAACACTTCGCCTTGCTTGGTACAATATGAAAGGAGGGTTGGCATTGTTTAATTAATGAAAGTGGTTTGACCCTGTGACCCAGAGCGGTACGTGGAATGAGGCTATTTCCGGTGGGGTTGCGCGTGCACCGGTGTGGCTGCCACTGTGGATCCATGCGGACTGCTGAAGCTGGTCTCGCACAGGAAAACTGAGTACCCTACTGCAGTTTGTGACCGACCACTCTACCGCAACGTTGTTTTTGCACTGTTTCTTTTCCTTTGTGTTAAGTCCTGGGAAGGCGACCAACCGAAGTGTACCAAAAAGTATAGCGCAGCTGAAGTTAACGGGGACCTTTTAGAAACTAAACTGGACGACACAAACGTAAGAAAGCCAGCGAACGCCACTCTCTTTGCTACGCCAAGGCCGGGCTGTCCGTCGCGGGTCGACAGGTGCGGGCTAGCCACGGAATGAGTGAAGCTTTGGCATCCGTGTCCCGAAATTCTAGGTAACGTCAATTTTTCATTTCTTTCTGTTGTATTTAAGCAAGCCGAATGTGTACTAGCTGCACGCCGCCCTGAGAGGTTCCAGGGATAGTTCTGGTAACCCCTTAAGACAACGGTATTGCCTGGCATATCTGTAGACTGCCAATAATGATAGGCTTGCAATATCCCTGCTCAGGGAAGCCGTGACACAATGTTACACGACACACCTCATGCATGGTCAGAAGTTCTTTAATGCCAGCAATCATGTAGCTGTATTCATTTCATCATCAGTGAAATGACTACATATGAAGACCCACTTGGTCAAAAGTGTGGCTGACTATATTGCATGTTGCCCTCTAGTGGAGAGCAAAGAGAGCACGGCCAAACTACGCTACACGGGTCTTGATCAAATTCATTATTTTCTAATAGGGTGAAAACTAAAACCTTCACTGTGCAGACACACACCCACACACACATGAAGTAGGGGCAAGGGTAGCATTTCAGTGCTGAGGTATGTGACCTGCAGAAGGGTTAATCCAGTTCTCTCCTACCACATATGCCAGCCCTCATGCTAAGCTCACAGCATGGGCACCACGCAGGGAACCGTAGCCACTCCTTAGACTCTGTGGGTGTGTTCAATTGCCACGCAGAGGAGTTAAGGCAGGAGTTTGGGGAGCAGATACACGCATGAAGTGGGGGCTGTGGGTGACTAAGGGAGCGGACCAACAGAGGAGATTCTCATGTAAAGCTTAGCTCGAGTCTTGAGAGTGTGTGTGCGTTTCTGTGTGTACATGTATGTGTATGTGTTCGTGAGAGAATGTATGTGACTGTGTGCATGTGTGTGCACATGCGTATGTGAGTATGTGTGTCTGCGTGTATGAGTTTGTTTGTGTGTGCACTTGCATGCATGCGGGTTGGATTCCTCACCATTTTGACAACCTCGGGGTAGGCCTGCTCTGTAAGGTAGCCCCGGCTCACGGTGACGTAGTCCACCAGCTCGTTGAGTGTGGAGCGCTTGTACTCCTTCATCTTGAGGTCAGAGAGCGTGTCCATGAAATCGAAGACGGTGCAGCACTGCTGCAGCTTCTTCAGGAACAGCTCTGGCTGCTCTGGTGCCGGGACGTCTGCAGGGGGAGAGATGGGTGAGCATTTCGAACAGGGATCAGAGCAGAGGAGGGTGGGAGAGGGGTGAATGTCCCAAACTGTGATCAGAGCAGAGAGAGAAGGTGAAGGGAGGATTTTCACCCGAACTCAAAGCTAAGGGGAAGTGTTGAAGTGCAAGAAAAACAATACATAAGCTACAACGTGACTGCCAGGCATTTTGAAGCCCACCATTGTCCAGGTCTCATGTCTACTGCATGGTACGAGAATAGATCGCACCCCAAGGGGGTGGGGACATTCCAAAACCTGCCCTCTACCACTTTTCAACAGCAGAAACTCTGGTCAAGAAGTCAAACACTTATATTAACCTGAGATCAGAGCATGGCTTCAGATTATAATGATCAATGCTGTTGCAGGACCAAGGACCAAATATCTTTTTGCAATCCTCAGCACATGTGAAATTATGAATAAAGCCACCTCTGTCAAAATCATCTAAGTCTCTAGAGACAAAATATGCATATTTCTATTCACAGTCAGGCAGCCAAGTAAGCAATAGGCAAATGTCTACTATCACCACAGCACCAGAGTGATGGTGGAGGATCTGGCCTTGTAGCCAGAAAGCTGCATGTGCTTCACTGGAAGGGCACAGTATTAACCCTCCACCTGAATTATCCTAAGAAATAAGCTACATTTGTCAGAGCAACGAGGGATTCCTTTTACGCGTTTACGAAGGGCCGTCAAGGTCTGCCGTTTACACTCCGGCCTGGCTGTGAAAGGTGGAAATCAGATCCATGAGTTACCGTCTAGTGATCCAATTAGCAATTTAAGCTAATCTATAAAGTGCTTAGGGAAAACAAAAACCAGTAGATCTCCCTGGCCCTCTGTGGCTCTAAGCCAATCAGTGTAACAGAAACAGTAACAGAAAACAAGGGCCAAAATGGTGGATGTAGGAGTTGGGTGGGTGTTGCATCATGAGTCAGCTAACAGACTTCAGCTGTAATGAGCCTCCACTGGTTAACACCACAGGATGCGGAGATCTACCAGCGTTTCCAGGACAAAAATAAAATCTATACCCAGGCTCCTTCTACAGCTGTACCAACATCAAAGCCGTGTTTCGTTCCCAGCCCAGTTACAAGCAATACTCGTCTTTGCTATGGTGCTGGAAAGCGCGGCTGAGGTGGATATGCGGTCCATGAGCAACCGACTCTAAAGAGGAGACAGGATTCAGCTGAAGATGGGTAAAGAGACAGTCCTCCTGAGCAATGTTGTTCATGACAGTAAGGCCCCCAACACGGACTAAAAACTACAAGTCCATGAAGAAAGGTGCCATGTCACTCCATGGACAAGATGGCTTAGATGAAGTCACCCCCCCTTGGAAGGATCTTCAACCTAGCAGAGAATGACTCTCCCAGTCGTGAGCATACCAGGCCCGAATCAGCACACTATTTCCCAGCAGTAACTGGCCAGCCCCGCTGTGGCTCCCTTCAGGCACAGAATCACCAGGGGCCATTTGAAAGGCATTAACGCAAAGGGTATAAATAGCCTGGATAATGAGAGAGGGAAGGGGGTAATCCCTGTACGGCTAGTGAAGTGGCTGGTGACAGTTTAGCGGCTGGTGGCACAGGCTGGCAAGGGTAAAACTTCTGCCCGACACAGCGTCCCCACTGTAGGTCGGTCCCTGCTGATGTCCACCTTCAGGCCTGGGGGGTCGACAGCCGCAGTAGGCATGATCCGCGGGGTGGAGTCATCACACATGAGCATGGAGGATAAGTCCTCTCCCTGCTCTGGCAGACACAGTGAAGCCTGGGGTTGTCTGAGGTAGCTGAGCTCCAAACAGACATGATGTATCACAGGCAGCAGATCCTTGGTAACTGGATTAGGGGAAGGAACACCCTTCCAAGCCGCATTCACGTACACAGAGGCCCCACAATGCAAGAGTCTGGCTTGGTCACAGCTGTAGAATGGATTAAGGCCTTCGCTTGACAATTCAAAAAGATTCACCACTCAATGTGAGCATTAGATGCAGTGACTCAGCCTGGTCTTATTCACATTCAAATGACACAAATTCTGCTCGGTTTTTAGCATCAGCTGGCTGCATTTGCAGGCATTACACTCAGTGGCTTGGTAACTGGAAAGTTAGAGCATTTTTCCTGCATTCAAGTATAGATTCCTCTGTATTCTCTTTACTTTACCGCCAGTACAGTAAGGCAAAGTAATGAAAATCAGATGATCAGATCATATCAGATCACACTGGTAGAGAATCTGAAAGTAAAGGACTGGTGGTGGTGTGGTCACCAAGGCCAAGAGAACATCAAGGGGATGGGCTGGCCGTGATGTGTAAGAGCGTTTGGAGGAACATACCAAAGGTAGATTCAAGGAAGCCTAATATGAAATTAAACATGATACCCCATAGCTCTGACTTTTAACAGTATAGGAGACCTCTTCAGGTGGGAACTGGGTTTGACAGTAGTCATACCTTTCAGCAGTGGCAAGGGGGTGAGCTCGATTGGTTTGCCCTGAGACCGGAACTGCGAAGAACTCTGTGACCGCTTCTGTTTGGCCTTCCTGACAGACTTCCGAGAAAATCCGTCCACTTTGTCCACTGATGGAGGCGTTGTGGCTGCCGAGGACATAGCCCTGCTTAGATGGAGAGAGGGAGGGAGAGAGGAAACAATCAGGTGCTGCCCTGTGAACCTCCAGCTTACACCTAAACAGAACTCAATGCAGCTGCAGAAGGAAGCCAAACCCCTGGTTGTCTTTCCAGCCCCTGCCTCTGGAACCCCAGGTAAATCTTTTCTGATTTTACATTATTTATGTACTGACCCACACACAAGCTCATTCAGGATGGCTCATGCATCTTACAAGGTGTGTTACATTCCAGAATAACTCAGATTAAATTTAAAGGTTCTACAGAGCGCCCCACCAGGAAACTGAACCTACAATCTCCCTCTTATAAGACTTACTCACAAACCAAATCGATATAAAAGCATGGTGAGGACATGAACAGAGCCTCCTAAAACAAGCCTGGCCTGCCTTCAGGCCCTAATCCCCATTCATACAGACCCCAGACAACCCAATCTTGAAGTTGACCTAGTAATGTGAAGTGACCTGACCGTTTTGCCTCACAGCACGGGGGCTAATCACACACTGAAATCAGCTGCCAGTGCAGCGGGATCCTCGCTCCCGTGCCTGCACCTTCAAGTTCCCACGGAACCCAACTCGCAGCAACCCGATAAGCAACAGGTTGGAGCAACTGCTTGAGGAGGGGCCTGTAAGCCAATCACAACAGTAGAGGAGGCAGGGTCTGGGTGTGTATGAGAGAGGCTCAACACGAGGACATCATCCACCACCATGTCTTAGAGACTGCAGTAGCATGCAGAAAATAAACTGCAGGGTTTAACCAGACAGCTTATCAGCGGTAACAGAGAGCATGACTGTCTACCCTTTAAGTTAAAAGCTCAATCTCTGCACTGTTTAATGTAGAGTTTAATGTAGAGTCCAAGGTGCTCAAGACCATTATTTGTTTACCTTGGATTCTCAACACCATTAACATACTTGACAGCCAATAATTCACATCCAAAGACACTCTGGGCCTCTTGCATATGAACATTTATATAGACCTGTTATTACCAAAACTTTTCATACAGTGACCGAAACTCTTTGGCCAGGACATGAAGGAATGCAGGATGTCACTGGCAATAAACACTAGTGTCACCTCACATTTACCTGAATGCACCAAAAACTCCTTTTTAATAACTACTAGCATATCATGACAGTGCTACAGCAGAAACACTGTATAGGCTTGCACTTCTACAGTCACCTACTACAGCATGGAAACTCACCGATTCATTTTAGTCATAACAGAATATAATGCAGTGCTACTGGATTCATATCAGAGTGATCTAGTTTGACACCTTACTCTGCAGCAACAGGGAGTTGGCTTTGGATTTGAATCGGCTTCAATGAGAACCCTCAGCAGTCCATTAATGAACTGATGGGCCACTACCTCTCTGTTTTTTAAAGGACAAATTACTTTTTATATGATCAATGCTTTTCATTTTTTTGTTTTTAATCAATGTTTTTTCCCTGTTTGTCATGCTCAATCGATTTCCGCTGTCCTTTCAAATCTGAATGAATTCAACTAAGATAACAAACTGTGTAAAACTTGCAGACACTTACTTTCAGTAGGAAGTGCAAGAAGTAACTCAAATTAAATGGCATTTGTTAACTGTACGCCTTATCATGAGACATTGCAACATTCTTAGGACACAAACACACCACCACTTCCTTCCACTGTGGTCCAGCTACCAGCGGCACAGAGAATTCAAGCTGACCACATTTCTCACGTGCACATGGTCATGAAAAAATACAGCAATCACACCAAGACTGATGAAATTACACACCCATCAAACCCTGTGCTTAACAGTTAAAAACATTTTTCTCTCAGCTGAGAAACATTCTTAGCTAAGCTCTTCAAACATGAGCTAAGCTCTTCAAACATGCAACCAAACATACTTAAAGGGTTCAGTATTTTTAAATTGTCCTTGACTGAAACAAAAACAGCAAGACTCACACTATTTAAATTAGGGGGTTGACCGATATGGTATTTTTGGGGCCGATATGATAATGATTATCTGTGACAAAAAAGAGGACAATCACCAATATTTCAGGTCGATATTTGAATGCTTTTAACATGTTTTTTTTTGTGTGAAAAGAAATAGGCTGTGACAACATGGACTTAATTACAAACCCTCTTTACTTAGTCATATGTTTTCAGGCATACATCACCACTGTGAAAGTTAAATAAAGAGCAAAAAGATCAAATGAAAGCTCTCTCAAAGCTAAAAATAAACTAAAAATTGCAATAACTAAAATGTGCACCCGTTTGGTATTCTGAACATAAGTGGTTGGTTTTTTGTTTGATTTTCTGAACATGTTACTGGTACATCCAGTCCAATCACCCTAGTACTTCCAGTCCAGTAGCACTAGGTTGTGGTGAAGAAAGCAGCGCCTTTCAGCTTTTAATCCTGTGAGCCTGCTCCTGTTTGTGTCATATATCAGTGAAATTTCACTGAAAACTCTTTCGCTAGGAACTGAAGAGGGTGGGGGACAGAGATATCTCCTTGCATGTACAGCAAGTAGTTGAAAGCGTGGTTAATTTTCTCTCCACCAAAGCAGTGGATCCCCATTTCGGCAGTCAATCTATGGTTCCTTAATGTAGAGGTCTACTTCATCCTCAATGGTAGTGTGGGGTGCAGCTTTGCTTGTGTGGGGTCCTAATAAGTGATTGAACATTTCATCAATCCAGCCATGAGAGGCTGTACTCAATTCACTTCTTTTTTGCTTCCATACTTGCATCTGGCTCCTCTTGACTTGCGGTTTCAGTGGCAGCACAGTCTGCAAGACTGCTCTCCTCAATTTGCCCTTGTTCTGCAATGTCTTCACAAAGCCACTCTGTGGCTTTCTGAGCGGTTTGCTCACAGGAAAAAGCATGATGCTTGTAGCAGGGATCCAAGAAGCAAGCACCACCATTCTTTGGAAAGTGTTAGCAGAGAGACTCTCTGCTGACCTGCCTAAGAGTTCTTATTCCTCTTGTGGAGGGTCCTTCATCATCTTGAAGCAGCATTTTTAGTACCGCCAGGCATGGAATGATGTCAGACAGTGATGAAATGTTCTGACTCACTTCAAGTGTCACCTCTTCAATTGGAAGGGGAGTTTCAACCAAATTACAATGTCCCATTGGTTAGCATTTGGACATGCGTACCCTCCGTACTCGCCTGCATAGACGTTGAGCACGCTTCTGCTCCTGTGTCGCGTTGAGTTCCATCTGGTTGGGACAACCTGAATCAAACTGTGCTTAGGCAGACCAAGGTCATTCTGAATGGGCCCCTTGGCAAGAATAGAATGATGGAAATGTGTTGCACATTTCTTCAACACTGCAGTTATATCTATCACAGCTCTTTGGCTCATCAAATCATCATTCACCACAAGTTGGAGTAAATGTGTTGTGCAGCTAAGGTCTGGTAGATCAGCTAGCTTCATTCCTAATTCCTTCCACCAAGCATGCCCAAGACTGTTTCCTAATGTATTGGCCAGTATGGGAACCATGCATTGCTGTTGTGTTCAGCACTACCTGGTTTCTTTTCCAGCTATTGTCAATGAAATGGCAAGTGAGACTCATGGGTGACTCTGTAGTACTAGACCAGCAGTCAGTAGTGAAAGCAAGACACTGACCACCATTCTCTTGTTGGATGAGGGTCTTTATCTTCGCTACAACCTGAGGGTGAATCTGTTCAAGAATTTTGGTACCATAAAACTTTTCATTTTTCAATGTGCATCTTGGCTCAGCCACTATGAGAAGTCGCTTGAAGCCAGCATCAGACACCACTGTAAATGGCTGGTGGTCAGTGATGATCATTTCTGTGTGAGTCAGCCCAATTGTTTCCACTTTTCATCAGATTTTGGCCACTTTTTTGATTTTGAAATAGTTGCTGTATTGTGAGTGAGGTTGTTGTAGCTGACTGTGCTTCTGATGTTTTTTTGTGCTGCATTATGCAAATCAGGAAGATGAATCCTGAGATGAGCCCAAAGATTACTGGTGTTTTTGTATTTCGTCCCTCCTAAGCCTGTGCTGACTCTAGCCTTGGATGTGTTGAATATCACCTGGTCTGGTGATTGTTAGGGTTGGGTACTGAAACCCTGGCACCGGTTCCTATACAACCGGTATCTACTGGACCAAATCGCAACGCAGATTTCGGTGCCACTTAACCCTTTCGCACGTACGGCCACACCGGTGTGATTAGCCATTTAGTGCATATGCTAAAACCGGTGCAATTAGAACACTACATTGGAGAAATTCTAGCTAATTTTAGCTTTGAGGAAACAGCGATTTAACTCTAAAAAATATAGCAAATGCTAACTGAAACTTGTGAGAAGCTTAACTCTAACGAAAACACAACGAACCATGTAAGGTAACACGTGCACCACATAGCATAAAAAATAAGTTACATGTGAAAGCGTTGTTAAGGTGCTAGGTTTCTTCCTGTATTTTTTTCCCTTTAGTCATACCTGATGCGGGAGCACACCTCCAGTTTTCCGAGGCCATGTGAAATGCTTCCGGGGGGAAAAACGCCACTTGTATCTATTTGATGTTGATATCACAGCAACAGCACTACGCTGCTTCCATGTGGTAAATAGAAACACATGGCTAGAAAAGATAAAGAGTGAAAACATATGCTAACAATGCGAACATTTGTTAAGTGTTTGGTACTTATTTATATTTACATAATTAAGTATACTTTAAACTGTTAACAGTTAATATATCGTTGAATTTCAAGTTCAAATTTGCCTTAGCAATAAAAAAGCCGTTGTTTAATGTCGTTGATCATCGTTTTGTGCTTTTTTTAAAGTATCGGTTCAGGCACCAGTACCATTTTAAAAGTATGGCTTTAGCACCAGTATCGGAAAAAACCAAACAATCCCAACCCTAGTGATTGTTTAGTGAAGTGGTCCCATACTGCACTTGCTAATCACATCAAAGTGGCAAACGGGTATTTTCAGCTTTGCCGCGAGGTTCCAACATACAGTGCATACACAAGCAAGCTGAAGTTTAAATTTGTGAACAGTTGCTTAAATGAAGACTGTAATTCTGAAGGGCTGTGCTTTAGGATAAATTTCTTCAAACATTTCATTTGAGAGAATAAATATACATTACTATTTGTTAAATATGCAGTTTCAAACTGTTGCAACTTATAGCATAAAACCAATTAGTCCTTATTACAAGTCCTTATTTCTTTTATATTGCAAGTTTGTTTTTTTTTTTAGCTTAAGCATAGACTAGTTATACCGATTCAAAAAAGGTCCAATTAGCCTAGTGCAATATGGTTAACAGCATGGTTTGAGCACAACGACCCTGGATACTTACCTTCCATCCTTATTTCCAGCAGCAGGTCTGAGAAAACGTTTGATTTTCAAGGTCAGATAATGTCTGTCTCGGCCAATGAGGGAATTTTTTGAAACGAATGTTAGCCATTTTTTCTGACAGAGGAGATGCGTTGGGATAGTACACGCATTGCTTATAAAAGTTTTTTTTTTTTTTTTAAATCAGAAATTTAGATAAAAATATACCGATGACAGATAATCAAAAATTGGCAAATATCGGCCTCAATTATCTAACGACCAGATAATCGGTTGACCCCTAATTTTAATGCCACAGTGCAAGGTGCTGAAGCTGTTTGCAACCTCACAGCCCCCTTAGTGTCCTTAATTAACCTGAAACATAAGATGTTTGACTGTTTTTCATGTTTTCGTAAAGTGTTGCTATGTCCACTAGCAACCAGACACAAAGTTAAACTGCACAACTTCTTTCTTACATGCTAGTTGCCTTGAGGAGGTAGAATTTGAATCTGAATACAGCCCATTTCCTTTTTGGTTAATTATGTACAGTTGCAATCCACTGAGTATTGCTAGTGAGCCTAAACTGATGCTTTTTACTAGTTTTTCAATCACATTAGTATGAGACTGATTCTGGTCCAGTGCTTTTGATCACTATATTGATTCTTTTATCAGTATTTCTTAAAAGTGGAGTGTGCTGTACTTGTTTCAGATTTGATAAGAGCAATCTGTTCTTTGGCTGTACTTACAACAGAGTAAAAAAAAAAATTCTTAGGTCATCACTGTTGTCTAGATAAAGCATGACATGAAAACAATTTTTCGCCTTGGGTGACAAAAATTGAAACGGTCACCTCTCACAAAGCAGGCTAATTGACCAGTGAAAATATATAAAACTCAACTTGCATCTCCCGAAACCCACACACTGACTTCACAGAACAAAGATACCCGAGTCCACTTTCCTGATCAGACTCCTCCGGCAAGAGCAATAATAAAGCTTGGTGATGTGAACATAGTTGTGCAGGCAACAGCTTCCATTCAAATCTATACAAAGCAAAAGGGCCACAGAGTCCAGGGGCCTGTGTCAAAGCTTCATTACGAGAGACAGAGACAGAGGAGGAATGCAAATAACTGTGTTAACCAACACATCACGTGACCTGACCGCACACTTTGCAAGCCTAGCTTTTAATAATGCAATCCTAGCTTTCAGAAATGCAATTATTTCACGCTGACCTGCAAACACTTCATTCTGAAATGCTCATTTCGACAATTTTACCTAAATGCAAAATATTCAAAAACTCTTTCCTAAAATGGACAGGATTTAGATCTAATGAAACCATACCTTTTGGAACACATTTATTTCAACCTACATCAGCTTACACAGTAAGAGTCAACAGTCACAACATCCCTGCTTGGTACATGTAATTAACAAATTGCCTCAATTTTGTGTTGATGACAATGGTGCAACTAATAAGCGCTGATTTCATTAAGAACACAGTGTACACATCACATCTTCTGAGCACAAATACGTAGATCTCAGCAACTTCAATTCATTCAATTAAGTAATGCATTCTGTGCAGTGATAACTGTACATGTCAGCTTTACTTAGTCATGACATAACCTTGCTAGCAGCTCCTTCTGTACCCAGCACTCCAGTGCTGAACAGAAACTGTTAGCCCACTCACACTGAGTAAAGTGCTACCTCCAGTAGGGTGCACATTTAACTAACATTGCTAATTTCAGTCAAGGAATATTTCCATGCTGTATATACTTTTTCTTTACAACTATAGCAATATATTCAGTTCATAATAATTCAGCTATTTCCAACTGTACCTTATGGGTATGTGCGATTGCAGTACTACTATAGTTGGCTTGGCAAATTCAACTTCACTGTGCTTGTGTTCAGGGGTTAAATTGGGATTTGTTATGTGGGGGGGCTCTGTAGTTTCAGGGTTGCCATGGTGCAAATGTGTGTGTGCGCATAGACTACAACATCTGACCGATGTCATCTGACAAACTGTAAATAAAATATAACAAGGTGAGACAACCCTCTGCTCTGGACACTAAAATGCTAATCAAAGTCATTCTAGATACTGTTGGCAGTGCGCAAAACTACAACTGATGACAAAATCTTTCTGTAAGTGCACTCTCCTGTGTATCTGTATCAAATATAGGAATGGTGTTGTTACCACTAAAGGAGAGAATAATAATAGAAAATAATATAAATACAGTCTTTTTAATAGTCACATTAAACTGGAATTAAGTTACATCTTACAATATTACAATATACACAGGCTGCCGACACCTTTTCAAATATCCAAACCTTTCCATGACTTTTCAAAGTCACATAAAAGTTCAATCACCATTTCCTCGCAATCTTGCTAACCATAATCTATAGATTGAAAAGTGAAAAAAATGGAGAAGCAACTACATGTGCACTCACCGAAGACACATTATCCCAACTAGCTAGATAGAAGAATTTTAATTTCCACATCAATACACAGTGGAGACGGTAGCTAATATTACAGTTAATTCCATCATAGAGAACACAATCAAATTCCATGACTTTCTAAAAATTTTGGGCACATCTTACTGTAAAAGTATCAGTAAAACCAGTTAGTTCATCAGATCATTATTATCTAAGTGAAAATAGTGTAAAAAAGTGTAAAAAATGTAATGTAAAAAAGCTTAATAAACCAAAATTAAACAAAGCCTTGCTCCTATGAGAGGCAAGACAAAGACCACAAGCTTAGTTTCTTTTCAATAATTAATGTTACAGCTAGGAAATGGTCAAACTAGCCTGCATTACCTAGCCATGGAGTAATTTAAGTTGATCTATTCTGCTCAAACCACAATTGTCCTGACAAGGCTGAGAGATTTCAATACATGCTAGCTTGCTTGACAGTTTAGCTCGAACTACAGCTTGCCAGTTAGCTTAATGCAGTGTTTCTCAACCCTACTCCTGGTGGCCCACTGTCCTGCATATCTTCTGCCTATCTTTGCTCTACCTACCTGACTGAACTCATCAGTGGCACTTTTGATTAGCTGAGTACACCTGATTTAATCAAGCAGCAAGGATAGATAGAAGATATACAGGACAGTGGGCTGCCAGGAGAGGTTTGAGAAACGCTGGCTTAATGTAAAAGTTAGCTAGCTACCAAAGATTGGAGGCACCTGCCGCAAACTATTTTACATTAACGTCAACCTATCATTTAGTAAAATTGAAACATTAAGCAGAATATCAGAACAATTTACATTCTTTTATTAAACGTGTCAGTTTCTGACCTATTTTTCTCCCTACCTTGCGAGCCACCTATCACTGTCATCTGTTCTGTCTGACTGACTGACAACTGACTGAGGTTGCTGATCTGCTAGGTAGCGTTTAACCCTTTCACGCGTACAGTCACACTGGTGTGATTAGCCATTTAGCGCGTATGCTAACACCAGTGCGATTGGAAAAATTCTAGCTAATTTTAGCTTTGAGGAAACCGCAATTTAACATTAAAAAATATAGCAAATGCTAACTGAAAACTATGTGACGCTTAATAACGATAATGAAAACATAGCGAACCTTGTAACGCAAGACGTGCACTACAAAAAATAAGTTAGTCGTGAAAGTAAGGAAACCCATTGACAGAAAAAAGGGAAACCCCATGAAGTTCTTACATCACCTCATTTGTGTTCTCTACAGCTACGAGAAAAGTGTAAAAATATATACACTGTTGAAGATGTGCATGGCTGAGCGTCCCCTGATGACATAGAAGAGCACATGTCTATGAGCCCAGGCTGAGCCCCGGAGAGCCCCGGCCCAATTTAACCCCTGCTTGTGTTGGGCATACATGTTGCCATTTCATACACAAGCCTGTGGAGCTTGATTTTAACTGGAGATCAGGACACTACAACATGGTTTCCACTGCAGGGGGTCAACAGCTGATGCAGATGGGATATAGATCAGTGGTCTGCATGCTGCACAGCAGGTGTGCCACAGAAGTCATTCATGCCTGTCTGAGGTCCCATAATTCTTCACTCTATCTGCAGACCCCAATGGACTGATCACTTCCTACTGCAAGGAGTGATTAGAGACTAGCGCTTCATAAACCCTGTAATGTAATGTGAACTGTCAATCACTGACTTTTGTGATCCAAATCAGTGGATTGCTCACAACACATGATTACAGCAACGCAGAGTAGAGCAGGGCAGTGAGAGCGCATACACAACCGTAGTGACAGCACTCTGTCACACTGCCCTCCCCTTTGGGAAGCGTGCCCATGCGCTTCACGCACAAAGGCGTACCTCGCGCATTCCCCCTCCATACTTTTCCCATCCCAGGGTGCCCCACTCACTGGTGCTTCACCCATCTCTGGGGTCCCTCACACCGGGGTCAACTAACCTAGGGGTCCCTCATACGGCTCACACACTGGGCATGCCTCCGATGACCTCGTGGCAAGCCATCCCACTCTGACACCAAATGTAGCGAAGGGCAAAAGCAGTCACCCCACCCAGCCTCAAACCTGGGTCTACGGAGTACCAAACCTGTTGTAATCATGTGTTGTCAGCAATCCACTGATTTGGATCACAAAAGTCAGTGATTGACATTTGCATTTCATTTTCTCAATTTTGGTTTGTAACGAAATTTACTGAAAAGTCACAAAAGAAATTTAGTTCTATAAATTTATTCTTTTAAAGTTTATAGTTTTATAAACATTGGCAAAAGGTGATTACAGTCCATTGTGTTACCTGTCCATGAAATCATTTCACAAAAATTGCCTTATATATGGTGTTACTTAAAATGGTTTGTTGGAATGAGGGATGTTTAAGGAGCTGACTGTTGAATGTGCAAGATGTTTAAGTTGGATAAAGCAAATTCAGGTTTCACTGGTAAAGACACGAAGAGAGCAAGATGGCAACAGCACGCAGAGAGCAGCCACTGAGACTGAAGTTACCAGTGAAACAGCATCTAGGCCAATCAGATTCTCAGGTGAGGCCTTACAGCACAGAACTGTATCAAAGCATGACAGAACTTGCTGTATTTTTCAAAAAAGGGGAGAAATAATTTAAGTAAAATCACATTCACCTGCAATACTCCTGACCAGGAGCTTTAAAAGTTGTGCATTTTAATTTTACATTTTTCTGAGCCTATTACCTCACTGAGAATAACCTACTTACTAAAATGTTTTGGGGAATTCCACTTTGAATTACAACAACTTGTACTGCTTTCGTGTGTGCAACAAAGTTTTTGTCTGCTACTGATATTCCAACAGCAAAAATGTATATATAAATAAAAACCAGCCATAACACTTTTGAATGTTTATAAATATTAATAATGTGATTGTGTGTTTGTCAGACAAGCAGGGCTTTGCACCAGAACAAGAGGGTTCTCTGCAAACAACAGCGTCCCCCTGTTTCACAATTGCACAGGACATGCTCGAGTTCCTCCTTTCGGCAAGCAGGAGGCAGGCGCAGTGAGCCAGTGATTTGATGAGAATGGTCAGGCAGACAGCGGAATGGGCTGCTCGGAGGAATCACGAGCAGGGGCCTGAGCAGGATTCTGGGTAGGCCGTCTCGACTCAAGCGATGGTGACGGACACATCAGAGATGCTCCCCTGCCGCCACCCCCCCCCCCCCCCAAACAGCTGTCAGTCAAAAAGAACCAGTCGTTCATCCCTCCATTTCGAAGCAGTTTTCAGAGAGGGACTTCCTCTGCTTGAGAGACCAGAGCTCCCGATGACGTGCTGACAACCGGCCCCGCATCTATAACCAGCCAATTAGGGGAGCACAAACAACGGCAATGCTGTTGACACACTTTTGCAGGTAATACACCTGCAGCCATAAAGTTCAGGGAAGTTGGAAGCATACCCATTGCAGATGGGAAGTGAGGCTTATCTGGCTTGACATGACATTTACACACCTAACAAGGCCCTACAGGTTGAAAGCATACACCCCCTACGAACCAGATGCCCAGCCTGCTTCCCAGAAAATGATGATGCTGGCAACGCAAAGCAAACATGGTTTTCATGTGGCCGGCGGGCCAGCCGTGCAAGGTTAACAAGGTTCGTAACCACTCAGGTGTACATAAAGGGAGGGAGGAGGGGAAAAAAGAGCACCAGCAGCTTCCCATTTCCTTATATGGTGTGTGTGGTGAATTCGTAGCCCTCGGGCTCAGTACACACACTGACAGGCTTTCAACCTACAGACTTTGTGGCTGAGCCTCACGTATCCGTAAGCACACAGTCCTAGATGTTCTTTATGTCCTGACTCACGACTTTCGATTTACAGAAATCCGTGTGACAGAACGCCGCCGCACAATGACCGAGGACACGCCCTCGTGTTCACGTCACTCTTGCGGAGGCGTGCGTGCTAAATCGGTCTCATGCTTTTTCTGTACTGACTTAAACACTGTCAGACCGAGGGTTTGGCCAGCCAGAGAGAAACTTTCGTGCTGGACACGTACACCAGAATACCAAAACTTGTTAAAGCTTGCCACCTGGTGTCTTCCGCATGTGGGTGTCGTTATTAAAGAACTAATGTACCTTTGCTTTGACAGATACTCTAGATCAGAGCATCAGCCAAATGAACATACAGATACAGAAAATGAACACAGGCATGGCCATGAGGGAAGGTCAGTGTCCAGTGGATGTCAGTGTGGCATAGTGGGAAAAACCATGCTCGCAACTCAAAGGTTGGTGGTTTGATTCCAATGGAAGGTCACTGCTGTTATACAAGTTATACAAGGTACAGGTCCAACCATGTCATGTCAGACAGTACCTGGGCCTGGGTCAGAGAAGAGTTATTCAAATCCAGTATGATAACTCGCATCTAGTTGCCATACAGTTACAAAAACAGGGACTCCATCACTAATGTGCCTTTTGTCATAGAAACATCAGAGTAGTCCACACAGAACTCTACAGTGCTCATTGTCCCTTTTACAGCTTTGTGCAAAGAAAAGTATTTAAGAGCATTAAAGTAGTGATGAAGAACCTGACAACGATCACCAGGAATCAAAACATTTTTTTATGTTTTATGGCTATGTGTAAATAAAACTATTTGGAAGTACCACAGAAATGAAAGGACCTTATGCACTTATGTTCTAGTCCTACACCTAGCACCACTTTAAGGATGTGCCTGTGAATATTTATTATGTATGCAAAATAAGCAGCTACTTTGAAATCCTCCACAGTAATCATACACAGTGTATTGCAGTCCCTACAACAACAGGAAAGATCAGTAATATCATATAGGCTACCGCTGACATATTGTACAAAGGATACACTGCCCAAAATGCACTACTGTACATTTTCCTACACAAAAGATGTATTTACACATGCAACCACAGGCATGATTAAAGATAGATCAAGGAAGAATGTAGACTCCATCGGGAGCCTCACTCCTCAGGGTTCAGGGGCTCACCGTCATGAATACTAATGAGAAAGAATACTCCTCTGAGTTTTTCTCATCAAATTGGGTTATTGATAAGTGATCTCACAATCAAAATGTCAAATCAAATATTTAGTCTCTTCTAGGGCTGTATCGAATGCCATTTTTTACCATTTGAATTTTAGCCAACCTTTTTCAAACGAAGCTTTGAATGTCTGTGACGTGACGTCATCATTTTGACATTTGTAAGTGACCAAATGAATGTAACAAACAGTTCTCTATACAAAAGTTCAACCAGCATTTGCTTTTGTATACGGAATTATTCCTGTGCGATTTCATGACACATAATTCATTCCGTAAATGAAACCACTTTAACATATAAATTTCTTGTATTACAGTTGCAATAACCTTAAAACTGCAACTGAGCACCCATCCTAATAATCGAATGCTTAATTTTGCAATCGAATGCCAATTCAATAAACGAAGCTTCGAATTTTTCAGTACAGCCCTAGTCTCATCTCCGTTAGACGTTGCTACATGGCAGAATGGCTGTTGCTTAATGACTCATAGTAATGACTCAAGTGACAGAACTTTTCTCACACACTTCCTGGAATTTATCTCAATTACCTCATGCAAAAGGTCAGGGAATCATTTTCTCCTCATTCACCCTGTTATTTTATTTTAACATTTTTTTATTCTGCCTAGAAATCGTGCACTGTAAATTTGATTATAAAGGGTGTACCAACTCAAAGTCAATTGGCTGACTGACTAAGAGACTTAAACTGATCCAGAAGCATCTAGAAATCAGCGCTTTCACACTGGTTTGCCACAACAGAAGATGTAGAATCAAAAGAACTGGAAAGAGCAAAGCAAACCCATTCACACTGAACCCACTTCCAGCAAATTACAAGAATTTTTCCCCACAATCCTTTGATGTGGAAGCCACAGTTAATGAAGCCTCTAGACTAGCATTTTGTTTTCCAGCAATTTTACGCCATTTTGTCAGCAATTGCCCTGGTCTTGAAGGTAGAAAAATGCTAGTTGGGTAAACAAAGTTTGCTGCTACAATCAAACAGTAGGCAAGTCATGGAGCATTTCCTGGTTCTCATTGTTTATATACCAGCTACAGCATCTGCTCTTTCTTCAGTGCTTTCATCACAATTTGTACTTTATCTTGCTTGTTGCTTCAGTTTCCTGTTATGTCGAGTACTGTCGCTTGTTTGTTTTCCAACTCATGATGTCTGATATACTGTAATATTGCTGCTATTCCCCAGGAAAACGGGTATTAACAGCATTTGTGTAGTAACTTATATGAATTCAGGTTTCAACATTGTAATAAAGATGTTTAACCAGTATTTTTGGTAAGAGTGGTTCTGGTGTTTGTGGAATCTGCCTGACCAGGACAATGCTTGAAAACATAGTGGTTCAAAACACACTTTCATACAAGGACTATGAACTAAATCAAAAAAGATGACACTTACTTAGACCATCCACGTAAAGTCCAATTATGTAGCGAGTTGACAGGCACTTCATAACACACAGCCCTCCTTGCCTTTTATTGAGAGACCTGGCTATATCCTCAGCAAATCCCTAAAAAAACCCAACTCACCACAATATGGAGGTGAATTCAATCGAATTTTTAGACAAATTTTTGATTAACTCATAATTTTCAGATTTCGTAAACAGCACACTATCGTTGCAGCTTTCCCTGGTGCATAAAGCGCAGACTGTCAAACGTAGCTAACAGTCTGTATTTTAGCTACAGGTACAAGATGAACAGTAATGTGACCTCCCTGCAAAAACACAGAACAGCAGTTAAACTGCACTTCCCATTGTAGCTAGCCAGGCACTTGCACACGCTTGCATAAAGCACCAGGTGTGCGCTTGCAACAATATGCTGATGGGAAGACACCGTTATTGTGTAAAAGCTGTTCGTGGCCGCCAATAACTGCATATATTAGCAAACTACGTAACCTGCGATTTTGTAAGTCATTCCGTCGAACAGACATTCGAACAGACATTAATATCACCATCGAAACCACGCTGATCTTCGGTTTACTCAAATATCGAAGGAAGTAACCCAAGTTAGCGGCTTACCTGTTTAACTAGCTGGTCTACATACCAAACAGAAGGAGTGTTCACTCAGTAGCTTAACGATAAAGTCACTTAGCTAACTACTTAACATCAAGGACCACTCGCTAAGATCAATCGGTTGACGTTTCTCAGCTAGGTACCTACCTCAACTAAATATAGCTACTAGAACTTACCTAACCAGCTTTACTGTCTATGCTAACCGACTGGCTAGCTGACTATTTGGCTAGCTACAGTGCTGTCAATATGTAAACGCCGGTCTCATATTCTACTTGTCAACAAAGCTAACGTTAGCCAGATGGCTATATTTGTCAAATGGTGGACACCTATTTGAGGGATTGCAAACAAAGTAATTACATAGCCAATCAGATAAGTGTTTGGTTTTTATACCATGCAACTTAATCTTTGAAGACTGTTTGCAAGCTGAATGTTCAAAAAAACAACAAAGCATCCCCACTTTCCCCTAAAGCATCCAGTTACCGTCTTGTAAGTGTGAACGGCTAGTGTAGCTATCTAGCTAATTTAGCTATGTAGGCCTTACTCCGCCAAGCTAGCTAAGTTAGCGTTATAACTACACTGGTTTGCAGGTAAATTAGTTAGTTAGCTAGCTCATTATCAGTTCATGTGCCGAAACATCAAAACAAGTAATAAGGTTATATCACACGCAGCTCTACAAACAGCTAACTGGCTTCTGGGAAGCCTGTAAGTGCAAGATAGTCTAGTTAGCTCCTGACTACAAATGCACACGCTCAAGCAAAGCTGCAGATTTACCTTAGCTAACACACCACTTTACCTTGTTTCTCTGCGTTTCGCCGTGAAGATGGTGCTGGTAAGGAGCGACCCTGTTTAGCTAGCTAGCTAACGGTGCTTACGCTTGGATTTTTCGGTCTTTAGCAATTGGCTAGTCTCTCCTAGCCGCGACAGCAGAAAAAGCTAGCCCAGCTATCTTGGCCTTTTCAGACAGCCAAACCTACAGCACCCTTTAGCTAGCTAGCTAGCCACCTTCTAACGAAATAATCCTCCGAGTCCCATTAATAGCGGCATACGGATGTATACGGATGCAGCGAAAAGAATCACATTCCCTGATCGTTGAAGCAATCGTCGGCTAGCGGTTTACCCCTCTTTTTCCGCTTATTTTCCTTTTCACGCTTCTCACTATTTTGGGGAAATCTCCGCTTTACCTATTGTCAATATTACTAGGCTGAGTCCATGGCACACATAACATAGGCTAACCCTTTTGCTGTTTGGCCTGGCATAACTGCCGGTTTCCATTGGCCAATTTGAAGAAATAACGGTTATGATTGGTTATAATTCGACGTCAATCATTTAAGAGCGCCGAGGTTTCTCTTGGAGGTAGATGAATTAGTAAGATTGGTTGAAGAGTACGTCACTAGGAGATTGGACGAGAGGAACATCAGAAAATTCCCCGTATGGAATGAGGCTGAACCTGCGGCCTTCTGAAGTGCACGGCATTTGCACTTCCGTACTTTTCTGTATTGATTTTTGTTAAAGACGTCACGCACATCGTTCCGCATCAATGGTTAAGTTAGTTCGTTCAGAGCTGTCACCATCCTTAAAACAGTTTAAATGATTTTTTCGGACTCATAAAAACAATTAGAAGCAACATGTTACATAACATTAACAAAACCAGTACAAAGTAGATCTAATAACCACTGTAAATCCGAGAGTTAATACCAGCAAACAGGAACAATTATTCTGTCTGCCAGGTTATTTCAATTAATTTGCAACTTATGCATTGAACATAAAATGTTTTAATCTTTTATTACTCTAAATGACAAGAGGTACATGGATAGGACACTTAAGATTTATTATCAGTATAGGAAGTGAGGACTTCGACCTGACATGTAGCAAGCCAATGTCCTGTCTCTTTGTGCTTATGTGCTTCCTGGTCTTTAAAATTTAACTTTTGTTGTTCATACTCATTGTTCATGGGTGGCAACAACAGCGAGGCATTGTGTACAGTGTGGCTTGTATAGCCCTAAAGCAGACAGACATTGTACGCAGTCAGGAGACACGGCACTTTCGTACAACTCAGCTGTCGCAAACACGCATAACAATCCCACAGGAGTCAGTTCGTTAAACCGTGCTAATGACAGAAGTCATAAAAAGCAAATGGTTTCTCGTGCAGTACCCTTTTTACTTAGGCCTTACATAGTTTCAAACACACACGCGTACACGCAGCCCTGTGACATTAGTAAAGAAGAACTTCACTGTCCACTAATGTGAAAAAGTTTGATTCACAAGAGCTGGTTTGGGGTATGCAGAAATTAAGCAAAAGGTTAGCTCAGTTTGATATTTCTCAAATATCAAATATCAAACTGTCAGTCACATATTTAATTTAGCAATGTGTGTATTCCTGTTTCTCATCAACACCCTTTTCAGCCTTTACCAAAGAAGAGAGTTTTCATAAACATCACAAAACATTTATTCATCTTGGAATAATCAGTATGGAAAATCTCTCCATGGTAATGAGAAACCATACCAATGATCCGGTGCCATGCACGCTTTACATAGCTCAGTGAGGTCCTGCATACACAGACTTAATCAGCTAAGTACTTAAAAATGCTGTTCGGGTTGTTTTATGTTACATGTGCCAGATTGGCAAATCCGCTGTGAAACAAAGGTGATCTCGCTGTGCGGTTTTGCAGTTAAAAATACGTCGTATTGTATAAATTTGTTCTCCAACCAATTTGTGTAATATGAGGTAGCCTACTATCCATCTTAATTAAGAGGCAGCTAACTAGTTGTTGCATTTATTCACGGTGTAATTGCCTTGAACATTTAACTCGACAACGATTAATTCAGTTTAATTAACTCAGACAGAACCACCCCCCCCCCCCCCCCCCCGACGATAAATTTCAGTAACGACGGACTTGTAGCAGATAATTCTCAAGAGATGTCAAATTGGGTTTAGTATTCAATTAAGAGCTCCAGCGAGCCCAATTAATTGGTAGCATCGCGAACGGGGAGTTTACACGACAGGGACTTGCGTGTCTCGCTCAGCGCTTAAGAACTGATATCGTGTAAGCATGACGGAACAAGGCGGGCATGATGCACAGCTGGTGAGCGAGGCTGGAAAAACGCTGCTACAAGGTACCGTCTTTGTTTAGGCATAATTCCCCCTCGGCTCTCTCTTTGGCCCCCTGCCAAATCCAGCGCAAATTAACCTGCCTACGGTCACTGTTTGCAAGAAAACGGCTGGAACGAGGCGTCAAACGAGGTAGTAGATGGATACGTGGAAATTAACCGTGGTGTCGTTAATTATGCGTGTGGGATTACTGTATGAGAACTGCTTGATTCAGAACCAAGCATACAAAGTTTAATTTCCATTTTTTTTGTTAAGACAGCTAAATTATACTTCCTTGGAAAGATGCCACAGTCTGTAATAACAGACCATCAGGACTGGCTGCTGTTACTTTCTGTCACAGCTATCATTATCTGTGACCTATGCAGATTCATAGAGCAGTCCTTCAAACAGAGACTTTTTTAATGATGCTGAACCCAGCACTGAGCTGTCTGGAGCTCACAGACTTGAGTGATTACAGGGAAAACGCTTAAATTACTATAAATCTCAGGGTCATTAACTATTACCACATTATGCTGAATAACACACCCAAGAATTGTTGCTTGCATGTCTTTAATATCTTAGTAACTCTGATAAAATAAACTTTCATATTGGAAAATGTAGGAAATGAAACAAAGCAATATGTTGTTTTCTAGCTGAATTTCACAGCTACATGTACACACACGCACACGCACAGTCACGCAAAAACACACATGTGCACACATTCTCATGCTTAAAAAACGTGCATGCACACACAAGCGCACACGCCCACATGTTTCAGTGAAGCTGTTAGCAGTTATTCTCAAGTCTCGGCCAGAATCACACAAGGCAGAGAAGGGAGGTGCACCCTGGATTCATTGGCGAGTCGCGTTTGGAAGAAATCTGAGTGATAATGAATTCGGCAAGGCTCGGGATAATCAGCTGCCCCAGCACATCTTGTGACACAAACATCCTGTCCAGTCAGCAGGCTTTGAAACCAAGGCCTCCGCTGATCCTGGATCTGTCACAATGCGGATGGAGAGGCCTAAAGCTCACAGTGCTTGAGTAGCATATATGCCAACATATGGTCAATACAAATACAAATCCACATGCAACCCTCCTCTCTCTAGGTGCAGTCTTGTTCTCCTCTTCTTGTCTCAGAGCAAACCAGTTATGGCTTCTTGGGGTTAGACTGCATGCTGTCGGTGTCAGCCTGGGTCAATTTACTGTAGATAACAGTCACCAGTTCACCTGGTATTCTTCTCCTACAGCTAGGGTGGGTCTGTGGAAACATGTCCAGCTCAGCTCAGGCATACTTCAGCTACATGGAAGGCAGGTCATGGATATTGGGCGTAATGGAAAGGGTGCTTGAGAGCCCTTGTTTCTCCAATGAGCTGGGGGGAAGGGCGCATATCCTATGTACAAGTGTTCCAATAAAGACGTTAAGGAGCATTCTGCCTGGAGCAGGCCCCCTCACAATACTCCCATGGGCTAAGGTAGTGTCTTGTAGGGCAGCAGGGTCTGGCAGCGGGAAGTCAGATCTGACCACAGGTGTGATGGTGACCCTTAACCCAGGCAGGACTGGCACACTGACTGGATCTGTGTCTACTAACTTTACGGGCCACACAGCTGTGGATAGGAGTGCTTGGTGAGGCCTGCACTGGTGTCTGCCAGCCATCACGTACTGTCTGCTCTTGGTGCACACAGCTTTTGAGCCAGCACACAAACTTACAACCGTCTCCAGCACCAGACCCAACCAAAGCAGCTGGGTCCTGGAGTCATGCAGATTGCAAGAGCTCCAGGCACCCACTGTCAGTGAGGAGCCTCTGTGACATTCTTCTCCGTGATCTCCATGGCAACTCTTGTATCACATTAGCCACAGTTCGCTAACACATCTCAGTGGGGGTGTGGGGAGAAGTGTGCCAATAATTGTTCCCGACACACACAATCGCATTAAGGCTGGTCTGCGTACACCACACACATGACTAATGTCCAGGCGAGGGGACCAGCAACAGGCGTGTGAGTGCTGAGGATAAGGGTGGATAAGAACTTACATGGTTTTAACATTGTAACACATGCAGGTCACACTGACACATCAGAGACACAAACCAAAGGCAAGGCCCCATTATCAGGGGAAAAAGCCCTGAGCCTTGCCATTACCTACAGTAATTACATTACATTATTGTCATTTAGCAGATGCTTTTTTATCCAGATTGACTTACAATTTTTACGTTATCCATTTATACAGCTGGATATTTACTGATGCAATTCTGGGTTAAGTACCTTGCCCAAGGGTGCAGCAGCAGTGTCCCAGCAGAGAATCAAACCAGCAACCTTTTGGTTATGATCCCTGCTTCTTACCACTATGCTACACTGCCACCCTCAGAGTCATGCAGGTAGAGTGACGTTGGCTAATTGACATTCTTCCTCAGAATGTCGATCTCAGTGACATGCCACTGAACACAGTTTACCTACCACGCTCCAAACAACACAAGCCAGGAGCCAGTTGTGAAGTCTTACACATTCAGATTTGCATTTGGAAATGTACATGTATAAGACATTTGAGTTAAATGCTGCAACCTGTAGGAAAAAATCACCTTTTGCAATTTGTCTGAAATATATCTCCTGAAACCAAGAAAGACTAAGGGCTCTTGTAATACCGCACCCCACAAATAAAAGTGATGATATTTTTGTTATTACTGTGACACATACAGGTACGTATTTAATAACAGGGTGAACCCGAGACAGTAGTGAGGTTCACAGACCCAATGCAGGCTTTCTGTAGGGGGTTGTCCCCATATTTACCCTGACATATCTCTCCCACAAGGGAACACTACTTCAAAGCCCCCACTGGTCACTGCTCTGAATCTTTGGAGGCTTTGGTTATTCTGGCGCTGGCTGACATTTCTAAACTGTACAACCTCCCCTGACCGCCCAGCTTAACCTTGTGCATAGAGGACCTGCAACAGAAAGGAGGTTCCACCCTTCAGGCTGCTGACCCCACAAACAGCTCCAGAACTGACAGCACTGACCATAGGGACTATGAAGAACCTGGCCAGTCCAGACTCGGGAAGCTCCCCTATTTATATGTTTTTTATGTTGTTTGTTTGTTTCTTTGTTTTATTTGTCGGGAATCCAACAATAATATGTATGTTCATGAATAAAATTATATCGTTATACTGTGTGTTGCTTGTGTTTAATGGTCACTGAGTCTCGTATGTATAACGGTGTAAAGCACTTTTCGGGTATGAATAAGCAGTGTAATATTGCTGTGGTAGCATTGTTGCTGGCTGTATTCTTTACTTTTACCACCAGGGGGTGGTATATCACCATTTTGTTTTGGTCTGAGCCATGGTTTTGGTTTTGTGTATGTGGCTAGGCTTTAGCTCTTCTCCGTTGACTTTAATTGCATTTAATTTGTCCTTTTTCTGATGTAAAGTTTATCACCTTGCCATAGTACATGTTTATACATTTCTGTTAAAAATACAATGCATTACAGCCAATAATCACATGGACAACTCTCAGTACACATTTAGTGCTGGCTTGGGGTCATTTTTTTTCTCCTTGACATAATGTCCTACCTTGACTAACTATACATATATTAGCATGTGAACTATTATTATGGTAAACTATTAGGAAGCGGTCTCCTAAAAAGAAATCAGACTAAGACAAGCCAATATGGCTGTAAAGCATACTTTAACCAACAGTAAACACCCCATAACAGTGCAGCCTTTGTCAAATAAATTACTTCCATACATTACCAATCGGACTGGAAAACTGGGATAGAATTACAAAACCATTCATTGACGTACAATGATGACCATAAACAATGTGGTCATTGTCTTCTTAAAATGAAAAGGTTTTCTGGTCTTGGGGGTATCTGGTCCATTCGCCTGGTCTCTTTTAACTGTATCTGGTCTATCTTGGATCACCAATATTGTTTCCTGCTTCCAGGATGACAAGTCAAACTTAAACTGAGATGTGAAATGTGAAAGTATTTTAAATGATGAGAATTAAAACAACATTGCTGCCTAAAGCTTTCCAGTTTAACTCAATTCTTTCTGCATTCTTAATGACTTTGTGAAAAATCGTGGACCATCGGCAATACCATCACAGTTCAGAATCTACTTCACACTACTGCCCAACCCGCCACCCCAAGCACTGATCGAGGATCAGCAGCCCTTTTCCTGATCCTAGCCCTAATCGCTTTGAGAAGAAAACTGACACTGACTCCGGGACAGGAATGTCAGCCTGGCTATGAGCTGGCCACCCCATCCAAGGGATTAACTCTGCTCTGGACAGCCTGAAGGGGGCGTGATAGGGGGGAAAGCTTTGAGGAAAGCGGAGTGTCACAAACAAAGCAGGCGATGGCATTCTGCACACTCCTCCACTGACGGCTTGTGGGCTCGGCCCTGAAGACAAAAGCAGCACTGTTTGCGATTGGAAGATGGAATGATGTGGGAGTGGCCAAGAGGACAGGGTGCATTGCATCGTATAAAAGCCCTGTTCCTGCATGCCACTGCATTTATCCACTCAAGCAGGGTGGCGTCACAGGACATGGGGGTGATCAGACGGCCTTTACAACGGCCTTTCTTGTGTTGGCCTCACTTGTCAGGGCCTGCTTGTTTCATGGTACTGTGCTGCCTAGTCAAATGCAGAACAGCAAAGTTTGTGCAAACACCTACACAGCAGGCTTGTATAAACACGTCGTGCTGGAGGGAGACCTTTCCACCTGAAACGTGTTTGTGTTTGTGTTCCATTTCTCCACAGTGCCAGCTGGCATGGAGACACGCTTCTGCAGCGTGTCCGCTAAAGCCGCTGCAAGCAGGATCCTGAAGCAAACGCATATGCAGGTGAGGAGGAGGAAGGTTATGAGCCAGGACAAAGAGCTGTTGTCACATTACTCTTTTTATCAAATGTGTTTTGAGGTCCTGCGTGTGAGGTGAAGTCTTGGCTCTTGCTGTGTGACACACACATGCACGTGCACACACACACACACACACACACACACAAACATCTCCACAGATTGTCAGCTTATTCAACCTAGACCTGAGGATGCAATCCAATACCCTGCTAGTTCTGCCAGCCAATTTATAGAAACGTCAATATGTGGCACGGCCATAGAAATTACATCTGGGGACAGTTAAGCAGGCTTGACAGACAGGGCCCTATGTGTTCCTGTTCCTGCCCAAGGAACTGACCCAACCAACAGAAATAAAACCGCAGACACATAAAGGATCAAATTAACAAACTTCTTTATTTGCCGTTTCCAAATGATGAAACAGGGAGTGGAGCGGAGCAGCTCAGAGGGCAGAATGCAGGGTTACAGAAACAAGTGTCTCCCGTTCGGCTCCATCGGTCGCATGCCGTCTAAACCACATGAAAGATGAGGGAAAGCAGTTGCCTGGAATGGGCGCAGTCGCCACGGAGGGAGAGGGCTGAACATGGAGCTAAGATCAGTGAGAGGCCTTCAAGACCCAGCGTGGGAGACCTGGGGTTCACGCTGAAGGCGGGGATCTGTCATAGACCACACCACAGCGATAATATCTGTACTGTCAGTGCATTCAATCGCACTGGACCGGGGCCACAACTGCACAGAGCCCCACCATTAAGAGGAGGAAACTGGAAGGCAACTGCCAGACAGACACACTGCATATGATGAGATACATATTGTAAGTATATATTGCAACGGGAAGTCTGTTTTTGCCAATTCCACCAACGTTTCTTTTTCAGTCTGACCAGAATTTGCAGTCAATGGGACCATGCTGATGTGATCCAATCAGTAGACCAAGGAAATCCCAAAAAAGGAGGAGCCAATTAGGTTGGGGAGGGAACAGTTGATCCGGGGTTCTGCAGTTGACTCGTCAAACACCTCTGTGCTGCTTAGAGCAGGGTCAGGCTAAGCTGGTTAGAAATGCCTAATGGTAAAGCAGCGGTTATCATGGTGTTTCTGAGTGCTGCAGCCAAAGCAACAGGCCAGAGCCCAGACTAACACAGGACAACTACTGAGCTGCCCAGAAAGAAATACCTTACTGTGCACTCGGAAGTATCCTAAAGAATGCCATCCATCACTTCCAGTCCATTCTTACATTTAACACCACGGTCGTGGTCAGTGTTGAGAGTTGTGGTCGGTCTCTTCAGTAGCCGTCAGCATTTAGAATGATGGCCAGTGCTTACAGAAGCAGTAAATGTCTAGAGTTATGGTCAATGTCTAGAACAGTGGTCAACCTCAAGGGTAGCGGTCAGTATTTAGGATGGTGATGAGTGCTTACAGAAGCAGTCAACATCTAGGATTATTGTCAATGTCTAGTATAGTGGTTTCTCTTAAGAGTAGCAGTCAGTATTATGGATTGTGGTTAGTGCCTACAGAAGCAGTCAACGTCAAGTGGTCAATATCAAGTGTAGCGGTCAGCATTTTGAGTACTGGTCAATGTCTAGCATTCTGGTCAAAGTCTAGAGTAGCAGTAAATGGCTTTAGCAGCAGTCAGTGTCCACAGTATGTACTCTGCTGCAAAATACTTTTCCTCTCTAACACCAGTAATACAAAGCTCTTCTTCCAGAGCAAATCTCTCGTGCGAATCGTTTAACTCAACAGTTTAGGCTGACGAGTAAATGATTCAAGAACAACTGCCTCACCTGAAACTGAGCCACAGAAAGCAGGGAAGTGAAATCGACAAATGTGAAACTTTAAGTAAAAATCATTCCTTAAAAATCAAACTGCGCAAGTGGTTACAAGATGGGACCTGTAGTAGGAATCAGGAAACAGAACTTTTTAATGCATAAGAAGCTTTGACAATAAACACAATTGTCATGTCCGTCATGTTCGGCATTTTTGACTTTTAGGGTTGATTCCACAAGACTTGTGACTAGTGGATGAATCGGTGTGAACCACAGGGTAGACAGTGAAATAAGAAGGCACTGGATAGATTAGGGGACCCACTTCATGACCTGTATGTCGCAGGTTCAGATTCCCAGGAGGGATGCCGCTGTTGTACCCTTGGGTGAGGTGCATAACCTGAATTGCTTCAGTAACTATCTGAATGAATAGCAAGTGGAGAAAAAATAAATGCATGCTAATCTAATCCAGGTAGGAGAGAGGTACCTGCTAAGTAAATACAGGGCATTACAGCTCTGCTGTGTGACTGAATCCAGAGAATATAATGGGCTTTTAATGGTTTCATGCCTTGCAATTGGTTGATTTCCAGTGCTCAGTCACCACCCACATGGACAGTTTACTTATGATTCTCCAGTGGATTGAATACTGCATGAACACATATTAAACACATTATAAAGGCTAAGTGCTTTATATCGATATGATGAAAATTACAATGACACACACTATCCTACCAAAGGTTATGGGACTCCCCATCTGATTGCAGGAACATTACATTATTGTCATTTAGTACTCATATCCAGAGTGACTTACATACATTACAGTTTTATCCATTTATACAGTTGGAGATTTACGAAGGCAGTTGTGGATTAGGTATCTTGCCCAAGGGTATAACAGCAGTGCCCCATCAGGGAACTGAACCAGCAACCCTTTGGTTACGAGCTCTGCTCCTGCTCCTTACCACTGTGCTGATCTCCACCTTACCACTGTGCTGATCTCCACCTGACAGAACATCATTATGATCTAGATGAACTGAAACACAGAATTAAGGCTAGGCCAAGATGGTCCTTTTCTGTAGTGAAGCTTACTAATGATTTAAAGCAGTGGAACACCAGCTTTCAACCAGAGATTACTAGAAAGTCTTCCACAATATACTGAAGCAGTCATCAAGGCCAAAGGCAGGCAGAAATGCTAGGAATTTCTTAGAATAAAGAGTTTTATTCATAACTAACCATGTCCCATGACTTTTGGAAGGACAGTGTACATACATGCACGCACTCACACACACACACACAAACGCGCACACACACAATTACACTCAAGGGCTTTGAGAGATCAAATCACAATACTGACTTGAATAGGATGTGGGGATGTGGGTCTCTTACATGACTGTGAGCTTAAGTCTTCACTTGTGAAAAATAAAAAAAATTGACTGAGAAACTAATTTATTTGAACAAAATGTTTAAATACTCCCTGCCACTGCACATCTCAAGAGCTTATTCTAAGTATATTTACACACAAAGAATTTAAGAAAAAAATATGTGTGAAAATTAACAACATAAAAATCCAAAATATGAGAAATGTTTATAATACATGTCAAAGTACACTGCATGTATAAGAATAAAATAATTATTGCTACTTTGTTCTATATATTTTTAGCAAATATGTTGCAGAATATTTTCTAACATATATGCATGAAATTGCATATATAAACTTGCCAAACACTTTTTGATGTATATTATAAATGCATTCCTTGTATTTTACATTTCATAATACACTGTATGGTGCCGCATACTCATTTTAAACAGGGAGGGTGTGACCAAACACTGGGTGTGACCACATGATAAGGTCCTCAGTGGGGATGGATGAGCAGAGAGGAACAGTGAGAGTTACACAGCTCTGGTGCAAAGGTGTTGTCTCTGTCTCCCTTCCGAGTGGCTCCAGGGTGGTGCAGGGACAGCTGTATGTTTTCTTCATGCGCCACAATGACGCTCCAGCGCAACCTGTTGCTTCCTTTGAGTCCAGGTCCTGCATTGTTCCGCATGCACTGGTCACAAGGCGGAGTGGCCTTCTGCTGGGCTCACTGGGGCTCACATGCACACACACACGCACGCACGCACACATGTACACATGCACACATGCATGCAAGCGTACGTACACACAAACACATTCACACACAAACATGCATACACGCACTCATGTGCATGCACGCACACACACACACATACACATACATACATACTTATCCAGCCACACGTACACGAACGCACGCACACTAACACCACTGGGAGGAGCAAAGGAACAGTGCGTTCTGGGAGCAAGAGACACAGGGAAAACAGAGGTCCTCCATCATTATCCTCTTTCATTGTTTAGGGGGAGACACTCCAAGTCCGACAAAGCTGGGCTGTGATGGGGGCGGGGCAGGCCCCTGCAAGCTGATCGGATGGGAGCCGAATGTGAGCCGGCTGTTTACTCCACACCAAGCCCCAGACACCACACCCCAGACAGGCCCGGCCCCATCTCCAGAGTGCAGCAGCTATCCCACCGTTTGTCCACTGCGTTTTCAGGCCACCTACGATCTATGATCGTCTCACAGGAAATAACAGGGAAAGACAGTATTGATTTGATGGAACACTCAGCAGCACAGCAGATGTAACACTTAAAAGTATACACATAGTAATTATCAGCAGTATGCCAGGTGTAACACTCTTCAGTACACAGGATATAATGCTGTTCAGGATACAGGAAGTAATGCTCTGCACTATACAAGACGCAGTGCAGCATATCTGATGCATACTCGAGTGGCATACTTGTGTTAAAAAGCTGACAAATCTATACGCTTTTTTGTGCTTTAGTGTCCCATCAGATGCGTGCTGGCATGTCTGTGAAACTGATTTAGGGGCCACTCTGACATCATTCATGTAAAAATATGGAAAAGGCAAAAATAAAGAAAAAAATTTTTACGGAATAACCAATTGCCTGTTTTGATTAATGTTGATGGAAGCTGCTGTAGTTTCTTCACCTGCTTTATTCTGGATTTAAAATAAGATCGCATGACTGGGTGTCTACTCTACGCCATGGCATCCCCTGCTGTGGACTGTTGTATGTACAGGGCGAGGCCTTTGATTGAACAGAAAGGGTTGGGGGCATGTCTGCCCTTTGGGTTGATGCCCTCAAAACCACACATGCCCATTCACAGTTCTTTTCACCTTTCACAATCAACAGAACCTGCCAGCAAAATACCCTCAGGGCCCTCAGGGAAACACAGAGTTGCTTGGATGGCTTTCAAGGTAGGAACAGATTACAAAGAAGATTTGAAAATGAGGGGTACAAAGTGTGGGAAGCAGGCCTGTTGTTGTTCGAGGGACAAACAATGGGTGTGCTGTGGCCTTCGGGCAGGGTGTGTGTGGGGGTGAGCAGGAACGCAGCCATGGAGAAGCAGCCAGGGCCCGAACAGACCTCAAACGTGACTTGACGCGAAAGAAGCCATACCCCACTACATGGCACGAAAAAGTCTGCATAACAATAGGTGTATGTCGAGCTTGTCACGTCAAAGAACCCCTGACCTGCTGCTGCAGGTGGGATATCAGGGGTCAGTGGAGTAGGGTGGGGGGGGGGTGGCTCTGAAGGTTCAAGAATCCCGAATCTGGTGTTTTTAGGAGAGGCAGCGGAATGACAACCATTGGTAATTAATAAAGCAAAACAAAACAAAAAATTTGAAGCACAAAGTGATGATGGCATGGCGTGATTTGATTGGCCACTTTCTTGTTTGTCCCAGTGGTCCCCCCCCAGTCCACCGTACTTTCCCTTCAGGTTTAGGAATCAATGCATTCTGATCCAAATGGCAAGGAAAGGGGCAGAGACCTGGGGGCGGGACTGGGCTAGAGGGCGCGTCATAGGGAGGTGGTCCTCAGGACAGGTTGAGGCAGCTGAAGAGGAGGGGCACCAGGAAGACGCAGCTGAAGCCCACGGTGCCGTAGACAATGTAGCGGTAGGGGAGCTCCACCTCCATGTGCTGCCGCGCCCGCCGCACGTCATCACAGGCCACGCCCACCGCACGGCACACCAGCGGGATGGTCAGGGCCTTCATGGCGGCGCGCGTGGCCAGCAGCACCGCCACGCCCACTGCCAGCCTCAGCAGGGCCCGGCCCACGAGGGCGGCGGTCAGAGGCTGCAGGGGAAAGGGCAGGCTGGACAAAGGCGGGTCTGGCGCCAGGCCCAGCAGGTGGTTGAGGTGGGAGGCCAGGGCGGCCCCTGCACCCGTGCCCAAGGCCTGGGCAGTGTCACCACGGGACGTGCTCCAGGAGTCCAGGGTGAACGCCAGCAAGCCCAGGGCCACATGAGTGATGACAATGACCAGTGGGGCGGAGGGGGACGTCAGGTAGAAGCTGTCGATGGGGTCCAGCAGCGGCTGAATCACCACCAGGATGAGAACGCTGTACAGGAACCCGGCGATGACCTCCTGCAGAGGAACATGGAGCGTGAGACAAAGGAAAAAAAACATATACACCCTTACATACTGTATATACACACACACATCCTGAACACACACAGGAAAACACACATACCTGCATACGTTCTGCATACACACACACGCACACACACACAGAGGACTGAGATGAATAACCTTTCTAGCACACAAAACAACATGAAACAGATGTGTGCGTGCGTGTCTTTTTCAAAGGACCGTTTGAACAGCAAAAGGGCTCTGTTTATGGGCCGCAGGGGAGCACAGCCACACTCTTTGAAACAGGACAAACAGCGGGAGGGGACGTGACAGGGGACAGTGTTCCTCCCACTGCCTCACACCAAGCAGGCATGGCTTCAGGGCGTACCAGGGTAGCCGTGGTGACCACATAAAGACTAAATGGAGACTCTTTGAACACACTTTAACTGTTGACCTGGGTCTATGATATTGTGTATTGAGTGAAAAACTGGTTGAGGTTGGAGACACTGTGTTTGAGTGAGCCTTCTGCATATGAGGGCTGCAATGTCAGCTTAATGGGATTTAATTGAGAATTGAACTGAGAATTGAAATAAGAATTGAGCTGAACTTGAATCGAATTAAATTGAATTGAACTGAATCAAACTGAATTGAGCTGAATTGATCTGAACCAAACTGAACCTGAACCCTCATAAGGAGTTCTGTTTCCGTTCCTCACTACGCCTCTTTAGTCCAGAAAGCAGATAAATGGCTAATGTTTTAAGGCAAACCGCTAAATGCAGAAACGTAGGTAGGCCAAATAAAGTATTAAATAAAAAACCAGGACTTAGATAGGGAAACAAGTTTTACATTTACTCAGTATTCATCTTCCACACTTAGACCAAGTTGTGTTCAAGCTTTTAATACTTAATTTTGGCACAGCTAGGCTTCCATATGTGAAAGTCAGCTAAGATTCCTTCCCTGAACTGCCTGGTTCTTTGTGGGGTGGGATGAATGGTGGTCCTTCAAGGGGCTTATCATGTATGCTAAGCATTTAAATACACATAATTATATCAGCGGTTTTTAATAAGCAGCATACTACATTCTTTTGTTAATCAGTTTGTTGACAGTATGCTTAGAATTCAGTCTGAAACTGAATGGAAGAGTTTTATGCTTGACTCCAGTGGCTGAAAGCTGGCAACCACAACAATATTTCCAAAGATGAGATACCGCAGTAATAACAGGGAGCAGTGCTCTTCAGGCTGAGGGTGGGGGTGTTTCAGTGAACGCTATTTTCATTTGACAAAGCAGGCAGATGTGAAACTTCAAACACTGGCATTCACATGCAAATTGTGTGCCTGCGCGTAAGCGTGTGTGTGTGTGCATGTGTGTGTGCGTATGTGTGTATGTATATTCCCATGGCTGTGTCTATGTGCATGTGTGTGTAATATGTTGCCTGGATGTGCATGTGTGTGCATGCATGTGTGTGTGTGTGTGTGAGTGCATGTGTGAGTATGTGTGTGCGCGTAAGCATATGTTGCCTTTATTTGCTTGTGTGTGTGTGTGTGTGTGTACGCCTGCATGTGCATTTCCTGGTTGCGCGTGTGTGTGTTTGTTTGCTTTTTAGCAACAGCATTCAAAGCCCTGGGCAGAGCACTTCCCTATGGGATGTGACATTCCATGGAAGCCACAGAATCCAGGCTCCCCCTCCCTCTCACTCCCTCTCTCTCTGTAACTCCTTATCTCTGTCTCTCTCCCCTAGTCAAATTCAAAGGAAAATGTTTTTTTTTTGTATGGCCAGTTTTGTTCTGTCTGTCTGTCCCCCTCTCTATCTCTCCCAAATTCAAACAAGCGTTATAGGCATGACCACACAGATGTATTGTCAAAGCAATTTTCACATGAATATGCAAACAAAACATACAAATGAAGAGCACATACATGCATATATACTCTCTCCCTTTCTCTGTCTCTGTCTCTTCTCTGTATGGTTAATCTAAAGCTCACTCCAGTGGGCCTCTCTGCCCTTACTGTGACCCTGTACCACTCCACTCCGCACATGCTCAGTGGGAGCATGGACGGACACACACACACACACACACACACACACGCGCGCGCGCGTGCGGGGTGAACTGCGCTGAACTCTTACTCCTTGAAGTGCAGTGCTCAGAATCGATCAGTCTTCCGTCGGTCAGCGCGATTAGAGGGTGTAACTTCTCAACCCCAGATTGTATAAAGGCCCTACATTTCCACATCGCTCCAGGCTTAAGTGGTGGAACGGGCCATAAATTGCCAACGGCTTCACGTGATCTTAAGAAAGCAAAGGTCTACCGAACATTCCCTGCAGTCACATCTTGATTAGCAGAGAGGAGCTGTCGAGCTGACCTCAGCATCAGCCTCTATTAGCAGGAAGGAAAGGGACAGACATTACAATAAATGTTTCCTGTAGGGCAAACAACTCCTGAAAAAGCTTTCATTTAACCCCTGATCAGATATTAAGGATTATCCTGTTAATCTTTAACCATAAAAGTGGATCTTTTCCTCTTCCAAAACAGTTTAATCAAAATATAATTTACAGCTCCTTGTTGTGAACACAGTCGTCATTTCCTTTATTTACAGAACAGTGCTGAAAACACTGCCACGTCGCAGGTTCAATAGCAGAAGGGAAGCCAGAATGCTAATGCCTAATTAGTTTTAGCTTTAACCCTGGGTTAAGCATTTTTTAATTCCTATCTTTACAGTGCAAGACAAATGTACATCTAGAATGCAGTGTCCATTGTGCATCTTTTTCTTCAACCAGTTTGACCAGTTTGATAGTGACAGAAAGACATAAGCCAACTTCCGCTGATAAACTTTTTTTCTGGGCTCCACATAATGGGCATGAGGCAACCTTAGCTGCGCATGACTCCTTAAGCAAGAATTTGCCTGACTGTTCATGGAGATGGGTTATGGGCCGGTGTGCCGGCAGGCACTATACCTCTCCCCGAGTCTCAATGGCACATGGATGTGTCAATCTGATCACCTGTGTGTGTTATTGTTGAATAAATTTATTGTATTGTTGTATTACTGCATTATTGTTGTAAATATCAGAAAATATAGAAATGCAAGGAAAATATCTCACAGGAAGGGGCGACAGGACAGAGGGTTTTGGCAGGATTAGTGAACAGCTATGATAGCTGTTTTGTGGTCCTTCCTTTCGTTTGCCTCCCCACAGGATGGGACGGGGTGAGAATTCACACCCCACCGTGAACTTTGGAAATCCAAAAACAGCAGTGAGTTTTTGTACAGGAACATGACATGAGATCTCTGTCAGACTCCCTGCCCTCAACCGATGCGTTCAAAGTAGTCAGTCAGTTCATTCATCGTAATTTATTGCATCATGATTTTCACCCCTTATTCCTTGTGTAACAACATTAGAAAGCACAAGCAATGAAAGCAATCAGATCCTGTCATCTATTGAAAGGAAGTGGCCTGCGATTCATTTTTTGTTTCCCTGTTTGAAATTAAGTACCAGTTAATCCTTGTACTGAAAAAACTATCAGTGCTCTTTTGATGTCAGCCACACTCAAGATCTGTGCCATGGTTGGCTCAGAAGTGTAACCTTCTCTGGTGCCAGGATTTGGACTTTTTTGCCCCCGTCGCCGAAGCTTCCTAGCGGCCAGGTCGTCCCGAGACATCGTGTTCCGGGCTTGACAGGTTCTGGAGCGCAGCACAAAGGGAGATCCTGGAAACCAGCATTCTGCCTTCGTTCCTTTCAGTCCAAACGCTCCATCTCTTTATCGGCTCTGTTATCGTGCCTCGCTGCCCTGCACAGCCGCGCGGTCAAGGTTTCCCCAGATTAGACAGGTGTTGAAAACCATCAGGACTGCAGTGCTCTACAAGCAGTGCTCCCTGTGATTTATACCAATGGAGAAGATAACCGAAGGGGGAGATAACTCTCAGAAGGTGTTTTTGAAGGGAGAGGAGAAGTGGGAAGGGGAAAGGGAGGGGCAGGTTGATTAAAACAGCCCCGCCCCCCAGTGAGGGGCCTCGGAAGGACTTGGCCAGCACATCGGACAGCAGATTGCTACTTTAGCCACGACAGAACAAATGGGAGATGGGCAGTACCCATAGCGGCACAGAGACAAAGAGCCAGTTTCCTCTGGCAAACAGAGGGAAGTAGTGTGTGATGTCAGCCTGCACCACACTCTCACCACACTCTCACCACACACACACACACACACACACATACACACACATGCACACACTTAGAAGTAGAATATGGTTCACATCATTCAGGCAGTGCAGCTACATGCTGCAGATGTATAAAAATGTGAGAGGGTAAAACCCTGAACTCTCACCACAGGTTGGAGTATGCCTGATGCTGCCATTGTGTCATTGAATTACACGCTGTACCCTCTAATATAAGTCTCTCTTAAACAACTGGATATGTACTGGAATAATTTTGATTCTGCACTTAGTTTGAGGGCGCAGCAGCAACTTCAGCTGGGAAGCAACCCCACAACCTTCTGGTGTCAAGCTCAGTTCCTGCCCGCACAAAGCTGCTTGCTAGCCGAGTTCCTCTGTTGGCGTGGCGTGCACAGGTGGCTATCAAAGATGAATGGGCAATGGGCCCACGTGAGGGAAGGGCGGTGGCGGTGCAAGGGCCACCCGCCGCCCCGAGGCATTGCCATGGCAACTGTCATCTCACAGGCAACTAAGCATGTCTGTGCTGCCATCTCTGGAGTGAGGTCATGTAAGAGTAATGAAAAGCCACTCCGCACAAAGGAGGGAAAAATGCCACAGCTGAAATTGTGACAGATTACAAACCTAAACAGCGGCTACAGGGAACAGACGGACAATGAGAGGAAAGCCGCCGCTAAACCAACATCCTTCGTCTGCGCCTGCTTCCAGTGGCATTGTTAATAATGTACTCGATCAGAGGAGCCATTTGCAGCTGCTGAGAAGTCATAGGCCGCCCCTGTCGTGAGTCCAGCAGAACCAAGGGGAGGAAAGGAAAAACGCGAGGGAAAAATTATGATCGTTTTGTTGTCTGGCTGAGGGCTGGAGCGAGTGATGACTCACGCTTACCACTTGTGCTGGAAAACGGATCAACCCTCTCGGCCTCACGGCCCTCCTCCCCCGTGCAGCCGCAGGGAGGGATGATCGCCTCGTTTTTCTGTCTCCATAACCCATGACGACAGCTGCAGCGGTCTGATGTTCGAGGGAGAATCGGAACGGTTTCATGAGCCCGCAGTGCCGCGAGGCCTCAGTCAGCGTCCGCGCCCTTAGGGGCAGCAGAGAAGGCTGGCAGTGGATACACGGACAGTCCAATGCCTTTCTCCCCCGCTCCTCCAACACTCAATTAACCCCCGATCCTCTCTCTCATGCGGACACACACAAACACAAACATACAGACACACACACAAACACACACACACACACACACACACACAATACCTTTGTTACTGGTCACCCCCATTCTAACCCGCCCCACTGTGTATGGCCAATCAGAGGAGATTTTCCTCGCCAGCCTCTCGCCATGCCAGCTGGGCGGCTTCCTGCCCCCCACAGCAGTGGCCTAGCCAGCAGAGCTCATGGGAAGGGCGTGCCGGGGTTTGTCAACTGAATTCAGACATACCTGCAAACTGCAACAGGGTATTAGCCTAATCCCAGGAGAGACAAGCAAACCCCACTTCTGCTGCCAGGCCAAGCCTCTGCCAACCATTACACCCTCACCACAGAGCCTATCTAATGTCTCCCTGGTAACGACTGAACTGGGGCAAGGCCCGCATTGGACCATGCCGAAGCTGCCTGGAGAAGGAAAAAAATATTACTTTTCAAAATGACCTTGCCACACTTATTCGCTCCTCTCATAAAAGTTAATTATTGTGCTGTCGAGCTCAGGCACCCCCCGGAACTCCGGAATTGCACTTCCCTGTCAATGCGCCTTCCACTGTATTCTCTCCTCCTTGCAAAATTTGCATAGTGTCTTACATCAACAGTTGAAGGGTACGACCACAGTCAACGCTCAGTAACGTAGTCAGGGTTCGGTCAAAGTTTGTTGCTTTTTACTCATATTTTTATACAGTATAAATACACTAGATCACATAATTATGTATTATTTATATGCTTATTTATATTTTTAAATATCATTTTTAAACATTTCACCCTATTTCACCCAGCTGTTATCGGTCACTGATTACACATCGTCCAATATGCACACATGCCCACCGTCAACACACACAACGGCAAACGCGAGGGTAGGTGCATCCTCCTGACACTTTCTGAGTAACTCGCAGGTGTTCAAGCCGCTCGCAGGGGACCCTGGCCGATCCACCTGCTCCTATCTCCAGCAGAACCCGCGCTTAGACTGAACACTTTTATGCTCTGAGTCGCTTGGGAGCCTCAGGAGTTACAGTTCATCGCAATGGCAGGACCATCCTGCCTTGGTCGCAGAGGAAACACAGTTAGCAGCTGCCCCCACAGTGAGGGTTAGAGCCTGAGCCCAGTGTCTGTGACTAACCTCAGATCAGTTCTTCAGCTTTCCCCTAAGGTAGGGGGTTCTATGAAGGAGTAAAACACCCAGGGAAAGTGTTTGGTTGGACAGCTGGTCTGTGCATGGTACTACATACAGTATCTCACTTTCCGATGGTCACAGACTTCTAGAAAAATTCTGATTCGTTTCGCTCACTAATGAAACGTGTTCAGTTACACATGAAAGTGGAAATACTGGCCATTCTTCAGAGAAAATTCTGAGGAACTTTGAGGTGAACAACTCTGGACTCACCAAAACAGAGTGCATTCCCATGTAGACTCTGCTAACACACACCAGGATACTCCAGGACAGAGCAATACCCAGGCCAACGATGAAGGGATACTGATTGAGAGAACGAGAGAGAGAGAGAGAGAGAAGAGAAAAAGACATGGTTACTACAGTGTAGCCAAAACCTCAATTCCTTGTATCAGTGGAATTGATGTAAATCTCTACAGCTATCAATATAATAACAAATAATTGTTTTTTAAGCAATTTTAAAACACAAGTTTTAAAAAACTTTGTTTCACTTGTTTACTGTCCAAATATACATGGGCGTGAGATCTATAATAGTGACTGTTTATAATTAGCTGTTTTTTTATTTTTTGGCTAATGCCTGATATCATTGATAACAGCTGTATGTGCACAGTGTGTCATTGAGAGCAGGAAGCAGACCTTCCCATTAGCCAAAGAAACAAGCTGCGCTGGCACAGGGCACCTCTCCAGAGGTGGCAGGTGAGGCACTGTCTCCCAGGGAGGCAATCCCACACAGGAGCTTGCTTGCTTGATCACACGCACACATGCACGAAACTCAACAGCTCATTTAAACTGACACATTTGGCTGTTCACGCAAAAGAATCAAATATAGGCTTAGGGCAGAAAGATACATGGAAGTGAGGATTCAGCTGCATCAACCTCACCACTCCTCCACACCTCCACAACCTCCACTCACCACACACACACACAAACACATGCACAAGCAACCTATACATACAAACTTAAGGGGAAGACTACTGTGGAAATGCTCAAAATGGGGAGAAAGTCTCAGATGCTCGGTTTTCATGCTTACTGACAACAACACAAGTGTCTCACAAAGCGGTGTGTCTGCGCAAATTAAAGGGGCCCTCTCACTGGCTGGCTCTGAGCTGGCCATGGAACCTATATGCCCCAGATTTGGACGCCGCTGCACAGGTTCAGAGGCAAACAGGAGAGCGGTGGTCAAGAGAAAGGCCCCTTTGTGTGAGGCAAGGCTAATACCAGGGTAGGTCACACACAAACCCTCCGCCGTTCAGCGGGGCCCGTGAGAGAAACAGTAAACAAATGACAGCTGACATGCAGAGGGACCACACACACATGCACACACGCACACACACACATGCGCATGTGCACATGGTCGCCTGCCCATGCATTCTGTAGCCATGCCAGGTTACTGCCAGCAATCCTTTTTGCGTGGGCAAGGTTATCGGCCGTGGCATTCTGAGCCGTGCAGACGTTCCAGGAACAGGTTCACATGAGAGCAGAAAAACGGGTTTTGTGCACAGGCAAGATATGGCAACCCCTGCACATACAACAAACTCCAGCAGAATACACGAACGCACACACAGACAGAAGAATAATGAGCATACACAGCCTGCGAACAGACACATACAAAGCATGTGGCTACACAGGCCCTCACAGACAGTAAAAACTAACACATATCTATGCCACTAAAAAACACACTACACACACACACCAACACAAACACAAACACACACAGGCACGCGCAAACACACAAACACCCACAAACAGATACACACACAGCACAAGAAAGCAGGGCTGTATGCTCAGAACAACTCAGACTCCTTTCCTGTTCAGTGGAATAGGTTGGTCACCGCTGACTACAGCTCTGCTGCCCAATTGCTCATCTGAAACCCATCACCTCACTGACGTCGGCTCTGTGCCACTTCCCATAAGCCACCCTGGTCTCGGCACAACACTGAGCGCCGCGGCCTGCAGCTGGCCGGAGCAGGAAGCAGACAAAGGCCGTATCATTGTTCCTCGCTTCCTGTAGTGCTCACACGGGGAGTGAGAGGAAAGAACACCAGGTTCCCCAACACATCCTTTCGCACACATATCTGTGCCTGGGACGGCCGCTGGACGGTGGTTGAAACATAGTCTTTTCAACTGTGACCGCTGCTCAGTAAGATGTGACAACAACTGATCGCGACGACCTTTACTCCAAAAAATCTTCTTCTTTTGTTGACCGTGTTTCTTGTTTCTTGTGCCATCAGAAAATGTTTGCCAACATGTGTAGTTTATGGCTGAAGTGGGAGACGCACTGCAATCCTCTCATGTTTTCTGTGATTTGTGCAAATTTGCAGTGCATGGATTTTACCAGTCTAACAATAACACTCAGCAACAACTGTGTTCACTTCTGACATATTCATGCTCTTCAGCATCACTCAATTCCCACTGCTCACCAGCTGAGCCAGAAACTGAACATATGTCTCAGTCCAAGTGATTACCACTGCTGGTAATTATCAGATTCTTAAAGGGGTTGCTGAGAGCAGAAACTGTAGGCCAACATGCTGAAGAAGTGGCAGAGACCATGGAGGAAAAAGATCACTGCCTCCGGGGCACTAACGCTAATGCTAACGCTACAGCATGAAAACCACTGGCAACAACTTCTGGGCTTGCCACATGGTCGAGCAGCAACTGCCAACCTCAGCTGATCTCTGAGGAGGTCCACGCCGGGAAAAGATTTCAAGGTCAGCAAGGGAACCCAAGAGGCACGGTCAAGCTGCTCAGAGATAAGATAAGACATAAACCAGTGAGGCTATCGTCTTTTCCACAGGTTGCTGTCCGCACTCCTGGCCTAGGCCATAAAAAAAAAAAAAAACAACACTCGATCACTGGGAAGTATCCTTGGGGTCTACACAAGGTCAGCGTGGTCACAGAGTTACACATAACTTTATTATTATTATTATTATTATTATTATTATTATTATCATATTATTACTTTATTATGAGTGATTGTAGTACTTATCAGTTTAGTTTGGCAGACACCCTTCTCTGGAGCTACTTACATTTTCACCTTCTCTGTTTACTCATCTCATTATTTGTTGAGGCAGGGGCGCTATGGCTAACTGGGAATCAAGCCTGCAAACTTCAGGTCAAAAGCCTAGCTCTTTGACTACTGTGACACCTAAAAACTTTGCAGCCCCTGTGAAAGGAACACAGAGAAAATTTTCTTCTCCAAGTCCCTCCCCAATGGATCAAATGGTAACATGCAAAAAATGGAACAAAAAAATGTATTGTGCAATCAAGTTAAAACAGAATGGAAAAAAATACAGGACTTTCACTTCCCTCCTGAACAAGAAAAAAACTTGGAGGGCAGAAAAAAGGAGACTGTTTACTGCCCTGCCAGGAATAACATGTGATGGACAGGGAGAGACTGGAATTCACAGAATGTTTTATCTGTGATGAAACGATAGCACAGAGAACAGGCTGTATCGTCCCATCAACAAGGAGACCAATCAAATCGGTCAATCATCCAGATTTACTTGGTATTGCACCACTTTGCGGGGGAACCACAGGCATGGAACACAGCTACTATTAGCTTATAGATCAGTCCTATGCCTTCAAAGAGCTGACCTCTACCCCCAATCCAGCCCCCTACAATCCTTTGAGTTCTCCTGAAAGAGCTGCCACTCACGTGTGCGATCAAGAAAACATACGATGAAAGACAAAGTGCAGGAGAGATGGGCATATGTCGAGCTTATCAGGAGTCCTTCAGGGGCACTGGCTCACCTTATCTGATGAGCGATGTACAAGGATGAACTGCAATCTCAACCCCACGCTGAGGGTAAGTGAACAGGTCTGCTGAACCAAAGACAGAAGCCAAACCGACCTGGGCAGCCGCACAGCATGGAGAAAGCTGTACTGCAGCACCAGGGAGCAGTGTGGGCAGCCCTATTGACTGTAATGACATGCAAATTCATTTTTTTCAAATGCAGCAAAAAGTCACCCTTCAGTTTAGGAAACCTGTCTCACATCAACCCCCCCCCCCCCCCCCCCAAAAAAAGCAACAACAACCTTGTGACATGATTCCTCACAGAAGACTTGTTATCTGAAACTTCTCCCCTATGATAAGGAGGAGAAGGTCATTAGAGAGCCCTAGAGTGGACCTCTGAACACTAAGTCCCTGTACTTCCCTGCAGATTAGATCTCAATTCACAAAATTCCTTTTGGGGACAATATTAAAGCCCCCAAATTAACACCAGATGAATGATTAAAACCACATGGTTGTAATCATGGACTTCTTATCTGGCTAATCCTAAGTAAAATACAAGAACATCCTGCCATCCGTGGAAATTTTTGTTGCTGTTGTTGCTGCTGTCAACACTCTTTTAACTAAATCACTCTTTAAACCTGCCCTTGGACACTCAGCTAATTTCAGTCACCAAAGTTAACTCAATGCCCCTTCACCCCACTGATTCATTGTACACCGTTTGCTTAGAGTGAGCGGGTTTGGTAGTCTTCAGAAGACGCTGCAGTTTCTGAGTTAATTAGTCCAATCACAACAAAACGCAGACCACCCATCTTGGATTTTAATGAAAATTTGGCTAATACTCATTTGTGTTAAACAAATTATTTTGCACATTTTAGAATAACAGTAAAGCCATCAAAACTATGAAACAACACAAACGGAATTATGCAGTGACCAAAAAATGTTATAAATGAATCAAAACTAACGTCTATTTTAGAGTCTTCAAAATAGCCAAAAATATTTTTTTAATCAATTTTAGGAAAGAAATTCATGCATAAGCATCAACTTCATTATTTATATTTGTCTAAGAAACAAATTTCAAGCATTTGTCTTCAGTGTCTCTTAATGCATGTTTCCCATTATCTTAGACCAAACTTTTGACTGGTACTGCAATTTAAAGATTAAAGATTTAAAGATTAAACCTAAGGCCCTGGGCCATCAAACTGAGTCATGGAAACTCAACAGACTGCCAATTCATCAAGATATACAGTACATCAGTACATGAAATTACATTTTGTCACTTAACAGACACTTTTATCTAGAGGATTGTACAACATGAGCGCATGTGTGTAACAGTGCCTTTAGTATGACCTTTTGAAATGTGCTTACACAGCATCAAATATCTGGTCAGTAACCTAAGCAGCACTGCAGTGACTAGGTGATATAGAGGACTATGGGAAAACTTCGAACCTGTCTGACTAGACCACATGGAAGTTATGGTTAAATTGGTGACACCATTCTGAGTATTTAGGTAACTCGGGCTCCAAATGCCTCTCATTTAAGCTACGCATTACATTCTGCCACTCTATCTAGAGGTGATGGACAACTGTGTAACTGCTGCAGTAAAACTTAACATCATGTCAAAAAAAAAACACACAGAAACCCACGTCTTGTCCAGATTTTCAGGATTTGAAAATTTGGGTGTGGAGACACACTTTCAGCACGTGAGCGTGCGATCCTTTCGCAATGGCTATCACATGGGTCAGTGTGCTGACAGCACAGCTTGTGCAGCACAATTCTATCAAATGCAAGTTCTTCTTTTTCTTCATATGCAGCCTGTATGTGTCAACAGGCTGCAAGCTGCATTTATTCAAGCTAAATAAAAAGCCAGGCTCACCATGCACTGGAAAAGAGGTTTATTGCTGACAACATCCAAGATTAAACTGACAATTTCACACAGCTCTTTTGTGTAATCTCCCCCCTAATTTCCCAGCCTGCCTTACTGTTGCATAAGTCGATACATCCTCACATGGAAACGGTGGTGATGTTAGTGCTCTGGTCTTCTGCACTTTTATTTTACACAAGGTGTCTGATCGGTCACTGTTTTGTCAATCCCATATAACTCTAGGGAGGCTAAGGGAGGGCAAAGGCAGAAAAAGGGCTGTTGTGATGGGTCCAAAGCTCAGTAACTCTAAATAGGTAAGCTCTGGGTATGCCCCTAGGCTCAACCATGAATACCTACTTTATGACATGGAATGAAAAACTGAAAAAAGACTTAAAAGTAGCCTACACTACATATCAGCTCAATAAATATATATCTGTCATATCGACAAATGTATGTGTGTAGCAACACCCATGTGTTCATGCCAAGACGTGTGTTTTATATTATTTGGGCTCTCCATTTATTAGAATGCATACATAGAGTTTTCTCCTCTCTGCACTCTATTTCATCTCTCCCTCAGGTGTCCCTCACTACCCTGTCCTTGGCCCCATTGCCTCCATAACCCACAGCCCTCTTGCCTCTGGCTTCTCCTATCTAAAGTACAGATTGCATCATTAGCCTGTATCACCATTTGTGTCAATGTCTGCCCTGGAAGAACCTCCTCCTCTATCCTGAATCTCCGAATGTCCCTGGAGTTCCGCCATGCCTATCCCGCACCCCACAGATCACTCCAGAGACCCCATGCGCCCCCTTCCACCATTCCCAAACATGGTTGCACCCAAAAGCATGCCCCCTCCGCCCAGCTGCTGGTCCAGGCCATAGCGCTGTACCTCATGTTCATGCTGACACAGTGAGCCTCCCTGCCAACAGCATCTGTGCCAATCAAATCACACACTGCCAGCCGGGTCACGACCCCAACACCCCCCCCCACCCCCCCGCGATGCCCTGGCATTTTCCTGTCCCATACCATATTCCCATGGCAGAACCCCAAGTATGCATGCGATCATGTCCACATCTCTAACCGTCAGTTAACTGATGCAGCCTGGGGAGGACCTGTCACAAAGGCACAGCGCAACTCCCGACACTTGCCAAACATCTCAGACCCTTGTGTGTGGCCTAATCAATGTCCTCTTGTACCCTCGGGTGGGGTGGGGTGATGGGGGTTATCACTGCCCATACCTGACACATACACAGTCAACACCTGGCCACACATGAAAACCCTAATCAATAGCTTACACAGAAATCTGAGAGCAGATCAAATTAACATGAGGACAGAAAAGTGTTTAATTTTAAGTGCTGCTGTTAAAAGTTAATGCAAATGTTAACTTTGGTTAAATGCTAAAAAGCCTGGCAGTCATTTCATTACTGGTATTGATTTTCTGAGCAGCCTGAAGGTGAATGCAGACCCCTCTGCATGAGTTAGTGCTGACAGAAAGTGAAGCTTCATATACTAAGGTATTTCCAGATATTGTTTTAATGCTGAAACGTGTTTATGGCCATTTCTTCACTGAACCACTTCAAACTCACAAAATACAAGTTTGTTGCTTGATCACTTCTACATGTAGCATCTGAGTTAATGCTTTACAAAGAACTGTGAACTGAGTGTCATTGTGTCAGCTGAGCTGAGTTTTGCTAATCGGCATTTAAAATCATAATACTATTTGATGATTGTCACTGTTCCATCGCCTACTGCATCATTGGTATTGCTCACACTGCACTGTGACAATTATGTATAGATAGGTACTATATGACAACATACCTCCCACCGGCCGTATGTCAGCATAAACAGCGCGAATGGGATAGCGGTCCCGGACATCGCGTGGGTGGAGGGCATGCTGTACTCCGAGTTGTAGAACACTTCCACTTTGACCACGGGCGGAGAGGCCGGCCTGGTCCAGCGGATGAGGTCTTTCGTGGACTGGCCCAGAAACAAGACCCAAACCCAAACCACGATGAGCCGCCGGCTTACGTAGGCGTCCACGTTCCACATCAAGAAGGGAAAGAAAACGATGAAGAACATCTCGTTGCCCAGCTCGGTTCCGAAGGTGAACAGGTAGAAGAGAAATTTGTTCTCGATGATGAACTCCTGCCCGCCGTCACCTGTTAGAGAGTTCTTCCGCAAGGGCTTGACTCTGCCCCTGGCACTCTCGTCCGCGCTGCCGCACAGTTCAGACGGGTGGCACGTCGTCTCGCGCCCATTCTCCGGGCTGCCTTCCGGGTGGCTCTCTCGTGCATCACCGCCATCTCTGGCACGATCTAGGCGACTGCTCACGCTGTTCCCCTCTGTCTCGCTGGTGCTGGTGATCAGCGCTGCTGCTCCGTTAAGTAGGCCGTTAACACAGTCATCCTGTTTTAGGCTACTTCCCTCTGTGGTGCCTCTCCTCTGCCGGGTGCCGTCTTTCCTGCAACCGTCAATGTCCCCCTGTACGTTTTCACCTTCACCCGGGCAGTGATTAGTGCAGTCGCCGTTGTGCAGTTGTTCAGCTTCCCGTTCTACTGTTTCGTTTGATTTCCTAGGAAAGGTCCCTCGCACCCCGCAAAACTGCTGAAATTTCGCGACCAGGTGCGGATCTTGCAGATTTTGACAAAGCTGCAAGAAGCCCGTTTTGAATTCTCTCGCCGTCATTATTACAGAACGCCCCGGTAGATCTCAATGCGAAAATATCACCCGGTGGCGGTGCAAGAATACTGCGCTCGCTGCCAAGCTACAGAGGAACATATGACTATCCCGCACAGCGTTGCACTGACAGCCTCTGTTGAAAATGAAACAAATGCATGCACGATGGTGAGGAAATCAACTTAAGTCAAACCACTCCTTCCTGGTACATAAGTCATTAATGAGAGGTGGGGTAAAAGATCGAAGCTTACAATCGATCCGATTCGGGATGATAGTGTTGTTACCGTTATCCTTTGGCTTTAGCAGCTCTATCCGGTCACTGACAGCTTTGAGAGGACAGCAGAACAGACGGGCATGCGCACGAAGTATGACGTATTGGCTAGGAATTCTAGTAGGCAACGAATAGTATGGACCCTGTGCGCTGATCCAGGAACAGTTGACTAAACGCTTATCTGTTTCGCAACCATTTTGTGCCAAAACTGAGTTGATCTGGGGTGCCGAGATTCTCTGTCACGTACTCCGCTCTGCAACTGAAGCCGAACTGCGCAGTACTAATTCCCCCCGACGAGAACGCGCACGTAATGCGTTAATGTCTGAACAAGCGGTTTTACACAATTGAAGGATTTCCCACCATTGTGGTTATGTTCAAGACATGTACAACTCCGCAACGCACTAAGAACGTTTGATGCCAAGGGGAGGGGAGTTGTGTGAACAGTATTTGAGAACGTACTAATTAACGTAAACCTTTTAGTTTTATATTTTATATATGTATTTAATGCATGTTAACAGGATAACTATTATTTTTCTGAAGATATAGAGTTTTTTCATAGTGCCTTAAAAACCAGTGCTGTTTTCTTAATAATCCTTACATTTTCATAGAAATTTCCACGATTGCTCAACTGGCATTATTGGTAACAAAATTTAAATTGTTTTTTTAAAAAAAGAAAGAATGCATTTGAAGCAATGTACATTCGACATCACGGTCCCACTTTGGGGGAGAGCATGAGGACGTTTCTCGTCTCTGTCACTGGACCAAGATTAATTCTACATAAGTACTGAAATGCGAAGACCCAAGCTTGCACTAGAGCTCGTGCTCGAGCGAGGTGTCCTGTCCTGTGCCAAGACCAGCCAGATAGCTTTTTTTACGACCTTTGGCTCAGCCATGCGCGTGTCAGCAGCTGCCAGGGAGTAATAATTCAATGTAATATAAAATGAATATAAAATGACTGCTGAGAGGGGTCAAAATGTCAAAATAACCTTTAGCATTTCAGGATCCATAATAACAACAACAACAATCTATGATACAGATATGATGGTGCCTGCAATGCACCTGTATTAAGAAAAATGAAAACAACTGAATTTTCAGTGTGTTTCTCCTCCTATACTTCGTTCGTCTGTCTAAAGGTCCCCTATGAATGTCCTATCATAGAACAGTTTTTTCCCCAAGTTTTAAAAGTTAACGGGATCATTAGACAGCGGTGTATTTTACAGCACCGCTATCGCGTTACCGGAGTGATACTCAAGAGTACTGCACAGAGAGCACGACAAGAGCAGTACACCAAAGAAAAACAACAGACCATCTTTGTTCACTTTCATGCACACACTCAGACATATCCAGACCCAAGGAACCATAAAATGAACTAAGGGATGCATGGTTGAGACCAAGGTTAAATTCTTTGAGGATATGGTACTATCCATGAGTATTCTATTTAAAATCTCATTTAAGGTTATGAGTGCACCTTGAAATTTGAATGCGAGTTTCCTGTAAATGTGACACACCAGTCAATTCGAAAATTAGAACACAAACTGCCTGCTCTGGGGTACTCCAAATGACGCCACACACGTCGACATAATCAATGAGGAAAAACAATAGGAGACAAACAGGAGATATCAAAACAAAAAATCTGACGTAGCCTGCATGCAGGCGCACTCTGGCGTGATACAGTCAAAGTTCAATTTCAGAGTTTTACATAATCCAGCTGCATGTTTCCTCTCTCAAACATCCATGCTAAGGGGAATCATGTATTCCGCTATGCACACATAGTCAACGTAACGACATTAAGTACTGTTATGTGGATAATGACGCATGCAAGAAAAAGAAATGTCCGTAAGAGCATTGACGGCGCATTGAGGTCTTTCCCTAAGAAACGATTGTGGCAGAGAGGGAAGTCCTTTTAGAGAAGTATTGCACCACGACTCCCCCTAGAGGAAATATGTGTGAATGCCCCGAACGCCTGTGACAGTAATTCAGATTTAGTGGTTTCCCTCTCTAAATGCTTCCTTCAAGGAGCAACATTCTTTTACGGTTTGGGCATCTATTTATCCCACAAATTAAAAGCACTAGGTCTTTGAAAAAGATTAAACAATCAGTCTGAAAATAATTTTACCGCACACACACACACACACACAGAAAATCATTTCCTTCTCCAGGACCCATCCAACAACAAAGAGGACCCGCTGGTCACATAGCTCCACTGAAGAGAAGGCGGCTTGATACAGTGGCATGTTGGCCTTATCAAATTCTTAATATAAGCAAGCAAGAACGGAAATTAAAACAATGCAATCCATAATTCAGCTAATTCAACTGAAAAATAAGATGTTTTACACATATCAGTTGTGTTAAGACCTCTCCTTAATTCAGCAGCTGACAGGTGGGGAACAGAAAGTGTTTTGCAAACACTTTAAAAATGTATTTGTTGTTTCAAAAATCACCTCATGGGATTTACATGAGATGTTAGATGATGATATATGTGTTATATTTAAAACTGAATTCTGTGCTTGGTGTCCAGACGGAAGTAACACAGATGAATGAGACAATTTTTACATTTGAAACCACTCATTGATTCAAGGGAAATCAGACAGGAATGAAACAGAATGAAAACTGTCAGGCAGCACAGGTTAGGACACAGTCGCAGACCCAAAAAACGCGAGGGCAGAGAAACGCACGGCAGAATCCAAAACGAGTATGCAGGCAGGGTCAAAACCAGAGAGGCAGTCCGAGGGCAAATCCAAAACGGGAAAGTCAGAACAGGCAGGGTCGGAAAACGGGAAGGCACGATCAGGCAAACAAAGCAAAGCGGCAGGCAAAAACGGAGTCAGAAACAGGCAGGTCGAAAATCACAAAACTAGCAAGCAAAGAAAACGCGGGGACGAAACAGGCAAAAAAAACACTGAGACGAACTAGCAAAGACTAAACAGCGAGCAGGGCATATAAAGGGACAGACCGACGAGGGGATGAGATGCAGGTGCGCAGGTAATCAGGCGGAGACGGGGCGGAGAAAGGGGCCGGGCAGAAACAAGGGAAAAAGGGAAAAAAAAACCAAAAGCGCAGGGCTAGGAGGCGGGAGTACTGACAGAAAACAAGCACTAACTTTGAGGTATGACCCCATGGATTTTAGGTGAGTTCTTATGCTGTGATTATATGTATTACATTTATTTAAACCTGAATTCTATGGTTGAAAATCCAGAGATAAGTAAGACAGACACAAGCAACATGAGGTATTTATATAAGGTTTATTACAATCAGCAAAACAATGCAGTAACTAAGCCATAGGTAAAGGCAACATGTTTCATAAATATAGTAAAATTAATTAATCAGAGCAAATCCACTTTGGGTTAATGTAAGAAAAGTCTGAAAAAGCCAACTGGTCTGTGGATATAATGGAGCCGCCAGCACACTGAGAGAAGCGGGCCATCTCGCTCAGGAAGTCCTGGGAAAAATATCTGCAGTCATAGGGGTCTTCCTGTGATAGGCAGACAGGAGACAGAAAGAGCACATGAAAAGAGAGGGTCAGTGGTACACGGTGGGAACTGGAGTGCAGTGAGGCTGTGAGACCTAAACTACAGCAGTTTGGTCCCTTTCAGGTTTTACCAGGAGGAAGAAGAGATTACAAAAGAGCACACAGATCCTTTCCCTGATTCTGCTGCTGGTAAAGTCCTGAAGAGCCTACATGTTGCTAATGTTGGGTGTTACTAAAATGTGTGAACTGCTGATTCTGTACTAATGACAAGAGAGTCCCCATGCTGTATTCAATGACACAAACATTGTCATGTACAAGCCACCCTTCCAAGCGGGGGTGGACAGATTCACCACACCTATGATAGTTACATGAACCAGAGAATCAGCAGATCATACCATTAGGGGCTTGAAAGGGGGCTCCACCTCCCTCTTTTCCAGGGCTGGCCAGTCGATGTTCTCAAAGAAGGGGTGTGCACGAATGTGTCCAGCTGCACCCAGTCTGAGCGTGGGGTCCCTCTCCAACAGCTGTGGGGGGGAGAAGGGGATGGGGACACAAATACTGAGCAATGCAAATTTGCAAGGCCGTGGTGCTGACACTGTGTTTACATGGCAAAGCTCCCTAGGGGAAACTGAGACTCTGACACAAACTCATTTACTCACATCCTGATTAACTCACTCACTCACTCACTCATCCATGTGTTTACTCACTCACACACAAACCTGATGACACATGGTTCTGATTCACTCATTCAAACTGTCACTCACTGACTCTTTCAAGCATTGACTCACTTGCATATCAGCTCAATTACTGCAAGACCCACTAACTCTAAAGATGTGTTGACAGACATGCAGACCTTCTCCAGGAAGTCCTTTGACTCCTGGTTAATCCAGCTGGGATACTGAGGTGTTTCCGTGCAAACAGATATGGTGAGCTCAACTACATTATCTCCGTGAAATGGGAACTCGCCAATCAGCATTTCAAACACCAGGACCCCAAATGACCACCAGTCCACAGGAAAAGAGTACTCCTTTCCCTGGAAGATCTGAGGGCAGGAGGAAAACACTGAGTCATTAACATCATCACAGTTGGACATACTGACTGAGTGAAAGCTCACAGTGTTTAAGGTGATGCTGCAGTAGGTTCTCAACTTCATGCACCTTCTACCCCTTTGTACTCAGGAGTATATCAGGAAGTGCAAAGCATGCAGGTATGCATGCAGTTATCCATTATCTGAATCTCTGACATCATCAGAGAGAGACACATACCTCTGGTGCGATGTAGTGCTCCGAGTCACAGAAAGTGAAAGTGTGTTTCTCCCCAAACATGTTGTCTTTGCATAATCCAAAGTCCACAAATTTAATGTGGCCCTCTCTGTCCAACATCACATTCTCCAGTTTCAGATCCCTGAGAAGAAGAGAGAGGAAAGAAAAAAGTGAGAGAAAAAAGGAAGAGGATGCACCTGAACATGGTGCTTGCTTTAGCCATACATGTGTATGTTCACATATACTATGAAGACAGGTGGGTGAGGGACAGTTTATAAATCTCCATGCCATTAATGGCTTTTTCTGGGAAAATATGCATGCAGTAGAATACTGAGACTGAGACTGGAATCTGTGCATGTGTCATGTATGTTTGAGAAAATGAATAAGAGAAATTCTCACAGGGTGTCAAAATGACTGGGTCACTGACATCATCATTTAGAAAAGCTGAAAAACTTCTAAGCACTATGGCATGCTTATATTTCTGCTCATTTCCAGAACTACAGCTCCTACAGAGCCAACAGGAAAATGAAGGCTGCCATCAACTGAAGCTCCTACAGAGCCATCAATACTTGAGTTCCTGAAGAACATGTTGTACCTGTGTATGACTCCATTTTTGTGGAGGAATTGGAGCCCACAGGTCATCTCTGCAGCATAGAACCTGAGAGAGAAAGACAGAGGAATAACAATGGGAAGCCGATCATAACTCATGGTCTCTGGTCTATGATGTCATTGAGTCATATGAGTTACATTTGATTTATCATTTGATTGACAGTGGCTGAGCTGCTGAGATTGGTGTGAGGGGATACCACTAGTACTCACTGTGTGCTGAGAAAGTCAAAACATCCCTTTTCCTCTATGTGGAAAAACAGGTCTCCTCCGTTCACATACTCCATGACAAAGAAGATATACTCCTAAAGACACAGAGAGCACTGTTACTCATCACCTGGACACACACCAGTCTGTGGGCAATAATCTGGGGTGAGAAATATATGAGGGTGAAATATAATTGCATAAAGGGGGGGGGGGGCTTTACTTGGATAGGTATGTGAGAAGGAGGATATTACCTTTGTTTGGAATGAGGTGTAGAGGTGTGCGAGGAAGGGGTTCTCTACAGCAAGGGCCAGCACCCTCTGCTCCACCTTGGTATTTTCCACAAGGCTATTAATTACAATGTTGTCCTTCTTCAGCACTTTGATGGCAAAGTGCTCCCCACTTCCCCTCATCTCTGCCAGCATGACCTGAGGAAGGGGTGGACGAGGAAAGAAAGAGAAAAGAGGAGGGGAGGGAGAGGACAAGTTTCTAACAATGGACTTCATATCACTCATTGAAACATTAAGATTACACACACAACACTGACATTCACAAAGAGTCATCAGGGAGGGAGACGAAGGTGAAGGACAAGTGTGCTGACAGGTACCCAGGCCATACCTTTCCAAAGGATCCTTTTCCAAGAACTTTGCGAAAGTCAAAGTTCTCAACAGGGTGGCATGAGTTTACTTTTTCCCCTTTTTCCTCCAGGTCATGCTGGATGACTGCTGCCAATTGCTTTCGGCCTTGATGAGGTGGAGTGACCTTTGCCTCCATCAAACAGACTATCTCTTGGAGTTCCTGCTGGATATGGTCTGCAGTGGTTTGCAGGTCCCTTTGAACAGATGCTATCAACTCTTCCAAATCAGGACAGGGTAACTTTATGTCCTGAAAAGGTGAGCATGGAACCTTCCTTTCCTGAACAGGAGGGTGTGGTGCTGCCCTCTCCCCTGGCCCCCTCTGCCACCTGTGCTCATCTGGGAATCCAAAATAATCTCTGTATTTTTGGGGGTGTTTCCCTTTAGACAGAGGGCCTGGGGCCTGGATGTGGGAGAGAGGGTGACCAGAATTAAGCACTGACACCAGATGACCTCACATTGATCAATGTGTTCACACTTTACCCTTACAGATATATTTTAAGAACTCAAAACGTACATGTGTATATGTGTCTATAAATGTATGCATGTATGTATATAGGTTGAGAGTAATAGACCAATGGTCACAGATATGTAGCGATTGACAGAGAGAATGATCAGATAGATTGATTGACTGAAATGATCATGTGACTTAAATTCATAAAAAAATGAATTTACCTTACCTTTAAAAGCTGTTTGAGTCTTTTGAAAAAACCCATAGTTTCTGCTTGTAATGACTCAGAATGGCACTGTTAACTGGATAGAAGTGGTGTGTCTCTCAGAAATGCAAAGTGAAAATGCCTTGTCCTGCCTGTTTACCTTTAAATACTGGGATAATGTCCTGTAGTGTCACAGAAGCAGCAACCTGCTGTCAAAGTTCCGAGCTCCTATGAAGTCACAATATCACTCTGTGACTTGAGAGGGACTACCACCTGGGCCCTGGCAGTAAACCTAATGAAGACAAAAGACATAGTTTTCCAAAAAAAGGCCAGAATTTAGGAAAATAAATTCTGAAGTAACACCACCCTAGGTCACACTTTAAATTATACTTACCTGGGTCTGACAATTAATTTCTTATGTAGCTTTGGCCTGGCAGTGAATGCAGTGAAAGAAAAAGCAAGTAGAGTGCCATCTGAAATTAAAAGAAAACTCTATAACAAAATGACACCAATCACATTTAGGTCAAAACTCTTTAACAGTGTTATCCAGCCTAGGGCTGGACAGTATAAACGGTATATAAAGTACACCAGTATCAATTTGCCCTACAGTATGGATTTTGACTATACCGTGCTGACCGGTAGAGCCCTCACAGATCTAGGTGTAACTTCATCAAAAACACATGATACTAAGCTTTATCTACATACACAAATCTTTGCTGATCTGACAGTGATTAATCTTTTCTGAAGCATTAAAATATTATGTCAGGGATTTGCGCTACTGTCAGATGCACACCCATTCTCTCTCGCTCACACACACAAAGCAGTGGCCTCACCTCACAAAATGTAGCCTACATACAACGACGTGACAAAACCCAGCTATGTCCCACTATAATGGCCACCCATTAAAAGTCTATCTGTATGTTATCTTTAGGGGTCCAAGCACTGAAGGTGCTGGAACCCTCTTGTTTTTACTCAGATTATTATTATTATTATTAGGGGCCAAGCACAGAAGGTGCTAGGCACCTATTGTAATTGTTAGAATTTTCCACTATTATTATTATACTTTCTGCCATGGGAGTCTATGGCAGCCCATAGAACCCTTTGGTGGATTTTTATGAAATTTGGCACATTGATAGAGGACAGTCCAAAGTATCCAGACATCAGATTTGGGGTCAATCCATCCAACTCTGTAGCACCACCAACAGGCCAAACTTCAAGGTACGTTTTTGCTTATAACTTTTCAGCCATTTTGTTTTTCTCATCTTGGTATTATCGTTTTTCAATGGTTTTCTATGGCAGGTCTTAGAAGCCCTAGGTGGATGTTGGTGGAATCTGGCACCCTCATAGAGCACAGTCCAAGGTATCCAGGCACCTAATTTGGACTCAATCCATCATTCCCTGTAGCGCCACCAACAGGCCAAATTTCAGAGTACATTTTTTCTTATAACTTTTGAATCATTGGTCCTAGAGTTGTGATCCTTATTTCCCCTGAATCATTGGGTCACAATGAATTGAATAGACTCATCCACTGTATCGGATTTTCGAAAAAAATAATCATATTTTGAATTTTTCAAAAAAGCCTACTTTTGCTAACTAGTCCTAGACTGTGGATCCTATCACCTCCAAATTTGGTACGTATCATTTACAGAGGGTTCTGACCAAAAATTATTCAAAAAATTTTGCTAGGGCAAATGATATGGCCGATGTCATCCAATGAAATTCCATGGTGAAGTCACTAAAACAGGTAGTGAGTCATATCTCAGAAGTGCTATGTTGGAGTGATGCCACTTGGTACACTTTGTTGGTATTAGGAATACTAGGTATGCACCAAGTTTCATGAAATTTGGCCACTTGGGGGCACTATACCATTAAAAATCATTTAAATCCCCATTACTCTGGCAGAAAAGCAGATACTCCAATTAAATTTCTTGTGCTTCATCAAAGTTAAGGATCCTGACTGGGAAAAAAAAACTTATGAAACCGCGTCAGACATTTTGTGTTTCATCCATCTTTGATTTTGTCAAACACATTTAACCAACTCCTCCTAGAGTTATGGCACAATGAGGTTTGTGTATTACCTCTTTGGACCATTGTCTTTAAGAGTTGTTAAAGGATAGTTGCCAGGTTGAACAATATGGCCGCAGTGTACCCACAAATTCACCCATGAAGGCGCCATAAAGAGAAAGTGGCCATATCTCTGCAATGCTTTTGTTCATTGGAATAAAAGTTGGTACACATGCTTACCATGAGGCCTGGGTGGCACACGCCAAGTTTAGTGAAATTTGGCCACTTTGGGGTGCTATAATGAAAAACAGGTTTAAACACCCATGTGTCCATGTACTTAGATTTTAATGAAATTTTGTTCCAATGGACATCACAAGGCACATACCACACAAAGAAAAGCAGATATTGCCACCAGTTTTTTTTTAGATCATTACATCATTACATATCAGGTCCTAACTGGGAAATGAACACATAGTTCAATGTCCAAATGGCATGGCTGCTAAGATACAATCAGTTTATAGCACTTAAAACAGGCATGTCTCCTGCACCTTTTGACAAACTGCCACAATTAATACACTAAATAGTGTTGAAAAAACATTTGGACTTTCCATGTTGGCCTGAATGTAAGACAGGGTTTTTTTTCCTACTTCAGAAATTACATCTGATATGTGGGGTTGTCTTACTTGGGAGGACTAGACTTATAAATGTCATTGTACATTAACAACAGCAGATGCCGCCATTTATCTGAGATTGTTCAGTGGTATTAGAAATCCCAGTAGACTATTTTATTTTTTTATTTAAATAACATATTCATTTGAAAATGTGATTACATTTTATTTAAATGTGGCAATTTCATCTAAAAGATCACTGTACCTTGTTTTATTCAGTGTGTTTTATTAAATTAATATCAAATGAAATTATTTCTTTAAAAAATTAGATTTGATCTTCAAAAAGTCTTTTACCAAAAAAAGGTGTTGAAAATGGGGGGTCTTTTTCTAATCAGAGACATTTTATTATATTCAGCTAATATTGTATGTTATCTGCCATTTTTCCCACAATTTTGGATTTTTTCAAATACCCAAAAATTGCACTCCTCCAACAGCATTGGCAATTCTTATTGCAAAGTGCTTGAACACGCCCATTTGTAGTATGTGAAAAATATACTTAAAAATCTTCTTCGCATGAAACGTAACTTCAATTGATGCAAAATTCCATATGCCGGGTCTTTGGGGTATGCTCTATCACAATTGCGAAGGAATAGTCACTACATCCGTCAGTGCTCCGCCTCCTTAGCTGTTGTGTTTTTGTTTTTTTTTTCTCCATGTGCTTTTGTTTTCCTTGTGTTCCAGCCCCGCCCCGCTCCCAGCCTGGTCCCCGCCCACCTGATTTCCTCATCACCTTCATCTGCCTGCCCAGCTGCATCCCATCTCCTCGTCACCCCAGCCCTTTATATTCCCCGTTTGTTTCTTTTCTCGTTGCTAGTTCGTTACAGCGTCGCTTTCCTGTTTCGTGCCCGCCGGTTTTTCTGTCTGTTCGTTGTTTCGGTTACCGATTCTGTCTGCACCCGACCTTGGTTCTCTGCCTGCTGTTTTTGCCCTGACTGCCTGCTTGCCTGGTTCCTGACTCGGACTGGTTGCCTGGTTTCTCCTCGGACTGCCTGCCTGGTTTTTGACCCTGCCTGTTCTCGTTTTCGCTACGCTGTCATCTACCTCAAATAAGTCGCACGGAACCTGAAACTTATGTGGTCCGCTCCTGAGTCCTCACCTGAGCCGTGACAACATCAAATGGCACCAGAGTTATGTATCAATCAAATTCCAACAGTGACTTTTTTTTTTTACATTAAATAATCATGTGCTTCTGAACCTGATCAGCACAAAACTTGGTATGTAAAACCCTTACACTGACCTGTCTAATGGAAAAGTTGCTATATCAAAAACATGGCTGCTACAAGCCAATCATTTGCTTCATTTACTAATTGATATGCAAATGAGCCAATATTCACTGTAACAATCATTTTGAAATTTCTTGTGCACAATGACAAGGCCTTGCTGAAATGATCTAAATTTGAAGGCAATCCTTCCAAAAACATGGACTCTACAAGCACTTAAACACACCCTTTTTAACCCAATTTTTAATATATGAAAAATATACTTAAAAATCTACTTTTCATAAACTAACTTCAACTGATGCAAAATTTCCAATGTATTGCCTTTGGGGTATCTAAATTGTGAAGGAATAGTTGCTTCATCAAATGACACCAGAGCTACGTGCCAATCAATTTGCAAAGGTCTCACAATCAATGTTGAAAAATTGAGTTCAAATGGGTATAAATTCTAGACAGTGGCTTAAAAATTTAATACTTTGCATTCTTCTATAACCCCAAAGGATGATTCTTCTGTATGAAAATTTTGTACACTGAGGACATGGTTTGGTTGCTACATTGAATTTTGTTACAAATTCAGTTTGTCCTCCTACCAAAACAAAACATTGGGAGCTCCTGAGACTTAAGTGTTTCTCCCTCTGTCAACAATCATCCCAATGAGGGAGAATGCCATAGGTCACACAATTTGGTGACCATCTTGAATCTGTAAGACTCTTAAATGTCAATTTTGCTTGAACAATTGGCATAAAACTTGGTATATACAAATGAGCCAATAGTTTTATCTTTCATTAAATTCTTAACACTGACCTGTGAAAATCTTCATCACAGACTTTCACTGCATGAAATTCACGACCCCCAGGCAATCATCTTATATGTGCTTGGACCCCGGAATTGTTGCTTGCAGCTATATTCTTTTAATAATGGCGTGTTATTCTTTCTATTACCATTGAATTATGCTATGCATTGAGTGCTATCAGTTGATTATATTGTTTAATGAAGATGGAATCAGACGTTCTCACAAGCCAAGTGCTAGGGATGAGGGGTGTGCACATGTAGGTGAACACGGCATTCGGGCTCATCTAATTGCAAACTGTAACGATTCTTAGCTGCTGGAATAAACTTGTGGATTATTCTCGGTCGGAAGATGTGGGTGGTTGTAAAAGGATTGCTTCTCATTCGTCGGAGTGGTGAGATTGCAGGTTGCTCCTTTTTGAAACGCGGCTTCTTGCTCCTTCGTTACAAACTTTGACTTTGATTGCAATCTTAACTTTATTCGTATTTGAACTATTTCTATTGCTTGCTAAACCTTAAGACTTTCATAATTTGGGGGGGCGGTATTTTGTCACGCTTATAAATGTATAATTTGGTGGTAGTCTAACGTCGGCTCGTGTGTAGACTAAAGTTGAACGCGCGCGCGTCCGCCAAAACGTGATTAATTGGTTAGCCTACTTCAGTACACCTTGGGGCTATATTAATTACCGTTTCCAATTGTTTCAAAATCAGCTACTTATCACCTGGTAGCGCGATTCTTAAGTCTCATAACACCTCCCTTGTGGTGTTCTCTGTATGTATTTAGTTATCCATGTTAGAGTTCTTTTTTCCCGCGGCAAAGAGCTACAATTGTTGCCATTGCTAACAATTCAAGAAAACTCAGTAACGGTCACTTTCATCTAGTTCGTTCGAAACATCGGTTAATTCGCCCACATTCAAGCTTGACACGAGCATCGTTGGTATGTGTTACATCTATTAGATATTTTACATAAGTATATTTTCGGTTATTTTATGTATGACATAATATTCGAGTTAAGTTACAGTTCGTTTGTATTACTGAAAGTCAGGCACAGACGCAGTGGTTGCTAATGTTATTTACTGAAGTGTGTTAATAATCATTACAAATGTGTTTGTGTGTTTAGTTTCACCCTATCTGCGATCGTCATTGAAGGAAGACGAAGCCAGTCCAGTGTCGTCTGCGTGATTATTGTAGAGGGAGTTACACTGCCCGTCAATTTACATAAAGGGTTGTAGAGAGGACGGAACACCCCTCCCCTCGCTTTTTTCCTTTTGGATCTACACTGATTTCATACATGGCCTCTCTGGAATCCAATTGACGGAAATCCGTTGTAGAGACCTTTAATCCCTGAGGCAGTTTTTTTTTTTTCCCCATTTTGTGCAGCTTGATTTTATTTCATGAAAGTGTTTTTCAGAGATGGAAGTTACTTGAGAAAAGGTTTTGTATTTTTTTCCTATTGCAGTTTTGCACAATAAATGCTCTTAAAATACCTCTGTACTATGTGAAATATGTCCTGGTAATACAGTTAAGAGTACAGTAATAGCTGCCATGCAGTTGCCATACTAGTGCTTTACCCCTTCAGAAGCATTTATATTGAAATTTTTAGAAAAACGAATATACCGTTACCGTCTGTGCTTCAAATTATACTGTGATATAAATTTTAGGCCATACCACCCAGCCCTAATCCAGCCTATCCCAGTGTTATCCACTCTGTAGAAGTGAAATTAGGGGTCAACTCGGTACACTCGTCTATGCTAAATGGTACAATGTATCCAAGAGAAAATCTACATGCAGAGTTTTGTCTAAATTACATTGCATTATATTTGTCATTTAGCAGATACATTTATCCACAGTGGCTTATAATGTGACTACAAAGTGCACCTAATAAAGTAGCATTAAAAGTACAAACAGGACACTGCAAACTATTTGAAAACATGTGAAGGTCACAAGTGAATACCTGGTTCAGTGCACTCATGTAACATCAACAGTTCGACTACACTTTTCCAAACATAATGGTACCATCTTGGTACCAAAGATTGTACATTAGTGGAACAAGAGAATACTCAGGTAGCTGGACTGAGAGACAGGCTGAAGATTTGGGTCTTCATTCTAAAATGGAAAGTAGGCTAACTAGCAAATCCTATCCTAAATGTACAAAACTCCAAATTATAAATATAATTAATAATTATAATTTATCATAATTAAGTCAGTTTGTATGGACAAAAGAGTGCTAAAACTGTCGATAGATGTCAGTGTTTGTGTGTGTGTAGGCCTATATACACGCAAAATACAACATGATTTTTTAGGCTAGATTTTCGTTTTCGCTAAGCCGTGTACTTCACTGACATACACGCTCCTGGCGTGAAACACTGTAGAATGTCTACAGTACCAACACCGTGCTGCTCAGTCTGCCTGTACGCTGGATGAGTGCGCTGGGCTGCGGCGGAACTTTAGGATATAGCGTGGTCATCTGACAACGACCCGATTTCAGGTTACAGTATGGTGTGATCCACACTCCATTCCAATAGGTGGCGATAAGTACCTTAAAAATGGTCTGACCACCCAAAACGCTCATAGGAGAAGAACACAACACAACGTTGCTGTTATTAGAAAGGCGCGTACCAGCCGGATCCAACGTGCAGCAGCTACGTGAGGAAAATTCTATCATCTAGCTTGCTACTGGCAAGGATAGAGAAAATGTGTAAAGTCTATCACTATATATGTATATAAATAAATGTAAATAAATGTGCTTCGTTTTAAGCAACAGGGTCTAAACCGAGTTACTCATGTAGTTTTATTTTTCTTCCCGTATGAGCTAGCTAGTGATGTAAGATTGCTAAAATCGGTAATTGCTCGCTTGGTGGTTACGTGTAGCTAGATCTACGGCTAATCATGATGGCGAAAATGCGAGCAAAATTTAACGTTGGCTAGATCGCTAGTTTAGTTTAATCGTTTAGTCTAATCGAATGTTCTGATGAGAAATAATACCATTATCCTTTTCACAGAAAAGAACTGATGGTGTCCTCCAGCAACCAAAGCACAGCGAACGGGTCATCTAACCCTGCGCTCACGCCGGCAGCGACTTGTCGCTTGCAGCCAGCTTGTGGGCGTTGCTAACGTAGTGTTGAGGAAGTGGGCTACAAATATATTGACAGGAGATGCATCAACTTTCTAAAAAAATGTATATACTAATGAATATTATAAATATATATTTTATATTTATTTATGTTATATTTACATCGTCTTTGCTATATTCATCGTGGAGTTGTATGTTTGTATTTTCTTAAAGGCAGGCCTATTATTATATCGCCCAATATATGCGTGAACTCTCAAATCAGGTGCATTCCTGCTGAAAAGTATGCTTTGGAGGGAATTCATTCTCCTATTATAGTGTGATCGTGCTTCAAACACTACCGTTTCACGGACCCCAAAGTAGCGTTCGCAATCACTGCTATCCATGCGGAACGCATCTGCCCTTTGATTGGCCGTCGCTCGATTCTGTCACTGCTCATTTGCATAAATTTGAACTTTACTCGACTTCTTTTTGTCGCCAAGTTGCAGCGATGTAGTCGCCAGGCGACTCGCCGCGCCATGTCGCTCAGTGTAGCCCAGTGACCATTAAATGGTCACATGGACGACACAGGAGCCCTTGTCGCTTGCAGGTGTTCCTGGTTCGTGATTACTAGGTTACAGAACTAATCAAAATGTTGCATCATTTGTTTCAGCAATGTGTGTCACGCTGCCTTCACTCCCATTGGTAGTCGCCGTGTCACATCGTTCAGTATTTGCATAAAATAGACCTCTAGTCTATTTTAGCCCCGCCTAGTTGGCTTTGCAACGGCTACTTGTCTTTTGTTGCCGTAAATCGCCAACTCTCATTGAAAATGAATGGCAGCCGGTCGCTTTCTTTCCCTCCTGTGTCGTCTGTGTGACTGTAGGGTGACTTTCGGCCGCTTTCTCGCTTGTTGTTGCTGCCGGTGTGAGCGCAGGGTTAGATGGTCTTCTCCCAGAAAACGAGTGCTTTTAAAATGTCAGTTCTGTAAAAAAGAAATGAGCTCGGAACCAAGAAATATCACCTCTGAGTCCAGTCTGATCTGGGGTGATAGTCGTATGTTTCTGTGTCTGACTAATAAGGACACATTGCTGTGACAAGCATTTAAACATTACATTATACATTATTGTCATTTAGTAGTCAGTCTTATCCTCACCCAAGTTGGAGAATGATCGCTTGGATGAGGCCGCTGATATAGGTAAACACAGACACAACTGTATGAGTTTTTCAGCCTCCGTAAACAGCTCTTGTTTGAGGATGGAGCTTTGATAGACATGATGCTACATCTTTCGCTGTGCTACATCAAGACTCTCTGGTGACATCGTCAAGCATTTTGAGATGGAGATCAAGGCGGCCTGTGTCCAGCTCCTTGGGAAGCTGAAGGGGCTCCAAATCAACTGTTCCCCCTTTTGCTGCCACTATAATTGCCCCCTCATTCAGTTTACTGCTTGTGTCATACTTAACCGTCTCTTCAGCTCCGCTGACACCAAGTCACAGCCTGGTAGGGCTGTGCGATATGACAGTATATATCGTGTGACGATAGAAAAACGTCTATCATTTCATATGCTCTATCGTTTATTTTGTTGTGTCGCAAATCGCACACTTTACAGCAATATTTTTCGTCATTTGGACGACGCTTTGCGTTCTTCCACATGCACGGATGCAGGCAGGAAAGTGAACGTGACACAGAACTATAGTTGAAAAGTGTTTTCTATATACCTTTTTATATTTTATACATTAATATTTTATATTTTGTTACATGCTTAACCCTTTTGCACGTAATTTATTTTATGCTATGTAGCGTGCTTGTTACCTTACATGGTTCGTTATGTTTTCATTAGCATTATTAAGCTTCTCATAGTTTTTAGTTAGCATTTACTATATTTTTTAACGTCAAATTGTTGTTTCCTTAAAGCCAAAATTAGCTAGAATTTTTCCCATCTAATCCAATTTAATCGCACCTACGTGCGACAGGGTTAATTGAAAATTTGCACAATGGTTCTAAATAAAAGGAGAAAAATATCAAATATGAGTAAGTACCTTTTATCTGTCGAGTATATAATTCAAAATGTAATAAGAAACAGGCCTTTCCATGTGGTCTTTTTATATAAACTATTCATTGAATTTACAGAAAATGTACTATATCCTGATATGTATCGTTATCGGGATATGAAATGACCTATATCAGGATATGAAATTTAGGTCATATCGCACAGCCCTACAGCCTACTAAAACTCACGTCGCTAAATCACTGTTGCTGCGTTGTGCGCCACTGCTGTTCCATGGTTCCATGGTTCTGTGATTTTGTGAAAGCGACTCGGGGTTCTGCCCACTCTTGCGGTGGTGGCAACTTCTTGGAGAACCAAGTCCAGCGCATGATTGTTACAGTGCACATACATTGACTGAGGGCATAATTCTTTAAGGCGAGCCTGGACTCCTGAAAGACACTCAGACATATTACTGGCAAGATCAAAGCAATAGGCTATAGGCAATAGGTGTTTTATTTGAATGTTCAGCCTCAAAAACACATCCTTGATGCAGGAGAAATGCAGGTCCAGTGCTGTCCTGGGCATTATAAAATCACAAAAATAAACAGTGAGACTCCAGGCTGCTGTCAACAAATTGCAAATTACACGAGAACTGTAACTGTAGTGCTTCAGCACTATCTGCTTTGATTGACCTGTACACATCTTGCCCTTGTGCCTGTGCCTGTTTGCCCACTATATGCACTTTTGTACGTTGCTTTGGATAAAAGCATCTGCTAAATGAATAAATGTAAATGTTATTATTACAGCAATGATAGCACTCTCGGCTATCGCATTTACCCACCAAATGGGTCCTTTGGTGCACAGGGATACAGCCAATGCATGATGTCAATAACATGTTTTTTTCCATCACTCTGTAAGCCTTTCTTTTGTGGAGGGCGCTATATTACGCTTAATTGTGATTGATTGGCAGATTGGTCAATCACTACATTACTAGGGATACCTTATGAGCCAGAGGCCCTTGTAAGTGCTGTGTCACAGACAGACACTGTGGGATAATCTCAGCACTTACAAACACTGACTCTTCAGGAAGGGACTTGTGTCTCATGGAGGAAGGCAACCTTATCTGTCACCGAGAAGGTGGCCTCTCTGCCATGCTCTGGCAGTCTACAGTCCCTGGACACCCTTATCTGGATTTGAAGGGTTTTACCACAGATACACTATATGGACAAAAGTATTCAGACGCCTGACCATTGCATTGTAATGACATTGTATTCAAATACATATACTTTAATACGGAGTTGGTCCCCCTTTTGCAGCTATAACAGCTTCCACTCTTCTTGGAAGGCTTTCCACAAGATTTTGGAGTGTTTCTGTAGGAATTTGTGCCCATTCATTCTGTAGAGCATTTATGAGGTCAGACACTGATGTTGGACGAGCACAGCAATACGCACAGGCATTAGCAACCAACATGCTGATCTGTTCAACTTCTTCCCAGTAAACAATTTGGGTTGGCCCATTGTCATTTTTCAGCGTTGGGCAACCGTTGTTTTTGCTCATCGGTTCGACGCTGGCCGAACCATGATGGCCCAACGTCGCACTCTTTTGTTCTTACGACGGTGGCCCAACCGTTTATCTGCACGGTTGGCCCAACGTCGGCAGCCAACTATAATCCATATAGTATTCTGCACAGAGCAGTATTTGGTTCTAGAACGTTACGCTAACACCGGTGGTCCAAAGTCGCTAGCCAACCGTTACTGATTACCCTATAGGCTACCATTTGGTTTCAATGTCTTTTTTTCTACAGCAAAGAGGCATTTGTTAGTAGAAACGGTACTAGGATAAATACAACGTTTTGGTCTTCTGAAGTCGGCAGAAACAATTATAGGCTATGCCCTTTATATCCAACATAGCACATTTGCAGAAAAAACGCTGCACTACACAGAAGAAATTTACATTCAGAATTTAAGGTTGGAGAAATTAGAGATACAGTATATCTGTATTACTTTTAACGTAGTCGTTGGAGATATCAAAAGAGGAAACGAGTAGCATATATTACACTAAGTTAACATGAACAAATGACAAAAAATATAATTAAGAAAACCGATTTATTAAAAACATTTTAATAAAACATTAACAGGATTTTAAAATGGAATAAATAGCTAAAACAAACTTAAAAAGAAATGTATTTGGAACAATTTAACAGGCAAAACCATGCCAAAATACATACACAAAAACACAAATGACAGAAAATATGTTACTTTTAAAAAAATATTTAGAATACAATTGCATTTAAAATACAGTAGGCTACTTTTAGAAACGTAATTAAAACTTGCATTCCGAATCCTCGCCTTCCTCCCTCAGTCACGGTCTTTAGCGTACCGCAGCCAATTTTTTGCTGATGTACAGATGTCAGCATCTGTGGCATCTTTGACGTTTGCCCGCACAGCTCCTTAAAGACAAAAACAAAATAATGACTCAATGTGTCGTGTCAGTTAACCCCGCAACCCCGCTTAAGGGTTTCTAAATGCTATTTTAACAGTGTAGTTACTGTATTTTCGCGACATGTCGAACTGTAGCCAAAACGGCACTTATTCAGTTAACTAAGTTATGTTTCGCCATTTAACCGTACTTAACTAACCTAGGTTTACCTTAAGCAAACTTGGCTAGCTAGCGGCGGCTGTTTGGTGAAGCAGTAGGCAGCTAGCGCAGAGTATCTTATTGATAGCGCTACGGTGTGGGCTATCTAGATACTACAGCCACTGTCATAAAAATTAGTCAGGCCAGATCGAATATTTTCTTTGAATAGACTATCTGTGACACCCTTATAATGTTAACCACTTCACCGTTTGTATGAAATAAAAAACGTAGCCTTAGCTAACCAAGCAGTGTGGGATTAGCTAAAAGAGCTAAATAGCTACCTACGCTAGCTAATTTACCTCAGAACCAGGTAACGTTATGTAAATCCATCTCACTAACTAAAATGGGCTAAAACTACCAACATACAACAACAAATAAATGTATAAATACCATATATTAACGTAACCTTTACAATTCAAACAGTAGGCTACACAATTAGACATTATACGTTTATTTATTTAACGAAATACAAGACAATTGTTATAAGGTACTTACCCATATGCGGCTTTACTTCTCTCTTCAGAATGAAACTGAGAGCTGTCTCGCACAGTTTCAGTTGAACTTGTCCTCGCGATCGTCCCGAGCTAACGGAACATTAGTTGCGAAAATGCGATGGTTGGGTGAAAGTCACAATGCCAACGGAGTGCCAGCGTTGGTTCATGACGGTTATGCGATGCGATGGTTGGGGCAGTGTGGTAGTCCAACGTTGTACCAATGTTGGCTCATGATGATTACGTGGGCTAAAGTGGCATCCCAACAGTGTGCCAACGTTGGCAGCAGACGGTGACGGTCGCCAACCATAATGACCATGAGCCAACGTTGGCCCAACCACCGCATGTTTACTGGGTTGTAGCTTGAAAGAGTGTTCCGAATTTGCTCTCTCAGGTGCTACGGGATTTGGCGGACCAACTTGATACCCAGAAGTTACTTTTGTCCATGTCTCCCATGCTTCGGTTAAATCGCCGGTAGTGTTACTAACATCATGCATCAGGATCATAATGCATCATGCATTAGCTAGGTACGTACCGCATCGAGCGCAGTAAGTTAGCTAATTAGGAGACGTGTCACGACTTTGTTGAGGGGTGTGCACCATAAAGACAGGAAGAGCCTTTTCCCCCAAAATGTCACAATAATAACTTTCTGAAAGCCTGAGTCTGAGAAGTTAGACAAAACGTTGCCGTTGTTTGTGACTGTTCAACTCGTTTACTAGTTAGTTAAAATTACTCCGGCGTGCTGGCTGACTAGTTAGCACATAGGCTACGGTTCACGTGACATGAAGGACGTCTGTGCTACTTCTGCATCCAGGCCCACCCACATAACAAAGATATTCATTTTTGTAAACAGTAATTAGATAGTCGTTCAACAATAACATGAAATTTTAGCTAGGTGTGTCGATTAATCCTGACACTAGAGTTCACTAATGCGTGTGATTACCATGTTTGTTTATTGGCGATCAACTCCCCCGTCTGCATCCGAGCAGCTAGGGCCTGTAGGATGGTAAGATGGCGTGCGCATGGCAACAAATTAAAATTAAAGTCTCACTACCATATGTGAATGCGGGATATGCAGTCAACTTTGATTGTTTTCTGTGGTTGCTGTTATATTAATTTAGGTGTTCAAGTTGAATCTAGCTCCAAAAAAGCAGCAGGCCGCTCCAGAGCTGCAAGTTGGTGGTCCCTGATTTGGTGTATTCATTTTCTTTGCAGCAGCGGAGACCGCGAGCTTAGAAAGTCCACTTGAAGCATCCCCAGGGATAATGTCGCCAAGAAACCCACTGAATGGTGGCTTAGTTAGAAACAGCAAACAGTGTTCTTCCTTGCAAAGTCTAACACAAGACCTTGATTACTTCTCCAATTTGTCAGGTCTGAAGCCAAATTATGACAAATTTATAATACTTAGGATTGGGTCTCTGAAAAATACAGCATTCACCTTACCGTGTAATTTACCCATAAAATGGAAGGATGGATCGGTTGATATACTTGGTATTCACATTCCTGAAAATATGGGTAATCTCTCAGAAGTTAATTTCAATAGCTCATTAAAATAGACAAAATTCTGCAGCCATGCAGAGGGAAATATTTGACAATTTATGGCAAGATCACCTTGATTAATTCCCTAGTCGTATCTCAATTTCCGTATTTGTTTATGACATTACCTACACCAAGTGAATCATTCTTCAAACTATATGAGCAAAAAATCTTCAAATTTATATGGAATGGTAAACCGGATAAAGTTAAACGTATGTATCTATACAATGAATATGGATCAGGTGGCCTAAAATTGTTAAATCTAGGGGCCTTGAACCTCTCACTTAAAGCGTCCTTGATACCAAAAAAAATTTTAAACCCAAAATGGTTCTCCAGAAGACTATTAAAGAATGTCCACCCAATGTTCAGAAAGGGACTGTTCGCCTTTCTACAGATAAAACACCCCCAGTTCTCACAGCTTAATGATATTATATTATATTCTCTGCAGCGTATCCCCCTTTTTGAAAGAAGCCATACAAAGCTGGCTGCAATTCCAATTCCACCCTCCAGAAAACACAGAACAAATCTTCCAACAAATCATATGGCTTAATTCCAATATCCTGATAGGGAGAAAGTTTATTTTTTGGAAAAACTTGTTTGATACTGGCATTATTTTTATAAATGATATAGTAAATAAGGAAGGTAGACTAATGTCCTATGAATAGTTCACCAATATTTATGGTAAGGTTTGCCCTTTACAAAAATTTAATCAACTGATTGCAGCCATACTATAAAAATGGAAAAGGAGCGTTGGTAAAGGAAGTGGCCAGGAGCTAGTCTGCTGACCACATATGAAAAATTTTAATTGGACCAAAAAGACGAGCATAAATAGAATATTATATCAGTTTCATCTAAAATCAAAAAATCTAATAGCTGCTCCATATTTTACACTCTTGGGAGTATATGCTAGACTGTCCGATTCCATGGAATCAGGTGTTTAATTTAATTTACAAAGCAACAATTGACTCATCTATAAGATTCTTTCAGTTTAAACTAATATATACATTTCTGGCCACTAAAAAGATGCTTCATACTTGGGGAATTGAAGAGTCACCCTTTTGTAGATTCTGTCAAGAAGAGGTTGAGTCGGTGGATCATTTATTTTGATACTGCCCCTTTGTGGCACTGTTCTGGACAGGGGTTCAGCGGTGGTTGTCCCCATACTGTAGTCAGTTTTCACTAGACTTGACCACCGTGCTGTTGGGTGATCTAAGAAATAATCCAAATAATAGTTAACGTTATAATACTTTTGGGGAAAATATTTATTTTTATATGTCAAGTAGCAAAGAAGTGAACAGCTACAGGAAATATGGTTGAGTTGTCCCTGTAAGGGGGTTGGATAATGATGGTCTGTGAAGTGAAGGGGAGGGGACTAGGGCATAATGAAAGAAGGAAATCAAAAAAGTAATGATTAATGTATTTCTTTCCTTTTTTCATTTCTTTGTCCTTAAGTGTATGTGTACAGCAAACATCTTGTGATGCAAAAGGCTTTAGAATAATTTATCAAGAACAGATAAAAAGGCTCTGACAGAACATGTTTCAATTACTGAGTCATGTCCACCGTCACTGGCCAGCCAGCTTTATTGTGTGAAGCTTGAAAAAAGATAACATACTGGTAAAGCTAGCCTTTTTTTTGCAATATTTGTGTAAAAAAGTGCATTTTACCCAAACATATCGACAAGTGTTCTGACTCTTTCATGAAACCCTAGTCACTGGATACATAATTGTCAACCTCTTTCCCTAACATAATCTAACAGTTTGTTTTTTTAATTTTTATTTTTGCACAATATGTGGCTTGTCTCATTTTCAGTCTAAAGCAAGTCAAGAATAATCGAGCAGATTCTCGAGTCTGCGATAAACCAATTGCATGTAAGAAGACCAATTTAGCTCATTACCATAGCGAAATAATTTATAAATACACAAATAAATAGACGTAGAATAGTAAAAAATAGAAATGAATGAATAACGTTTGTTTATACAATTCTTCTCAACATTTATTCATTCAATTACTTAATGAATAATCAATATTTGTTTATCAGCCACCCGTCCTCCGTACTCGTTTCTGGTAACGCAAAAGGGCAGATCAACTCGTTATGACTTCACGTGGCCGCTAGAGGGTGAAAGTACCTCACAGACATGCCTGGCTCACAACTAGCCTTGCTCCGTGTTGTAGGCTAAAGGTTCTCACAATTAGGTAGAAACATTTCTTGAAACTCTGCCTCAATTCTTAAAAGTTTAAACATAAGAAAGTAAACAGTTATAAAAAGTAAAAAGCCCTGAAATCTCTGTGAAAATTTAGCTCTGTGTTCAAAACCATGTACTCCCTCTTCAAAACGGCACTTTGCAACTAATACACACGAGCCGTCAACTGAATAGTCTTCACTGATTACCAATTACACACGTGTGCGACAAATGAAAGACATTGTTATGAAAATCAAATATCAGTATGCTGTTACTTTTTCGTAGTTGTAATGTACAACTTACATACAATAGTCCATTCTTCCAAATTACCAAGAATATAATCAACTCATTTATATAAAAAACACAGATTGTTTATTATTTATTTATTTATCTTAATTGCTGTACAGTAGGCACTTTAGAACTCAATACAAAATAGGAGAAAAAGAGACAGGAGCACATAAAGTACTGGGAGATAAGAAAACATGTCATTCAGGTTCAGGTGAGGGTCTTGGTCAGGCCAGAGATTCTCATCAACGTCACAAATGATGCTTCTGGCCAAATAGTGAGGGCAAGAAGGTCTAGAATGATGCAATCACCCCTGACGTGACTCTGCTGGTGTGTCCCCATATGCCTCCTCTATTGCTTGAAGTAGGGGAACACGGTCATGGGGGTTTCGATTGTAGTGTTCACCACCTTGCTGAGAAGCACTATTGGGATGAGGAAAGGCGAATACCCTCTCCAGAGCAGCCTGGTGGAAACTTACATCGCCCCAACTGATAGTGCACATGGGCTGCTCTGGCCCGGCTTGCTCCTTCTGATCAGGTGGAATTAGACTATTACAGAGACCATCAATAAGTATGAGGAGATGCAAAGTGCTGTAGGGACCCAGTGTGGCATGGTGACAGAGGACCCCCTGGCTGCTGATGGCTGAACATGGTGTCACATTTCCCCCACACTGTCCAGGGGATTCCACGATGGTATGATAGCCTGTGATGTTCCTTCTTCATCTCCTCCGCTGTGTCAGACTGAATCTTGTGCTTGTGCTTGTAGTTTTGAGAAATTTGCCATTCTTTTAACATGAAATTATATATACTTATATATACTTATATATACATATATGTATATGTATACATAGATATGTAAAGGGATATTTGCCTCGAGGGAAAAAGATATTAACCTTAGCATAACATCTGGAAACTTTTCCTCTCAAGCGAATATAATGTTTGCATACTGCATGAAATAATTCTGTAATGTAAAGGTCTGATGAATCAGAGGATTTAAAATGTAAAGGTCTGTATGAGAGATGTCTCTTGTGCTGACTGGTTGGTCATCTCTGTTACAGCCATGCAGGTGTTTAAAAAGGAAGCTGAATGTATGAAAGCATGAATGAATGAATCATTACAATTGCGGGCTACTTTATGCCACATGTCATAAGTGCTTATAAGAACTTAAATGCCACATGTTTCTTATGCCTTAGGGCTACTGCGGTTATTAGCATGGATAAAGTATTATACGCTGGAATACACGCATACCCTGTCTGGCAAATGGATAGCAGGAAATATCATTTTTTATAATATCAATCCGTTGTTTGTGGAGGATTCAACCCAGATGGAGCCGCCACGTCACCTTCCTCTTTTCCTCTGTCCTCTCCTCTTGAAAGATCAGTGAATCTGCTGGCTCCATGTGCATTTCATTTACAAAGGCAGAAAAACAGTATGAAGGAAAAAGCTGCCACCCCTTCTCACATTGCACTCCTGAACATACACACACACATGCACACTGCACTGCTTGCTTGGCTGCAATACATACACACTGCAGGGATGGATGGAAATTGAGGTATTCTAGTTTTTAATGGTCTGTTTTTACTACACAGATGGATGAAGGATAATTGTACATGTAGTGCTCTCATGCAGTGTGTCAAAATTCTGACTAAACACCAAGTTAAACCGGTGAAGAGAGAGTCGTAGTAAGATTGACCGTTTACTTTGACATTTCCTCATACATGCAGCATACGGTGCAAACTGTAAATAACAACAATACAAAAATATTCAGTGAAAACTGTAAATAAAAACAATACAAAAATATTCAGTGTCTGTGTCCTGCACTAAACACTACTGTACATAGCTGTAAAACGAATATACATTGCCGTTTTGTACTGTAGGTAGCAGTTACCATGGCTACCAGCATTGCCATTAACTTATGTATGATAAACAAATCGCTACTGCTAAGATAACTTATCAGACATCGTTCTTAACTAAATCATTGCTAATATATGTTCAGACAACGTCAGATAACTAAACTTATGGCATTGCCTTTAAGATGCTTCATAGTAGCTTATGTTGCAGTTGTCCTTCACGTATCTCTACTTATCTGCTGAACCAGAAACAGTTCAACCGCAAGCGACCGAACTGCAAGTGAAGTCATCAGACGACACAAGCAGGTAACGAATATCATTATTTACAAACGAACCCACAAACTGCAAAGCAGTTATCAACTTCTTATATTCCATAAGGAATAAATACCATCAACTTATTATTATTATTTGAAGTAGAAATTTGAAACAAAGAAAATAAATAAATGCTTTAGGGGCAACACAGTACAGCTGACAGATTTTAACCCTTTATTGCTTTTAAACCTTTTAGTGTACTTTACTTGCCTCTTATTAAGCAACCCCCATGTCTCAGGTGTAGCTCAGCACAGAGGAAAGATTAAAACAAACCAGGCTTTGGTGAGGGAAGAACCCTGTGACATCCTGTCTCTGACCTCACAGCCCACCGCAAACCCACTGACCCCTAAAGCACCTTTGTTTCCAAAATCTCACCAGACCTTTGATCCTGTAGCCCTCTGGTTTCAGCCTACTGTGGGTTTGACCCCTGGCAGCAGATTGGGGTATTTATGGAGGGGGACCCCGCTCAGCACTGGTGAGGTTAAGAGCCTAATACTGTACTTACACCCATGCTGTATTATCTCTGACAAAATCCACTGCATCTGATCTGAGTTCAGTGCAAAGGAGTGCAAACAATCACTCATCTCTCCATCTGTCTCCAGTGCCTGGTCCATGAAGGCCACAGCAACTCCAATAAGCTACAGTGTGATATTTTTGTTGAAATGCTACACACACTGTTCTGGGTAATTGTCTTTTTTAATGATAAAGGGCTCAAGAGCAGGGAGAAGAACATTGACACAGGATGAAAGAAGTACCAAGGTGGAGAGTGTCAGGTAAGATGTATAAAAAAAGAGAGAGAACAGTATAAGAGCACAGGTGAAAACACAGTAAATTCACAGATATTCTATATGTGGACCAGATATTCAATCCCCTTTCTTTGGCTGGCTATTTACAAGCATTCTTTAGTGCGGTGTGGTGTAAAACAGAACATCCATGTCTCCACAGTAATGTAGACAACCCTGGAACCTTCTGTTACCAACTGGAACCCCCTTGACAAGGAAGAAGAAGTATGAGTAGAATATCTGGTCAAGATGTAAAATGCACTATATGGACAAAAATATTTGGCCACACCTGTTTTTCAGGGTTTGGGCTAGGCCCCTTATCTCCAGTGAAGGGCAATCTTAATGCTTCAGCATACCAAGACATTTTGGACAATGCTATGCTGCCCTTTTCTATTCCAACATGACTGTGCCCCAGTGCACAAAGCAAGGACTATAAAGAACGGAGATTGCGAGCCAGGCCTTCTCATCCAACATCAGTGCCTGACCTCATAAATGCTCTACAGAATGAATGGGCACAAATTCCCACAGAAACACTCCAAAATCTTGTGGAAAGCCTTCCAAGAAGAATGGAAGCTGTTATAGCTGCAAAAGGGGGACCAACTCCGTATTAAAGTATATGTATTTGAATACAATGTCATTACAATGCAATGGTCAGGTGTCTGAATACTTTTGTCCATATAGTGTATCTGTGGTAAAACCCTTCAAATCCAGATAAGGATGTCCAGGCACTGTAGACTGCCAGAGCACGGCAGAGAGGCCACCTTCTCGGTGACAGATAAGGTTGCCTTCCTCCGTGAGACACAAGTCCCTTCCTGAAGAGTCAGCGTTTGCAAGTGCTGAGATTATCCCACAGTGTCTGTCTGTGACACAGCACTTATAAGGACCTCTGGCTCATAAGGTATCCCTAGTAATGTAGTGATTGACCAATCTGCCAATCAATCACAATCAAGAGTAATATAGCGCCCTCCACAAAAAAACATGTTATTGACGTCATGCATTGGCTGTATTCCTGTGCACCAAAGGACCCATTTGGTGGATAAATGCAATAGCCGAGAGTGCTATCATTGCTGTAATAATAACATTTACATTTACATTTATTCATTTAGCAGATGCTTTTATCCAAAGCGACGTACAAAAGTGCATGTAGTGGGCAAACATGCACAGGCACAAGGGCAAGATGTGTACAGGTCATACAAAGCAGATAGTGCTGAAGCTGAGCACAAGGTCAGTGTAGCGAGAAAGAATTAATATGATCTGAGGGTACATATTTCGAATACAATCGTATCGAATACAATACAATAATATTAATATTAATAACTATCATGATCATCATCAGCCATATTACATATCCACTTACTAGCCAGCACTTTCTAGACGCATTTTCTAGACGCATTTAACCTGGTAGGCCTGGCAAATTCTTTGATGTTTGTGTGCAGACTCGTAACAGATCTCTTCAAACTCGCTGCAGTATACCAAGTCAATGGTGGGGTATGTACAGATCTATCCCTTATTGTGGAGGGTTCAGGTGATTGCCAGACAGTCAGGTGACTGTCAGACATGCCACAACCCCCCCCCCCCCCCCCCATCTCCACTGCCTCCACCAGCATTCACAGAGAGCTCAGGCAGAGCCATCAACCTAACCTCCCTCCCTCACCTCTGTACCTTAATCTCAGATTAGGATTTAAGGCGGTCTGATCCGTCACCTAAAGGAGTCTGTAAATGAGCCAGAATACCCAGCAGTAGAGAGGATGATTCTGGGAAGGCAGTGTCTATCTGAGTGAAGCTCCTGAAGGCTGATGGCATACTTGTTTTTTTTTTTATTTATTTCGATGGTAAGTATATTTATGCCTGTGATGATGTCACCACCTGGCCTGACCTGGTTTCACAGTAAAGCAAAGTGGTTTTGTCGGTAGGCAAATTGACAGGTCAATCAGCTCATCTGACCAGAAAGAGTGTCTTAGGCAGTATGACTGCGCAAACACAGCAGCTCTCACACTCCTTGGCTGTGCAGATAGAGTGTCTCTTGGTGCAACTGTGCAAATACAGTAGCTCTCACACTGCTCAGTTGTGCTGCTTGAGTATCTTTTAGTGCAACTGCTGAAACATAGCAGCCCTCACATCGTCCAGCAGAGTTTCTCTCAGTGTGACTGCGCAAACACAACAGCTCTCACTCCACCCAGCTGCGGAGATGAAGTAGCTGTTGAGCTTTGCTGCACTGCCCACTGCCTCTCCTGCCAGGCTCACTGGGTAGTGCCAAGGCTGACTTGTGCCATGTTGTGAGTGCAATGGTGCCAGTGAGAGACAGAGAGGACTGGTTCATCTGAGGCCATTACCCTACCCTGCCTTGCCTTACCATGTGGTAGCACATGCAGGTGTCTGAGAAGGACACTTCTCCAGTGTCATGCCCCCCTTCCCACAAACTCCTATGCTCTCACGCACGAGACAGTCAGCACGTCACCTTTCCCAGCATGCTCTGGTGCCAGAGAGGGGAGGGAAGAAGGTTCTAGCACTTTGTTAGTGCCAATCTGAGGCACAGAGTAAAAATGCCACACCCAAAGATCCCTCAAATTGATGTCCCCTGATCTTAACCAGGTCAAAGTTCTAAGGTTACCCAATCAACATAGAGAGGCCTTACACTCCAGGATGTCAGAGAGTCCACTTTTACTTTTAGCTTCATAATGTCAAGTCACACCTTTATATATTTTTATGTTCTTTAGTCCACAGTTTCTGTCTGTCTCCTGTATTTATCTGTTTATTTGGGTGTGGGTGTGCATGTGTGTATAAGTATATGTGTGTCTGTCTGAAGGGGTGGATTAAATCAATTTACTGGGCGAACAGCCGGTTCTCCAAAGCCCAAATAGCTCCATTATATTGAAGCTCTGAGGCAAAGACATATTTGTCCATATTTGATGCTCTGGAATTACTGGCAAGATGCATACTGCCTCCCTGCCAGTCAGTGTTTGGACCATGTTTTTATCTACCTCTGTTTGTGAGCCGAACATGAAAAAATATGTGGTGTCTTTTCCATGAGGTTAATTTTAGCAATGTAAACAGAAAGACCAATATGAGCACACCCAATGGACTGACTCGAACATCTGGGTCACTTAAGGACAAGTGACTGGACCAGACTTTTATGTTACCTTCTCTCAATGAACTTTAAGTGCGTCTTTCGTTCAGGATGTGTGCAGACCTTCACGTGGATTTTTGATGTATTCCAGATTTTTTCATTCACTCATTTCATGTAAACTTCGAGGAAGGCCATCTGATTTCTGAGTCCCCTAGGACGAGTTCTTTATGAGATGCTGGAAGTGTTGGATGAAGACAGGATTTAGCAGTGGTGGAAGATTGAGTGTGGGTGAGATGAAAGTCTTTTCATTGATCCATGTGGGCCAGTGATTGTTGGGGAGTTAGGGAGTTCTGTGTTCTCTGTTCCATGTAGGCAGTGATTTAAGCATACCCAAAGAGTTCTTGGAGGGTGTGGTCACATTCCATGGTACCCCTACCTATGAGGTCCTGTCTCTCCCTGCCCCTAATAAAAATACTGTCTATGAAAAAGCATTCTGCAAAAATAAACACTTTCTTTTTAGAAAAAGAACACAAAATAAACTTGAGTACACCTGTCTAAATAAAACCAACAGCAGGTTGCTAGAATTCACACAGATATATTTCTTTCACTCTCTGCTTCCCACAAACATCTCATTCTTTATACACATTCTCTCTTTCACCCTTTTCCCTCCCTCACCCTCTCTTCCTCTTTCTGTCTTTCTCTCTCTCCCTCCCTCTCTCCCTTTCCCTCTCTCTCTCTCTTTCTCTCTCTCCCTCCCTCTCCCCTTTTCCCCCTCTCTCTCTCTCTCACTCCCTCTTTCTCTCTTTCTCTCTCTCTCTCCCTCTCCCCTTTTCCCTCTCTCTCTTTCTCTCTCTCTCTCTCTCTGCCTGTGTAATACCCATGTTAATCATCTGCTCCAGTCTGCTGGATCTCTAGAGATTCTCATGTGCTTACAAAACCATGTCCAGACGGCCCCTTTCACTGCCACTTCAGATATAAATACAGGCCCAGCCCCTTCGTGACTGAGGTGATGCCCAAAGCTGTCGGCCCAGCCCTGAGTAAACAGGACTTGGCCACTCCCGTGCTGGTCCCTTATGCAACACCCCAGGACCACATCCAGTGCTCTGATTGGATGGCCATCTGGGCATGTGAGGGGGCCCAGTGCCAGCATAGTTCTCTGTTGTTTTTCCGCTGTGTTTTTCCACTAGTGACATATAAATGCAACACAGGGTGACGTGGTCTGATTGGACGATACATGTTTATCTACTGCACTAGGTTCATTCATTCATTCATTCACAGGACTGTAGTAGTAAGTAGTAGCAGTATAGTAGTACTACTACTTCTACTACTACTAATAATAATCATAATAATAACAATAATAATAATAATAATGATATTGTTGTTACTAGTTTAAATTAATTTACAGCAAATTTACAGCAGCAGCATCATGTTTCTGTTAGTATGTTCATAATAATTTTGTAGTAGTTCACATACTTGACTGATTTTCTTCAGAAGAGGTTTACAGTGATTTCCTATTCTTATTCATTCATAGCACCTCGAGATGGTGGCTGGTGTCTGTTGATTGACATACAAACTTCCTAGCAGAACACAGGTCAGGAATGCAGATGATACAGGGTGTGTTTGGTGGACCAGAACATCCCTGTAACGGCTTCCGTGCTGCTTTTGCATTTTCCCTGTGTGTGTGTGTTTGAGAGAGAGAGGGAAGAGGATAGAGAGCATTTGTTCCATCTGTTCAGTCTAAAGAACTAAGTTGTGTCTTGGATTGTTTGCTGTGATTAGCTGTAACTGTGCCTCAGCCATCCGACGAGCCTATCTGACCATATAATGGAAATCAATCCAGGTTATAGGACTAATTACAGATGTCCTTTGTTCAGGTGAAAGCGAATGAATCAGAAATGAGGTAAAATCAGGAAGTGTGATGCTGCAATTGGCAGACAAATGAAGCCTCATGACCCTGCGCTTTCCTCTGTCTGATTTGATAGGATCCCTCATATTGCTTGCTATTACAATGCCCGTTCATACAGCTGTGCCCTCCGTGTCAGGTCACAAGTGGCTAGTGGAGCACACAGAGAAGCCTTCACATTCGGGTATGCTCCGTTTCTGTTCTGCACACACACATACACACACACACACACACACACACACTGCCAACTCTTCCCGGAACAGCTAGGCTTCTCATTAAAGCCCTGGAAGAGGGCTCTGCAAAATAGTTTCTCACTGATGCCATTCTCAGGCCTGGATGAACAACACAAGCGGTAAGTCATGAGTCAGACACTTTCTCTGCTAAGTCTCCCTGCTGGTTTGTAGCTGGGAGGAACAGGACAAAACAAGTTACAGAAATGATTGTGCAACACGTACTCATGACCCTGTCTCGTGAGAAACTTTGTACGCGAAAGTAGGCTATTATTATGAAGTGTTTACACGTGGAGATACAGTATCCACACACAGAGATGAATAGCGCTCACACACAGACAAATACATATTTGCAGCGTTCACATACTGACAGATACACTATTGACAGTCAGAGACAAATAGTATTCACATGCTCCCAGATTCCTAAAAAAAAATATATATATATATATATATATATATATATATATATATATATATATATATATATATATAGTGTTCACATGCACAAATATGCACACTTTCACAAAGTCACAGAGAGGGTCTTGTACTTTATTTCCCTCTGCAGCCATTTACAGGCTCCTGTTCCAGAGCATGTGAGGTAAAACTCTCCTGCCATAATGGCCACCTGCATGGCAGTGCCTGTTTACCATACAGGAGTAACCATTTTAGCTAACTGGATTACTGAATGGTGTCCCTCAGCTTGGTTGAGTGTATGTAAACTCTACTCTGTGTCTGTGTTTTGTGTAATTGAACCGGCTGCCACAGGCACTGCATCCAAGAGGCTGGGATAAATAAACCCAAGCTAAACTTCTAAACAGTTGGTTTTATTGTTTTTTTGTGTTTGCTCGTGTGTTGTGAGTCTAGGTTGTTGTGATGCTGTGTTTTTATGAATAAGACCTTTCTCCTGGGCCAGTGCTTCATTTCTCCTTGTCTGTAGCTTAGCTCAGGCAGTATGAACTCCCGTTGTCCACTTAGTAATTCAGTAGTTCACATTCTTAAGTGGTTCTGACACAGGTGTAGTTGAATGCAGGATTGAGAGGCCTTTAATATTTCATTCAGAGGACATTACCAAATGCCACTCATATTCTCAACCATGCAGTGCTGAATCAGCCTCTTCATGTGTGTGTTTCCTCTTTGCTAGTGGCTTGTTGAAGTGTAGTTCGCAACAGGCCCCGCCAGTCACCCCAGGCCTAGTCACCCCAGGCCACGGGCCCCTTCAGTCATGGTGAAGACAGTTTCAGGCGACCTGGTGGGACTCTCTGTGCCAGGCTCCATGCTGCCTTGCAGGGAAATTGACCAAAAAAATTTTCTCCTTCTCATGATCTTCTAACCTTCAAGGCTCTGCGGATAGCAAATGTAGAGATGCAAATACACTGTCATATACAGTATTCTCAAATGTGATGCTCATCTTTCTATGCCTGAGAATCATTGCTTTTGTATCTTGCTTTTAATGTCCTCTCCGGCCTTCCTTACAGTCACAGTGTAACCTGAAGCATTTCAGTAAACATGCTTTAAAAGAAATGCAATGGTTTCATCATTATCAGCACTACTGAGATCAAGTTCACCCTTGTAAGGAATACTGACTCTGTGATCTGCTATGTCTCCTTAAATGCTCTTATAAATTCAGCTGGAGTCTGCTAGAGGTTCTGTTTACAGGTCACCATTTGGCCCATACATTAGTGTAACAGTCACCACTGTTTTCGTGACAGTTTTATGAGTCACAGGTTTGTGAGTCTCTTTGTTCTGGAGTTGCATTTGGGCTTTCATAGCAGGCCCTGTAAACTTTAAAGGCACACATTTTTTAGTCTTTGCCCTGCCTTACAGTACTCAGTGTACTGGTACATTGTACTCATCACTTCGTAAACCAAATCACACAAGTGGGAATTCTTACACCTTGTTTGTTCGAGCCGTTTGCCTTTCACGAACAGCACTGCATGTTTCCTTTGCTGAAAGTTCCACGTTTTAGGGATTTCCTTCCTTTTAGAGAAGCGGTACCATAGGCCAGGCCAGAAGGCTTTGTCAGCCAGTGGGTTGTAGTAACCAGCAAGAGTGGAAATATTCTCCTACTCCTCAATGAACACCACTGTGTGAAACACTCTAAAGCTTTACCTACATAGATATCTTCATTACAATTGGGGAGACAGAGGATTAAAAATAACAAGGGCTCAGGTTATTTGCAAGACTTTGATGACTTCATATGTAACTTGGAATTGCTTTTTAAATTTTTCTACTACCCCATAATTTACTACTGCCTGAAATAAACTGCAACAGGAGGCCAGTGAGAGACAGGAAAGTAATTAAGCCACACCTCCCCTTCATCTTCCTAGGAGCCATGTCTGGGGGGCACATGGGCTACAGTTCACCCCTGTGGAGGGTGTTTAGCACACCTGCTGTACAGGACTCCAGTCCTTGGCCATCACCCATAACCCATGCCTGTGACACTTATATTGTTGAGCAGAGAGGTGATGGGTGCCATTTTTAATTCCTTCGGTATGATTTGGCCCGGTATCAAAATCCAACCTTCCGCCTTGCGGTATCAGGGCAGATGCTCTAACAGCAAGGTGAGCTAAGGGGCGAGAAACAGAGCAAGACCGCAAATGCCAAGAGGTGACCCATTATCACCCCTCTGAGTCTCTGAGGCGGCAGGCTGATGAACAGGAAACGAGATGGAGGGGAAGCGGTTTGTGGTCAGTGCGCAGCATGTCAGCAGCAAAGAGATTATAACCACGAGTCGCCAGTCAGAGAGACGCTGATCTGACTGCAGCTTCGAGTAGAACCAACACCCAGCAGGGACCCACGGCCAAACATATCGCCCTCTCCCTTGGGTAACTGGGTATACCCCCCTCAGCATGATAGTAGACACTGAAGCAAGATGCACTTCCTGTCTCTGCGCAGCACAGGAAATCAGCACTGAGCCTCACCACTTCCACTGCATGCCACTAGGGGGATTGTGTTCTCGTCCATGCAAATAAGCGGAGCCTTATTGCTAGTAAACAATGGCAGGATACTGTGGTTTGTGACCATTGACCTTCTGGAAAGGCATGCAAATGTTGTTTTTTTTGCCTTCAGGAAGGGCGGTGCACATCAGACACCTGCATTGAATGAAATCGACATGTGGGAGGAAGAAGAAAAACTCTTACTTAGTGAGGGCTGAGTCAGAATCACAGAGAGAAAAGGTGTGAAAAGGAGTGTCAGATTGGTGTTGGCAGCAGCTTCACCTCCTCATGCAATGAGATTTCAAAAGTGGCTGGTTCAGTATATGGGCTGATTTGCTACTGAAGATGATGTCAAGAGACCGTGAATTAAGCTCCTGGTTTTCCATTTCAATGGCCATGGCAGATAGCACGAGAATTTAATTTAAAATACTTTTTGGACCCTTTTTTCCTGAAAGTTTGAGAAGACGTAGTGGCATTCATACCAATGTGTAAGCACAGAAACAGGATTACTGAAACAGTGTCACTCAAGTGTGTGCAAGAGACCTTGTGTTTCATTACGTCAGAGTGGCCTGGAAATGCACTGTTCAGAGACAACATACGTGAAGTTGGTGGATGTTATATGTAGAAAGTTGTCTAAAACAGTACAGCTGCCTCTCTTGTCAGCTGTGCCCAGACATATCACATGGGTAACCCTGTGGCAATTCCAGGGGTCAATTCCAGTTCCGTTCAGTCAGTTTGGGGTATGAACTGAAATTTAATACATGAATTGAAAATTGTTGTATACAAAGATTTCTCAATTCATGAGCTGGATTTCAGTTCATTTCTTGAATTGACTGAACTGAAATGGAACTGACCATGACTCTGCAGCATAGAGAACATGCTCAGTATAGCACTTAGCCTCAGTCCCTTCAACTGGGCTTGCTCTGCATTAATCTGTCACTGTGGAGCCACTGTGTCTCTGACCATAACCGGAAACATGGTGGCCCTGATCCTGTGTAATCCTCTTGTTGTAAGATGATTTCCAGCACCTGACAGTCCCTGGAGGCATCAGAAAGCCCGGATCCAAGAGTTCATCAACTGCCTCCCTAATCCCGCCACACTGGAATAAGAAGCCACCTTTGTGTGTTACAGTACAGGACTTTGGATTACGACTCTCGCTTTCATTTTGTTTTTGTTGCATTTTGTTTTACTTCCCACACACACAAATGATGTGACACTGCCTTTGTTGAGGCTGACTTCCGGTCAGCACGCACCGACATTAACACATTGTTTCTGAAGCCGTTTTTTGCCAAATTCATCCCACTTTTCACCTCATTTAGAGAGACTGAGAGAAAGATGCATTTCCAGTCTCCTGCTTTTCCTTTCTCAAACCATGTAAATGTGAATGTGTTTTTCACCACTTAAAATTGCATTTTTTCTTTGAAAGAGGAAAACACGTCACTTACAATACTATTTCTGGTTTTACAATGCTATATTTACACATTGACTCTTACTTCAAAGTGATGACACACACTTGTATCTCCATATGCACCCCTGCTGCTGACATTTACATTTACATTTTGTTGCTTAGCAGATGCTCTTATCCAAAGCAACATACAAGATGAGTACTTTTTACATTACATGAACATTTTTGACATTTTGCTGACCACCTTGTACTAACTCCAGGTCTGCCACTGTCTGGAGTTCCAACTTGTCACATTATGTCATGGGTTGCTCTGTATTCATATGATGCAATCTTTCAAATACACAAGGCAACATCTCCTGGCTACAGCAGATTGTCCATGGGGGTGTTCCTCTTTGGAGCTGGATGGGGTAAAATATTCATGTTTTTAAGACATTGACAGAACTGTTCAGGTGTCAGTGTCCTGCTAGTGAAACTACTTTGGGTTTGGGATTTGATTTGGTCAGAGGAGAAACAGATGATCTTTCACCACTGTGTTGAAAATGGGGACTCTTGGCAATGGGGCTTGAATCAGGGAAGATTATTGGACACTGAAATTGCATTACATTTATTGACCAGATAATTTTACCGAGAGCACTTTCCACATCTTACAATATTTATATGTTATCCTTTTATAGAGATGGATATTTACTGAGGCATTTTAGATTAAGCATCTTGCCCAGAGGTGCAACAGCAGTAGTCCACTTGGGAATTGAACAGACAACCTTTTGGTCAGGGTTCCTGCTGCTTACCAGTATGCCACACTGCCTGTGTGCTGAGGGTGTGGCCAGAGCATACTCTAGGGGTCCGAGCTCCCCGAGCAGCTGTGTGCAAGGGGTGAGCTGTATTTCTGATCAGGTCGACTCCTGGTGCTATCAAATGTTGTGGAACAGGCTGCACTCTGAGAACACTGCACAAGCTTCACACAATCACATTGGCCATCAGGTCAGAACACTGCTGTGCGATGGTGAGAACCTTGCTGGGTTTTGCGAGTGCGTGTCAGGCGCTTGGACCTGCATGTGGAATTTCACCTTACCTCCCCCCTGCCACTGTTCTCCGCCAGGCCTGGACGGGGCTGGGTTCCTGGAAACAACTTGCACGCTTCCGGAAAGGAAAGGGGAAGGGCAAGATCCAAAACCAAGGCTCTTTATATCCAGTGCTCTCCCTCTCCCTCTGTGTGGAGTGACACTCCTCCACCAATCGCAGAGCAAACACAAATATGCATTTATAAAGCAAAAACACGATGAACCCAATGCTCACCATTGCAAAGATGCTGACCAATGCTAAGAAACACATGAGGGTAGTAGCATGCGAGCATTCGCAATTCGAGAGCAACATTCATGCTGTATATCCAGCAAATGCGTACAAATACGTCAGGATAATTGCAGCTGAGAGCTCCCTGTGGATGTACACTAAACCTGTATCAGACAGCTTGGTAGAAAGGTCAAGACAGATGGCAGGAACATTACATAATCTAGTGTCCTTTTGACATTTGCCTGTAATATCAGACCCATCGGATATTGGGAAAACAATATTGCTCTTCGGCTTGGGTCATCCCCTTTCCTGTGCAAGCAATACCACATCCCTGACCGACACATGCACAATGTTTCCCATTCCCTGAAGTTAGTTTCTGGGTCTGTCCTGAAGAGCACCTTGTCTGACACCATCAGATCAAAAGGGACAGAAACATTACAGATTCAAATTACATTACATTCTTGTCATTTAGCAGACACTCTTATCCAGAGCAACTTACATAGGGTTACAAGAACAGTGCCCCAGGAGAGAATTGAACCAGCAACCTTTCACTTATGAGCCCTACTCTTTGCCACTACACCACACTGCTGAATCATGCAGCCATCTCTCATTTTTCTTTCAGGGAGAGAGGGAAATGGAACGTAGCTCTTCCACATTCAAAAAACAGCTAAGGGGCATTTCCAGACGTTTGTACGCACCTGCTTTGACTACGAATGACAATGGAAATTAGAGGTATTCTAAACAAGTGCTCCTAACCATCACTGTCATCTGAAGATGTCTGGGGAGGTTTCAACATGCCACTGTGAGATGTCTGTAGACAGTCTAAGTGTTGCAAGATGTCTCTAGTCATACATCTTCAAGATATACCTCACTCAAATCTCCTGTGCAAGTCTGCCCTTTTCACTGAAGGTGCTGAGTGTATGTTCCCTGTGCTTGTTTGGTTCCGTCCCTGTGATGCTCAGTGAATCCAGGGTTGCCAGCATTTATTTTGGTCTACAGTGTTTCACAGCATGTTCGGATATTATTAAAATAACTTATTAGCTAATTAGCAGGACTCGTGGCCCTGATATACCAACAACAATTTTGTCAAATTTTAACTCTAGAATAGCAAAATCATGTCTGTTATCTATTTATATTTAGATATTTAATATATAATACTGCATGATGATATGTCAAAATATTAAAATATTTAAAATATTTTAATATTAAAATTAGAGCAGAGAGGGTTATGAATCTCCTCCATCCAGGTAAAGAATTCTACGACGCGGCAACTAGTTAATTTTCAGGCGAGATGCGCGTGTCCGGCAAAGTGCATCGAGTTCGATATCACGCGCACGCGCGTCCCCGTGTCCGTCTGAGGAGGCACGTTACCGCTCGCTCCCGGACGCACTCGGAGCGGGAGCGAGCGCCAAGCGACGTTGAGAGGAGTGTAATGATTAGCAGCTCAGAACCAGGAACAGCCGAGGCGCTACAAACTCACTGTGCTGGAGAGGGTAACACTCCAGCCTTAGACAAATGTTTTGACCTTCAGCGAACCGGAGGGTTTACCTCTCGAGGCCAAGCAGAACAACGTATTTTACCTGAAAGGACATTTTGTATTTTTCCTTGGTGCTTTCTTTGAGGGATTTCCACATCTTCACGCACAACACCAGGCCGGGGGGATAACCTAGCTAGCGAGCAAGTGGAGAGGTTTTGTCCCAGAATGGACGCAGGAGTTGTGACTGAAAAGAAAAGGTAACGCTGTTAGCTACATTTTACTGTTTTGAAAGGGTCGTATTTGTTTGCGATTTTGAGCGGAACGCTGAGTAAATACCACACCTCGGCGGTTGGTGTGATATTGAGTGTTGTATCGTGTTTGAATTGTTAGCCAGCTGGGTAGTTTTTCCAGCCATGCCGCCATTTTGTTCTTGTTGGTTGTGTTGCTCGCTAGCAGGCCGTTATTAATGTTATTATTATTACAGGTCATTTCTGCTGCTTTATTAAACTAACATTTGCGAGCTGACTTTTCGAATGAACCAATGAAGCAGTAACAGTGGCTAAAATAAGTAGTTTATTATGGTAGCAAGGATCTGTGAGTCTGATTCAGATGCTAAGCTTTGACTAAACAGTTCTTGCTAACAGCTAACAGTGCCACGTTATTATGGTTGGTAGCTAAGATAGCTAATCGTTGCCTAAAGACATGCGATCGTACACTGTCAGACCCATCAAAGATGATAAACATGGTTAGCCTGGCTATCTAGCCGAAGAATCTAATTAGCCAATTAATAACTACATTTGCTTGGTTAAGATCGGTTTTAATGAAACATCACAGACACAGAAATTTGTGGCTGTCAACTAGCTGGCTAGGTGATGTTACTGTAGCCCCTCAATAGCGTTTGAAGTTGACTTGGTCTAATTAAAAAGCAAACTAGTTAGCTGCTGAGTCTATCGTTAACCTGGCATGGTGCGTGGGGAGCACTCGCTAGCTAACAAACCAGCTAGATCCAGCTGTTTGTTCGCTTTGTGATGTGTACATAGCCACATAGGTAAGCTAGAATGTGTTAGTGTGCCAGATTGCTTTTGAATGTTTGTAATTAAAATAATAAGTCATGATTTTCTACTGACTTGGCTTAATAGTGTCACTTCCAATACAACTGCTTTTATTGTTGATTCCTAAGTCTCCATATTCCTGCTGTTGTCAGCGGTTCTCTCGATTCTTTTTTTGCCAGTGATGGAGCACTATAGAGCGTAGATTACAGGCCAAACACATTTTAACAAAAACTAATGTAGAAGTAAAGAGTTTTCTTTAACATCCTCGTTATTCCGTGTGCAGTCAGTGTTGTAGCTACATTTAGATGCTGTATCGGATTTCCAGCCATTGTTCTGCGCTGGGTGAAGTCTTGCGATCCTGGGGTCAAGTTGGGACATTTTCTTGGGTTGTAAGTGCTGCGGCGTCATGCAGTCATCCTTTGGGTGTTTGACATGAGTTTTTAGGCATGATGGGATAACACGTTTTTTGACTATGGTTTTTAGCCATGGTCAAAAATGGGTTCCCCCCCCCCCACACACACACACACACACACACACACACCTCTCCTCCCCCAAAATAGTGATTTAGTGACGTAGTAGAGTACCGTAGACAGTGAGTCTGTTTTGTGTAACGGAGTATTTCCATATTCCACCCTTTGAATTTTACAGCAATTATCACCATTTCCGGTTGTCTGTGATATGATGCCTTGGTTTACATCAAATTATAGCCCTGAGTATGGAAAAACGGACGCGTTCACCGTGAATTGTATTTGGAGGAAAGCCGTAAGTTTGAAATGCAGCACGCGTGTATGTCCTGTGAAAAGATCCCTGCACTTTAACACGGCCCCTCAGCAGTCAGTCATTTAGAAGCTTGCCCAGAATGGACTTGATGGAATGAAGGTCGTGTTATTTGGGTCTGAGAGCGTCAGGAATAGTGCTCAATCACCTTAACCGCCGCTGTAGGGCAACGGGAAGAGGAGCCTTCCTTTGTGAAAGACCTGTGGACGAGGAGAATGGCAGCAAAATCCTGGCATTCGGTATAAATGTGAATTGGACTGCATGCAGGTGGCGCGTACATGGTTACAGATTCTCAGGTGTGTTGTTTATTGGGTGGATTTGGCCCACCTCTTCGAGGGTTTATAGTGACAAGTAGTACAGTGAAATCCGTCCTTCAGGCAATATAGACCGTAACACAATTTTCTCATGTCTTTTGTCCCCTGACCTGGCTAGCCAGGTATGTCTTTGTGAGCAGAACTGTGTTAGTTTTGGCCTCAGGACCTTTCAGATACTCGGACAAGGGTGGTCTTGTTGAACTGTGTATTTGCATTTCCCTAGCACAGAAGTTGTAAGGGAGAATAGAATAGAATGGGTGGCAGTGTAGCATAGTGGTAAGGAGCGGGGCTTGTGACCAAAAGGTTGCCTGTTCAGTTCCCAGCTGGGGCTCTGCTGCTGTACCCTTGGGCAAGGTACTTAACCCAGTTGCTTCAGTAAATATCCAGCTGTGCAAATGGGCAAAATGGTCAGTAACACTGGATAAGAGCTTTGCTAAATAATGTATATTTAATGTAAAAGAATAAAATCCTGGCTGACATTCTGTAATGTGTAACATGCACCTGGCTGCAGTATATAGCCATATAAAGATTGTGTGTACTGACTGGTCACTAAATATTTTCTTTTCTGACACTCATTCTTATCCTGTCTAGCATTAGAGGAGCATTTGCCATAGCTGGTATTATTTTGCATTGATCACTGAAAGCATGGTTTGCCATGTAAAATAAATTGCATCTAGTAGCTAATAAAAACTGAGCCATGGTAGCTGTTTTTCTTTGTTAGCTGACACGCTAGCTCATCGTGAAAGGAAAGCTTGAGAGCAGTTTTTTTATCTTAAGTGGATTCTGCCAACCGCAGAAGAAGCAAACCTCATCAGCCAGGCACTGGCAGAGCAAGGCTGGCACGGTTCCATGAGCGGGAAAGGGGTATCAGTTACACTAACAGCAGGAAGCATCATGAGTTTGACCTCCTTCTTCTCTGGCATTCTGCCCCCTGCCCCACACACCTTTTCCCATGTGTTATATTTTGAATGAGCTGTGGTGTCACCTAATTCTTTGGAAGAATTACCTATTTCATCAGCCTTTGACGGTAACCTGGCTGTCAGCACCCAAACAGCGTCTCACTCATTGCTCCTGATATGTTGCTTCACGCTTGCTGCTGCGCTGACGTCAATGAGACTTCCTCCCACAGAGTGTGGTAACGCTCTGGCAAAGCTATTATAGAAGTTACAAACCTGCACCCTTAGCAGACAGCCCTCACTAGTTTCTTTTTTTTTATCAGCTGGTGCATTGCTCAATCTGACAAAATATTGCTCAACTCAGGAAATATCCACTATGTGTTGTTAAGGAACAGAAATGCTAAGGTGTGTCCAGGCTGCCAAAAAAGGACAAGCAAGGCATGGGATGTCGATCTGCTTATCTGCCTACTGGGTAGAGATTAGAGATGGAGGTTGACCTTTGTAAACATCAGATTGTCATTTCATGAGAAGTTCAACAGTGGAAGGAGAGTAACTCTCCTCAGTTCAAGTTGTAGTGCTACACCAGGCAGGCAGTGTATCTGTAGAGAAAATGGGGACTTTAGTTTTAAATGGTTTCATTTTACAGTTATTTGCCAGCAATAATCCCCATGCGTTTTCAAGCAGTGCTTTTTTAAACCACAAAACATGGGTTCCAGGCACTCCACTGGCAAAATCCTCAATGTTTCCCAGCTGTCATATTTTCAGCAGTCAGCTCATTGTCATTTATAAAAGTGCCTTTACCTCCAAATATACTGCACTTGTGTTTTATTCTGAAATAAAATTCAAAGCAGCAGTTGAGGATTGTCATCAGGCAGTGATGGTTTAATCAACATGCAAACAGTAGAAACTTATGAAGCACATGCTAGAAATGCTCAGAGTCTGTGCTTGACAATTATTTTAACATCCCCTGTTTGGTAATATCCTGAGTGCTGTCTAAGTGCCTGGGTCTTTTTTTAATCTTTGACAGGACCCAAATAGACACAGAGCTTTAACTGCTAAGTGTCACTTCAAGCAGGCCATCCAAGCAGGAGTAATGTGGTTTTGTTTAATTGGATCAATGTGCCTCGGGTTAATTAGCCGTTGGAACAATTCCAGCATGAAGTTGGAAATGGGGCCAAGGGCTTAGCCCCACCATGGCTGCAACCGTACTAACACAACGTGAATGTTGTGTAACCAATCTTTCCTGCAACGTGAATGATGAAGAAGAGGTTGCTGAAATTGCTCTCCGGCGTCCCCAGCCTTGCTTATGTCTGTGGCTGCAAAGCCTACTTCTTGCCTGCTGTTTTGGCTTTACCATTAATGACCATGGTGCAGAGGCCTCTAGTGTTTTTTTTTTTTTTTTTTTTTTCGGCATAAGCTTGATTGCGGTCAGCTGTATCAAAGGGCTGTGTTGACCGCGCTCCGCATTCACGACGATGGTGTGAAGCGGAACGTCAGCTGGCCGCAGGCCACTTCCTTCTAGGAAGGCTGCGTTGTTTGTTTACTTTGTGGCGCACCTGCCCACAGTCCCCGCAGGCCTTTCTGATATGCACAGAGGTTGTGGCCTTTGGGTCAGGAATGAGGCAGAATCTGCTGCATGTTAATGAAAAAAGTTCATAAATAACTAAAGACATGTGTAATAAGTTCAGTTTTCCGACATTGAGGTGATCAAATGCAGATCTCCATGTTTCTCATTTTCTTTACATTTCTACATTACATTATTATCATTTAGCAGGTGCTGTTATCCAGATTGGCTTAAACAGGTTGCACGTTTATCCACTAACACAGCTGGCTATTTGCTGAGGCGACTGTGGCTTAAGTATCGTGCCGAAGGGTACAACAGCAGTGTCTCAGCGGGGAGTTGAACCAGCAACCTTTCGGTTACAAGCCCTGCTACTTACCACTACGCCACACTGCCACCAGTGTTTTCTGCGTGTGAAGTTGTGCAGAGAGCTTGTGGGGTTTGTTTGTTTGGTCATCAGTGGATAGCACCTGGTCCTGTTTGAGGTGATTGGGGGCATGTGATGGCCCCCTCCCCCTGTGACGTGTACCGCGGAGATGGCGGCTCTCGCCTGACCTTCACGCGGCAGCGGCCTCGGCATGGCGGCGAGCTATCGGCTGGCGGACCCCGGCGCCTGTTCCAGCGTGGCTCACACATCCATATATAGCTGCCAGTGCCCGCGCCAAACGAAGCGTGACCGGGAGGGGAGAGCCTGAGCGCCGCTGTCCCAGCCGGAGCGCTCCCAAACCTTCAGAGCTTTAATTAAAGAGCAAGTTAAATTAAAGACAGTTTAATTAAAGACAGCGCTCTGACCTGGTTGCTCCATGGCCGGACCAGTCCATTCCATGGTTTACATCACAGAGTAGGTCAGGGGAGCCCTCTGACCATGTGCAACTAGTTGAGTCTCCCACCTGCCCTTGCCAGGCTTATATTGCCACGGACACAGTCGTCGTTAGCAGCTGTGGGCCCTCCAGTCGTTCCAGTGAGTAACAGCCAGGCCAGCAATCTTCTTTGACCAGCATTCCTGTCAGTATAAGCATGTCGAAAACACATAAGCTAACTATCCAGTATGCAGACCTTAGTATACTTTATGTCAGCAGTTAGCTTTTCCACTTCACAAACTAGGGAGGCATGATATTGGATTTTTGCCGATATTCGATATGCCAATATTTTCAAACTCATTTTGGCAGATGCTGATACTGATATTTCGTGTGTGTGTGTGTGTGTGTGTATGTATGTGTGTATGTATATTCACATATATGCTGTGTAATTTAAAAATGGTCTGTCTTATTTCGCATCACATTCTCTCCTTATGGAGCCACAATATTTATTTTGAAAGAGCAGAGACACAATGAAGTTACAGAAAATGTTATTCTCTGTCCAGTGTTGTTGTGTAAGTGTACAAACACAAAAATTCCGCCTTCTGTTTGAGTCCCACAGCAGGAACTAGGCGATTGCGGGTTGTCTTGTTTTATTTCCCATTGCCGTCTCTGCTTCCTGAGCCGCGTTATTTAAAAATTTTTCTCACGCCCCCTCCAGAAGCAGAGAAAAGCTTAGCAGCACACAGCTAGCATCCTCCTAGGGTGAGAAACAGGGTCAGTTGAAACCATTAGGACCTCCATTCAAGTCCTAATTAAAGCACAAGCTCGGCGATCGCGGGCTGTCTTGTTTATTTCAAATCGCATTCTCTACTTACCGAGCTGCAATATTAAAACAATGGTCTTGCGCCCTTCCGGAAGCAAATAGAAGCTTAGCAACACTCAGCTAGCATCCTCCCTGGGTGAGAAACCTAGCCAGGGGGTCGGTTGAAACCATTCCACCCCCCATGCCCTCCGTTCGAGTCCCAAAGCACAAGCTCGGCGATCACAAGCTGTCTTGTTTATTTCAAATCGCGTTCTCTCCTTACGGAGACGCGTTATTTAAAAATGGTCTCACCCCCTCCGGAAACAGAGAGAAGCTTAGCAGCACACAGCTAGAATCCTCCCAGAGTGAGAAACATAGCTATATATTTTATCCCTCCTTGCATCACTGGTGCTTTACAAGTATTGCAAATAGCAATTTTGTTATCTGTTTCAGATACTTCGAAATAGGCTACTTCCATACAGCTGACATGTTGAAGCTTGTGGCTGGCACTCATAATAAACATTTAGTGTCATCAAGTACGCATAGTTAACGTGTCACTTTATCGGCCAGGCACATCGACAGAAAGTTTCATATCTGCTGATGGCGATAATTAACTTTTTAAGTTTTTATTGGCCGATACCAATGTTGTGCCGATATCATTGTGCGTCCCTATCACAAACCTTAATAGCCTTAAATAGCTTATGGGTTTTTTTGTTGTTGTGTGTGTGTGTGTGGGGTAGGGAGTGTTGGAGTGAAGAAAACTACTGATAATATTGGTGTGAATTGTGGGTTTGGCAAGAAAGTGGGAGGGGTTTTCCATTTTTCTGTGGGCTGATGACATACTGAACTGAAAAGTGAAAAGCATCTAATGCAACACGCAGCCTTGCAGTTAAAGTGGTCTTCTACACTGTGAGATGCCTATGAAGCTCTTTTCCACCCGCTACCTGAAGAGAGACTAGTAGTTTCCTACAACAGTTGACTGTTTCCCCAATTACACTCTTTTCAGTGGCTGTAATGAACGTGAAATATTATGAATAATTTATAAATAAACTCCTGTCAGCACTTCTGTCAGATGAGGGCTGTCGGCAACTTCCTCTTGTCCTTAATGGTGCAGTCAGGCCAGTGGTAACCTCATAAGAGCATGCCTGTATTTCCTCCTGATTATTTATGCTAGACTCATAGCAGATGGGTGCTGCACACTGCATTGTGGGAAACCTCCCACAAATATTGGAAAAGGCTAACAGCTCGCATGTCCCCACCTAGGAGGGGGAACGTTAGTAGTTTGGAGCCAAACAGAATTTCCCCAGAGCGAAATGTAGGTCAGAGTCTGTGATTTAGCCTCATTTATGCCAGCTTTGCAGATTCTGCCTAAATTACTCTGTCTGTCAGGAGTTTCTCCAACTAGCAAATGTGATTTACATTGGAACTGCAGGCATTTTTCTCATGTCAACACAAAGCAGCCTCAATCTCGTGACTGCACAACTCTCAGTAACAGTGTTCCAGCTGAAGAGAAGCTCATCCAGAATTTATGATGGGCTGTTGTCTGTAGGATCCCGAAGTGCAGCCGCATTGTCTCAACATTTCATCCTTGTCACGAACAGTGGTTAACCTGTCTCGTCCCTCCGCCCAGCTCCTGTTACATTCAACTTGTATTGTCCGCAGTGTTTCACTTTGCTCAGGTCATTGGTTGTTGTAGAACTGAACTTTGAACTGAAATTTAGTTTCTGAACCACAGCCCTAGCTACATATCGGCAGTGTGGTGGGAACCGTCCGTTAGCTTGAGAGATCTGATTGGCTGCAGCTGTCTGATTCAGTCCTGCTCTCTAAGCATGAACCACACTGTGGTGATCTGTCACCCTATGGAGGATTTTATCCGGGTTTCACACCTCCATGTCCACGCTGTGACAGAAAAGTGATTTCACCAATAATCATTAACGTTACAGTCTATCACATCTGTAAGTACATTACTGCCACTTAGCAGATGCTCTTATGCAGAGCACCTTACAATTTTTACTTGTTATACATTTATACAGCTGGATGTTTACTGAGGCAATTCTGGGCTAAGTACCTTGCCCAAGTGTACAAGAGCAGTGCCCCAGTGGGGAATCGAATTGACAACCGTTATGAGCTATACACCTTATCACTATGCTACATTGCCACAATAGTACCTAGTTGTAATACATGTTTGTGGAGCTCCACCGCAGGCCCTCCCCGGCTCTGAGTATGGATGGAGTCCTCATGGGCTGCCCCTCTGACCCCCCTGCAGGGTGAGCTCGGAGCGCAGAAAAGAGAAGTCCCGGGATGCAGCGCGATGCCGAAGGGGGAAGGAGTCGGAGGTGTTCTACGAGCTGGCTCATCAGCTGCCCCTGCCCCACAATGTCACGTCCCACCTGGACAAGGCCTCCATCATGAGGCTGACCATCAGCTTCCTGCGAATGAGGAGCCTGCTGGCCAGCGGTCAGTATCAGGGGGTGGGGTTAAAGATACTAATACAATGTTTCTCAATCCTACTCCTGGAGGCCCACTGTCCTGCATATTTTCTGTCTATCCTTGCTACAAACACAGCTTATTAGTGTGATTAACATGCTCTTGAGTAAATCAGGTGTGCTCAGCTAATCAAAAGTGCCACTGATGGGTTCAGTCAGGTAGGTAGAGCAGGGAAAGATGGAAAACATGCAGGACAGTGGGCTTCCAGGAGCAGGATTGAGAAACACTGCACTAATATGTCCCCGTAATATGTTTTTTCAAACACAAAATTATTGTACACAAGGTCAATCAGATAAGTTAAAATGGTTAAAAACATGGGTTAGAGGTAAAAATGATTAAAAGAAAATCTAACTTCCATCTCCCTGTCTCTTTCCCTCTCTCGTCCTCTTTTGTCTTTTTTTCCTCTAACTCCCTCTCATCTCTTCCTCTCTGTCTCTCTCTCTCTCTCTCTTTCTCTGTCTCTCACCAGATGAGGAACCAGAGAAGCGGTCCGAGTCTGATCTGGACTCCCAGCTTAACAGTTTCTACCTGAAGGCCCTGGAGGGGTTCCTCATGGTGCTGTCCGAGGACGGCGACATGGTCTACCTGTCGGAGAACATCAGCAAATGCATGGGCCTCACCCAGGTACCCCTCTCTCCCCACCCACCAGCACACCTTGCTCTGTGGAGCTCATACGTATCTGTGCCGGGTCCTCCTAATCTGTCCTTCCTATTTGTTTCAGCTTGACCTGACGGGACACAGTGTCTTTGACTTCACGCACCCCTGTGACCATGAGGAGATGCGCGAGATGCTCATACACAGAACAGGTGAGGCGCGCACCTGTCCTCCATCCCCGACACACACACCTATGCACCTGGTAGCGGTGCAAGATACACACCTGAATGTTTCAGCTGTAGCTTGGTCTTCACTTGTGCGATGAACTGGCGGCAGAGCTGCCATTTGTTTGTGTATATGAAACTGAGCCCCAAGAAGGCGCTGTGGTGTTGCCATGTGATTGGTGGACCAGCTGTAATGAGATGGCCGTTTTGTGTTGCAGGCCCCGCCAAGAAGGCCAAGGAGCTGAACACTGAGCGCAGCTTCTTCCTGCGCATGAAGTGCACACTCACCAGTAGGGGGCGAACCGTCAACATCAAGTCTGCCACGTGGAAGGTAAGATGCCCTTCATGCTCAGGGTGTATGCTGCCCCAGGCAGTGATCCAGAATCACTTATCTTGGCCCTAACCGCATTGCCTGAAAGATCTAAAGCTGAACCTGAAGGAGTGCCGTCTAGCACTATCTTTGGCAGCTCTGCTTTGGGTTTTTTCTCCCCTGAGGCTCAGAGAGTGTGTAGGATTACTGTAATCTCATGGACGAAATCTTAACCCATTGATCTGCCAGCATGGCTGTTGCCGCTAATCCCAGGCTATTCCTGCAGGGCGGGTGTTTACCCAGCCCCTAGTCTGGGCCCTCTGGAGGCCTCTGTGAAGGGCTGGCCATTGAGCCTTTCAGTGAAGCTAGACGTTATTGGAAGGTTCCATCATTACAGGAGGCTTGGACTAGCCTGCAACCCCACTTTGGTCGAATGGGCCGCAGGGTGGACACAACTACTCCCAAGAGACCCCAGGCAAAGTCCAAAAATAGCCCTCTTTGTCTATAGTCTATGGCAGGGCTGCCAAACTGGCTGGTTTTACTGTCTTATCAGCCCAGTCATTCATTCAGCATGGTATTATTTTAATTAAAGTAGACATTAGATTGAAAGGTTCATTGTGTGTTCTGTGGTCGGGTGTTGTGCTGTAGCCTGTTTTAGAAACCCGTCATTGTAAGTGGATTCAGCTAATCAAACAAATGGGCCAGTTAAGGCGGAGCGAGATCGCAGGAAAAGCGGTGTGTGCCAGGTCACGAGCGAGCTCTCCCCTGCTGTGGGGAACGCTCAGGTGTTTTGGCGGAGCCCTCTTACCAGGTGATCCTCCCCCCAGGTGCTCCACTGCATGGGACACGTGCGCGTGTTCGAGAGTCCTGAGAGCGAGGGCCAGAACGGCTGCGGGTACAAGGAGCCGCCCGTCCCGTACCTCATCCTGATCTGCGAGCCCATTCCGCACCCCTCCAACATTGAGGTGCCGCTGGACAGCAAGACCTTCCTGAGCCGCCACACCCTGGACATGAAGTTCTCCTACTGCGATGAGAGGTGAGGGACGTCCTGTTGCCGGGAGGGCACGGGTTCACTTCCCAAAGGAAGAGTAGGTTGCTAACCTGTTCCGCCTCAGTAAAGGTCCATCGGTGAAAATGGATGTTTAAAATGTAGTAGTAATATTAGTAATAGTAGATTTATACAGTACCTTTCATGGTTTTCAAAGCGCTCTGTAAGATAACCTTTTCTTCAGGGTTGTTTTCCAGTTCAATAACGATACTGCTATGTCTTTTATAGATATTCCACACTGGCAGGATGTTTACTTGCGGCATTCTTGTTTTATGACAGGATCTCGATTCCAAATGCTTCCATTATTAACGTGCCCCTCCCTGACCCTGTGCAGATCAGGTGGCAGGTTAGCAATGGCCAGAATCATGCTGCCAATAGACTAAGGAACTAATTTAATTCATTGTAAAATGTGAAAGGTTTACCAGAATTGGACAGGATTATTTCCCTAAAATAATCAAAATATGCCCCACTTTCAACACTACCTGATAGTCTAAAACTGGGAGAGGAGAGGAAATGTTGCGTACTGGCTGCACAGTATATGGCCGCCTGCAACCATTTAAAGGACAGTGAGTGACAATGAGTTAACACTTAAATGAAGTTTCTTCTCCTTGCTATTAGATGTTGGTCTCTTTTGTATATTTACATAGTTATGTTTTTGTTCTGTTATTATTCTGCCATTGTTGTTTACATTAGGAATGTAAATTGCATACTTTCATTATGCTTCATTATTGCAATTGGATTATTGTTGCTGGTTACTTTTTGGATACTGCTTTGGCTATATGCATGTTACCATTGATTTGTAAAGCAGTGTCACCACCTAGTGGCTGCTCTTTGAAAAGGCAGAGTGGAAGCTGAAAAATAGTGCATGTCGCCAGTCTTTCCAGTCATCACAACTGTTCTAAGTTTTGAAAGACTCATGGTAATCCCACCCCCCCTCCCCCCCCCTCCAGGATCACAGAGCTGATTGGCTATGAGCCAGAGGAGCTCCTGAACCGCTCCATGTACGAGTATTACCACGCCCTGGACTCGGACCACCTCACCAAGGCGCACCACAACTGTAAGCATGGCAGCTGAAAACACTTGCACGTCCAGGTAGATACAGGACTAGTGCATGCAGCCCTCTGCAGTAATACCAATCAAAGGGTGCTTTTTGGAGGAAGTATAATGTGGAAATCATGAATTTAAAAGTGCTTAAATACCATATTGTGGCATGCATTAGAAAGCAATTTCAAGTGTTTCGACGTTCTCATACAGTAAAATAATATTACAAAGGGTAAATTCTATGTAACTCTTTTTGACATAAAAATGTCAGATACACTAACACTTTTAATTACCATAATGTATTAGCTCTCTCCTCAGGCATTAATACTTCATGAATCTTGTGACCACATGGTGTCTCTGTCTGTTCTCTGCAGTGTTTGCAAAGGGTCAGGTGACCACAGGACAGTACCGCATGCTGGCGAAGAGAGGGGGCTTTGTGTGGGTGGAAACTCAGGCCACCGTCATCTACAACACCAAGAACTCCCAGCCACAGTGCATCGTGTGCGTCAACTACGTGCTCAGGTAGCATCCGTGACCTCCAGCAGCCCCCAGTCTGCAGGAGAGCGCCCGCCACCCCGCCCATGCAGCTCAATCACCCTGCTCACCTGACACCCCGCCCTCATTCGGAGTTTAACTGTTTAAAATGTTGTGGCCGTAGAATAAGAGATAGTGATAGTAGATAGTGTCCATAGTAAGATCTGATGGAGCGCTGCTCAGGTTTGGTGAGCAGGTCGACTGTCACCATCTGTGGAAAGTTTGGGTGTGTCAGACCTGAGTCTCTCTCCCATTTCAGTTCAGTTCATTGTGCTTTATTGGCATGGCAAATGTGCACATAATGAAGAACAAGTATGCAGTTTGCATGTTTAATGTTGATAATAATATGATCAAAAAGAAAAGCTGTAACCATTCGAATCTACAAAACAAACATATCGATACAATAGCAAGGCAGCCGTCTTATACTGTGTGCCAGTATGCAACAGTTCCTCTCCTCTCCCAAGAGGAAAGTTTTTGATTATCGGGTTTAAAGTGGGGGATATTTTATTATTTTAGGAAAATCTTTCTGTTGGATTTTGGTATACTTTTCACATTTTAAAGTGACATACAGCTCTATCTCAGTTTTTTTTTTTGGATTGACAGATTTGGTTTCTCCCTCCCTCTTGTCTCGCAGCGGTGTGGTGGAGGGTGATCTGGTGCTGTCTCTGCGGCAGACGGAGACTGAGCTGGAGCCAGCGGAGGCGCTGAGCCCAGAGGCCGACATGGACAAGCTGTTTACCAGGCAGGAGGAGGCAGAGGACACAGAGAGCCTGTACGACAAACTGAAGGAGGAGCCTGAGGCGCTGACCCTGCTGGCCCCTGCCGCTGGAGACACCATCATCTCCCTGGACTTCACCAACACAGGTCAGCTAATGCGCTAATGCTAACTAATGGTAGGCAATGCTGACCATGTCACTGCTGCTGGGCTATAGGAGACACATCTCCACATCCACCACTAACTGGTTCTACTACTACTGGGCTGTAGGAGAGATGACATCTGGAAACACGTTTCCAGATCTGCCCTTAACCACTGCTGTTTTGGTAAAAACTCTTTTAGTGGTAATCAAAAAATGTCCTGATTCATACATTTTTAGCGTGTTAAAAAAAAAAGGTGTGTAAAACACTCTTATTCAGGGTATTTGCCAAGCAGGGAAATTATTAAAGGTGTAAATGGCATATTAGTGTCCATTCATATAGGTTTAGTCTTTGTACTGTTGAAATTGCCCTCCTCTGGACCTCTCTCTTGTAAGAAATTACAGCATTCTGCTCCAGAATGTGTATTCCACCAGATATGATCTCATTTGAATAGCTGTGTCATCCCAAATGGCTTGATTATCATAGAGAGACTGACAGGATTGCCCACACCTCTGCCGACACCCTAACAGTTGGATCGAGACGGTAAACAGTTGCATAATGGGACCGGGAGTGGGCAATTGAGAACTTTCTCAAACAAATGGTGTCCTGACTTACTCAGACAAGGCATTCTGATTTCATTATCATACAGGCAACAGGTCTGGGTCAGTTCATCAAGAGCGTAACCTAAACTGTATATATTGGAATAGGTTTGAACACTCAGTCTTCACTCCGACAACGTTGAACCCAAAGTCAGTGCTTTTTGCGTGCTTCGTTACTGCTTTTCATTGAATTAAAGACTTTTACATCAACATGCATTCCTTTTCACCATCCTGTTTTTTCTTATACTCTTCCAGCAGACTCTGACATCCAGATGCTGAAGGAGGTGCCCCTCTACAATGACGTCATGCTGCCGGCCTCCAGCGAGAAGCTGCCTGCTGCCAAGCCCCTGGTCAGCGAGGGCGAGGCCAAAATAGAGCCACGTCCCCGGGACTTCGCCGGTGCCTCCAGCTCCCCCTCAGGGCCCAGCACTGGCCGCAGCTCTCCTGAGGTGAGCCCCTCTCATGCTTATATTTATGCTGCTTGGAAGACGCTCTTATCCAGATCGACAATTTTACGCTGTATCTGTTTATACAGCTGGATGTTTAGCGAGGGAGGCTTGAGTTAAGTACCTTGGCTATAGGCACCACAACAATGGCCCATCTGGGAATGGAAGACGTGACCTTTGGGTTATGAATCCTGCTCCTTACCACTATGCCACACGGCCTCCCTTAGGCAGATACTCAATTGCTACACTATGAGATCATTACTATGATTTAGCTAGCCATTATTTACTGGGGTGAGGGAGGGGGGTTTTCATTATTTGAATCAGGTGTTAGTTAAAAACCACCCAGTTCACAGATACCAAACAAATGGAAATATAGCCACCAGCCACTAGACACTCACTATTTTACATGGAGTGAGCTGGAGATTCATAGTGATTTGAGGTAGGGGCATGGTTTGATTATTTCACACATTTCCTGAGACTTAATGTTAATATTGGCATATGGAGGCAGTGGAAACATGCGCCCCCTGCTGGTGCCTGAAGGGTGACCCTCTCTTCCTGATCCCTGCAGCCCAGCAGCCCAGCAGACTACTGCTTCCAGGTGGACTCTGACCTCTGCAGCGAGTTTAAGCTGGACCTGGTAGAGAAGCTATTCGCCATGGACACTGAAGCCAAGACCCCATTCACCACAGAGGTATGCTGGATCCTGCAACACCATGGCAACACCCCTTTTCCCACTGTGGAGCTGGAGCCAGGCTAAAACATAATTATATGCTATTTAATACATAATGACCCAGTCTGGTTCCAGCTCTACTGTAGAAAAGGTATAATGAGCCAGCCTGGTTTCAACTCCACAGTCGAAAAGAGGTATAACAGTACCTGTTCAGCAGGTTGGTATTGCTTTTAGAGCACAGAAAGATCGCAGGTTTGAGTCTGGGGAGGGCATGTTGGGTAATGGTTTAGGTGCTTACAGAGAGGTTCCTTTACAAGTAGGTTTTAGGTTCAAATCCAGGGTCGCCCACTGCTGTTGAGCACGGAACTTGTGGATAGTGTGTGTAATTGCTTCATTGCACTCCTGGCGGTATGTCTGGCTCACATGTGAAAGCTCTTTCAGGACATGGAGGACCTGGACCTGGAGATGCTGGCCCCCTACATCCCCATGGATGACGACTTCCAGCTGCGCACGCTGTCCCCCGAGGAACTGCTCCCCTGCAGCCCACCGACAGAGGGCCCCACTGAGGCCAAGAAAGAGCCCTGCGCCCCATCCCCCCTGCACCTCCTGCACGAGGTGTGCACTTCCCCGTGCCCCACCCCGGCCGACGCCTTACTCGCCAAGAGGTAAGTCCCTGACTGACCATTCTGCCCCTGACACAGCTGATCCAAAGTCAGCTTGCCAAATGGCAACCGCAACCCCAAGCATTAAACATAAAGGTTAGACTCAATTCCAGGATCAGACACTAAATGTTAACAATACCCTCCCTTGACATGGTATGTGTGGAGGGGTGACTATCTTGATGAATAATGGCAGGAGGTGTGCAGACTTGCACAGCATGAGAAGAGGAAGCTTTACACCAATGCTTAGGCCACAGTATCTGAAAAGCACCCTACAGGAGCCACAGAAAAAAAACTGTAGCTGCCAATGCAATGCTACATTGCATGCCGCTGGGATATTAGCGATTAGCCATAGCTTTTTTCAGTGTTTATTAGTGAGCTTTGACCCATTAACAGAGCAATGAGGCAAAATCAGTAGAAAGAAAAATTTAAATGTTCTGAACTGATCTGTTAGGTTTGATCAGAGCAGGGTTGAGCAGAGTCTTCTTTTTTGGGTTTTTGATAGTTTTCTCCCATCCCTCCAGGGTTATGGCGCCAGACAAAGAGCTTCCTCCCAAGATGCCGAGCTTCCAGAGCAGCCCGAGGAAGAGGAAGCTGCCGGAGGCCATCTCGCTGTCTGAGGCTGTGGGACTGGTGAGTCTCGGTTCCTGTTATGTCTACACACTGCACCCTCACTTTCAGAGGAATATATCCTTGTCCCAAAACAGCTGGATTCCAGTCAGTCTGAGCATTCTCCATGGGTTTGTATTGGCTACTGGTCACTTCTCTAAAGATAGGTGGGGGAATAATGTGTTTGTCATGAAGTTTTAAATAGAATATCCTTTTCCTGTGTTGGTGAACCTATAGAGATTTAGTGAAGGTGGGAGCTACTTTAAAACCAAGAATTGTTCTGTCCTGGTTCAAGTCGCTGTGGTGGTTCCTTCATTCATTCATACATCCTTTTTATTTGTCACAGACAATCATTTAGTTCTGAAAAAGCTTGCAGAGAGTTAGAATTCATGAAGTAACTAGCCAGGACCATGAGGAACACTGTGTTCCAGCTGGTGGTTAATGTTCTCTGGTCTGGTTGTTCTTTTCCCAGGGTGCTTTGCTCCAGGGTGGTACAGACCCTGCAGAGGAGGGGAAGAGAGCCAAAGTTGTGGAGGCCGGCAGCTCGGAGGCATTTGCCACACATAAGACCATCTTGTTACTGCCCTCTGGTGGGTATTCACTGGAAGTGAACATTTTTCAAAAATCAAATTTTTCCTTCATGTACATATTTCTGTATTTGGCAGACACCCTCATTCACAATGACTTTCAGAAGATTACAACATAATGAGAATCTTCCACATTTTAACATATGGTGTTTCAGGCAGTTGCATAGACCAGCCTTAACAGTGAGGTTTAGTGATGGGCTTACGTTCAGCGGGCCTCCGTAACTCTTCCTCTGTTGCTCCTCACGCAGACCTGGCGAGCCGCCTGCTGAGCGGCGGTCTCCCGCAGCTGACTCGGTACGACTGCGAGGTCAACGCCCCCGTCCTGGGCCGCCAGCACCTTCTGCAGGGCGAGGAGCTGCTGCGTGCCCTGGACCAAGTCAACTGAGCTCCGCCCCCCGCTGCCCAGTACCGGACACTGCAGCCCCGCCCCCTGAAATCCCCCTATTTATATTTTCTATACTCAGTTCTTCTACAATCCAGCTGTCGTTTCAATCCTTGCACACAGTGTATCTAGATGAGCTTTCCCCTGCTAACCGTTCTCACCAAACATGTGGTCACCAGTTAATTGCCCCGCCCTCATGCTTCCCCCCTCCAGTCGCACAACTATATATTTTCTTACAAGAGATTACCAGCGTACCATGCAATATACTAAAGCGTTTTTTGGAACATTTAACGAGGTTGAACAATTCTGTTTTTATCTTCTTTTTTTGGGTTGTTTCTTTGTTTCGTATTTTTTCTTGATAAGTGGTGCAGTACAACAGGTGCTGGCTGCACCTGAGCAGGTCCGGCCCCGACTGAACGCTCAACGGTTTCGGTTCGAACGCCGGCATGACATTTATGCAGCTCGCCTGTCACAGTGGAGAACATGTCACTCGATTCGCGCATCTGTACGCGAGTGTGTCTATGTGTGCGTGTGTGCGCTTAGATCGCAGTAACTTTTAGAATGGCAGAGGTGGTATGTAGAATTATCAAGGAAAGTCTTGAAAGTCTTGGAAAAAATTTTAAAAATTAAAAAAAACAAGGAAATCATTTTAAAGGAAAAGGGTAAACTTGCTGGCTGTTGGGTTTTTGTCATGGGAAGTTCTGGCAAATTTATAGATGAATTATGAAATAGTTTTATATTTTTAGCAGTCGTTTTTTGCCGGCTCAAATCATCCTCACAGTAGACGTGAAACTCCATGCTTAACTGTATCAGGCGAGTATCAATGTTATGCTTACTTAGTGTGTTTTAGATTAATCATGCTGAGCTGTTTTCTGTTCTACAATTCAAAGTGTAATGGCACAGATCAAGTTTGTTTCTCATGTTTCTCGTCACCTTCATGCTTCTTTGTCGATGATCTCAACATTACTGCAACATACTGCTATTATAAGACTATTATTTTTTCTGTCCTGTAGGTAAAAGATTTTCTAATATGGTTGTGTCATAGTATAACCTGATCTTTATCCATCTCTCTGCAGTCTGTGGTTTGTTCATCTTAACACTAAGTGTATCGTTTCATTACATTAGTAAACAACGAATGTGGACCAGAGGCTGTGTGTACAGCGTTTCATTGCCTTTTCATTTCCCCTCTCCTGCAAATGTGAAGTTCGACCTCCTCTGGGGTGTTCTTGGTTCACTACCTATACTGACACACCTTAAGTTGTCACACTGCAAGCGCTGCGTAGTCATCTCCTAGCCTTGCTTACCACCCACACACTGACATCTGACAGCCCATCTAACACATAGGTTACCTTATCAGTAAAGACAGTGCAGTCAAATGGGCCAGACCTCAGTGGGTGCCTCATCACACAAGAGACCAATGGATAATGGGAAAGTCTCCTCTCTGAAATTACTTCCGTATGACTGAGAAAGGTCTTTATGTCCAATGACTACACACACACATATCCATCCTTTTCACATCATAAGGAAATTAGAAAAGAAATCTTAACTGATTATCCACCTGTCCTGCTATTCAGAAGCATGTGGCATACGGTGGTCTACTCTGAGCATCTCCTGAGCTTGTTTTGAATATAACTTAGGGTAAGGGGAAAAGCACAAGGGCCCTCATTTACGAAACGAACTTATGACAAAACTGGGCGTACAGTCATTTCCACCCGAAGCTTGGCATTTATCAATGTGGACGTGAGCTGAGGCTACGATCAAATCTCACGTCAAGTCTCAACTCGTGTACACAGGTTTTCGAGCCAGCGTGGACTTGCGGTGCAGCATAGTAAATCTGGCTGAGTCGGAGAATTGTTATTAGACCATATATTCTGACTGGCATCCAAGGCTATGCAGCCACATATTCATCAGAATATTTTCCCATAGGCTACATATTTTTATTTTATAAAGGCCTACATCGACTACGTGTCATATATTCCTAACATAAATAGGTATTTTCAAATTGTTTGCAATTAATGGGGTTAATAGGTTTTTGGTATAAGATTAATTTCTTTCATTTAGAGAGCCTACTTGTTAGGCTAGGCTACTAGTGACATAATTACAAGCAGTTAAAAAAAAGCAATGGGTAGGCTAACCGATTTGTAATGTGATAGGTTAGATGCTTATTCGGTCACCTATTTAAACAAGAGCTTTGACAGTCATCAAATCTCCGCAATGGTAGATCTGGCTCTGTTAGAAGACCTCCACGCGCCCGTAAAATGTGAGAGGGTTTTTCGGGACTGCAGGGATCGAGTGGCTATTAAATCACTTTCGTCTCCCAAGGCATCTCCTTCTGGAATTATGCCACAATTTCAAACCTCAGTTAAGGAGAGAAACCCGACGCTCGAATGCCATACCTGTGCCAGTGCAGGTGCTCTGCATGTTGGGGTTTTTCGCCACCAGACCTTTCAGCGGGAGATCAGGGATAGGTCAGGTATGTCACAGCCAACCATTAGCAGAACGATGCCAGCAGTGTTGGCGGCTATCAGGTCCCTTTCTCGTCAATACATCAAATTTCCGTACAATGATGCTCAGCAAACCGTGATTAAGAGAATTTTATGAGATTGCTGGGTTTCCTAAATGTGATTGGTGCGATTGATTGTACCCATGTGCGTCTGAAGCCACCATCCATGAATGATTACACGTTCATAAATTGTAAAAACTATCACTCCATAAACATTCAGGTCATTTGTGATGCCAGGCTATTGCTCCTAAATGTGGTAGCATGGTGGCCCAGGGGGACGCAGGACTCCCTCATTTTGCAAAATAGCAGTGTATGGACACGGCTACAGGAGGGTGCACTGCAGGGCCGAAGTCATCTCCTCAGTGAGTAACTACTGCGTTAAATTGACATTCTAAAAGTATTCCAATGACTAACATTTTGGTGTGATTCATGTACTAGGTGACAAAGGTTATCCTCTCACGGAATACCTGGTAACCCCACTGGCATGATTCCAAGGGCCTCAAGCAGACAGGGGCCCTCAAAGATTCTACCGTATATTTTTGTTACATATATATAGGGGCCCAGTGCATTAACCTTTTAGGGGGCCCAAAATTCCTACCAGCGCCCCTGGGTATCGGTATCAGTATCGTTAAAATTGTAACAAAAAGTATCGGTATCGTATCGGAATTTAAAAAGTTTGGTATCGCCTATCCCTACAAGCGAGTGAGGAGGAAGATATCGTTTTGATCATAGGCGGAGTTTGACATTTGCGCTGGGGAGGGGGGGGCAAACATTTTTTAACTGACGTCAGTACACAGTTCAACTATTGCGTGGTATGTTACGCATATACATAAAGTAACAGAAGACAATAGTGCCAACCTTGCCATAAAGCCAAACAACACGGTGCATCAAATCAGTTTCTGACCACTTTGTATGATAGCCTATCACACATAGGCTTATGTAGGGTATTTGTCTTTCACACATGAGTGCACACAGCTGAAACGCACTATCCATGAAGTTAAAGTCTGTTAAAAGTGAAATATCAATTTGTTTATATTATACTGTTTGGCATTTTTCATGTACCCTTTTAAAACATTTAGGGTACACATGAACTAATTTCGTGTTAAATTGAAAGCTATGAAATATGCATACTCACTCATATCCAACTTATAGTGCGCACACATGCAATTAGAAAATGCTCAGCAACAGTGTTGCCTGTTGTTACAGTAGGCTTGTAAAATATATATATTAAATAACCAGTGTCCTATCTAGTGTAGAAGTAAATGCCTTTTTTGAGTTCTGCGTATATGTTGGCTATCTTCTCAGGTGATAGGTTTGCTGTTATGTTGTCCTCAATGTGAAGGCTCAAAAATGAATTTATTACAAAACCAAACATAAAATGATTGTAAGAAATAAATCTGAATTATATTATTTTATTTTATTGCATTACTGTATGGTTGTCAAAATAATGCGTTAATTTTGATTAATTATAGAAAAAGTAACGCGTCTCTATGATGCCCCTTTGACCCCATACATCACTGTGCATTTAAACAATCACACGAGAGGTAGTGCTGTTATATTGAATATCAGCACGGTTGTGATTCGGTCGTAGTTACGAGGCTGCAAGCCGAGTGCCGAAGATAATCACAGCCGTGCTGATATTCAGTATAACAGCACAACCTTGAGTGTGATATTGCTTTTATACAACAGTTCTACAAACAAGGCTGTTTATCAAGTAACGATAATATGAGATAACAAATTATGTTTTTTGTCGTTTATTCGGCTTTGCCGACAAAAATAGTTCCTTCAGGGTTACATTAACACATGTCAAGCAACACAAAAACAGTTTCTTGACTGCAGATTAGTTAGCTAGCTAGCTAACTAGCTTCCTGCTTTTTATCATACACGAAAAGGCTAGCTAGCTACTTTCTTTCATACCCGACAGCAGGCTTGCCAGCTACTTTTATCATGCACATAAAGGCTAAGTATAAGGTAGGCAAGCAAGCCACTTTTAATAATAGCCCACTACAGGCTAGCGAGCTACTTTTTAGCATACATGGACGGCTAGATAGACGATAGGCTACCCATCTGCAGGCTAGCTAGGGATATTTTAAAATATTTTAAATGCTTCTCACGGCAAATATTGATATATGCGATCAATTTACATTAATTAATCACAAAGCATGTAATTAAACAGATTAATTTTGGACTTAATGTAGTGACATATTTCAGGCGCGGGGGGGCAATGCCCCCCCTGTCTCCCCACAAACTCTGCCTATGGTTTTGATGGAACAAGAGGAAATTGAGATCCCGATCGAGGGTCGTGATTCACGATCAGACATGCAACATACCCCTTTGAAAAGCCCGAACCCGAAGAGAACGAAAAAGACCTCTGAGAAGGAAGAGATCTCCAACAGAGTCCTTTTGAACACCATTCAAAGTCTCACTCATAAATTTGATGATCAAGTGGACCTTATCGAAACTATTGAGAGGCAACTGAAGGAAAACACTAAGGCGACTGTACAAATCAAAGAGTCGGTCGATGCGAATACATCAGTCATGAAAAGAGTTATTGAAGATGTGGAAAAGCTGAAGAAACAAGTGGTGATACTTCAGAAAGAGAATGCAGCACTGCATGAATTGTGCCTGGAGCATGCTAAATACAAACGGAGATGGTTGCAACGGCTGAATGGTGTCCCTGAGAGAGAGGGGGAAAACATCAGAGAAGAGGTGATCTGATGGTCAGATTGACCAAGACTGTTCCCCTCTCAGCTGAGCAACTGCGAAACACAGTGCAACTAGATGAAAATCCGCTTCAGGGAGCACTTCTGCAAAGAGAACCAAGAAGCCCACGCTCGCCTTTGGCCAAAGGTGGAGGAGGCAAGGAAAAGGGGACTGAAAGCTCATCTCCAGGATGGTTATGCAGTCATTGACGGTTGTCATGTCGCCGCCTAAAACGGAGCTCCGTTATAAAATGAATGACGTTAGTTGCTATAAGCTCAGGTAATGTCAATTGACAGTTTGCTTGTTATTCCAAGCTTTGATCTTCAGCGTAATAATTGGGCAATTTGTTTTTGAAAGCAACATGATTCAGGAGGACTAGCCTATTGTTTACTTCTATTACTATTACTACTATTGTTTGCTGGTCCTGCATTGAGTAAGGCCAGGTTCACACTACATGACTTTCAAAATCGTCAGATCACTGTACTGTTCACACTACATAACTTGCTGTCTTGTAATCGGGAATCTTGAAGTCGTTGTGGTTTTCACCCTACATGACTGATCAGCAACGGGGGGCGTCACACATTACAAGATCTTTCACCAGGAGGAATCCCTGACAAGTCTGTCTGGTCTCCAAACTATGTTTTGTCACGAAAACACACACGAGAAGTGACAAGGGGAATGACACGATACCATGCGCGAGACAGGGATTTTTCTCTTCCAAAAATGGCTACTGTAGACAAAGATAATACGATCTGTAAGCAATATGGTCAAAATATCATCTCACAATATATGTATTTTGACAAGGTATTGCAATTATTGATATTATGTAATTAAATTGTAATGTAAGAGTCACAGCCTTAAGTTGTGAATTCATATTCACAGTACTGCAGAAATTTATTATTTTTTTGAAACATCAAAAAAGCATTGGTGCTCCTGTCAAAGTTCAACCAAATTTTCCTCCATTTCTTGGCTCCAAGCAGACTGCGGAACATTCGTTGAAGCCATGCTTGTTGATGTTGTACAACTCCTCACCCGGGTTTCCCCTCACCCCATGTATTGCACTCTCGTTGACTGTAGCTCATTGCCGCACCGTTGCCAGTCACAACCGGGTCACAACACCTTTCACACTACAGGATTTGGACTCCCGACAGGTCCAGATCTTTCGGACGTCTGTGAGACATCGGCAAGTCTCTCGGATGGCGTCTTTGAACAATTCACACATAGCAATCGAGAGCCGATTTGCGAGCCCCAAGCGAACATTGATTTGCCTCTGATCTGGGGCTTTTGTCGGCGATCTCCAAAAACTGTCGGTGAGTGGAAAATCAGGGCTAAAATCGTGTAGTGTGAACCTGGCCTAAGGCATAGAACCTGCGAATACTTTTAGTTTTGTACATAATTTATATTGCATAATTTCTACTATATTAACCAAAAAAATATGCTGTTATTCCTAGCTAGCTACAATTGTATGTCACAACTCAATTTAATCTCAATTTAATTCAGGCCGTTTCTAAACAGGAACAGTTTTACAGTGAAACATGGACCAAAAATGGGAGGGGATAAGTAAATAAAACTTCGTCTGATGAAGCCTGACCGCCCCCTGTCTGCATTAGCTTGGTAGTAACAGAGGTGTGCCACTTTTCACAGAAGCACTTAAGGCCATGTTCACACTACACGATTTTAGCCCTGATTTTCCACTCACTATTTTCATTTGTTAGCAGCAATGGTGTCGCTTAGCCGTTTTCTCCTCTTCTTTAAGGATGAGACCCGAAGTTTTCAGCGGGGCGAAAACCATTATAAATCAGGGCATGTGGAGGAATTCAGTTTGTTTTGAGGGCCATATCACCGGTTTAGTCAGGGCAAGCATGAGGGATAAGACCTACAGGGTGTCAGTGAGTGTAGGCCAGTGTAAGGTTAGCTATGCTACCTAACCAGCTAGCTAGTTAGCAAAGTCAGGTTCTATTTCAGTCCTTACAGACCGCCAGAGGCAGTCAATAGACTAGTGGAAATCCTCTTGCACTCGTGCATTGGTCAAGAAATGTATAAACTTCTGTCACCACGTGACCATGACCAACGCGAGGTATACTGTATATACTCCTGCTCGCGAGTCATGGCTTCCTCTTTCTCATTCTCGCCGTGGTCTTGAGACATTTGAATTGTTGGGATTACTTCAATCATCTGAGACCAGTGCAGCCCCTCTGGAGCCGCAGCCTCTGCCCTCCCCGGCTGTGTCTCAGAAGATTTGGATACTCCGTTTGGATTTCCTCCCTTACATGAGTATATTGAATTGAGTGCCCGTACACTGGCCAGCTCCACTCACTCAAGCCGTTGCTTCTGCCTACGTGAATTGAGTGTCTGTGTGTTGATCGGCTCCACTCGCTATTCTGTCTAGGTGAGTATTTGAGTTGAGTGTCTGCGTTTGAACAGCTCCACTCACTCAATCCATAGACTTCTCCCTACGTGAATTGAGCTGAGTGTCCATGTGTTGATCAGCTCCACTTGCTATTGTGTTGTCTAGGCGACTATTTGAGTTTAAGTGAACGCATTTGTGCGGCTCCACTCATGCTTCTTTCTCCAACGATATCATCGATATTGAGTTGAGTGCCCGTGTACTGATCAGCTCCACTCGCTTTGCACCAGGACACCGCTGACAGCTGTCGCCCGAGTTGCTAGCCTCAGGAACTGCTTACATTGGCATTGCAGCCAAACACCTGCTAAACGCGGGCTTGTCGGTTTGCTTTGTTTACCTCTCCGTGAGCACCCACACAGACGGTGAGCTTACTGGATAACTGACACATTGCTAACCGGATAATGCTGGAATCTTGGTAAGTGTGCTAGTTGGTCAACGCATTGAGTGCCCGTGTTTGAACGGCTCCGCTCTAATTATCCAGGAGAGCTTCACAACTGCTGAGGCACCTGCTCACTAGTGGCAGTGTTAGCTCTTAGCTATTCTGAGTTGGCTAACATCAGTGGTGCTATGTGGTAGCCACTCACTGCATTTTTCTGTCTCTGGATATTTATTCATCTTGCACTTTTCTACTGACTACCTGAATGGAGTCTGCTTGGTGTGTACAGTACCATGGCGTCATGAACGTGATGGATGGACATGATTGTTATGCATCCTGTCTGGGTATCAACCACCTACATGAGGCACTGACTGACCCATGCCCAGCCTGTAGCGTGATGCCTTTGGAGCTGCACCGTTTGCGCTTAGCTGGGCTGGACCCAGGGTCAGACACCACCCTTCCCCCTTCAGGGGTGTGTGCTGAAGAAGAATGGGAAGAAGAGGAAATCTGGAGACATATCAGGCTCAAAGGCGAAAAAAAATCGTCTGCTGAATTAGCTCGTAAAATATCTGAGCTATCCTCCAGTGTTGAGCATCTACAAGCGTTGCTGACTGCTGTACATCCGACTCCTGCTGACAAGCTACAGGTGGAGGGCCAACATGTTCCTCCCTCACCCCTCTCACAGCCTAGTGTAAGCTCATTCACCCAGATCGACTCTGATGCTGTGTCAGTGACTGCCTCTGAGTCACTGTTTACTGATGGCTCAGACAGAGATCACTCTAAAGGTGGCTTTAGCTTGCCTTAAACTGGACACCCCACAGGCTATGCCAGGACCATCTAATCTCTTGTGGCGCTCTGTAAATTCACCTGATGAGCTTTGCATGCCGCACTGCCCAGACTTCACTGGTGTTCTCACTGAAGCATACCAATCAGCTATGTCATCCAGACCAGGTTGGACCATTCATGCACTGGCAGCAATGGTGGAGCCTGACAGTGTGGGGCTTGGGAGAATGCCTACAGTGGAGCCCAGTGTTGCCTCCCTTATAATTTTTCCTGATGAAGCCCTACGTCAGGTCATTTGCTGCCCAAATGCAGAGTGCTGCCGTACGGATGACCTACTGGGTAGAGCTTACAGTGCCACAGCATCACTGGGCAGAGTTGGTAATTCATTGGCTCACCTGTTGCTGGCGAGGCATACATCATTTACATCCACTGTGGATACAACAATGAATGAGCTAATGGACGCCTCTCTTCAGGCACTTGGTGCATTTGCTAATGAATGTGGTTGCACGCTAGGGATGTTAGTTCAAGCCAGTAGGGAAGTGTGGTTGGCTCAGTCCCCACTGCCAGAGCCATGTCGTAATAGCCTAAGGACTTTGCCCTTATTTCCTGGACAGATCTTTGGTCCTGCAGCCCCGGAGGCCCTAGAACGGCACGTACTTGCCTCTGAGACTCGTAACTGCCTCATTGGCCCTCAACCAGCACTTAAACATCCCAACCAGGCTCCTCCGTCACAGCACCGTGACCACATCTCTCGCTTTCATGCTGCCCCCTATTGTGGCCCAGCTCCACGCCATGTTCAACATCATCCCACCAACGAGCATGGACACACTCAGGCCCACGGGCAGCCAGCTGGCCGCCAAGGGCAACACTTCTCTACGCCTTCGGGTGCTCCACTTCGTCGGCGCCCCCCCAAGGACACAAGAACCACTGCCCCGTGCTGCTGACTCCTTTGGGTCGACGGCGCCCCCCCAAGGACACAAGAACCACTGCCCCGCGCTGCTGACTCCTTTGGGTCGACGGCGGGCCGGTTCACAACCCCCCAACTCAACCGGTGGCGAGAAATCACCTCCAATCGCTGGCTCCTATGTACACTTTCGGAGGGATATCGTCTCCAGTTCCGCCGTCGATCCCCCCTACATACAGTGGTACGACCCACAGTGGTCTGCAACCCCAAACAGGCACATGCTCTTCACTTAGAAATCCTGGAGCTTTTACAGAAGGGTGCAATAGAACATGTAGACCCACATATTCACCCAGATGGGTTTTATTCAACCTATTTCCTTGTGAAAAAAAGGATGGCAGACACAAGCCCATCCTGGACTTGAGAGGACTGAACCGCTATCTCAAACACTTACCTTTTCACATGCTTCGCATAAAGGATGTAACACAGGCAATTATGCAGGATGCTGGTTCACTGCAGTCGACCTGAAGGACGCGTATTTTCATGTGCCTATTGCCCAAGAACATTGGTGCTTTCTTCGGTTTGCGTTCCAAGGGAACATGTACCGGTACTGTGTTCTTCCTTTCAGCCTCTCCCTAGCCCCGCGTGTGTTCACACATTGCGTGCGGGTCGCTCTCGATCCTCTGCAGCGTCAAGGGCTACTGGTGCTGCCATATCTCGAGGACTGGCCCCTCATTGCACCTTCTGCACAGCAGGTAGTGGTGCAAACCCAGCAGCTGTTGCAGCATGTGACAGCCATGGGGTTTACAATCAACTGGGAAAAGAGTTCCCTCACTCCCTCTCAGTCTGTGGAGTTCATAGACATGAGTCTGAACTCCAGGAAAATGCTGGCTCACTCACCCCAGCCAGACAGCTTGCCATCAGGAGGACCCTTGCCTTGGTCTGCAGGGGCCGTTACTTGCCTTACTTGACCCTGCTTCGCCTTGCAGAGCTTCTAGCAGCAGCAACATCAGTTGTGAAATTCGGCCTCCTTCATCTGCGTCCATTCCAGCGGTGGCTGATTTCCAAACACCTGTCCCCGAGACTGCACAGGTGTACCCCCATACGGATTTCACAGAGTTGCATCAGGGCGCTAATGCCATGGTGTCAACAGAGTCTTTTTCAATGTGGGGTGCCCTTGGGACCCCCTCCAGCACGGAGAGAGGTCGTGACAACGGATGCCTCACTGTCAGGATGGGGAGGGTTCTGGAACCATCGGGGTGCGCAGGGCAGCTGGGGGTCAGAATTCCGCTCACAGCACATAAATCTGCTAGAACTGCTAATGGCAGTTTGACTGACACTTTGTCACTTCAAAGCAGAGCTGACGGGAAGGCACGTGTTGATTCAGACTGACAACACATCAGTGGTGTTCTTTATAAACCATCAAGGAGGCACCAGGTCCCTGACGCGGAAGCTTCTACTCTGGGCGGACATGCACCTCCTATCTCTGAGAGCAGCTCATATCCCAGGGATCACAAACTGCACAGCGGACACCCTCTCTTGGGGGGGTGTACATGCAGGGGACTGGTGCCTCAACAAAGAGGTAGCTCAGGCATTGTGGAGGACTTATGGCAGAGCAGAGATAGATCTGTTCGCCACTCAGCAGTCGTCACTGTGCCCGTTTTGGTTTGCGGAGATGAACGAGCCGGGTTCTCTGGGTCAGGACGCCCTAGCTCACAAATGGCCCAATCGCCTGCCTTATGCTTTCCCTCCCCCCTTTCTCATCTGGATGACTCTGAGCCGCATCCAGCAGACAAACTGTCAGGTGTTAATTGCTCCTCACCAGCCGTCCAGGCCATGGTTTCCCCTGCTACTGTCCCTGCTAATAGCTCATCCATGTCCTCTGCCACCCAGACGAGACCTGCTGTCTCACATGCAAGGGACCCTCTGGCATCCCCATCTGGAGAGACTGAACCTCTGGGCATGGCCCCTGGGGGGACACAATAGCTCCAGCTCCTGAATTGCTCACAGGGGGTCTGGGACACTGTTCTGAATGCACGTGCACCATCAACACGCAGAATGTACAACAACAGGTGGAAACTCTTTTCTACATGGTGTTCAGAGAAGTCTCTGGATCCACAGACCTGTTCTGTTTCTCAGGTGCTTGAATTTCTTCAGAACTTGTTACATTCTGTCCGGTCCCCATCTACAATAAAAGTCTATGTGGCAGCTATTGCTGCTCGTCATGAATTACAGGAATGTCATTGGGCTCTCATAGGCTAATTACAGCCTTTCTTAAAGGTGCTTTTTGTTTACGCCCACCAAGCTGTTTGAAGTGTCCTCAATGGGATCTCCTCATTGTGTTGACTGGCCTTTGTGATGCCCCCTTTGAACCAGTGATGTCGTCTGACATCAAGTGGCTGTCATACAAAACTGCCTTTTTGTTGGCTATTACTCCTGCTAAACGGGTGGGTGAAATTTATGCCCTGTCAGTTAGCACTCATTGTATGCGTTGGGGCCCTGAGGATAGCCATGTCACCTTGTGGCCTAACCCGGCTTTTCTACCCAAGGTTCTATCGCCCCAGTTTATCAACAGGCCTTTTTCTTTGCTTGCGTTTGATTCAGCAGCTGACCCTAGGCATCAGGCCCTATATGCTGTTCGTGCGCTAAGGCACTACGTTCCTGTTACCTCACCCTAGCGGGCTTCGGACCAACTGTTTGTTTGCTTTGCTGGGAGACACAAGGGGTCTCCTCTTTCTAAACAAAGACTTTCTCATTGGCTCACTGAGACAATTTCTTTTGCTTATCAGCAGCAGGGGCATGCTGCTCCTGGATCGTTAAGAGGACACTCGACTCGAGCTATGGCAATGTCTTGGGCAGCTTTGCGTGGTGCCCCCTTATCTGATATTTGCTCAGCTGCAACATGGTCTTGTTCAAGCATGTTCACCAGGTTCTACAATTTGAATGTTGCATCAGTTCCATCAACACATGTGGACATGCTGTCAACTGTTTTAAATAAAGACGAATAAAATGTCTTACCGGATCCTGAGTTTGTTTCCTCGTGACATAGTTAACATATGTCTTCCACTAGTCTATTGACTGCCTCTGGTGGTCTGTAAGGACTGAAATAGAACGCTGATTACGTATGTAACCGTGGTTCTATGAAGGAGTGGAAGACCGCCAGAGCCTCTGGTCACTCGGCAGGGCGAGAATGGCCATTGAGGAAGTCATGACTTGCAAGCAGGTATATATATACCTTGCATTGGTCATGGTCACGTGGTGACAGAAGTTTATACATTTCTCGACCAATGCGCGAGCGCATGAGGATTTTCACTAGTCTATTGACTGCCTCTGGCGGTCTTCCACTCCTTCATAGAACCACAGTTACATACGTAACCAGCGTTACCACATCATCACCCATCGAGCTTGCTAAGTGGACCGATTGTTAGCCCACGATTTTGAACAATGAAAAACGCCCGAAACCTTTGAGACATATCTACAGAGTTAGAAACACCTTGATGTTTAAGCAAAAAGATAATTCTGCTTACACGTATAGATTTGGGCACTCGACTTGAGTGAAAATGCTACATTTGATAGACGTCTCTCTGATGGTGTGCTTACAGAGATAACCTTCACGGTTTCCATAATGTAAAACTATGCCATGGGGCATTTTGGAAACCTGAAAAATCTGCAGTCGTTCACATATGTACGGTGGCTGCTGCCCGGGACAAAGCACTTAACCATTTTATAACGATTACGGTTGTTTGTGTTAGCTTGCTAACTACCAACTGTCGTCATTTTTGCTACTGTGTTTTTCCCTAGCAAACTGAAGATCCCACAATGCCCGGATGAGATGGTGTGTAACAGAGCTGGCTGATGCTCGGCACATAAATTAGCAGAGGGAGTAAAACGTTACAAAAAACACAATTTATAAAAAAAAAAAAACACTCACAAACACAGGAGAACCAGTCCAAAACCTCCAGCACAGCAAAATGGCTTGCAGCAATCTCTGAACCTGGCCACACACCTGTATATAACAAGCCTTAATTAGTGCAGGTGTGACCAGTTAACTGGCTCTCAGACAAAGACAAACAAAACAATGAAACAATCATTAAATCAAGAAACATAAAACCTGTCCCAGTTGTAATTGATTGAATGAAGCGCTTATTTTACAAGATGGAAAGAAGACAATGAGGATCCTCAATTTAACCAATTAAACAAGTAACAAACATTTAACCTATTGGGGGTGAGGTGAAGGGCTACTCCTTCACATGGTGGTATCTGATTTGTCAGGACGCCCCCCCCCCACGCTATTTTCGGTATCAAATTCTCTATTGCCCACTACTGAACAGTATTCTGTTCTGAGTATGTCGTAAATAATCATGTATAACGTTAGCTTGTTACTTATTTCGCTGATCGTTAATGAACAAATGAACGTTAGCTAGCCAGCTGTTTTGTCACTGACATAAGCCTATTGCTGAGGTAAAGTTAGCATCAGCTAGCTAGTTAGTAATACCAGTAGGAGAATTATGTGACCAACTTTGTGACGAAAACTTCACCACAGTATTCAGTCGACATATTAAGTTTTAGAAACTACATACGAATAAATGTTTTAATTAAGTTAAACAAAAAACATACACACAGTATGTACTGTACTTCCATGCTTTCCTGTTGTTCAAGGCCACAGATTTTCATCAACGTTGCACCTGTTTTCCCTGGCTATACAGTGAGGGAAAACCTGTATGCTGTGTGTATAGTCGATATTTAGCAGTCTTCTGCTGTGACTGGATGGCATGCACCATTCATTACATCAAAGTGTGACAATTGGTTATGTGGATTAGTGTCATACTCTTTCCATCTCCATGAGGAAAATAACTCTTATATATAGGCCTAATGAGACACATCCTAATGTTGGGGGCAAACTCTGCCCCATCTCCTATGTCCAGATGAGCTTAGTAGTAACAGAGGTGTGCAGCTCTTCCTGAAAGCGGTGTTTACACGCGCATACCTTCTTATTTCAAGCCATCCTGATATTGTTTTATCCTTCAGTCAAGATATATGCTCCTTTAAAGACTGGGATTACGTATACAGACATAAACTAGCATAGCAAGTTGTGTCCCCCCCAATATCAAACTCTCTCCTACGCCCTTGTTGCCACCACTAGGGACATCATTTGACGGTGAGAATGAACTGTGAGAGTAGGCTACTCGCTGTCGAATTAGGCAACTGTAAATCTCGTTCAGAATACGCAAATAGCGTAATTTGCATTGGATCCTCCTGTTTCTATAGACGAGGCGCATCCCATATGACGCTTCATACTCGCACACACCTGATTCATGCGTGGCTATTTACATACAAGTAACTCGCTACCTCGAGTGGTTCCTGCAGTGTTTGCTAACATAGACGAGCATGGATTATTATATTGGAGCACTGAAAGCTGACTTTGAAGAACTGCTGCGGCGATTTCAGCAGACGGAGACGGTGCGATATGAAGAGTTCTCTGCAATTTGGAGAGAGATGAACTTTTCAAGTATATTTTAGTAAGGTTCCGCACATTTTTTTTTAAATTTAAACCTCTTCCCATGCTTTATGACAGGTCATTTCACCAATCTCCAACTATAATGTTTGCTCACTAGTAAGGTTTGTGATTGCTAACCAGCTACTTCACTACTACTTGCTTGTTCTATCATTGCTTAACAACTAATTTACTTGCGCTCTGGCACCGTTGTTTGCAGTGTGGCTACGCAAGAGGCAAGTTTAGCTGCATAACACTGCTTGGTGAATTGAATCAGTTAGCAAAGCCTTACATGAGACATTCGTGCCAGTATCAAACCCAGTTTATGAACGGCCAGTTTGTATGCCGTTTTCGTTCCAGCTAATTACCAAAGCTTAATTAGTCTAATTAAATCATAACTGAGACGCATTTATATACAGACATTTTCCTACGCCGCAATAAAATTATAAACTATAAACCATGTGTATAGTCTTAAACTGCACTGTATAATTCCTTTGGCGAAAAAGCTAAATCCACAACATGATTGCGCTAATTAAGAAATTAAGCAAAGCAGCTGGAGCAAATTCCAGCGTATTTATTTCATGAACTGCGTTCCACAACGTGGGGCGCGTGCAACGATCTTACCAGAGTATATCTAGTGATGGGAGCGTTAGGCTCCCTGAACCCCAAAATGGCGCTTTCAGAACCCCGACAGACTGAAAGGCCTAAATGTAATTCATAATTATTACAAAGGAGCTAACAGGCGTTTTCGGAGCTCTGAACACTCCTTTGAACTAATCGCCGTGTTTTACTATTGGATAAAGGAGTCAATGATTGACAGCACATGTGTTTCATGACACCTCACACTTGCATCACTAGTTTAAACTTAACTGCTCCAGTGGTCTTAACCTTAAGTCATTTATAACTGGCTGCAAAGCTCTTCTGTTAGAGTTTAGTGGTCTAAACTTGAGATCACCACCACTAAGGTCATTGTTGTTGCATCACCAGTTTAAACCTGAGGTTTAGAACCCTAGAGTAGTGAAATTAGTTAGAACCGACAACTAAGCTATTGTCCTAATGGGATTCCGTGGTCTAAACTTGAGGTTGAAACCATTGCTAAGGTGGTTGCAGGTACCACTGCAGTCCAGGGTAAATGCTGTAGAAAGCGGCCCTCACGTGTTCTGTCGTAGTGCTGTTACCGGTGTGTTGCTGAGCAGCAGGCCCTACTCCTCATGTGTCCCCACAGCGGTGCGATGTCCAGCAACGAGATAAGACTCTTCAGCCGCCTGACGCTGATTGTGGCCTACCAGTACTTCCTGCCCCCATACAGCTTCCAGATCCGGGTCGGGGGGTTGTACCTGCTATACAGCCTCTACCACACGCAGCTGGCCTCGCCCAGAGAGCAGGTACATACAAGCACACCCACGCGTGCCAAACACAACGATCCCTGCCGCTTCTGAAACAGGACAAACCAGTGCCGGTCAGAGAGGGGTCTGGCTGCAGGATGGAGCTGACGTCAGAGCCAGAGGCCAAAGGCTGTCAGGCCTGTAAATGTCACCGTTGTATTGAGACTGTGGGGCTTTTTCACAAAGCCGGATTTGTAGGAGTCAGCTGATTAGAGAAGTCAGGTCCTTTCCATTACAGGAAGGGAGGCTGGGACAAAGCAAGTCCTGTTACTATGGCAACAAATCCAAAAAAGGTAACCTACTGTATAGCAGGTTCAGTTAATATAAGAATGGTGTCACTGATAAATGGTCGTCTTCCCCACCAATCAAATCAAATATCTTCCTTTTGAAAAACTGAGGTCATCCTGATAGGGGTCACATTGACCCTGGGGCTGTATACACCTATATATCTCGTTTAAATCTGTGAAATTTTACTATTCATACTAACTTTTATATATAAATCTTTATTATCTGTATATTCTCCCAGGCAGACCCCACTGTGTTTTCAGAATTTAACAATGCTCTTGATTTCTTTATACCCTCAACAATGATTAACAATCCTGTCTCAAGTTAGCCAGATCATTTTAATCTTAATCAAGTGTTATGAAACGTAAGCCCGACTTGGAGTATCATGATTAGTGAAGCTAGATAATTTGATGTCAGCCAGAAGCTTTGTGAAAAAGCACCTCTAATCAAGATCTTGTATCTGAAACAGACCACTTTCACCCTGTACCCATGATTTTGATGTGTGCGGGAACACCAGTAGCGATGCTCACAAAATCTACATGGGCAGCAGCACATGATGTCCTGCTTGAGCTCCAGCTCCACCCTGCAGCCAGAGATGCTCTCAGCCCTACTCCTCATTGACGTTATTGGAGTCTCAGATGTCTCAGAGCACATTACATGAATGCAGTGGAAGGGGTTATTGACTGAGTTCAGCATGTGTAATGTGTAATATGTTGCATACGTATTGGGGGCCCAAACGCAGTGGTTTGAGTGCCAGCTTCATGTGCTTGTCGTTTGGCTCCAGATAAGGCTTGCGCTGAAGGACTGGAGCACCATTGAGCAATTCCGGCAGGATGTGCAGAACGCCGAGCACTATGATGCGGCCTACATCTTCAGCAAGCTCTTCAAGGGCAAGGCCTTCTTCTTCAGTGCCATGCCTAAGCAGGTGTGCCACTCCCACTCAAAGGTTGTGTTCTGATTGGATGGGAACCCCATACAGGGGGTGTGTCTATGGGGTGCCAGTGCATTGAGGAAGATCTGTTTGTTACAGCCTGTATGATCTCCCCATGACATGTTAACTGATTGTCTTTGCTGTAACTGTATTCTATACACTTCTGTACTCTGTATCCTGTACATGCAGTTCTGTACACATATGAAGTGAGTGACTATATATAGGTGTCTTAATACACGTCAAGGACAGTAACTGTCAGTTTTCCTTGAGTGGGGATCTTAAGTTTAAAATAGAAGAGTGGATTATGTAAGGATGCTATTGAATGCAGGCTCTGTAGTGTTGGCATCAAGCTTTACACCTCACAGAAGTATTTTTTCACACATTGATTCTCGTTAAGTCCCTTGTTAAGCACATTGTTTTTTCATAATAACCTCTGTAGGCGCATTGGCTTTTATGATAGCTCTCAGGGGTGCATTGATCTGGCACAGTAGTGCTTAGGGGTGGGCTGGTGCTGCCGTGGTTACAGTCGGGGCGTCAGCCTCTGCGTTTCCCCGGCAGCTGAGCTTCCAGGTGAAGAGGAAGCCCCAGAGGCACGTGGTGTGCGAGGAGTTCCGCGATGATCCGGTGCGGGTCCGAGAGCTCGTCTCCGAGGAGACCCTGCAGGTGAGGGCGCCTGCCCCGAGCGGGCGTCATCGAACCCGCTGTCAGTGGGGATTGGACTTTGAGGCCTTTGAGTTCCAAGCCCTGATGCTGACCGCTGCTCCATGTGTTGCGGTTGGTCGCAGGAGATGGAGAACCTGCAGGAGCACTATTCAAAGGTGAAGAAGGCTCTCTGTGCGAGCGCGGAGGGAGGGAACCCCGGCCTGCTCCTGTCTCAGAACGATCTGGTGCAACAGCTGCGCAACTGCGCACTGGACTATCAACATTGGCAGGAGAAGAAGGAGGTGAGAGTGGTACAATCATAGTGTCTCCTGCATCACCACTGTCAACAAAATAAGGAGGTGAGATTTACAATAATAGTGTCTCTCTGTATCCCTAATGTTATCTATTTATTTATTATATAAATAGAGCATAACAAAGGGATTCCTCTCTTTCCTCACTCCCAAGGATGACCCGTGCCACAACGAATACAGTTCAAGCGCAAGTGATTTATTTACACAAGAGTGGCAGTGTTAGCATCGGGGTGACCACGGCCAAAATAATAAACAAAACAATCTACTATGAGTACCACTAACTAACCTATTTACAAAAGAAAAGAAAATACAAGTGGCTTACCTGAGTAATGCAAAAAACAGGAGAAAAAGAGTCATCAACAAAATAGGCTTCTCGCCCCTACAACTACCTGGACGGTTCTCTTGAAGACTATGTACAATATATACAACGAGAGAAGAAGAGAAGTATCGTTCACTCAGCAGCATGCACGGTCGGGTTGGGAGCCAGGAAAAGCAGGAGCCAGCCAGCATCAGATAGGCGTCGCTTCTAAAACGGCGCCAGTAATCCCCAGACCAATCCCCAGCCGCCACCTGCAACTCGACAGACAGACAGACAGGGCGAACAACACCACCCTCAAACGGGGGGGAATCGGCAGCACACAGGGAAAAAAACACACAATGAAACGCACTTATGACAGGGTCGTAACAATGTATATATCAACGCTATGCATTGTGTGAACCAGTGGGGTTTGCTGACGGTTGGTTAAATTCCAGTTGAATGTGATCTGTGTTCAGGGAGAAAAGAAGCACTCCAGTGGAACAGGGGCAGTGGAAGAGGACCCCACTAAGGCTGAGGTGAGTGAGTCTTGCTGTCCCTGGAGGTTTTATAATTGGCGGTTTATTTAGGAGCCAGGTGTACATAAAACCAGCACAGCGTTGCAGTAATAAAGGAAATAGCCAAATAATCTAACAGCTGTAAGTTTGGTAAGGGTTTCAGGCGTAGGGGGTTGAGGGTTAGGAGTTAGGAGTTATGGGGCATGTGTTGATGGTGGAGGGTTATGCACTGAGGGTTGAAGGGTTATGGATTCAGGTACACATCTGTTGCACCCCTGAGAAACATGCTTTTCATGCATTGCTTTCATAAACCAGCTTTAAAAAGGGATTTTTGGAAAAAAAATTCACATTGTTTTAAAATTTAAGCTTTATAGGCCAGTAAGTGATTCAGTGGGTGGTGCTGTGACCATGCAGCATGTTTCAGTTTTTAATACCCTCTTTCTGCTTCTGTCCCCAGAGTTCTCGGAGAGCACAGCTCCTGGAGTCTATCAAATCCAAATCTTATGGACATGTCATGGAGGTTGGTGCCCTGACTGGAGCTTATGTGCTGTGTGTACTATCACAGGCTCAACTGCACAGCATTTTAACTGCTAGTTGTCAGCTATGGTGCAAGTATTTCATATGGCTAGGAGCCATCCACATCCAGTTTTCCAAAACTGTAAAATTACCACAGTGGATTGCTCATCTTGGGCTTGGTCCTGATGGTCCTGTTGACTTGAGCAGTAAATCTGATATGTGATTTTGTGATTCTCCCTAACAGTTTAGTCTGGGTCATTTGACCCTGACCTGTAATGCCATATTAAGCTTCCTAGATAATCAAGTTGCACAGTCCAGAATGTGAAAAAATCCTGCTTCCATTAAATGAATAACAACAAAAAAGTCCTCTGTACATTTCTGAAAACTAGAAATGAGGAGGAGTCTCAGACTGTATAAAATAGCCTGACTGTGCTCCACAGCAAGAACTATTACACAGGCTGAAGGGATACACTCAAGGAGAATGTGGATTACCCAGACTCCGCTGGGGCTGATGAGTGTGGCCGTTCTCCTCCTCAGGCCTCTAAGTCCCGGCGGCACCGACAGGTGGAGAGGGATAACTCGGGTTCTGGGACGGACCCCGGCGAGGAGACCATGCATCGCAGGAGGAAGCCCCCCTCGCTACGTGCCAGGACCCGCAAGAACCTGTGCAGCAAACGTAGGTGTATGCTCATGCACGCATACACACACAGAGCCCCTGTTTCAGGTAGCTGTGTACAGTCATGAACAAACCGCCAATGTGGGAATTCCATTCTCTCTCTCTCTCTCTCTCTCTCTCTGTCTCTCTCTCTCTCTCTCTCTCTCTCTCAAATTCATATTCACATTCAAATCAGCTTTATTGGCATGACAATTTGTGTTGCTGAAGCATTTCTGTAATGGATAACACTGAAATGTGTGACATACAAATGAAAAATAGTAATAACGATGGAAAACAATAATTGCAATTGCAATAATAAAAAAATAAAAATAAACAATCACTTTTATGCTCCTACTATTATCATTAACAAAAACAACAGTAATAGGAACTGATTCATTCATTCTGTCTTTCTCTCTCTGTTGCCGTCTCTCCCGCTGTTTCTGAAAAGATTCACTGGGCTGATTTTATTAGCTTTATTAACTTTATTAGCTTGAGCCTTATGAGCTTGAGTGTTGCTGAAGCATTTTTGTGCTTGAACAAGCCAGAATAACTCCCCCACGTCCTCCCTCACAATGCTCAACAGTATGAATAACAAAAAACAAACCAAGAAAAATATACAACGATAAAAGATGAAATAGAATGATACTAAGAAATTGAAAAAATTTTCAAAACAGATCTCAAAGAAGTGCATAGACTTTGTGGAGTGCAGGGGCTCAAATTTAAAAAGGGTGTGGCTTAGCAATGGTCAGTGTGAAAGGAAAGGACAAGGCCCCAAGTCACCCCACCCTAATCCCACTCTGTGGACATGCCTGTAACAAGCTTAACATTGACCTCTCTCAAACCTTTGTCCCAAAAATCATGGGACAAAAACCACAGTGTCAGTAACGATCTCTGTCTCTCTCTGCCCGATAGCGGTTGTAAAGCAGGAGGAACTGGAGTCCACCCGCCCCTGGCATCTGAGCGTGATGGAGGGAGAGAAAGGTAACTGCAGGGACCGACAGGAGGCGGTATCAACAACGATACAGTGTCCGCATATCAGCCTTGCCTTTCACTGCAGCCTCATGCATTAAAACATGTTACTGTTCAGATGTAACGCCTAATATCACCAGACAAAATGGCTGCATAACACCTCAATAACAGTAACACTTGGCATGAGCACTCATAAATGTTAACTGTTTATGACGGTATATCACAACCATTTATCTGCGATATGATGCCTCTTGTCTTTCATTTGTGGTGAATGTTTAAGGATTAAGGAACACGAGGGGGAGGATTCTTATACATTACTGATTTAAATTTTTCCCACTCTTTCTGTCCAAAAGAGAGACGAAACTGGCCAAAACGATTCAAGTGGATTTGAAGAGAGTGAGTTGGGCAGGAGCAGGGGTTCCACATGTCGAGCTCTGGAGACAGCCACTACAGCAGCTGGTTAATGTGTGTGAAGGGCGCTACTGTTACTCGCAGTGGATAGCTGAATCTGATGGTTACATTTCTGGTTAATTTTTCTGGGTTTTTTTAATCCATGACCTAAGTTTCTGTTGGAACTTTTTGTTGATGTTTGAATAAAAATTTATATTTGTATTATTAAATGTGAGGCTAGGATTCTGTTTCTGGGTACATAATCTAGAAATGGTGGTTTTAACATTGACCTAGCAGGAGGTGCAAAAAGTGGTGAATATGTAGAGTGGAATGTTGTTTCAATAAAGGTTGTTAAAAAGCTGTATGATGTGTGCATCTGAATTTGTAGCACTTGCTGTTTTTAGCAAAATTGCCCTTGTGAATTTCTCAGGAGAGTGTCTGTTGGGTAGTAAATGACATGATTCTATTGGCTCTTAACAAGCAGAGGTGATTCAGTTCAATTCAATTTCATTTATATAGTGCTTTTTACAACGTGAGTTGTGACAAAGCAGCTTTACATTGGTATTCCAGGCCTGATACCCCCTCAGAGCAAGCCAAAGGTGACAGTGGCAAGGAAAAACTCCCTGACTAATAGGAAGAAACCTTGAGTAGAACCCGGGTCAGAGGGGGAGTCAATCTACTTCTGGCTGGCACTGGGTGGACAGATTGAGTAGGAAAGAGGTGATCAGTGAGGGGGAAAAAGGGGAAAGGGCTGGGGTCAGTGTGTTTCAGGGACACTGTCCTTACCCTAGCAGAGCTGATAACCTGTGAAAGGATACCTTTCTAAGCCTCGATCTAATCATAGCAGCCTGTGTTTCTGTTTCTCCCTGCCCTTTCCCAGAGGTGCGTCATACTAACAGGATAATAATAAGATATCTCACATATAATACTAGTGCACTATGCAGGACATGAATTCTATCAGCACCTTTCCAAACGCAGGTGCCTAGGCATGTGATGTTAGTAGGGCAGGCTAGTCTCTCTTAGCACTGTTGGTTGCTATACATATTTGACCTGCAGATGGCAGTATTCTGCTATAGTTGAGAAAAGGCAAATCGGCTCTCTCTCTCCTCATGCCAAGCTCTAAGGCAATGCAGTGCTGCACTTCCTCTGTGATGGTATCGCCACGGCAATATGTGGTTGCTATGGACCCTTGAGGGGAAGCAATGAAATAAGACACCGATTAGAATATTGCGTAAGAGACCAGCGAGCGCGGTCTTTTGCTGTCGCCTTAGCTAGTCATGATCCTTGCCTTTTGATATCCTTTGCAGCCAGATTGCAGTAATGGAGGGAGGGGGGAGGGGAGAGGGGAGGGGGAAGGGCACCCCCTTTCATTTATCCATCACTTTCCCTGACTCTAAATCAGTAGACCTCATGCTCCAAGACAAACAGGGGGCTAAAGGTCAATGGACAGAACATCTCCTCTGTTTGAAACAACCTTCTTTTATTCAGATTTTTTTTTAGTAGAATTTTCCCTCTCTCCCATCTCTTGTTTATAAATGATCCAGCTGTTACATGTCTATGCCCAGGTTTTCTGCATTCTCTCTGCACTGTATATTGCGTCATTTGTGTGTATGTATATGTATGTATGTATGTATGTATACAGTCTATAAAAACCAGTGATTTCCTATGAGAGCAGAGGTGGGAGAAAGGCCCCATCTGGGGCAGTGCTGATGGGCTCAGCCTCCTTGACCCCACTGGGAAGATGAGAGTGCTCTGGCCCATCTTTGAGAAAGGAAATCCAATCATCCTGCCTCCCTCTCCCTCTCTCTGGAGCAGGAGATGCCAGTGTGCACTGTTCCCCACTCAAGGGTCAATTTCAGAGCAAAAATCTGATTGCTTTGTGCGATGCCCTGTGTAGAGTAGAGCTGTGCAAGTTCACATGCACATATGTATGGATGCAGGGTGGCATTGCAGTATGGTGGTAATGAACAGGGCTAGTAACTGAAAAGTTTCTGGTTCGATTCCCCACTGGGGCATTGCTGCTGTACACATGGGCAAGGTACAAATGGATAACATGTAAAAATTTTAGTGTCTGTTAAATGACAATAATAACAGTAATACAATGTGTGGTCTATTGTTCGTGCACACACACACATGTAAAATGATGGAAACTCTGTGATGTTGCCGGGTTCATCAGCTGAACAATGTGAGTCTGTCCTGTCAGAAAGAGGAGCACCACCAGCCAATCATTGCTCAGATAGTGTTTCACAGAGTGGGGTCCCTCAAAACTTCCATGTGTTCATGGGTCCATAGAAACTGCCCCAACAGTCAGGGAATTTTGAACACCCTCTGTCAAAATTTCAGGGTGCAGTAGACATACACCTATATGGTGCAGTAGCTGAAAGCTGTTGGGGGTGACTGCTCCTTCTCCACTAGCTCTGGGTCTTTTGGTGACATCACACCCTATCACAAAGTGACAGGACTCACCTGGTGCCCAAGGGTGATCTATTGTTTTTGTGACAAAAACACATTGTAAAAAGTTGGCGCACAAAAGCTTTCGGAATTTAATGAATGTCCTTTACTGTCTGAGTGAATCTCAGTAGCATGCTCCTCTTGACCATGCTGGTGCGTGACAACTGTGACCATGGCACCAACATGAGAGAGGGAGAGAGCACGCAGCGGTCGCCATCGGGCCACAGCTTCACTGGGGTTTCTCCTGTTCTGTTACTGATTTGAACCGTGAAAAGATGAATGCAGTCCTCCAAGGGGCCGAAGAACACGGGCTTAAATCCAAACCCCACTCACTCATGCATCTCTCTCTCTTCCCGCTCCCCATTCCTCTCACCTCATTTCAGTATGCTTCATAATTTACATAAATGTTTATTAATAAATGTTACTTGTGTTTACAGAATGGTCTGGTCTGATTATTTTAATAAGTTAGGCTCTACGGATTAAAACCAGCTCATATTAGCAGCATTTGTGGTTCTCTCTTTAATTCTTATAAATTATTTATTATGTTACAGTAATTGATTCGTGGCAGCCCCTTAACGAGAGGCATGGAAAAGGCCGAAAAACTCTGCTGCATTCTTTGGTCCTATCTCTGAGGTGCAAAACAGAATATCTTAAATAATACCAGTGCCACGCCTCACCCTCACCCCTGTCACCCTTCCGGGTGACCTGGTCTGCTCGACCTGGTCTACCTGCCTTCTCAAAGGCAAAAAAACCATATCTGACCTTCTCACTTACATCCATAAGTAAAGAGGGGCAATCCTCTTCCAGAGAGCTGCTGGTGGATCCAGCTGCGATGGCAAATTTGAAATGCCACAAGAACTTGTGGCTCACCAGTTGTTTTTCTCCATAGTTGTCCATGACTGAGGGGTCGTGATGTGCGGTTGTAGGGGAGGAACCCTGTTATGGGTGGAGCTATTCTGTGCCGTCAATCACTGACCAGCAATAACCAATCAAAAGGACTTGCTCCTCTCCTTTTGAAGTTTTTAAGTGTTACTCTTCCACTGTTACTGGATGGATGCTAAATTCATTCAAAAAGAATTTATCAAAGATGAAGGGAACAAGTATAATCAAAGAGGCAGAAAACGCACAAAAAAAATTTCTGGACACAGCATGTACTTCTCTGAAAAGAAATATGAGGATGAGTACATACTATTAATGGAATCACTGAAAAACATTCAGCTGCAGTCTCAGCTGGTACTGAAAGGAAAGGGAAAAATATGAAACTGTAATGCATCTAGTTAGAGCATCTTTGAAAAGGAGATCCACGCAGCTCATTCACAGAGGTAATTTGAGGAGGGGGAGTTTTCCATGGTCTTTCTGGAGTTCAGCTGGCAGGTGAACTTTACTGAGCCAGTGTGAGTCATCTGTGGGGGATTAGATGAATTGTGATTTGGTTTCTGTGCGACAGGGAGAGGCCACTGATCCTGGCTCCTGCCGCTTAATGGCGTTCGCCTGCAAAAGTGAGTCACTCTTATATGAGAGGGAACCTCCTCTCAGCTGTCGCCCTGCCCCCCCCCCCTCAGCTCAAAGGGGTGAGGGAAAGGGGGGGAAAACCAATTTATTTTTATGAAAGATTGTGGGTCCTGCATGTTCTCTTAAGGAGGATCCAGTGTGATCAGTCTGCCCAAACAGCATGATCCACTAAGCATGTAATTGTGCATCCCTGAGTGTGTAGGTGTGCGATTGCATGTGTATGTGCATGCTAGTGTTTGTGTGTGTATGTGTCTGAGTATGTTTGTTTATATATACGTATGCGTGTGCATGTGTTCTGTGTGTGTATATCTGTATACCTGCATGCATGTGTGTGTGTATAAGCCTGTGTTTGTGCTTGTGTATGTATGTGTGTGTGTGCATGTATGTGTGTGTGTGCATGTGTGTGTGTGTATGTGTGTGTGTGCGCGTGTGTGTGTGTGCATGTATGTGTGTGTGTGTGTGCTCTTGTGTGTGCACACTGTTGGGGGGGGGGGGGGGGGGGTCGACAAGCTTTTGGACAGCGAGGGCTCATCACCAACATTTCAAAGCCCTTCTGTCAACTCTGACAGCTGCTGCACATTCCTCTGTTTCCACGGCAACCCGCCTCACAACATCGCAGCCCCCAATTCCCATTCAGCCGCCAAAAACTGAATGTGGTTCAGGGGTCGACCCTCTGTTAGCAGCATGGCTAAACTCTCAAGCAAAGCAGGCCACAGGGGGTCTTTTCATCCAATTCCGTTAACAAAAAAGGCGCTCGACCCGCCTCTCTCAAGAGCACGTTTCGGCTGTATTATTTTGCAAGCTTGACTGTTCTCGGAGCAGCACTTAGAGCCCACACTGCGACTGCAGCATGGTTGATTGTTGGTGAGCAGACGGCCTGCACCTGAAAACAAGCTGACTGAGTTGTGCGGTAATACAAAAATAGCACAATAACAATAATAGTAACGATGACCATGAAGGTGACTCTGTGTGGTCAGTTACTTTTTGAGGACATGTTGCTCTCTTTCCATGTTCAAAAGATTGACTGCTGAATTAGAGTGGACCTCTGTGTACTCTCTGACATACTTACTGGCCAAATGGGACTGCGCTGCCTTCCGGGTGTTGAAAGTCCAGGAGCCTGGGGTGTGGTCTGGCCCGCTCGCTGTCTCCAGGGCGGTCGATTTTGCCGACGCAGCGCCCTGCGCTAATTGCCTCAAGGGCCCATTAAACGTCCCGCTCAGCTCCACGTGGAGAGGAGATCGATACTGAATATATCAGTGCCTCCTTCCCGGAGAGTTCATCTCTGGCTGCAGCTTTTGTGCCCCTGGCCAGGACTGCTGGCTCCGTTTTGGAGCGTGGTCTCAGACACCACTGTGGATCAGGACGGGCTGTCTCTATCAAGCCATGAGATTCATGGCTGGGGGGTAGGGGAGGGGTGGGGGAATTTAGGCTGCCAGGGCTGTCTCCTATCGGTGCGCTGTGGGGCCTCCAGAGAACAACATTTCACAGGGGAGCATTTCACCATGGCTGGAGCTCATGATACAGGCCTCAAGCCACCGTGTTACACATTCACACCTCATATTACATCATTGCCATTTAGCAGATGCTTCTATCCAAAGCGACTAACGTAGGTTACAATTTTATATGTTACCCATTCATACTGCAGGATATTTACTGACGCAGTTGTGAGTTAAGTACCTTGCCCATGGGCATGACAGCAGCACCCCAGCATCCTTGTGGTTACAAGCCCTGCCCCTTCACACTATGCCACACTGCTGCCCTGCCTTTGCGTAAACGCTGACCATGTGCACTGACTGAGTGTTAAATGGGCATTGGTTTGCATGCAGCAAAGGTGAATCATGTCTGTGGTGGTGACTGTAACGAGGAGGAAGCTCGGCTTCTTCCAAAAAGCCCGGTATGATTGCTCCCCTCTCTGGCATTCTGTAAACGTCATTGTGGGGATTGTGTGAAGGGGTTGGCTCACGTTTAAATGAACTTCACGTGGCACCCAGGTCACAGAGAGCTGGTACTTCCCTCTACTGTAATTCTGCCTTTTTGCTCCTTCTATTACCAATCACAAGGCAAGGAAATGCAATGCATCTTCAGCAAAACCTTTCCCTCCAAAACTGCTTTTATCTGTTGGCAGAGACCCTTATCTAATCTATTTAGTCTCAGTTATTTTCTGTTTATGTTTTATTTATGCCACTGGGTATTCTCTAAAACAATTCAGGTGAGGCACCTTCCTGGAGGGTGCAGTGAATGCAGTGGCAGTGCCCCTACCGCTCGCTGCGCCAGCTGCTCTGTGCTTTGCCGCTAAACCAGGCAAGGGGTGATCATCGCGGAGACAGAAAGAGAAGTTAAGACTTCCTGCCAGCGCTCAGATACTCATTATCTCCCCTGTTAGATAAGCTAATTAAGAATGTTAATTGAAACATGAAGACGCTGATATTTTCTCCCCCATCCCCGAGCACTAGCCCGCGTCCCTCTCTCTGCATCCCGGTGCTGACAGACCGGTTTCGACCCCCGAGGAAAAGACGCGACACCGGGCTCCGCTGACATGAATGAGAAAGCGCGCGGTACAATGCGACGAGCTGAGTGATGCGGCTATCTTAATTACTGGCGGTTTTCTCTTTCCCAGCGGGTTGCCATGGTGACGGCGGCTCTTCGCAGCACACCGACAGTAGCTTGACACCGAGTTCTCCGGCTACAAAAATAACCCATCTGTCTGCACTTTTTAGTGGAATTTGTTATTGGCAATGTTGTCGTTTCTTAACCAAATCAAGTCCTCCTCGTTTGTTAGAGGAAAGGTAAACTCTGATTATTACACTATGGCTGTAATATGACTGACACTTTCTTTTGTGAAACAGATAAACACTGTAAAAGTAACATGCTAAAAAGTCCAGTTTTAGGTTAGAAAGGATCAGGTTGTTAAAAATAGGAGAAAATTTCCAATGGTCTTTTTGCAAAGGGCATAACCGGTGGTTATGAGTAGGCTACGTGATAAATATATAAACCGAGGACTACCTACATACACTGGCTACACATAACCATAAGAACAGCATTAATAGATTTGCAACTGTTCGATTTGCTACGAAAACTAACAATACGATTATTATTATTATTATTATTATTATTCTCTGAAGGTCACTGAAATGATTATGATTTCTTCAGTATCTGAATTAGAACAGTCATCCTCGTGATCTGTAGTCTTCATCCGTTACAAATTCTCTCCTTATAGACTGCAGACGTCAACCTTTGTTCAATTTATTTACATAATAGAGGCACTTTGCGATTTTAAAATGCACATACTCACAATATACTCACAATGTGTGCAGCCTGTAACTTGAAACAACCGAGCTGAACATTTTGCATTAATACTGCAAAGTGCGGTTTTCCAGATTATTGTTTGTCAGTCTCTTAATGTTCTTTACATTACAGCAAAATTTAACAATCACCCCATGTCGATTGAATCTGGGCATTAACGGAACCGTGACAGCACCACTGCCAAAGAGAGTTTGACATTTACTTTGACTGAGTGTTGAACCAGAAGATAATCAAGATGCAATTAGGCCACACTGCAATTAGAATGGACTGTATTGATCTTGGGGGGAAGGGGCCTCAACAAAAATGGTGTACACATTACCGAAAGCCGTCTGCACTTCCTGAAAGACCGTGAGTCAACCAAACAACAAATACGTTCGCACTCTACCCTCATTCCAAATATTCCACATGCATTGATCAGCCGTTTGTGGAGGACAGATTACTTGATTGCCAGATTACCCTCAACTACAGTCAAATGCCAGTCAGCACCCCCATTTTTCTGCACCCACCCAAGTTTTTAGTGGTGGTGGTGGTGGTGGTGGTGGATAGGAGGGGGGAGGGGGGGGGGGGGGGGTTCTTGGTTGTCATTGTCAGCAGTATGATGTTAAAGACTAAACCTGGATAATCGCGCACTGCATAATGGCACAGTTAGACGAGCCTGCTTTTCGCCGTGTGTCTGAAGCTTTTCTCCTGTTTAGGGCATAGCAGGGGTTATCTGTGGAGTGTAGCTCCCGGCGCCAGGGAGACGCTCAGGGCAGCCCCTGGGGGTCCGCCCAAATCGCCAGCGTGCTGTTCCAGCCAAAGCTATTGAGCAAGTTTGGCTATGGTGACGGAAACTCCAACTGGCACGTTCGTGCCCGATCTCATTTTGGGCGGTATCGGTAACAGCGCGATTGTCCGGTATGAAACTACGGCAGTTTCTAATTCTGGAGTTGTATACAATACACTGTGCGCATGTCACACGTCAGTCACCCCCTAGCAAACAGGACTAGCTGTTCTTTCCATATAAGGTTCTCAGGAGAGCTGGTTCTGTTCTTCAGACGTGAGCAGTGAATGCGTCTACGCTGTAGCCTACTAAAATACCCACCACCGACCTCACACAGCACCGTAGAAGAGCGTATGCGCTCGAGCGTACCTTCCACGAAGAGATAAGCTGGACCCTCCTAGTAAACACCAGAGACAGATAAATGAGGGGGCATTGCACAACAGGCCCCCCTACCCGCCCCATCGTCAGTTATGTGGAGGCTTTCGTTACGTCTGTTAATTTTTCTGTGAAATAAACATAGTTTCTCTGTCTGCGACATAATATTGTGTGTCATATTCCGATTTCTATGTAAGTGTTTCCTGCATTACTTAAGTATTATGTGCATTATTGTGGACTTACTCACACGTTAAATGAATTATATGGCTATCACGCATCACATTTTCTAAAATATGTTACTGTATAGCCTATTGTGTACTGATACAAGCTGTATTAAAAACCGACCCCACTTTTATGTCCATGCATGTCGCCATCGTTTGCAATGCATCACTCGAATACAAACACGGTGAATATAACAACCTTAAAAATGTATGCAATATTTTTCTGGTTGCCACAGGTGTACGCGGGACGTAACTAGTCTTTCTACGCTTTTTGAAGCAACAGGAAGATATCTGATTGTATCTGGCGATCTCCTCTTCAATGTTTTGCCTTATTCGTCCCATTATGATGTAAGGCACCCATGAAAGGTCAAGTAAGTAGCCCTGTAATAACCATGTATAATTGAGGACAGCTAACGCCACAAGTAGGCTATCAAAGGATTGATTAGCCGCTAAAGCGCATTTTGCAAGATAGTATTAAATTAGACGGCTTTGGCACAAATGAGCTGAAAATTCACTGCAAGCCTTGAAGGCTTGAAGGCCCGATCGCAAATCTCTTTCTCGGATTGCTCCGCGGTTACCGGAGCGGTGGCTGCGCGTGTGCCGGCCACAGCAGAATGCCGTTTCCGCTGAAGGGAGATCCAGCGATTTCCGCACGGCACACGTCCGTGACGATACGATCTCTCTTTAGTCTGTTCTGCTTTACTTTTTGGCTCCGCGGATGTTTTTTCTGGAAATATTTGTAACTGAAAAGCAAACTTGTCTTCATTGAATGTCCGCACCAAGTCGTGCTTGTTTATCTGTACCTATTGGTCTTCTCCATCTCTCTATCGATCAGTCATCTCTGCATAGCTTTCTTTGGTATCGTGCTTTCTGCGAACAGCGGCTGTGGAGCGCTACCACGCTGCGCGCCACAGAGAAATGACAGTGATCACGACAAAAAAGCTGTCAGGTTCTGACAAGCGGACAATGCAAGAAATGAATCATAAGGCAGTCAAGGTGAAAGAAGACACCTAAGGCCTGCAGTGTTCTGTAGATCTTGCTGGATTGTGGGAGAGCTCTCCTAGTTCGACCGACGTACAAATTAGTCGCCGCGGGATACAGGCTTGATTCACAATGTTGCGGGTATATTGAGAGACATGCTAGCAGAACGTTTTGAAAAGTGGTGGGGACAACGACGGGTTCGACGTGTTCACAACTAACTAAAGGCTTTCAAAAAGTGGTGGGGACGAAATGGGCTACGACAAAAAGTGGTGGGGACAGCGTCCCCATCGTAAATGACGCATATGGCCATATCACTGGCACGAAAACGGGAGTGTCTATTTAAACAGTACTCCTTGACCTAATCCCTGGGAAAACATGACAATGTGACATCACAGGTGAGGAACTGGGATCACAACCAGGGGGTTGTAGGTTTGATGCAGGAACAGAAATACTACTGTGTTACAAAGAGGAGGAAGAAGAAGAGATAATAAAACAGAGAAATCATCCATCTGCATCCCTGTATCCCTCTCACGATTTGTGTCGATTGTCTTCATAAATCTAATCATAAATCAAATCATCGTGAGATTATGTGCACGTGAACTCCCACAATTGTTCTTATATGGACCGAGACACGCCTTTACTTCGTCGAATTAGCATATGAAAGATCCCAGGTAAATCTGAGTGAAAAATCTGATGTCGAGGATCAATGGCAGGACGTAAGAAAAGAAATTATTTGGACACGGAGATAGAGGTGATTGATGAGGTGGAGAGGAGAAAAAATATCGTTTTTGGAGGCCAGACTACTGGCGTTTCAAATCGACGGAAAAATGTGGAGTGGCTGAAAGTGGTGACTGCTATGAATTCAGTTTCACCAGAGGTGCGTACGGTGGAGGAGAAGAAAAAGAAGTGGTGGGATTTTAAACCTGAGTGTCATCGCACTCTAGGGAATCGCAGCACTCGGAACGTAGTTCTACAAGACGCAAAATAATATAATTTATGAGCAATTCTGACCACTGAGAGATGACTGCTAAAATCAACAAAATAATAGCCAACAGTGTCAGGGTCATTAAGTAAAAAAACAAAGATAATCAGATCATTTTGTCTGTCTTTCTGCTCATGCCATGCAGCTCTCTTGCTCGCTGGCTCTCTCTCCCTGTCTCTCGTTGACCGAAACTTTACTTCCCTGTGTCTTTTCTGTTTTAATACTGGCTTCACCACTGCTGTGAAATAAATATATTATTTGATTTTGAAACAGTAGTCTTGTGTTGTTATTTAGCCTTTCAGAGGCTAAATGAATTTCATTAAACCTACCACCAGACCAATCTTAGGTGGTGACCTGGCAATCTTCCCCAAATATACCTTCATACTTTCATATTATGGCCATGACGCACAAACACATGGAAAAGGTAAGTTCGCACCTAGTCAAAACGCCACTATATTGCCACCCGCAGGATGAAAAAAATGCAGAAATAGGCAATAGTAAGATGATAATCTACTGTTTTACTATATAAAAAGATTTGCCCCCTCGCCATTTAACTGCCCCCTTAGTCACTTCATCCTGGCGCGATAACGCTCATCAATGATTGACACAAAACCCGTTTACTTGCATCACCGTTAGTTCCTCTTGGTGTCGCCAATCTGCAAATTACAAATTTTATGCGTACACCACCTCGAGACCATGCGCGGAGGTACGCATGTTTTCCCAGGAAGTGTCTTTTCATAAATACCGTTTTACGTGTAGAAAAGTGTTCAACACGATTTTAGTGCGTACGCATAGTTGATACATGTGGCCCAAGGACTCTTAAAAAGAGCATTTTGCAATGTGGAAGTTTAAAAGGTTTAGTTTTTAAAAATGTGTCCTAGCATATGTTGAGCTTGCAAAGAGGCAACAAGAAGCTCTACATTAGCAGTAATCAAAGAAAGCTTTGACAATGACAAAAGAGTGAACAGTCATATCTACCACGGTCAGACTGACCTAATTACAGCAGAAACCATATGGTCTTTTTAATTTTTAATTAATTGATGTATTTTATCCAGACTACCATGTGTATAGTTGTACAGTTAAACAAAAATAACACTAATTATCCCTAGAACCATACAAAAGACAGCAAAATTCAAAACAGCTCTTAATTATGCAGAAATAAAGAAATATGTCCATTGTTTCAAGAGCGCTAGGCTAAGAAAGCTTTTGTGGTTACCATGGCATTTCTGTGGGTCATTTTTTCAGTATAGTTCTGTGGGAAAAATACATCGAGGGCCTTTTCATGGTTGGTTTCTGAGAAACAAACTTTGAGTGTAGTTTCACATTTTGCTTCTCACCGAGTTGACATCTACCACTGACATTCCAAATAAGTGACGATTACTGATACACCAATCATTGTTCGTGACATCACAATAATAACTCTAATGCTAAATGCAAAACACTAATGCAATGAAAGCAAAACAAATTTCACGAGACTTGTGTTCAAGTATTAAAGTCACCTTAAACGCAATCTTTTTTTATTTTCAGATGAAGAACCTTATGATATGGGAACATTTGAGAACATCAATAACTTGGTATGCACAGCAAAAATGCCATTCAAGGCCTGTCTGCCCCGTTTCAATGTATAAGGCTGTGTGCTTCTGTCAGGGCTACACTGAGATGCAGAAAAGCACAAAAACCAGTCACACTCTGCTGCCAGTCAGTCTCAATGTAAGCACGCCGCTCTTTATTGAGTAGAGAAACATACAAGAAAAACAGAAGTCATGCAGTATAATGTAGATATAAACAGGAGACCTGTTGTTACATGGAGAGTTCTGGATCACGTCTGAGGTAGAGCGGAACATGGAACGTTTCCAAGGGAGCAGAGTTAAAGAACATTAACACAGCAAGGAACAATAAAATGACCCAATCTCAAAAATTGTACTTTTGAGTTGATATATACAGCACAAAAAGTGTCCTTTCCTGTGGGAAACCTACCAACTCTCTCTGTGTTTCACATATCCTTTTTAAGGCCTGTCTCAGGTTTCTGGCTCTAATTCTGGTTTCTAGCTTTGATTCTGATGTGTGGCTCTGTTTCTTTTTTCTTTGGCTCTGTTTCCCATTTCTGCATGGCGGTTGGCACCAATTTTCATGTCTGCCTCTGGTTTCCGGCTTAGTTTTTATATTACTCTGTTTCAACATTCTGGCTCTGTTTCTTGTTTCTCGCTCTGATTATGGTTTCTGGCTTTCTTTTTTGATTTTTGGCTCTGATTTCTTGCCTCTGTCCCTGGTTCTTGACTGTGTCTAGTTTCTGGCACAGCCCCGATATAATGGACCCAACAAACACCCTGGAGGAGAGGAAAGTCAGCTACTCTTGCTCTCTTCCTCTCTCAATCACTAACCTGTGACATAATTATCATCATCATCAGTATCTAGTCTTAGTCCTCCTTTGGATCACAGCTTCAGATCTGGACTTAAATACAGTGGCTTGGTTAGAGAACCTTAAAAGGCACCTAGGGTGGTCTTAAAAAAGAAAACCAAGGGCAACCATTCAGTTGGACATGCAAAGCATTTAAAAGTCAGCCTTGGGATCTCCATTTCATCCATACTACCAACTAAACAACCTTGAGGTTCATTCTGATACATTTTTTAGGTAAAATTTGAAATTAGTTTTAAGATCCAAACAGGTACTGTATACACGTGGCACTGTAATAAAGTGTAAACTAGAGAGAAGCCCAAGGTGCCCTTTAAGTGCGTTTAGGATTGTACAGTCTGAAGATGGCATGGATCAGAGAATGCAGTGGTGAAAACAGCTTTGGGGGCAAGGGGGCTAATTTGGACCAGCCTCCTTTCACAATGCAGGCCATTGAACATAGAGAGGACACTGGCTGGACAAAACTCTCTACCAACAAACACCTGCTCAGGTCAACATGAACAGCTACCTCTCTTCAAGGGCTGGGCAGTGCAAGCTTCAAGTCAAACCTTCCACTGTGTTAACCATCAGGGACCAGTCATGTTACTAGGTCAATGCAAACTGCTTTTTTTTAGGAGATCTGATTGGTAAACAGGGCAATCACACACATACTCAAAATTCAATTAAGGACAGCAGGGTCAGGGTGGATCCTGTGCCTGCCATTCATGTCTTGTTTGTTAGCATGCTTAGAATATATAATGCGTAAATATACCATCAGTTTAACAGTCATCTTCAAAGCTGTCTGTCAATGGTCAATGTGCTTGTAATGTCAGCTGTAATATATGCCAATCACCAAATCAGTTGTTTTTTCTGTTATTGCTTTGGGAATATCCAGAAGTGGATGAGAATTATTTTCTTATGTTGCCAGACCAAGGTAAAAGTAAGGAACATCAATTAATATCAAAATGAAACATGAGAGGAATATACATGTGCTCGTGTTGCGTTTTTTGTGAAACAGGAAGGTCTTCTCTGGAAAAATTCAATCTGACCTCAAGTCCAGTGAAAGCCGTGAGTCTTGCCAAGTACCTAAAAAAAGGCAGGAGTGACACAAAACTCCCCTTTTCCAAAGGAGAGTCACCAAGCGCTCTGACTCACAGACTTATTCAGATGGAAAATTCAAGGTCTCGGGGCCCAAAACCTCTTTTTGTTGCATTTTCGGCTTCTCTGAGCCACGTGACAGCCCTGCCTTGCTCTGCCTGCTGCCACCTTTTGGGTTTGAGGCCAATGAAGCTACAGCTGTTGGACCATTAAAATCACGCTAAAGCCCCACAGTGGGGGCCTTCAGTTCAGCAGTGTCCCGTAGAGCTGCGCCTTGGTCAGACTGTCCTTGCGGGTCAGCCCCAGGGTGCCAAACACCTGGTATGGAGGCGGGGTCTTGTTCATGGGGGAGGGGCTCCGGTGCTCCATGGTGTAATCAGGCAGGTCGGCTGCCTCCAGCGAGTTGTGGGCGAGCGACTCAGCCGAGCTGTTGGGGCTGACATCCACATACTCCTTCTTGGCGCTGCCGGAGGTGCTCTCCTTGTCCCGGGAGCTGCTGGAGTGGAAGAGCAGGCTGTGCTCCGACTCCTGGCTGTCCTCCTTGGCCAGGTACATGGGGACGCCCTCCTGCGTCCGGAGGGCCCCCGGGTCCCGTTCAGGGCTGGGGCTGGGGCTGGGGCTGCGGCTGGGGGCACCGAAGCAGGGGTCCAGCACACCGCTGCGGTAGACATCCCCACCCTCCTGGAAGCTGCTGTAGAGTGGGCCCAGCTTGATCTTGGCTGGCCGGATGGCATAATGCTGCTCAGAGAAGCTGTAGGGCGAGACACGGCCAGGGCTGCGGTAGGAGCAGGCGCTGATGTCCTCGGCACTCAGCTGCCTCCAGCGGCTGCCGGGTTCCTCATCTGGGACATCCCGGTAGAGGAGCGGGGAGCTGACGCCACGGGATGGTGTGCGGTGCGGCGAGTGGTAGGGCTCGCTGAAGCAGGACGAGGCAGCGCGGGCGTAGACAGGGCCCGGGTCACCATTCTGGTGGCCAAGTGCCCCCTGCTGGAAGGCGTGCGCCTCAGCAAAGCCAGCGCCATCGTCCTCATAGGAGGAGTTGCTCTTGCGCTCATAGTCGCTGTCTCGCCAGTCAGCGTAGAGGGCCTGGCGGGGCGGCGGCGGGGGTGAGGGCGAGGCGCCAGCCCCCTTCTCGTCAGATGCACCACTGAAGCTGGAGTATGAGCTGGAGGCCTGCAGCGAGCCCACGAACTCGGAGAACTCGGCGAACTCGGCAAAGTGCTCGTGGGAGGAGCCAGCGTGGACGGCCTCATCATCCTCGGGGTTGCTCTCGGTGGAATTCTGGGCCCAGAGAAGGCCCTGCTGGTGCTGGTGCTGGTGCTGGTGGTGCTGCTGCTGCTGCCCGTGCAGGTCCACGCTCTGACGCCGCTCGCGTGGCCGTTCGTCCGGGCAGTACAGCGCTGTGTCGCTGCAGTACAGGTCCGACCAGCGGTACGCCGCCCGTCTCGTCAGGGTCTCGCCTCCACCCTCGCCCTCGTCGCCCGGGCTGGCAGGGAGGAAGTCAGGGTCCTGGGGCTGCGGGCTGGCGCAGCGTGAGGCCAGGCTGCTGCCCGGCTCTGGCTTCTCCAGCACCTTGGCGATGACTGTGGTGGGAATGGAGTCCGAATATGGAGAGTGGCAGATTGGCAGGGACTCCATGTGAAGGCTCAGACGCTCCTGGAAGTCAGCAGGAAGCTGGGCAGAGAGACACAGGGAGGGTGAGAAAGACAGGGAGAGTGTGAAACAGTGTGAGAGGGATGAGGAGACAGAGAGGGAGGGAGAGGCAGAGTGGGGACGAGTGTGAAAGGGAGAGAGAGAGAGAGTGAGAGAGAGGGAAGAAGATGGACAGTGTGACGGAGAGGGAGGGAGAGGGAAAATGTGACAGAGAGAGGGAGAGGGAGGAAGAGACAGAGAGAGAAGGAGAGGGAGAGAGAGAGGGAGAGTGTGAAAGAGGGGGAGCGGGAAAGATGGAGTGAAAAAGGAGGTTAGTAGACGGAAGCAAAACCCATGTAGTCTGATTGAAAGGGAAGGAAGAGACAGAAGCCTGAGCTAGAGGAGTGAGGAGGCCACCATGGGGAAGGCATGGATTTGGGGGTGTTTCCTGCAAGCCATGTGACGACGAGCTCATGCATAGAACATCAAAGCTAACGGACCCATCTGGCTCTGCAATGTGCACGGGTACAGCAGACGCCTCAGTCTTCTGCAGGTGTCACAGTCTGAGCTGTCACTCCGACTGATGAAGAGACCTTACAGAAAGAGGCACAGGTACTTGTACAAGCCACTCTGTCCTCTCTGCTGTGGAGCTCCAGTTGTCTAACTCTCTGGTCTATGATTGGTGCTTTAGGAGAGAGGGCTTTTCCAATGAAAAGCAAACAATTTCCTGACACTCTTTCATTGCACACATGCTGTGTCCAAGACACTGTTTTGAAGGTAATTGTGACATCACAGACAGAGCGAGTCACAGTCACAGCTGCACCACAACTACATCATGCTTCACAGTTCCCTCCTCTTCTTTCCCTCTCTGCGATGAGCGACACTTCAGCCAACTGTGACAATCAAAGCAACGTGTAATTTCATAATCACTGTGTCAGTCATACCTAGCAAGCACGGATGCCGACCCCTTGCTGTGACAGAGACAGAGAGAGAGGCCTCTTCAGGGACTTTAAAGGAGGGAAGCCGCAGTCAGTGGGGCCAGGCTAACACTCTTGGTAAATGCCAAGCGGAGCTGAGGAGCTTATCTCTGGGAGCAGACCTTTTCGCTGAAGATTCTGCCCCGCCCGCCCAACAGGCATCTGAGAGGCGTCTCTCTTTGAAGACCAGTTTCCACGTGTGAGCCAGGGGAATGAGAATGGGCAGATTTATCTTTGGCTATTCTGCAGGGGGGCACTGTGTCCCAGCAGCACTGAAAGCATAAACTCGGTGTTTGAGGTGGTGTGGCCTTGCTTTTATAGATCTCTAATACACACCTCCTGACCCAAAGTTCATCTGTGGCCACGTGTTCACAGTCATCTCAATTGCCATGTTTGGTACCCATACCAGAATTTTTTTTGGGGGTGGGACCTTTTGGACAGTGATGGATTCCTGTCCACTTGTTGTAGAAATGAACAGCTGACACAACAGAAATGAAATTAAACTCAGTGTACAGAAGCAAGAGACCTGAATGGCAAACAGCTGGGCCAGTGCAGAGTGGACTGCAGACGGTATCTGAATGTCCCCTGTTGCTGTGGAAGGCTTGTTAATACATGTGCATAAATCTGAGACAAAGAAATGTTGCTCTTTGTTATCATGGTCAGTCAATCTCTGCACAGCGATATAGCTAGAAAGGTTTTTCAGGTTGTACTGCATGCTATAACTGGTGTAAGTCCAACGGTACCTTTTTTCACTTTGATGTTTAATCACTAATGCACTTACCGCCTAATTTGTATTTAGCTGATTGATTGTTCTTTTTGCAGCCCTGACATGCACATGACAAGCACTTTTTTGTTTTTTAGTTACTCTAGAAAAGAGTGTCTCCTGCATAAAGAAATCAGAAGAAATGGTAATAATAAAGAGGAAAAGAATCGGAAGTAATATGTGATACCTCGGACAGCTTGAGAGCTCTGTGGTGGGCTTTGCTGCACTGGAGCAGCTGGGCAGCCAGGTTGCAGTCCTTCCTGTACATATCCTACAGACAGGAAGGGGAAGAGTCAGCTTTGGCACAGCCATGCCCATAGGTGGGTCCAATCAACCAACCAAATGATTACATTTTCTGTGACATAGAGTCCATGATAAAAGAAGTTGTCACAGAGTGCTTCACAGATTGCTTTCCATTCAAACAACTCCTACAGCATCACCTCACATATAAAAATATAGTATTTAAATGATATTATACAAAGGACATAGACATAAATTATGCTTTTTGTTTTTAGAAGAAGCACAACAAAGCCTTCAAACAACGGGAACAAAGGGAACATTTCCCCTCTGTCCGTGGAAATCCAAGGTAAATCTTTAACAGCAAATTTGCGTCCTCTGTGTGAGTAGATTATGTGGATTAGATCTCCCTGAGGGCCACTCTAAATTTTAACATAAACACAGTTTGCAGTATTCTCAGGTGTTCTGAGCTTTAGTCAATGAAAACAGGCACAGGTAAATGGGTTGACCCCTTTCCCTTAGGTGGTGACAATAGTCAGTGTGAGGAGCCCTCTGGGATTGTTACTGTAGGAGCAGCTGTGGCCCCCAGACAAACATTTATGCTTAACTCTAAGGGCTCATTACTGTTGTTTAAAAACTGGCTACCCATATGTTGCTGCGAATGGTGTATTGCTTTTAGTTTGAAAAGTGGTGGAGCAATAAGGAGGTGGTGAAATTCTGTTTTCCATCGAGAGGAGGCACTCACGTTGTCCTCACGGAGCTTTTCGATGGTAATCTTGGCCTCAAGGAGATGGTTGTTGAGGACAATGATCTCTCTGCTCAGGGCTCTTCTCTCGTCGTCATGGTGCTGAGACTGTGGGGGCGAGAGAGCTTGTGAGTGCCCACAACAACAGTAACAACAACAGCAGCAGTAACATTAACAGCAACAATACTAAAAGTGTCAACAACAGCAATACTAACAGTATCAACTGTAGTGACAGCAACAGTAACAACAGCAACATCAACAGCAACAACAATTACAATAACAGCAATAACAATAACAGAAAGCAACAGTAACATTAACAGTAACAGCAACAACAGCAACAGCAGTAACAGCAGCAACAACAACAATCTTCTGACATCAGCTACAGGCTACCTGAAATCAACACATTTTTATCAATCAACACGTGGTTTTTACCCCTTTATACAACCCTGTTTTGGAATCGACAATCCCATATTAAGCTTGTCTCAGCACAGCACACACTGCAGTTTTGCAGGGACGCTGAAGCAAGACAAATGCAATCCTTTGATTCACCTGGAGCAGTCCCAGAAAAGACCGTTGCTTCATTTTTTTGTTGTGAAATGCATAATTCACAGCAGAGCTGGGTTTGCAAAGAACAAGCATGGGCTAGTGGGAAGAACAACATTACCAAAGATGTTTTTCCACCAAAATTTAACCCTACTTGTGAACTAGAGAAAAAAAGGCCACCATGGTGCATGATGGCCGTGTTCTCAGCCACACCTCCCTAGTACCTACCCACACAGACAGGAAGGGGAAGTGCAGATGTGCTCCTGTGATCCAGTCTGATTAGATCACTCGTTTTCATGCTCTGGCTAATGACATGGTCCTGCTTTTTAAACTCAGAAAACAAGCGATCTGTCATGTAAAGTGGGTCTGCCAGGGCTTGACTCCCAGAGTTATTGTTTTAATAAAAATGTCTGCCTTCCCTCTTTTTTCCATTAAGCATTTTATTGCTTAAGCACTCTGGTGGGAGTCGTTCTTTTCCAAAGATTCTTGTGATGCGCTGTGGACCGACCCCAGAGTGTTTGCCGAATGTAAAACTTTTACAGTCCATGCTTTACAAAGGTTATGTACATTTCTATGTAATTACAGTGCAGTAATTACAGTTTTGCAGGTACAACCACAATTACATAGAGGTCTAAGCTTGGGGATAGGTATGCACTTGGAGTTACATTTAGGCAATGGATATGGCAATGAGTAGGGCTTATTCAGATAATCTGAGTAATTACATATTCTCCATTAGTATTAGTGTAAAAGGTTTCCTCTACACAACAGGTTAATCAATAGTAGTTACACAATGGCTAATGTAGTCCACACTGTAAACCCATAGTCAATACTGTAATATCCCTTAACGCACAAAGTTTCAGTTCATCATCTTCTGCTGCCACAGTAGTGGACTATTAAAATTGTTCAGAAAGAGCCCAAGGAGCAAAGTATCTTTTGTCCTTGCCAAGTGCTTTTCAAGGATTAGCACATGGAGTGACTAACAGAAACTCTCAGCTGTTCCACAGTTCCTCCTCTTAATGTCACCATCACTGTGTGACTGTCTATCGCCACATCTACTGTATGTCCCATCCCACAGGCTTGTGGTACCCAACAAAGGCAGACCAAGAGCCAAGACAAAGCGGCTCTCAACTGCTACGGTTGCATTAAAAAAAAAGGGGGGGGGGGAGTGGTGGGGGTTAGATTTGCATAAAGTGAAGGGAGGTGGTCACAATTCAAAGTGCAGGGACAATTTCTGACATTAATAGTCTAAAAAATGAAAACAGACATAAAGTCTTTGTCATGCACTACAGCATCGCTGGCCTTAATATTATTAAGATCCCCTTAGATCCAGATTGTTTTCTGTCTAGCCTACTGATTATACGTGTGCATATGGGACAATCTGTGTTATGTGGTTTTGTCTGCAGTGAAATAACAGCCAATATTGTGGAGCTGGCCGAAGATCCTAAACAAAAAAAATGCAGTGTTGTTCTATCTGGGATGTGGTTTCAACACACAAACCTCAGGCTTTGCGTTTTGGAAGAACTCCCTGGCGTATCAGCGTGTGGTTTCCGTCATGATAATCTCTCATTTAACAGAATATACTGTTAAGCGCTGACAGAACAATGGAAAAATACCAGATCTTCAGACTGGAATTGCCGACACATATTCAGCTCCTGCACTACTTAAACATTCTTTTTTTCCTTTTGCCTTACACCCTGTGGTACACTATTTTGCATAATTATCCAAAGACTAAAGACTTATCCTTCATTTCTGGTTCGCAAGCTCCCTCTCCCTCCTCTTATTATTACTGTATGTAGCTCAGCAGAAACCACTCTCTGCAGCGCATGGCACACATTACTACATACATGTTTACATAATCACAAATACAGACAAATCAATATCAATAACAGTAAAACATAGCATAGAAGGAAAACAAACCAGTATGTGAAGTCGTAAAATAAGACATGTGCACATGCACACACTGTATGTATCTATGTATGTACGCATTTATACATTTACTGTAAGTTCTGCTCTAGCAGACATGTATACATTCTTTTAGGCCTTTGAACGCTCACATAAAGAGGTAAGCTTGGGGTGAGATATAGTATAGTGCAAAATAGTATAACAAAATTTAGTACAGTGTAATATAGTACAAATGCAGCATATTATAGATTCATTGTGTGTCCCAGTTTCAGGCAGAACCAGGAGAGCGAGGCTTCATGAACCCCATGGGTGGGGCAGGGCAGTATAGTGTAGGGCAGTACAGAGTATATAGTGTAGTACTGCATAGTACATTATAGTGCATTAGCATAGCATATATGTGGATAGAGGGGAAACAGAGGAAACCAGGGCACAGTCATAAATCTGAACAGCAGTGCTGAGGCTGCCCTGGAGATGGAGTCTCCTCACTTACCAACCCACCCCCTGTGCTCCCCTCTGTGGAAGCCAGCTTCACCTGGTTCTGACACAGGGCGAGGACGATGGGCTACTCTATGAATTTAGAGAGTGCACCTGTTCTACAAAACACAGAACACCTGCTCCCTCCATAGGGGGTCCAGGTGAGCCTGGATAAGTGGGGCTGATGTCACAGTACAACCACATCACCAATGGACTAATGACCACAGTTCATCTTTTAAGCCAATGGCAAGAGTTTTAAGCTTCACAGACACCCAAAATAGGTGGAGCTATCATGTGCTATCAGTGACACACACCAGCTGATCCAGCCAGTGTTTTAAGATTGGCAAAGTACTTTGATATGGAGGGCTGCATTTGGATTGGTTTATTCAAATGAGTGGCAGCACATACTCCTCATAGAAGGTCCAGGTGAGCCTGGGCGAGTAGGGCCGAGTATCTGTCCCTGTGATCAATATCACAGTTCAACCACATTGTCGTCGTTTAAGCCAATGGCAAGAGACTTAGGCTTCAGAGACACCCAAAACAGGTAGAGCTATTACATATTATCAGTGACTCACACCAGCGATCCAGACATAGGTTTTTAATACAGAGGGCTGTATTTAGTTTGTTTCTTACAAGTGAATGGCAGCATGCAAGAGCTCCAGCCATTGTGGGGTTCACAATGCCTCTCTTCCCTAGTGCTGTCTTAAATCTGCACGCAGTAGGCACCTCCCAAGCACTCAGATGCTCTTCACTCTGACAAAGCCTGTGGCGTGGGCGTGTGGGCGCAGGCGTGGGCAAGCGTTGAGGGGGTTGGGGACTGGAGGGGGTGGGCGGGCAGGCACACGGGGGGGCGTTGGCACCAGGAGGGTGCGGCAGTTTTCAGATGGGAGCTGGCACTGCGGATGGCTGTCTCCACTAACAAACACAGCCTGATCCCTCAGAGACACAATTATATGGGAGAGCGAGTGGGTGAGGTGAGGACGCTGTAATGAGCTCTGAGGACAAACACGGATAAAACACTCCGTACCCTCTCAACAAAAAAAAAATCAATCAGCTAGGAGGTCCTAATTAATCAATCTGAAACAAAAAAAACCCTCTGAAAGACCTGAACATTAAAAGAAATCTCTTTCTGAAGTTTTATTCATTATGAGCCAAGCCAAACCAAAGGTGAAGTGACAAGAAGACTTTCTGGGATATATGCCTGAGGCAACATATATAAATAAATAAATAAATAAATAATTACATAACAGTTTGTCTATGAGTGGCAATCAGATGCACGCAGTCACGTCTGGAGTCTTGTCTATGAGAAGACAGATGTCGTTCTTTCCATCCCATAAGGACTCTATTGTCATGGAAAACAACAGATTGCTCCCCATTTCAAGTATAATAAATAATAATCTGTTTTTCAAAGCCCTGGGGGAACTGTAGTTTGTGTGCCTGGATGGTTATGGTGAGCAAAGCGCGATCTTAAACAACAACAGCACAAGAGGGAGGTTGTCACTGCAGTGACGTCCCCCGCATGTCGTGAACCCTTCATTGAAAATCTCTGGCTTTTCGAACAGTTGTGGGCGCTACTTTGGAGTAAAGTCATCTTGCGAGCATGTGTGTGCAATCTCATGCCCAAATGGGAGCAGAACAACTTCTTTTTGCTTTCATTTGCCATGGTAGTAGCATTATCCTTTACCATTTTCCAACGTCCAAACAGAGTACATATTATAACGATCCCTGTGCTTCACTGTTCCAGCAATGACATTTTACTTTCACCCACCCTTCTCCTACTGCCTGGCTACTTTACTGCCCCCTTTGGCTGGAGGCTGAATTACAGTGACTGGATGTGTGTTTGATGGGGTGGTTTTGAAAGAACTAATGAAGGCATAGTCGCATGATTTCCAACACAATAAATATTCATGTGCACATCCTCGCGTGGTAGGTGCTAAAACATAACTGAAAGACAAAAGATCCCCTCAGGACCAAAAACGATCTCCGTATTATTAGCATGCTCAACTAAAACCACATAGGAGTGTTAAAATACTGTTTTCTTTATTCCAATCATTCGACTTAACTTTTCTGTCTTCATGAATGGGTATACTATACTGAGTACAAAACAAGACATTAAAACGAATGAACTTAGGCTATGTGCTAAGTTTTTCCTGTGCATATAGCTCTGTAAAGAATGAACATAAGCACATGTAAACGCCAAAGCAGAGCAGTACCCAGGTCACAAAGGCGTCTGGGGGTCACTGACCCTGACCCCCTCACCTGGCTACCTTCTGTTATACATCCAAAAGACTGTAATTCAAAGGACGAGACAGATAAACTCATTGAAACTCATTGAATTTCCTGGATGAGGTTTGTTTCAATTCCACATCCTCCCGCTGCACCTCTGAGAGGCAGATCCTTGCAGCGTTTAACACCGCACGCCACCACCTTCACAGCCTGCAATATTAGACGCTTTTTATTAACGCCCACAATAGGAAGTGTTGATTTCAGTGTGGTGTGAAATAGCAAATCTCTCCCTTTTTCTCTCTCTCTCTCTCCTTCACATAGTCATCTTTGTTTGAAGGGGATGGGATGGGGAGTATAGAATGTACACTGTGTGGTGAGTTTGTGGTTGTCTGATGAAGAACCTATTTGGTTGTTTTTGGAAACCTTTTAAATTATACATGAAGACTTGAGAAGGTGCAGTAAAGAGCATCAAAAGTCAAAGTCTCCTCTTCTCCATCTCCCTCTCCTCCTCCCTTTGTGTCATGAAGCCCAGCAACATATGCCATTAAATCAACAGGCAGTGTTTAAACATTCATACTTCTGTTGGTAACAGAGACCCTTCATTGGGCTGAGAAACCTTTTGGGGAAAAGATTTCTTTCAGTTCTTTTCAAAATAAAACAGGAGCGATACTCTACATCGTGAACTGCAATGTTTATCAAGCTGAGTATGGCTTTGTGTGTACACAGCATTGAATAGCTCAAGCTCAGGTGGAAAAAAGAACAGAGCAGAAACGTCTTAAAAACCTGACTCAGAAAATAACATTCTTTCCACTTCAATGTTGCACAGAGTAATGAGCTGTTGCAATGCGTGTTTAGAACTCAGCCTCATTCCAGACAGAGATCCCTTTTAAAATCTGACTGTCAGATGCTGGGGGGGTAACGGTTTGGGGATGATCAAATCAGCAAAGGGCACCTCCCTGTATGAGCCATGGGTCTGTTTGTCGTTATTATTGTCTCTCTCGAAAGGGCAGGCTACTGCAATGCATCTGCCCAATGAGACACTTTTTGCCAGATCTATCGTGACATAAAGTTCAAGGCAAAAGTCATATAAATAGAGCCGCTTCCCAGAAGTGCAGACCCGTGACTGCTTTGAAAGTGGTCTGGGGCTGACCGAAGTTCACCACGCCACGGGGCTGCTCTCTGACCTTTGATTTTCGCTCCCACTATTCAACCTTGACACTCATGCATTAGTGAAGAGGACAGGAGCCGCAGCCTTTTAGGCTTTGTGAGCTGTTCCCCAGAAAATGGTGAAAAACTTCTGGACGTGGCTCGAAATGGACAGCCGTTGAATGCCACGGTGAGATACTGGCTGAGAGTCACCAGAATTGTACCCCTCATTCTTTTGTATAAAACTGATTTTGAAATTTGCCCAGGGATCAAGTAAATTGTTTCCCTGATGATGCTAGCGGTATTTGTGCTCATGCTGTAGCGGATGCTGAGAAGCTTTTTAAGATATGGATGAACCAGTCTGTGTAGCCAATGTAGCAAATGTACTTGTTGTCTACTGAATTTCCTTGCCATGAGATTTAAAATAAATTTAGCACTATTAACAGCACCAACTATCATCATTTATCTAAAACATTTTTTCAAATCAGTATGTTTTGGAATCTAGCTTGAGAGCTGTATTAATCTGCTATACTTTGCCATTTCTGTTGAGAGCATTACGTCCTCAGTTCACTCTTGCTCGTGGTTTAAGCATAGGCACTTATTAATGTGCACCTATGTGTCTCACATTTAGTTACTGAACTGTGAGCCTCACAGCTACGATATCTTCGCTGTCATTTATTACCAACAGCTAATACAGAAATGTGACTGGACCACAACCAATAAACCCACACACCCCCACACTGTGAAACAGTGCCTGTGAGACTGGGCACAGAGGGACATCTTTATGATTGGCTGGTCATTATGATTGTGTTTTGAGCTAGTTTGCATAAGAACACTTCAGCTAAAATATACAAAGATGTATTGTACTGTTGTGATGCTTTTGAATTGATATCGCAAATTTAACACTGGATGTGTAAAGAGGTTCTGAAGAGTGGCTGCAGAATTTACAGATATCGTTAAAGTTTCCCATTATGATGTCACTATAAAATGTGCAGCTTTGCAGAGGTCCCTCTATGAGGTCATCTTGAACAAATGAAATATTGTTAATGAAGCTGAAAACTCACAATCATTTTCAAGGCCGCACTCTACAGGCTTGACAAAATAGTGAGTTCATTTTCAGTTTTGAAATCCTTTAAGGCCTTTATACAGCATTATCATTGTGAGTCTCCTTTAGCCTGGCTGAGATGCTTAATAAGCCTCTAAATGTCAGACTCCAGCAGCTCTGGAGATCCGGCACTGAGCTCTAACTGCAGCTCTTTGAAACCTCAGCTGAGCTGACAAAGAAAAGGACAGCGCGAGTGACACACTGCCAGTGTTGGCAACTGTTCAGAGCAGACGGTCTCTGGTTGGCCCCACAAAGGGACTTTTTTGCGGCCAGACATGGCTGGTATTAGGGTTGAGGGTCATTCAGAGGGAAATTTAGTTCCTTTTCTTAATGTGTTCTGCAAGCTTTTTGAGGGGTTGCCCTGATAAACATGCAAAATCAGTCTAATGGAAGTATCACAAGGATCCTGAAAATAGCACCTCTAGATTTGACAACCTGACCCACTTCTGCTATTAATTCAGGTCCCACTATATTAGTTAGTGGAGTATAATAAACTGAGTTAAAAAAAAAAAAGAATGATGTCATAATGCATTATTTAATCACAATGTATTATTGTGATATCATAATCAAGCCCACTCACTGTCCTGTGGATCTTTTCCTCCAGGTCCTGATTGATCCTCTGGAGGGCAGAGTAGCCACTCTGTATCCTGGAAGGAGAGAGGACCTGTGTCACTGTGGTTGCAGAAGACAGGCACTGTGAGCTGGTTGCTGAAATTAACTACAGTTTAACAAACTTAACATGTATCTAGATAGAATTTGTTACTCAAAGTAATGAAAAAAAAAACAAGTTGCTGCAGGAAACTGGAAACTGCCCCTTAAGCACACACACACACACACACACACACACACACACACACATACCTCAGTTTGTTATGTCATGTGAATGCGCAAGTGTCAACATCGCAATCATGTCAAATTCGAATTTCCCCAGCGAACAAGCATCTACCGCGAAAAGAACTGTGCATGAGGTGAATAAGCTGATGCCGCTAGCAGGGGGCGACAGAGTCACACATGGGCATGTATCACGCCATGGCGTCGGGTGGCAGTGTTATCCGGTGGTTAAGGGTTAAAGACCTACGATTATAATCAAAATTGTGTAGGTTGGATTCTCAAGCAGTGCGATTGCTATGCCATTTAGTAGGCTACATACATCAGTAAATGTCCAGTTGTGGAAATGGATGCCGTGTAACGTCTAAAACTGATAGCTATGTGTGGTTCTCTTCATACATAATGCCCCATGGTCAACCATTGAGTGTGTTCCTGAGGCTTATGAGGCTTTTAGCGCAATCAACGTTCGTTGTTACACGTTTCACGACAAAACCATCTTCTAGCTACCACGTCATTGTTGTGTTCCGTTTCACTCCGACAGACTGCACGGTGATAACTTTGATATGAAACCCATGTGCGCATGACACCCCCACACACGATGGCTTTTAAGAAGATGGCGTTTAAGAAGTGTACGCATTCTGGGCGTAGGGAAGCTTCGAGCGCGCTTGGTATCCACAATCGCGCAACCAAAGCGGAGCATCGCATTGGAAAAGCCCTGCGGCGATTATTGCGGTCGAGTGAGAACGCATCGATGACAGCCAGGGAAGGGTTTTTAAATGCGCTTTTCACGACTGCACAGTTTTCCTGCTCAAACCTATTAGCCTCAGGAGAGTGCGAGACGAAGCGATTTTAATTAAACAAACCGTGAGGCACAACTGCAGTCAGCTTCTGTTTCAAGCGCCTTCACAATGATCTCCAAACCAAAAGTTATAACCACCAGTACCACCACCACTCTTCCCGATGTAAAAAACAAAAAAAAAAAAAAGGAGGAAAGAAACAGGAGAGTCGATGCTCATAGGGGGTACCCCCTTGGTGCTGCTCCCCTTTTTCCGAAGGATCGAGGAGGGGGAAGGGTCAGTTTAAACTTAAATATTTCATTACCCACATGTGGGTCATGGGAAATATGAACATGTGTCTAAATAATGCCAAAACTGGGAAAATTATATTTATCTATATTTCCTCAGTTTTTTTTCCTTCTTGAGCGTGACCCAGAAAAAAGAGGAAGTGATTTTTGAAAACCCATTTCAATCTTTTCCCTCTCTCCTTTCTTGGCGGTTTGGAATTCACGTTGCGTTGGGAGCGCGCGAAGCTCCTGAAAAATCAAAGGGATTCCGACCGTTGCTCATGCGGAAAAGAGGCTTTCCTCCGATCTCCCTGTAAATGAATCACAATGGGAACTGTCAGATGCTCCGGTCCTCGTCACATCAAAACGCTTCGTGCGACACAATCTTATCGCTTCCAGCCTCCAGTGAATTCACATCATATCACGTCAACGAAATCTTATGAATCCATATCACGTTAATTCGTATTCTGACCCCAGCCTTGGGTCAATTCTGATACGGTACTATAGAGCTATTAGTCACACTTTAAACGAAGTGTTGCTTATAAAGGCTTTTTGAAGCATATGTAAAGCCTTCATAAACACGACATAATGCCTTCATAAACCATACACAAGCAAATGTCATACTTCATAAATGGAGACATAACACTTTCTTATGCAACACTTTATGCCAAATGTAACATAACCAAGAATGTCACCTGCATTTAGCCTTTAGCCGTACATAAGCCGTTCTTACACTTCCTGTGATATGCGGCTAACATGCTTAAAAACTTTGCAATTCACTCAGGATATGAGGATTTGTCAAATAAATGACATAGGAATGGAAAGATCAAATTAGCCTCTCATGGAGTCATTTTCTAATAGGAGTAGGAACTCATTGAGATCAATTACCTACCGATAATCTTTATAGTTACATTATCATTATACTGATTGCATGGTTTGTATTGTATTGAGGTCTTCCCTCCCATGCAATTTAGATGGGTTTTTTTCACAAGATAAATTAGATAGTTTGGAAACTAAAGAGAAAATTCACATGAACAGAAAGGTTTTATGGTGAATCAAATGTGTCAAAGCGAGGATCATGCACAGACCTCCTGGTAGCCTTAGTCAAGGTGTGATTTGAGTTGAGGCAGTGTACTTCATACTGCATATTAGTTGCAGGTAGTAATGGGTTTCATAAAATGTTAAGATGTGATAGCCTGATAGGGTCTACAAAAATCTGTCTATCTGGCATCAACATTGATCTCCTGGTAGAGGGAAAATCGTGGGATCACAGCAGCTCATTACAAGCACTGGAGCCTTTATGTGACCTTTAAAATAATGTGTTCTTTAATACAGATCAGTCACTAGACTGTGAGGCATCTGAACATGCAGGCCCAGAGCAAAGCCTGGGCGCAGAGTTATCACAGCACCCAGCCTCACTCTCTCACTCCTGGGGTAGCATGGTGGGGGGAGAGGGGGACAGGGCGAGGTGGAACCACTCTGGACATACCGGCGCAGCTTGTCGGTGAACTTCTCCAGCTCCTCCTGGGCCCGGCGCAGCTCAGTCTCCAGGTATTGGCGGGTGGAGTCGAACTCTGCCTCCAGAAGCTCCAGCTTGTGGGTGGTGTAGGACAGCCGCTTGCGCAGGTCCTCCTTCTGCTCCTGCAGAGAGCTGGGCAGACAACAGGCTTGTAATTATCATGATAATTATTAATTATTATTATTACTACAGGAGAGCCTCACCATTTGTACAAACATTTGTGCCAAGCAGAACTCTGTGTTCCCACTCTGCAAAGTGCCGCACCAACACCTACAATGTCACATTTATTTTCCAGATGAATTAACACATATATATATATATATATATTACATATAATATTACATATCCCTTGCTTATGGCATTAGCAACAGATTCTGTTTGTACAGAAGAGAATTATTGGTCCAGTGCAGTATTTGCAGATTTTCCTGGGGGGGGGGGATATGTTCCTTCGATCCCTGCAAACTGCAAGGATCTCGAATGTTGTCACAAACAGAGAACTTTGACTCAAACTGTATGATGTGACCAATGAGAGAAGTTAGAATAAAAAAAGACTCTAAATATAGAATTCTAATGCAAATGTAATTCACATGCAATTAGTTTAATATACTGTGTTATGGAAAGTATCTTTAAGGTGAAAAAAGGGGATTTTAGAAGCAAAAAAAGGCAAGATAAATAACTTTGTCATTAAATGAAGTGTGAACAGAGAAGGAATCAGAGGATGGGGCATTACTGGGGTATAATTTTGAGAGGTAATGAAAGATGGATGAACAGTGAGACAGTTGCCATAACACCAACACCACTTGCATGAGATGAGTGATGAATAATGATTATGGGATGTATTAATATCACTTCCTTAACACACTCCTGGCCCTGGCAAACCACAGATGTTAGGGGTCATATAAGTACAGGATAATCTCAGTATTAAAGGTCACACTCATGCTGTATCCATATAGATGTTCCTACTTGTGCATGGCTGCTGCCACCAAAACCTGAAGAAGGTGGGGTCTACTACATAATGTCCCACCCCATCCCACCAACTATGCCCACAGTTCCTCCCTCCAGGTGAATGCCATTCTCTCAGGCTGGCCAGAAGGTTTGAGGCTGGGGTATAGGGGATTTACAAGGGGTATTCTTTGAGCTCGTCCTTTGGACTTGTTATTCTTTTCCAACATTTTCTTTTCTTGCAGTATTCAGTAGAAGCACACAGATTGGTTTCTATCAGGGCCACCAGCTCCTCTTTGATTTCTGTCCAAGTACTTGTCTTTTTTTAACAAAACGAAGTCAGACAAAGGAGTTGATGAAACAAATGCCTCAGTCTGGTGCTGTTTCTTCTGTTCTGTGTACTTCTTCATGCAGAGACACCTCACCCTAAATATAATGTCATTGTTACCCCACATTTCCCTCAGATATCTGATTGGCTCAATGACTCAGATGTGGCTCAGATGTCTCTTGACACCTCCCATCCACTTCCATGTACCCACACACATTGGTCTCTGATTGGTTCAGAGATGCCTGATACCTTCTTGACTTCTCCCAATGACTCCCGGCCGCCTGTGCACATCAACTTGGCAGGTCCTGACCACAGTCCTGCAGGGTGTGATGTAACCAGGCCTTAATGAGGATGTGGATGTGCTTGGGTGAGCACTAGCTGCAGCAGACTGCAGTGATGCCCTGCCGGAGTCACACTGGGCTCAAAGTCCATTCAGATAACATGATGCCACTGAAGTGCCTCACCTGCTTAGCAAACTGTTCTGTTTTCAATTACCTTTAACATCTGTCCATCTGGCCTCATCCTGAATAGTGCTTTGAGATTTCCCTGCACACACAAGTAGCAATTGGAGACTGAGGCTTCATTAGCAAAGGAAGGGTGAAAGAACAACTGGAGCTTTCTTGTGCTATCATGTGTGACTCACTGATTGTGGCCAATCACATCGTTTTGGCATGGCAAGAAACATCTTTTGATTGGTTCACCAGTGACTGACAAGGCATGCTCTCCCCTTTGTGGGGTTCATGAAGCCTCATTTTCACTGCATGAAGTGTGCTGTATAAATAAAATATGTATCACTCTAGTCACGAGGCACTGCAGACATTTCCTGCTGCAACGTTTCAGTCCAGTCCTAACTGCGTCATGGCTGGGTATCTTTTCCTCATCCCCTAAGCTTGTTGTGGGTGTTTGGATCTGAGGTGTCTTAATTTGATGGAGAGGGACATGGGGTTTTTGTGTTCATGGGTGTCAATGCCAGTGCACTAGGATGTGTTTAACACCTCAGGGTAAGCAGGAAAACATCACTGAATCTGGTGTACCTCCATCAAAACCCAGGTTTAGTACATGCTTGCACTTAAGTGAGAAGCAGAATGTGCTCATTCTCATAAGAACACATTTAAACTAGAGTCTGGAAATCAAGCTGAGTGCAGAGCTCTGAGTTACACTGGCAGACAAGACGCTTAGTTCTTAATTTGCCGGAAAATGGAATAAAGCAATGCTAATTTTTTGCATATCAGCATGTTTAAAAAAAAGTGCACAAAAGTCCAAAATGTGCTCAGCATAGCCCCAAACGCTCCAAATGCTTTAAATGAACTGATTATGCTACACTACTGATGATCTCTCTCTTTTATTCCTGTGAAAAACAGGGAGAAACGACAGGCCATTTACATCTTAATTGAATCTTTCTGATTGGTTGAATCAGTGTTTTTTCCCCTCCCGGTTTCCCAGTTGGCGCATAGCATCTCTTTCAGCTTTTTTCCTTCTGATCAGGTTATCCCTTTATTATCAAAGAGTGGTTGACAGAGTGGGGACCCTTGTTAAAGCCGCCATTACAGCTTTACCGCTGCCTAATGGCACTTCCACATTAGATTTTTACCAAAACTTCAGTTGGGCTGGAGATCCCTGCACTGAAGCACAAAACGTCCAGACACCCTGAAGCCAGATCTTCCTTTGCTTTACATGTTAAAACCATGCATCGAGTCAGTTTTGTTCCCTCCTACTGTGCTTCAAATGGCAGCAGAAGGAGCAACAAGCTAATCAGATCCCAAAATGAAACTCATTTAAGGGGTGGAGAATAGCAGGGACTGCCCTCTGGGCTTCAATCACACTTTTGCCAGTGTTAGCCGGAACTGTGGTGTAGAAGTACCTAGAGTCCCTTTTTGATTGCTAACAGGAAGTCACATCAAAAGTATATCCTTTCAAGAAAGCAGTTACTTTCCTGTAATGGGTTAGTCAAAGCAAAAAAGACAATATCCAAAGGTAATTTTCCTCCACTGCAGAGTATGTGCACAAATTTTATGATCACCTCAAGGACTAACTGCGTACATGATGAACTCGGGGTTTTGAACACATTCAAAACAAAGACACTTTGTAATGGAGAGAGGTGGGCGATAAAGTAAAATCGAATTCGAGCTTTCACAGAATTGCTTGAGGGGTCTGTATTGACAGATGGGGGCGGAATGGTATCGGGTTTCCGTCCATAATGACATCACAGACGGAGCACCCCCGGAGGCTGCAGTGAGGAGTACTAGTCAATCCTCTCTTTGCTTGCATGGATTCACTGAAAAATCAGAAGGGTTACTCACTAGAGACTTCAATTCATGCAGGAATGTGAGAATCTGTTTTGAACAAGTAAGTGCATTGTGCGTGCGTGTGTGAGCGTATGTGTGTGCGCAAGTGTGTGCATATATGTGTCTGTGTGTTTGTGTGTGTGCACACGTGCTTCAGTGTCTGTGCAGGTGTGCAAATCTCTAAGTGAGAGGTAATGTCTGAGCAATCCCTTTTTCGTGTGCAGTGAGCCGCTCAAAATTTTACCCTCTGCCACATTGATCACTGCAAACTGTTGGGATACCGAGCCTGGCTTTCTCACAGCCCTGATAAATGAATAAAACTGGAAGTAAGGTAACTGTGCTCTGGAGAGCAACACTGCAGTACTGATGAGCTCCTGTCTTCAGCTGTGGACTGAGGGATGTACAGACGTGGCTAATCACGCAAACGGCAACGTTAAAAAGGAAGTGCGGCGGGAGAGATGGGACTTTGAGGTGATTTTGAGGTGGAAATGACAGCAGTCATGCGTGAAGACTCCACGGCTGTTTGAAGTGACAGAGATGGGTGACACGATTACATGCGTCCGAGGGCCAACCCAAAGCTGACCCGCACAAAATGGCACCCAGGTGGCAGATGGCTCTTGAGCGTGCCTCTTACCTCTTCTTCTGATGCTTACAACCATTTCTGGAGTTTTTTAGCGCCGTTTTCCCAATGTAAATCTTTTTCATGTTTCTCTCTCTCTCTCGCATGTGTGATAGCTTATCTCTGTGGGACGGCGAGGTCCGTTCTGGCTTTTAAGTGGCGGGCTCCTTTGGCTAAAGGGGTTAAGTGTTCCCCGAAGCAAGAGAGAGGGGTCTACCTGCGCAGATCCTGTCAACAGAGCAGAAAAACAGGTTTGCAATCATCCAAGGCACCGGTTCACTCCACCGCCTCATGCAGACCATGCATTCAGCTGGTCTGCAACACATAAAGACACTCGGCTCTGCAGTTATATGAATGTGAACTGCCCAACTGCACTGTGCACCAGCATGCAGGAACTTCGCTTATTACATCAGTAGTGTACGTACACTTAGGGTTACCACAACATAAAATTGGTTGTTCACTTAAAGCCTCGGATTTGACAATTCAAATGTGGCTTGCATCGCTCGGATACAGCGCTATCAGAAAAAAGTAGGACACAGCGACTGGGATGAGAAAGGCTTTGGTACTAGCAAGATAAAATAGACTCCCGCAGCTACAAACAGAAATGCACTGCTATCTCTCAAAGAAGAGGAAAAAATAATTACATTGAAATGAGGCTAGTGTTGTTTTTTTGTATTGTAGAACACAGACACAGACCATCTAATTCAACTAACACTGTTTCCATAATTAGTCCCCTTATCAAAACGAATTGCTAATTATATGGTCTTGTGCTGACCTATGGGACTTCCCTCATAATTGATATTCATTTGATCCCAGCACCCAGTGGAGTGGTAGGAAGGCCTCTTCCCTTCGGTTGATTAATCCATCTCCTGTCTGCCAAATGCTATTAAAGTTGTCTCTTGCATTTTGTTTGTGTTGGGGGGCCATTACTGCCCATCAGAAGAGCTTATTCTTTTTGACCGCTTTATCTTCTTTTGCCAAGCTGGGGGTCGATGGCACCTCTTAGGAAACATGTCCTACCCCATCAATCCATCTTAGAACGTGGAACACAAGGGTCACAGCAATTCACCCTCGCCATTTACCTCGGCCAAAATATCACAAACAGGACTGAGGAATCTGGCCTACAAATTTCCCCTCAGTGGTTGAACATGATAGCTATCTGGCCTGACAGAGGCTTGAGGTGAAAAGACTCATGGAAAAAGAATATTTTGGATATGGTCAACACAGCCCCTCTCCATAGTGATGCTGCTGTGTAGCGAGGAGAAAGGCAGGCGAAAATGACTCCAGGATAGTGACATGGGCCAGAAACAATTGAGGCATGACCACTCATCTCCCTCTATCAGGAGAGACAGCACTTTCCGCCATGGTATTTAATTGTATCACCCTTTCCTTTTCAAGTCCCACGCAACAAGAGACTCAGCTTCGGGGAGGCCCAAGTCATAGGCACACGCAGTGCACAGAACTCAAACAGGGGGGAACCTCCTGGGTGAATGCTTTTATCTGCCGGCAAGTGCCAGAACCGCAACTAGTGGCCCGGACCAGGAGGAATAGCTAGTCTGTTTTATAACCAGATTTCAGCAGAGAGATGAGGCAACTTGCAAAAAATCATTGAGGGAGCCTCTAATTGAGTGTCATATTTTGATGATACTCGGTGAGGAGAAAAAACAGGTCTGCATATGCAAGCACAACTGGGACTGCAAGGCTGAGCGGGTCCAAAGAAATGTCTTTGCACTTTACGAGACTGTACATGGTGGTCCTCCCATGGCACATTATTAAAGAGAGGAATTACTGACATCACTCTGTTTTCACCATATCAGTGGATTCTTATGCACATTTATGCCAGGAACCCCAAAGGTCCAATAATGAGAGTAAATGGGACTCTCAAAATCAAATTAAACCCTAAGACCACCAAATCATCTTCAAAGAACACCCAAGTAAAAAAATAGCATTAGTAACCCTAACCAGGCTGCACTTACAAGTAGAAATAAATGCAATTGTGAATTGAAATGAGCTGGTTCTACAATACTAAACTCATAATGTCCCAAACAGCATATCCATTCAAAACCTTTTTTACCACAAACCACCATTGTGTTGCAGTCTATATAGAAAGTCTTTAACATTTAAACAAACTTCTGATTTCAGGAGTGCATTATTTTCATAAAGCTTGCTTTCAATACGAGCACCCAATGTCACAAATCTTCATTTCAGTATCACAAAATAACTATAACCCACAAACATAATAGAGAGTTACAACTGGCATATATTACACTCCCTTGAGACAGAGCCAATATACAGCTGGTGACACTCTTAAAAACACGACACACATCAGATAAATTAACTTTTAATGAATCAGAAAAGTATTCCCAACACACTGCAGAATAGTCTGTTCAAATTCCCATAAGAAACCTCTATCCAGTTTGCAAAAGAGCTGTTCTTCCTTGCACACATTGAAGGAGACACTGCCTTTAATCTGGTATGTGCCTCTGCTCCAGAAATGGTTTTCAGTTCTCTCAGCAAACTGTAGTCAACACGGTGTAGAGCTGCACAAGGTGAAGCAAGTAATGATACAAACAGGAGTAGTAGACTAAAGGGCTAAGCTTGAAGGCTAAAGGTGAGGGTTAAAGGGGGAGGGTTAAACGGTGAGGGTTAAAGGGTGAGGGTTGAAGGGGAAGGATTAAATGGTAAGGGTTGAAGGATGGAGCTTGAAGGTTAAAAGGTGAGTGATGAAGGGTGAGGGTTAAAGGTTAAATTGTGAGAGCTGAAGGGTGGAGCTTGAAGGTCAAAAGATGAGAGCTGAAAGGTAAAGCTTGAAGTTTAAAGGGTGATAGTTGAAGGGTAACGGTTAAAGGGAGGAAGGTAAATGGTGGAAGGATTGATGGGATGAGGAATTGACGCACAGGGCCAGGCCTTAGTTTCACACAGCTGGGGATGACTTTCCTGCCCACACCTGTTCCCTCTCTCTCCCTGGAATCCTTACAGAAAGCAAAAGCCAGGAAAAGCTACAACACGCACCCAACATCTATAAATTACCCATCCCGGACCCTTTTATCGGGTGAAGGATTGCTATGCCTATCTCAACAGTTTCCTTGGGGTTAATTTTCAATTAATTCTTGACTTTGTCCAGACAGCATGAAATGTATTCCAAGATCTAATCAGATTTGCATTTTCGATGATTACTGTGAAATAAACTGCTGATAATTTTTCAGAGAACAGCCTAGAGTGGTTCTCTTCACAATGTGCTAACAACGAGACAAGCCTGATTCTGCCAACAGCTGAGAACGTATTCCCAGACATAGGCTGTGTGTGCGCGTGTGTGTGTGTTTGCGTGGGCGAGTGTCCCTGTTCTTCTGGGGAAGTGGAGCTGGAATGAGCACAAGTACACAAACATCGGTTTTATCTGTGACATTTAGAAATGTCAAAAGTGTGAAGACTCATTCTACATAAAGATTGTGAATTTCAACATTCATCCATTTTTTTGGGGGGATATGTGGCTTTTCAAGCAGCTATCCATATCATCCATAAAGTGCAAATTGTACCACCACCTCTAAAGCCCACCTCCATACTCTATAATAAGTTGGGGGACAATTCTGCATTTCCTTGACAACAATGTTTATGTCTCAACATCTTTCAGAGATATCTGAATCAGGGGGAGGAGACAGGTGAACTGCTGAAGCTGACTGGCCAAGCCCGATTATCCTTTGTTGCTTGACCCTCCCCAAACCTAGCTGCTGACTACCAAAAGCAATTACTGACCAGTAAAAATCCAGTTGTATAATTGGACTGCTGAACAGGAAGGGAGCATTATAACTCACACCGGGTACAGGCACCCGCTTAGCAAGTAAATAATGGTAAAAACAATATCAGATACGAGACAGTGCTGAGCTCCTCTGAGCCATTTCCTCTGAAGGGACTGCAGCCATAATGAGACCCAGCCTAGAGGAAAAAAACAGCTCAATTTTCCTTTGCTGAGCCAAACAGCACAGCAGGGACTGCTCGCACCCCCAGAGCAGAATGGCTTTATTAAAAATTGATGCATAATCGGCAACATAAAACTTCACTGGCAAAATGGCCCCCATGTTCTGTAATACTCCCGAGCAGGAGTGGAGCGGGTGATAAACATTAAAGAATGATAATTGCCAGGAAGTGTGTCTTCCAGTGCGTGTCATGGCACATACGTGAGTTTGAGGGAGGTGGTTTGTCGCTGCATATGGCAGTGCAAATGTGTGCTCTGATTGGCTGGCCTCAGCACAGTTCGGATGGAGCCTAGAAGGGAGATTTGGCCTGGTGAGTTCAGACAGATGGTCACTCTCCAGGCAGCCCCTTGGCTCAATGAGACTTCTGCTGTCATAAAAATGCAAAAACTTTTATATCGCTTTCTCTGTGTCCTCTTGGTACTGCATGGTACTGAAGGAGAGGTATTATTGCACATAATCCTGTTATTTCGTGATTAATAGTGTTCCCTGGTGTAATTACATCACTTGACTTTACCCAAGAGGAGTCTGGCCAGACATTGCCCCCCAGGCCTCACAGCAACTGGCATTCCAACATCTGTTCACTCTCTGATTGGACAAGACAGGGTGTCATCAGCCATTGGGACCCAATCATAATGTGACCATACGTCCCCTTTTTCCCGGACATGTCCTCGTTTAGAGACGCATGTTTTAGGTCCCAAAATGAGGACATGTCTGGAAAAAAGAGGACGTATGGTCACCCTACCCAATCAGAGCCCAGACAGCTCACTTCCTCAAGGGAGAGATAACAATATCAGTGGCCTCTCCACCTGCCCACCCCCTTCCCATGTGTTGATTGTGAGTGTTTCTTTTTTTTGAGAGGAATAAAACCCAGATCTCATTAATGGCAGAGGCTGGCTACACTGGTGGGTTTTTTTCTGTGGTGTGAAAATTTGGATTGAGACCATTTTGCCCTTGGGCTGAGCATCTTTAGCGTCACGTACTTCTGGTCCTCTCGGTGTTCATCACAGTAAGGTAGTCAACATGAAGAAGATGACAGGCTCCATATCTGACCTATATAGGATGCTCTCATTGGCCCTCTAGGCCTCTCTGAGATGCATTCTAATCAGGCAAACTGTTGGATATGCATGTATGAGATGGTTGATGTGTAACCAAGCTGTGATAGATGTGATTCCTGTTGGGAACATGGCACAACCTCCTGATAAGAGATGCCATCAGCCTGTGTAGCTAAAGAATCAAGTCACCAACTTCACTGTGCTGTCCTAACTCTGGAGGGGGATTCTACCTCTGGAGGAGACTCACATTTACCTTTGAGCTCCACTAAGCCTGCTCAATGGCTAATCTCTTGGAGATGCATCCATAAGCCTGAGGGTGATGTCTCAAAATTGTGTGCTGATTGGCTGATACAACAGAGGAAGCATGCTGATATCTCAGAAAGCATGCTCATTGACTGATCTCTTTGAGATGCTGTCAAATAGCAACTGCTCCATTACATGCATCAGTTCAGGGCAGCCATCCACTGATCCACTGTTATTTATGGCATATGGATAGGCAGATGGCAGCCACCAATGATTAGACACAGCCATACAGTATACGATGAAGAACAGTGTATCTGCACAGTGCCTGCGCTAACAGATGTCCATAAATTGGGAGATGCTGTTGTCAGCCTCAGGGTACATGGAACATCACCTGGCCATATTGTAATGTAAATGAAGAATAACAGCAGTGCTGTTATTATTTGAATATCATCTAGCTGAGCGCTAGTACATATGTTTTGTGCCTCTCTGTTTTTCAGTCTTCCAAGGTGCCTTCCATGTTCTCTTTGTTTCATGTGAAGCTAGGTCAAGGAGATGGTTCTATGGGCACTCTGCTTAATGTGAAACCTTTGGGACCATGCACGTTCACGGTCAAACTCAAGGGAGTGAGAATCTGCAGAGACTGTGACCGCGTAAAGGGATTACTGCTGAAAAGCTACTGCGCACGCTCACCCCTTTAACATCCACCCACTGCCGAGTCACCACCTCTCGCCTACTGCAACTGCAGTCTGAGAGAGATGGGTGCCAGTACGGTGCAGACGTGGCGAGGGCGTGCGATCGCAAGGCCCGGCCTTAGCGCAGAGAGAGAGACCATTAATCTTTCACACCGAGGGTCTCTGAGCGGCAGCAGCGTGTAACACATAGCTGTGAGTCACTTTGCCTCATCCGAGCTTGCCGAAAATGACAGATGTTCCTCATTTGGACAAATTTCGCAGGTCTGGCAGCTGATCTCAGACCTGTTCTTCCCTTCACAACCATTTGCATTGCTGTATTCGTCATTTAGCAGACAGTCTCATCCAGAGTGACTTACATAGGTTACAGTTTTATCCATTTATACAGCTGGATATTTGCTGAGGCAAGTGTGGGTTGCTGGCCTCATTAAAGTGCAAATTTATCTTACCCAAGGGTATAGCAGCAGTTCCCCAGTGTGGAATCAAACCAAGAACCTTTCAGTTATGAGCCCTGCTCCGTACCACTACGCCACAGAGCACAAGTTCATAACAAACTGGTATCCTTCAACCTGTGGTAGCGCGTAGTAAGAGAAGGTGTGTGTGTGTGTGTGTGTGTGTGTGTGTGTGTGTGTGTGTGTGTGTGTGTGTGTGTGTGTGTGTGTGTGTGTGTGTGTGCATATTTAAATTGGATCAACAATGTTACCTTTATCAAAGATGATTGGAAGTGGGCGGCAGTGTAGCATAGTGGTTAAGGAGCAGGACTCGTAACCGAAAGGTTGCCAGTTCAATTCCCGCTGCTGTACCCTTGGACAAGGTACATAACCCACAGTTGCCTTAGTAAATATCGAGCTGTATAAATGGACAACATTGTAAAGAAGAGTCGCTTTGGATAAAAGCGTCTGCCAAATGAATGAATAAATGTCAATGTAAAATCATCAGCTTTGATCTTGTTTGGTTTCTTGTGCTCAGGCCCTTATGTCATTGGCAGGAGCTTCCAGATGTGGGATTAATGAGGCTGTGCTAATAAAAGCTTGTTGACTTCCCCCACTCCACAGCCTCACTGCAATCTACTGCAGACTACAACCTGGACATTATTCCTAGCAGAACTGTACATATGGTGGTTATTGCAACCTGTAGGATAAGGCCAAAGGACCAAGCCTGGATGCACCCAAAATTATAAACACACTGCAGGCCACGATAGCTTTGGCCATGTTTCCTCTGTAAAGATTGTCTGGAAAGCACTCCAAAGCTGATATCATTAATAGATTTTAGAAATGTTGTGAAAATGTTAGGAATAAACAAATGTATTAAGATGAGAGAACAACATTCATTAAGGACATGTGGTATCAATGGTGCTCTCTATAACTGTGATTCCTTTAATTCTTCTTTAATCTTCTTAATGATCCTAATTATATCACCTTCTTAATTATCTTTAATTTTAGGGTAACTGCTGTGAACATGTGTTGTGAACAGACTTCTGACTGGCAAATTCACTGAGCAGACGCACGCATGAAACAAAGGTTGGAAAAAACATTTGATATGTATAATTAGAAGATAAGATGACATCACATCTCTACCCAAGGACAGCCAATGAGGTGAGCACTGGGCTTTTCTAGTCTAAAAATGGAGCCTCTGTTGGTAAAAATAGCTGCAGTGGAATAAAAAAAACAGTAGTTCAACACGCAATGAAAAAGTCAGACGAATTTCTGGAACTGCTGGAATCAACCAATCAGCATTTTCCAGCTTGGGGGAGTGGGACAGACCTGGGAGACAATATCTGAATCAGAATATGTACTCCTTTACCCCCCCAGCAGCTTAGCACAAAAGTGGTCTTCTATTGGCATAACCCACACTGCTGAGTGATGAGAGTCCTTTCCCTAAATCATCACAATCCATTAGAATTTAGTACCAAAGTCCTCCTCCACTCCTATCTAAAACATATTCCTTTTGATTTAATCAACTGACGCATAAAAAAGACTTCACTCTGTATGCACGCATCACTGTATCCATCTTCTCCTAGTGTATGAATGAGAGAGAGAGACCATTATTGAAGAAAAGGGAGCATTCACACTAATTATGCAGAGTCCTAACTGAGCATGTGTGATGGTTGCTGGCCAAGGATCCCACAGATGTACAGATACAAGGTCCTCATTTTGTATTAAAAAATAGGCGGGACAGCACTGAAGTTAGGCCCCTTACTGGGATATTAATCTATAGCCCTGCGGTACCTGCAGATTTAAACACAAACTGCTTAATTCCTTTCCACAACTGTGAATCATTCCTGTCTCAGAACGAGCAGAGATTTGCGAGTGTATCGGAAGATTAAGATGTCTGGCCTGACTGGGAAAAGTGCCCATGAGTCACTGATGGGTTTGCAGCAGTCTCCAGTTCTGTTTTTGCAGCGGTGCGCTAAAGCACTTGTTGTGCTTTGGTGATGATTTGCTACATCAGAACGGCCGGTGCTCTATAGTGGCCCAACTTCTGCAGCCCTGTTGATATGCCAGCGATGTCACCCTAACTCACTGTCTTATGAGCGGGGTGTTTTCCCAGGATTCATTTCACCTCTCTGGGCTACTACTAATCATTTCTGCTTTTTTTCTGTCCTGCCCTCACCAGCTTGGAGGCTCTACCTGGTGGGCTTGTGGTAGCAGCCACTCCTTTGTCTTTAGTATCTGCTGGTGAAACCATTTAGTTGTTTATTTATTCCATTAAAAAGGGGGATTCAGTATGTATGTTTTGTACCAGTGGGTTGCCATGTTTAGGCCTAACACTGCCAAATTGAGCCAGGGTCCTCTGAGACTGGCAACCATTATGACTGATGCATGGATTATCGCATGGAGTAGCTGATGACACTTTGAGCCACTGAAATGATAACGCCGCAATTAATGAACAAGCTACCAGTGCAGAGACAATCTGAGCACTCCGCAAAGGAATGAGAATCTAAACTGGGGCACTAATTATGAAGGATTCCCTGAGAAGCACTTAGGAAGGACAACAAAGGAGAGATTTAAGGGTTAAGCACTATTAAAACAGCTGTTGGGAAAAATGAAGCTTGCGGTGGTGAAGGGCATTTTCGATGACACGTCAGTGTGTGTGAGGAGGGAGCTTTTGCCACAGCAGACCCTCTTTTCAGTCCCTTGGCTTTTCCCTTTTCTGCATGAAACGTGTAACTGACATTCACAATGATTGCCGCATGCTGCTAAAGGCCAAGACTCGTCAGTTGAGTCCACAGCAAGAGGGTACTTGTTCCTCACTCTTTACCAGTGGAACCAGTGGGGAGATTTACATGGGAGAGGAAGAGAACATACCTTTGTTTGGTAATCATCCCAATTTGTTTTCAATTTCTTTATGGAGTTATCAAGCGTAGGTAAACGAGGATCATTTAATTATTAGTCTATTCCTTTTTTTTCAATCGCATCTGTGAGGGTGATACCTTTGTGTACCTTCTGTGAGATTGCTTTGGTTGTTGCAGAAAATCACATTGGTTTTTAAGTTAAAAGCCCATCTCTGATCTCTTTGTTATAATTGTAAATATTTCTGTAATTGTTGTAACTGTTACAATCTAAATAGTTTAAAATGGAGGATCAGAGAGTTTATGAGACACTACAGCACTGGGCAGAAGTTAAAAGGGAACCAGCTACATGTCACATGATCCTTGCTAATATTAGCAAGCTTATTAATTATTTACAGGATAAACACAAGGTCAGTGATGGTGTGTACAGGAGTCAGTGTACTTCATAAAGAGGAAAAGAACTCCTGCACACTACTGTTGGGTGACTCTCAATTGCTGAGATTTTGGTAAAAGGAATTGAATGTTCCAGTGAAGGTCCTTTGACCGGAAGTTTAGCAGACAAAATAAAACTAGCCAGAAGACAGTCACTGGCAGAAGCTCTTTCACCTTTCTGACATTGTTTGCAGTGAAAAGCAACCTAACATGGTGGCAAGAATTTGCTGTTCTGATTTTGGTCAGTTTGTTTCCCTCACACATTTAGTTGCTCAGCATCTAGATGCTAGATGATCTAATCCAGAGTTTCCTACGTTGGTTGCAATTCTTACATGTCATCTATTTATACAGTTGGATATATACTGAAGCCATTTTCTAGACTAAGTACCTTGCCCAAGGGTACAACAGCAGTGTTCCAGCGCAGAATGGAACCAGCAATCTTTGGGTTATGACCCCTACTTTAAAGGGCACCCAGGAGCATTCTCTAAAAGTAAAAAAATTAAACCACTTGGTAGATTAGCTCACATTAACCAAACAACATGTCAACTTAACTCAAACCTGAAAATGATCTTGAGCTTTCAAGAAAAAAAGTCAAAAGTGTATTACGATACCTTTTTATACATACAGTTCTACATTCTGGAAAAAAAAATAGTGACAAAAAAACTGAGACAAATTCCCTTTGCATGGAAAGGACGGCGCGCCTCCCTTGACTGACAGGATGGGGAGTGGGGTGGGGGGGGGGGGTGTTAAAATAATAAAGCCTCTATTAAAACCCTGGGAGCCTCCCTGCCAACTAGTTTACCCCACCGCACCAGTGCTGCTTCAAAAGCTGCTGCCTTTCCCCTTCCTCCAAGCCTGGCTCCCTCACTTGCTAGAGGCGGAGCTGACAGCTGGCCTTGCCTTCCCATAACTCCCTGCCAGAGTGGTGGGATGTAATTGCAGGGGAACAGTAGAGCAGCCAGCAGGGCCTGTCAGTGTTGTACTGGGTGTATGTGATCAGAAGGGGGCCCCAGGGGGAAGGGGGGGGGGTTTCATCAAACCGAGATGCATCTGGGCCATTATCTAGTGGCTCCCGTTAGCCGCACAGGCACAGCCCGCAAGCAGCTCAATAACAGGGCAACAGCACAGCTGAGATGAGGAGGATCTAGCAGCATGCAGCTTAAGCTGCCCAAAACCAGTGTCACTTCCAGTGCACTCTTTAACTCCCAACTCAAATTCAAACCCTAACCGTAACCCTAACCCTAATCCTATCCAAAACCTGGTTCACTTCCAAAGCAACTCTCTAACTCCCAATTCTAACTTTAACTCTATTCCTGAGTCAACCCTAAATTCACTCACTTTAAGCCCAACCCTAACTTTAACCCTAACTTACTTTTAGAGTTTATGGTCCTAATGTACATTTCAAAGTGGAGGTCACTTCCAAAGCAATCTAATCCATGGGTTTTATGTGTATATACTGACCCTAAATTTAACTCTAACCCAGTTTGTAGAGATTAACTGGGAGACTGTCACAGTCCCGGTGGGTTTTTGGGGGCTGTCTTTGGAACAGATCCCTCTCTATCGTGTATCCAGCGCCTTCTGAGTGCATGTGCTGTTCCTGGGTTTGAGCCCAAAGAGTGGGCAGATTGAGCTGGAGAGGAATGAATGGGAGAGGAAATGATGGGGGGTAGAGGGGGGGAGTTTGAAATGGAAGGAAAAGATTGACCTAAATCTGACAACCTGGCATTGACTGCTGAGTCTACTCCAGCAGAGTAGAGCTGTAACCCGCTGTCTTCTTAAAGGGCACAGAGGAATCAATGATCCATAGTTTACATCCAAATTATCGTTAATCTGTACATCTGTCTGCAAGATGAAATTATTTTAAAGCCGAGGAGTGTTTCGTTCCACATACATGGCACCATTTCAGAGATGAAGACAGTATGTGGAAATGTTAGCACATGTTAACAAAGCATTTGAATGTGGATCTTTTATGAAAATAGTATACCATCACGAAAATCCACTTTGATCAGCCATTGGGGGACTTTCCAAAGCAAACTACCTACTCAGACATTCTATAATATTTGTTCTTTCAGAACAACTCTACAAACATAGGGCCTCTATTACAATTTTGCCCTTGTTAAATGCCAGCATGGTTACAGTCCTGGTTCTTACAGCTATCAACAGAAATATAAAGCTCGCTCCTAAAATGATATTTTTTGTTTTTGAAAATTCATAATGGGCCCATTAAAATCCAATCTAATCTGAATTCAAAGCCAAACAATATGTTGGCTATAAGGGCACTCAAGAGGGTCTCAATGAATTATCAAAATGTTAAGTTGGGGAGCTGGGGTCTGGCCTCTACGAAGTTTCTGTTCCTGTATGTGTCTCTGTCTCCACCTGGTGGCCAGAGAAGGACTGAAGCATACCACACAGCCCCTGTCATTACATAACTTATTGCTTATTTGCATGTTTAAAATTCCACCCATTGGAAATATACTACACTAGTTGTTGATTAGAAGTTGAAAAGTTGATTACCTCACCCAACGAATAGGGAATAGATGCTGCAACCTCTTGGCCCAGTTCTGTAAACACCAACCCCCACATACTTCATAAACCAGAGGCCAGGAGATGGCAGTGGCTGGATTTTTGTAAAGGCTCTCTCCTTTACCTTAGGCTCTATGAAGCTGCCTTTAAAGCTGTTCCTGATTCTCCCAGCACTCCTAGAGGAGAGGGAGAGGTGACTGGGCCTCTGCTCTAATGAAGTTAGGGCTAGCCAAAATCACGTCTGGACTCAACCCCGCTCTCGAGCGTGGCAGTCTCCTCCTAATTATAGGAGCAATTGTCATCACAGTAACTGGAATAAAACACACCACTTTAGATTTTAGTGGTTTGACAGCAGCGGCACACCTGGAATCGCAGGAGATGAGTCAGAGCGCCTCCACGGTTACCCCCCTCACAGCGAAATCGCCCCTCTTCTCTCAGCCGAAACCTACTTTTTGTTCAAAACTACGGGGGATTAGTGTATGTACAGCATATAGCCCCACAATTAACAGCAAGCTGACAGTCCTTTCTGGTGATCTTTTAAACACACGTAAGAACAGGGTGAAGACAACACACACACACACAGACACACACACAAACACACATGCATACACGCACACAGAGGAACACACACAGATCTGGCAGTTAAACAGTTGTCCCTATGCAAACCTGGTCCCTGTCTTCACATGTCCATCAGAGCTCAGAGCTGTCATCGCGGAGAGGTTTCAGAGCACAGGCAGCATGCACAGATCCCCCAATGATACCCACAGATCCCCCCAATTAACCACAGAAAGGTTAGAATCTAACGGAATTTCAGCCAATTTCTAGCTGTCTGACTGGTGAGAAGTGGTTGGGGGGCTTTTGCTGTGAAAGTGCACAGCCCCAGAAAAACACTACATCATTGGCAACGTATTCACATAGGAAAACAAGGAAACTGTACACGCACACACACATGCACATACACACATGCGTACATACACGCAAACATGTTCACTTACACACACACACACCCACGCATTCCCACACCGCCCCCGCACACATGCAGATACACATACACATTCACAGAAACGTACATCCACACATACACCTACACACTCTCGCACGAAGGCACACACACACACGCGCATTTACTGTACACACACGCACTCAGACAGCAGCGTAAACCGCGGTAAACAAAAAAGCTCATTTTTTGTTCGCCACATTTCTCCCACTTACCGTTTCTTAGCCTGAAATCTCATTTCCAGCTGATCAGCTCGCTACGGTCCTCGGGAATGATTCTCTCTTTGCAGCGTGAGTGTTCCCCGGATCCCGGCTTAACCAGCTTTAACAGGCAGCGAGCGCCACAGCAGAGAGGGAGGCGGGAGAGTGAGAGAGCAGGAGGAAGGAGGGAGCGAGAGAGAGCAATGGAGGGAGGGAGGGAGGGAGGGAGGGAAGGGGGAGAGGGAGCGGGGGGTGGGGGTCAGCACAGACAAAAAGTAGAATAAAAGTGTCTTACCTCATGTTGCGGGGCTGTCTGTTAGTTCCCTGGAGAGAGAGAGAGCAGGGTGAGTGAGTGGAAGGGGGATTTCTGCAGGATGGAGGGCTGTCCTGCTAGCCTGGCGCACTCAGAGGAGCTACACGCTGACAGAGAGGGGGAGAAAGCCCACAGATTAATGGAGGGGAAAGGAGTACACTGCAGAGGTGCTCTGTGCCACAGGGGCCCTCAGGCTCAGGCTAAGCCAGGACGCGCACTGGGCAGTGAGAGACACAGAGAGTCACAGGTGAGCTCATCTGTTGAACATTGCACCCATAAGCACACACACGCTTCAGTGAGCATGCTCAAGCACATGCCTGCACACAGGCAAACACACACACCCACCCACACACACACACACACACACAAACACACAAACATACGCACACACACACGCGTACACACACACACACAGCCACATGAGCACACACATATATACACACAAGCACATACATCTGCACACACACACACACACACACACACACACACACAAACATACAGTTATAAACAGATGAAGAAACATGTACACATATGTACATGCATGCAAACACAGCCACATACGCACACAAATGCATACACAGGCACGCACAGGCACAAAAATGTACACACACACACACACTCATGGGGTGGGTGCAGAGTGCTTGCCTGCTATGCTGGCTGCTTTGTGCTTATTTCAGGAGGTTCTCTCTCTCGCTTGCTCATGCATTATGCAAAGCACTGAGATTATGCAGGATGACTTTCCGCTCACAGCCAGACTCACACTGCTCTGTGCGGCCAGACGCTGAGTGCAGGGTCTTCCGTGCTTCCCTCAAAGAGATGGCCAATCATAAAAGCATAAAGCAACCGTGACCAGCTGCTGACGTTCAGAGATGGTTGGTTACCATGGCCTGACAAAGTGTCTGTTACCTGTCCCAGTGCTTCACCTGTTTTTGTAATACTGTTTTTATACTCAGCTTATCTCAGGACCATCAGAAAGTCTGCAACCCCCTCCCTGATCCACTCAGCAATGTTTTTCATATTAGCTTTGAACGTCTTAACTCTTAACAGAGTCTCACTTCCTGTGTAGACTACATTACCCATCAGTCCCCACAACCACTTCCATCATACTTGGAACTGCCACATTAACAGCGGGATGGACCAATCGGGAAAGAGGGAGGCCAGCAATACTCCAGCTCTCTTTCCAGTTCATTCAAAGGAAAACAGAGCGATACATGAAGCATGGGCAAAAAAAGGACAAATGTTTGAAAATAAAGAGAAAATTAGTTAGCAGGAGTGCAGTTGAATCCTCTCAGAGCTGCAAAGAACTCTCATATCTCCCAAAGCAGTGACATTCTCTCAGTACTTTAGATACATTTAATTTGTGTGGCCAGTACCAGCTTAGTACTGCTTAATACTAAGTTATTATAAATAAATTATAAATAAAAAGTTATGCTTTTTTGTCATTTGCATAAAACAGGAAATAGATATGAGTTTATCAGATATGAGTATGAGGATATAGGTCTCTTGAATGGTCCTAGAGCAGGAGTCTAAACTTGAGACTTGAGGTTTCTGGATATTATTTGTGTAATGAAGGCCTTCAAATTCCTTAACACGGCACAGAATTAATACAAACTGAGCAAATGAGGCTTCATAACTAAGGCATGGCAAAACTGCTCTGAGTGTGACTCACCTTAGATGTGAAATTAATCCCTCCTCTGGGCTGCAGAGAGAGGCCCTGCTGTAAATCACTATGGGAACTCCTGTGGCTCCTCCCCTGACTCCTACCCCTGACCCACCTCCTGTCATGAGTGTATGAGAAGATGACTCATCGGCTTGTTGTTTTTTTCACCCCCTATCGTAGGAAGGAACTGTCAGTCCTAAGGGCCCACACCTGCAAGTAGCCCTCAGAAAGCTGTCAGTGATCTGCTAATGCCACTCATGGGTTTCAGCTACAGGCCCCCTCCTCCCTCAGACTGCTTAAATTTGGTCTATCAGTCCTTCCATTATATATTATATATCACACCTGCAGCCCTTTCACACTGCAGACATCATGCTTAAACAACATGCTTTAAAAGTGCGTTTGATCAGTCATCCCTAATTTCCTGCGGATTTGTTTATGCTTTTATCTTATTATCCATGTCCTCAGGGAGAGGGGCTGAAATCTCATTCTGAGGAGAGCACTCATGCTGAGTATTTATTTATTTATTAAGATGGTGAAGATGGAATTCCGTGCTCCGGTGCTGCAGGAGCAGAGTGATGTCACAGCCTCTGTCGACCACTGGCGGCTCAGGCGTGAAAGTGCGTTATCAGGCGCCTGCCGTGGCGGCCGGGGCTGTGCCGACCGTGTGATTGATTCTGAGCGTAGAGCCTCACCTAGAGCCCCTCTGGGGAAACTCACCCTGCCCACAGAGCTAAATGAGTCCGGTTTCAAATCCAGTCAGCAAAACACTCTGCTTTATTTCATGCCTAGCTCCCCGTCTTTCCCTGTTCCGAAAGAACAGCTCTACTGCATTATAAAAAGGGGAAATTGAGTTTTCAGGTGGCACTGTTTGGGTCATGCTCTTCCAAACATATAGCAGATGGTAACAGACAGTTTTGATAGGAATGTGTCCCGCACCACCCTAATCCAGCTACTACATGTATTTTCATATATAATACTCTCATTTTACTTAATTTTGTAATGATTCTTATTGGATTAATTTTGCCAGACTAATCAATGCCTTACTGAGACAATACTTGGTACTCTTTGCTGGTTCATGTCACTGTTATTGTAATCTCAGTTCCTTTCATTTTGGAAAGATACCAGCATAATTTAAACCTGACTGCTTTTTATCAGATCAAAGTTGAGCTCCACATGTCCATGGGGACATATAGCTGCTCAGTCCCTCTTGTGGTCATTCTCATGTAAGTAGCCTATGGTCTTTTTTAATTGTAAACTTTTTTTAAGCAGAATATTGCACATGGCTATGTAGATTGGCCTTACATAGTGTGGGTCTCCCGTGTGTTCCACAGCATTAACAATACACTGAACAAAGAGAACCACCTTGTTTTTATTCAACCGACACGACGCTACCTGAAGGAGTGTGTTCAGGTTGGGCTGGATTGAAGTGACCTGTGAGCTCTGACTTCTGCGTGAGAATTATCAGCGTGTGTAAATTTAATCGGTCCCCGCGCACCTCGAGAGAAAAAAGGCTAAGCCTCGCACTGCAGTCTGGAGGCTGTAGTGACAGAGCTGCACTTCTTAACGGAATGCACTAAATATGCTGAGAGAGAGAGAGAGAGAGAGATTTCCCCCTTCCTGATTGTTTAATGGCGCTTACGTTGTAAAGCACACAAATATACAATGACATTAGGTCTGGCAATACAATCTTACCCCATAATATCATTATATGATATGATTATTTCGCGGATAAACCCTGGTCCCCTACAAAGGGGGTCGGAAGTAAATTCCCTATGGAAAATAATGACTAGATCTGCCCCCAGTAACGGAATTTAATTCAAATAAGTAACCAGTGTCATGGTCAATTTCTCACGTTTATAACAAATCAGATTTCATGAAAATAGGTTCAGAATTAAGGGAGTTACAGTCTGCATCTCTCAATACACATTGTATTTGTTTACTAGTGGATCTTGACCGCTCCAATATGGCGACCACAGAGACGCACGTCAAATCGCAAACGCGGTATCTACATTTCGAATCTATGAAGACAACCCACAAGTTAGCTGCTATAGCGATAGCTGATAACGATGATTAGCCACACTCTAGCTAGCAAGGCTGGAGGGCGGGAATGAGAACGCTCCGTGGTTTCATGGGATGTGTAGTTTTTAGCCCCTGGTTGTACTAGCATATAAAATAAAAAAAAATAAATTATGTAAAATTTAGCTCGAAACAATTAAAATAAACAATATAAGTCGCAAGTTGGGAACACAGTATATAATCCGGAAATCAATGGTAAGCCATAAATCACTAGAAGTACTTTAAAAGTGCATTTTAAAAAATGTCTATGACTAAAATGAATGGGGAATTTCACTCCGACACCAGTGTGACATAGCCACCTTTGTACTGTATAAACGAGCCAACCGTAAAAACACGCTATGTCACCTGCCGGAGTTTGCGCGCTCCCCAGCCTCCAGCTGCTCGCAGAGCACTTGAACAACGCAGCCAGCTTGTATCGGATTGACAAAACAGCCATTAGCCACTTAAGCCGAGTACAATGAACGAGGCACAAACTGGAAAAATTAAACCTTTTATCATTGTTACCATTATCAAATTACACATAAATGTTTATCGCGTTTCATTGCACAAAATCATTATAATGAACGCTGCTAAGAATGCTTTCACTGTACAGTAACTCAAAATCGCAGATTTTACCTCACCACCTTAATTAGCGCTATATTCTCTATGCTCAGTGACAAAAAACGGCAACAGCATAACAGTAACGGTTCTAAAGTTCCAAAATAATTGCTTCTGTCATCACTGTTTTATCTCTGACCTGAATGGTTAGCAGCTAATTAGTAATCTGTTGTGTACTGGAACCTATTAAATAAGGCTGAATAACACATTAGGCCTTTTTTGGTTCTTCAATTCTGTATAACTGGTCACATACTGAAAGGAGCAAAAAAGAAGTTTGATAGTTTATTACTTTTTGTTCTTTAATAAGATCATCAATGGTTAATGTTTTGTTATCTTTGACAAATTTTAACCATCTATCTAGCACAGACAATTTCAAGCGGGTTGCAGCTATTTTAGGTAATGAGAGACAAGGCACCGGTAATGGCTGTTGGCCCCCTGTTTCTAGAGTGGAAGTGGAAGCTCATTTTCACAGATTGATGACTAATTATGCTTGACTGAAGCAACAAACACGGGCATGTACATCTCCTTCTCTGGTCTGATGGTTTATTTCAGCTTTTCTCTGGCTGTAGGGTGGCGGGGTTGAAAGAACAGCTTGTTTCTTGCTAGGTTCAGGGGGCGGTGCAGTGCTCTGTAGGGCCATGGCCAGAACTCTATTTCCACGAAACTCGTTGCTGCCAATTTTTCCCCTGGAGTTATTCTTCATTCTTAATCTCGTATTTTGAAAACACAGAGGTGTTGGGCTTACGTGCCTCAGGTGTGTTTTAAACACAAGTGACCTCTTAAATCTTAATCTTAAATCTGATGAGCAAACAATTATGGGAAAATGGGATATGGATTATTGATCGATCCCTTCGTTAGCCGACAGCAATGGGCTCAACGAGGGGTGTGTCCCTGCAGCAATGAATCTAGCTCTGGACCTAGCCCACAGGCACATCACCGCAGCGACGGTGCCCAGACTGAGAGTGCCCCAGCTGACCCCAGGAGGTTCTGTGCATCATCTCAGCCCCCGTCCTGCTGAAGCAGGATGCCCAGCTCCATTTTTTCAGTGCCCATCCATGAGGAACTGCAGCAAAATGGCTTATTCCTAAAGACCATGAGAGGATTACTGTGTCCTCTGTGCTGGGATCACAGTGTTTAACCCTTGAACGTAGCCATGGTATTTACCCTGTAATAATGCCATTACATATTTATATACAGGTAGAATAATGGCACAATGTTAAATATATGCATGTTTGGGGGAGTACATGGAAAGGAAGGTTTAGACATTATCCTTTCATATAGGAAAGAGATACCAAGGACAAGGCAGGTTTGAGCTACTGTTTTTTTCATTTCATACAACACTGACATGGGGTGAGCTGTGTGCTGTGGAAGCAGGAACAGCTTGTCCATCTCTGCACACGCTGTATAAAACCTGGGAGCGGAGGGCTGTTCCTATCCAACACAGGCAAGCACAGACAGGCATTCAGGCATGTATTCAGTGAGCTGTATGCATGCATATGAAATGTAGGCAGTTCACCTCAGGATGACACAGGCTTCGCATCTGAAACTTCATCTCAGTGAAATATATTTGGCAACGTTTTTTTCATTTCAACTGTTTTTTCTTTTTTTTGCTCAGTCTGTTCTCCTTGGATTGATTGGCTGACAGCACTTCCGTTAATAATGTCCACAAGTGCTCAATAAATTTCACACACATACACGCACACACACACACACACACGCCCGCGCACACTGGCCGCCCACGCTGCCTCACACAATGGTGTGTTTCCTGCATCCGCCCTCTTAATTAGAGCCCTTGGACACCTCAGCTCCCCCCTCCGGAGGCTCCAATCCGAACATACAGTTTGTTTTCACAGATGGCGAGCTTCTCTCCCCCCTTCCTGGCTGCAGAGAAGCATGGCGCAGCCCTGAGAATGGCATGTTCCCTAATCTGTCTGCCTTGCCAGTCACACCCCATTCCAGTCCCCCCTGTTCTTGTGCTGTTGCTAAGGTGATGGATTCAATTTTGACCCCCAAATGATGTAAATAAGAGAAATGGCAGGGGAAGTGCTTGGAAACACTATGCTGAGCCTAGCATTCAGAAACCAGCCTTGTCTATCAAACACTTTCCGTGGGTTTCACATTGCTAGTGCTGACAAGATTGTTCCAGGGAACTCGGAGATCTATTTCAAGTTGCAGGTGATATGCAAATGTTAAATGTTAAATGAAAATCATAGCAGGCTGAACTACTGGTCTTTTTTCTTTTCTTGAAAGAAATGCCCTGGGTGTCTGTTAAGCGGATCAAAAAGCGATGCTGCGCAGGCCGCATCTCTCATTAGCGAAGGTCCCGGCGTCTCTGCTGAGCCGTCTGGGTGACCCACGCCGCGGCTGATTGCCACCAGGGGGAGAGAGCGGGGGCTGATCGTGCATTAATGGCGCAGGCCTCGCTCAAGGAGTCAGATGGGAGCTGACAGCCGTGTCCGGATCGCTCTCTCCGCCTCCCCTGCCTCTCCCCGCAGCCCCCATTCCAGGAGGAGACGCAGCCAAGATGGAGGACTGCTTCAGGGCCAGTGTGTGTGTGTATGTATGTATGGGTTCCCTGTCTCTGGCCAATGGGAAACCAGTGGGAACATGAAGAGGGGCTCCAGGAACCCTAAAGTTGGCAGAGCTGACATAAATGTGTTTTGCCATGCCAACCTGTGTTTTGCTGTGGAGAGCAAAGCCTTCTGATTGGCTCAGGGAACCGGTGATTGACATCATGCAGGAGCTCTGTCCATTGCGGGTGTTCATGAAACCTCAAACGCCAAATGGGAGGTCAGCTTGCGGGCTGAAGGTAGGTGCTGTGTCACTGCCAGACTCGCAAGGCTGAAACAGGGGAGGCTGGAACCTCACCTTCCCCGCTTGAAATCATTTTGCTTGATTAACAAGCCTGCCAATTTAAAACATGACTCTGCAGCGAGCAGCCGACTCCATTTTATTTAACTGGGTGTAATTTGTTGGCATTTAGTGGCGGAAAGCACAGATGCTGCTCAAATTACATTGTAAACTATGTCAACAAGCTCGCTCGCTGTGAAGTTTGAATTAAATATTTACCCCTCCCAGAGAGGGAGAAGGGGAAAAATAGACACAACACTCACTTGAAGAGGACCATTGAGTTATTTATCCAAGTCTTTGAGACACTATAAAAATAGAATGTGGTTGAAAATGCTGCACTTAATTCATCAGATTCTTGCTTTTAAATTTTAGGTAGCACCTCAGCTGGAGTTAGGAATTCTTGACCAAAAGAGAAAAGAATGGTGATGTGGAAATTTGGGTGGCCACAGGATCGGATATTTCTGTACAGTCAATCAAAATATGTTTTAAAAATGTGCTTCAAGGCAACCACATATTTTAAAATGCCATACCTTAAATGAAAGCAGTGTTTATTCAGTGAGAACACTGAGTGTTCGAGTTAGGAAACTTGTAATATCTTGGTTGTAACTGCAGTTTGAACAACAAAGACCACAACAGTGGTAAGTAAATGGCAAATGATGACCATAGCTCAGTCAGGTATGATTATCAGTGATTGCTTGCATTTGAGAGCCCAGAGGGGTATTAGGGTACTCACCATGAATATGCCCCAGGGCAGAGAGATGCTCCTGAGGGGGGATTTGGGGAGCACTTGGTCCAAACTGAAGAAGAATCTGGGGGGCGTTGCCGTGGCGACAGTGACCCGTAGGGTCTGGGGGTGGGCCTCTGTGTGTGTCCTCTCCTCCTTGGGGCATGTTTCCCTCTGCGTCTCTGTGGGGCCTCCTGCGCCCAGCTCCTCCTCTTCCTCCTCCTCCCTCCTCACGGAGTCGATGTCTGTCTCGGTGTAGGCCTTCGCGGGCTGCGGGAGGGCCTGAAGCTGCTGCAGCCTCCTTGCCGCCTCAGTGCTGTCCAGAACCACACAGCTGGGTTGGCTCCAGGTCCACTGGTATGCAGGCTGGAACCCAGCGCTCTGCCTGGCATCTGTGGTGGGGGGATCAATGGAGGCAGAGTCTGTGGAGGGAGCATCCACTGTGGAGGCATCAACAGAGGGGCTGGCCCCAGAGGGGGCGACGGTAGGGAGGGAGTCAGAGATAGCGGTGGCAGAGAGAGCAGTGGAAGAGACAGCGGTGGCAGAGGAAACTTGTATGGTGGGAGCATTGACGGAAGGGGCTATGATGGAGGGGACGGTACTGGAGAGGGTGGTAGCAGGGACCTCAGCTCCAGCACTCTCTGCGAGTGAGATCTCCCTCGGTACAGGCATCCCAAAGGCCTGCAGGCTGTGTGGCTCCAGCACGCTGCATGTCACCTCATCCAGGAAGCGCGAGAAGCTCAGCAGCACCTCGATCTCCTGCTCGATCTCAATCTCTGGGGTGGTCGGAGGCCTGTGGCCGGGGGCAGGGCAGTGCATGGTACCCTGTCTCCCGGCCCGCGTCATGCGCCCTCCCTCTCCCTCCCTGCCCCCGGCTGCCTCCACCTCCACACCCGTCACCTCCACGCTGATGCCTGATTGCAGCTTCGCCCGGATCACCCGGCCGCCCTCGCCCACGCCAGGCCTGCCACTGGGGGCGCTGCGCAGTGCTGGGGAGGACAGGCTGCAGGGTGGAGCGGGCGGTTCCTCTGGGTCACTCCGGCTGCGGGAGAACAGGGGCCAGGACCCTGTAGCAGAGCGCACCGTCCTCCTGTGCTTTTGTGACCGGGGCGGGGTCCCGGTGTCCGTCATCCTGCCCGTCCGTGCCGGGCCGCTCTCAGACTCAGGGCCAGGAGACGTGCTGCTGCCAGCGGTCCCAGCTGACAACTGAACCATGGTTCACTGTGCTGTGGATTTTAGGCGGTTTCAGCCTCAAATTTTCACTCTTGGCCTGAGCACACTCCCCCCCGCCCCCCCCATAGCTGGGTGCCGGCCACACTGACCCCTGCCATGTCCGACCCAATTACAGCCACTTTCCTCTCTCCAATGCATCAGGCTTGATGGGAGTGTAGAGGTGTGGACTTGCCCATGGATGCCAAGGCAGAGTGATCGGCCCCTGTTCCCTTTTAAAAAGGCATTAGCCACAAATCAGTGCGCAGCCCATGCGTGTTAACTGGGACTTTTATCGGTAGCTTGCAATGGTGGAAAATGGTGAGCTTTTCCAGGTCAGTGGATCCTGGGTGGGGGTAGGTGGGGAGGCGGGGGGGGACGGGGGTGCGGCAGATTGATCACCCATAACCAAGCGCCAATGTCACATGACATCTAATGGACAGGGATGTTGGGTAGAAGCAATGATGAATGCAATTGCAGCCATTTAGCAGTACTTGGTGAACATCTCTGCCTGCGATTAACACATTAGCTTTACTTACACTGGAGCTGTGCATGAGAGCAAAAGGCAGGCAGTGCAAAAGAGAAATTATCAGCAAAATTGATATATTGTGGTTGATTATGTTTTTCAGTACATTACAGTCTCAGATTTTCCCTTACATTTCTGCATGCTTCATAAAACCATTTTTCCTTTGTTAGTTTCCATTTGTTAGTTTTCAGTTAGATTTGCTGTTGTTGATGCTCATTAAGGTACATTTCATCAATTTGACTAACCACCAGGTCTACACCTGTTGTGTCTGGCTGGAACTGTGTTGAGGGGAATGTGTTATTAAGGTTTGCGATCCCTGCAAATTGGATTGTATTGACAAATTTAACCACAGTTAGAAGCCCCTTTGTATATTTGATGTAAGTTGATTAGCTTACAGGGCTCTGTCTGCATGTTCTTTGGTGGTCCAATTCTTTTTGAGAAGACATTTATGTGGCAGTGGTCTGATAAAGGTGATTGTGGCCTGACAGTGAATGCACTAGATCCGTGTAAGAGATGGCATAGTTGACTACACTATTCCCAAGAGCTGAACAGTAAGTGAACCGACCCAAAGAGTCCCCTCTGATCTTGCCATTAAGCATGTGCAGGTCCTAGGCTAGACAGAGGGGCACTAACTCCTTACCATTCTACTTTACAACATGGTCAGGATGGTTTCTTCTTGTTGTGGGGTTGAGGTACAGTGTGGGATTTCTGAACATGTGACAGTTTCCTTCAGTTTCAATACAGTCAGTCTCAGCACCTGTCCTGGCATTAAATTCCCCACACAGCAGCACATTCCCCTGGGGCTGGAAATGGCTGCTTTCTGTGTGGAGTTTAAGTCAAATGTGTGTTGGTGTTTTTCAAATTGTGGTTAGTTGAGATGCGAAGACCTCTCTATACCATACAATAAATCTACTAGAGTCATCAGTGCTTGACATTCTTATTGTCAGAACTCAGGGAGGGACTCAGGCGCAGACAGCGGAATGGGGTGCACAAAGCGAAGTATAATTAAGCCAATACGGGGAATCCAGAAAACGTAGTCAAAACAGGCGAAGTCGGAAAACCAGAAAAGCACGGCTAACAGTACCAAACAGATCCAAAAACACAGTCGAGGGAAACAGGCAAGATCGGTGAAACAGGCTGGCAGGCAGAACAGGAAAAACAGCTTGTAGCGAAACAGATAACTGAGACGAACTAGTGATGATACAAGAACCAAGCAGGGAAGATATAGGGCAAGGTTGATGAGGAGATGGGATGCAGGTGTGCAGGCAGGCAGGTAGAGACAATCAGGTGGGCGGAGACAGGGCGGAGAGCGGGGCAGGGCTAGAACACAAGGAAAAACAAAAGCACATGGACAGGGAAAAGAAAACAACCGGCTAAGACGCCGCAGTCATGACACTTATTCTTAAAAAAGGTAGTAAAATTTCTCTGTAGCCTTAGGTTATCCGCGTTTGCATGACATCATGTTTGTATCAACACAATCATATCTTGAACATTAATATTTATCAGAAGATCTGGGCTACTGCTTTTTGGTATGAAGACAGAGGAGTATTAACCCTGGATATTTCAGGAGGTTATTGTTACTTACCTCATCAAAAAATTTAACTAAAATGCAATTAAAATCAGTACATATTAATGTGTTTCTTTCAAAACAGAGAAAATAGTAACAATAGATAAATGTAAGAGCTAAAAATATTTATATTTTCCTATGATTTTGTATATAAGTTACAGCAGTTGCCACAGCTCTCCCATTTCAGAGTAAGCTGGGTGTTTTTGGCTGGTCGAGGTGTACAGAAGGGAGAGTCGAGGTGTACATGGTTATAGAGATGATCATGAGTCATAATGGGGTTAACATTAGTCAGAGAGGCACAGTGTTGATTTTTTTTGTCTTTCTTTGGCAGTAGGGTGGAGACTGTGAAGTTTGCTCTGGGAAATTCTCCTTGTACCTTTTGCTCCATGTAGCTCTGCCCCCCACCTTAGATCACACATCATTTGTGCCAGTGTGACTTCACAGGTGTTTTCAGGGTGCCAGAGTAATTGAAGCACTTGAATTGTAGTTTGCAACGCTATATCAGGAACCTCCCGGCTTGCAGCCTGGCTGAGTGGTTGCTCTGCTGCTGCTACTGTCACTCTAAGCAGTGGATGCGTTTCTTTCTCTGCTCCATCTCCCTGCTCATTTTGTATAGCTCATTTGAAACTTGTTAGTCTGACGCAGCTGTCCAGTTGTGATCCTGCATTCGTCTTTAAATTGTCTCATTTCCTCTTTCATTTGCTGGACAATGTCTTCATGAATTCATTCTCCTTACATTCAGTGATCTCTACGTCTAAAAGGGAGAAACAGTCCTGGATGTGTTACACAAACACCGGTGTTCTGGAGGTCTGTCTACATTAGGGGAGTGTGCTGACATTGTGGACTCGGGGCTGAGATCCTGTCAGGGCTGGTATGACTTTTGGGGTCAGATATGTTTTCTCTACCTCAACAAGAGTTTTTAGTTGTTGAAACTCATTTTTAAACCACCCTAGTGTTGCTTCTGGGCCCGGATTAATCACAAGTGTACTGTTATTGTTTATGTTTATATTGATTTTTGGGGTTGTACTGAGGTGTAGTTGTCTCATTGTCTTATTGCCAGCCATTTTCGGCTCTTTATTGGCAATGCGGAGGGCTGTGTGCTAGGCAGTTGGACGCTCTGTGTAGAGGATTGCTCTATCTACTTTGACTCCTCTCTGCTGTAGAAAGTCTTCTCATAAAATTAATTATTAATCTCATAGAATTATCTCAGTATCTTGGTTTTTTACTTTTTTCCCAGCCCCACTTATGATATCATATGGGTATCTCATTTCAAGGCTGCTGAAGCCCCACCCCTTTTGCCCCTCTCAGAGAAATGTATCCACTGTCATAATGCCTGCCTCTATACAGTGCTGGGATTATAGGCAGCCTCTTAGCCACCTAGCATTAACGAGATGTAAAAGAAAAACCTACCACCCTTATCTTCTTATGTCCCCGAATGAGGATGTGGTTCTTAAGGGGTTTGTATGTTCAAAGAGTAGCCTTTTACTTTTATTTCTGTAAGTCTCTGCTCTTTGTCCTCTTAAATTTAATTGGTCAGCTATCTTACTAACATTAATTTACTTTGCTACTTTGATATCTTGTTCATATGATTTTAAAGTAACTACATGCTTCCTGTGAAGATGTTCAGCACATTCTAACTCTATCCCCTGTGTACCACAGTATCCATGTCTTCTAGCTCCGCCTCCCTGTCTTTAATTGAGACAAACAGGACAATTAGAGATCTTTCTCACGCTTCATCAGAGACCAATAATTACTGGTAAAACCCCACCATGTCCCGAGTAATGCTCCAGCCTCCTCTGCAAGGGTTAGGATGTTGCCCACTCTGTGAATATTCATGAAGCAGAGATCCCAGGCCAGACTGTGGTTCCCAGTAACTGGCAATTACAATAGTTCTGTGGAAACCCATCGCAATTAGAACTGAACAAGTAACACAGTTACTCATGAATATTCATAAGCAGCTGCTGTCATTGCAACTTTCTGGGCTTGGCAACGGAGGGACAGAACTTTCAGTCCAGAGCATTCGACACCTTGTTACTACGGATACGGTATCTACGGTTTCATAATCTGTGAAGCATCTGAAGGTTGGATGCAGAGAGGCCACACACATGTGTTGCTCTGGTGGTGGCGCTACAACGCAGCTCACAGGACATCGCGACTTGGAGCGAGTGATGCGCAGTGCGATCTCTATCTTCGAGCAGGCAATCTTGAACTGCAGTGATAGTGACAGAGACTGGCATTCAGGGATGGAACTGCAGATGCACAGCAGTCAGGAGTTAAGGCTGTAAGATGTTGCAACTCTTGGCTTTGTTAAAGTAAACTGCTGGTCCGGGAGGTTTAACAGTACGTACTGAGAACGCCAACGTGAGGCAAACTGTGTGGCTGACGTTCAAAGAGACCTTCAGCAAATATTGGAGATTAATATGGCTGCTGTCTAGTTCATTCATTGCCAGACATACTTCTCATAACAAGTTTTGCATGTTTAAAAATATCTATTCCTTTGCCAAGTATCAAGACAATGTCACATGCCCCTCATCAATGTAATAAGATGCATCTGCTGCATATTTAACTTCCCTGCATCTGTAACATCCGGTTGATCTCCATTCCTGCTTCTGTGAAAAATCATAATTCAATTACACAACTACTTTAAGAATTAATTCAAGTTACAATAAATTACAATAAATTTAGCTCACTCAGAATTATTCACTCACTGAATAATGTGTCACTTTGAGTCACATAACTCAAAGCTCCAATCAGTGTGTCTGGTATTCTCAGGGGGGTGGGTTAAATTTACTTGATGAGTTCCTATCATCTTGGCCGCTTTATCTATATAATGTTCCTTCAACTTTGCTGCAATACTACAACCTCAACAAATAGAACAAATATCTGCTGAAATTGAAAAAAAAGAACCTGTTCTCCTGTGGAACATGGGTTAAGCACAGTCAGAGTCATTATCAAAGGCCTACTCAATCCTCTCAAACATATTCTGCATTTTACATACTGAACCCCAGAATGCTGTCACTTGATACCAACCAGACGAGGTGTTTTTTTTTTTTTGTTAAAAGGGTGTTAAGAATCCATTCTGATTGAATGAGTCATACTCTGTTTCCCTGAGGATTTTCGAAAGGGTCTGCTGCATGAAAAGCTATTAAGTCTGCAAATGAGGAGATTTGCATACGGATTAAAGTCATTTAATGTCTTCCAAAGGAAAATGACATTGCTGCTGTAATACTTTCTAAATGCTTTGAGACAGGACTGTGGAACCCAGACTTTAGGTGGAAAAAGACAGATTGGGCCAGAGGCAGCTAGATGCTATCAAATGGAAGCTAGCACAGAGGTTTGACAGAGATGAGGCCATTGCAGTATGGCAGTAACATATGGGCATGCTTAAGATGTGTCCTCATTGTCTATGAACCTTGAACTGCATGAAAAGATATAACATAATGTAATGTGAGTGTGTTAGTACCTTAGTACTAACACACTCGTTACGGAGTCTCTTTGTGTATGTATGAGTGAGTGCGTGCATGTCAATGCCATTTAATGGCATCTTTAGCAAAGGGCCAGAGCCATTAACACATGATGGGGACTGTGTCTGAACTAATATAACTTTAACTTGGAAAGGGCTCATTGATTTGGGTATTCCCTGTCTGCGGCCCCATGGTGACTCCAAGCTGTCGCAGTGACACTGCTAACCAGCATCATCGATCCTCCTGGGAATCTAATCTGAGACCAGCTGCGTAGCTGTTACACTCTGCTGCATGTTAAGCATATCAGATTGGATCATCAGTGTATGTAGTTTATCTGCCTTTAGTAAAGAGGTGCATTCCCAATGGGATCTGTTAATTAGACTTAGGGCAGAGGTACATTATTGCTGTAGTTTAAATGCACCCTCTCTGCATACTGCTTCCTGGCTCATCAAACCCAATCCCAGGAAGTGCATCGATTTCCGTATCAAAGGGTCAGCAGTGACCGCCACTCTGACCTCCATCCAGAATGCAGCCAGCCCCGGGAGGTGTCAGACACAACCTAGCATCCCCCACCCCCCCTTCTCCCTTTCACCACAGTGCTCCAAATCCACCCCGCGCAAATGGCTGTAGGCTCCCCGGCTCCCCCACCCTCTGCGCCCCCCCACCCACACAACAGATTTCAGCACCGCGGTTTATCTGTCTCGACAGAAGCTGTGGATCATTAGCATCGATGTGTTGGCAAACTGCCGATCGATAGCCTGTCGGACAGGGGCCGCGCTCGTCTGCGAGCAGTAATGGGGCTGGGTGTGTTTTTTTTCTGTGAAATACCACAGCAGAGCCCAAAAAGACTGGAAGAGGAAGTAGACAAGAGGAAGTGACACACAGAGAGGCACAATCAGTGAGGTGGTGACGGTATTGTTGTGGGCTCGCTGTGTGCAGGGGAACTCCTCCAGGCGGGTCACGCGGCTGACGTGACCTGAATGCGGCTCACCCGGGTCTCTTTACGGCCTGGCAGGATCCTCCACACAGATCACTGGGAGCTCAGCGCCACCCTCTCTCCCCATCCGCTGAGCACCTGGGCCACAGCAGCCACCACCCGGGACCATAGTGCATTCATATTTATGAGTGGCAGTGCTTCACTGTAGATAGTACAGATGCACACACACTCACACACACGCAAATGCAGATGAACATGGGTACACACACACATGCAAACACACATATACAGTATGTTGGTACACACATTTACATTTTACATTTATTTATTTAGCAGACGCTTTTATCCAAAGCGACTTACAAAAGTGCATACAGCAAGTATAGTGACAGTACGGGGACAGGATGTGTACAGTTCCACAATGAGACAGTTCTCAGCTGAGAGCAGCGTCTGTTTGAGGACACAGTACTATTAGATTTGTACAATTACAGCCTATAGGGCAACTAATACAATACACTTTCAAACGGCGGACTTCGACAACATCAAACGGCGCAATGAGCGTCAGGGTAAAGGCGGCAACAAGAGACAATTTAAAAGCACAATTTAAAAAGCACAGCAATTTACGACAGCACTGATGGGCGGGGGGGCAGCAATTGTGTGCTGGGTCAGTCCAGGTAGAGTCTGAAGAGGTGCGTCTTCAGGCCCCGTCTGAAGGAATGGGGTCAAGAAGCTGTCCGTAGCGAGACCGGGAGTTCGTTCCACCACTGGGGAGCGATGTAGGTGAAACGCCGATGTCTGGCAGAACGAGCACCTCCTGCCTTGACCATGCAGGGAGCAAGGCGTCCAGTTGCTGCTGAGCGCAGGGGCCGGGCTGGTGTGTAGGGCTGGATGAGTTCTTGGAGGTAGGCAGGGGCTGTCCTGTTGATTGCAGAGAAGGCGAGGGTCAGGGTCTTGAATCTGATCCTGGCAGCGACAGGAAGCCAGTGACACACCCATATGCAAACACAGATGGGCAAGGACACACACTCATATGCAAACGCAAATTGTACATTGGCACAAACAAATACATGTACAAACATACACATCAGTATACACACACAGGCAAACATATTTGCATCAGCACACACACATATGCAAAAATACCCATACATGGGCGCGCATGCACACACACACATACACACATAAACACATGCAGGCAAAGACACACACACACCCTGATCAAACTGATGCAAGTGTGCTGAGAAAATGTATTCCAGCCTGTGGGCTATAGGGTTACAATAGCTGCATTTATCTGCTTTTTTCTGTTTTTTTTTTTTTCTTCATTGTTTTTCACATATCCTTCATTACACCGTGCATATTGCCAAGTCTCTTTACAGAACAACGGGACGCTTTGTTTTTGTAATCGCTTGATATTAATTATCTCTTCAACAAACGGTGCCTCCTCAACTCCCCAGCGTCAGCAATGAAGTCTCCATGGCAACTGGTGGATGTGCCGGGCTTCGTGAAGAGACGGCGTCTGCTGCCCAGGAAAAAAGGAATCCCGATTGAAAACGCCACAGCGCCCTCTGGTGGTGCTTTCTCGAATTGTGTTCTACAGCAGGGTTTACATTTTCCTGACTTACCGTGATGAATCTGCGAGGGCGTTCTGTTGCAAATGAGCCATTAATCTTGCCATTTGTAACACTGTAACTTTACACAGGGCTGGGTGGTTTTAAAAGGGGTGATTCCCTGTGTGTATGTACGTCTGCGTGTGTGAAATTAGAACGCTGCATTACAGACGAATCACTTCACTTTTTTTTGCTTTCAGTGATGTACAGCAGGTCAGGGAGATGCCAATTAACAGGGAGACCTCACGCTAGATTTCAGTCAATAGGGAGACCCCCCCTACTACATTTCAGTTAACCATACTCTACATATCAATCAACAGGGAGACATCACCCTACATTTCAGTCAACAGGGAAACATTGCACTAGATTTCAAACAGCAAGGACACCTCACGCTAGATTTCAATCAACAGAGAGAACTCACGCTGGCTTTTCAATCCTCAGGGGGACCGCACAGTAGATTTCAAACAACAGGGAGATCTCACACATCAATCAACATGGAGGCCTCCTACTAGATTTCAGTTAATAAGGAGACCTCACTCTACCTTTCAATCAACAGGGAGGCATCACATTAGATTCAAGCTGCAGTCTGGCTGTAAGGAATAAATAGAATGACAGACAGATGGATGCATGGATGATAGATTGATCGATAGGCTCAATGAATGCATATGAGCTTGAAATAGGAGAGGCTGAAAGCTGAAAAATACCTTGAAACTGCTAGCTATCCTAAACCGGTTTTCAATTGTTTTATGCTATTAAAAGGTTTTAAAAAAGCACCACCCTCTTTAAACCGGATCGGGTTTTAGTCAGTTGTGTCCAGTGGTAGATAACGCAGCCTCTCTTATGTAACACCCCCAGGCTAAGACCAGGTCCAGCTCCGCCTCTACTTTGCCTGCCGCCTTCACCAGCACTCCCCATTGGCTGAGGTTCCCAGCCCTGAGTAGGGCCTGAAGGGGTGTGGCAGTGTGGCATTGATCCAGCCCCCCAACACTGTGATTCACCCCTTCTCAGACTGAAGCAGGAGGAACCTGGTGTATGTGTGCCTGTTGGGGGGCCAGGTGTGAGACCACAGATGTCTATCCATGTAGCAGTTCCCATTCTCACAGTAGCACACCTAACCCCCCTCCAGCTGTTTATTCTGTATGTGCTGTTGCATGAGCTTTTGCCTAGGCTGTAGCATGTTCCCATTTACTCATAATTAATCAATTGCATCTTTGCTGCAGTTTTTAATATGTACAATACTGCCCTCTTGTGGTCCAATAGGCTGAAAACCAGCCTGGGTTCGTCACTGGAAATCACCAGCTGTCTGCACAGGCATCTCGCTACTCTGTACACCCAGATCCTTCTGGTATATCTGCAAATCAGGGGCTGCCTGAAAATAAATTGCCGAGTGAGATTCTACTGGAATTCATAGGTATGAAAGGCTAAAAACTCAAGCTGTAAATTAAAACAATTTATAGAGAAAGTGATCTGGATGAATGATAAATGAGACCTTCCTCATTTTCTCAAAATTCAAAAAGCACTGTTATAGATGAATATAATATTTGTGGCTAGCCATACATTATGAAATTATAACTCTAGGTTTACCCTTAACAGACACATATGAGGTTCAAGTAAAGTGCATTATCTTAAATAGGTGCTCGTTAAAATTGATCCGTTATTTTAAACCCACAGTCCTCAGGATGTCAATTCTAAATGATTGTCAGTGAAGGTGCTGCCACATAGAATACACATATAACAATATTTAAGACAGATAGGAACAGTAGCAATGTGAGATGCTAGCCGGCTAGCAAAGAGTTTGCCTGGGATGCATTGTATCACAGTAATGTTTGGAAACATCAGGGAAGATGCTTTACTTGACTTTCAATGACTATGAGAGGTACTGTATGTGTGTGTGTGTGTGTGTGTGTGTGTGTGTGTGTGTGTGTGTGTTGTGCGTAGGGTAGTCCCAAGCCCCCACCCCCTGCTGGGAGCTCCTAGACCCACCCCACCTTTTTCATCTGCATTTAAATACACTCCTAAAGTCACCATTTTAGGAGCAACGGGACTGCCCACAGCACATGTTATTGTTATCTTGCATTTATGCCTTTCTCATATTATGTGTGCGAGGTGTTGCGTGCTGCGCTAAATATTGTGTACAGCAAACACCTAAAACAAAATTTCACAAACAAGATATAGCAAGAAAAGCGATTAACACTTCACATCTCCTTTTCCAGGAAACCTGTACCCCATGGCATATACTAATTTCGAGCTCAAGTGTCTTTGCTAACATAGTGACTTTCTGTGTCAGATGAACTAAGACGTCTTCTCGGTATTCCTCTTCTGCAGTAATTATACAGAGGGTAGTACCTGTCCTGATTGCATGACAAAAGTACAAGCTGTGTCTGCAGAAGGTCACTTTCTTGTAAGGCAGAGGAGTTTCAGGTGCAGTGTGGGTAACACCCGCTGCGTCATAATATCATGGCTTGTTTCACTTTGAGCTCGGTATTTATAACACCTCTTTGGGTTAATAAGTGCTTCTGCCTCCAACTGCTCCCTCCGACTGTGCTTCTAAAGACTATGGCTGCATCCAAATACTCAGTATGTACTAACTTCGGTTAAGAATGTACTACCCGACCGTTACTGTAGTATATTCTATGAGTATGCGAGCGAGTAGTAAGGACACAATTCAGACGTACTCCACCGCCATCATACCTGTCCTTTGACCTCTGATGTTTTTAAAATCAGTCTGCTTTACTTAGCTGACTGTCAACCTGAGGTAAAATGAAAAGCTAATGTTACGTAACAAGCTAATTGATTTGTTAGCTTAACCAAGCTGACTACAGTGCCGTCTTCTTTCTCTTTTTCGCGGGGAATTCTTCTTCGGTTATTCAGGCTCCAGCTGACTTATGGGTATAGGGTGTTGTAGTACTTTTTGCATACTTCAAAATTTCAAAGGATGTAGTAGGTCATCCGGGTACCGTTTGACTACTATTAAATGCCCACCGAGTATTCGGACACCTTATGGATTGTGACATACTGCTTTTTGCGTACTGTATAGTATGGTAGTATGAGTATTCGGATGCAGCCTATGATTGGCCGGCTGCACGGTGACAGAGAGCTGTCATCCGCTAATCAACAGATTTGGCCTGGTGAGAACTGGCAGTAACGAAGGAGAGTGGGAGAGCACGGACTGTTGCCTCTCACAAAAGATACTTCTCTTCCAGCAGCCACATCTGGCAACCATTTCTTAATGGAAACTATGACTCATGGGTAATCCCTCAGCTGGAAATCTCTGCCGGTTATGTCAGCTCTCTCTGCAACGCTCACAAGGCATCAGGATTCAGAGCTAAAACGCTCCAGGAGGAAAAGAACTACAGCTCACCTTATTTGACCTCCCAGAATTTTTCCACTGCTCAATGATGCTTGTTTGCATAAAAGAATACAGGCACAAAAAACCAAAACACGAAAAAACAGTGTATCTCTGTATAATCTGTATATATCTGTAAAAGTGCACCAATATGTTTGGTTCCCATTGACTGACTTTTTCAATGATTGTACAGGCATCTACAACCACATCAAACATGACCAATCAAATTGTGGTGTCACTGCTAATAAATGTTCAGGAGCACCTTCCGGCACTCTTTATGTTCAACCGCATAAGGCACAGAGTCATAGGCGCAAAGCAGACGGTACTGTCTTATTACTACAGAGCTACACCACAATCTGTGGTTTAAATACAGTTTCTGTGACTAAATGTATCAGTTGATCTGGGCAATCCACCAATGGATAGAACCTCTCTCAAAAGAGTGTTGCTTCTGCATTGCCGCCCGGACTCATACCTGCCAACTCCAAGATTATTACCCCCACCCCCCACCAATATAAAATTTATTCCTCCTCTTTTCCACTCCCTAATATTGACTTTGCCTTTATTATATTCATTATATAATATATATTCATTATATTTCATGGTAATGATAGCGATAAAGTCATGAATTATTCATACGCAAGCAATTAGCAATGTAGGCACTGGAATTCTGGAAATTAATTAAATTGCATTTTATGCAAATTCACTCTCCAGCTGAATCTATGCTGTGTTGACACAGCTGTGCCTAGTCCGATATCTTCTGTGTAACATTTAGATCTATTGATCGTGACATTTGTGGCAAGCGTCCCTGTAAGTGCTCAATAATCATAATCAATACAATGCTTTCCAGTTCATTTTCATCCCGCAGCCTGGTGATATCCCTTTGATGACCATCTCCGTCAGCCGTTTAATTACTCACCATTACTGTGTTAATGCCTTCAATGTACTGTTGGACAGTGTGGTGTCCAACCTTCTACCCCTGTTCAAAAAAGAATGGATAACACATTAAATTAGATGGCTGTCATCTGGTGTACAGCACAGCTTTTTAGAAAAGAATGTTCTACAGCATGGGAGAGCTCATTGTGAAAAACTCCCCGTTGAACTAAAAACTTTGAGTTCAATCAGCAGTTAAAACACATAGGCTCTTGCATCATAAATGCATACATATATGAACAAAATAAAAATCAACGACAAAAAACAGAGGAATAGATAAAACACATGTCATTACCTTAAGCTGCTGCATTAGAGTTATTTAGCTGCACATTATTCTTAATAACAACAACATACTCACAATGGCCATACATCTGCGTTGGCTGACCGCTATTGACACCAGTTGGAAAAGCTGGATCCATAGTCTTTAAAGCCCTATAGATAAACGTTTTCTTTAATTCATTTGAGAAAATACCATTGGGTCCACTGTGTGTCAGTCATCCAACACAAACTGAATAGAGTTAACAATAATCAGCCTGCCCCGGCTCAATTTCATCTGCAAACGTGTCGATACCGTTGGATCTAAGAAAAAAGTTTTTTTTTTAATGCGCAGTACCAATGACCTAGGATTTGACCCGTGATTGTGTTGCTGTCGCACTGGGCAGGAATTGACTCGAAAAAGATAAATGGTGGAGTTTGTTTTAAAATGGCACAATTGCTGGCAAATCCAACAGCAGCAACGAAGAGAACAGCTCAATGCTGCCTGACGGGAGCTGGCTCTTAGTACGATGGTAATCGAACCTGTTACCTCCACTTTTTCATCCACTATAGAAACATAAAAATGGCGAGAAATCGCCATCCCCTCCGAGTAACCCCTGCCAAAGTGTCGAATGTTTACATGAATAACCAGAATAGTCAATGATATCTGTGCTAAATAAGCCTGTGGCCCGGATGCTGCTTATCAAAGAATGCATGAATTGTGTTAAATTGTGCACGGTCCAGGAGTATGTGGACTTGTTAATACCCTATATCCGTATTAAGGTCAACCTTGCGCTTGGAGTAAACTCAGTGAACGCACCATTCAGTGTAAGTGGAATGCTAGTAGGCTGATAACAGCGGTGAAAAAGAGAAATACATTAATTAAAAATGACAGGAAAGAGTTTTTCTCACACCGTCTGTAGCACAGCACTGCAGCTCGCTGATTAAATGATGTATTCCACCGAAGTCCAAATCAAATTTTGAAAATAAAAAACTCCATAATTCCATAGGGGTGTACAACTGAGCAATCAACAGCGACCCAGCCGTTCAGGAGGTTGGAATGCTGGACAGCTCCTGCTTCGTCAGGCGACGCATCTGACAGACCCTTGTGTCTGGAGCTGAAGTTGAGATGCGTATAAAGCAAGAAAAGTCGTTCGCAGTACCGTCAAGGCTTAAAATGTCGTTTTTCCTCGCCTGAGGAGGAGACGGACAACGAAGCGTTGGGTAATATATTTAATCCTAAATCATAGAAAAAGTGTGCTGAAAGTTATTTTTACTAAGCCGTTGATTACCTTTGTGCTTTGTGTAGAGAACGGGAACAGGAATACATATTCTAAATCACTACATCTTAAACAGCTCTGTGTGCAGTTGGTGTCCATAGACTGTCACTAAAGAAATGAACTTAAGGGGGAAAAGTTGTTTTGAAGCAATGACCTTCGTGAAAGACTGTAAATCGTGCGTTCTAAAACTCCTGCTCTGAATTCGAAAAGATAAACCGCTTTTCTTGGGAAGATTATTAATCTATAACTTCTGAGGATTTCTTGCAGGACACTGTATAGGGAGCTTAAAAAAGAGACTTTCTGTCTCCTCGCATCGATAATTTGCCTCATAGTGTTCCTTGTCAAACGTGGTGTTAGCAGTGGTAAATATAATTGTTTATACAACACTGTTAATATGAATGTAGAGTTAACATGATTCGTTTTCCTGAATATATGGATTCCTAAAGGCGTTTAGCTTTTGAATGCGGCACTGGAATTTAAATCTATATATAAGGTAGTAATAGTTACGATGTATTGATAATGTCAAAGTATTATAGATGAGGGCAGGTGGACGATAGGAACTAGGCAATGTTTCATGACTTCCGGCATGTTCCTAATCTCCTCTTGGGGCAGACCCGGAGAATGGGTCATGTGACCAGCGCACCCCACCTCCACGAGAAGCCTTTGCAGTACATTTGGGAGGAGCACTATGTTGGGACACTGGGTGAGGTCGATACCTGCTTAGCATTACTACATTGATCAGAAGTAAGACCATGCTTAAAACCGTTCTACACAGGCCTGGGAAGCAGGGCTTTTCCTAGGTTGTTTTGGTTTTGCCTTTGGAATAAATGGGTTTTTCTCAGGACCCCTGGAATGTTACCCAGCTCTGACTGTGGGTCTGACCCAGTTGCTTCCCAGGTCTGCCTGAGAGTGAAAGGGGAAAAATAGATTCGTTATTTACACGTGGTACATTCTTTGGTCTCAGACCCACATTAGTCCCTCCATGTAGGATATCAGAAAAGCTCTCCTCCTGTGATATAGTCATAGAATTTAAGTTCTCTGAGCCATAAATTGCAATCTCTTCCACTTGAGGGTTGCTTGAGTATTTTTGTAGAATGTGAGTAGCTGTACAAATCTTTTCTGTGGATTGGCTGACTGAATTACATAAAAACCCAAACAGTTCAAGAAATGACAGGCCTTTCAATTCTCCACTCTCCTACTCTCCATTTCATTCAATTGTGCTAACAATCATGTCCACACTTACTGATGGAAAAGAAGCAATAACCTCATTCAGAGATGACGTACATTACACATGACTTGCAAACTCAGGATTGGATCAGTCTTGGGTCAGACAAGGGGAACCCTGGAAATTACTGCATTCACAGTCTGGTATACACAGGATCATACTGAGGAAAAAGCAGGGATTCAAATCCCAGACAGAGACTGGGTTTTTATGTGAAAGTGGCTTCAGCTGCTCCCCAGAGACAAGTTAGTGGTGAGAAGCTGAGTTAGTAAAAGGGTGTCTCTCTCCTTATTGAGGATATGACTATCTGACTTTTTCACACGCTCCCTGCTTTAACTATTGCTGGAGTTCATGAACATCATTAGGATGTCATTAACAAATATGATTTCAATATTGAGCATGCATTTTCAACTCAGTATATGATGTACCAATTCAAGCACAGTATAACTAGAAATAAATTCATAAAGTGTCAAGTATTTGTCACTGTGGCAGCCTTCTCTAGCAACAGTTGTTTGTACTACTGTAATAAATTTAAATTTTAATTCAGGAATATTTGATGCATTGCTTAATGGTTTTGGCTTATGATTGTTCAGAACTCTGCTCTCCACAGATACTTGTCCTGACACTCTTCTTGCATAAAGGGATTGAAATGAAGGATGTGTTCATCAATTAAGGAAGAAGCCAAGGATCCCAGATTCAGAACATGTCAAGCGAAGTTTCAATTCATAGTGTTACTAGGCTGTATAAATATATTCCAACGGTGCAACTAAACTCATTCTTAACAGAGAAAGTGATGACCTACAGCAGAAAACACCTTTTAAAATACACATCCAGACTTCATTACTTAAAAATCAAATTACCATCAGCATCACCGCAGAAACCCTGCCAAAATGGACCTCGGTGTCAAATATCAATATTGGTTGATGGACTGTAAGATGACATTTACACATTTGGAGAAAAACCTTGTTTACAGCTGGGTGACTCTTTCCAAAGGCCACATTTATCTTTGAATCATTAAATGATGCAGGCATCTCTGCAGTAAACCCCAGCTGACTGGCAAAGCGAAATCCCCTGCATGTAGTACAGACCCACATGAGCACCATTCTCTTTGAAAGAATGGCATATTGGTTCTTGTCTGTGTACTTTTTTTGATGATTGCCATCAGGGTTGGAAAACAGCATATTAAATTGCCCTATAAACTGCACTTCTCATTACAAGCAGCCACTGACATGGGACCCCACCTCGGGTGCTGGTTCCCTTTCCCTTTGAGCTTCAGTGAATCAATTTGATCAACAATAATGATCTAGTTGTTGATCAAACTTCAATCTGAATCTGACATCATGTAACAAGCATCCATTTATAATTACTTGCTACAGATAAGAGTTGCTTTAAATGTATTACCAACAGAAATATACAATCAAACATTTCTGTGATTATATCTATTCATTTGAACCCCTTAAACAAATTCACAACATGGGCAGATAATTATGATTTTAATAAAGAGTTCTTAATGGGACCTGAGACAAATAACTAAACAACTGATTAAGATTAATAAAAATTTACAATTTGGTATTTCGCAGGCTCTTTTAAACCAAAGCGACTTACAATTAGTGCATCAATCAGGTTTGGCTAACTACCTCATAAGCAAAAGATCGCAGTAGGAATGCAAATTAATTATTTACAGTACCATGCTCCTGTATATCCTGCAACCATAAAACAGAAATCTGCAAACAAAACCTGCAACATAGAAACAAGGTTTCAGAAGGTTACAGAAGATTTTTATACCATAAATTATAAAAACATAACATAACAGAAAGGCTACACAATAGGGGACAGGTGGATTCTGAAAAGGTGGGTTTTCAGCCTCCTGCGGAAGACGGCGAGTGATCTGATTGGGTGAGGAAGGTCATTCCACCACCACCAAACGAGGGCAGAAAAAGGACGTAGCTGAGTGGAACAGCTGCCAGGTTCCCAAAGTGAGGGGACCGCCAGCTGCCCAGAGGAGGTTGAGCAGAGAGATCTGGCTGGAGTGTATGGAGTTATCAAAGACTGAAGGTAGGACGGGGCAGAGCCTCTTGTGGCCTGCTAAGCCAGCACCAGTGTCTTAAACTGGATACGGGCTACTACTGGAAGTCAGTGAAGTGCAGTGAGTAGCGGAGTAACATGAGTGTTTTGGGAGGCTGAATACCAGGTGTGCAGCAGCATTCTGAAGCAGCCAAAGCAACCTGATAGTGCAGGCTGGTAAGCCAGCCAGTAAGGCATTTCAGTAGTCAATGATGACTACTGAAAGATGGAGATGACTATTGCTTGAACTAGGAGCTGGGTTGCTTGTTGGGTAAGGAAAGGGCGGATCCTCCTAATGTTGTAGAGGGAGAATCTGCAGGACTGGATGACCGCCGCGATTTGGCTTGAGAAGTTTAGCTGGTCATCCAGGGTCACGCCCAGGTTTTTGGCTGACGTAGAGGGGGTAACCACAGAACCCTCAATGGTGATTGGAGCGTCAATTGTTGGTGAGCTCTTTGCTGGAAAAAAGAGAAGCTCAGTCTTGTCCAGATTGATCTTAAGATGGTTAGTGGACATCCAGGAGGCAATGTCGGCTAGGCAGGCTGCAACGCTTGGCTGGACCTGAGTGTCGGAGGGGGAGAAAGAGAAGAACAACTGTGTGTCATCTGCGTAGCAGTGGTAGGAAAGACTGTGGGCAGAGATAACCTGTCCAAGTGATTTAGTGTAAAGGGAGAAAAGGAGTGGGCCAAGTACGGAACCTTGTGGGACCCCGTTCTGGAAAGGGCGGGGGCAGGAGACCGATTCCCTCCGAGATACCTGATAGGAACGGTCAGACAGGTAGGATTCAATCCATGAGAGCGCAGATCCTGAGATGCCCATCCCAGCAAGGGACGAAAGAAGAATCTGGTGGTTCACAGTGTCGAATTAATACAGCTATTACTTTTTACTTTTAATATTTATTTCTTTATTTAAATTTACTCTTTCCTTAACTACGAAAACCCAGCTGGGGCTAGAATCTCTTTTGTAAAGGGGACCTGCCAAAAACAGTAACACATAGTTACATGTTACGCCGGTGATCGGGGCACAAGCGCGGACCACAGGATGTTCCGGTTCCAGGCGATTATTAGAAAGGGACAGGCAGTTCGTGAATCCAGGGACAGGCAGGGTTCAAAACACAGGGAGGCAATCCGGGGGCAAATCCAAAGACGGGAGTCAGGGAGAACAGGGTCCGGAATCAGGCAGGTGGGTGGCAGCGATCAGATCAAAACGGCAGGCAGGAATCGTGGTCAGGAAACAGGCAGGATCGGCAATGAAGAAGTAAATCACAAAAACAAGCGCGGGGACGAGACAGGTGAAACACACTGCAACGAACTAGCAACGAGACAGAGAAACGAGGGGAAGATATAGGGCTGGGGTAACGAGGAGATGGGAAGCAGGTGAGCAGGCAGGCAGGTGCAGGCAATGAGGGAATAAGGTGGGCGGGGACCCGGCGGGGAGCCGGGCGGGGCAGGAACACAAGGGAAACAAAAGCACACGGACAGGGAAAACAAAAACACCGCGGCTTAAGGGGGCGGAGCCCTGACAGTACCCCCCCCCCTACGGACGCCACCGGGCGTCACGGCGGGTTCGCCAGGGTGTCGGCGGTGGAAGTCCCGGATCAGGGACGGGTCCAGGATGTCCCTAGCAGGAACCCAGCTCCTCTCCTCGGGGCCGTAACCCTCCCAGTCCACCAGATATTGCCGACCGCGCCCCCGACGCCGAACCTTAAGCAGGCGGCGCACGGTGTGAGCCATCGCTCCGTCGATCAGGCGGGGCGGCGGAGGAGCCCGGGGAGCAGGGCAGAGAGGGCTGCGGACGACGGGCTTAACCTTGGAGACGTGGAAGGTGGGGTGGACACGGCGAAGAGAGAGCGGGAGCTTAAGCCGGACCGCCGTGGGGCTGATCACCTTGGCGATGGGAAAAGGACCGATGAAGCGGGAAGCCAGCTTGCGGGAGTCCACCTTGAGGGGAAGGTCCCGAGTGGAGAGCCACACCCGCTGACCCTGGCGATAGCGGGGTGCCTTGGATCGGTGGCGGTCAGCAAACCGCTTAGCCCGAGCCGAGGAGCGGAGCAGTGTGGTGCGCGCGCGTCTCCAGGTGCGGCGGCAGCGCTGCACAAACGCCGTTGCCGAGGGGACCCCCACCTCCTCCTCCTGGGCCGGGAATAGGGGAGGTTGATAGCCCACACAGCACTGGAAGGGCGACAGCCCCGTGGAAGCAGAGGGAAGGGAGTTGACGGCGTATTCAACCCAGGGGAGGTGCTGGCTCCACGCCGACGGCTCCCGAGACGTCAGACACCGTAGTACCGTCTCCAGCTGCTGGTTAGCCCGCTCGGTCTGGCCGTTGGACTGAGGGTGAAAACCAGAAGACAGACTGACGGTGGCCCCCAGTAACCTGCAGAACGCCCTCCAAAAGTTGGATGTAAACTGGGGTCCCCGGTCGGACACCACGTCGGAGGGTAGACCGTGCAGCCGGAATACCTGGTTGATGAGTAGCTGAGCGGTCTCCCTGGCGGAGGGCAGTTTGGGTAGGGGGACAAAATGCACGGCTTTAGAAAACCGGTCTACGATGGTGAGGATGGCGGTGTTACCGTCAGATGGTGGCAGGCCGGTAACGAAGTCCAGGGCGATGTGGGACCAGGGCCGTCTGGGAACAGGCAAGGGTTGCAGCAGACCGGCGGGGGGTCGGGTGGAGGTCTTGCTCTGGGCGCAGACCGAGCAGGCGGCGGTGAACTTCCGGATGTCCTCCGTCATTGTGGGCCACCAAAACCGCTGGCCGATGAACGCCGCTGTGCGTCGGGCTCCGGGGTGGCCCGCGAGCCTCGATGAATGCCCCCACTGCAGAACCTGCGAACGGACAGACTGGGGAACAAACAGGCGGTTAGGGGGACAGGAGCTGGGGCCCGGTTCGTTCTGGAGGGCGGTGCGGACGGCGGTCTCGACGTCCCACAGCGCCGCTGCGACAACGCATCGGGCAGGCAGGACTGTGCTGGGTTCCTGGGAGTCCTCGGCAGGGGCGTGCTGGCGCGAGAGGGCGTCAGGTTTACCGTTCTTAGAGCCTGGTCGATATGACAGTGTGAAATTAAAACGGGAGAAGAAGAGAGACCAGCGGGCTTGTCGGGGATTGAGGCGTTTGGCTGATCGGACGTACTCGAGGTTCTTGTGATCAGTCCACACCAAGAATGGAACACTCGCCCCCTCCAGCCAGTGCCTCCACTCCTCGAGCGCCAGCTTGATGGCTAGCAGCTCCCGGTCGCCGATGTCGTAGTTACGCTCGGTGGGCGTAAGGCGGTGAGAAAAGTAGGCGCAGGGGTGGAGCTTGTTGTCGGCGGCCGATCGCTGAGACAGGATCGCCCCCACTCCCACGTCCGAAGCATCCACCTCCACCACGTACTGACGAGCGGGATCGGGCTGGGTGAGGACAGGCGCCGAGGTAAAACGAGCCTTCAAATTGCGGAATGCCTCCTCGGCAGCCGGAGCCCAGGTGAACGCTCTGCTGACAGATGTCAGGGCGGTGAGGGGAGCCGCTACCGTGCCGTAGCTGCGAATGAAGCGACGGTAGAAGTTCGCGAAACCCAGGAATCGCTGCAGCTCCCTGCGGGAGGTGGGGCGAGGCCACTCCTCGACGGCGCGGACCTTCTGCCGGTCCATGCGGATACTTCCAGCCGTGATCACGAAACCCAGGAAGGAAGTGGTGTGCTGATGGAAGGCGCACTTCTCCGCTTTCACGTACAGGTGATTTTCGAGCAGGCGCTGCAGAACGCGGCGGACGTGCTGTACATGCTCAGGCAGGGAGCGAGAGAAGATCAGGATATCGTCGAGGTACACGAACACAAACTGGTTGAGCATATCTCGGAGGACGTCGTTCACCAAGGACTGGAACACGGCTGGGGAATTCGTCAGACCGAACGGCATGACCAGATATTCATAGTGCCCCGAGGGGGTGTTGAACGCCGTCTTCCACTCGTCCCCCTCGCGGATCCTGACCAGGTGGTAGGCATTACGGAGGTCGAGTCTCGTGAAGACGGTAGCGCCCTGTAGCGACTCGAAGGCGGACGACAGAAGAGGCAGGGGGTAGCGGTTCTTGATGGTGATGGCGTTGAGGCCCCGGTAATCGATGCAGGGACGGAGGGAGCCGTCCTTCTTCCCTACGAAGAAGAATCCGGCCCCCGCAGGAGAGGAGGAGGGGCGAATGAGACCGGCCGCGAGAGACTCCCGGATGTATTTATTCATGGCCTCGGTCTCTGGTGGCGATAAAGAAAACAGTCGCCCCCGAGGGGGGGACGGCCGGGCAGCAGGTCGATGGCGCAATCATACGGGCGATGAGGGGGCAACGAGGTGGCGCGGGACTTGCTGAAGACAAGTTTCAGGTCCATGTATTCGGGCGGCAGCGCCGACAGGTCCGGGAAGTCCTCGGGAGCGGAAGCGATCGACGACACCGGGGTAACGGCATCCCGAAGGCAGTGGGAGTGGCAAAAGGGGCTCCAGCCCAGGATTCGGTTGCCCTCCCAGTCGATGTGGGGGTTGTGTCGCGCCAACCAGGGGCGACCCAGGACCACGGCGGCTTGCGGGGAGCGGATGACGTTGAGAACAATCTCCTCGCGGTGGTTGCCCGAGACGAGGAAGTCGACCGGGGGAGTGGCGTGGGTCACGCGAACCAGGGGAGCCCCGGTGATCGCGTGGGCTTCCAACGGCGAGTGCAGGGGAACGCGGGGCAGGCGCAGCTGGGTTGCCAGGTTGGCGTCGATAAAACTGCCATCCGCCCCGGAGTCAATCAGGACGGAGACAGCGTGGCTCTGACCTCCGACGAGCAGGGTGGCTGAAAATAGAGGAAGGGTCTGGGGGGAGTGACGCAGGGGGGTTACACTCACCTGTAATCCCCCCGCTGCGGGTGACCGCTGGCCCTTGGCCGGGCAGTTCGCCACAAAATGGCCAGGCTGCCCGCAGTATAGGCAGGACTGGGTGCTGATTCGCCGTTGTCGCTCCGCGGGAGACAGGCGGGTGCGGTCGACCTGCATCGGTTCGGAGGTTCCCGGGGATGGTGGTGCAGGGCTTCTGGCCGGCATCGGGAGGGGTTGTTCACGGACGGAACCGGGCAGGCTGCTGGACGCTCTCTCCCTGCGTCTCTGCGAAAGGCGCTGGTCTACGCGGATGGCCAGGTCCACCAAGGCCTCGAAGCTGGCCGGCAGCTCCCGAGTAGCCAGCTCGTCCTTGATGGACTCCGCTAGACCGTGAAGGAAGGCGTCCAACTGGGCCTCCGCGTTCCACCCGCTGGTGGCAGCCAGGGTGCGGAAGTCAATTGCGTAGTCCGACACCGAGCGACGTCCCTGGCGAATCTGCAGCATTTCTCTAGCTGCCTCGCGGCCCTGCCTGGAACGGTCAAACACCCTTCTCATCTCATCGGCGAATCCGGCATATGAGTTGCAGAAGGGAGCGTCGGCGTCCCAGACAGCAGTACCCCACTCCCTCGCTCGTCCGGTCAGCAAGGTAATGACGTAGGCGATCCTCGCCCGGTCTGTGGGGAACGTGGAGGGTTGCAGCTCGAATATCAGGGAACACTGCGAGAGAAACGAGCGGCAGGTTCCCGGGTCCCCCGCGTACGACTCGGGGGGTGGCAGCCGAGGCTCCCGGCCGGGAGGCGTTGGCGGAGCCGGTGGGTAGACAGCCGCTGGCGGAAAAGGTCGGCTCTCCTGGCCGAGCTGCAATTGGTGCAGCCGCGCAGAGACCTCAGCGAGGCTGGTGGCGAAACCCTCCAGGGACCGGCCGATGGAATCCAGCTGGTTCTGGTGTCCGCCCAATAGAGCACCCTGGAGCTCTAGGGCCGTCCTCAGCTGAGGTAGGTCCGCTGTGTCCATGATGGCTAGTTCGTTCTGTTACGCCGGTGATCGGGGCACAAGCGCGGACCACAGGATGTTCCGGTTCCAGGCGATTATTAGAAAGGGACAGGCAGTTCGTGAATCCAGGGACAGGCAGGGTTCAAAACACAGGGAGGCAATCCGGGGGCAAATCCAAAGACGGGAGTCAGGGAGAACAGGGTCCGGAATCAGGCAGGTGGGTGGCAGCGATCAGATCAAAACGGCAGGCAGGAATCGTGGTCAGGAAACAGGCAGGATCGGCAATGAAGAAGTAAATCACAAAAACAAGCGCGGGGACGAGACAGGTGAAACACACTGCAACGAACTAGCAACGAGACAGAGAAACGAGGGGAAGATATAGGGCTGGGGTAACGAGGAGATGGGAAGCAGGTGAGCAGGCAGGCAGGTGCAGGCAATGAGGGAATAAGGTGGGCGGGGACCCGGCGGGGAGCCGGGCGGGGCAGGAACACAAGGGAAACAAAAGCACACGGACAGGGAAAACAAAAACACCGCGGCTTAAGGGGGCGGAGCCCTGACAGTTACAAAAGACAAATGACATGGTATATACACAGAGGATAGTGAGAGAATGCAAAGAATTAGCATAGTGATAATTCCTGTATCATAAATTATGTCTTCAGAATCAGAAAATGAAAAAGACTGTCTAATTTAAGCATTTTTGTACATTATTCCAAGGTTAAGATCAAGGTACAAGGTAGGGGAACTTGTCACAAGAGCGGAAGTGATAGCTGGAATTCCAGTGGAATAGAGAACCCAGGTAAAATGGCAGCTTTCCCATGATTTCTTTGTAGATGAAGAGATACCAGTGAATGGACCTGCAGAGACTCAAAGATATTACTCCGGCCCATTCATAAAGAAGACAGAGGTGAGTCAAAGATTTAGCATTTGTAATGAACCACAGTATATTGTGATAAACAGTATCTAAAGCCTGTAGGGTGCCAGAAGAAGCATGCATACATAATGTGTCCCAATAATCAGTAGTACATAAGATATTAACAAAAATATGCTGAATAAACAAAGTTTCTAAACAGATTTTAATCATTTTATCATACCATAAATAGATTTCTAGCAGTACCTCATAGAAAGCTGAATTTATTAATGAGGAGTAGTGCTCAGCTAACAGCTGAGCATACCAAATGCATGGAGAGCTCAGCTTGAGTGAGAACCAGTGTACTCACCAGGTCCCTGGTACAGCGCTAAATGCCTATTTTCAAATTGCTGCCATCGATGAAATGAGATTAAAATGGTGGTATGTCCCAATTGTCTGTCTACCAATTTAAAATGCAGAGATCTGAAAGAGAATGTACTCAGATGTACGATTTCCTTTTTTAGCTTTTTGTGTAAAAGATGTGTCATTAGCAACGTTCAGCCTGCACAGAGAGGACAGAAAAAAACCTGTGTTATAACCAGTTTCTTCTATGGGAGCGCGAAACAGCTCTGCAAACGTTGCGCTTTGTGAACGCACTGGCGAGAGGATCGTGAAAGACGGCGGCATAAAGCAAGACCCGGCAAGCGACAGCATCGTGGAACGACCCATCAATCACACCGCACGAGTTCCAGGACTTCTACTGGTGTTTGCCTACTTAACGCCGCTGGACGTTTTGATTAATTTCTGCAAAGACAAGTAATGAAGTAGCTTCAGAGCTCGAAACATCATAAACCCAGCGCACACAGCTGCCAGCTGTTTGAATGGACAGAAGGCCAAGATGAAGTGTCCATGGCATTCTCTGTCACAGTAACATTGCAAGGTTTACCGGGAGCGCTCTGTTGGCATTTGGAAAGCTTATAAGCGTTTTCTGTGAGACATATGGATTATGACGTTATGTTTCATTGACTGATGTGGCTCCAATTACATGTGGTTTCCAAAAATATAGTTTCGTTTATGTACATTTGTGATATCTGGATTTAGCATAGATATCTGGGTACCTTTCCCCTAGACGAAAGCGTTAGAGCAGCGAAACGAGACAGCAGGGCAAACAACGCAGAAGAGATTGTCTGGACCAAATGGAAGGATTACACTCACACAATTTCGCAATATTTTTCTCAGTAATGGAAAAATTTAAAAACTTATTCTAAAAACATTATGGGCCATTAAATTTGCATTAAAGTGGAAAACAGTCTTCGGCTTACGGAGCTTAACGTAAACAGTGTGCTCCACGGTGCGTGACAGTAAATATCAACAATGTGCTAAACATTGCTTTAAAGCGACACCACAAATGAAAGGACAACGTGCTTGCTTGCTTGCAACGTGCTACATACAGAAGTGAATAAGCACACTGATGTTTTACTGATTCCACATCGTCTCTCAGCTCAGCAACTGAGCTGATTTGCATTTTCTAGCGCTTCAGTAAGCCACCTAATTGCTATGAACTTACACTTTGACGTTTAGTTTGATGCCATCAGTTCGTTTGAGCTAAATGCACTTTCATGATTCATAAAAACATGAATCACGACAAATAACTAATTGCTGTGCAGTTTAATGAAGTTTACGTATGAAATATACTCGGCGCTCCGGTTATTTTAATATTTTTGACCTTTCGCTACTGCGTCAAAGTTGCCCAAAAGTACAAAATAATCGACTGAATGGATTTTTGTCCCATGTGCGGGAGCGTGTCAGCAAATACAATGAATCAAACAGTCCTCTGTCAATATGTACCTTGCTGTGTTTTCTTTAAGTAAAATTCTTTCGCATGGAAAACAGGATTAACCTTTACACTTGAGATGTAATCATTTACAGTACATGCATTCTGGTTCACGGCTCCTAAAGCTATTTGCATTCATGCGCTTTCCGTTTATAATTAGGGAAAATATGCAGTGACGTTTTAAGGCACGTCAACACGTTGTGGTGCGAAGCCAGGTTTCTGGTGGCTGTTGTAGCAGTTATCGTGTGAGTGAAGTTCTAAGGCTACCCAGCAGTCCTGCCTTTACGGTGCAGTTTGTGTCGCCAAATTAGCCTCCCTTTGTCTGTCAATGTTAGGCAAAATCATGCATGCGGATTTGATGATATGCGTTTGACAGGAGAGATGCATGTCAACCTGCCTGCAACACCCACGCACACTCACATGACAAAAGTGGTTTTAGGAGAGGGTTTATTCAGCGTTCACATAAGTTGAACTTTTTTAATGAATGACTGTCTTCTGTTGTGATGCTGTTGAATGAATGTAAATTTCATTCAGCAAATTCCAGAAGTATTCAAAACAGCATTAGGCAGTCCTATTGGAGGCACACTCTCTGTCCCTGCTGACCTGACATGGAAATCTGAGAATCTTGTAGTTTCCCAAGAGATCAGAAATTACCAGAGAAACCACAGAAACCATCAACATCATCAAGTAGTGGTGGTCTGATTTGTTTGCTGACTCTTTCTTAATTGAACTATGTTACTGAACTCTATAATAAAATGCTGTTTAATCCAAGAGTGAACCTCTTGCCTGTGTTGGCTGAAGAGTTAGGAGCCCTGAAGTGAAAATGCATTGATTGGCAGGCAACTGATGTCTCTGAAGGACTGGGAGGAACAGAGTTTACTGTTGGAGGCCTCACCGGATCACTGTGCCAGTGCATCACAGCCATATCTCCCCCATCTTCTTGTGTCATGTGGGACCGAATTTAACAGCGCGCTACTCACAGTATGGCTGCAGGTGCTTTTCTCACTGGTCTTTGCTGCCCTCTACTTGCCTCCTGCACTGGAAAATTCCAAGCCCAGATTCAATAACACCATGAAGCGGTTCATCCTTAACATTGTATAAAACATTTAAGCAAGGATTACACTTCCTCAGAGCGTTGCACGTCTCACACATTTTTAGTCATAATGTTTAAGCTTGTAAAAAAGTATGTAACACCTCAATGATTACTATAAAGTATCAGAGCTAAAACCAAGACCACAAACATGTTGGGCATTGTGTTGACTGCTTTGTTCCAATTAATGTACAAAGTCAAATTAGAATGAATTGTGAATGTTCATATGATATTCACATTCAAAACAATACCTGGCCATACTTTTCCAACAATTTTGTTATATATTCACTTAAAATACTATTTTTATCAGTTTGAGCAAAAAATTAAGCATGGACTCAGTATTAAATAAACATTATTCTAAGCTTAGCAGGGCACTGTTTGACGCGATTGTAATTTGGTATCATTCCAACAGATGTCAGCACTGATCCATGAAACCATTGGACTCTCCCCTCACAACTATGAACTTGTGCCTTCAGACCAGCATTAAAATCATTTTTTTGATTTTTCCTGATAACTGGTGTGACTTCATAACATTATTAGACATGCATAATCTGACCGTATGACTGACAGGACAGTACAAAGTGCATGCAGTGACCCAGCTTTCCTCTGTAAGGGAACACTGACTTGGCAGGGGAAAAAAATGTAAATTTGAGCAGAGATTGGGAAGTCCACTGTTGGTCACAGGGACACTGTGTATGTGCTGCTCTTTCCTCCAGCCAATCCCTTAGCCAGAAACTGCGTGAAAGCACTTCCATGAGTTTGTCTTTAAACTGATTCTGACACACTTGTTTGGCCTTCTACTGTTCTCCTCGCCTGTGTGCAGTGACCTGTCATTTCATTTCAGTAACCAGTTGTCTAGACTACCAGACACCAGGCTCCAGTATGGTTCCCTCTGTCAATCAATCAATCAATTGCATATACCCGTGTATTGTCCTATCACCCATTTTCAGAAACCATTGTACTCCAGATATTCTCAAGTCCAGATTCCCCTTTGTATCTGGATAAATGGAACATGTAGCTTATTCTAGGAAGGACATCACCACTTTCAAAAATTTTCTCAATGTATGTTTTTTGTGTCCATTCTATGTAATGCTAGTGAGTGCACACAGTATGACCCACTGTGATTTGCTGGTTGCAACTCTTTTTAAAGTATATGAAATTGTTCTTAAACATAGCTGTCCATGGACCTGGTGAAGGTCATTTACAGGGGATCCAACCTCACACACATGCAATGGTTAAAGGATTTCATTTCACAGCAGCACCCAAATGACTCAGCCAGTAAGGCGTTTGCCTGGGCCGAGCCTTGTGGCCTAAGTTTGAAACCAGGCTTATCTGCTGACAATGAGCAGTGGAGCAAATTGGCTTTGTTCTGCTGAAGATTGTGTGTAGGGGTGGGTGCAGGGAGTGCATGTGGGTCTCTTCATCTCGTTGCTCTTATGCATCCTATGAGGTGAAAGCAGTGCTCATGTGCAGCCAACAGTTATTTGCTCTACAAGTAACAGCACAATTCCCAACACTCATTGGAGGACAGGTGCTACTCCACTGATGTCATAAGAGCAACTTGCAGGTATCTGATGAATCATAGGGCCTGAGAGAAATCCTGGACAACTTACGTGCCCTGATGGAACCGACTACCCGACTTTTCCCGTCTACATGTCTAGATTCGAACCCAGGCTGCAGGGCTCAGCCTGCAATCACCTTGATGACTGAGGCGCTCCGGAGTAACAATGCACCATTGTCTCATTGAATAATCAGTCCACAAGTAAGCAGTTAACGATCAATGAGGGCTTTTGTTGATAGATGTTCCTGAAGTGCAACCTTTGCAAATGCTTAAAAATGTTTTTCACAGTTAACAGATTCTGATCTCATGCCTTATTAAGAGTTCATGACTCTCCTTTAAAGTGAGAGCTTGGAAATGAGGTCAAAGTCACGTGCAGGGAAAATTGTGTTTTGCCTCAGCTCTGGTGAATGTGCGGCATGACTGAAATTGACATGCAGAAAGTGCTATTTTAAACACAGAGCCCTTCATAATTCTAACAGCGTCCAGCAGGCTGCCTGCTGGGGAGAATCTACTGCTTTTGGCTTCCCTGCTTCACTGCTTGTGAATGAGTGCGGCATAAAACAGGTCAGGACCCTAACCGGTCACATTTCTTAGTGTCAAGAGACAATTCCAGGGAGGAATTTCAAGCAATCAGAGTATTAAGGGCTTGTCAACCACAGACCCAAGAAAGGCCTGTTGACCCCTCCATGACTGAGCATGGTCATGAGCATTCACATGAAACACATGGCAAAGCCTTGCATTTCTACAATGTAAAAGGAGCAGGCAGCCTCTGTTATGGAAGCCTCCCAGTTGCATGTGATGGTGCCCGGAGCCTCTGCCATGGCCCAACTCCACCCCCCCCCTTCCCCTCCCCTGCAAGAGGCCCTCCCGGAACGCTGCCCTCCTGCGGTGGTGACGTCATCGCCCCGGCTCTCAAGCGGAGTTGGATTGGGCTCCAATCTGCCAAATTCAAATTAAGCATGAAGGCCCAAGAGGCCGCGTGTTCTCCAGCGGAATGTGAACCAGCTGCAAAATATGCTCACAATGAATCCTTGCTGCTGCAAGCCCAGCGCAGGGCCACCTGGCTTAACTCTCAAAGCCCTCAGCTGACTTGCTGCAGTTTAGCGGTGGTAATGAGGCGCGGCTTCTCAGTGGTTAAAGGGACTCATAGCTAAGGCTATAACTGGAGGGTCGCCGCTTTAACCCCGCTTAATGCTCCCCCCCAGATGGGGTACTGTCATTGTACCCTGGAGCAAAGCCCTTCACCCCAGCAAACTACAGCAAACACCGGTATGTGTGTAGAAAACGGGCAAACATATAAAAGCGCAGGTTGTGTAAGGCACTGGATAAGGGATTTGAAGCACACAAACAATGTCCTGGGGTGCACATTTAGGCTGACGGAGTGGACGGAGTCCTGTCCAGTAGGGGACAAAGGGGACTCTCCAATTCCCTCCACCACAAGGTCTGGAACATCTAACTGTATAGCCTCCCACCGTTTCTGGCCTCCCCTGTCTGACGTGGCAGCCTGGCCCACATAGAGCGCGTCCCAACTGTTATTTGCCAAGGAATGCACTGTCACGTCACTGTTGATCTGCAGGAGGGCCAAGTGGGGCGGATGTTTGGAGGGCCTGCTAGATTAAGCAGGTTTTTATTTAGCAGCCCAAACATTTCATGTGCGTCCTCCCCTGCACTGGAGGCATTACCTGTGATGACCCGTGAAAAAAGCAGCGGGAGGAATGGGCCAGCCGAAAGGGGTGCGCGAGTGGCACTTAGAGGCCCTGCTTCACCCAGTCTGCACAGAGGCTGCATGTTCTTCCTTGTGTTCCAGGCAGGTTCCTCTGTGCGCACCTCTCTCTGCCAAAATACTCACTTTCCCAGATGAGTGGGCTCTATACCTTTAACCTGGCATTCTACAATTTTTAGAATGGCACATGTGGCTCCTATCACCTTGACAAGTTGTATGGGGGAGCTGAAACTGAAAGTGCACAGGAGGGCTGAAGCTGAAGACATACAGGAGAGCTGAAGCTGAAGGCATACAGGAGAGCTGAAGCTGAAGGCATACGGGAGAGCTAAAGCTTAATGGGGTGCAGGTGAGGTGAGCAAAGTGTATGGTGATTCAAAAAAAGGAATGAATGAATGAGGAAACATAAAATACAAAGCTGCTTTGTTTCATCCTGTAAGTGCTTCAGGGATTACTGTATGCTCTCTGGGTAATGCTCATGTGTGCGGATATTTGCATGTACGTCTGTTTATCTGTCTTTGGTTGTTACATATGTGTGTGTATGTGTGTGTGTTTGTGTGTGTGTGTTGTGTTGTGTGTGTAAGATCTGCATGCAATGGAATTTTTAATGAACAGGCAAAGATGATATTTTCTTGTTGTTTCTGCCATCAGATTTCAGCAAACTCTGAATTACAGCTCTAATTCTTCTGATTTATTTTTCCCTGTGTGTTTGAATTCAATAGGATTTCCTGAACAATTCTGCAAAGAAAAAGACAAGTTAAACGACTGTGGAGTAACAGATTCTGTCTTCTGCAAAATGCATATTTGGTTCTCATTAAAGCTGAACCCTGACCAGTGCACACTGTCCATTTGGGGTAAGCTAGTGCAATAAACCTGTTTGTGCCCTATTGTCTCATAGGATTCCACGGTGTGAACAGATATGTCATCAGGTGCAGGGATGAAAGCACCCTAAAGAATACCCTAATCTCCTCTGCAGGTAAACCATTCCCAGACAAGGTTCAGCTCCCGTGTAGCTACCAAAGGAACTGCCTAAACTTCAGAATTCCCATGGCCCTGACTCAGAAATATTGGTTTTCATAGGTTATTTTATGCTCCTGGAGGAGCTTAAAGCTATCCATTGACATATCCATTGACATAATGAACTTAAAGTAAGTTTAATAATTGGCATACATTCGTTCCTCCTGACATGAATGGTTGGAATTAGACTCATCAAAAAACTTCTTTCTTTTTATTCTGGTCTTGAGGGTCTTGGAATCTTTGTACATACAGTCATAGCTACACAAATGCTAAAAACTGACAGCTGCCTGCCTAATTGCTCCTAATCTGGCTATTAGAGGGAGAGGATGGCTTTTCACATTGGGCAACTTTTTTCATGGTTTGACATAAAATACCCAATCAGCAGGCTGCTTTTGTGACGTGCAGGTATGACATAAATTCCTCCTCAGTAGTAACTTTTAACAGTAGTAAATTTCTTTATGTCACCAGGGGAGGGGGTGGGGTTTTTGTTTTTGCAAAATACAGCAGATCAAGCAGAACATCTTTGGTAGAATGACCAGTGTACAAAAACAGACACTGAATGTTGAAGAGGCTCGCTTTTCGTCTCTCTAGAACATGAGGCATTCAAACGACTTTGAAATCCAAAGAATTCGGGGGGCTTGTTCTCTGCAGCGGAGACCTGAATGTGTCTTTTGTTCCTTGTGATAATAAAACCCTGTCTGTCTTTCTTTATGTAACGGCAGCGGTTGATTATGTAAGCCTCTGAACTACATCAGTAAGCTCGAAGCTGGCAAACTAAGCACTCTGCTTTGCCTTGGAGTGAAAACAGCATTTTGTCAGTCTCAAATCATTGTAAAAAATGCCACTGTGATCACTTCTGCAGAGCTGGAACACACAGATGCCTGCATACTATGCAGAGGCATACTCTTGTCGTAGGCAGCTGGAAGCTGCTACTCCAAAAGTTAAAAAAGAGTGCAGACTTTTTCACTTGAGCAATGGCACTGAGTGGTGCCTATCTTACATACTGGATTTCAGTGGGCGGTGAAGTTTTGTTCCATCGTGGTAAGTAACAAGGCTTGTAACCCAATGGCTGGAGATTCAATTCCCCTGTGGGGCACTGCAGTTCTACCCTTGCGCAAGCTACTTAGCCTGAATTGCATATGTAAATATCCAGCCATATAATGGATAACGTGTGAAAACTGTTATGCAGGCCACTCTGAATAATGGCGTCTGTTAAAGGAATACTTGTGTCATGCAGATGTGTCTGTGAATGGCTTTGTTTTGACCCAGTCAAGACATGGTGCCACACTGTTACAAAACACAGTTTTGGTGCTGCATGGGAGGACAGGCGATATTTGGGGTCGTGGGGGGGACGATGACAGAACAAGCATGTGCCGGACAGGACATCACTGACAAATGAAAAAGAGCACTCATGGGTAGAACAGAGTAAAGCAAACACCACCCCTACCAAAATAACAAAATGTCCCCATAAAATCCAGTCACTTCCTGAAGGATATGTTTTATCACTTTCTTTTGAGGATACATGTGTGGTCTTTGACATTCTGATTCAAAAACATTGACCTTGATAACCAAACAAATACCATGCTGGTGCAATAAAATCTTCTGCAGTTTTAAAACTGACAATCATTTTAACTTGCACTGTTAATTTCTTCTGCATGCTTTCCCCACAGTGCAAGACAAACCCAATGCTTTTGAGTTTGATTTTATGAATGCCCATTATGACAAATACTAACTTTGTTGTTGATGCATTGTTACAATGCCCATAAACAAAGAAAAGGAAAATTCCAAAAAAATAAATTATTTATTTTAAAAAACTCAACAGATCCCACACATGACCACAGCAGACAACTGACTGCTCAGCTAACGGCAAAACAACAGTCACACACCTGCTGATAATTAGACAGGTGATGCTTGTTAGCCAGTGGCTAACCTCTTCCCAAACACACTCCTCTTACAGACGGACATTTACAATTACCCGGGTTTCAGTAAAGCTAACGGAATACAGAGAAACCCTTGGTAAGATGGTATGTTATTGAACATGGAGAATCCTCCAAATTATGAACATTTAAACATTCTTGTGTTTAAACATACAAACAGAAATGTGGCACTGACTATTTAACAAAACATTTGTAAAAGCTGCATGGACTCTTTGGGGTCAGGTGAGGCTCTGTCCTTCACAAGCATATTGATGTATTGTTGCTCCCTCCCTCAACAGTGTCCCAAAGTCCATCACTCCCTGAAGCAAGAAATGGCTTCATCACTCATTAAAGCATGTTACAACCCTGAACATATTGCCAATGTTTGCCGAAAGAGATTTTACTCATTTGAAAATATTTGCCAATCGGGGTCCCCAAGGGGCTTTTTCATGAGGCAAGCTTGACTATGTTAATCTTTGCTCGATTTAACGATTCAGATTAACCCTGTGATAAAGTGATGTAATTAACACAAGTCAGAATAAAATGATCAAACTGTGCGTCTGAAAAGGTGCGAATGCTGCAAATCAAATCCTCCACTGCATAGTTATGTAGGAGACCACAATGAAATACACTATATGGACAAAAGTATTTGGCCACACCTGTTTTTCAGGGTTTGGGCTAGGCCCCATATCTCCAGTGAAGGGCTATCTTAATGCTTCAGCATACCAAGACATTTTGGACAATGCTATGCTTCCAACTTTGTGGCAACAGTTTGGGGAAAGCCCTTTTCTATTCCAACATGACTGTGCCCCAGTGAACAAAGCAAGGACTATAAAGAGATTGTTTGATGAGTTGGATGTGGAAGAACTTGACTGGCCCGCACAGAGCCCTGACCTCAACCCCATCGAGCACCTTTGGGATGAACTGGAACGGAAATTGTGAGCCAGGCCTTCTCGTCCAACATCAGTGCCTGACCTCATAAATGCTCTATAGAATGAATGGGCACAAATTCCCACAGAAACACTCCAAAATCTTGTGGAAAGCCTTCCCAGAAGAGTGGAAGCTGTTATAGCTGCAAAAGGGGGACCAACTCCATATTAAAGTATTTATATTTGAACACAATGTCATTACAATCCGGCATCCAAATACTTTTGTCCATATAGTGTATCTGCCAATCTACAGTAAACGGGCTAGCATATCAATACTAACGTGTCACTAAAATGAAATATGGATTTATGATATGCTGTACTCAAAAGCATCTTTGTCGTAGGTAGATCATTTGGTAATTGTACAATATTTAATGGTTGATGAGTAGTCATGAACAAATATTGGTTCATGGCCTTAAGTCATTAGAGGTGATCTTTGCATGTAAGATAATGTTTGTTTTCTATGCATGAAAACAAAAAGTTCTAATCCAGTGGATATCAGAAGGACCTGGGTCCATATCAGGATCAAATATAAGGACATTGTCCAAGGTGGAATTACTAAATTGATAAAAAGTACAGACTCTGTTCTTGGAGAGTTACCTGATTCATTAGAAGTGAACGCTGAGCAGTGAACAAAGACAAAGCATCACCCCTTACTGCAGAATGAAGAGCAACATCTATTCAGTGATTTTAGGGGCATCTTCAGCAACCACTTCATTCTACCACAACGCTCCACTGAACAACTCACATGCTCATTGTTACCAAACACTACCATGTGTTCTAATGGTGACAATTTTTGTCTTCAGTTTTTATACATGGGAAAACTTAACTGTATTCAAGTCATCGGCAAAAATCTGTTGCTCATGAATTCATTCTTATGGAGATGATCTCCAGATGAAACTACTGTATGCTCTGCTCCTGCTGTGGAGGTAATGGGTGGCTGTGAAAATGTAAGTATAAACCTTTTCAAGTGTTTCTTCAAGTGCAAGTGCAAGTGCAAGGATGTGTAGTCAATTTCTATAGGAGACTGATTATCCAGATCCAGCTGTGCCTAGCCAAGCTACTTAAAGGCTTGGGGAGAACAGGATGATGACTAATTCATCATACAGCTCTCCAATACTATTATCCTGAGTGGTAAATCCACCAGAGCTGTGTCCTCCTTTGACTGCTGAAATTGAGCCATTATGTTTTGTTTCAGATATTGAGACCTTCTGAGACATTGAATACAGGAAACTGAAAAGAAGTAAGTGGAGAGTGAGCTGAAATTGTTGGATAAACTGCTAGATGTCCGTATGCTCCATATAAAACACTTGCCCAAATGCAACAGTGCCACACTGTGGCAGTGGTAAGGAGCAGTGCTTGTAACCAAAATGTCACTGGTTCGATTCTTCCCTGGGGTACTGCTTGGGCAGCCCACAATTGCCTCAGTAAATCTCCAGCTGTGTAGATGGATAAAAATTGTAAGTCACATAAGAGAAACATGAGAAAACCAATGCTTTCTTCACCTTCTTCAAATACAGTGCATATGATGGACTCTCTAAAATGTGCGAGTTGTGTGAAAACGTCTGCTGAATGACAATAAGTAATGTATGAGTACCGTCAAAGTGACGGTGTCAGAATTGCGTCAATGAATTGCTGTTGTTTTATGCTTTTCCTTTCCATAGGAGTGACCTTCCATAATTTCTTTGTCTGCATAATTTGTGCTCTTTTCATGCAGATGAATTTAATTTTGGAGCAGACAAAAGACGTTTTAATGCACTATACAGTTAATATTAAAAGGACATAAATACAGATGAACTCAATGGCTGTGCAGTTCTATCTCTTGTAGCTCTTCTTCCCTGGCCATGCAAATGCATTGAGGCGATACCCTCACTGAGCAGCAGGAGTGGGGAGGAACTCCTCCCTCTTTGCGGCTGGGTCGTGGAGTACCAAGCAGGCCACAGCAATGTCGTGGGCCCTGACCAAAGTAACCCATAATTCCCTGAGGCAGTGGAAACACACTTTTAAAATGCCAAAGGTCATTTTGGTGCTGGCCTTCAGTTTTTGTACTTGCTCTGTCATAGTGCATTTCTGCACCTGCCACTGGTTCGGGGTCAGGGGTCACAAAGTATCTGTGGCAGGCATGACCCCTGTCCCCTAGGAAGAGGCCATCAAGGCGGCCTAAAATGCAGAACAGTTTAACAGACACGTCACTATGAAACACATGGTGGAAATGAACACAAAACCTCTCTTCACCTTGCTCAAATTCAGCATGTATCATGGACTCTCTAAAACAAGTGAGTAATGCATGTTAGACCGCTATGCCTCCATGTCTGCAATCAGACGTGGTTGAATAACTGATCATCTGAGAACATGCCGTATGAGACCTAGTTATCCAAGGTCACTGTGCTACTTTATGTGGGCTTTGGCATTGTGTTAGATAAGCACTACTGCATCTATCATGCATGCGAGTAAAGGCCTTTTAAATAGACATTGATGCTGTGCAAGGACTTTATGTTCACATAAACAGGTTCCTTTCAGAGCCTTTGTACTGATCTGGGTGCCATACACAACACCAATGACATTAGGAGAAACTGAAAATGATGTGTAACAGTTTGTTCTCTCGGGAGTAGCTGGGCAACTCTTTAATGCAAACATTCTGTGTTACATTGCTAGTAAATGAGCGTGCCTGAGCAGAATGCATAGATTAGCTGCAATGGCATGAAAACTGCTTTGATGAAATGTACATTTGGCTGATTGTATGGCACTCTCAAGTGAATTATAATGTCCAGTAGATGTGTCATGGTAATTGATGAGACATGCCAGCTTTGATGGTCCAAGCCAGGCTTAGTTCAGCTTAGCTTGCTCTGTGGCAGGTTTGGACTAGGAGTTATAGCGCCATGGTAAGTTAGTCAGCGACAGTTGGAGCACGCTTGCAGAATTTCAGGCTAACTTTTGGGAACATCTTGTTGAAGTTAGCTGGCTAATCTTGCTTTGTGAAACAGGCCCCAGGTTAAGGAAGGCTGGCACAGGGGGCAAATGCATATGTGTCTCTGTTCATGTCCTCATGTGCACAGTGTACATGTGTGTGTTGTTGCTTAGGTCTGCACAAGCATGTGTCTGGGTGTCTGGGTGTGTGTGTGTGTGTGTGTGTGTGTGTGTGCGCGCATATGCATGTGCAATACCCATGAAACATAAATGCTATAACGGGGGAAAAAGGTCACAACAAGGTGCAGCTAACAAACAGAAAGATGGAGGCGATGGAGAATGAATTCCATGGCCGCTTAGAGGATGGGTGCCTTGATTATTAATGTATTGATACATTGCAAATAAACATTTTTACCATGGTAGGTTAAATCTCCTTTTAAATGGGACAGCAGTGCAGCAATGTGGTTCAATTCCCCACTGGGGAACTGCTGTTATGCCCTTGGGTGGGGCACTTAGTCCAGAATTGCAACAGTACATATCCAGTATAAATGACTAACATAAAAATTGTAAGTCTGTCTGGATAAGAGTGTCTGCTAAATGATAATAATGTACAGTAACGCATTGTCTCTTTCTTTTAGGAGAGCTAGGACTCGGAAGTCCCAGTCATCTCCAGTCCTTGCTAATGCTAATGCTAATGTTGTTAGAATCGCTAAGACAACATCCAACGAGGACAGAATGGAGAGCATTTTTCCCGGGAGTGTGCACTTTGAGAAGGACAGGAATAGCTCTGAAAGTTTGAATTCCTCTCTGAAGTGCACACTGGCACCGCAGTGCATTAGCAGGGATCAGCAGCGGACAGGGCCCAGGACAGGGGATCTGGGACCAGCTGAGGCACTTCGCCAACTCCATGACTTTTAATGCAGTGGTTTCCAGCTCTCTGCCTCAGGGCGCAGTGCTCTTTTCAGCAGGAACAACTGCATCTGCCTCCATTTTGGCTCGTGCACAAACAGTGGGCAACCTTAATGTGAATCTTTATGAAATATCATTGCCAACCATTGTTCTGATTGAGCAAACACCTTATATTGTGCATTTCCATAAGTAATTAGTATTAGTAATTGTGTATTGCTATTACCTCTTGGTCAAGAGATGCTGAATAGACACTGTGTTCAAAAGAAGTACCCAGAAGACACAACTGCTTAACTTTGGAGCTACTGATTCAGCCAACTGGCTAACCTCCTTTACCAAGAGGGTATAGCCAACTGTTTAATTATCTCCATAGCTTTGGAAATCACTGCCATCTACTAGTTAACTCTGGTACTGTTTATAGCCTATTCACTACACTTCAAGAAGTACACAACTTTCAAATATTAATGCATTTAATACATTGTTTATTTGCCTGTGGCCAGTTTGTTTCTGACCCCTGTGGTAAGAAAGCAGTTTATGTGTAATTTATGTATGTTGGTAAAATCTCTCTCAGTCTTCTTGTCTGAATCCCAGGGCCAAACTGCAAACTGAAAGCATTTCAACACCCTGCCATCCTCAAATTCTGTGGCACACAAGAATATTAAATCATCATTTGATGGGGATGGAGTTTGCTGAAAAAAAGGGTTTTTTTGGATCCAAGGAGGATCTGTCCTGCCTCAACTGTAGGTGTAAGGTCAATGCGAGTGTGAACCAGTAATGAGTGACAGTCAACAGACTCCTTCTATTGGCTTAGAGCAGGTGGTTCAGGGTTTCTGGTCTTCAAATGGGTGCAATAATCTAATCATTTCCACCCTTAAAAAGTACAACCAAGGAATTGGCATGGAACATCCAAATAAAAAGATTTTCTGGTGGATTAGTGAGCCTCTGTGGGAGTGGGTTGCTGTGCTCATGCTTGCATGAAGAACCTGCGCTGTGCATTGCGTGGTACGCATTCCAACTGAAACTATTTTATTTCATGCTCATGAACAAGGTCAAGGAGGAAACTCAAACCCCTGACATCGGCTTCAGACTTCCAAGACAAACGATGGGTTTCCATAGGGCAACAGTGTGGTGTAGTGGTAAGGAGCAGCAAACAAATGGTCACTGGTTTGATTCCTCTGTGGGTCACTACTGTTGTACCCTTGGGCAAGGTTCCTAACCTACAATTGCCTCAGTAAATATCCAGCTGTATTAATATATAAAATTATAAGTCACTCTGGATAAGAGCATGTGTTAAATGACAATAATGTAGTGCATTATGCATAATTTGTTTGTCTGCATAATTTCTGCTCTTTCCATACAAATGAATTTAATGCTTTTTGCAGCACACACTGGCTCTGTGCTACACAGCCCTACACGCTGTCAAAAGACTCTGCAAGCTAGTGATGGGCCAACTTGCCACTGCTTACATTTCCCAGGGAAAACATGCGGTCAACAAATCTGTCCTCCATTTCAGCACGAGCATAGTCTGCCTGTTACTGGCAGCTGGCTTTCATTTAGGACGCTCGTCTCTCACACCGCTGACACGCGGTGGGGCCTGAGCTTGTGATTGAGGAGCGACAAATACTGTAAATCCCGCCGCCATCTACCGCCGTCGACCCCTCATGCCAATGGGGGAGGAACAGAAGTGAGCGACGAGGGTGTGCTCTCTCAAGGAAAGAGGAAACCAGCAAGACGGCAAATTCCAAACTCCAACAGACGCTCAACGGGACAAAGGAGGGTGGGGTGCCTGTTCTGAAATGCGGCCCAACGAACTGTGATGGGGGAGAGGGGCCCCAAGCGGTAAACGGTGAAGCAACGCTGCGACCTGAGGAGCCCTGCCTCCAGCACTGCAGCACATTCACAGACCCGCCAGGCCCCCTGCCAAAAACAAGAAACGATACAGCTCGTTTCAGTTGTGCATACAGCTGGGGGTAACGAGGAAAACAGCTAATGCCTGCGCTCCCCCCCACCCCCCCTCATGACGGAGGGGAAATCTTGTGGAGAGCAGGCACAGTTCTTAATCCGGGGGGGGGCCGTAGCCACCTGAGTGCTGGGGGGGGGGGGGGGGGGGGGGGGTGACGCGAGAAGAGGAATCCACTGTTCCCATGTCACGGTACACTTGCATTAGTTTTTTTAAGGAATGTGCCTGCACGCCTGGGAGCTGGGATGTATTTGTGTACGTGTGTGGGGGAGGGCTGCACGTTTACACCTGTACCTCACCTCATCTCACCACCTCTTCAGATAGGCTCTTTTGATAGGTGCTAATCAAACCCTCTCCCTCCTGATAGGCTAATGCGTGTTTCCAGCTCTAAGTAAGCTCGCAGTAAATAGCACTTCGAGTTCTGTTTTTACCCAGTGCAAGGTCCTCCTTCAAAGGTGGCAGGGTACTGGTGCATGATTACATGGCTCTCGTGTGACACCTGTGAACTGTGGTTTACTGGCTTACACCTGAATGTGGCAGCACAATCTGAATGTGGCAACAGGTAAACTAAAGAGAGACAACACAGAGGTGTCAATGAGGGTCGCCCAAGAGCAGTTTGGAAAAGAAAATCCTCCTTTAACATATGTTTATGAAATGGAAACCAGAATATGAATGGCAAGCACAGTTTGTGTTTTGATGCTTTTGCCAGATATGACAACAAAGCTGCTATTAAATATCTGATGGAGCACTTCTGGCTTTCTGCCACCTAATCCACAAAAGCAGTCCTGCCTCATGAAATGCTACAAACACTCCTAACGCTGAGAAAATCACATTCAAGACAGGGCTTCATGAGGACTTGCAAGAGGCTCAGTACATATGGGTAGTGACCCCAAATGTGTTCATTACACTGTATTATATTACATTGTTGGCATTTGCAGATGCTTTTATCCAGAGCAATTTACATAGATTAGAATTTTATCCTTTTATACAGCTGGATATTTATGGAGGCAATTCTGTGTTAGGCACTTTGCCCAAGGGTACAGCAACAGTGCCCCAGCAGGGAATCAAACCAGTGACATTTACTTATGAGCCCTGCTCCTCACCACTATTCTACACTGCCGTCCCTTTCCTGTCACCCTGTACACTTGACTAAGGTACAGGATGACAGCAGCAGCGTTACCTAGCGCCTCATAGCAGTGCTACTATAAGCAGTCGTTGAGCAATTACAGTCATACTTCAGTGAAGAACACGCCGTGTCCTCAGTACTGCGCACGCCTCACTCACCAGCTCTCGGTACAGAGTACTCGGGTAAAGGAGTCAACAGCTGATGTCTTCACAGCTGAGCCTTGTGAGCTGTCAAGCTGTGACAATCATAAGCCTCGTTTATGGCACGGTTGATTATCATTGCTCTGATTTCCCCTGGGTTTATGGCACGCTCTCAGTTGTTGACCACAACCGTGGCCACAGCCAGCGCCTCTGTGGCCTGGCTAGACAGTGTTACAAACTGCTGCTGCTTGCACACAGCCTTTCACATTGTGATGCAGTTTTGATCTATTCTATTGCTCTGTGTTCTCATATAGATGTCAGCTGAGGAGAAAGAGCACAGGTACTGTTACATGACATCATAATAAGGTGCTTTCCCAGAATAGCACCTAGCATTCAGCATAGAATAGCAGTCAAACATTTTAAATCTCAAAGAGACTATTTAAAGTCTCTTCATTTATTGGTTAAATAAAGCATGATATTTAAATAAATAAAATTCAGCCTTATTATAGACAAAGGGATTTAAACAACCGAGAATAACGAAAGAGAATTGAGGAATTTTAATATGTAAAAGTGAGACAATGTGTCAAAGGAGGAATTTTAGGGGCTTTATGGGCTTTTGTGTTATGAGTTTTGCACTTCACCATAGGCTTTTGAAAAATGTATCAAAACAACCTAGAAAAGCTCCCACTTGGACTCAAGGCTGTGTGTATGTATTCAGTCAGCAGTAATGAGCTCTGCACACTTAGGCCCAACGACGCACTGCCTACAGCATAATGTGCAGAAGAATGTCGGGGGGTATGGGAGGACAGCACAGTGTCACTCTCACCGCTCATTAACCCTTAAGTGTCATGTCGAGGAAGAAGCACCCAGCAAAAGGAGAGGCCTGGGTCAGCCTCAGTGCCATTCCCATCATAAATACATAAATACATAAAGTGGGCTGCTGATGTGGGGCCCCTGGGCTACATGCTTGCCTCAGTTACTATCCAGGTATATTAATGTAGAAACTCAAGTTATGTAAGCCACTTCGCTAAACAAACATAAGGTAAAGTATCACAAGCAGTGTTTAGTGACCAAATCCTCTAAGCCACTGATTCTCAATCCTGCTCCTGGGGCCCCCCTGCTCCGCACATTTTCCATCTTTCCCTGCTCTACCTACCTGACTGAACTCCTCAGCGGCTCTTTTGATTAGCTGATTAAACCCGATTTAATCAAGCAGCAAGAATAGATAGAAGATATGCAGGACAGGGGGGCTCCAGGAGTAGGATTGAGAAACACTGCTCTAAGCGTTCAAGGTAAGGGTTACCTGTGTCTGTGTCATCAGCATTGATCAGAGTGCGGTCTCACCAGAGACTTCGGTCGCTTGTGCTGAGCTGGCAGGATCATTTTCTGTTTGTCTGTGACAGGTGTATTGAGGAGGCCTGATAACAAAGGGATTGTGTGTATGTCAGGCAGGCAGACAGCGTCTCACAATCACAGATACTGTTCTCTCTCCTGTGGTCGTGACCAAGTGGCCAGTGACCCCCGCATATGCCTTGCACAACATGTTCCAGCTGCTGCAAAACTGTGTGGAGGAAAGCACAAACACCAGGTACGAGTTGTGAAGGGAGGAGAGTCCTTGTCTGAAGATGGGGACGACTCAGGGATTAGTGCAGAAGTGGACGGTGCAGCAGCAAAATGCAGAGACCTGCAGCTTATACAGGTCCTTCTCAAAAAATTAGCATATAGTGATAAAGTTCACTATTTTCCATAATGTAATGATAAAAATTAAACTTTCATATATTTTAGATTCATTGCACACCAACTGAAATATTTCAGGTGTTTTATTGTTTTAATACTGATGATTTTGGCATACAGCTCATGAAAACCCAAAATTCCTATCTCAGAAAATTAGCATATCATGAAAAGGTACTCTAAACACGCTATTAACCTAATCATCTCAATCAACGAATTAACTCTAAACACCTGCAAAAGATTCCTGAGGCTTTTAAAGACTCCCAGCCTGATTCATTACTCAAAACCGCAATCATGGGTAAGACTGCCGACCTGACTGCTGTCCAGAAGGCCATCATTGACACCCTCAAGCAAGAGGGTAAGACACAGAAAGAAATCTCTGATCGAATAGGCTGTTCCCAGAGTGCTGTATCAAGGCACCTCAGTGGGACGTCTGTGGGAAGGAAAAAGTGTGGCAGAAAACGCTGCACAACCAGAAGAGGTGACCGGACCCTGAGGAAGATTGTGGAGAAGGGCCGATTCCAGACCTTGGGGGAGCTGTGGAAGCAGTGGACTGAGTCTGGAGTAGAAACATCCAGAGCCACCGTGCACAGGCGTGTGCAGGAAATGGGCTACAGGTGCCGCATTCCCCAGGTCAAGCCATTTTTGAACCAGAAACAGCGGCAGAAGCGCCTGACCTGGGCTACAGAGAAGCAGCACTGGACTGTTGCTCAGTGGTCCAAAGTACTTTTTTCGGATGAAAGCAAATTTTGCATGTCATTCGGAAATCAAGGTGCCAGAGTCTGGAGGAAGACTGGTGAGAAGGAAATGCCAAAATGCCTGAAGTCCAGTGTCAAGTACCCACAGTCAGTGATGCTCTGGGGTGCCATGTCAGCTGCTGGTGTTGGTCCACTGTGTTTTATCAAGGGCAGGGTCAATGCAGCTAGTTATCAGGAGATTTTGGAGCACTTCATGCTTCCATCTGCTGAAAAGCTTTATGGAGATGAAGATTTCATTTTTCAGCACGACCTGGCACCTGCTCACAGTGCCAAAACCACTGGTAAATGGTTTACTGACCATGGTATTACTGTGCTCAACTGGCCTGCCAACTCTCCTGACCTGAACCCCATCGAGAATCTGTGGGATATTGTGAAGAGGAAGTTGAGAGACACCAGACCCAACACTGTGGATGAGCTTAAGGCCGCTATCGAAGCATCCTGGGCCTCCATAACACCTCAGCAGTGCCACCGGCTGATTGCCTCCATGCCACGCCGCATTGAAGCAGTCATTTCTGCAAAAGGATTCCCGACCAAGTATTGAGTGCATAACTGAACATAATTATTTGAAGGTTGACTTTTTTTGTATTAAAAACACTTTTTTTTTATTGGTCGGATGACATATGCTAATTTTTTGAGATAGGGATTTTTGGTTTTTCTTTACTTTTTTGCCAAAATCATCCATATTAAAACAATAAAAGGCTTGAACTACTTCAGTTGTGTGTAATGAATCTAAAATATATGAAAGTCTAATGTTTATCATTACATAACAGAAAATAGTGAACTTTATCACAATATGCTAATTTTTTGAGAAGGACCTGTAGACTCAAATACTCAAATTTTCCACCCACAATACCGTTAATGGAGAGCATTCAGTTAATGAGGGGAGAGTTCAATTGGTTGGACTTTAGGGGTTATTAAAACACCATGCATGCACCAATCACATGACTCACATGACAGAATGGGGAGGTTAGGTTAAAGTTTTGTCACTGCATTTCACAGGCCACAACTGCCAAACCCAAACTGCACTACGCAAATTACTGCCACTTTCATTCATAATTGTTTTGAAAATATTGTAAAATGTAGTGAAAAATATTTATTGGAAATACAATCTGACATAAACACACACAACTGCAAATGTGACAGTAATTATAACTGGTAGTTTTAAAAATGCATGTTTTGTATTTTAACATATATTTACATATAGTATACAGGATTACAAATTTTGGCATATACACATAGACACATCACAGCTTCACTGGGATTGGCAGAGGGTGCTTCTGTGCCAGTCATGGAGGTGGACAAGCTGCCTAACTGTTGTATTTCAGGCCAGAAAGGAAATGCCAGTTAAGATTTGTTACATCATCCATATATATACATATATATACATACAATTTCATATGTATACTGGAATTATGGTTTTTGGTTTCTGCTCTCCAAATTCTACTTTCTCCAAGCGATTGGGTAATCCGATAAAATAAACCTACTTACCACAGCAAATTGATTTAACAAGCAAGTGTTCTGTCACAACCAGAGTGTTGCACAAAATGTGTTTTGTTTTTTTTTTTTTTTGTTTTTTAAAATTTTTTATACAAAAATGAGGTCACTAGATAAATCGAGTGCAAATGTTGCATAAACATGCATAAAATTTTTGCTGTGGGTGCACATCACTATTTCTTGAGCTGCTCATAAACAACAGATCACTTGCTTAAAACATAATGAAAATAAGGAAAAGAACAAATAATTACTCTCATACAGAACTGTTTTATAGGTCAGAAGCAGTTTTATTTCATTCTCTTGACAATCTAAGATCCCAGTGACCCTGTGCAACGACACAGCTAAGTTGTAAAAATAATGCAAAGATACCGTCACACTCTATTTTGCCTCTCCCATGTACTCTTATAAGAATGTCAGTTCCAAACCCCCTGACTCCTCCCCCTGCCATAACTGATCAGACTAATCCAATCATTAAAAAAAAAAACAATTTCACGCAAATGGGGTAAATGCAGTGTCTCACAGGAAGTGGGTGTAGGTGTGCTAAGTGGCACACATGCTAGACTCCACATGAGGATCCCACCCACCAGATAGAGCCAATAGCATAGTGTCAGTATTGTACATCACACAACAATTTTTTGTTAAAATCTTTACTCCTGGTGGGGAACCTTGGCAAGTTTTAGGACTGATTTAGATTACAGCTTGTGAAACCCGGAATAACATGTATGCAATCACAAATTGCCTTTTTAAAAGAAGAAAAACTTTCAGTAAAATGTTCATTAGTTCCGTACTTCATCCAATTCTCACATATTCAATAACATCCCTCATCATAGCAGGTCTGTAGAATTAATGATGCCAATAAATCAAATAGAATATTTGTTAGAATAGAGTGTTTTTGTATAAATAGTTTGATATTCAAAATAACATCATAAGAAACCTGGGGGAAAGTTCTTGCCCCACTCACTTGAGTGAGAAAAGAGCAAAGCAGTACATCTGGGCTCAGCAAAGCTGCCAGATGGACACAAGGCCAAAGCTTCCCTCTCCAGCTTGGCGGTGAGGCCCAGCACACGCTCGTTGACAGACGGGCCCCTCATCTCTCTCCCTGGAACGCTACGTCCGAACACAGTCCCGCTGACGTAGAGGCCTCCTCACTCTGCGGGCCAGAAACCAAAATGAAAAAAAATGCAGCCCGCAAGTAACTGGCATGACTTCTGTGCACAAATCCAAATCCCTCCACTTCCTATGGAAGCCCGGCTGTATTTATTGGAGGGAAGAGCAGGCCAAAGTGCTCTCTGGAGGAAAGGTTATGAAAAACAGCAAGGGCCAATTATGAAACCCAAAACAAGATGCTCCTTGGATCAAGCGTACTTTACTGAGGAGAGGGATGGAACGTGGCTTTTTGAATAAACAAGGGACTGTTTTTTCCTACTTCACAGCACTTTTGTTTGACACATGCTCTGGCGAAGCTCTCTGGACCACACCGCAGTGTTAGCAGTGTGCTGTACATTGGTTGAAATTCCCAGCCCTAGGCTGGTCAGTGGGTTATAGATGATTTTCTGGTTTGCCTGGTCCTGAGGGCACACTGTGAACCTGTGATTCGCTGACACATGGTGTCTCCAATCTGTGGAGTGATGGAGTGGTCCCACATGAGAGAAATGCCATGAGCAAGGGGATACAAGCCCCACTGGAGGTCACCTTTCCAGATGAGATTATAGTACATTATATTACATTCATTTTGCAGACACTCTTATCCAGAAAGACTTCCAGCACAAGAGAACAGAAGTGTATCCATCCAAGTTACATGAGCAACATGTTAGACCTGATTAACAACACTCCCAGAACACTGAGTTCATGCATGGCATCATTCAGGCATCAGCTGATGATATCACCAGAGTTGACACCACCAGAGAAAAGAGACAAGAACACCACTACAGAAAGGAGACTAAGAAATGTCTCATTCCCTATTTGCATATTTATACCCTGGTTTTGTGGTGAGCAACAATCACCCCGAAATGAAATGAATATCCCGAATGTGGGCTTGAAAAAATACAAATCTACATGATTGCTGTTTCATCAAATATCTCAGATTAAAGAAAAAAACTTGGATGAATCAATACTGACACAATCCAGATCCAATTAACGCTCAGCAAGATACATCTCCAAGGTAGCTGTGATTGCTTGCTGATGTCCAGAGATTCGTGGTCAAAAGAATAAGTCATTGAATTTCTCAAAAGTTGTGTCTTCACAAAATCATCTAATTTACATTCTGATAATTCATCCCTGAAGCAGCTGTTCCTCTGTAAGTTGAGCTACATGTCTGACCAAAAAAATTTAACTGAAGAACTGAGGATCTTGTTGAGCTGTTTCTTATACCGTTGGGTTACAGGTGGTCCGTTCACTGCGATCACAGTTGCAAATCACTGATTTCAATTGCTGCACTTGTCCTGACCCACCCTCTGTTTGGGCCATCGAAGTCACTGAGAATTTGACTGTAGGCACAAAAGTGTTGGTCAGCACTGTGATGTGCTTCCATTGAGAAAAGTGCATGAAATACAATACATCTAAGCAATCCAGTAAAGACAACTTATATCTGGTTTTGAAAATGTTTTGGATTTGAGAACATTTAAAATTAAGTCTCAGAGATGGTGGCCTGCATGTGTGCCCCCTTAAACCCTGCGCCACACTCTGATGCTGACCCTGTTCACAGGAAAACCAGCTGTGCGCCCAGTGATGGATGCTCATACCTCAGCATAGCGGACCCCATAAATTACCCTGTGAGGGAACGTGAGTCCCACCGGAAACACCAATGGGATGAGCGGAGGGCCTCATTGGCTGCAGGCTCTGCGCAGGAAGTGTTACATCATGGTTTTCTCCCATAGAGAGGGAAACTGCCATTCCCCCTGCCCAAACTCCTCACACACATATGACCCTCTGTTTGGTATACACTACATTTAACATACAATATACAATATACATACAATTAAGCAACACAAGACTGCATAACTGCCTTGCCTCAGGGGTCCAGCAGGATTGGATTCTACACAGCGACTGGCCATCTGGAATACAAAGGACCCTGTGCTGTCCTGGTGTGCTCACAGCGGCGGGGACAACACAGAAACATGGCGATGAAAAGGGGCATTGTAGCCGCTGTTGATCTCCGCTCAGTCTAACGAAAGGGGGCTCCGCACTTGCCTTTTGTCGGTGCTCTTCCAGGAATTGATGCATCGCTGGCGGACATTAGGTCAAGCGGGAGGTCTTAATTAATTACAAAAATCAAGATTGCTGCACAAAAGATAAAAAGCAAACTCGCAGATGGTTTTTGAAGGGGCAAATACCTTTTCAGGTGTGTATGTATGTGTGCATGTGTGTGAGTGTATGCATGTGCATTTGTGAGGAACAGAGAGAGAGCAAAAGAGACACAGATAGAGGGAAGACTGAAAAGTTGCCCCCGAGGCCTGACCTGGTTCAACCCTGCATGACCATTAGCTCTCCAGTTAGCCGTTCGCTGAATGGGCACTTTCTAACATACAGAGTTTTATTTTGTAAACAGGACATACCAATGGCAATTAACGCTTCTCCATAATCTCATCTAGAGCACAGCTACTTGAGCTCATTAAGAGGGAAAAAAAAACTTTACGGACCCTATAAATAGCAGGACCAAAGATCTCTATGAGGCTTCCAAGTTCACACACCCACCCCCACCTCCACCCTTGCAAGTTGAACTAAAGCATGCAGAATGCTGAAAAATGGAGCTTGTGTTTAAAGAGGTCCAATTACAGCTAATTCCAAGCAGATTTATTTTTGTTCTCCCTCTTATTTATAATTGTTTATATTGTTAAAAAATTGTTAAATGGACCTATCGTGTCCACAAGGGTATATAAAAGTCTGTTTGTTACTCAGACCACAGCGCTCTGCCACAGCCTTCCAGCCATTCTTCATCGTCGTTAAGCACTCAGATGTTATCAAGCAGATTTCATTTGCAATTCAAAGGTGGGTCACCAATTGCGGAAAACTGAAAAAAGGGCAATCAAACGATCAATCAATCAACAAAGAACCAGCCTGCGGATAGAGTGTATTCTGTTACAAAGCGAACAATCAGTCAGATTAAACCCAGATGTCCCAAACAGTTCACCCCATTCAAGTTGCGGGACAAATCCTGCATGAAAACATCAGAGAAGAAAACCATTTTTGCTGATTCACTGGGATTTGAGGCAACATCCCACAGGGAATGTTGTGCTGACATGTTATGAGTTCTTCATCTGTATGTGGAAGTGCATAGTAGACATTATATGATTTTCAAAGGCCATACTGAAGAAAGCCTTCCCAAGGCTGTACAGCAGAAAGTTGAAGCCAGGATCTGATGCAGTGGTACAGCAGAAAGTTGAGGCCAGGATTTGACAAGGCTGGAGAACAAAAAGGTAAGGCCAGGATTTTTCAAAGCCATATAGCAGAGTCAAAACCACAGGTATACTGTGTGCAGCCCACAGACACCCAAATACATTTCTTATCATTAAACTTCCTAGATAAGTCCTGGACGATGACCAGTGGAGACTATGGTAACCACACGCAGGAATGTGAGTCTTTTCTTAGTTGATCTCATTATCAGTGTCTCTCAGACACAAAGGCAGATGCACTTTGGCCTCAGAGTTAATTTTAGTGATCTTCAAACCTCATGACCTCACACATTTAAACATGTCACCCTGTTGCTGTCTCCCACAATATGGCTGAAATAGGGTTGGGCTTGTGCAATACTTGGATGGAGGACCCCTCTGGGAAAACTGGGTAGCGTAGTGATGGTCAGCTGATCAAGGCTTTCTGCCTGCTTGACCAAACAGTTTAACAGAATGGGGCATAGTGCTGTCTGATGCCATCTTTAGGAGGAGAGGTTAAAGTGAGGTCCACACTCACTATGGCCAAAGGTGGAGAGTCTTTAATATGAAGGGAATGTTTAACGGCTTAAGTGAGTCAGAACTCACTGTAGAGTTTTTCACACAGAAGCTTTGTGCCCCTGCTATTTAATCATACCTTCACTGCCTAACAGGTCTTCTTCACCTGAATCTATGGTGAGAACTCTGGATTCTACAACTCACCCTTACCAGTTTCAAGTAAAAACACTGGAGAATGATGGGACATTTTACCAACCCACAGTACTGAGGTAGACAAACTAACAACAAACATATGCAATGTGTGATCAAAACTGCACATGAGTTCATCTCCTGTTATTTTTCTGGAGGGGTGGTTCTTTACTCCCCCGCCTCCCCCCGTACCTCAAGTGATATGAGGTATATTACTGTTTGCCAAGACTTCCCTCGATGCGCATGCACACAAATTACCCTTAAATCTTTCTGTGTCATCTTTGTTGATCCGTTAGAAAGCTCTGTTGTGAATAAGTACATCAACAAACAAAGCCAAAAGCAGGGTCAGACAGACAAGTGAGTCTGCTGAAGCATGCAATTTTACACATTATGTTCAACTCAAACAGTCACAAAAGACACAAAATCAAAAATCCAAGAATCCAGCATATTTTCTTGCCTGTAATACATATGCACACAACACAGTAACATAAGTACCTTTCAAATGTGTGAGCAGTCTTCCCGTTTTAAGTCAAGAGAGAAAAAAAAACATATTTTCTGTCCTTTTAAAGCTACTGTTCCACTGTTTCATTCATCTTTAACATGTGTGTCAATCAATCGGTTACTGCAGTCACTCTGGGTCCTGCTGGGAATCTGGCACTGACAGGAAACAGGAGATGAGCAAGCTCCTTCAAACACGTTTCAAGTTTAAACCAGGACAATGTGCAGACATGTCTGAATATTACAGAGCAAAAGAGAACAAAAAAAAAAAACAATCTTCTCGCTGGCTTTTGGCTGCGGTTCATAAAGTCATATACAAAATACTGCTGGCATTTTTATCCAAAGCACATGAAGGCCATAAAAGCCTTATTAGGGATCCTTCGGGGTGCTCTTTAAACACGTCATTACTGCGTGGGACTCAGCAATGGTATGCTGCCGGTAATCAGCCTGGTCCACTCAGCTCACACTACAGCTCCCCACGGTGGCCGCACCCCTCCCTCTGAAACACGCGGCGTGCAAGACCGTCCTGTTCCGTTTTTAAACCCCAAGCTCAGCTCTACTAATTGCCCACGTAGGTAGCCAGCAATACCCGATGAACAGAATTGAACAAAAAAGGACACAAAGATTGTTTGTACACACTGAAACAGTACAAGGGAAGCCCACAGAACCCACACACTGTGTGAGGGAGCAGAGACCGAGGCCAGCCCACAGAACCCACACACTGTGTGAGGCAGCAGAGACCGAGGCCAGCCCACAGAACCCACACAGTATGTCAGGCAGCTGAGACTGAGGCCATCCCACAGAACCCACACACTGTGTGAGGCAGCAGAACCGAGGCCAGCCCACAGAACCCACACAGCATGTGAGGTAGCTGAGACTGAGGCCAGCCCACAGAACCCACACACTGTGTGGGGCAGCTGAGACCGAGGCCAACCCACAGAACCCACACACTATGTGAGGCAGCTGAGACTGAGGCCAGCCCACAGAATCAACACACTGTGTGAGGTAGCAGAGACTGAGGCCAGCCCATAGAACCCACACACTGTGTGAAGCATTGGTTTGGCAGTGGAGGAGGTGCTCGAAGGGTTCAGGCTCCATTCCCAGGCTGTCTGCAATATGCTTGAGTAAGACACTTAATGCAAACTGCTTACATCCTTAACTGAATTACCACAAGTGATCTGTAAATCTCCAGCTCCACAAACCTGTGGAGGGCAAGCCCTGCAAAACTAGCAACAAGTCATGAGTGCACCAGTCACACTCCGAACAGGTCAGATAAATGGCCAGTTTTTGGCTACACTGAGGCTCAACTGAAGCCTCATCTTCTTCTTTCCACTCTGTGTTTTTGCATGCTGACTCTGCATATGTTTTTTTTTTTTACCACGGCGCTCATTGCTTCTTACTGTTTTGCAGTCCTGCTGATTTGACATGAAACAGCTTGCTGGAGAAAGTTGTGGGTACATACTGTTCAGTTCTGCTGGTTGTTGACAGGCTTTTGTCATGTTGTAGACTTGGCTTGTGTAATCAGACACCAATCTCTAATATTGTGAAAATGTTCTGACTTGACTGTGTTAAATGTACATCAAAGTGGATAAACAAATTATTAACATTAATATTGATGACAATATTGTTACTGTCATTTAAAGTGTAATTGCAATGCAAATAGAAGTCATTGAGAGATCATAGCCATGGGTTGCTGTAATCTTAGCTGTTGGTCCCTCTGATCATCGCTATGGTCTCCACTGATCGTAGCTGTGAGCTCCACTGGTCTTAACTGTGGCTTCACTGATTGTAGCTAAGGGCTCTCCACTGTTGAGACTAATAGCACAACCCCCAACCTCAGATTTTTGTTTCGACTTGTGAATCAAAGTCAGTAAGATATTCAATTTCGCTTTTAACGAAGGTCAGCTCTGACTACAAACCAGCCTTGTACAGAACAGTGAGTGGAGCCTGTATACACGCGATTCGTATTTATTGTAGGGTTTCATTTTGAAAATTTATAATGGCTGCTAGACTTATAGCTCCATATAATTCAATGAAACCCCACAAGAGGATTTGCTCTGGCTACAAAAAAACTAACTCAGACTAAGGCTCACATTAAATTTAAACCTGAACAGAGAAGATTACAAAACCTGTGCTGATAGCGTGTCCCCTGAGGATAAGTACCATAAAAAATAGAAAATATGCCACCATCAGCAATGATTTTGCAAAAACAGGTCTGTTGAGAAACCTTTTATTTATTTCCCTCCTAAAAGGGCGGGCAAGTTCTCTGGCTTTGCAACTTGGTTTGAACTTTGACTGGCAAATTTAAGGATGCATGCTCAACTACAGACAGGAAAAACCCACCTATGACTGCCTTTCCATATGTCCTCAACAAGATCCGGGTGTCATGTCACGACTACTTGGGATCAATATTCAGCTTAAGGGAAGGTGGAATCCAACCTGAGGTCAGGTAAATGTAACAGCAAAAATGCTAGACAAAACTGGCAGAATACTGCCAGAACACACCAACAAACAGTGCATGAGCCAAAAAAAATACTGACATGCTGAATTGTTGTATGTACTATCATGAAGACATGCACAATTACTGATGTTCCTATTGCCTGTTCAGACAGACATTTTGTGTCCTCTAAGCTTGAGTCCATATTTTCATGTGCCATTTCAGCTCGACAGTGTGGGGTAGCATTAAGGAGCACAGCTTCTAACCGGTTGTCACTTCAATTCCCCTGTAGGCCACTGCTGTTTTACCATTAGGCAAGAACCAAATTCCCTCAATAAGTGTCCACCTGTATAAATGGATAATGTGTAAATGACTTGTGCACGTCAACCTGGATAAGTGTATCCTTTGCAGAACTCACTGCTGTCTGACTGCTGCGCCAATCAACGCATCAAGGAATTGTTAGGACCCCTGAGATGAGGGGGAGGTCATCCAAGGTTCTTAAAAAGTGTTCTTGAATGCATTGAACTGCAAAAGACCAGAGCAAGGTCAGGGGGAAGGTCGTTTGGGGACAAGTCCAGGGTGAAATGAGAGCTGGGCTTGCGGAAATTTCCTAAGAATATAAAAAATTTTATTAAAATTTATTAAAATACCCACTGAAAAACAGGAAGATATTATCGTCGTCATTTTTCCATTTCAAATCAAACATGTGATACTGTCATCTGTTATTTCTGTATTTCATATTATCCAAGTAAGTGAGGCACAACTTAACCTGCACATTGGGTGCCATTTCCCTGAAACTGTATCCTTGGCTCACCCTAATATTATTATTTTACGTTCTACAGTGTAAAACATTAAGAGATGGAATTTATGCTCCGAATTCCCAGGGACAATTTAACACATGTTAAAAAATGAGGCCGGGGGAGAGTGTTTGGTTGAGTGGAGCAGGCATTTTACAAGCCTGTTTAATAAAGAGGTGTTGTATAACGCAGTCCATGCTATTGCCAAAAACCTGTACATCTCCAGCTGACTGGCCTATTTGGGGTGATAATGTTACAATGCCATGAAGGTGCCTGTGGGGTGCTGTTGCTTTGTGGCCTACTTAAAAAGAGGAGAGATATTTTCTGTATACGCTATTGCTTGAACTGGCAGCCTTTGTTCAAAATGGAACATATGTATGCATTTACAAAGTACATACATACACACATACGTACAAGTGTGATGAAATACACTGTTTAATATAGTGTGTCTAGCGTGGTTTCATTTGTCCAAGATGCTAGTAAACTATTCATTTGTTAATCCACTCATCCATGCCCATTGTAAAAGTTGGAATTTTGAAAATGCCAGACACTGTGCCCACTAATACTTAATTGGTAACATCCAAGTTTAATATGGACTTCGAAACGAACTAATTAGTATGACATCTCCTTCACAGGTTTCTGGCTATAACTGGAGTATGTTACATCAGTACCAATTTATGAAAATGCCTTGTTAAAGTCATTGCCTTTGGGGCATAAAAACATTAACAGGGGTTAATGCCACCTGGTTAAGGGACGTTTACACAGAGTTGTGGCAAGTGGTTGATATCACCAATCAACAAACTAACAATTAAGAAACAGAAAAAAATAACAGTTGCTTAAATTGTTTATTCAAGAGTCAAGGATTAAGCACATTGTGGTTAGTCTAAATCCTTCTAGATCTGATAATCAAACATTTGGCACACTCACCAGACTGGGACTGATAGATCCATACTGTAAGACTTCGGAGATCAGGGATTTTTAAAGTCAGGATTTGAAACCATTACTGGCTCTTGACAGAATTGTCTCTTATATGATGTAACTTTTATACTCAATGATGTGAAGTCCAGTAAGTAAGTTTAGGTATGTCCAGTAAGTGAGTGTAAATTATCAATGGACCAGAGGCACTCTGAGTTTAAAAGGAAAACACAGCACCCCTGTAGGTTGTGGATAGCCATTTTTGCAGACCTTAATCAGTGTGGTTATTCTTCCATGTTAATTTACGTTAACATTTAGTTCATAGATGCCCTAAAGGAGAGACTTAAATAGCTTACCATTTTTTGTTTACACATTATCCACAACTAGATCTCTATTGTTGTCCAAGGGTAAAACATCAGTGCCCTATCTGGGAGTCAAACTGGCAACCTTTGGGGTTGCTCCATTCCATGATACTCCTTTTTACTGTCCTCTCACACTATATGTGAGGCCATGGTGTGCTGCTGGGAAAGAGCCTTTACAGTCTCATATAATGTTTTTGAATTTTGCCCTCTACCTCCCTTAACAAAAATGGCACAAAATGATTTTAGATTGTGGATTGATTGTTAAGAGTTACATTAAATTACAAAAAAAACCCTAATATGACACAGTTTATGACACCCTTGTGAGACCCCACAGAAACACAACATTCAGAATCACTGCTCCATGCCACATGACAGAAAGGGAGCAAAGGTGGGCCCATATGATTAGAGTTAATGGTTGGGGCAGTCAAGATAACCAAAGCATGTAAAAATGTTGACTTAATCTTTTTTCACTCTAGATCATGTAAGTTTATCCCATGCCATTGCAAAAAAAAAAAAGAGACCACAAAACACCCACGTCAGTCTGTAACCACTGAGTAAAACATTGTGTGCTTGCTCCCCACCACGATCTCTCTCCCCATACATTATGAGTCCATAAGTCCTTGGGCTGGTGCCAATTATTTACAGAGGCTCCATTCCTCTTCAGAATAGAGGGGCTGGAAGCATGGTGAGGATCACCAGAGGTCCCAGGCGTGACGGACAGACGTTAAAGATTCACAGGGGGAGGGGGCCTGGAACCTTGGCCGGGACGAACATGCAGCGTCCTGAGGATATGATAATGTTGACTGTTGCTCAGTAGGTGGTTACACCACCATGGAAACCTCTCTCCGCCCTCTCCCCCCGTCTCCCCAGCCCTCGTTCCACCACTTATCACAAGACCCTTCTTCTACCCCAGCGAGCCATGAAGTCCCCACATCGCCAATCTCGATCTGGGACATGATAAGCATCCTCCTTCCCCTCACGCCACTGGGCATCCAAGGACAGGTATCAGACATGCGTGCATGAGTGTGAGGCAGGAGTGTAGTGCCTGAGGGTTCTTGAGGTGAGGGAGGAATGCTCTTGTAACGTTACTGTGAAGAGGCCTTCAGCAAATCAGGATAGTGTCCATTCATCACAACAGCCAGTCTACTTCCTTTCCAGACCCCAGTACATTTACAATTCATTATTGTCATTTAGCAGACGCTCTTACCCAGATCGACTTATATAGGTTACAGGTTTTTACATGTTATCCACAAGGCAGGAGCATAGCGCCACAGGTTTCTTTTGGTGAGGGGGGAATGCTCTCTTAAGTGCAGTGTGAAGATGCCTTCATCAAATCACAAAAGTGTCCATTCACGACAGCCAGTCTACTTGCTTTTCAGCCCCCATATAGTGATCATATGCAGGGCTGTTCTTTTGTAAGGACACAGAATATACAGATGCAATGTTCAACAGTGGGTTTATAGCAATTTTAAACCCATGTTAAATATCAATACGATAACAGATTTGAGTGCCAGTATTTTCTCCAAAACCTGTCTGATTAAATCTTGGGCAAAGGGTGTCTACAACTGTATTTTTATTGCCATTAAGACTAGCCTATTATATTCTCTGGCAGGTGCATGGGTTTATATGTGGCAACCAAGTCCAGCGTGTGTTTATCAAAATGATGAAGATCTGAACTAATCATGACTTAGGTGAAGGCAATTAGATTTAATTATGCAAGATTCAAAGTGTGAAAATGCATTGACTGAGTCACAGTACAGTATACTATTTTCACATTTATTAATTTCTTGTTGATACCAGCAACAGACTGTTGAATCTTAACATGTTTTTTATGCTTATCCCTGTTTTTCAATTGCCAGTGGGACATTTGGTGCATCTTATCATGGAAACCTCTGGTCTCATGCAGGAGTGCTGAAGCAAGACATATGCAATCCTCTGACACACTGGCACACAGCTAATGGCTATTTTTACATTACAAGTCAGACAGAGCACCGCAGTGAAGTGGGTACTCATTAGAGGACAGGTGCTACTACACTGATGTCACATGAGCAGCTTGCAGGTGCCTCACGAATTGCAGGGTACCTGAGAGCAGTGAGATGAGGAAACATTGGCCTATGCAGCCCTAGTCAGCCCTGTCTCAGGCAGCTGTGAACTCCCGGGTGCAGTCAGCTGAAGACATGGCCAGTTTAGAACCTGGGCTGAAAGATTCAGCCTGCACTCAAGACAAGCACCTTGCCAGCTGAACCAGCCAGAGGCAGGACATCAGCACATTTAATTAAACTGCAGCTCTTTTACTCTTGCTGCCAGCAATTTTGTGGTTCATATCAACACCTTTTGATTTAACATCCACTGTTTTTAATTATATTAACATATGTCAACACATCAAGTAGCAAAAAATTCCATATTAAAGAATTAAATGTTGATATAAAGGAGTGAATATGTTAATATCAAGGATGTAATATGTTGATAGCAAATCTGTATGCACCGATCATAATTTCTGAACATAAGAGATGCAAAGCAGTGTCAATGTGTTGATAAGATCAAGTGGTGTCCAATTCAATTTCTGTGCAGGGCAGGATATTATTGTCAACATATTGTATGACCCTCCTAGTAACCAGGTTATTCTTTGTGATGCAAATTTGTCTTGTGTGCTTTGCTTGTGTACTTTTGCTGGTTAAGGCAATAATCGACCAAATGTTAATTTCCACCACACAACAATAGTTTTGTCTTTCTGAAAAAAAAATAAGAAGAAAAAACTGTGTTAATATAATGAAACATTCCTTTAATCCAAGTGTTCCTTCACTGCTGAGCAAACACACATGATTTGATTGTACCATTCTGAATGTATGGATGACCAAGAGGATCCATGTGTTCTGTCTGGAGCCACCTATCGTTCAGACACAGAACTGCATGCTTATTGAACAAGTCTTGCCATTGAGAAGAGAAAAAAGAGGGCTGTTTTCACATACTTATAGCCACAATGCATGAGGGTCAAGTAAGGTGGTAGCACTGAAGGTTTTGTTTAAACTGAAGGTCACTGCATAAGTAAAAAATGTCCGATTTACAGCTAGATAAAGCCTTCTCCTCTCAGCAGAGCTGCAGCTTGCACCTGGCTGCAGACCGGTATTTGAAGGACGCCGGTTATCTGTGCAGTGTCAGAAGAAGTCCTTTTGGTTAACGATTGACAGAAGTTATGGTCAGAACAGTGCAGAAACAGTAGCCCCACCCACCCAAGTGACACATTACCCCATTTCCACACACCTGGTTTTGTCACATACTGCTCCCCAACACCCCCCCCACCTCCCCCCAGACCCAGGATTTCACCTGCACAATGTTCAGATCCATAAATACTGGTTGAGTGCAGGTTGTGCTTGTCAAAAGATATGTAGATTGGTTCTATTACGAAACAAAAAACTCAGGGAAAGTGTCTGGTTGAACATACAAAGCCCTGTGAATGACATTGATGTGGTGTGTGCATGGTTTGTCTGTATATATATCTTCCCTCAGGTTCAAACATGTCCTATTTCCAGAGAGCCTAAAATGAATTTGAGGCTACAATTGAATATCCATGTTAAGTAATAATTATGAGGTAAACTTGCTTTTATTATTATTACCGTTACTATAATTATATATCCCTATAATTCAGGGAATAGGCCTGGGTGCTCTTTAAGACATTGCCCACACTTTATTTACAAACATTTCCCATTGCAGCACAGAGCACTGTTTGTTAAATAAGGTGACTTAGCACAACTGAGTCACTTGGCAGAGCGTCAAGAGGGAAGCCCTCTGGTATCCTTGGGCATGGTGCCCAAGGAAAACCTCCTCCACTGCGTCACCCACCCTCTTTCAAATGCACTGTGCTGTGAATCTAAACCACCTCTCCTACATTTACTGGGTCACCTTTTTTTCCCCCGCTTTCTGCTTGAGCAGGATGAAAAGGTGTCACGCTGCCCCCATTCAAGCTCACCGTCTGTGAGCATTCGGGTGGGGGGGTGGGGGGGGGGGGTTCAGGGGTTTCAGCACACTCCTTTTGTCCAATCGGAGCTCAGAAACAGGTGCTCACAGCATCGAAAGGCAGCATGTCCAGACCCTAAGATAGTTAGGAAAATACAAATGTGTGTTACGTGCAACCTGTCTTTGGCTGTTTGTAATGTGCAGGTCACATCGTTCGGCATTTTAGGACAGCTGGTAAATGCACCAAAAGGTTGCCAGTCCAAAGCCCAAGTGCAGCACTAAAGTTGTACCCTTGTGCATGACTTTTAACTTTAAAAATTCTTCACAAGCTATCTGACTGTAAAGATTTAAAATATGTAAAAATATGCATTCTAATATACAAATATGCATAAAAAGAAGAAAAAAGGTAAAGTGAGTCAGGGTGTCTGCTTTGCATAGTGTATATACAGTGCAGCAATCATTGCACAATACCAACTGAACTGATGCTTCGTTCCCATACTTTGTATCGCAGAAGTTATCTTCTGATAGACAGTCACCACCACAGAGAGGAAAGCAGGGCGTGCTCTTTAACATTCTGACTCAAAAGCCACACCATAGAATTAGAATGCCAGGACTGACCAATCCATTTAAACTTCAGAGCAGAATCACTCCCACAGCAAAGTTAGCATAAGAAATCTTATCAGTCTGAGCTTAAGATAAGTGGAGATAAGATAAGCATTAATTGTCTATTTTCATGGAAATTCTTGTTGTGTGCTTGCCAAAAGCATAACAAAGGATGAGTAAAATAGATTAATCTATGTACATCCCATTAAGCCCCAACATAATCCTAATTTTTATCCATTTACCTCACATGCAAGCACACACATGCACACAAGCACATGTATACACACATGCACATGCACATGCACATACACGCGTGCCCTCATACACAATTCCTCTGTTATCATGCTGTTCTCCTTTGTTTCAATCAGACAGATATGCTGATCACCTGGAAGATTTCTAGAAGAGTAGAGAGGTGGGGTGTGTGTGTGTGTGTTGGGGGGTGGCGTCGTTAGGTCCGATCTCTCAGGGCTATAGCCCTGAATATTTTAAGTCTAGCCCTGAATATTTTCGCCCTGAAAAAGGCGGTGTTTATAGCAAAACAGTAGACAGACTGTGTAATGGAGCGGAACTTGACTTACAGCATCTGAAGGTGTGATAATATTTCTTTATTATAAAGGTAGAACCTACCGATGCCGATCTCACATCGAAAAAAAAAAAAGACAAGCCCCAGGCAAACTTGACTTTGCCCCGGATCTTTTCAATAGCTAGAAACACGTATATGACGTATATGAGGGTACATATACGTCAGCATCTTCCATGCTGGTTCACTCCCAAATTAGCCAATACTAAGAGTCTGCCTGACATCCCAGGCTACACTCAAAAGCCTCCTAAACACCACACACACTAACAGCCAGGGGTCTTTAAAGCCTGCACTTCAAGGGCTGCAATTCAACAGCTTTCATAGGTCTCAATGTCTTTAGGTTTTTTGAGAGCTGGGGAAAGAGTTGAACTGAATCCGGCTAATCAACTAATTGATTTAATTATGGTTCACATGCAGTGAAATCCTGACTCTTTCTGTGCCTTGAGGACTGGAACTGAAGAAGCCTGCTGTGGGTCAACATTATTGACCAAAAAAAGGCAAAAAAATTAATGGAATTCTCTAATGGCCCATTAGATTAGCATGTGTTCCTCTGTTTTAATTAGTCAAATTTGTGCAGTGTCCTTGTGCCAGATGTGATCTCTTGACAACTTGAACCCTTTCTCAGAAAGTACCCCGGTAACACTGCCCTCATTTGAATTTCACCTCAGTTACTTTCTCATGCATTTCTCGGTACCGTGGAAATGAAATCAGGAAGTGAGTCTTACCTGCGGTGGAAGGATTTGAGTGGATTTAGAGATTAGGCACGCCGCTGCTTCTAAGAAATGGCATCACCACATGCAGCCACCCTGCACTGTCTGTGTAACTGTGTATTTTCAACCTGTACCAAATTAGACGGCACATTTAAACACACAAATCTGTTTCTAAAAATACTCCCCTCCACACTGATAAACAAATTAATTATCCATTGTAGTGGTAGTGGTGCATGCTGAATTACAGTGGTACTACCAGACCTAGAGGTAATAGTATAACATTAGAATTGTTGCATGGAAGTAGCCTGTTTTGTAGCAGTAGATGTAGATATAGTAATATGAGCAGTTGTAGTGTTGGCACTGTTTTTATTGGAGATTTACACACCAATAGGTATATACTATAATATCATGGAAAAATGCAGAATGAAAACATGAATCTGTTTTTTAATGTGAATTTTTAATGTTATTCCAATTCTAGGAGATGCTACCCTTTTGGAACAGAATACTTGCAAAACCCTTTTTTTGGCCAAAAAAATCATAATTGCAGGAAATTATGATTTCTGTTTCTGTTGTACAGTTTAGACAGAATGATTAAAGTCTCTGCGGGATATTATGTAAAACCCAAGCTCTCTTCTACTGGTTTGGAGGTGACTTACTCTTCTTCTACTCTTCCTTCTATTCACTTCCTTTTTATGCTACTTTTTTACCCAACTGCATTACAAAAAGCCTAGTTCAAGACAGTCTTGGCAAGCTTTTTGACAAGACACATCTTGCCAGTGAAGCCAAAGATAAATCGATACTGTGTCATATTAAACAACCGTCCAAGGGCTCTAAGGGAACCTACAGCTGCTTGCAACTCAGGCTCCAAGCTCGGACTATCAGCCCTTTGGATGGTGAATGTTAATCGACCAAAAGCATGGATAACAGCAGCCCAGGGAAGAACGATCCATCACTCCTTTCTCTTGCTCATAGCATGTGGTGACATTCAGAGTATCCCTGGCCTTGGAGACAACATGACAAACATTCTTCAGAAAACTGCTAAAGGACCACAGGTGGCTCATTTGAATGTGCTGAGCTGGCAACCAAGAATCGACAAACCTAAAATCCTATTGAAGAACAGATATTATCGCATCTGGTGAGACATTAGAACTCGCTTTTCAGCAACTAGTAAATGATCAGACTAGAATTATTGAGAGCAGTCCCACTGTGCCTTTGAGTATAAGTAATAACCATGTTGTCTATACAGTGCTTGGAATACAGTGCTTGTCCAAGGCAAACACAGACACACTGATCCATTTTTCCAGGAAGTGAAGAGCAAGCCTTAAATAATCCTGTAGATGCCTGTATCACAAGGACAGCACTATTCATTGAGATGTATAATAACCATATAACTGGTGATCAAAAAGGGCAAATGGCTAGGACAGGAAGTGGATGCCTACTGAAATTTCTTATGTGTGTGTTTGCTGGTGGGTGGGGGTTACTGTTCACTGAAGACAAACAAATTCAGTTGGAATGTCTCCTGGTTGGTGTTAATCAGTTCTGGTCAAACAGGTATCCTTCTTTAAATAACTGGGCTTGCTGTTGCTTCAAGCATATCTTGGAGTAAAACACAGTATTAAACATTTCATGGTAAAATCATGAATCACATCCCTAAACATTTTGTAATAGTGCTGTACTATACTGTTGTGATGGCTAATATTTAATTCTGCTAGCACTAGTATGGTTTGGGGAAATACCGCTACACCATTCCAAGACAAGGTAAAAAAATATCAGTAAAGGCTGCCAAAGTAATACTGAAAGCCAAACATGTCACATCTGTAAACCATATGCTTTTGCTAATTGGTGAGTTTTTCAGATAGACTGTCTTAAAATAGAACAATTATAGCATATAAAAGTATTAAGAAATTCATTCCTGGCTATCTGACTGAATCCATTAAACCAGTGCACCAGATACACAGTATCCTGCTAAATCAGCCACCAATGACCACATGTATGTTCCATGAGTTCACCATGAGTCTTCAAAAACATCTTTTGTTGGATGGGCAGGACAGTCCTGGAATGAATAATCAGCTGATTTGAAGGCATCACTAATCTATTTCCTCAATTAAATCTGGATTCCTGAGTCTGTTTGGTCCTAACAAATGTAACATACAAAAATTATTTTGACAGCTCACTTTTCCATGGATGTTGGATTGTGATGCTGTTTTTACTGTATTAAATGTTACTTTTATAGTCTTTTGAATGTGTTTACCATATATGCTGTGGTTTGATGTTCTGTTATTGTGTTATAGGCTCTAATTTAGAGAGGGAGAAGAGCATAGCACTGAATTCTGTTTCACCTCTAAATAATAAATAAACCTAAAACCTCTATAAACAACACAACCATATAACACTACACATTTTAAAATAGAAATACAGGTAATGTGTAGGGCCTCTGCCACAGCTGAAATTAAACTCACCCTTTGGAACGCTGTCTGCAGTTGGCAAATCCTGGGCTTGAAGACAGATACACCATCAAATCAAACTTGTGAAAGAAGAGTGAACAGAAATGGCAGAAAGAGAAAGAGAAAGGAACTGGGTAAGGCTTTTTTTTTTTTTTTTTTTATGAAAACCAAACAGTATCGGTCAAAAGTAGGGCAGATTGCACACTCACTTTGTGAAACAGCTCTGTTCAGTTCCGCAACTTTAATCGCAACTTCTGGTACAGCTTCACGTTTCCCATGAAGGCAGGAATTTTAAGACATAAATTCAATTTCATAACTGCCTAGAGGCCATTAATCTTGTGTGTTTCTCAAATGGTTATTTAAAAAAAGGTGAGGATTATCTGGGTTATAGCTACTAAATCTGATTTAGTGTCTGCAGTTTGTTTTTTTTCTAATGAGGTTAATTGAGGTGAGCATTACAATGTGAATAGAGTGTCTAAGGAAGGAACACTCCGAATTAAGGGCTTTTCCTACCAAATAAATGGATTTGTTGTATCCAGCCGCAAAATTTGCCACTCAGCTTAAAGGCCTGAAGCCAGTGTGGCAGTTGGCACACGTTAAGGCTTTAGCTAAGCAGCTTAGCAATCTTAAAGTATGATTTTTTGTTATTTTAAAAGTGTTATTTTAATTCTAGAAACAGAATACCACTGTGACTGGTGATTGGTTGTTTATGGGTGGTATTCAGTTACTGTGATGTTACCCCACACTGGCTGTAACATTAGACTTTGTTTCTATTACTTCTGCATACTGAAAGTCAGTTGCAGCTTAGTGCTTTTTTTTTAACCTGTCAGCAATAGAGCACATAGAATACCACATATTTAACTGCATCCTGATCACTCATTGGATGCATGTCTACTTAAAACACACACACACATACACACACACACACATTATGGCTACACACCAAAATGAATAATGCCATTAAGTTCAAATCTGTTGTCAGGACGTGGGACACAATAACGTACGTGTTTACAATGAGGCTGAGTAAATGTTTACAAAAGACCTTTAAATATTTTCAGTGCATGATCCCAACACCTCACCAACCAAGAAGACCTTTTGTCATCAGGTGCTACATCAAAAAACCCTGGCCTTGAAAAGAATCTTCTCTGCCAGACATCAAAGTGATACTTGCTTATGTCATTCGAAACACTCAGTCCTCAGAGTGAAATGTGAAAGGTAAAATCAGTCTATTCCCTTTTGTTTCCATTCCATTTCAGGAGTAAACAGTCACTTCAGCTGGATTTTAAAAAACGTGTTGCGTTTGTTCCAGCTGACATAGGAAACCCTTTCTCAAGATGTACACTCTGAGACAGATGAACAAGCACTCATACAGTATATTATTAGAGGCTTTTATATTTTCTTCATTTATGAAAATGAGATAAGGAGATGGAACATACTTCCATTATGTCAAAATATTGAACAATATATAAATGAATACCATTGTCATAACTGTACAATGTATCATAAAAATATAGCCCATAACACACAGGAACATCTGAGGTATTATATGAAAAAAAGAAAAAACATGTATGATACAATCTTACACACACACACAAGTACAATGTGTAAAGCAACAAAATTTTTAAATGCATTCTTGCTTCATTAAAGTCAGAGTTTACAACTGGAATTGCAGATGAGAACAAAATATATGGCAACAGATGATAGGTAACAAGACCAGTATATCATAGAGCAGACAGGAGGCTGGCTTTAACCAAGCACACATCAGCTCCATAGTACTCCATACTCCCACAATGCTCTCCTCCCTGTGAACAAAACACAAGACAAAGCTGTGCACCAAATGAGTGTGTTAATTCACTACAGAAATTACTTTCCACAAAATCTAATCAAGCTCATGCTTTAAGCTGGGGAGGGGTATTTGCTAATGTAAAAAATGTTTGTTAATGTTACAAAATTATTTAGCAATGACTTACTGAGGAACCAGACATATAAACTGAAGGTTACACCTTAGGTTCCCATTTAGTGCACTGCAGTGTGGTGGGTGCTCATTGGAGAATAGGCTCTACTCCACTGACTGGGACGAGGTGACCCTGGCTGACCTACCCATCCACCTATCCCCAGCCAGGCAAAGCCAATTAGTTCGACCACTGAGGGCTCTCGGCCACCATCGGCAAATAACACGGCTGGATCCGGACTGGAACACTGCTGGCTGAGTCCCTCTGGAGCCCAGGGTTCACTTTGCCTCTCGATTGGTAGCTGATTGTACAAGCTATAGGGCTGAATGTAGCGCTGAGATCACAAATTTGTCCTGGACTGACATGTAAGCACAAAACAATAAGTACAACTCAGGCACTCTATTCCAAATATAATGCTAACATATACTACACACATGCAGGTAAACTTCAATATATCCAATTACATAAAACTAATAAATAAATAAATCCATAAATAAAATAAAATAAAACTGGATCCTCTCCTACGAACAGAAATAGCAAAAAAAAAGATAACTGGAGGCAAACGAAGGCAAAGAACATTTAAGGTAGAGATGAAGAAAAAACACATTTGCACTAAGAGTACAGAACACAGAAGTCTGTAACAGTCTGCCAGACATGGAGTGGAACATACGTGTCCCAGAACAGACCTGGGTTTTTGTTTTTGATCAGACAGCTGAATAAGCCAACGAAAATCTCGGCCAGAAGCAGAAATCAGACAGGGAAAAAGAACGTGACCTCGGAGTCAAGGTCACTGTTTGCCTTGGAAACGCATAGCTGGGTGAAAAAGCCTGCAAGCGAGACCTGAGATGAACCCCCCCGGTCCAGCGTTACCAGAAATAATACCAAAACACAGTTATTATGTTAGATCTGTCAAAACACAGAACTGCATAATTTTGTTTAGGCGAATACTGGAACATTGTGTTCCGCAAATACTGGAGAGTGAGTAATCACCATCAGTGTTCCTTTTATCTCAATAATGTGTGTGTGCCAAGACTGAGTCATTTGAAGGCAGTTTAACAATGCAACGCACATGTCGCATACTTTATGAGGAGCCTGCCTGCCCAGCTCTCAGCTCTTACGCTGCTGATCATGTGAGACAAGCCGTTTTCAAAGAGACACAACGTGGATGGCCCAAGAAGGCCTGAAACCAACAAGGATGTACCAACAAAACCCTCTGTCCAAGGCAGAGGAACCTATTGGGAATGTGCCAGACTGTGGGTTTAGCACATCCTTGTACTGTAGGTGACATCGCTACGAGTACAGTGAGCAACATTTCACCCGGAAACAGTGTGACCTCAGTCAGCTTTTGGGGCTCCACCCAGGCTTGTCGTGCCTCGCCCCCCCAGGGAGGGACATGAGTCCCGACTGAGGTGTGAATGTTGCGTAAGCCTAAACTATTGGTAAATAACTGGGGACCAAAGGCACAGACCAGCAGTGTACCCACAACATTGCCAGCATCACAAAGGGAAAACTCTGCTTCCCTCTGCCCTCATTTCATAGCCAAAGGGGGTCCACAAACACAGACCCCACCCCAAAGCAACTTACATTAGGTTACAAATCTGTTTATACAGCTGGATATTTAATGTCTTTAAGTAGTTTCTTAAGAGGTTAAGTCCCTTCTTGGTTAGGTACTTTGCCCAAAAGTACAATGGCAGTTCCCTAATGGGGATTCGAACCAGCAAACTTTGGGTTACAAGCAGTGCCACACTGCTTTCTATTTATATCTATGATTTGCAACACTGCAGTGGCCTGTTAGCCACCTCACCCCTGAATCTGTCACAGGCTCTTAGTACCTACAGTTGGGTCTGTCCTCTAGCCATGGAGGTCTGGGATCACCTGGCCAACCTCAGCTGACAGCGACGCATTCAAACCCGCACCACCAGAGACTCCCACACTGCTGTGCGGCCCCGCCTCAAGGTCAGCACTACGGTGGAGAACAGCATGGGGGTACAGCCCCGCCAGCTCCTGCTGAGGAGTCAAGCGCTTTCCCAGAACCTCTTGGAAGCCACTCCGCCATCACTCTCCATGGACTCCCCCAGCCCCTGCCAAGCACGAGCTATCACTCCAGCGAGGGCAGAACAGTCTACTAAAAGATTAATTGTATCACTAATATAATTGGTAACAGGCTTCAAAGGCTCTTACTTTGGTTGGTCCTTCCTTTTGGATGTCACATGCAACTCTGAAGCGGCACTACATAAGTGTTACTCTATATACTGAAGCATATTCAACCTTATGTGACATTTTGGCTACTAAAACTACAGTAAACAATCCCAACTTTTTGGGAGGAAAAAAGAGTAATAAAACTATAAAAAACAAAAAATACAAAAAGAAAACAAATTCAGCTCATGAGTTATATATAATGCATAGATATTTTAAAAGTGTCAACGTTTCAGTTTTTGTTTTTCTGCAGATGGTTTAGTGGAAGAAACCTGCATGAGGTCTGTATAATGGATCTATGCGCACTACATGAACATTCACATATCACTGACCTCAAGTGTCATAGGATGAGCCATAGGACAAGCATCTATTGAATACATTGACATTACTTTGGTTTATTATGCCATGGTATAACCATATATGAGTTGCTTGTATGTGTTTATGTTTCTGTCAGGCACCTAAAGCTGTAATGTAGTCCTTATGTAGGGCACTCCCTAAAGAGTGTTATCCTTCTGTCTTGCACAGTGAGGTTATGAATTAATAAATGTGGGCAATTTCAAATTTCAGTTTCAAAAAATCATAGCAATTATAGGGTACCAGCCTTGGTCAGTCTGTTACATTCAATCTCTTATGACACTTCATACCCACATTAAGTCTCAAGAAATATCTAAAATGCTGGCATGATACAGAATTCTATTATGGAATAAAATGTACTTTATAGATAGTAAATGTTACCAATGACAGATAAAAAAAGTATGCCCAAGCAGTTTTAGTCGCAAAACTTGTGAGCGCTGTGGTTTCCATGGCAACATCTCCTGAGGTAAAACTGGCAGAGCACTTGAGGGAAGCGCTTGCATTTCGATGCTCTGTCCTGAGCTGTCGCTGGAAACGCACCGCCGGCTGCACTCAGGCACAGCCGGCTGCTCCGAAGGGATGCGGCTGATTACTGACAGAGGAGCTGCAGCAAGAGAGCGAGCGTGTGGAGGGCACACGAATAAGGCAGAGGGGAACGGATTTCTCCGAAAGGCTTCACCCCAGAGCGCAGGACCAGCTTGGTCAATGTGTTGGACTGACAAGGACAAAAAAAAGAACAAGCATTCTTTTTTTTTACTTCAGAGACCAATTCCTTGTCATTTTGTACAAATATCTTTTGTTTTTAAAAGCTGTAGATTCGTAGAGATGCCTTTTTTGCACTGTGATGCTAAATTGACTGAGCAGCTCTGGCCATTCTTCTCTTCACAGCCTTTGATGCACTTAAAAGAAAAGCCTGACTCACCAATGCAGACATTTCTGGCACATACGATATATTCTACGAACTGAGATGACTAGCTTCATGGAGGCACATGCAGAAAAGCAAGTTAGAAACAATCCAGCCCTGCGTTACTCTGCCCTAAATTCAGGTGACAGCTCACAGCCCCTGAATTCACAGGTAATAGCGGCTCTCCAGGCAGCAGAGACAGGGGTGGGGGGTATCTGATAGAAAGCCGTCAGCTACTTGGCTTGAGCCCCAGCTCCGGATGGAGGCTGTTTGTGTTGCGTCTCTCTGTGAACATTCCAGAGGTCCATCAACATGTTTACCGAAATGCATGCCTGAAAGGAGGGCGCTTATTTTGGACCCACATTATCTAATTAAGTCTAAACGGCTTTTATTTTTAGATGGAAGTGGTGCAGAGGAGGGGCTGGGGCAGATTGAGGTGGCTGGGGTTTTTAAGGTCTCCCAGCGACCTATCAGGATCAATGAGCTGGCTCAGTCCAGCGGCCCCTCCCCCTTTCTGCCATGACCACGCCCAGAGTTTGGTGCAAACACCCAGTGCAAATTACAAGCATTGACATAGTATTCACCCAATATTTCACATGCATCTCCCGTACTTATAGAAAATATATGAATTGGCAAATACATAAATATCTGCAGACAGTAAATAGGTCAGACTGATTGTTGGTTGTTTCAGTCATTTTTTAGTGTTTTTCATGCTTACATGCTGAATGAATTTTATGTTAACATCGATATTTACACACACACAGTTTAGCCACTTCCTGGCCAAATTAACCAATCTATTAGCAATCCCCTGAGCAATCAGATTGGAAATCGTATTATTGTGTTTCCCTCAGGATTTTCAATAGACATGGCTTTATGAGCGCTGTAAGGGCCAGGACAGAGAGCCGCTTGTCAATGATCTACTGTCTGTGTCGAAGTACAAACAGGGCTTTCAAATGAACTGTGACGGAACATTTCAGCAACGGTCGAGGCCTGTCGGTTCTGGATCGGGCCTCCCAACATCTCGCACGGCCTTCTGGGAGATAATCAGGCCCCAAATATCTGTGCTAATCCAGCCATGTGACATCGGCTGCCTTGGTCATGCTCTCTTTTGCTTTACTGCTGCGATTGGACTGTTTTGTTGTTGCTGTTATTAGTGTTTTTACATTTTTCACCCAACCTTAGTCATTACCAGTTATGCATTTAAGATTACTACTGCAATAAAACAGCTGAACAAATGGAGGGGTGCAGGGTGACGTGCATGCAATCCCATTCATGTGTACACCTATGGTGACTATTTTGATTATTCCTAGATTAATATTTTGATTATTGCACCATGCCATCAGAAGTTAGGTTCATCCTCCTGATGCGATCTGAGTAAGACCAGGGTGTAGCTACGAGTGCAGTCTGGACAGTATACCCCACTCCCTATCCTGATCCCTATCCCCATCCCTATCCCCCTCCAGAATAAGACCAATGTGTTCCACCACCGTGGGCTCGCAGTCATCATCAACAACGTCACAGCTGGACTTGAACCCAGGCTATAGGGCTCAGCCTGCTCCTGAAACAAGCACTCTTACCATTTGGGACCCCACCTCCCAATACTAACAAAATGGCCAAATATGAGATGCTGTTACCAAACAGTTTCTTCTTTAATGGAAAAAAATACAGCCAAACACTACCCAAAATGTCCTGCAGTTCTATAGAGAATTTGAAATGACTATCCCACATGGTGATAAAACCCTATGATGAAACATCCTGTCCGATCTTACATGAACATACTACTACAACAACTATGGTACAATATCACCACTTCAATAATATCAGTGTCTCAGCAACACCCACACAGCTGTAGTGATACCATGATAAAGGCTGGTTGCAGGAGCAAAGCATTATGCTGGGATACAAAAGGTATATAAATACACCTTGGACGCAATCCAACAATGTCAATACCTCAGGCGCAATTAGGCTGAAGCCAAAACCGATGGCTGTTTGGGCAATACACAGATGTAGGTCTGATAGCTTGTGAAAACTTCCAGGAAAAAAAAAATGTTCCTGAAACCGCAGGAATCAAGGAGCATTTGCACTCAACTTGAGCATGGAGGAGTTTCAATATGCACCTCTCCCCCCCAACACTGGGGAGAGGAGATCAGCCCAAGCCGGACTTTTTGTTACCGGCCTGGGTCTGCTTTTGAGAGATTGTGCCGATCATGGCCCCGGGCGTATCGAGATTTTGGAAACTATGGTACCTACATTTGGCTGACCCGCGGCCACCAGCAAGCCAAGTGTAAACAATAAACAGGAAACAGCTTTGCCAGACATTTCTGTTGTCAGTCAAGCTTCAAGTGGAGATTAGTACGATAGGAGAAAAAAAGAAAACCTAAGAAAAAGCTCCGAAAATAACATTAGGAAATTTATAAGCTGTCATAAAACATCTGAAAGATTTTCATACAGACTGACTTACATCTGGATTTGCAAATGAGGGGGATGCTGACTATTAAAGACACATAGCAGCCCCCAGTTCTCAAATGCCCCCACAACTCCTCCCATTCATCTCAATGAACAGTGGAGCCCCAGGGGGCAATTCAATCGTCCTACTTTGCGGTTTGTCCCTAATAACTTTGACTAACAGGTTTAAGTTTAGCCTCCTTGGACAGCTTACAGCAGAACACCGGGAGCCTTTGTTAAAAGCTGCAGTTTCCTGGCCTCATGTGTCCTTTTAAGCAGTCTGGTGGAGTCTGAGTAGTAGGGTTTTTGTTTTATTATTAATGTCTTTATTACATTGCAAAATCCTTTGCTGTTTTTACTTGTGATCAAGTGGGATGCATGGTACAAAAGAGGACAACGATCTGCAAAAAGCAAAACAACAAATCTCCGCCTCCGTTAAACCTGTGGATCCCATTCTGCATCCCATCCGCATGCTTTGTTCACTTGTGGGCATGGTACAAACCAGCCACAATGCATTCCAGAGAGTGAGGGAACTTGAGTGAGTGTTACTTCTTTTCCTCATGTAACGGGTGGTATCTTGCGTTGTGTTTTTTTTTTTTTAATGTGATGTTACGTGGGTTGGCGAGTGAGCGAGTTTCGAACCGAGGTTCTTACTGCTCGCTGCCAACCCCTTAAAGCCAGCGTCGTTGCCAGTTGAGCTAAAGGCAAATTGCCGTTAGCCTGTCGGCGACAACGCTACTTAACCAGGTCTCAGGGGGAGTGACGTAGCCGCTGCAACCACTCGGCTACCTGCTACCCGCTACCTAAGGCTTTACGCAGGACTCACACGAGCTAATCACTTCAGCTCTGCTACACTCACTCACACGTGGTCACAGCTTCAACGGTCAGCAGTCAACGACATCAACAATAAACGCCGTGAGGGAGCCATAGAAGCACAAAGCTTACTTAGATTTGTAACTCAAAGCCAGTGTGCCCTCAGTGTGCCACTTGCTAACACTGGCTCTGCCACAAAGATCCCAGTAGTCACTTAATTCAGGTTGAATGGCTGTGGACGGTTTTATAGTATATTGTAGTCATATAGCAGTTACATAGTAGCATACAAATAACAGCACATTGGAATGGATATATCTTGGTATTGGAATATATATATATATATATATATATATATATATATATATATATATATAGATATATGTATATGAGAGGAGAGGAGATAGAGAGTGATATCTCGGAAGTGTGGGATAAATGTAGCAGAATAGGACAAACATCACCCTCATCATTATCATCTTCATCATCAGAGATTACCGTTGCGGTGCTCTGACACACCAGCATGGAGATGTTACTGAACGTGAGTGGGTCTTGTGAGCATGCAGGAGATGCGGGCTGTTTTCCCCATCTCCCCAGCTGTCCTCGAATGAACCACATGCCGCTGCCAAGATCCCGGCTCAGCTTAGAGCAGGCATTCGGGTGCGCTGCCAGCAACCCCTCTCAGCTGCACACCCTCCAGCCTAAGGATGGTAAGCACTAGCAGTTCCATTAACCTTAGCAGGCAGGTAGCTGCAAAATGGGGAGAGCACTGTAGAGACTGAAGAAGTGCAGGGGTTTTGGGGGATTGGAGAGGTGGACAAAGGGACCTTTTGAAGGAGGGTGCATTTTAGGGCCTAAGGTAAGGAGCTCTAGGAACAAGGCTGAAGCAGCTCTGCAGGAGAGTGGACGGCAGGCACAAATGTGTCCATCACATGGGTCCTCTTGGCCTCCTCATCCAATACAACAGGGAAGACGACAGGGAGGATGCCTGCGACGGTTCTCAAAGAGGGAGGCTTCTGGGGACAGCTTAGCTTAGCTCCTGAGATGTGCTTTCAGCTCAATCTGTCATGTATTATTTAATGAATGGAGTGAGAAGAGAAAACAAAGATGGGACCATCTTAGCTCTCTGCACACATCCCTGACAGGGGGGGGCAGAACAAATTTAGAGGAAAAGCAGTGGAAGAGGCTCCACAAGCACACAAACAGGCACGCACAAATGCACACATACACACACGCACACACACACACACACACACACACGCGCGTATACTCATCATATACACACACACACACACACACACACACACACACACACACACACACACACACACACACACACACACACACACACACAAACCCTGCCTCCTGTATTTAGCATCTAGGGAATGTTAAATGACAGCCATGCAGGCCAGGATGGCTCCGTTACTGTCTCTGGTAGACATGTACTTCATCTGGAGGTTTGCTTTATTTGATTCATCAGGTTGGTCTCCAAAATCACTGCATAAGGAACATTCCTGTTTAAGGGCTGTGACTACGTTGCTAGCCTTTTCGCAGCCCTCTAGTGGTAAAACAATGCTACTGCTGCTCACCACTGAGGGAGCCTCTCAGGAAATGGGGGCCTGTGCTATTTCTAAGGCTGGTTTTTCCAGTCGCAGCCAAAAACATGGCGGTCGTGTTTAGCTTTGGCAAGCAATCTTTAAATAATATTTCCACAAATAAAAGGCTTTCTGTAGAAAACAAGACCGCCTCTGAATGTCACGTCATGCAAGCTTACAGATGAATGGCTACAGGAGAATGTTAATGCCTGTTAAATCTTGGTTATTTACACTTGGCCTTTGCCAATCTTCCTAAACAAATAGCACTACTTATCAATTGCACCCGAACTGTGAAGTTTTGTATGTTTGCGATAAATTTCAGGTTTGTGTGTGTGAGGTGTTGGCCATGGACTACGTGCTTTCGGAATTTCACTGAATTTATTGGTCTGTACCAGTGTATCATTTCACAGTGATTGGTGTGGTTTATATGGGCTTGTAAGCAGAGTCAGGGTAGTGCTGTCTGAATCACAATGCAGGGTGAAGGTTATTAGATCTTTCTCTGAACTTTCCTTTCGTAATGCCCATTAGCATACCTCTGAATCACCCGATTTTGACATAATTTTTCACATTTGCAGTGAAAAAATGACGACATAGATTCTGAGAAAATGTGACCTTATTTGACTATCCTGTGAAGTCCATTCTGTAGTACCTGTCAAACGTATATCATTTCCTGTTGAATGTGATCTTTGAGTGGTCACTCCCTGAAAGTGCACCCCTAGCAATAATGCAATCTCTTCTCAGCTTCCATGTAATGCTGCCCCAATGGTGACTTGTGCATGCCTTCTGATTCAAGACCACGCATTTTGTTTTCAAATTCCATTGGTTTGTAATTCTGACCTCTGATTGGATGAAATGACCACCCGTGCTGTGAACAAAGATTGCATTCAAAGACGTGTGCCTGCACAAGTGAGTGTGCTGTCATGTCAAGACTATCACTGTAACCTTTTCAAAGTTTAAAAGCATACAACTGCTTCTCACTAAATGCGACACAAAAATAAACACAAGATTTGTACCTGTGAGTACTTTGCCATGTTTGTAAGTTGATGCCATTTCTGTTCATGATAACAAAACTCTGGGTGTCGAACCTGTTTTTCCAAATTTGTACTTACAGACTGATGTACACGTGTATGTAAATAACCTGGCCCTTCTGTACGTCAAAAGCAGTTTGTTACATATCATGCATTCTCAGTCGCTGCCTTCATACATGCAAAAATGTCTTATCCACTCAAAGTATTTATGTCAGTATGCCAGTAACCTACGCCCAGAAAGTTTGCCCACATTACGGCATGCACACTAAAAGGACACTATTACAAATGAATGCTACCCCAGTTTTCTGTATATTCAAGTAATTTTGCCATGTGGTTTGTCATTGTGCTTTCCCCTCTCCTTTGAGTGCCACGCTAAAAAGCCAATGACAAAAATGTGATAAAATAACAGCCAAAATGCAAAGAAAGATGAAAAGAAGCAATGGAAAGCACACATGATTCTGCATAGTTACACTGTTGCTGACAGTTCATATGCAAGGATCACTAAATGAAGAAGAAGGCACAGAATGGCCAGTTTAGCCAGTTATTGTGTGGCTTTAGGGATTTTCTGAACTCTGTGCAATCAAATGTACAAAATTAGATCACTGTATAGGTACAGTAATGTACACAGCATACAGTGCTGTATAGGTATGGAGTAAAGGGAATAATTATCAATGTTGTATAGGTATAGGCTAAAGCGCCTATTAGTGCTGTATGGGCATGCAATAAAGGATCTAATTCTCAGTGCTGTATAGGTATGGGGTATATCATCCCTAATTTGGACTGCACTCCTTTCATTTCTATACTGGCATAATAAGTACTAAATGACTTACCACCAAACAAGCCCTCATTTGATGAATGAGACTGGATGGTATAGGCTGGCCTTTGTGATCTGTGTAATGAGAGTGTGTTTTCAATACAGCTGCGCTGTGTTGCCACACACTGTGTGTTGATATCAATTCCACACAAAGCCTTAAACAGACTGAACCAATTGAAGTCACAGTTCTGGATCAATACTGTGACAGGGATTTTTCAATACATATTGCTTTTCCATATGCATGCAAGGCTTCATTTCAGCCAGTACACACACCTTTTGGCAGGTAGGCCAGGTGGGCTGCTGAAGACTAGTAAACTTATCTCAATAAAATCTGTGAAAACAAGAAATCAGTTTCAACCCCCCTAGATCCACACAGATAATGGAGAACCCATACGCTTGTAGCTATGTGTTACAGCCTGTTGACACCATTTCATTAATAAAAGGATTTTGATGTTATTTAAAGTGACATCCTCATATTACATGAAAATCAAAATTATTTTGTGACTTTTTGGGGCCTAAAGTGAAGCTTGCAAAATATGAGCACCTTTAATCATTTTATTCAAGGGCTGTATGTTTAACTTTCAATTTAATAATTTAGTAGACTCTCTTATTAAGAGCAACTAGCATTTTAATATTATTTAGGCAAATGAAGTATATTTTTGAGGGTTGTTACCTGTTGACCAAACTGCCATTGTAGGATATTATACCAAGTTTGGTCAGCTAACAATACAGTTTTCGGTTAAACTTAGCGTCCACGAGTTTGAGGCAACTGGAGTAGTAATTTTTTAACCAGGCGTTTGTATGTTAATGGTTGAAAGCTTACCACCACGTCACCTTATCTTTTTGATAACTTTTGTCTATCTAAGTGGGTTTAGCTAATGAGTTAACCGTTGAGGTTTCACCCTAATTGCATGCTATAAATTGTACGAAAGGTTTGATACCTGTATGGGATATTTCTGTTGTTATTTCTGTGTTTTCTGATCAGTTCAACGCTCCTGACATTTAAACAGAGGAAAACGTTAGCGTGATCCGCCAGCGCATCTTTGCCTAGTTTATACTAACAGCCGTGGTCGTGAGAGTGGTCTTGGAAAACACCGTCCTTGTAGGCGCGAGCGCCTTCCAGTGGAGATTATTTTAATATACCGCCTCCAATTCCCCTTTAAACCTCTTGAAATCATGGTTTTGAGAATCACGATGATTATGATGATGATGATGATGATGATGATATTTATTATTTTTATCATTGATGTAATTTTGTTTTTGTGAATTGTATATTGTTATATTTGAATTGTGTCAGTGGCAAATTCCCAAGAGTAGTTTATTCTGCTTAATGGTGCTGCTTCGCCATGTACTTGCTGGAACTAAAAGCGAAAGTGGGCTATAAAGGTGGATCATGAACACACCTAATGTCTCCTGCCACTTTTAACATGGATTAACATACTCATATACTGCATTTCGTTCATGTTTTGCTTTCTGCACCGTAAGAGGTTGCGTTTGCCTTTCTAACCTGCATATGTACATACAAAAAAGGGTACTTCTCACAACTGTCAAAAAACGTGCTTCAAGATCGAGCAGTTGACTGTACTATAAACATTCAAAGTGTCATCCATTGACACCAACTGACTTTTTAAATTAATGCCATTGTTCCATTTACTTTATAACGCGCACGTTGGAGATGTGTTTTATCGTTGCTGGCAAAATGTGCATCCGTCAATATAGTAAAAGTGTGGGGTCGCGCTCTCGCTCTCTCTCTCTCTCTCTCTCTCTCACACACACACACACACACACACATCAGACGAGCAGGAGTTGACGGAAGGTGATCCCCGCCATGTGACGGGGCGGCACGAGTTTGGAGGCGGGGTATTCCTCATTCAAGCCTGGTAGTCCTATATAAACGAACACTAACATAGGGTATAAAAACAGCGCGGATTTCCAGGGGAGAACAGGCAAACAAGCCCTGCTCGGCAGTAAAATGGTGGACGACATGCAGCCGTCTGCCAGTTCACAAACAGTTAAGACGATGAAAAATGCAGTTGTCAGCCTTATTCTATTACCTCGTTTTCTCGTGGCAGCGCTCATGCTGTGGTTGCTAGATTTTCTCTGCATAAGAAAGAGGATGTTGCTCAAAATGAGAGATTCCGAAGGAGGTCCCGACGATCCCCCGATGTGTATCTCCGATTCCAATAGAATGTTCACCTTGGAGTCGCTCAAGGCCGTATGGCATGGTCAGAAGTTGGACTTCTTTAAATCGGCGCATCTTGGATATGTAGCGCCGAACACCGAAGTGGTGCAGCTCAAGGAGCAGAAGAGGGTCCGGATTCTTGACTTTGCTAAAGGAAAGAGACCCCTGATCCTGAACTTCGGGAGCTGTTCCTGACCGCCGTTTATGACACGTCTGACGGCGTTCCAGCGGGTGGCCAGCCAATACGCTGATATTGCAGACTCTCTTCTGGTCTATATTGAGGAAGCCCATCCGTCGGACGGATGGGCGAGCTGTGATGCTCCGTATCAAATCCCGAAACACAAATGTCTAGAGGACAGACTCAAGGCGGCTCAGCTGTTGAATCTCGAGGTTCCCGGATGCATTGTGGTCGCTGATACCATGGAGAACTCGTCGAACGCAGCGTACGGAGCGTATTTTGAGAGACTTTACATACTCAAAGACGAGAAAGTGGTCTATCAGGGCGGGAGAGGCCCGGAGGGTTACAGTATTGCTGAGCTTAGAAACTGGCTTGATCAATACAGGAACAGCCTCGAGAATTCCATTACTGTGGTAATTCATGTGTAGCACAATTAACTAGAACTATTAATGTCGAGTAAGCCCCCCACAGTGTCCAAGGTCCAAAACCTGCTGCTGATAACACGATGCAAGCATATGTTTCCACTTCAAAAGTATTTTCTGCGAGCTCAGTCATCACTGGGTTATGTGGTCCATAGTGTTGGTTGTGTATAATGACGGCTGCAAAGTCAGTTCTGTCTTTGTCTTTTTGCTTCTTCGTTGTCAGAAGTTTTATGTTAAGATACCAGTTAACGAATGTGCGTTGTGAACGTGCGCTGTGCCCTGTGTTTTGCTTCTAATTTCAAATGGCACGCTCCTCAAATCTGTTTGTGTGTGTGTGTGTGTGTGCGCGCGCGCGCGTGTGTGTGTACGTATATGCATGAAAGTAAGAGTAAATGTCTAAATGTCCTGATGACTATTACCGTTTACTCTAGTGTTGTTGTGAAGTTCGGTTTTTAAAGGGTTGAACAACCAGAAAGCCGATACTGATGTAATTTGATACTAGAGCACTCGGTGATGAAGAATATCATCAATGATCAATGGCAGAACAGTTATTTTGTAAATTATGCATACTTTATATTGAAGATTATTTTATAATAAAATATGATACACGCCGTTTGGTTCAGTTCTTCGTTACTGACACAAAGACTGGAGTCATAAAACTCTAGTTTTATGGCGACACTGGGTTAGTGCACCTGTTCCACCTACACGTGTGTCATTTCTCAGGTTCATGATGCGCGAACACATTACAGGTGATGACCTTATTGCCAGTCAAGGCTACTGTGGTAGTTTTACTAGATCATAAAAACTTTGTTACATATCATGCATTCTCTGGACATCTGAAAAATGTCCATGGTTATAAATTGTTCACAAAAAATACAACATTGTTCATAGCTAACACTATAGCAGTGCAGAGTAAAAAGCAATGTACAGCGTGTCTGTCTGCACAGTGCATTCTGTTACAACTTACCTGAAAGCCAAACATTTAATATGCCATTCCTCACTTTCCAGTTTGGCAGGTGTGCCTGTCAAAAAGCAAGGAATGGGTTTCATGGCAGAGACACGGGTTTATTTCCACAGTGACACACTCTGACGTCAGTGATTCTCCCCACCCACAAGGCAAGGAATTGACATTTGATTTCCATGATTTTTGTGATCTCTGCTTGAACCTTCAAAGCATATGTAGGTGGCAGTCCTGAACTGCCTAAGGTTTTTTTTTTTTTCATTTGTAATTTTTTTAAGTTGTAAAATTTGAGGTAACACAGAGTGTGATTGTTCTCACTTTATTGCTTTCTGCATCCAGTCCAAAGTACTATGAAGCAACAAAGCTAGTTATCAGACAAAGAGCAGGTTACATGTGGAGCCTGTGGATGTATGTGAGTCTATGCTTTGAAGTACTGAAGGATGGTTAATAAAGAATTAGTAGCCAGAGCACGTGATTTGCAGAAAGGAGGAGAGCTGGAACAGTGGGTTCTGTGATTGGCACTAGACAGCCCAAAGTAGGTTGTGGAACCACAAAGGAAACCATTTTAAATAAGCTTCTGTCCTTACTTACTGAAACAGATATAAGGAGTAAATGTAAGGAACAACCAATAATTAATAACTGTTAATATCAGATTTTCATATTACCCCGTATCACATAGACACCATTTTGAAACAAGATCCACATGTTGGGTGGTTACTTGGACTAAGTTTATTAGATTTCATAAATCAAATCTAAGAGTAGAATGGATTTCAGCACAGAGGTTTAAAGTTCCAGTGAGTTTTGGGAACTGATCACACAATATAAGATGCCCAAGTCCAGGATATTGAGTGCTGTATATTTCATCACTGAGACAAGCTATGAGAATGACTGGTCATATTTCAGTCATACTGCTGCTAAAATTTAAATGATGGTTGTAAAATGGCTATTTTTAAAATTTCAGTCATCCTTGCTATTGTTAAAAAGATAAGGTGATGTGTCACCTATATCACAGTAACACCATTCCCACAGAGGCTGGAGGACGTGAGCTGTAAAGGCCATGTTAAGCTGCTTTAGTGGGTCCAGTGTGAGGGAACAGAACTGTAAGGAGGCCCAATGGAAGGCACAGTGGACAAGTGCACCTCATTTTTGAGTCTGCCCTGTGTCAAACCGATACGGGTCACATGGTCTGGTGGTCGACTGCCACTCGACTGCCAAGATGCTGCTTTTGACTGTCACAATGCCACTATCAGTCACTCAGTGCATGCACTGCAGCCAGGTGCAAGGGCCCCAATGCATGGCCTCAGACAGATGTGTTCCCAAGGTTTCACAAAGGTGTGCATGATGCCTTATTAAGTGCTAAAGATCAGCATTCTCACCCATTTATTACCATTCATAAGACTGGTTGATGTTTATAAACATACACCACTGTTTTTTACCACTGTCAACAAAGGTAAGTTGCAATAAGCAGTTATGAATGTTTATACTGTCTTGTGTATTGCTTATGTACTGCTTAATAAAATGTGCACATTTGCCTCTGCCAAAGCTCCACCAAAAGTTAATGCTTTCAAAACGATCACCTTATATGTTACAGTAAGACTGGAGCAACCTAACAGCATGTGAGCTTTCAGTGCTTCTCTAATGCGTTGTCGATACTCAGTGGTAAGTTCATACTGCGGGCTCTGCTGGAACAAGGGTGGGCTTTCTTCTGCAAAAACTAGCCACGCAAGATATCTGAAGAACAAAAGAGAGACTGTGGGAAAGAAGAGAAACGTTGATCTTTTGCAATCATGCAAGCAGCTTTTTTTCCTTTGCCACAGGTTGTCTGTGTTTGTGTCAAACTGTTTGTCTGCTCTCATCTTATTGTTGAAAGCCCCTTGGCTTTTAATTGCCTTTGGTATAATGGACGCGAGTCCAAACAGAAGAAAATGTGTTTTGCCAAGGGGCGTGAGCTCGGGAATTTTTAATTGTGCAAATGTCATTTATATCGGGAATAGAAAAATATTAAACTTTTGCTGTCTGTAATTTCAGGGGCTACATATCACTGTGTGAGTTGAATGGTATCAGTATCTCCTGCTGTCATGGTTAAAGTCTGTGCTGGGGGGCATTCTGAATCACACACTGGATTTAAAATGAGAAAGCGCTAAATGAAAGCACTTGTCATATGTATACAGTATACAGTTCAGAGAGCTGCCCTAGGCACTCCACAGCTGCTATACTGCATGCCTTCCAAACATGTTGGCTCTTGAGCCAATCAGTAAAAAGTAGGATTGAAAAGTAACTTAAGATCCTGCGCTTTTGGCCAATGGTGACTGATAATTCTAAAGACAGGGGGTGTGGAAACAATAAGATCAGCAGCCGACTGTTTTCAAAGGGAATGGTTTAAAGGCCTTCTGTCCTCCGAGTGAAGGCTTAGAAATGGGACCAAAAGCTCTTATGCATTCTGTTAGAAGATAATTATGGCCAAGATCTTAAGCATCCTTTCATGTTAAAAGCCATTTGTACAGCCATGTACGGTTTCTTCTCTTTTTTCCCCCCTTGGAGGATGTCGCCGGGCCTCTTAATGAGGTGTGGATTACTGTGTTTTGCAACCAGCGGGGTGCGTAAACATCGCTGGCCGTGTCATGTGTGCTCGGAGCCTTCTGAGGTCCTTGTCCCCTCGGCAAAGACGTCAAGCAGGGGAAGGGAGACGAATCAATTCGGTCAGGTGACCACTCTGCCGGGGCCGTAACAAGATCAGCTGTGGAGCTGTGGAGAGGCGACATGCGAGGACAGGAGTCCGTGGGCCCTGCCAACCCCCCCCACCACACTAACCGCGGACATGCCGCCTGGTTTGGCTCACTGCATTTAAGCCAATTTTACCCCGCGTGGCGTAAGGCCCAGGGCCAGGAATCCCGCTTCTGAGAGGCCGGGGGGGTGGGGGGTAAGGAAAATAAGCTCTGTTTTTTTTGGTCCACTCCTTGTCCAGCATGCGCATGTAACATTTGATGAGGTTCACATATCAATGTTCGCCTGCTGTCTTTGAAGACACAGCTTGTGGCGTTGCCATTTAGACAGGGATTAAAACTCAGAGCATCGTGTTCAGCTGCTGTGGCAGAATCTGATGACGGGGGAAAAAAGAGACCCCATTGCAACGCCTGCGCAGCTCATCTGGTGTCTGGGATGTCTCCAGGATACTGGGGGGGGGGGGGGGGGGGGGGGGGGGGGAGTGATGCGCTTGCCGTGGTCTGATAACCCCCCTGATTCCCCCAGGGAGATCAGATCAGGGATTGCTTGCGTTGCTGGGACTCCTGGCCACACGGTCACACGGGTTCCTTCCATCACATAACGCGCTGTGACGTGCGCCGGCACTCTGAATATTCCCCCAGGTCGCTGTCCTCCTGTGTTTTTATTCATGCACGCCCGCTGCGCGTCCTCCCTCATTTAAATGGAGCAGATAATCCCCTCTTATCCGAGGGAGGGGACGCCCTGCATAAAATAATATGTGCAGCCCTGACTATTTAGCTGGGCGCCATCTGGGCACGCGGTGACGTGCGCGTGTTAATGCATCTCCTGCTTCTCGGTAACCTTTAAACGGCTGCATAACTGCATGGCCCACCGACGTGCGCAAATTCAGCAGGGTGCTTTAGAAACATCATCTCTGCCGGCACGGCTGCTGCCAGGGGAGAATTAGCCGGTCACGTCAGGGCAAGCCGGACGGGCAGGAAGGACTGGACGTGCCGGCGCCGTGGGAACGCCACACTGATGAGCATTTGTCCCCATGTCCTGCCCGAGATGGGGGCGGGGGGCTTCTGAACATGCCACTCTCCGTGCCAGGAGGAGATGAACGTGAACGTCCTTTCCCACAAGGGACCTGCAGTACCTCCACCAGAGGGCAAAAAGTCCCGCATAGCAGTCATAGCCTATGGACAGCGCATATTTATTTCTTCACATTTAAAGTGTGAAGTGTGAATATTAAACACAAACCCTGCAGTATCAATTTTAATATGAAGATTTTTTTCCAAATTCACATACTGGATAATCACTTTATAATACCTGAACCACAAATAGGTAATGCTAGATAACAGAAGTTCTTGTGTTTTCCATATAGAAGTGATTGGGAATTCAACGGCCAGAGTAAGCTGGTTAGAAGCCTTCAGGTTAAGTGTGCACGACACCAGCAAGCACAACACACAGCTTGGGAGAAAATGATAATACGTGTAAAACTGACTAACTGAACGGAAACTTATCCTTTAAAACTGTGCTTGAACTGCTCCATTACAGTAACAAGCAAACATTGAAAAATCACCACAGCATTTTCTTTTGAGCCAGGAGGCATGATGGAACATCATTGCTAACCACCGGTCTGATTTAGCAAACAGTCTGTATTACTGTGTTGTCTTGGTTGAGAGAAGCCAAAGTCTGAGCGAGCTACTTATCTCCCAACTGTGTTGGGTAAGACTACTAAGAAGACACAACCGCTTACCTCAGGAGCTCCACTATCAGTCAACTGGCCGAATACCTTTAACACACCTGACCTCCTTTAACCTTAAACACTATAACTGACCTAATTTTCCTTTTTAACATTGGCGATCACTGCCACCCACTGGCTTTGTTACTGCATAGGTACCACATTACTACATAAACATAAATTATCCTTCATATGAACCAAGCACCCTGAGGAGTAATAAATTCATGAGAAATTCAGACGGGACTGCATCAAAGCCCTAACTGGGCCGCAGTTTGTCCTGAGGTCACATGATCCTGACGCTAGGCACATATATGACCATCATCCCTTTAGTTCCATGGGACAGGCTTACTGGCAGAGACAGAATGCATTAGCTGAAATAGCATCCTGTTCTCATACATTTTCTTTCAGTCCAATGAATGATCGTAAAAATGGCCGTGACAGAATCGCAGACAGCATTTCAAATGTAGCGATCATCATCATCATCATCAAAATCTACAATTATTGTACTTGCATGTACTCAGTAATGTCTGGATAGGCAGCTGATATCAGAGTTTATGTGTGAGAGCAGAAACATAGTTGCATAACAATCAGCTCTTGATAACTGTTTAGGCTCAGGACAAGGGAGATGTCATACACCTCAAAAGGAGCAACTGAAGTCAATGGGATTAAAAGGAGAACAGTAATGGATGATGATGCTTGATTTACGATTGACTGCATTTAGAAAGCATTTCTACTGAGCTACACCGTACTATTTGTGGATATAGCTGTATGATATGAAATCACTCTGAGTCTGGATTTGCTTCACATTAGGGTCTCTGTGAAAAGGATGATGGGTAGAGTAGGATGCAAAGATTTCACTTATGAAAGATTTTTCCTGTATATTCTGCACCAGCAGAGCCTAACATTCTGCACATTCTCTAGTAGATGAGCCATCATGAGCTATTAGGTATAGATATTAGTACTGTTATCCATGCTAGATCAAACAATCATAGGGTGACAAACAAGGCTAAGCTGGATACCATTCAAAGCCATTTTCAAAGAGTCATAGATCAAATATGCCCAGTAGCACACATGTACACAAGTATCAAGCATGTACAGGAAATGTTTAGGGGGCACCACTGAGGCCAAATATAACCAAAATTGTGACAGAAATCCCGTTTTCTATATATTTCCATTTTATTAGTCAATGAAAGAATGGGAAAAATGATAATGAATATTTTTGTTACATAGTCTTCGCATGTGTTCATGACAACATATCTAGTTTTAATGATATACTCTGTGAATATAGTCTAAACCATGATCATTTTCAAAAAATCCAAGTTGGGTGTGTAGTCTAAATTACCTTAAAATTCCAAATCCAAAATATTATCCGCCATACCCTTGTGTGTTACCCTATGACAGTTTGATCACATAGATAACATTTATTAACACCTATGATCAGACTTCTTTCTGAAGGTCTTTTTCTCCTTCGACTGATGTGCTACTATATTTATCTATTTACCATATTTACCATCTATTACCCACCCTTACTTATGTACATACATATATACACACATATACATATAAATACACACTCAGCTGCTCTTACTCAGGGCAGCTCACAAAGTTTGCCACTTTGCATTATGTACATCCTTTACTAGCACTAGCGTGACCAGCTTGCTCAAAGGTGCCAGCAACAACCCAGTGCCGAACCCTGTGACCCTCAGAATGTGCCACACAGGTCAAAACCACACAGCATGTGTTAGTTATGTCACCCAGTCCCTGCCTGGCCAGACCACTCAAAGCAGGATCATTCCAAGAAGGTCGCGAGGGGCGAAGTTCTCCGAACGGGGCAGGGTTTGCTAGGTAACTGTATTATCAGCAGGCCAAGCTGCCAGGCGGAGGGCTCTCATGTGGTTCTCATTTCTCTGAAACAAAAAGGATTCTTCTTAATGATTCGCCCATGTAAAATTGTGGCCTCACTATTACATCTCAGTCTTAACAAAAAAAAAAAAACCAATAATTAAGCCACATGACTATTTTTCTCAAATTAGGAAGATACCCCTACGCTCCAGTCTAAAATCTGAAAAGGAGGAAATGAGATCTTCATTGCAGTGTGCAGTGTGAAAGTGGCTCAGAGTAAGTAAGTGCTCCTGTTGTACTGATTCCTTGAATGTGTTTGTGCTTAACCGCAGTTCTGGCCCTTAGCCACCTCCCCTATAATAAGCCTTCCTGGGCACTCCTTGCATTGAGACAGGCCTTCCTCTCATCCTTTCAAGGAAGATTCCACTGAACTTGAGGCTCATAAAGCGAACTCAGGTCTCACCAAGCATATTTTTAGCCTCCTAATTTGACAAATAGCTAACAGAGTGAATTGTGTCATAATCCACAGACAGAAGAAGCCCTGCTTCTCTGGATCTTTCTGGCACAAGCAGTGAGTTTGTTGACTTGTCTCCCCTTTCTGTTTCGATAACACACTCTGTGAACAGTCCTTCAGGAATAACTATATTAAGGTTTCATATGCACTGAATAAACATTCCTTGACACTTATTCCAACTTGCATAAAGTGTCACAAGGTGTACTGTGTTACCATCCATGTCAACTGACATATAGTGCTAAATCACAATGCCCGTAAATGTCAGAGTTTAGGATGATACAGATGGTGACACAGCACACCTGGCAGTCTGTCAGTTGGCGTAAGTGTGTATGAATGTGTGTATGACTGTCATGCACAGCATAGGAAGGCTTCATGTGATTCTGATGCTGGACATTTTACAGAGGATGTCTCTGAATGCCAAAGCCCAGAGCCTGCAGGCCCCGTAAGTTTGAGGCGTTTAATGATTGATGTTTGGTGGAAATCTTTGTTTCACTGGGCCGGGCTGGCATGTATTTCAAGAGGGTGGAGGGAGAGAGGGAGGGGTGGAAAGCAGGACTGTTTATCTGACATTGGACTGATGGCACTCCTACTGAATCACCAGTCCAGCACTACTTCTGTTCCTCCTCTATTTTCTGCCCGGTGTCTGTTTTTATATACCTTTTCACATTTCCGTAGACCGTAGAGAGCATTAGGGGGGGAGTAAGGGGGAGGGGGTGGGGACAGGGACCAGGGGTTAAGTGGGGCCAGCCTCAGGAGCTGCCCCTCTTCCTCCTAATAAAGTGCATGTGACTGATTTTCCACATGCCAAAGTGAGCTGTTTTTCCTTCAGATTCAAAATTCAATCAGCCAAACACATTCTGACTAGTCTCCAGAATTTTTATCCTTATTTATAATCATTTTTACCCCCAAACCCCCTATCAACCCCCACCCCCCCCCAACCCGTGACTCAAATTCACACAAATCCAAAACACGTATCCCCGCGGCCACTCCCCCACTGTGCCCCTGGCTTGAGCCGACACCAACACAAACACAGCCGATCTAGTTCCTCTGGATGGCAAGACAACAGGTTCTCCCCCTCCCTCATCATCTGTGAAGGAAGGAATAGGCCATTATCAGAAGTTACAAATGCTCACAGTAATCCCATAACACCACTGAGTGCCTTCCTTTGTTTCCCTCCGGTTCATCAACAGGAGCAGCTGCGAGGTGACATGGGCAACGTAAACACATCAACGTCAGAACATACTCCCCACAAATGCTGCCATGCGGCATTTTGCAGAAAATGGTTGCAGGCTTGATTCCCAGCTGGAGGCTGGTGGGGCGGGCAGTGCCTTTCGACTTGTGAACAGTTCTTGAACTCTTACAAATATTCAGCTGTGGAGGCAGACGCCATTTAAAATGCAAGCAAGGGGGCCTGAATAAGGACCTGCCTGCAAGGAACATCAGTAAAAAAGAATCACTTCAGAGCGTTCAGCCTAACAGAGGCCTCGGTCCTGTGGACTGTGAACGTTCCCTTCAGAAAAGCTACATGCTGCCTGGCTAAAAGCTGTGACACTTATGCTACATGGCTAAAAGCTATTTGACTGATGCACTGTAGTTCGTTTTGTGTAATACATTGCCAAGAAAAACCACTCCCTCCTTTCATCTGTTGATGACATCTGTGTCCCATCACAGCTGGGGGGTGGGGGGTGGGGGGGGGGGGGGTTGCTCTCCATTTTAACGGAGCACTACCATACTGCTAACGCTCGCCCTGAGAAATCAGTAGATTTCGTGAGATCAGCCTGAACCTTCCTTTCAGTATCACCCACTAACCAGTCTCCTTGAGAGGGAAGAATCTGAAGAATGATATCCATACAAGGTTTTTGGAAAAATATTTCCCCAAATGTAGTTATCTCCAGATGTTTTTTCCACAGCTGAACGGTATTAATTAGCATTGATATTATATGCATTGTGGTAGTTCCACAAACCATTTGCCTCAAAGTCACAATGAAGTGCTGTCAAATGCTTGCTTACATACATCTGAGATAGATAACAGCATCTTTTCAAGTCTGATCTGATTGTTGAGAAAGTATCTGTCTGTGGCACCAGGGTTTAAAGAGATTTAAAAATGGAGTGTGAGAACCATAATTAAACGGTTCATTATTATATAATAATCATTATGTAATGTGTACACATTATCACATATTAATTTGTATGGTACATCAAAATTGACCTCAGCTGTGGGTCCAGCTGTCACATCAATGGTCCAAACATATGTACAGTTATATATACAGTTATATACCAGTCCAGTAACAGTCCATTGCTGAGATCAATTTTAATGTGGGTTTGTGGACTTATTTTAGTCAATTTTATACTAAACCGATCCCCTGCTGACAGTTATGCCACATGTTATGAATCAAAGTGGTAAGGAGCAGGGCTTGTAAACAAACGGTTGCTGTTCAGTTCCCTGCTGGGGCACTGCTGCTGTATCTTTGGGCAAGGTATTTAATCCAGAGTTGCCTTAGTAAATATCCAGCTTCATAATTGGATATGTAAAAACTGTAACCTACGTGAGTTGCTCTGGATAAGAGTATCTGCTAAATGACAATAATGTAGTGCTGTCAGGGCACAGGCACCGACTCAAACGCAGACCAGGCGTACTCAGGTTCCAAGGGGTTTATTTAGAATCACAGGGCAAGTTCGTGGTGGCAGAACAGGCAAGGACTAAAACCAGGAAGGCAGACTGAGGCAGATCAAACAAGGAGCAGGGATCAAAAACAGAAACAGGCTGGATCAAAACCAGGCAGGCAGGCAGATCAGGCAACCAAGGCGGAGTGGCAGGTAGGGATGAGGTAGGCAGTCAGGCAGAAGTCAGCACGAGATCAATAACACAAGAAACAAGACGGGTACATAACAGAGAAAACACTGAGCCACGTAGGGTATATAAAGGGCTTGGTTGACGAGGAGATGGGATGCAGGTGGGCAGGGAGGCAGGTGGAGGTGATCTGGAAATCAGGTGGGCAGGACAGGGCGGAGAGTGGGGCAGGGCCGGAACACTAGGGAACTGTAAACAAAAGCACATGGACGACACTGACAGACAGGGAAAAACACAAAAACAACAGCTAGGGGGCCGAAGTACTGACAAGTGCAATATGAAGAGCAAGTCATTGAATTAAGGTCTTTGTTTGACCACTAGATGCCGCAATTTCCCCGCACAGTGTTAAATAAAAGGGGGTTCTCTAATTAGTTGTGTGAAACATGGTTCAGATTAGCATTTCATGGTCGTGAGTGACCACAGTCAGGGTGGAACAGTAGGCTACTGGAGACCGACTAGGCTACTTAAGGCATCCACTTACTTTGAGTTACAACTAATTTACCCCGAAACAGCTAAAACAAAAATCAATCATTGATGAAGTCTGTAACTTCTGCTTTTGGTACTTGTACTCTAATAAGAGTAAAGGTTTGAAAACACCGGCCAGACCCTAGGGTGTCCAAACTCGTTGGAATAACAACAGTTTGATCGCAGATACTTTATACATGGTTCAGATAGCTTGATGCGTTCCATGTTGATATTTCCGTCTCTTCCATCACTGAAGCAGTCGAAGCTGCAAGTATTCGGATTGTCTAACTTATTGTGAACATTCTTGAATGGGGGGTGGTCTAAAATTTACCATCCATTGTCGGCATAAGAACGAACACATTACTGGAACCCCCTGTACAAATGACTGCAAAGAATGCAACTCCAGCATATACGGTCATTATAGAAACTCTACAGTTTGACTATCTATTTGACTATGGCTGAGCCAACACCTCAGATCCAGGATGGAAAGGAAGCAGTTCCTTTTCTTCAAGTCTGACTCGCGACGTAAAACATCATTTGTAATGGATGGATTAGGGTGCGCAAGCACGGTACACTACAAGTGACACTTTGAACACTACAAAGGAAAGTGTAGTTGGGTATTCCCGTGGGATCACCGGTTTTATGCAAGGGGAAGCATCATTTGATTCTGAAACCAATTGGCCTTGTCTGTCCAGCGAGAACACACGGCACGACCTACTACACTGGTATATTAGGCCGTTTTGTGTACCCGCCCGACGTGCGTCAGACCTCGCCGCTGCCAAAATAAGCCTAGTTATGCAAGCTCCTGCACAGCAGCTTTGGTGACGGGAGGAAGCGCACGGCGACGTAATAGACTCGACTCTGATAGACTACTGCAAATCCCGCACGCCATGTCTCGCCTTGCAGACACCTCCGCCTTCACAGAGCCGGGCTTTCAAGGTAATGCACGCGAGAGAGAGAGAGAGAGAGATTAGCCTCTCTGATCTCCCCTCTTCTCATTCTTCTCATCAAAGGCTCCCAATGCATTAACGCACGCACAAACCAACCCATCCAGCACAGCCTCTATTTCCATCTGTGAGTGCAGCACAGGGAATCACTTCAGACAATGTTCCGAGGGAGAAAATGAATGTCGTTTGTGGATTGTAAATGCATTTAAAATATTTCTCTACCGTTTTCATTCAGACTTTCTGTGTTCAAGGGCATGTAACGTAATACAGTTCTGCTGCAGTTGACTTTAAATGAACAGTGGTCGCCCTGATGCTGTTAATACGAAAGGCTAAAAGATCGGTTTGAATAAGCCATTACCACGGTTACTGTAGAAGGTGCTCGCTCGTTTGGTGCACAGTGCTCCACTTTGATGTCCTAACTGATAATGTAAAAGGTTGCCTACGGCTCTTCTCAAAAAAAAAAAAAATAATAAAATAAATAAATAATAATAATAATAATAAAAACAATGCATTCGGTCGGCTTTTGAATAATCTTTCCAGATTTATATCTGATTAGGGCTCGAAAATGTGCGTTTTCTGTAAAAAGTATAATCATTTGAAAAAGAGCTTCGAGGACACCGTTTAGTCAGAAATGCCACGCTGTGAAAGATGTGATCTTTGTCACATAAAAGCAAAATAATTCACATTCAATGTCTCCTGTAAACCCTAAATTCTGTCATTGTTTGCAGAGCCAATACACTCTGGATGTTAAATAAATTAGCTCGTTTTATTCCGGCCAGGTCACTTTTATGATGGATTAAAGCATATTACGGCAAAAACGTGAACGCCAGATTGTAAACAAGAAGAAAGTTTGCACCAAGAGAGATAAAATAAATCAAGGTTTGTCGATTTAACAGAACGAATTGTTACACTTGCAGCTTAAATGGCTTAAGTTCTTATTCTGATTTCTTTCTACATTTAACTATAATACAAGAAACCAAAACAGATGGACATTTATTGGCACTCTTGGCGGTGACAGAGGCGGTGACCTCCACACAGCTAGAGCCTCCAACCTGTCTCTGCCGACCTCTCCACTGCATTTGATACTGTCAATCACCAGCTGTTCATCGCCAGTCTCTCAGAGATTGGCATCTCTGGGACCGCCCTTTCTTGGTTCAGATCCTACCTGACCAGTAGATCTTCCCAGGTCTACTGGAAAGGTTCCACCTCCACACCCACTCCCCTCACTACAGGTGTCCCCCAGGGCTCTGTACTGCGACCCCTCCTCTTCTACATCTACACCAACTCACTTGGTTCAATCATTAACTCACATGGTTTCTCCTAGCACTGCTATGCTGATGACACCCAACTTAATCTTCTCTCTTCCTCCCTCCAACCCCCAGGTCAATGAAAAGATCTCTGCATACCTGGCTGAAATCTCCAGATGGATGGCCTCCAACCACCTCAAGCTTAACCTGGACAAGACTGATCTGTTGTTCATCCCAGCCAAGCCCTCTCCTCTTCAAGAAATCTCAGTTACTCTCAACGGCACCACAGTAACTTCTGTGAAGAGCCTGGGTGTCACCCTCGACAACAGGCAGGACTTCACAGACTACATCTCACAGACAACACGTTCCTGTCAATTCCTCCTCTTCAACATTAGGAAGAGTCGCCCTTTTTTGACTACCTACTCTACCCAGCTGCTTGTCTAGGCCAGCGTGCTCCCCCGCTTGGACTACTGCAACGCCCTCCTTGCAGGCCTCCCAGCCTGCACCATTCAGCCGCTGCAGCTCATCCAAAATGCAGCTGCTAGGCTGATCTACAATCTCCCAAAGTTCTCCCGCATCACCCCCTTACTGAGATCCCTCCACTGGCTCCCAATCACAGCCAGGATCCGCTTCAAAACCTTGTCTCTCACCTTTTCTGCTGCAAAAAAGACTGCCCGAGATACCTCCAGGACCCCATCCAACCCTACACACCCACTCAACAACTTCGCTCTGCTACATCCGGACGCCCCTCTCCTCCCACCACCAGAACGAAAGGCCCACACTCCTCACAAAGTTGCTTTTCCGTCATCCCCCCCAGTGGTGGAATGAACTCCCCACCCTAGAACAACCCCTTCACTCCAACCCTTCAGATGTGGGCTGAAGACACACCTCTTCAGACTCTACCTGGACTGACACCCTTGCCATTGCGACCTTGTAAATCTAAGATTCTTGGCTCATACTTGTAGCTCTCTCTCTTACCTTGTATTTGTAGCACATTTTAGCCTAGGTAGCACAGCGGTACTTTATTGTCCCAGTAATTGTATTCAATATATGTAACCTTGGATCAGATTAGTTCCGTCTCGCTACACCGACCTTGTGCTCAGCTTCAGCACTATCTGCATTGTATGACCTGTACACATGTTGCCCTTGTGCCTGTTTGCCCACTATATGCACTTTTGAACGTCGCTTTGGATAAAAGCGTCTGCTAAATGAATAAATGTAAATGTAAATTTATCTACTCCTCTCACCTCACCAAGTTTTTTGGTTAACATTTTTTCCAGTCTGTTTACTGGTTAAGAAATACCAGACAAGGAGGGGGCTCATTTGTTTTGTCTAACATGAAATCAAACCTCCAAGCGTCTAAATTCACATGTATTTCAGGCAGTGTTAAATTTACGTAATGGGGTTTGTGACCCTTTTGGAAAGTAATGGTTATTCAAAGGATTGCAGACAGAACTCATTCTGTGTGAACTAGAACAAGAGACTTACAGTTCAGTGCAAACATAATCAATTTTCGCTTGACAGGTGTCCTCCACTGGGGCAGTTTACAAAGTGATTTAAACTTTGCTTATCCATTTTCCAGCTTGTATTACTACAAATTAAACAACAGTTATGCACCAGTGAATCAAAAACTATCATATTACATTACATTATTGTCATTTAGCAGACGCTCATATCCAGAGCGACTTACATGGGTTACAATTTTTACATAATCCATTTACACAGCAGTATATTTACTGAGGCAATTCTGGGTAACCTGCCTAAGGGTACAGTAGCAGTGCCATAGTGGGGAATCGAACCAGCAACTGTTTTTTAGCTACGAGCCCTGCTCCTTACCACTACGCTACACTGCCGCCATATGAAGGTCTGACAATTGTTTATCAACAACCAACTACCACAAAAAGCACGGTGACAGTCCTGTGATTTTGATGACACTGGGGTATGACATGGATTTTAAAAAGCTTTTTGTTCTGATCCAACCCTAGTATTACAGCCTAATAAAACAGTCTTATAGACCTGCCCAGTGGTAAACTCAATAAGGACCAAAACTAGAGGAAACAAGAGGACACGCTCCATCATGGATGGGACTTCAGAAATTCCCCATTGCTACACAATACCTATATAAACCATATATTAATATAAAATAAAAAGTCATTTTATTTTATTTATTTGACAAGGTAAATAGAAGGCTTACATTCACACCTAAATTTAAAAAGGGAGAACAACTTATATGATCACTTCGATTTTTTTTTTTTTTTTTGAAATCAAATGGAGTTTTGGTGGAGGGGAATGACAGCTAACTATTATCACAGATCACCACAGTTTTTTTAAATTAAAACACAAAAGAAGCATTTGGCAAGAAACTCATTTCTTGGTATAATTCAGACTATGTAGTCACTGCTTCGTGGGCGCCCTCTAGAGGCCACGTACTAATACTAGGATCCAGTCAGACAGCTACTGCTCCAACCAGGCACTTAAACGGTCCTTGTATAACCAGTTTAACCGTTCCATCTCACAGCATCGAAGAGCTATCCTCATAAATCTAATACATGGCCAGCTGTCATAAACCATAATCAATACTGCCTGTTGTAGAGGGCACTCAAATTAAAAATCACCCCATAATCTTTAGATCTGAAAATCTAAAATCCACTTTCTTTTCAATGACTGCATTCAGAGGTATACCAAGCGAGGAGGCGGCAGTGTAACCATTTAAGTGCTAACGTTTGAAGGCCTTTATCACAGGAAGCTGAATGTAGGCGGCGGTGTGGGGGGGTGGGGGAATAATATTGCTAAAATTTAAGTAGTGAATTTGTTAATGGTAAAAAAAAAATAGAACATTCTGACAATATGTAGTTGTTAACTTTTTATTCTGTACATAGGACCCTTTTGTACAAAATATGAAATCTACTGTTTAATAGATACAACACTACATAAAACAAAGTACATCCTATGTACAATATCCGATGAAGCCATTTAGTACAGTTTGCAAACCAAAGGACACTTTGTCATGTTGGATTTTGGAAAGCACGTTAAAACAAAAAAGACCCTCTAGGGGACGCTTAAGTAAAGCAGTTTCATGGAGAATATGTCACCAAAACGCTTATTTTTTCCTGTGTTCGTTTAATATACGATTTCAGTCATTTGTGCCACTGCTGTTGTACAAAGAGGTCACTGTGGCCTATGGGGAGAATACACTGGAATTCAACCTTTTAAACCATAACCATGGCTGCAAAGGGTTCGTATGAAGGGGGCCAGAAGGTTGGCAGGTTTTATTCCTTCAGACAAAAACCAGAAAATAAAGTGCTGAAAATGGTAGCATGTAGTACATTTTACACCAAACACATTCAACCAAACATTGACTGACAGTTTGAATTGGGGAAATGAAAACCTTAAAAGCCTTCAGAAGTACTTAACACGGACGCACTGAACACCTGAAACAGCTCAGGTCTACAGAGGAAATGGCCAGTTCGCAGAGATGGAGGTTCAAACAATGGTAGAGAGAGACATGCATTCAGAGGAAGGGAGAAATCAAGCCAAAAGCATTCCTCCCTCTTCCCTTTCGATGCATGCTGGGATAGCCTCCATTCGGAAGTGTGCAGACAGGTGGTGGCTGTCAGCAAGACTGCGTTACCCGGGATCTGTCGTCAAAGGTCATTCTTCAAGTCTGATAGGAGGTGCTTATACTGTTGGTAGCTGGACATGTGTAGTAATGTAGTACTTTATATTACAGTCACAAATGCACCGGCTTGTACTGAAGCAAGATTCAAAATGGGAATGAGGCAAACGGCAATATCCCATCAGTATATTACTTGTGAATGTGTGTGTGTTTTTCTTAAGTGTATTCGTGTGTGCAGGTTCAAGTGGAAAGAAAATTTCACAATAGTTACAGTCCAGCCTTGTATAAGTGCTGCCATTCTCTTATTTAGGACCATCTTTCTAATAATAAAGGCACTCGGAAAAGAAAGGCGCTGTACTTCAATTTTCCAAACAAAACTGAAGTCCGTTCCTAGCTTAAGAGTAAGCACCTCAGGATAGAAAAGCTTTACACAAACGAACAAACACATAAATAACTAAAGTTAGGGGGCAAAAGAGGACACTGGATGTAATTTGAAAATACCTGTGTCCTCCGTCTTGTTCGTGTTGTCCGTCTCAACTACTACTCGTTTCCTCTGTTAGGGGGGTTAGGGCTAAGTTAACGGTAAACATGGATTCCACCCATGGAGAGATCTATTCTGTAGTGCTGTTGCCGGAAATGAGAAGGAAACTGCAAGTTTGGCAATGAGATGGGACCACTTGCGAATTTCTCCTCTGGTGCAGACTTGACACTGCTGTCCTGAGAAGGGGCAGGCCCCGCCCATTCCTTGACACCCTATGAGCCCACAGCAAATGCTGACACTTTCAGTGGTACAAAATTAAAGCAAAACTGTCATCACAAAAGTAAAGTTAAAAGAGCACTCTAAAATCATAAAAGAAAACATGCCTTTTTCTGCTTTTTTATTTATACAAAGAAACACGTGCTAAGTGGACCCGCTGTGTAATCTGGCCGAAATGGGCCCAAATGTGTAGCTCTCCTAAAAGAAATTTACCATTGTTTGAACCACCAAACACTTGCACTGCATTCTGGGTAAAAGTATTGCCTTTTGGAACCCAACTGCTTAAGAACAAAAGTTAAAAAAAGTTAAAAAAATAAGTTAGAAGCAACTGGCATGGCACAAAATGAAGCATATTCTACTGAAGAATAAAGTCCTGTGGAGGGAAAAAAGTGAGTATACTTCCTCCTGGAAACGCGGTTCACAGGAACTGCCATTTCTGCGGGGCTGACCATCTCGTCAGATTAAAAGGAAACGTTTTCATACGAAGCCTCAAGTCAAAAACCCAAAACCTCCACGGATGCCCTGTCCACCAGTTTCCAGTTTGATAAAATAAAAATACAGTAATGTGTAGTGAAAAACAAACTCCGCTCTTGGCACAGGCAGCTGTCCCTGGACGGAAGGACAGATCAATGAAAAGAAGTTTGTCCCAGAAATGTCACTTTTCCTGGTTTGTTCCCTTTGAAAGTAAAGACAAAAATGCAAGCAAGCACCTCCCCCCCAGGGCCCATCTGCAGTTGACCCAGTCATGTGACGAGGGAGCTCTGTGTTGAGTGTCTCCGTTTTTTGAAATAACAAGAGAAAAAGTCTGATGCAAGCACGCCACATTCAGGAATTGGGAAAGAAAAGAAAAAATGGGGGGGAAAAAAAAACCTGAGAAAGCAGAAACCGTGATGACCAGAGGGAGGGATGGTGGGACGGGAGAGAGAGACAGGCCCTGCCCACATCCTGCACCAATTCTTTCAGTGCACTGCATTCTACAGTCAGAAGGGCGGCAGAGGGGCGGGGCGGGGCCTGGAGGCTGGGCGGGGCCTGTGGAGGGGGCCGCAGTCCATGTCCCAGGGGAGGGGTGCAGCCTGACAGCCGTCACGGGTGGTCCAGCACGTCCTCGGCCCGGCGGTGGGACTCCAAGGCTTTGACGGTGTAGATGTCCTGAGGCAGCTCTGACTTACGCCGCACCAGGGGCCTCTCCTTACGCTGCTCCCGGTTCAGCTGGGGGAGGGAGGGGGGGGCAAAACAAGTTAAACCGTCAGACTGCCTGCTCACGCATGCCGCACTCAACTCCAAACCTCAAACCAGCACAAACAGTCCCTGCTCAATCAGTCAAGCAAACTGTATTTATGTATACTTTTTGCAATAGATGTTGTCAGGCGCGGACCGGCTATCTGGAAGTTCGGGAATTTTCGCGGTGGGCTGGTCTTGTGAGGGCCAGTCTTTTTTCCCCAACCCTGGTATTATATAGTCGATATACAGATATTCAACAGGTCATCTTAGCTGCAGGTCATCCTAGTTGCCATCACAACTGAAAGTACTAAGCACTCGGGCAGTCAGTATCTAGCACTGGTAAAATATCTAGCACTCGTTGCAGAAACATGGATAGTAGGGATGTGCATCTCCATCACTGAGGCCGACGCGATACACATGTCGATGCATTGCCAACGATCCCATACATTAAAGCTACTTATGAAGCAACTACTAATGCGATACGATATGATTCACCCGTATTGCGATGCAGTGCGATTCGACACGATTTGACTCAACACAATGCGATTCAATGAATATTATGCTATGCAATTCAATATGGTGCAGACTAGGGATGCACGATGTTGGATTTTTTCCGATGTTCGATATGCCAATATTTTCAAACTCATTTTGGCCAATTGCCGATATATATATATTATATATATATATATATAATTGCATATATATGTGTGTGTGTGTGTGTGTGTGAGTATAAGGGTGAGAGCCCATTTTTAAATTACTTGGTGCATATATACATATAAAAATGGTCTCACTCCCCTCCTCTGCTTAGCAGCACAGAACTAGCATCCTCACAAGGTGAGAAACCTAACTAGGGGTCGGTCGAAACCATTAGGCCCTCCGTTCTCTCTTCATGGAGCTGCGATATTTATTTTGAATGAGCAGAGACACAATAAAGTTACAGAAAATGTTATTCGCTGTCCAGTGTTGTTGTGTAAGTGTACAAACACAAAAATTACGCCCTCAGCTTGAGTCCCACAGCAGGAACTAGGCGATTGCGGGCTGTCTTGTTTTATTTCCCATTGCCGTCTCTGCTTCTGGAGCAGAGTTAATTAAAATTTTTTCTCATGCCACTCTGGTAGCAGAAAAAAGCTTAGCAGCACACAGCTAGCATCCGCCCCGGGTGAGAAACCTAGCTAGGGGGTCAGTCAAAACCATTAGTACCTCCGTTCGAATCCCAAAGCACAAGCTCGGTGATCGCGGGCTGTCTTGTTTCATTTCAAATCGCATTCTCTCCTTACGGAGCCGTGATATTTAAAAATGTCTCACACCCCCCTAGAAGCGCAGTTTTTTTAATGAATGATTCGTTAATCGACAAACATGTCGTCAGTTAAAATTTGGTCTATCAAATTTGGGCCGCTTGACAGCAAATTCCCAGGCTGCTTTTTTTTGCCAGTCTGCCCCTGGATGTTGTTGTATAGCACTGCGTAACCAGAAAAAAAAAAGACAGACTAACTAGCTTACTATTGATCTTCATCTGAGGCAGTCATTTTGGGTGCGATTAGCAACTCACAGGCGGGTCGACGCCTGGATTTGGCATCGCTCCTGCTAGTAATGCGCAGTGTGAACATGTCAGCAAACACCAGACTTCCATCTTTTAGGGATTTCAACTGAAATTATTACTGTTATACATCTATTTTACAGGGAGAAAAGTGACACCTGTTTAAATTCATCAGTGTATGGAGAAGTGAAAAGGTGCTGAGTCCCACATACATGTTGCTGATTAATTTGAATGTATGTAGAACACAATGCCCGATTTTTTGACAGCTTTGTACATGTCTACTTAGGCATTCTATACTTATAAAAATTCACAGTTTATGGACCACATCTGGATGTCAATTTCAGATTCTTTGTTAAGGAATCCGGATATATGTTTACACAACAAAAGCTCCTTAAACTTGCTGACATCTTTGACCTGTTGGGGGTTTTTTTCCCTCCCAGGATGCCATTTGTTGCGCACAATGACACAACCATAGATGTGTTTCCCACAAGCTGCGATCAGAAGCACTTCCCTGGGTTTTTATATTGGCTTTTTAAACAGGCCTGATCTCCATCAACGTGCTTGTGAGAGGAGAAGTTTAGACACATGAAAAGAGTGGGGGGAAAACAAGGAGCCCCCCTCCCGCCATTACAGACCCCAGAACCCACTCCACACCATTTCAGGGCACGCCTTTGTGTGAAACCCTTAAGGGTCTATGAATACAGGCCGATTAAGGACAAGCAAAAAGGATAATTAAATTTGTACAAAATGAAAGTTCACCTGAGTCGCCTCTTCCTCCATGGTCTTTTTAAGTGTCAAGACATCTATCAAGGGTCCGTCTGTCTCCATCTCGACAGGACTGCAGAGGCTGTTGGAGTCCACATAGAAGAGGAACTGACACAGGACAGAGACACACAAACATGAGTCCTTCTGTTAAGCCAAACAGAGACGAATGGTCAACCAGAGGACAAAAGACAGAAAGCCTATCAGGTGGTAACGTGCCATCGATAACTCACATAAGTAGGCCAAGCATAATGTTTTACAGCAAGAAGTGAGTACACCCATTATTGTTTATGATGCCTCAGTTTGCTATTAGAGAAACTACAATGGATAAAGACTGTAAAAAACAACACACACACAAAAGGAAGAACCATTTTCCCCCGTATATGGAAGTGTTTTGAGGTGGAGTGTCCTGAAGGATTGTAACATGAAGTGAGGCAGTCTCATCGTTCACACAGGGGCAATTAGGAGCCAGCCATGTCTGCAGTGCACTTCAGCATCCGAAGCTTGGCAGAACCTTAAAACTAGATTTCACCAAAATGGATAACGGGAATGAAAAGCTGCGTGAACATTCTCAGGACAGTGAGGAGAAGAGGAGCCCCGGCGCCGAACAGCATTCCACAGGCAGAAATCAATTCCGTTCCATCAGATCCACTGAGGGCCCCAATCCATCACCCACTGCTAAGACCGCTGGAGGTGATGGGGCAGGGGGTCATGCGGAGATCGCCGCAGCACAGGAAGCAACCCTACCGATTGGATCACTGGACACTCCCTTCCCAAAAGAAAGCAAATATTCCCTCATTTGATAGGTTGGGGTTAAGAGCCAAAACATCCTTTGGAAGAGCCAAAATATCCTTCCTCATCCTCTGATTGGCTGTCCACAAAAACCAAAATGTTGAACACAGTTCCTTTTGTCCCTTCCACTTTCTGCAGCACAGCAGTTTACGAGCCAGTGCTAACCCATCTGCAATTTTCCGCCGCTTGGTAAAGGCTGCTACCACTCCTCCAAAGGTCAGTGCAGGCGACGGGAAATGCGACACACACACACACACACACACACACACACACACACACACACACACACACACACACACACACACACACACACACACACAGTCCAGCGATGATGCCGGGTCACAGGCCCGCCCCTCAGAGCAGAGTAAGACACGGACATACACGGCCCCACGTACTCCCACAGTCATCCGCTCTGCCCTCATCCAAGGAAAGCTTACAGCTTTCACATGTTATCCATTATTTTACAGCTGGATAATTACTAAGCAATTGGGCTTAAGCACCTTGCCCAAGGGTATGACAGCAGATGAGAGATGACAAGGGTGGACTGAGAACAGCACTCAGTTAAAACCGCCTTTCTCTTCATTCAGCTGCAAGCTTTGGCAAGGGGAAAACACACTGATGAGTACTCTCCCCTCATGACATTCATGTTATGGCACCACAAGTTCAAAATGTGGAAACGTTGTTAAAAAAAGGAGTTGGAGAAATTAAAGGTAGTACAATATATCCCCTTCAATGAATGTGGCAGTTTGTGGTCAAGAGCTGAAATGCACTCTGCTGTCAAGCAGTGATCCTGGATCAGCGACCTGCATTTGCACAAAAGGGGTGGGGGTCTAGACACGGACTGGGTAATCACTCCTGGAACAGGCAGGTGGGCCCTCACCTGCGGGTTAGATTTGGCGAGGTTCTCGATCTTCACCCAGGCCTCCTCCCGTTCCTTCGATTTGGCCTTCTCTCTAGGGGGACAGAAGAGAGGAAAATCATCTCTCTCCTCCTTTCAGACAGCTTCACTCACTGGAAATGAGGACAGATGACCTGCCATTTCCTTTATTCGTAACACCACCATTTTCTGACGATCTTACAGACTCCACCTTTTCATGGCATTTAGAGAGATGCTGACAGATGCCTCGTGGCCACCTAGAATGCTCAGGTCACAGGTGTGACAATTCAATGGTTTTTCCAAACAATCATTATTGGATATGCTCTAAATGAAGTCTGTAAATGGTGTAATGTTTTCTAGCAAAAGCAAATAATCCTCTGAGATGAAACCAAAGGGGAAATGTAGAGAGGTATGCGCCAATCACATTCCTACCCAAAGCACCTTGTGGCAAGTCCAAATGATCACTTTCCCTGGGTTTTTTCTTCTTACAGATCAGCTACTAAGGGATATTTTTCACAAAACTATGCCCTTGCACCCAGTGCCAGTGCCTCGTTTTGGAGAGAGAACAGTGTCTGGCACAAGAGGGGCTCTTACTTGTTCTTCTCTGCCCTGAACTGCTGGGTGCAGTCGTCAAACAGCTTCTGGTTCATCTCCATGAACAGCTTCAGGGCGTTGTAGATCAGACCGTGGATGGTCCTGAAGGGTAGAGACCAGGTCAGGTCAAGAGGACACCACAAAGACAACTCCAATCAGGTGGTTAAAAAACAAGACCACAAATTTAACACATTAAACTATTAAGCACAGGTAAGGAGAAATGGGCTAAGAGACAGTATGGGGAGGAACGGTATCAAAAAGAATAACTCAGCTCTATCTCAGGTACAGGTACAAGCACAAAAACACCATCAATGCACAAAAATGTTATTGTAAACTGCAAATGACAAATTGCTGGTGAACTATGACACACTTGGTCTATGCGAACTATGTTAATTGGAAAAAACTTTGTTTCCGTGCTTCTAATTTCTAAATTTTGAGTCCCTAGATTGCTCAGGAGCTCCTCAGTATGCTTAAGTCAATGAACTGTTACAGCACCACAGTCATGTTATGTTTACTCTAAACAGACTAGGAGAAGGGCTCAGAAGGCCACAGGGAGAGGGCTTTAGGCCCAGTTCAGTGAGGCTGATAATAATTATAAACAGTGTTTACTCTATCCTCCACTCACTGTTATACCAGGAACATTTCCTGTACAACATACCTGTCAATCAGTTAAAGGAATCAAGGATCCCTGCCATGCCCTCTAGTTCAATTTTCATAATAGCACTGATTTCTTCAGAGGAATACCATTACTGGAATATCATTTTTAAAATAAATGCTCTGAAAACAATTCCACTGACAGCTATGGGTGTTTTCCCATGAGGTCATTTTCATTCATGGTTGCTTGTGTGAGCAGTAGTGTTCATTAGAACTTTAACAGTTTATACACATATTGCACAGGGTGCTGCTTGTATGACTCTTCTTTTTGCCATGGAATGACAGCAGGTGGCGCTCTTACTTGTTCCAGTGGGTCTTGGAGTTGCGGTACAGTGCTGGGAACATGATGGGGAGGATCTTGGCCGCATTGTCACTGATGAGGCTCATGATATACTCGTTATTCCAGTAATACAGCGCTCTCTCAGCAACCTGTGTGTAAAGCATCAGTCAGCATGGGCCTCTCACAGGATGCGCATCCCTTTTCTTACAAAGTGTGCCCCCCTCCCTCACAGAGTGCAGCCACTCACCTGAAAGTGTGGGCTGGACACACACTTTGCCAGCTGTCGGAAGAGCGGCTCCATGACCTTGACGAACTCTGATGGTTCAATGACGTCCAGGATCTCCTCCAGCTCATTCAGGAACATCACCTCCTTCGGGCTGTGAGTCTTTGGCCAGTACTTCAACAGCGCCATGACCACCTACACACGACACGCCAGGTGAGAGGTGTTACGGGGGGGTAGTGTCTCACTCACACACCTACACACGTATTCTTTTGTTTTGGGTTTTTTCTTTTGGCACCTGCTGCTATGTCATCACGCAGCTGATGGACCCTCGGGGGGTGGGGCTACCTCTGGTTGCCTTCATAGGAGCTCCAGGTGATCAGAGGTGTGGAGTTTGGCGTGGGAATGGCGGCAAGTTTGAAACGAGCATGTGGTTTGCCTCCAAAGAAAAGGAGGGTCCGAGCTTGATCAACTCGTGGGCATGAAGCCGAATCAGTGTGTGAGCTAGCGATGAAAGTAATTTAGGTTTATGCGCATTTTGGTTGGTAAAATAAAAAAAATAATGACGGCACGCCAGTGAACCACACCGCGACAGACGCCAACGCCATCCACGTCCTCCCACAGGATGAGGGATTTCTATTTGCATTCTGCACGGTGGGTGCTAACCCTTTTAGAAAAAAAAAAAAAGAAAACTAAAAATAAATAAATAATAAAAACAAAACCTGAACGCCTATGACGACCGCGGAGCTGGCCGCCACCGCAGGGTAAAGACCAAGCTGGCCCAGACTGACACCGAGAACATGGATCTGAAGGCAACAGGTAGGCTCCATCCCTTCCGAGGGCCGTCCAGTGCCAGTTTTATTTTGAATTTGTTTTTTTTTGTGCACATTTACACTCACGTCAGGTTGCAGCCCTACTTCCCGTACACACTACATAACCACGAGCCGGGGAAGTAGCGAGTTTGTAACAGAAGCCACTGTGCATGAGTGTACAAGTGAGAGTGTGCGTGCGTGTGTGTGTGTGTCTGCGCGTGTGTGTGAGTGGAAGTGTCTGGGTGTGCTGTCTGTCAGTCATCCACAGATCCATGTCTACACATACAATGTACCTAATGACTAAAATTCCGAAATACCTGATGCCCTCAAATTCACTAAAAGGGAGGGAACTAAGGTTACTCATTTACATGACTTGGCAAGAATTTACAGAAATCCTCTTCTTTCCAAGTTCCTGGGGAAACTGACAAACCTGGAGCAAGGGCTGTATGGGGCTTTAGGGACCAGTAGAGAGGCATGAGGTTGAGAAACAGAGCTGAGGTTTTTCTTCTCTTGCTGCTTTACACAATAAGCAGCTGCATGCATTCTGTCGCTAAGGGATTGTCCAACATTTACTGCTGGGCTAAGGAACCATCCAACATTTATTGGGTCACCTCAGACCATAGGACAAGGACGGTCCAATGGTCCAATGCACTTATGTAATGGGCGGTCAATAACAGCTTCAGGACAGTGTGCAAAATTAGCCCTATTTGTGTTGTGCCAGCAGCCATTGAAAAGCTACAGCATTCTGGCGCAGAGCAGGCCTCATTTCCAGACCTACGCTGCATCTGAGGCAGCTCTCCCTCAACACTCAGCAAATTTGAATGGATGGGGGGGGGGGGGGGGGCATGAAGAGAGTGGATGAATGACTCACCGGCTCAGTAAGTGTGCTGTCCTTTTCTAGAAACTGCACCACGCAGTACGCCAGCTGAAAGGAAAGAGGTCTATGTCAGATGCTACACCAGGCTACCACACGAAAAGGCATATGGGCAGATTGGGGTTCGTGAGACAGCCAGGAACCTGTGGGCTCCAGGGGTTAAAAGCATGGTCTCTGGGTTTACCACATCTCTGACTGACAGCTACACAACTATTCAGTTCAAACTGTAACTGAGTAAATGCATGGTGACACCAGTGCTAGAGACCAAGCTAAGCTTAAGTTTGAACATGATTATTTTTATAATTAGGAAGCATCTAAAATTAATTCTAAGATTAGTCATTACAATAAGCATGTACTCAACCAATTTTACGAACATTCTCATGCAGTGAAAAGCTTTGATATTCTTCTTCCCTAAAACCACTCTTAACATGAGGTATTTTCAATTAAAAGTCATGACAGTTCTGAATGGGAGATTAAAATCTTCCAATAATATTTCTAATAAAATGTATAGAATAAAAATGAATGTTACACTTCCTGATGCCTTTACATTTGCAATGCTATCAGACGTCAGATTTTGGGACTGAATCTGGCTCCTGTAACCCCACAGACCTCTGATGTGTCGACCAGAGGCAGAAAATGCTGTTCCCATGGCAACCAAGTACCATATTGTGCAGTCGTGACCAAGTCATTTTAAAGGGAGACACTCGAGAACCCTCAGTTCTCAACAGACACCTCCTCCAGCCAATGAAAATGATCGCTGTGCCTGTGGACCAGCCGATGGAAATGCTCTTGGTGTACCTGTGGATGGTAGACGCTGAGGGACTTGACTTTGTGTAATGGCAGCAAAACCTTCAGCAGGAAAATCTTGTGTTCTTCTTTTAACGGTAAGGCGAAGCCATTGATTATGCTGCCGAAAGGTGAGAGGACAGAAACCATGAGTCAGGTTTGGAGGATCTTTCAGCAGGGGAAGACTGAGCCATGTGAGACATGAGGCACCCAGTTTCCACTTAGACAAAGGAAAAATGGTGACTGCAGGGCATATCTACTGTGGGAAAAGCCACATGCTTTCTTATGGCTGTCTGAGGGAGAAAGGAAAATCTGAGTAACCGTAACCCTAACCCTAACCTTGACCATCTCCCAAAATAAAACCATGAAACTTCTGACAGCTCTAACAACTCTGGCAGTGAAAGGCAGAGTCTTGAACATGCTTTTACAAGAGAATGTGTCACAGCGCCAACTGATTTAACTCTGTCACGTGATTTGTCATGGGATAAGGCAAACCCTAACCTTACTCTCGGACATAACACCATAACCCTAACCCTAAAGTTAACCCTAAAGGTATCCCTAAAAAATGAGACTAAAATAACCCTAACTTTATCCCCAATTCTAACCTTAACCTGCAACATAAACATAACCCTAACCATAATATTAACTATAAAAGTGTCCTTAAGCCCTGCCTCCAACATAACCCTAACAGAATCCCTAACCCTAACCTCAACCTGCAACATAACCACATCCATAACCCTAACTTTGAGCCTAACATTATGTCTAACCCTAACTCTATCCAGGGACTGTTGAGAGGGCTTTGCAGTGCCTGTAGAGGAGAACAATCTCAGTTTTGCATCCCTTTGAATACACAGCAGCTCCAGCTCCAGGGAGGAGTAATCTAAACCCAATGGGCTTCCATCAGGGGGTTCCAGTTTGCTTTTACAAACAAAATCCATGATTGCATTCAGGTATGAGGGCCCCTCCAGATCTGAACACCACCAACAGGTGCAGATATTTATAGCAGAATTATACCATTTTAAAACTTCCACTGAACATAGAACATATAGAATTATAAATAGAATACCTTCCTAATATCTCGAGTAGTTCTGCTATTCCATTATGGTGTTCCGTTTCATAAATGAATCTGGGAAGAGCAAGAGAAAAACATACATTTTGAATCGATTTTGCAATACAAAGGTGTTACAAGTCTAACATCTGTGAGAAAACAAGCTTCTTACAATTTCACAAACACTGAACACAATTTAACCTGAAAGGTTTGGTGCGCAAAAGCACACATATGACTACAGCGAGACCACTTGTGTACAAAAGCATAGTTAACCATCGTGTCTGTAACATAGCTGTCTGCCCACTCACCTATAGAATATATTATTGATCTGTTTCCGGATGTAGGCCCTCAGTCCCAAGAATTTGCCATAAATTCGGTGCAGAGTGGTTTTCAGGAAGTCTCTCTCCCGAGGGTCTTCACTGTCAAACAGTTCTAAAAGCTAAAATCACACACAGGGGTATTACTCCACTTCTGCTCAGTTCCCACAGCAATAAAACCAACTTAGAGGCAAAAACGACCCCCCATTTACCTGCATCACAAACTTCTGGTCGATGTACTTCTTTGCTATGTTTGGTTGGAAGTCTGGCGACTCTAAGAACCTAAGAAAAAACTCATAGACAAGCTGGAATAAAAAGGATAAAAGACAAGTGAGACTTAAGCATCTCCAATTTGTGTGGAACGTTACTCATCGATGACATGAAACCCAGTCACAAGTAAAGAAACCCAGCCCCAGGACAGCGAGATACTGACTGCTTCAGTTATGCTGATACAATTTGCTGATGCTTCAAAGTGACAAATTTAACCCCAAGGGTGACATGCAAGTCACTCAAGCACACAGGAAACTGGCTTTTTTGCCACTCCAAAGCCTCAGTGAGCTCAGTGAGTGCTTCCATTGAAGGCAGCCTGGCCCACACCTCATCCATCTATTACCCAATTTAAACACATACACAGCAGCAAGTCAGAGTGTTTTAGAGCTGCAACTGCAGGGCCAATAGCACATAATGTACTCTGAGTGGACCATCATAGGCGCTGAGTATGAACAGAAAATGCAGGAGCCAAATCCCTCAAACCGCAATTAGCACATTTGGTTGCTTAGCAGACGCCCACCATCTGGGTGACTTGTCTCTCTTGTCTTTGTATGTTCTGTCCATTTCTAGAGCTGTACATTTACAGTGGCAATGGCTCAATGGTGTCTTAACTGGGATTCAAACAGGCAAATGCTGGATGGCTGTCGATTGGTCCTACCTGTAGGTGTGGCCACGAGGCTTCAAGTGTAGGCTCGTCCTCCTCAGGATCGAACTCTGCTCCAGTGGGGTTGGAGGACGGTGGAAGTGTCCGGAACATGTTCACCGCAAACTGTGGCGTGTCAGAGGCAAAGAGGATTATGGGTAAATGGACAGATTAGCAGAAACTGGCATTTCAATCATCATCCAGACTACACAAACACAAAAGTAGACGGCATTGGTCTATGGTTGCACACCTTATAGTAGCACTCATTGTGGCAAGTGATTCCCATATTGGTGCTATACAACCAATACCCAATAACCAATAACCCAACCCTTCAGACGTGGGCATACCTTGTATTTGTAGCATGTTTTTGCTTAAGTAGTATAGTTGTACTATACTGTCCCAGTGATTGTATTCAATATATGTTGCCTTAGATCAGAATAGCTCTGGCTCGCTACACTGACCTTGTGCTCAGCTTCAGCACTATCTGCATTGTATGACCTGTACACATCTTGCGCTTGTGCCTGTTTGCCCACTATATGCACTTTTGTACGTCGCTTTGGATAAAAGCATCTGCTAAATGAATAAACGTAAAACTCATCTTTACCTTTACTCATCTTTTCTGACCCAGTATTGGTGACGTCTGGAGAAAAGGTTGCGGGTCAGCATTGGAAGGACACCTGTCTGATTTTACTGGAAGCTGATACATAAACTTCAGAGATACCAATGTTACCAAGTCTCTATCTTTGCATGAGCTTGTTTCTTTCACTCGACTCAAATTTCTTTATCACTAGGGATGCACCGATTTATCGGCCATACATCGGTATCGGCCGATATTCGCTGTGTTGACTGACATCGGCCCATCGGAAAATAAGCTGACATTCACGGATGGCAGTGGCCGATGTTTATCTGTTGGTTATTTGCGGTGTGACTTGGACAACAGTAGCCTACCCAGCTGCAGATTCAGAGAAGATCCAATAGGTGGTACTATCATTAGCCTTATTCACATGGCGGTCATTTTGCTCTTACGTCATGCTCAGGGTAACTCTTTCAGTCAGCATCTATGGCAAAGTGGACCAAAAGTTTGACATGTGTCTGTATCTACCTTTTGAAGAAATAAAACAAAAATGGCCAGATGGGTCAGCAAAGATCCCTAAAAGAATTCAAAAGAGATAGTTACTGGATTTAAAGTTATATCCACCAATGAATGAATGACCTGGCACACTTAACGGTAGCTATTTAGCTAACTAACATTAAGTTGCTAGCTAGCTAGGAAACGGTATTTAAGATCAGAAGTCAATACCTTGGCTTGTAGTACAAATGTTAAAATTAACTATTTGTTCATAAGAGCCATGATGAAGCTGTAGTGGTTTGATAGCTAGCAAAGTGTGTGAAAGCCAAATTAGCTAGCTAGCTAGCTACTTGCACATTCAGTTGAAAAGTATAAATACCACCTTACAAAGACAAATCTAGCTAGCTAGCTAGCTACAATACAAACAAAACAATAAATGTAACTAGCTAGTCACTATCGCATTCCGCTAACAAATACAAATATCACCTTGCAAACAAACACATAGCTAGCTACCTACAATAAAAACAAAGCAGATAGCTTGCTAGCTAATTTGGCTTTCACACACTTTGCTCAGCTGTCATATTACTAAGAGTCCCTTCTGACCACATACTTGATTTTACCACAGACACTGCAAGCAACCTGTTCTGACAACTTTAGTACTGCTAGCTAGCTAGCTTCCAAATTAACATTATAGTTAAAAGGGGGAATAAATGACAACAAAAACAAAAAAAAATTTTAAAAACATCAGCATCGGCATCAGCTATCGGCCAAATTGTTATTTTAAACATCAGTATCGGTACTGGCCCAGAATTTCACAATCGGTGCATCCCTATTTATCACATGTAGGTTTACATTTACAGCACTACATATGCTGCATGCACTGTACTACACTGAGGAATATTTCAGAGGAACACACCACAAGTCTGACATCAGAGGCAATAAATGGCCAATTCATAATGGCTGACTCAGGGTGAGATATGACTGACTCCTACTGGCTGACTCAGAGTGAGACACAGTCGACTCCTATTGGCTGACCCGACTAGATGACTGACCGTTTTATGTCACTATCGGTCCTTCTACAGCGTGGGTGCAGGAGGCTGGTGACAGTCACATTTTATGACACACAGGCTCCGCTCTGCGCTAGCTCAATTTAGTTGAGCCATTTCAGCCGACCAACCTGGACACTTCCTTCAACAGCGTCTCACTCACAAGGACACTGGGACAGAAACTGCGACACCCACCGCGCCCCTCCGGGGGGGGATTGTGAAGACGCAGCAGATGTTTGACCAAAACCAAGCTTTGAAGACGCAATATTCACTTCACAAGAGGCCCTTCGACACGGCGGCCACGGTGGCCAAGGGGCATAAACATGACAATGCAGGTCATTAGCATGCCGGCCGTCTCGCGCCTTTGATGATGAAAGTGGGCACACTTCAAAGCGTGGCCGCGCGGTGAGTGGCGGGGAGGGCGGGGCGAGGAGCAGGGTGATGAGCGGAGCTCATCTGTAAAGAACGGCCGCATCTGCACCCTGAATGGCCTCAGCTGCAGCTCTGCGCCGGGGTCCACTTTGATTAATGAAAGCGCCGAACGAAACAAGGAATCAAAGGCACGTTTCAGCCTCACTGAATGTGGAGGTGCAGGAATCACACATCCCATATCGTTAACAAACCTCTTTGAGCCCCTCCTACTCGAGGGGCTGGCTCCATTAACAAAAAACACGCTAGCTGAACTAAAAGAGCTTAGCTGAAACTGGGAGCAGCCAATTAACAGTCCGGTATGACTTCCAATAAGCCTCTCCCTTGTGCATGTGGCTATGGTAACCCCCAAGCTACAGGTGGGCCAAGAGAGCCTGTCGCCCCAGCAGGCTCTGTCACTCACCATGAGGATGGCTACAGTCTGTACTGTTCCCAACTGAAGCCCTGGCAGGCCCCACCCCATCGCCACGGCACTCACCATGTGCACCACCTCCGGGTAGATGGGCTCAGTGATGACGTTGCGGTTGTGCGTGATGTACTCCACCATCTCGCTGAGCGCTGCTCTCTTCACCTCCTTCCATTTGAGGTCGCTGAGCGGGTCGGACAAGAAGTCAAAGAGCACGCAGCACTGCCTCAGCTTCTGAATGAACAGCTTCTCCTGTTCTGCAGGCGGGACATCTAGGATGGGGGGAGAGAGCGTGAGCTGGTGTCACTGGAGAAGAAAGACTGCCGAGCCACAAGCAGTGCAATACCACCATCGGGCATCTGTTATCAGCTGCGAACATTAAAAAAAAAAAAATCATATTCAAACTGGCACCTCTGCCACACATTTGACAAAACACTGTTACCAGGCAACGGGTATAAAGGAAGCAAAAACTTGATTTTCATGCAAATACTCAAGATTTTACCATTTGTTACTATTTCTGGAGTTGCCATAAACACATTAATACAATTTATCAATTTACATAAACATATAAATACTAACAGACACCATGATTTCAGAAAGTGCTTGTTTAACTCACTGACTAAAGCACTCCAATGCATGAAACTTCATTTGGACAGATAAAGGACAAATGAAGGACGAGCAGTAAGCATCCTGCTGCCGACCAAGGGAGCTCCAGAGAGCCAGTTCAATATAGCTGAAGATCCAGCTGGCATGAGTGAGCGTTGAGGCAGTGGAGAGGGGCCAAGGGGAAGCGGAGAGGGGCCAAGGGAACGTGGAAAGGGTCACACCACACTATTTCCAGATATACTTCGTAAACACTGTTACTGTAGAACTTTTAAGTGTAAAGACAAAACGTAAAGGCTGACAAAACACTGACTGCAGTGTGCCATAATCTCTGTGTCCTCCATTTAAAGGAAACCTTTTAATGCACTCCTTTCCTCAGCCCCACATTTTTATCATTTAAACTTTTAGACATCTAAAACTGGCTTAACCAATTTCAGAAATGACACAACTGATTTCACAACCAAAAACACTGACATTGCTTGTTTGAAAAATGCTCTGCTGCAAGCCCCATTTCACTGAAAATCCACTCAACACCCCCCTCCCCGCCACCTGAGAATGGAACGCTCCAAAAATCAGCAGGCACAGCAGCTGAGCAGCACACCTGCCCTGCATGGGGGGTGGACAGGCCACCAGTGCCGCAGAGGTCCAGAGCTAATAAAAATGGCTGCTCCTTTGGGATTTCTCCTATGCGACCTACAGTTTCTCAGAGCAGAGGAAGAGACACACCTACTGGAGCAGGAACACCGTTAGATTACTGGTGGGATCTATGCTACGAGGCGGAGAGGAGTTTTAAAAGCACTCATTCTAGAGATGGGAGGGGGAGCCTGCATGCACTATAAGCTACCTCCCATTTACACATGAACACACGGACACACCTGCATACAGGTACAATGAGAGAGGAAAAAAAAAAAAAAAAAGACAAAAGCCATTTACTCTGAAGGGCTGCTGGCATCGTGCTCTCCTTTTCTACTGTTTCACACTGGCTGGGAGTACTGCTAGAATAGCCAGTGAAGATACAACAGTGGAGAGGTCAGAAAGTAATCCCACAGAAACCACTCCATACGGCACTGACTCCTATAGCAAAGCAAACATAAACACAGGTGTATTGGTTACTCCAAAGGCAGCTAAAACTCCACCAACGTCTGCCAAAAATGTGTAGGTCCCCCGAGCTGGTCAGCTCAAAGCAGGTGAGGATGGGGGGGGGGGGGGGGTAGATGTGGGTAGATGACAAAACCTTGGCTTTGTCAGCTGAAAATGAAGGACAAAAGGACAAGAGTCGACACAATGTTCCATCTCACCCCGAGCCCCGTGAGGAAACAGACATGCAATTACAGATGATTACATAAAATATGTTAGCACGGATTCATTGTGTTCAGAGCCATTCTCAGTGAAGGCACATACATCTACTCAAATTAAAACGGTGTCTTGGGGTTTTCAGAGGCAGCATACAGAGTAAAAAGGCAATGGCATAATCTGTTTCTGCAACGCTCCCCTCCCAAAAAATATTATTCAAGAGAAAGGATTAGGGGGATTATCTAAAATCAGCCTTAACGGAGATGTGTCTTTATCCCATTTGCAACGAAAGCTGCCGGGGTTAGTGTGGCGGATGGTGCTGAAGGGAATTCAAAAGGTCTCACCAGCCATCAGTACCACTCAGCATCCTCAAGAGGGCACGAAGGCAGTGATCTGGTGCACCGCAAAGGCTGAATGAACATCATCAGTTGCAAAACCTGAGCATGCAGTATCTGCCGTCTGGATTGTCTAACCAGCAGCCAAAGGGTTCCTGACAAGTCCCTGATCTCTGTGCGGATGTAAAACGTTCCTTTAGCATTAGATTGACACCTGCTTGGAGGGAAAAAAAGGAACTGACTGCCCTTTTCACCTATGCCGGTTTCATCATCAGCTTTAGAGGTTGAGACATGTCATGGCTTGAGAGATAGAATTCCTCAGAGGGCACCATACCGGGGGTACAGTACCAAAAGTGCACCAAATGTACACAGCATGTCTGAGATGGTGGCTCGCTTGTTGTAGGTCAGCTCTGGCAAGCAGCAATGTATTTGCCAAGTGCCACGGTGTCGCCAACTTCCAGAGCATCAACCATTGTCAAATTTAGAGCGAGCTCCCTGGCAGGTGATGTCTGTGGTGGCTGAGAGCGCGCTTGATTCAGCGTGGCCCTCGGCTCACAAACACTATTTGGCTCACAACAAGATAACCACAAGCAGCACTTGCGCTCCGTAATAGTCACTTTGTTCCACCTCCTTGTGTTTACATGATTAACACATCATGTTACAGAACCCAAATGAGAAGTGGCACTCTGCTGCTAGAGGGGTTTTCTCCACCAGAGACAATTTGAAAGAAGCAGAGACCCGACGAGCCGCTGCCGCTCTGAGGGAGCGGAGACACGACGAGGCTCTGCTCTCAGGGAGCAGAGACTCTTCAGCTCCCTTTAGTTACGGACGCAATTATTTAAACTTTTGCCATTGACAAGATCTTATCAACCTTCTCAAAGTCACTTTCCTTACAGAAAAGAACATACATATCCTTTAGGGGTCACTTTCATTACATACATGATCACACCCACCTTCTCATGGCCACTTCCATCAAAGGCCTGAGCCCTCAACAGATATCATTTTAGATATATACACTGTAGCATGTGTTCAATGGGAGTGCCCCACTGGGGAATAGAAAATGGGATGTTGTTACTAGACCAGCTCCTTTTCTTGACCTTTCACTTCCACTCTGCAGTCAACATTGCCTTCCCTCCATTTACCTCTGTGCAGTTCAAATTGTGCTTCAGCCAAAGCTGAGGAGCTTGAAGACATTCAGAGCAAACAAACAGCGCAAATGCAGGGCTGGTCAAAACAAAGGGGGCAACGCACTCAGCCTGTCCGTTGCAACTGGTCTGGCCTGGACTTATTATAATAAGTGGTTGATGGGAGGGGAAAGCTGCAGTTTCCCCTGCAGAGGGAAACTGTCCTAACCTGACCCAGAAGCACATCTGTGTCCAGTTTTATCGCACAATGCTTCATTTCTGCCAATGAATTTGCACATGGTGTCACAGAAAAATAAACAGCATGTAAGCAGGTGCTGCACCCTGACCACTCCTGCCAAACTCACAGCTTACAGAACAGCCAGCATGCAAAGGATGACCCCATGGCCAGAGCTAAGAGAACTGATGTAGGTGTATGTCCTTCAATGCTCTTCTGAAGCATCCCTGTTGATTCTGGAGGGCAGCGGTGGCTGCTGAGCTATTCAAGGGCCATGGTGCCTGTGGGCTTTTGTACCGACCATTCAACCACTTGGCTCACGCAAACCGTTACCTAACCAGCCTCCTTTCCCCAGAGCCAGGCGCCGGCGGCACATTTCGGGGACGGCTCGCACCCCTGCTGAGCCGGTGTGCTTTGAGAGCTGGCACATACAGCCCCAGCTAACGGGGGGATTGGGAGGAACCGTAACATCACGGTGAAGTAACGTGCCTCCTTGTCGGGGCCTGTGCTGTGGAGGTTTCTGTCTGATAAACGCCCGAGGACACGGCCCACAAAGGTATGATCGGGTTTCCCGCCTTTGGTAGATGTGTGCATCAAAAATGCATCCAGACGCATGCACTCAACTGGAACAGCTATCACAACCATCCAAGTGTACGAGTTTCTTTTTTTTTTTTTTTTTTTTTTACACTGCGTACAAGCCACACGAGTATAGCTGCTCATGTAGTAAGTGTGCAAAAGCAAAAGCTGCGAGTTTGATCTATTGCTACGGCTGTCAAGACAGAGAGAGGTGTGTGTGACCAGTGCCTGTAAGCCAGAGTAAGAGCACATGCCAAACCAATTAGGTACAGAAAGACAAGGGGAAGCAGGTCGGTCACGTGACCTTCTGCGACAGAGATGAGATGACACAGCCGGGGCCAGACTCTGCGTGCTGAGGCCTGCTTCCTCCTTCCAAAGCTTGCTCCCTTGTTCCAAAGCTCCTTCCCTCGTTTGTGAGCTTGCTCCCTCGTTCCAGAACCGGTTCCTTCGCTCACGTTTGTGTGTGTTCCACCTGTTCGCCGTGCCTGCCTTATGACTGATCACATTACACAACGGTGATGAAGTTTCAGCATGGTCCTAAAATATTCAGTCTCAGATTGCGCAATGCCGCCGGAAAGCTACAGGTGCTGTTTGTGGTATTTACCCCTAAGGGCTACTGCGATGAAGGTGCTTCCAAAACAGCATTCCATGGGAGGGCATAGCAGTATGTGAAGCACCTTTAGTCTGAAGTTTGATAAATTCACCTTGACTTATGTGGCCAATAGTGGCAAGTTACCCAAGAAATATGATGAGGAAGGCTGCATTTGCCCCATCTGGGCAAACGCAACACAATGTAGCTCCCTTAATAAGGAGGGAAGAAATGATCCTACTCTCAATTATGACGAGATGACTATAACAGAGAAATGTGCTTCTGTCGAGTCTCTAAGTGGCCATTTCAACATTAAGCATTTTCAGTTTTTTGATGTGTTTTCATTCAGTCTTAGCAAATTTAAACCCAGGCACAGAAGCTAACACACACACACCAATCCCTTGTGATGTCATCCCTTTAGCCTCGTCTACCCTCACGCGTAGTGTGTGAAATGCACTGGGCGCTCCCCCTCGTTTAACAGGGAGAGAAGCACGACCCTTCAGCTCTCTCTGATGTCTCTCACTCACACACACACACGTGTGCGCGCACACACACACACACGCGCGCCAGTGTTGCTGCAGTGGCTGCCTGCTTGCTTCAGGCGATCTGCACTGTGTGGCAAGAGCCAGAGGAGAGAGAGAAAGGGAAAGAGAGAGAGAGCACGAGGGCAGGAATGGCCCCCTTTACGCGCGCTCACAAACAAACACACAAGCGTTACCCGTATGCACTCACACACACCCTGCCCAGCATTGAGACTTTCTTTGACATGGGCAGGCTTAGTGGGGGATGGGAATGTCAGGACAGAGAGGAGTAACCCCCCCTCCCCCTCCCCTCCCCACAACCCCCCCTTCTGCTGAGCGGAGCTGAGCAGTGCTCCACACCAGCAGCGCAAACACAGCCCTCTCTCCTTATGAAACACAACACCAACCCCCCCCCCCCCCCCACACACACACACACACACACACACACACACACACACACACACACACACACACACACCCGGAAAATGTTATCTCCCCAAACTGAGCGCCTTTCTGATCGCGACCATAAAACACAGCGGTGTTCTCCTTCTCTCCTGCATGCCCCCCCCCCCCCCCCCGCTCTCTCCTATAGATAGCCAGGCGAACGGAACCGGGGAGGGGAGGGGGGCTCACCTCGGAAGTGCAAGAGCGCCACGGGCTGGAAGGGCCCGTTGGAGCTGGGCGCGTCGACCACCATCGTGCTTCCCGGGGAGTTACATGTCAGCATCGGCTGGGAGGTCTGTGCTCTAAGGCCTGCCGTGGGCCTCCATTTTAGCGCAGGCAGCAGCTCAGGAAAAAATGAAGTTCTCCCTGCCGCTGGAGGGAAACTGGCTGCTGGGTGATGTCATCGGCCAGGGGAGGGGACCCGATTGGCCGGCTGCGGCCACGTGGGAGGGCTCCGTCAGACTGCGAGCAGGAGAGGAGGGGAGGTGGGGGTGGGTGATTGGCTGGGAGAGGGAGGAGGGGAGGTGGGGCTTTAAATATGAACTGGAGAGCCCCTCCCCCTGCTCAGCTGTGCATGGCAGTGATTGGCTGCTCTGAAAGTAGGGATCGGGTGAATCCAGTCTCTTTCTGCTCTGGGCAGGAAGCACTGAACTGCTCATTCTATTCCACAGCTAATATCTTGCTACTGAAACGGACAACACACAAAACAAGCTGCAATGCAACTCAGTGTAAGATGTGTAAATTGCCTAAAATTAGACCATCTCTGCAGGAAATAATAATATACAGATTAAGCATGACATACATCTGAAATCTCCCCCGGTCACTGATCCTACTGCTCTACAAAGATCCTGGATTCTGACATAACCCATAACCTTCAGTATAATATGACTGCAAATATTTCTGTTACTATTATTTATGGTTCGAACAACACAAAAATGTTTTACTTCTAAGATGTTGTTCTGGACATAAATAATCTGAGCAGCAAAATTACAAAAAAAAAACTTGATTGTAATGAACCATTTCCAGTGTTATCCAACCTTATCCAGTGTTGCTTCCAGACATTTCAAAGATACGAGTGCAGAGTGAAAATGACAGAGATCGAACACAGCCAAGGCAAAGTCCATGATTCCCGGGCTGCGGAGCATTAAACAGCATTTAGGGAGTGCCTTGGCAGGGTGCCGGTGCGTTTCTGCAAGCTCTTCAACCCTGTGACAGCAGCATGTAGAGCCTGCAAGCTGTAAGGGGGCAGAGCCAAACAGAGACGCACCCTAACTCTGACCCCACCAGCCCACTGCCATGTGGAGTCTGTCCCCTGCTCGCGAGACATGGCCGATGCTCCGCCCTGTCAGTGCTACACCCTGCCTGAAAGCCCCTTCCTGATTATTTTGCAAATATTTGCTATTGCAGAGAGGCTTTGCCAATTTGAAATGCCAAATGCATGGAACCATGGCCAGAGGGACCATTCAAGACCTGGAAGGCTGACACAGCAAAGACTAAAGGAAAAAAAAATGGTGCTCCCAGCTTCTCTGCTCAGCACTCCTCTCAGCACTGAGAGAGATGGATTATGGGTAAAATAAAGGCACTGTGACAGGCTGGTGGCCCGCTCAGCAGGATGCTTTCACATCAGCTGCTTCCCACCACAGAGGAAGAGATAAGATGCAGCTGGAACGTTCCATAGTCACACACTCCACTGAACAAATTCATTATGCAGTGTTTTTAAGAGTATCCTCACACACACACACACACACACACACACAAAGTGAGTGAGAAGAAACATTGGTGAGATGACTAATCCGAAAATGTGTTTAAAGAATGGCCCTTCACTGCCTGCAGGTGGCTCTCTCTCTCTCTCATTAGCTGGGTGCCAGCAGCGCTTGTGGGTCGGTCTCTGGGCCAGCGTGGGAGAAGACCACCATCGCGTCCCACGCATCTATGTTCGCTGACTCACCGGGAAAGCGCTACACCATCTGCCGACAACACACAGCTAAAACACAGCGCTCCTAAGGGCTGACCGCGGGCACGCGCGCTTCAGCATGAACAGACTGCCCACCAAACACAAACCTTCCCCATTTACCTTCTTTTACTTCAAACCATGCAACGTCTCAAACAGTTTTTTAATGGTCTACAATTCTGGAAGATGTAAGAGAAGTTACCACTAACTTATTCTGAAAGGTGTACACATGAAATGTATCTGTTTTGCGTTTGTGTGTGTGCGCATGAATGTATATGACCATGCAGGTATATACACGGACACATTCAGGGTACCCCTTACATCCCTCTCTACATCCCATTTTGTAATCACACTGTACTAATTCCAACCAATTTGTAAACTGTTAAAATGATATGCAGCTGTATTTAGTAATAGCATGTTGAAGTTATAGGAAATGGTTCACCAAAGACAAAAAAAATTCACCTTAGACACCAACATTGTATGACATGCATTTAGCAGATGCTCTTATACAGAGCGACTTTCAGCACAAGAGATCAGAAGTGTAATCACCCAAGTTATACAAGCAACAGTAACAGAGCATATTAACAACACTCTCAGACTAGCAAGTGCACCCACACCACCATTCAAGCATCACTACAAGTTAACTTGTACTAACCTGGAAAAAAAAGGCGATGTCCAAAACAACACATATATAATTTTTTTTTATAAAACATGTACCACTAATACCCATTCTCAGATTTGCATTTAATACATATCAGCAATGTTAGCTTTTTAATTCCCATGTGATTTCCAGAGACTGACGCTGCTACCATTGCCATGGTTTCTCGGGACAACGTCATGGGCCACAACACAAGAACTATACCAGTGAACTGTGCCCCAAATACATTCCACATAACACCCTTCCTCTTGGCCCTCCAGCACGTACTTGTGATATCACAGGAAGTGTGGACTCGTTTACTCACCTCCCTTGCTCATTCTGATTTTGCCATAGCCCCAGCCTTCTGCCTGGAGGAACCAATCACCCCTCCCCCACCGGGACAGAAATGTCATGAGACAGAGCAGTCTTAAAATACACGCATGTGCTGTTGTGGAACAGGAGCTGCCACAGCAGAGGGGCTCCTCTATGGACACACAGGGCCAGAGTAGATGGACAAGGAGGGACGGATCATGACTTCCTCCCATCGCCCTAATGCAGAGCCTGGTTTTCCTAGTGAGACATCCTATATAGCAAGAGTACAGCACATGCCTATTGGTGCCTAATACGGCAAGACATGACCAAACTTGAACCCTGCCCCCCACAACCATGAGAATGTGTCATGCAGCCAAAGCATACCATATCCCCCATAACTGGAGGGGTCAGTTGGTGCCTCTCCTGTGGCGACTTCTGAGAACCGAAACTGGTGATTGACTCACCACTGACAGTTGTCACTGTCATGTGTAACTGCGCTGGAGGAAAAACGACCACCTTCACATGAGCTGGAAGGCCGGTGAATCTCCTGTGGTGTGGGTGTGAGTTTGGAGAAACTCCTCATTCCCTTATTCTACAACTCCTACATTCAGGTTGCCCATGACCAGCTCCCTGCCGCAACTGCCATGACATTACGTACCCATGGCAACCACAGAGCTGCGTCAGCAGGGAGGTTGCTATGGTTGTGGGCCATGCTAACAACCCTCCCATCGGGGGGGGGGGGTGGAGGGGGAGACACTCTCTGGCTGGCTGCTGGGGGGTTCCGTGTTCTCTCCCCTCATTTGGAAGATGGTACAGCCTGAAAGCCTCAATGCTTCACAGACTCAGCACTGACTGTAGTGGGGGAAGCTCAGAGGAGGCCTTTCTGACACCAGCTGCATGGGTGCAGGACTGTTATGTTATGCATCGACCCCTGCAAAATGTGCTCACTGTGCAATAAAATGGAGCATGCTACTATGCAAAATGCGATTAAAGGGAGTAAGCAGTACAGGTGTATACAGGCAAATAAAAAGAGAAATGAGAACATACTTATTTACAGTACATTTTACATTACATTTTATTCTTCTTATCCAGAGCATCTTATATACTGCATAACAGATGATCAGAAATACAGACACAAATATCATTCTTACACTTGGAAAGTGTCAATGAAGGGAACAGGAGACATGTAATGAGCCAAACACAGTAGTGCTATAACAGCAGACCCAAAACACACCAGTAATCAAGAACCTGCTGAGTCAAGGACGTAGATGCTAACACCATAGCACTAACATCCTTCCTGAGGCATAAGCTCCATGTGAGGGGGAGCAGAGGTGGTCGGTCCAAGGTTCAACTGCAGTGACTCCCCGACAACTGAAACAGTCAACAGGCATGTAGCGAGGTGGCAAGTGTCCCCTTTAAGATCAGCGCCTAAAGCTGAGGTCACAGCAACGCTGTGGGGACACATCAGGTATGGAGACAAGTCAGATCTTTAAGTAGCCTCTCAATCTCATGATTAACCTATTTTGGGCAGATATACAGAGCAATCTCTTAATCACCGTAGCCCACATCTGACTCAACTTTTGTACCAGTGAAGTTCCAGACGCTCCCAGAAACGCGGATATGTGGATTTTGTAGAAGGACTGAGGGCAGCTGAGTCAACCCTTTTAAAGCAGAATAATGGAGGTTTGTCTATGCACAGGTACAGTACACCCTGAGCTCTGTCAAACCCACAAATGTGGAACAGTACCTGAGGCACTCTCGTTCTGTTGTACTTGGCAGCCACATTTACACCTTCAGCATAATTGCTCTAGATCTACACTTCCTCTTGAGCCAAGTTATGCATGACAGGTGAAAAAGATTCTGATATTTTATCACACCTTCACATCACTGCAAACTGATTATATGTATGTTGTCAGCCAAGCCACTCAGCTTCAATACGGACATCTGCAAAGAAAATAAAGAGTAATAAAGTAATTTAAATGAAAGTTTGAAAGTGTATCGTATTAGTTGCCCTATAGGCTGTAATTGTACAAATCTAATAGTACTGTGTCCTCAAACAGACGCTGCTCTCAGCTGAGAACTGTCTCATTGTGGAACTGTACACATCCTGTCCCCGTACTGTCGCTATACTTGCTGTATGACCTTTTGTAAGTCGCTTTGGATAAAAGCGTCTGCTAAATAAATAAATGTAAATGTAAATGGTTTATTGATCATGCTCCACACAGTGGAGTCTACTTAGCATGAAACGGCTTCACAGCTGGTGAACGCTGCAGCTGGCAAATCATTACCACTCCAATCATAACCAAATTAAACTGTAATAAGGATTTCCACCTCTTTTCAGAGCACAATTACATGACAATTCAAAACAGAATTTCCACCCTCAGAGGATATGAGGACACATGTGGATAAAATGAACAATAAATATTTAAAAAAATCATGAATCATTAATATCTCCCAAGCACCTGCCTACAGCACTGACCGGAGAAAAGAGCACAAAGTCAAAGTGTCACTGATGCCTATGGTTAGCACCTTGATTTTCCATCCTGTGCCCAACAGATGGCAGCAGATTATCAGGGAGGAAAAATAAAACATTTCACCAACACAGGTGGCAGTAAACCTGAGCTACAATCAGTCAACACAATCAAGAAACGGCTTGAACATCAGCAGTCAGTGTCATACTGATGACTTCAGCTTTCACATTTGCAGAGGGGAAATAACCCGTGTACTCATGGGGACTTAAACTGATCTTGCTGCTTGCTCCATGACTGCAACATCACATACAATCTGCAGAACAGCAGCACTAAGTAACAACCGTTTTGTTCTGCAATTTCACTATCTGAGCAACCAGGGGGGGAACACACTACTGGTCGCTAGCTCAAATGGGACTGACGACTGGACTCCACAGTGAAACCACACAATGCTGAGGGACCATTGCCATCTCTACGTGTAAAGAGAGGCACGTACATGTTCATGCTTGGAGAGATACAGCTTCAAATCCCGAAAGGGATATCTCAGTTGCAGGTGGTACTTTGGGCAAAAATGAACGAGACACACTGGTGAGATGTAGCAGAACTGTAAGCTCTGCATGCAGACATGTTTAGCCACTGAAGAGGAGTTTGCCATAGCGGAGGAGTGGCCAGTCTGCGTTTTGACTGAGTCGTTCCCAGTCAGCCAATACGGCATGGTTCAGCACGCTGCTCAGCTCACCCCGCGGCAAGGACAAAAAAGCATTTAACCACTGTCTCGGGATTACCCCAAATATAGATGTTGGAGCGCATCCAACTTCCCTTCGAGTTCACTGTTCCTGTTCGCCTCTGCTGCTAGTTCAGCTTGTCGAGTGGCATTCTGAAACAGAGCTCTAACGCGGAGCATCGTTACAAGCGTGAGGCAGGCAGGCGTATCAGCGGCTGGTTAAAAACTCCACCTGGGCCAGCTTGCTGTAGAAACCGCTGAGATGGGTTAGTACAAACGCAGTAAGTGGAGGGGAGCAGGGGGTGTCACAGTCCTGTGGAGACTGTATAACATACCCATATGACCAAATGACAGTAAAGATACACCCCCTACAGTCCAAAATTGGTTCCTTCTGGAGTTTCTTCCCAGGCAGCTACAAGTGAGGAGTCATTAAGCAGCTCCCACAGGATTTCAAAAGCCACCAAGGGCTATTACACATGAACAATTCCCATTTAAGACATGCAACTAATTAGAGGTTTAAATAACTGAAGTCTTTTGGAAACAAAAAAATCTATATTCTACATATTTCACAAAAGAACTACAGGGAAAAGGGTTGCACAGACAGAGTTGATGGGCCTTAAAGAATAGCATAGCCTTACATGCATGTGTGTGTCCAACCAAAACCTTTTCCTGGGGTTGTAAAAAGAGGAAACGCTGTTCTCATAGCCCAGCAAGCTTGGACGCAATGCACCTCTATCGATGGAGGGGCATGATTAATTTGTCCGTTATCAAATGTCACATTATTATGTCATATTAAAAAAAAAAATGCTTTTCCAGCTTTGCACTCAGCGTCCCTGTCTAGGGAAAAATCCTAGACTGAAACCATCTGGCTGAAATGAGCCGCAGAGGGGTCTGGGGCTGGCGGGATGCCTCAGCTTTTGCGGATGGCGCGAAGGAGCCCATGTCCCCCTTGGTGGGTAAGGAGGAACACCCAGCCCCTCTGCTGCCCACAGACCCAGTGTTCACTGAACAGGTGGCTGCTGAAAGTTTGTGTAAGTGAGCTAAGGCGGGCATTCCCTGCGGGGGCTGCGGAGAGAGGCTTGCCCCATACATTATGCAGCAGAGGCACCTGCTGGGCATTAAAGGGCCGGCTGCTGGAAGCCGCCGCGAGCATGAAACTTTAATCACCTTCGGAAGGCCCAACCGCTCCACACAGGCAGGAGGACGGCTGAAAGCCAACCGTTTCCAATGAGGCACTGGTCACCAAGTCAGGTGGAGAGTACCAAACTCCACTTCAGTTTACTACATTTCAGGTTTCACTGGCAGAGGAAACATGTTTGACTATGCCGAAAGGGTCTGGGATAAAAAGTTCTACACATTCCAGCGAGTCAAATTCCAAAGAAAAACAGAAAGTAATGTCTCTTTGCTGACAGGAATGTGGTGATTGCAGCATCGACAATGACACAAGTAGTCAGCCTGCAGGGACAAACCCATAACCAATTTCACTGCTCACTGCTCACAGTGAGAAGAACTATAAAACACAACGACAGTGATCACCTGTCAGCTAGCAGCTAGCACAGAGAATGCTCTTTCCCTTCAACACGTCTGTCATCTAGGTCTTTTCAAAAGCTCTCTTCCGGTTTCTATAAGGGTGCTGATTGGTTAGATGCATTTTACTATTGGAAGATTCACATTTAAAAGAATTGTTTAGAAAGTGACCCCAACGACTGCTTCATTATTACCACCATTCAAGGTAATTTCTTCACAGTTTTTGTGGTGGCGTGCCTGGTTACATGTGTTTAAACTTGCTACAGTTATTGCTACTCTTCTCAGGAGGGTTTGAACTAGTTCTTTAACCGGTCAGGTACAAGTTCATTTGTTGTCAAGCGATTCACCTGACTGTGGCACCTTTATATGATCAACTACTAGTAACAGGCTGACCTGTTTCCATAAAATTTACCAATATAGTATATTCATGCAATGGGAGCCTGAATTGCATATATTAAAATGCATCAAAATTTACCAAATAAAAGTACTACTCAAACTCCAGAATAATGTTTAGCATGAATGCCACATTTGAGCAAGACAAGATCAGCAACACAACCCATCTCTCCCAAAATAGTAAAGTCAGCCCTGCAGTTTCTGTGATACATCAAATTACTCCAGGGATGGGGAGAAAAGAAAAACACTGGGCACCACGTTTACTGAACACACTCAATACAAAACCATTACCACAGTGCACTGCAGATGGGTAACATGCAGTGTTGTCACCTGATATGATGTCAGTGTCTGCCACACAGCTGATCTCTAATGTGCAATGTGGTTGCAGGACATTGTGTGATGTCATGTGATGTGCCTTGGTGTCTACTTTTGCTGCATAGCAGATGAGTGCCATGTAGTTTGGTCATGTGAGGCCGTGGGATATCACATATGGTCATGTGATGTTGGGTGATGTCACATGATGCACTGTCTACCTTTGAAGGCCTCCAGCTTCTGCAACTCCCGGTTGTTGCTGAGGCCGAAGTGGGAGGAGCTCTGCCTCTTCTCCTTCTTGACGGGTGCCTGGGGACCCGGCTGCTTCCCCTTCAGCAGCTGCGTGGTGGGCGGGGCGTTGCTTCCACTGTTCTTCCTGTTGGAGGCCTTTGGGATGGGGGGTGGGAGAGAGGGGGGGGGTTACTGTTACTGCTCTGTGTTCCTGCACTTCACCCCCATCCAATGAACCCCCAGGCTCTGGAGTAGGGCTACGTCTCAGGCCCTGATATTGACTGAACCTAGATCAGTAGCAGGCAAGCAAAGAGTTCTCAAGTCACCCCGAGTGCTGATCTGAGATGAGTGGGGCTCGAAGCAGTGCTTTGGGATGCAGCCATGGACCCCAGTTTAAGCATCCAAAATTGAACACATGCAGAAACAGGCCAAGACCTGGCATAGAGCACTGTGTGCACAACTGAAGAAAAAAGACAGAGATACTTCCCTGACCCAGAGGATTATGGCAAGCCCTGCCTCATTTACTCACACAATCCCTAAGTTACGTACAAGGACGTACAAAATGCTTACAAATCTGCTGCACCAGGCAAATTTTTTCCATTTTTGGAGAGTGAGCAAATTACAAGCTTATGGGCAAATTAAATGCATTTATAGGCTGGCAATTGACAGGGGGCAGCTAATACGGCTTTCAAAGGACCATGGTTTTGCTGCAAATGTTAACGAATAGACTCTCCATCAAAGAGATTACAAGGATCACAGGATGCTGAGGAGCTAGATTGGTTCAGACAGCCCACAACAGTCAGACCTCTCAGGAGAATGGCATTAGTCATGGTACCTCTGGCGGCCCCTGTTACCAGAGTTGTCACTCCGATAGGCAGCTCCAGAGAAAGATTTTTCAGATTACCTACTTTGCACTTTGGGTGTCTCACCCCAGTGGACAAAAGGCATCAGCAGAAAGAAAAAAAAAAAAAAAAAAAAAAAAAAAAAAAAATTTGCCAATTCCTCCACGTCTCACACAGCATCTGACAGCCATTGCCACTCCACATCTCTGTGGATGAGGTCTACACTCATGGTATACACTTGACCCCAAAATGCCTCATGCGGTCAAATGGTGGCCCTTCGACTGTTTGTTCCCTCTCCTCCGACTGCTGAGCTCTGACGAAATTGGTCCACATTCCTCTTTAGGCTCCCTGCCTCCTCCCCTGCTAAGCCCACCTCCTGCCTCGCTAAACCTGCCTCTTTTTGGGTTTTTGTGATCTCTGGGAATCGCAGTGGAGAGAGTCGAAACTCAGCTGCTGAACTTCCCCATTCTTAGAGAGCGCAGCAAAACCTGCTAGACTGCCCTGAGCTTAACCCAAAACCAAGCATGTGTTCACGTGCGCACCAGGAATTCCCCTGGTGCCGCAACCACTCTCAACTCTCGAGCAGTCTACAACGGAAAGGCAGACGGCAGCTCCGACCAGAAAGGTGCTTTTCTGCTCAGTCTCTGGGCTCAGCATGCCTCGCCTACATGTGCGCACAGGCATGTGGATGTTGCATTTCCGCTGCACCCCTAGTGCCACTCTCAGGTGGCCCACAAAGGGGTGCTGCCACGAGGGAACAAAGGGGAAGGAGGGGCTTCAGACACCCACTGACTAGAAGGGAACATATGGAACAGTCCTCAGAAGCAGCAAGGCTCACATTCTTGACCACCTTCCAAGAGTGGCTAGAGTTGGAGCACCCGGTCCCCATGCTGGCCACGCAGCTACTGCAACTCCCCTCAGACCACTGCAAAGAGGAAAAAAATCTCTTTGAAAAAAAAGAAAAAAATGTTTGAATGAGCTGCCAGGGGAAACCCAGTGGCACCATTTGGGTTCCCACAGAATAACCTGGTTTACGGCTGCACCCAGCTGGTTGAGTCAATGCCACAGAAATTTGAAAGGTTTTGCTCCCAAAAGGGCCGTTGTTCCCTTGAAGGGAGATGAAACTTGGTTATATGGTCACCTGGATCATGCAACCCTGGAGCGTGTGCTTCACGCAGCCATTTTCATTCATCCATTTTGGGCTGAGTACAATTTATCCTAGAACTCCAACACGATCCAGCACAAGAGGCACATTCTCATTAAGTACTTCACCCAAAACGATGACAATGTTAAAGGAAAACTAATGAACGTACACCAACTTCAAACACAAGAACACAATCATAAGTCACCCTTTAAATGGTAAAATCTCAGGACCAGAAGTCCAAAAAGGAGCCCAGCTCAGCTCTTGGAGAGCAGCACAAGCTACTTCTGCCCTATCAAATCCACTGGTTTGAGTAGTCCAGATATTTAATCTGCCATTCACCATTAAGATGAATGTACTGCCCAAAACACTCAGCTCCACAATAGCGCTTATTATAAATATTAGACATCAATGCACAAATCAAAGTATGGGCTTTACATGACTGCATGAAAAGTGTTGAGCAGCAGCAGAGCACTGAGCAGAAGCAAGACAGACAATGACCCTTTATCCACTATAGAAATGGAACCAAGCTGCACCATCATACTCATTTTACACTGTAGAGCTGGAACCAGGCTGGCCCATTATGCCCTTTTCCCACTGTAGAGCTGGAACCAAGCTGGCACCAGGGAGATCCAAAGCTGAGTCCCCAGGCACACACATTGATTTTCCACTGCATTACCCACATCCCAAGCTGTGGGGCATGATGTCACACCGATTGTACAGTCCACTGAGACTCCCTAGTAAACAGGCCAGTGCAGACTGAAAAGGCAGCGTCATCCACCACCCCACAACATGCTCATGACTCCTGATCAAACAAGGAACAGCTCCACAGGCCTAGACCCTATCAACTATAGGCCAGAATTGAAGAAATTAGGTTAATTTTTGAAATGCACAGCTCTTTAACTTTTACCTTCCCCAACAAGCAACTTCTTTTAAAATGCCCACCAATGAGGCAACAGGTCTTTCAAAACCACTGAAGCAACAATTACTTCCCCTAATGGAGCTCAACAACCACTAAGGGGATAAAACCCAGCCTTTGAAACCACTCTGATCCTGTGCTTAGAGCTCTGTTATGACCATTTGGTCCCTGACAGGAAGAGCAGAAAGTGCTTTACAGAGGAGCGGGGAAAGGCAACCTGTAATGCCCGCTTGCAGGCTGCCAACTTGAGCATAGGACACATTGATGCATTTGTATTACAAGCATGAGTCCTCAATAGATAACCAGGATGGTTACGACAAGCAGAGGCTGGCTCTGGATCAGCTGCCCCTGCTCCCCGCTGAACAGTGGCTGTGGCAGCACACTGAGGACCAAGGAAGTGGCCGAGAGGTACACCTCACAAACTTTCTGTCAAAATAACGGAAACGCGTGTAGTAACAGGCCAACTGAGGACAAGAATTTAAACTACCCAATCACACCCTTCCTTCCTCATGCCTTTAAATAAACAAAAAAAAAAAACTTCCAGTTGATAAAGTGGAGCTTTCCTGACCAACAATACTTAATACCAATATTGCATAATGCATACACTGGACAAATTCCCATCAGTTGAATGATGAACATGCAAAATCAAAGCTCAGCTCGCTCATATATGCCAGCTGACACAGGTGCAGCACATATTTAACATGCACCTCACACAGACCAGAGTATCGTTAGAATTGTCTTCACTTACAGCGCGTCCATCCATGCAGGCGACATCAAAGTGTTGCAATTAGCAAAGGAAAAGGCACCATTTGCACATGAAAAAAACTCAGCACATAACAGCCCGTTGCTTTAAGTTGCAGCAGAATTATACAAACAGGCTGGACATTTTGCCGTGGCTCGCGATTGTCTAATGAAAACAAGTACCGCAAGCCGCACTTGCCAACAGTAACAGTGTGCTGTCACTTCATAACCAGTCCGCATTCAGCCGAAAGGTCAGCACTCCGGGGACAACAGCAGCCGCTTCTGAATTCATCGGCAGTTTTTTGTATCATTCTTACCTTGCGACATGCTGAAAATGCGACCAGTTCATAGGTCAAGGGGATTTCAAAAGTGAAAAGAAAGGTTCCTTAATTGAGGTTGTAACCATTCACAGAAGGCTTTAAAAGAAACTATGATCTGGATTTATGTACTTACGGAGTCTGATACTTAAACTACAAATGAATACCTAGAAACAAAACCACTAATGTAACTCTAATTGTAAAACTTCTTAGACAATAGTAAATAGTCTTGAATTGCTAACATTGACAAGCAAGGAAACACTTTGCAAAGTTAATTTTTTTAGAATAACGACATTTCATAATTTTTGACAATGTACCATTATGTTCATTTATTCACAGCATAGTGTTCATTCAATTGCAGTATCATTTGGCCATCTCACTTACCTCGTGTTCAGAGTTCTCCTGTCCATCTTTCCCCCCAGTTTTGCCAACTTTTCCAGATTTTGGAGATTCCTAACAAACAGAACATTTGTGAAACTTCGCTACAAGGTAGCCGGCGGTGAGAATGAAATTAATTGCGCAGCAATGACACTACCTCAGGTCTTTGTAGTTTACTTTGCTGGCTAGCTATTTTATATGAATTTCCCTGTTGATAAGTAACTGTTAGCCATCTATTTCATGTAACTAGCTGATCACATATCTAAGTACCTAAATTCTTTCACAAAACAGTCACGTTTTGTCACGTTCTTTATTGGATGGATATGTCCTTTCGTTAAAAAGCAGAAGCACGCGTTTAGCTGGTTAGCGACTGACAAGCAGACAAGACTAACGTTAGCTTACGTTGCGGTGAGCTAAGTTAACTAACGTTAAAAATAACTAAGGTCTAAAAGAAAACAGAAAGTGCTATAGCTGACGTTAGCTAGACACTAGCTGGTGAAATTAATTTCATACTGAACTCACCGCAACATATTAGCAAGTGCATTAAAGAGAAGGTATAGTTAGCCGGCTAACCAGTCAGCCAGCTTAAGCAAGCTGTAATTGTGGGGGCGTTAGTTGTACGCACTCTAGGCTAAGGTCCCAACCAACTTTGTTAGTTAGGCTAGCTGGTCTAGCTTGCTTGCTATATTTCCAATCTAGCCAGCCAATTACCAATCAAACGAGCATAAAACCAACTTTTCAACTGCCGTGAACAGAAAATAATTAAATCGTAATTATTAAGATGACTGTAATCAAAAGTGAAATCAAGCTCTCACTACAAAGCAAAGCAGCTAGCTCTTACTGTCCTGAACACGGCTAGCTTGTTTGATAGTCCAGCTACCAAGCAACACTCAACTGCCCTGCTAACTTGGCTCACTTCAACACACGTTGCTGTTGAGAAGCATCCATCAATATGGCCTAGGCCTCTGGGTTTACGCGTTTTATACAGCTAAAACAATGCGACACCGTTCTTCATAAAGACCGATCTCACCTTCTCTTTTTTCAGTTTATTCGGCATTGCAGAAATATAGCTCCCCCGTCACCCCCTATTGGAAACACTCCTGCGACTGCTTGAGTTATCCGTCGCTGCAGCTGTTCGCCTGGTCTCCATCTGATTTGATAGGTTGCTGTCGGTCATGTGGTGTAACGCGCACACTCACACACGCTCTCTCTCACACACACACACTTTAAATTTTAAAATTCTTAATCACTTTAATGGATTGATGTTGGAGTGTAGGATTGCTTGTTCACAAAGAAAAATAATCTTGGAAGTTACAGGAATTAACTGAATCGCCTAAACAAGCGGTCGATGCTGTCATGTTGCTTGACTATCAAGACGCATGGAACTGTGACAATAGAATATTATTATTATTTTTTAAAATATATGTATAAAGTAGTCTATCGTGAGTAATATTTACTTCCTAAACGAACTCTGGGATTACGAATTGCTTTAATATTGCAAAGCAACATCAGAAGATAGATATTTTGAAGTAGTCCCAGGCAGACAAGGATTTGCCCATGACAAATTTCTACATATGAAAATATTTTGACTGTTTTGACCACGATGGGGAAAACGTGCTTTTCAAAAATCGTGCCAACGTCTGCCGTCTCAACATTTGAGTAATGATTTGCATGCTTACTTTCTGTTACTTTCGAGGAACTTTTGAAGAACAGTACCGCCATCTGGCGACTGTATGAGTAACTCATTTATTTTAATGGATTTGATTTAAATAACCAATTCATAACCAGTTACAGCAGTTCTCCTCAAGTGGTCAGCTAACTTCTAACGTTTTGGCGACGGTCCTTTAACACATAGGCATCAACGAGTTTCTGACGTTTAACACCACAGATGACATTTCTTAGTTATCCTTTTGATGGAGTCCAAAAAAATCTTATTTAAGTGGAAGTTACCTGTATCCTACCTACTTCACATCAGACTCTCCATGTCAAGTTTTCTAAAATAATGCAATATGCTGAGAATGTTTTACAAATGATTAATCGATTGTTCTGAAATCAAACTTGAGTCACTGTACATATTCAATGATGCTGTGCACATAAATTTAATCAAATTGTCCCCTTTAAACAGTTCAGCACAAAGGTAAAGTTCCACATAATTCACATTGTATGCTGAACCAGAAAACACTTCATGCTCATGCAGAACATAGTCAATTTGGAACCAATCTCCATGACAAATGCAAGTTACAAAAGAGGAAAGAACATTTCATAGACTGACAAAGTAAAGTTTTATTGTAGATTCAAGTTACAGTATTTAATTCTGTAGATATTTACATATCAAGTATTTCACACATGAGGAATGGAACATGTTCGCATAAATACAAAAGCGCAGTGAAACATCAAAATAAAAAAAAAAAAATAAAAAAAACAGCAAGGGAAACAGAACTTGCAGGCAAAGCAAGGCCTAGAGGAATGATCAGAACCACTGGTTCCTGGGGGTAACAAGGAGAAATGTGCATTCCACATTCATTTAACAATACAGTCAAAAATTCAACCCGGCAATTATTTACACCAACTAGTTGGAACTCAGGTCACATCTACACTGTAGAAGTTCTTCTTCAATCTAGTCTACTTCCTCCATCCTGGATGTGTCCTCATCCCCTTCCAGTGGGGGCATGTCTTCGATGGGGGCAGTGCTGGTCTCCTCTGTGGACAAATCGTCTTCGTCGATACCTGAGAGGGGAAAGACAATCAGGTTTCATAACATTACATTCATTACAGAGTTCTACAGTGAGTTGCTTCCATACGAGCTGGGTACCTAGGATCTGTAAGACTTTCACTGACTTCACCGAAATCCCAAGGGCTTCTCAAATACAAATCCTCAATCTGGCTCCTATAGAGCTTTTTTGATGAATTGTTTGCCATTTTAACAGTACAGATATGTGAAACCCAAAAACAGGCCATTCTGCATTACCCACCTAGACCGAGCTTGATCATCCTGTAGATGCGGTTTGAGTGTGTCTGGGGGTCATCCAGCGTGAAGCCCGAAGACAGCAGGGCGGTCTCAAAGAGCAGGATGACCAGGTCCTTCACAGACTTGTCATTCTTGTCCGCCTCGGCTTTCTGCCTTAGTGTCTCGACAATGGGGTGGTCAGGGTTGATCTCCAGGTGCTTTTTGGCAGCCATGTAGCCCATGGTGGAGTTGTCTCTGAGGGCCTGGGCCTTCATGATCCTCTCCATGTTGGCGGTCCAGCCATAGGTGCTGGTGACGATGCAGCAGGGGGAAGACACCAGGCGGTTGGAGACTGTGACCTGGTCCAAACAAACATCATACATTAGTATCCTCAGCCAACTTAACAGGTACAATGTGACACAAGGCATCAAGCTTGTTCAACTTGTCCGGCCTGTCAATTTTAGTGGTCAAAGCCTTTTTACGTGTAGGTTGAGGATTCAGCTGTACACGTAAAGAGTTCGCCTTACCTTCTCCACCTTCTTCTCTAGGATGTCCTTCATGATCTTGCAGAGGTTCTCGAACTGGGCCTTCTTCTCCTCCTGCCTCTTCTTTTCCTCCTCATCCTCTGGTAGCTCCAGGCCCTCTTTGGTCACAGACACCAAGTTCTTCCCCTCAAACTCCTTCAGCTGCTGGACACAGTACTCATCAATGGGCTCAATCATGTAGATCACCTCCAGGCCAGCCTTGCGCAGACGCTCCACAAAAGCTGAGTTGGCCACCTGCTCCTTCGTTTCACCTGCAAGAGGATGACACAGATGTCTGAGTGCATCCACCTTCGAGGACAAGCCAAGTTAATGCAGCTCTGGGACGCCTCATTTGACTCCTGATACTCAAGTCTGAGGACGCTGGTCTGAGGTTACAGCCACCACTCACCTGTGATGTAGTAGATGTGCTTCTGGGTATCCTTCATGCGTGTCACGTAGTCTTTGAGGGATACCATCTCATCCCCGGAGGCAGAGGTGTAGTATCTCAGCAGCTCCGACAGCTTCTTGCGGTTCTGGGAATCTTCATGAATGCCGAGCTGGAGAGGCAGGGGGAAAAGGACTTCAACCTCTTCATCGATCTTAACGCAAGTCAACACAGGTTTCAACCACACAAGAATGGATGTTAGCGTTGTCTTTACCACTCTGAAGATTAGGGGGACGTGGTCATGCCCTGGCGAAATATACATGTGGGAGCTGGTGTTATCAGGGAAAGGACGCTTACCTTGATGTTCTTGGAGAACTGCTCGTAGTACTTCTTGTAGTTGTCCTTATCCTCGGACAGCTCGGTGAAGAGCTCCAGGCACTTCTTCACCAGGTTCTTGCGGATCACCTTCAGGATCTTGCTCTGCTGCAGCATCTCTCTGGAGATGTTCAGGGGAAGGTCCTCGGAGTCCACCACGCCCTTGATGAAGTCTGTTGAGGGGGAAATTTATGGCAGCCGTTAAAAAAAGTCAATATTGCAATTCAAAGTTGTCTTTTTGGATCATCTGGTGCCATGTAAACACAAACCAAAGAGCAGTGTTTGCAGATCACTGCAAGACCTTGTTTTCTTTTGTACAATAGAAGTATAATGCTCTTAAAACCATACTGTGAAGTAGTAATTTATTTGTTTTATTATAACAGTATTTAACACCTATCACCGCAAATCTTATCTGAAGAGCTCTCCTTTTAAATATATCAATATAAGTACAAGTCAAATATCTTCCAAACTACTAATACAGTCATGTTGCAATGCTATTTTCCTGCAAGGGAATCTCCCATTCCCTCACTACAGACATTTGCTTGACATGCGCTGACAACAGGGGGCACTCACTGAGGTACTCTGGGATGAGCTCATCACAGTTGTCCATGATGAAGACTCTGCGCACGTAGAGCTTGATGTTGTTCTTCTTCTTCTTGTTCTCAAAGAGGTCGAAGGGAGCGCGTCGTGGAACGAACAGCAGGGCCCTGAACTCCAGCTGGCCCTCCACAGAGAAGTGCTGCAATGGGAGAGGAGCAAATCACTATTTTCTGCTGCATCAGCTGGGAGCCCTACCACACCTACACCTCTTAACTACAATTTGACTACCTAGGCCTAAATGACTACCCATACAGTGTCAATGGCTGTGATCGCATTTCTTATCACGTTACTGTGTAAGAAGTTCCCAGAACTTGATCATTTCTTCTTTGTAAGAAAATCAGTCAGCATTGCCATGCCATAAATAGGTGTTGTGGCATTTACAATGTGTAGGAAGTGCTTCTGCGGGCACTCACCTTCACAGCCAGGTGGTCCTCCCAGTCGTTGGTCAGGCTCTTGTAGAACTCGCCGTACTCCTCGTTGGTGATGTCGTCGGGGTTGCGGGTCCAGAGAGGCTTGGTCTTGTTCAGCTCCTCCTTGTCAATGTACTTCTCCTTGATCTTCTTCTTCTTCTTCTTCTTGTCCCCACACTTGTCATGGTCCTCGTCATCGGAGCCCACGTCCTCGATCTCGGGCTTGTCCTCATCACCCTTGTCATCCTCCTCCTTCTCCTCCTTCTCTTTGTCCTCCTCCTCTGCCTCATCGTCGCTCACCTCCTTGTCGCGCTCCTTCTCCACATAGAGAGTGATGGGGTACCCAATGAACTGGGAATGCTTCTTGACAATTTCTTTCACTCTCCGCTCTTCGAGGTACTCTGTCTGGTCCTCCTTCAGGTGGAGGATCACCTTGGTCCCACGGCATGTTGGTTCAGCTGGGGGGAGAAAAAGCATTTGGAGAAAAAGGTGAGTAGTCTTATACACTAAGCATCCTACAAGAGATAATCCCTTCGAATAACATCAATCAAATCTACTATGGATACACATGAATATACACTTGAATAATTAAACCCTGCACTTTTCACCTATGCATTGTGTGAAACTCCAGCTCATTATGAATAAGTAATGACTTGCTGCAAAGAGTTCATTCACAAAATCCTGTTCTTTTGTGCAACACTGCTAGTGTGCATCTGTATGCTGACCTGGGGGTGTAGTATGTAACCTCACGGTTCAATATTCTCCTTATTAAATATTCAGGCTCCTCCCTAAATTCAGAGACCAGAGGTGTGTCCTTACAGTTATCCACTCTGACGGTGAAGGAGCCCCCGGCAGACGATTCCCAGGCGTACTGCTCGTCATCATTGTGCTTGGTGATGACAGTCACCTTCTCGGCCACCAGGTAGGCAGAGTAGAAGCCCACGCCAAACTGGCCAATCATGGAGATGTCAGCCCCAGCCTGCAGGGCCTCCATGAAGGCCTTGGTGCCTGACTTGGCAATGGTGCCCAGGTTGTTGATCAGGTCGGCCTTGGTCATCCCAATGCCAGTGTCAATGAGGGTGAGGGTGCGCTCCTGTTTGTTTGGAATGATCTCAATCTTCAGGTCTTTTCCCGAGTCCAGCTTGCTTGGGTCTGTGAGACTCTCATAGCGGATTTTGTCAAGGGCCTGAGGGGGAAAAACATGACATGTATTATGAGCACGCATACATATAAATGCAAATGACAACTACTAGAAATATTTTAACCTTATGACTATCCACAAGATAACATCATGTACAGTTTCAATTGTATTTGAGATCTTAGCAAATTAATACGATAATTACGCCTCAAAGGCAATCACGTTCAGCTTTTCACCAAATAGTTATCCATATGTTAGTGTCACTTCTTCTCGTCATGCCAGTAACACAATGAGCAGCGAACTCACATCTGAAGAGTTAGAGATGAGCTCCCTGAGGAAGATCTCTTTGTTGGAGTAGAAGGTGTTGATGATCAGGGACATCAGCTGGGCGATCTCCGCCTGGAAGGCAAAGGTCTCCACCTCCTCCTCCATGGGCTGGTCGTGCGCTTCAGGCATCTGGGGGGGGGGGGGGGGGGCACACACAGAGGGCACACTGAGCAAATTGCCAATTCACACAGACACGCATCTAAATTTGCATCACCTAAATCCTGTCTCTGAAGGACTGCTGTGTGCATGGGCTGGAGTGCTACTTTAAAAATCCCTGTTTAATTTGTAATTACATTCCCTGAATCAATTTGGAACTCTGGATTAAGCCTCTTCCTCTATCCATAACTATCAATGGTAGTGGTTGATAACACCATTAAAATTACAGTGCTTGATATAATGGGTGTCACTGTTGATGATGTGTCTCAAGAGAGCAATATTGTATCCATTCACCCCCATTGAGGTCTTGGTAAGATGATCATTGACTTCACAATAAGGAGGCCTTGTGCTCTCAGGCTTGAAACATGCAGTTTTGGATACACCCTGCAATGGATGTTGCTACCACTGACTTCTCTGAACCATTCTTGTGACTATTGTGCTTTCCTCAAATTGTTTTTAGATGCAGTATGCCCATACTGTGGTAATACTGAATTCTGGCAATCCCCACCCATTTTGGATTCATGAAGTCCATCTTTCCCCATCACTAGAGCCTGCTGAGCATGTTGTCTGTGACAGATGCACAAACAGCTGTTTTCCCATCACTTTCCCACAACTAATGCAGAATCCTGTGAGCTTTGCTGGGTTTCCCATCACAGCTCTGCACCACTCTGTGCTCTTGAGAGCAATTATGTAACTGAATGTCATCATGAAACTCCCACCAATCGTGACACTACAGTATTATACTACACACTAACACAGCCTGCCTCCAATCTCTCCCTTTGCAAAAGACAACTCATATAAACCACTTATATTGTCAGTATGACAGTCCCAAAGAGGGTTAGTTCAACACATTTACAGGAGTAGCAGGTTCAAGGGGCTGAACTCCTAAGATTACAAATTGTGCAAACCACTAAAACCACATGATTAATTCTGTCTGAAGAGTCTGACATTAGATAAGTCGCTGCCTTTCAAAAAGCTCTGCTTGTTCCACTTAGAGGACTTCTGAATAAACCAAAGCAAACTCTGTGCAACAATGTGTGGAACATGTCTGTGGTTGAGCTACTGTGACATTGCTACATGCCAGTGTGGTACAAAGCATAACCATCCGGGTTCCTGCAACCACAACAGTAGCATGTGGAGGGCAAAGAAACATCTCCAGAAACATCAAAGCTTGTGAAATCTTTTCTCCTCAGCCTAAGCAAAACTTCAAATAGAGCTTGCTACTTAAAACTTGTGTGTGTACTTGACCATCATGTACAAGAGTGAAGGTGTTCACTGTCGATCTCAAAGCAATCTTTTTTTCCAGTATATCTTTAGATATACTGCTTTGCATAACACTGTTCATCTGTAATCTCTCTAAAGGCCATTGCATGAGGATTACATCTTGGATTTAACAGCCTAAGAAGGACAACTGTGGTATTGGTTTTACACTTATTATGACTACGGTCATTAAAATAGATGCTGATATGTTTTGTTGCTAATAACTGTACAATAAGTAACATCGATGTCAGTTTTATACAATTTACCATCAATGTATAGATTGATTCAGTGCCAGCATATGCATGCAGGCATTTCCAATGGATGCAGATTCAACAACTGACGATGTGTAGGCTTACTTGCAGCCATCTACTAAATTGTGTGACTACACTGGCAAACATTTTGGCAATTTGATGTTTTTGACACTTAAATATATCTAAAAGCAAGCGTGTGAGGGTCCACTATTGTCACACATCAAAACTGTATGTAGTATCCTTACAGCATTAAGGAAGTCTCTGGAAAAAAATGCTTATAACTTGCTCGGAACTGTACGTTTCGTGCTTGAATGGTATCCAGGTGCATGGATTTTTCTAGAAATCCGGTTACCCTAAACCTCTTTGAGCGGCCACGTGGTTTCGAGCTCCTGCGACACTGTTGCGCCACCTGCCGGCACAGACAGAGCACAGCAAGCTTCTAGAAACTACCAATGTTAGCCAGTAATCTCCAACTACTGGCAACCACTTAGCCAATTTACCATCGTGCCGTTGTAATGTCTCTAATTAACAGATTCATAAAACAAGGATTAAGTTGTCCAGATTAAATAGGCATCGTAATGTTGAATCTAAATGACCAGTAAATTAAAGGGGTACATGAAAGGTTTTGCACTGCGTCGAGAGAACAAATTGTTTGCCATCAGCTACCTAATCAGGATTAACCGAATGACAGCGGATAATGGAGAGCTCGCTTTCCAGCTAGAAAGCTAACGATAGCTAATGAGGGAATTTCTCCACTGCCCCACCGTATTTTACACTGACGCGTTACAGTAATGATACTACTAAAAATATCAGAAATAACCGGGCTACCTGGGTACGGGTAACTAAGACCTTACAGAGCAGATTCTTAATAGGTTCTTTACCGTGTAAGGTTATGTCGCATTTGAAAATTCATGCAAAGCAACACTGATGGTGTCCCTGCAGTGTCAAGGGTGGTGTCACGGCTAACGTTAGCTAGCTATGGTAATTGTTCCTTATCAGCTAATGTTAGCTACGCCTCGAAAACAATGCGGTAACGTAAGCTTCCATCTGTGTTACTGGGATTGACAGCTAGTTAACTCCCGCTATTTTTTTATAGAGAATTAAAGGTACTTTAATTCTATTTAAAAATATGTTAAACACCTCTTTTTAGTCGATGCACAACTAGCTAGCTACCATATCAGTGGACTGTTCGCTGTATAATCAAAATGCAAGCGAAATGCTGACCGTAATTGGCAAGATGGTGATGAATTTCGTGCATTTCAGTTTCTGTGCTTACCTTGTCTCCTCTCTTTGAAGTTTGCGAGAAATATGTCTAATGTTGTGAGTGTTATTGAGTGGCTTCGGAGTGCAGCTAATCGCGATGCTGTCTTCTCCCTGGCTCGCTACTATGTTTGCCTGCGCTTTCCGTTGAATCCAGGGAAGCAGCTTCTCGCGGCTGTTTTTATACAGCTAAGGATGGTTCGAGAAGCGCGAGGTGGAAAAGCATCCCGCGGCTTCCAGAAACGTCTCGAAGCTTCTTAGCTGCTCCCTCCTCCGTGACCGACGAGGCGCCATGGAAGGCCAATCACGACGCTCCGCCGGTCGTGCCGCTTGTCGGTGCACGCCCACCGGCATTCAGAACCGATGGGAAAAGGCGGGGTCGGAGACACGGTCAGAACGACTCAGATCCCACCTGAAAGACGTCTACCTTTGCCATCTGACAAGGTTTTCTGAGAGGAAGAGGAACCTTTGGGTAAATCGAAGCGAAGACCAGGTGGAAAAGAAAGTGATGATGTACCTCTTAGTCATGTACAAGATCTGCAATGCATCTGAACGTGCAGAACTGAAACTGGGAACTCATCATCCGCAACGAGTTTATATTCGTGTGTTTACATGTGTTAATCAATGGTTAAAACGATCACTGCTTAAGTTTCATCAGATGCATAGTTTTGATTAATTCCAAGCGTCTCGGTTTGAATATTGTACGGCGCGAAACAATAAAGGAAGGCCAAACAAGCTTGATTATTCAAATATCGAGTTCGTGATGTCGATTTTTGAACATTCTGTTTGGGTACACTAGTCTAGTGCATCTTTAAGCAGAGACCGGTTAAGGAGCATTTCCTATCTCCTTTTATTTTGTGTAGGTGTTTTTTCGTCATGTTTCGCTTGCAAAATCTGATTCACTTCAGATCAACAGAAAACATAAAAGCGATTTCATTTTAAATTAAAATTGGAACCAGTTAATGAAAAGAAATGTTTCATTTTAAAATTAATTTATTATAAATACTCATGACATATTTGCATAGAAAAATGCTTCACAATTTAAAAAATGTTGACAAGTCAAGTAGGTCAATTCCCTATTAGTCAGTTACTGCTTTCTTAGACATTTATAGCGTCGTAGCATGTGTCTCAAAATTGTGTAAGGGTAAAATACAAACCAACACATTAAATCTAAACAGAGTAGTAATATCTTACAATAACAACAAATTATCATGTAGACTCTCTCTGTTTTAGTCCTTTGATATTGACAGTAAATTAAATAAATAAAAAAGAATGTTCAAGAAAAAGTTTCACAAACTAAAAAGTAAAAAAAAAAAAAAAATACTTTCTGAGTGTTTTCAGTCAACTTCCTCCATCCGTGATGTGTCATCATCACCCTCCAAAACAGGCATGTCCTCATCGCAAGGCTGAATGATATCCTCCACTATAGCATCATCATCATCAATTCCTACACAGGACAAAAGGAAAAAAAAAACATTTGAAAATTATGACCAATCTATTGTTTCATGAAATATCCAAAGAAATTACTAGTGACATATTACCATACATTCCTTTTAAAATTAATATACTGAACTGAATCCCTGTATTAAATGAGGAACTACTAATAACACACAAGAATAGCTGGTGCGACTCACCTAGACCAAGCTTAATCATCCTGTAGATGCGGTTAGCGTGTGTCTGGGGGTCCTCCAGCGTGAAGCCAGAGGACAGCAGGGCGGTCTCAAAGAGCAGGATGACCAGGTCCTTCACTGCCTTGTCATTCTTGTCAGCTTCTGCCTTAACTCTAAGCATCTCAACGATTGGGTGCTGTGGGTTGATCTCCAGGTGCTTCTTCGCAGTCATGTAGCCCATGGTGGAGTTGTCTCTGAGGGCCTGAGATTTCATGATCCTCTCCATGTTTGCGGTCCAGCCATAGGTGCTGGTGACAATGCAGCAGGGGGAAGACACCAGGCGGTTGGAAACTGTGACCTGGTAGCAGTAAGGAAAGAGACAATACAAATTAATCAACTGTACTCCCTCAAAAAAATCAAGTTCCATTATAGCCAATGATTTTTTCCTAAAAATTCCCTCTGTTGCGACATGACTTTCTCCCTGATATACAATTGCCTATTGGTTGATTGGTTGGTTTTATATCTGTCATGTTTCTTTGTAATTTCTAACCTAACAGGATGGAGATCCATTTAGCACTTGTGGACCCACCCAAAGTTGCTTGAGCAATGGGATTTTTGTGTGGATGCAAATAGCAACAACTATGGCCATCGTAAATGAGTCATTGCAGGTGATCTTTGGTTTGGGAGCCTTCTGGGGGAGTCCCGGATCGAGATTTAAAATTCCACACAGCTATCACCTTTAAGTCCCATATTAAGCCTGGAATCATTAGTGCTATACCTTCTCAATCTTCTTATCCAGGATGTCCTTCATGATCTTGCAGAGGTTCTCAAATTTAGTCTTGAGCTCCTCCTGCTTCTTCTTCTCCTCCTCATCCTCTGGCAGCTCCAGGCCCTCTTTGGTCACAGACACCAAGTTCTTCCCATCAAACTCCTTCAGCTGCTGTACGCAGTACTCATCAATGGGCTCAATCATGTAGATCACCTCCAGGCCAGCCTTACGAAGGCGCTCCACAAAAGCTGAGTTAGCCACCTGCTCCTTTGTCTCCCCTGTTATGGAGGAAAACACAGCCTTAGTTTGTATGTGAATGCATGGAATGTAGTGTCATTTGTACGAGTTATTTTCCTCCAGTTATAATTACTGAGACATATTGTGCCTTATTAATAAGGATGACTAATTTGAAGATCACCCACCTGTGATGTAGTAGATGTGCTTCTGGTTCTCCTTCATGCGGGACACATAGTCCTTCAGTGATACCATTTCATCTGAAGAGGTGGAGGTGTAGTAACGTAGCAGCTCAGACAGCTTTTTACGGTTCTGAGAGTCCTCATGGATGCCCAACTAAAGGCAAAAATCAAATAATTCATACATGTCAATTTTCTAAAACATTCAAGGCATAGTTGTGTATTCATACAGAAGTACACGAATAAATGCTTACCTTGATGTTCTTGGAGAACTGCTCGTAGTACTTTTTGTAGTTGTCCTTATCCTCGGACAGCTCAGTGAAGAGCTCCAGGCACTTCTTCACCAGGTTCTTGCGGATCACCTTCAGGATCTTGCTTTGCTGCAGCATCTCTCTAGAGATGTTCAGGGGAAGGTCCTCGGAGTCCACCACGCCCTTGATGAAGTCTGACCAAAGAGGAGGAATGGCAGTTAGATGTTAGCCAGTAGTGCTACAGTAACAGGAGATGCTGTAGAAGAAAGAGGGCTAAGTTACTCACTCAGATACTCGGGCATAAGCTCCTCACAGTTGTCCATGATGAAGACTCTGCGCACGTACAGCTTGATGTTGTTCCGCTTCTTCTTGCTCTCAAACAGGTCAAAAGAAGCCCTCCTGGGGACGAAGAGCAGGGCACGGAACTCCAGCTGGCCCTCCACTGAGAAGTGCTGCAGGTGACAGAAGTATTGTGATGTCAAAAGTAGTTGTAAGCCTTGTTAGCCCTCCATAGTCCACCCATAGCTGCTGTAAATATTATACATTTTCACGTGCCCACTAATGGGATTAAATTGTCAGATATAACTGAAATGAGACTCTGGCTGATATGGGACTAGTGCATTTTTTGTTAATTGGCATTCAGTTACAAATTGGAGGAACTATTACCTTTACAGCCAGGTGGTCCTCCCAGTCGTTGGTCAGGCTCTTGTAGAACTCGCCGTACTCCTCATTGGTGATGTCATCAGGGTTTCGGGTCCAGATGGGCTTGGTCTTGTTCAGCTCCTGGGCATCAATGTACTTCTCCTTGACCTTCTTCTTCCTCTTGTTCTTCCCCTCTTTTGTGTCCTCGTCCTCGTCTGAGCCAACGTCCTCGATCTTGGGCTTGTCCTTGTCTGCAGCTGCGGCGTCCTTGTCCGCCTCCTCTTCCTTTTCACCCTCGTCCAAATCTACCTCCTTCTCTCGCTGCTTCTCCACCTTGGAAGAGACAGAGAGGAAACAGCTTGATAGCACAACTCCACTGAAGTTTAAGATCTGCTCATAAGCTTTCAACTTATCAGCCCTTCCAAGGGAATGCTCTCCAAGTACTTACAAAGAGGGTGATGGGGTAGCCAATGAACTGGGAGTGCTTCTTCACAATTTCTTTGATGCGTTTCTCTTCTACGTACTCTGACTGATCTTCCTTGAGATGCAGGATGACTTTAGTACCACGGCCAAGAGGCTCACCTGCAAATGGCACAGCACAAACAGTTAACAGTTAAGCCTGACTGCAGAACTAATAAATATACACACAGAAATCATATGATGATTATTCAGATGTTTTTTTTTTTAACAAATGAAACCATTAACATGTACAGTGTCTTACAGTAATATCTTATTAGTCATGCTTGTATGAAGTGTGTATGAGCACTAACCCTTAATATCCATTAATGCATACTTTGTCCACCGTTAGACTTCTCCATGTATTATATCAGCGGTATCTTAATTTGCTCACCATTGTCTGGTTTGACAGTGAAGGAGCCTCCAGCAGCAGACTCCCAGATGTACTGTTCGTCATCATTGTGCTTGGTGATGACAGTCACCTTCTCAGCCACTAGGTAGGCAGAGTAGAAGCCCACACCGAACTGGCCAATCATGGAGATATCAGCCCCAGCCTGCAGGGCCTCCATGAAGGCCTTGGTGCCTGACTTGGCAATGGTGCCTAGGTTGTTGATCAGGTCGGCCTTGGTCATCCCAATGCCAGTGTCGATGAGGGTCAGTGTGCGGTTTAGTTGGTCAGGAATGATCTCAATCTTCAGCTGCTTGCAGGACTCCAGTTTACTGGGGTCCGTCAAGCTCTCATATCTGATCTTGTCCAGAGCCTGAGGGAATGGAGGACAATTGTACATGATACTATAAACTTGGAAGGAAACCACAAGATCACTGATTAATTAGATCAGCATTTGAATGTTTGTAAATTAACAAAAAAAATCTGAAGGTATAATTGTATTATCAATATTCATGCCTGAAAGAAAACCTCCATAAAATGACTCAATGAATGATAATTTAATGGCTTAAACATTGAGTAAATACAGAGATACAGAGCTCGTTGCTGTGACTTTATATACACAAGGGAACTTTCATAAAGTACACATGATCATTAAAAAAATTTTAAATAATTTAAAATTTTTAAATAATTCTGAGTGCCATAGTCTATCCAAACATAAAAATATCGAAGGCACATCACTATCATAAACTATATCCCATTGCAGTCAATCCAAAAGTTTTTGGAAGTAAGTATACAATGTCATTGTTCTAATAATGTGATCGATTATTAAAATAGCTCAGTTCACACTGAGGCAAACTCACATCTGAGGAGTTGGAGATGAGCTCCCTGAGGAAGATCTCTTTGTTAGAGTAGAAGGTGTTGATGATCAGGGACATCAGCTGGGCGATCTCCGCCTGGAAGGCAAAGGTCTCCACCTCCTCCTCTGTGTGCATGCTGGCGTTCTCTGGCATCTGGAACGACAGGTGTCAGCCGCGTTACCTACACGTAGCTGCTGGCTAATACCTCTTCCCCATTGTCTGTTTCTTTTCACCACCTGGATGCATATTCAGCGATTTGACACCCAACAATTTTTCAGTGAAGGTAAAACTTCCCACTTCAGCTGCATGCCACTGATCTGCTCAACCATTCAACTGTCAAGAAATGTGTGGATGACATTTACTGCCACACAGCAGACGTTTTTTTTTTTCTCTGGGTTAAATTACATAGCCTACAGTTTTCTGCATTATACATTTATAAAACCAAGAGAGAGAAAAACAATGCTTTTGTAATGGTGAAGATCTGAGTTTCAAAACAGAATTTCAATTTTAACAGTACTAAAGTACTAAAGGTACTAAAAATAATTAAGTTGTTTCCTAAAACTACTGCATAGATAGTGAGATGATAAATAACTTTTTATCATGTGTTGATACATGAAATTGTGTCTACTTGTGTTAAGGTTTTACACGGGCTCTGGTAATAATCACCAATGGAAGCCTCATGGTAACTAACTGAGCAAGTGATAAAAAATGAACTACACACAGCAGCTGCAAATGTCACAGGTGTCAAACCCTGTTTTTTGGAGGGTGGGGGTGGGTGGGGTGTTACTTTCAACCTCCTGCTTCAATCCCCAACAGCTGCACCAATGTCATATAACCCCAACCACCCCCACCGTCACGACCCCCAACCCCCAACCACCCCCCCCCCCCCCCCCCCCCCACTGTCACGACCAAAACCACCACATGCTTTCCAATGTGCTATTCTTCTGGATTTTCTGGCCTGCTTTTCAGTGCGATTCAGTGCGGCTCTTTCCCACGTTAAAGAATTTTAAAAGATGCAATGATCTTATCCACTTGAGATAAGAGAGTGCGCCTCCCACCCACTCTTTAAGAGGCACAGCTAATTTTAAAAAGGTGACTCATTCATTGCTTTTGATGGTGAGAAATATCATAAGGCTACATAAATAAAGTACTGAAATACAGAATAGAACAATATATAGTAGTAAATAAAACTGGCTTTATATGTTATATTATATGCAAATCCAATCAACTACCTTTTTTCCACACTAATATTTGAGACTTTATAGGTTTTAATTGCAGTTGGTGTCAATTTGTAATTAGGAGGATGTTTTACTATCCTGAATATTAGATTGGTCAATAATTTCACTAACTTGACTGACACTGTAAAATCTGCTTAAACTGTTCTGCCTACCCTGGTCACACAGCAGTGTGCTCTATCTGCCATCTTTTCCTCTCCACCGCTCTGTAGTAGAATCCACAGTCAGTTGCCTGCTCCTCTTGCATGCAGAGAGCCATGCAAACGATTGCCCACTAAACCACTCACAGTAAGACATAGATCAGATCACAAGTCAAATTGCATGTAACCAAAAATCTCTCCACCAGTCCTCATGCTGACTACAGCCTAGAGCAGAACTGAGCCATTCTGACCTGTAAAACTCCCAGTAAAACTTCCCTCACCAACAAATTTGTGTACTGCGAATGACAAGTAGGTCAAAAGAAGCAGAAGCCCTAATGCCCTCAAATTCACTGCCATACCATATGTAAAAAAAATCTCACTTCATTTACTTGTCTATTTAGCCTCTAGCATCCAAATTAGTGAATACGCCATATTTGACTCCCATTCGGCATCGCACTCACCTTGCTGAAAGTTTAAGAATGAGTTTCAATGTGCTGAGGGTTGCTTGCTCGCTCTTTTGCGATACCTCTCCTGGTTCAGGTGAAGGTTCTTCGAGTATTCTGAGGGTCCTGTGGCCCGATGGCGGCTTTTATAACCGGGGCTGGCTTTCTCGAAGACCTCTCTGAGAAAGTTCCAGAAAGCATGTCCCCTACAGAGGGGGGGAGGCCCACAGAGAAGTGGCAGGGGGCGGGGGTGCGCATGCACAGCTGCCAGGGGCACTCCTTTTAGGGAGGCGTCACAGGTGGGCCTGCCAATCACCCTCCCTCATCCTGTCCCAGTCGTCACCGCTGTGACGATGTCACAGCTGTGTATGGACATTCACCACCACCTGATCCTGGGACCTTTCTGAAACACATTCGAGGTATGACAGGCCCCTCAAAGATAACACCTACATGCCTTCTCTTGCATTGTCCCCAGGTAGAGCAGACACATGCAGTTGTCATATGTGGTACTATTTAAATCCACACCTCTGTCTGATTCAATTTTCCACAGCCCGTCTGTGCTGCAATCACAGTATATTGCTCATGGTGCAAGAAACATATGCAAAATGGTTATTTTCTGTTACATTACATGCATTTAGCAGATGCTCTTATCCAGAGCAACTTCCAGTACAATATAACATAAGTGTATCCATCCAAGTTAAATGAGCAATAGTATCAGACCAGGTTAACAACACTCCCAGACCAGTGAATGTGAGCATAACACCATTCAAGTCCCACCACAAGTTAACTTGTGAGACTTCCGGTAAGACTTATTGTAAGTTAAGCTGGAACATTGACGATTATATCCTGCCTAATTTTTATTTTTAGTAGCTTATGCCCATTTCCAATAACAGTCATATCTTATCTATCAATAGTTTTAGTAGTTAATGCCAAATTCATGAAACATTGCAGTGCAGTGGTGGATGCTTACGATGGCCATGTTTCACTTATTTATGATAAATAAAGTTTTCTTCATGAAACCTACAGCCTTGCTAGAAAATTATCCAAATGCTTGAATGATCATCAAATCTGCACTACAGAGAGCACAAAAAAATGTGTGACAAGTATTTGTCAATCTCATGTCAGACAATTTTCTTTCACACTTTATTATGTTTAAAAGTTTCATTTACACTGATAGTGTTTTATGCTTACTATCCTGGAGTCATGCTAAAGTCGTCTAAAAAGAACAGGACTCAGTGTTTTCCTTGGAAGGCTTGAAGTGAGCTGTGTGGGGTGAGAATGTGCTGGAAGCACGCGAAATTTCTCCCACGCTTGTCGTACTCTCTGTTACCACGAGAGGACACTGCTTCTACAAATAAAATCGGCTTACACAGCTGACATCTGCGGCATGCTGTCCTCTGCTTCTAGAGTGTGCTGGAAGTGTGTGCTTTTCTAGAAATTTGGAAATCTCTTGACGGCGAGTTACGCTCTTGACACTGGTGATAGATATGAGGACAATGACAACTTTGAATAATTTAGTCGGTGAAAACAGTTGTTTATTTGCACTCGCTACGTTCCTCACTGAACACGCATCCGTTTCGCAATGTTTAAGCCAGAAGACAGGTATTTCATTTGACAGCCACCAGCGGCGTGTTGCCCTGCATGCGGCTGCCGTCGTGACAAGTGTTCGGAATGAAACGTTTCCTGTTTGCAAAACTTAATCACTGTGTCTTATTCAAGCTCTTGGCTCAAACCTCTCGTTCAGGCATTAAAATGAATTTTCTCTTAACAGCAGTAAAATTGTGATTTGCAGGTTTATATAGCGTCCAGGACTAAGCCATGGAGACTAGGTATTTTTCGGGATACATTTTATTCTGGCGAATTTTACTCAGTACCTAACACAATTATTTAGTTGTGTATGTTTTAAGGTTTTACAGATAATAATGATAATAGCGTTATGGCTAAATATCAATGATGTACCAACGATAAACCCATCATACCGCCAAGAAAAACACCTTTGAGATATTTCTGTCAAGTAGATACTATTGTTAATTGCACATTGGGCAAACTGTGTATCGTTGCTTGTCCTGCACTGGTACGCAATGCGATAAGAAAAGTGGTCAAGGAATACGTAACAGGAAAGGTTGGAAATTACTGGACAAGTGTAAACTGTATTATGCAATACCTCAGCAGTCCATGAAGCGGAGCTATTGTTCATGAAATAACGCACGGACAGCGGCAGATTTGTTTCTTCGGGTCCCATAAAATGACACTAGTATTAGTTGTTACGAAAGTGATACAGAGAACTGCAGTGATTTCGAGTACATTTACTGACACTTAAGCTTTTGAATAATTAGTGACATAAGCGATCATTTGGAACTATTTGACACTGTAGCTAAGGCCGCGCCCTCTTAGTGTAGCCTTCTATACCAAGTGCAGACAAGTCTTCACAACGCGCTTTCACTGAGCAAAGACAGGCACCGTCTTTAATGTGAAAATAATGAGGAATAAAAACCCTGTGGGTAAATATGGTTGCTTCGCTATGGAACCAACGTTTTGTTTTGTGTCCACTTTAACATCGCTGTTTTATTGACCACGATCTTTAGTCGTCAACACAAAAACCGTTTTCTTTATTTCGTGTAGATGTTAGTGTGGACACGTACGATTAGACTAATGTTTCAACATTTCTGGGCTGCACCTGCTCTAACCTGACGCGGTCGATAAACGGCAGTCTTGCTTGACACATGAACATCAGTTTTTACTGAACATGTAAACATTTAATAACTAGATATATAGCCAGCCACACTGACTGCATCAATATCTAGACTAACACTGTCTATATTTTAAGTAGATAAGAATGTGGAAGGGACTGTTTTCAATCTATACTGCTTTAAAATTTTGTATGGTTTGTATGGGGCTTCAACATCCTAACTAACGAGACAGGATTGCAACTGATCCTTTTTGAAAGTTACATTAGACAGCTGATGGGTACAGTAAGGACGACAGTGGTACGGTAGCTGATTTAGCTGCACGATCACTTTGCAGTCATATCTGAAATCAAACAAAATTGGAGTATTTGTATTCATGCATGCCGTGGACTGAACTACTCAAACAAGCCAGACTACCCACAGAAGCGTAACCTCGAATGCTACGGAAACCGCATGTGACTTCCAGAATCAGGTGACGGTGGAAGCCAGTGCGTCGGCTCCTCCAGCAGGAACGCGCATGCGCTGTGCGTAAGATCCGGGCTCGGGGCAGGATGACTGCTAATTTCCAAGATGGCGGCGGAGGGAGGAGGGAAGGAGATGAACGAAATTAAAACTCAGTTCACCACTCGGGAAGGCGTCTATAAACTCCTCACTCACTCCGAATACAGCCGCCCCAACAGGGTGCCTTTCAACTCCCAGGGCTCCAACCCGGTCAAAGTCTCCTTCGTCAACGTCAACGACCAGTCCGGCAACGGCGACAGAATCTGTTTCAATGTGGGCCGGGAGCTATACTTTTATATCTACAAAGGCGTCAGAAAGGTAAACGGGACCCAACATTCTTCAAGCCCGGGGTAAACTACTGCAAAAACTGAGTTTAAAGCCAAGAAACAGTGTTGTCTAGTTTTGCTTCGTTGTGACTGACGCAGCTCATAGGTGGCGAGCTAGCCCAGCCAGCCACCCTTAGTTTAGTTGTGCGTCCCTTGTGGAAATGTTGTGGTATGCACAACTGCCAGTGAAAGGGCCTTAGTTCACCTGCTTCTGTGGACTTAAACCCTCCCATTGACCACGGAAACCCGCAAGTTCTACATAAATATGCGCGTGAGCCCTTTCGCTTGCGTGACCGTGGCTCGGCTGCGATTGACCGTACTGGACGTGACTCGCAGCGTGGTGGTCACGCAGTTAGTGACATATTTCTCCGGCTCGGTTTTGGCCGCTTAGGGCTGTGGTGACCCGCCAGATAAGACGCTGTTGATCGTGTTGACGCTCGTGTTTTTGTTCCTCTGTAGCCAGCTGTCTGTGTGCGTGAGATCGAGGTTTCAAAATGCACACACTGAACACAGCATGGTGGGCTGTTTCATGACCTGACAGCGTATTACACGATCATCACGGAACTGCACGCAACTTTCTCACCCTTGAGAGTTTTACTGGTATAGCTTGTTATGTGCCTCGTTCGCCGTGAGTGCCAATGATCTTTGTACTCGAATGAATGAGTAGCTAGCTCGCTGACTTAGCTCGCCGAAAAGAGGCCGGAGTTGGGTAGTGTGGAGTTATCTTGACAAGCCGATAGACCTTGAGCAAAAGCAGTGTCAGTATTGACGACAAAGCACAGAAATAAAGACGGTTATTGACACTTAAACCTTGAACAACATCTAAGGTGTTTAATGCAAGAGGAACAGGTGTGTGTAAGAGCTGTGTTTACACCATTGAGCTAATTGAAGGTGGTATTCGTGGATGAACTCGGGACCATAGCAGACGTTTATGCGAACTGGTCAAATACGTTTCTATCTAGTTAGGTAGGAGCTTTGCTATTCAAGGATCCTTGGAAGAAATAAGCATACAGACTAAGATTATAACAGTAAAAGCCATTATTTCAACCACAAATCCTTGTGTAAAGCCACATTCTGTGAAAGTAAAATGTTAGAAAATGAAATTACTGATGTGCCAGTACTGACGTGTGTCGTATCAGCAAAGTGATAGACTAATTTTCAGTTGTCTTCCATTCATATTGAATGTAGGTGGTTGTAGAACTGTAGTGTCTGATTTCCAGAATGTATCTAGCATTTGTAGCATGCTGCCTACTGCCCTGGTATGATATGCCCTGGCCCTGAGGGGTTGTGGAAACTTGCCCTTTTCAAGTCTTCTACTCACATACCGTGACAGCTTCCTGTCAGCTTCTGTCTTAAGATACAGCGAGGTGGTGGGGGGTGACCACATTCTGACTCCTGTTTGTCACATGGGGAGTGAATGCTGGCACAAGATAAACCCAATCGCTGTCACTCGGATGCCAGGTGCTTTGCATGGAACATTTACAGTAACTAGCTGTAGTTAAAAAAGTGGATTATTCAGTTGATGGTTGCCTTGTGCTTGTGCAGAGTGTCTGTTCTGCTGTTGTGGAAACTTTGCGCCTTGCAAAGATGCCATACATATTGCGTCGGCCATTTGTTAGTGTCTTACTGACTCCCCATTCATGTGCTGAAGTCTGACGTATTTGTGAAGTTGCATGTCATGCAGTATCGTCACCTTCCAGCTGTGCTTTCCCAAGATCTGCTTTTACATTCAGCCATTTAGCAGACAGTCTTATTCAGAATGACTTACAAAGTGCATTGCTTTGTGCATAAGAAATAACTGTGATACTGTACTGCTGGCAGTCTAAAGACCATTCAAAGAACAGTTTAAACAGTGTTATTGTATGACCCAGTGGAGTGATCCACATACTGTCATAGACATGTTTTAGTGAAGGTGACGACATGAAATGAGCCAAATGTGGTGTAACAACAATCAATAAGTGTACCGGTACCGAACAGCCTGTGGTGCTGAGGATGTCCGTACTGGGTGAGAAGGGAGTTTGGGCTCATAGAGCCTCAGCTTCTCAGGTAATCGCAGGTGGTGGATTTGCAAATGGAACAGGCCTCCCTTGACTCACAGCTCTAGCTGATTTCGCCCGTGTGTGTCTAAGTGACAGGTTGGAAAAGCATGGAATAGGGTGAGACTGATACCAGGTACTCTGTTTTATGTCCAAATATTTGGTTGCTGTGGGCGGCTGTGGTATTCTCTTTTTCTGTATTCTTGTCTAGGTTCTTGTCTAGGAGGTTCTGATTGCTGTCTCCATTGTTATGCTAGCTATGCATGCTGTTTTAGACCATGCCACTAGCCCCTTCAAGCATTTTTCAGAAATTCAGAGCTTCAGCAACTGCAGGAAACAGCTCTTAGTGATGTGAGGCATACAGAGAAGAATATCTCATAATATGTAAAATATCAGTGGTGATGCTTTTTTCATATGTGTCAGTGCTGTAGAGACACTGAATAGAGTTTTCTTAGCTGAAGTGAAATGCAAAACAAACCCACACTTTTTTGGTTCTTTTTGCTCTTCTAAAGCATTGCAGCTACTTTCAGAAAGCAGCTGAATCAGGGATTCACCATACGCAGCCCTTATTTTCACCCAGCCAACGTGTGAAGAAGGAGAAACTGATCTGGGGTCAGTGATTCAGGGTCAAAGGCAATTTTCACCATCTGAAATGATCTCTCGTGCACTTTGATGTGCTCCGTGCCTCATGTGAGGGCTGAGGTTGTGTTCATACTAAATATGGGCTTGAAAAAAGAGACCATATTACAGAAAAAATATATTCACAATGTGCTGCTGAGTGGCTAATGTTATACCATGGATTTTATTTGTATATGTTTAGTCTTCAGAGTCAGTCCCGGCTGTCCCTCCCTGAAGAGTCAGTCATCACTTACACTGTGAAACCTGTAGTGTCATTAGAGGGATATTTTTTCTCTGTGTGAATCACGCATGCACCTCGTTGCTCAGGGAGACATGTTCAGTAGTTTAGGCTCTGCATTCAGACTGTTACAGACCCTGCGCTATCTATCAGCTTACTTTCAGGCCCAATCACAGTCTCTTTTGTAAGTTGTAAGACCAGCAGATGAATCAGATGTTTGACCACTTGGTTGAATCTAAAATGTTTTTTAAAGAATTCAGTATCGATTTTGGAAGAGAGGGTCATTTGTTGTTCTGTCAGATGTGAGTGTTGAGGTGGTCGGCTCATTCCTCCCTTCCGCAAAGTGCCTTCAGCGTGTACTTTTTCCAGAGTCAAACTTTAATATGAATCAGATTCAAATCATGCCCCTTAGCGCAGCTCTGTGCACCGGAGTTGTCCCGAAGTTTTGACAGTTTGGTCGCAGTTGTCCCTGGCGAAACTGTCAACTGAAGTATACAGGTCACCCAGTCGTTTCTGTCTGGCTCCTGAGGGGGCACACTGCCGCTGATCCCTGACAGGGGAGTGAGAGGCAGAATTTCTCCAGAGAGGTCCAGCTTGAGCTAGAACGCCTGCCCCTGTTGCCCCCACCCCTCGCAGCCGCCAGCTTTTGTAAAAGATTGAGGACTGTATATCTTGGATGAAAGGGTTTCGTCATCTCCAGTCTCCTCTCATTGGTCATCTTTAGTGTGTGATCATTGACCTTCTCTCTCTCTTTCTTGCTCTCTCTCTCTCTCTCTCTCTCTCTCTCTCTCTCTCTCTCTCTCTCTCACATGCCCTGTGCGCACACATGTGGCCTTTGCATATTTCAGGAAGGGTGAAACCTGAGGGCTATTTTGCATGAATTGGAAAATTCAGAGGAGATCCAGGCAGTCTTTCTTTCAGGACGGCATTGCAAATTTGTCCCTTGTTTGCTAATGACTTAAGGAACGGGCCATGTTAGTTTCACCTTGAGAGATCTCTGTTGGTGAAAAAAGTAGGTTAAATGTTGTTGTTGAAAGATGGCAATTGAGGTTTGTTCTAGAGCATTGGTTTCTGGGGGAATTAAAAAGTTGCTTTTGGGAACATTTTTCATATTACGATTCTAACATCTGCCTGAACAGGTGAGAGTGTATGGGTGCTCAAAGAAGATTGATTGCAGGGGAAAATAATAATAATATTTTGTCTATTTTCAAGGTTAACATCTCATGTATGAATATCAGTGAACATTACTTTAGTTGTAATACTGCATAAATGTGGTGTAAGTTGAGGTGTAACTGAAGTTTGATTGGAAAATTTACAAAGAGTGTGTGTACAAAGCTTTATCAGCAGTATGACCATGTTCATGTTCCACAGAAGTTGTTTTATGATGAAAAGATATAGCCTGCAGAGCCTATAGCTTGGCTACTGTTTTTCATGGGAAGATTTTGTCTGTAATGAAGCATTGAAGAAGCAGTTCTTGTAGTGTTAGAGGGCCAGAGATGTATGAATTAAGGTGAATTAAACTCAGATTTTAGATCAACAGGTCTTCAGTCTTGTTGTTCAGATTAGATTGAAAAGTTGGATCCAAATCCAGGACTTGGGGGGGCTCTACATTGAGTACGTTGAGACATTTACACGTCAGGTATTCAAAAAAAATTTTTGACGAGTAAATTAAGTTAAAAGTATTGATAACATAATGGGATTTTTCTAGTGTTTTTGACAATTTTTCAGCTAGACAGTATAAAAAACATAAGTTGGCCTTATGAGTGTCTCAGTGCTTGAACCATATGGCCAGCGTTTGAAACTGGCCATTTCATTTGCCAAAGATCACCGGTAGCCGACAACAGCAGGAAAAATTGACTTTTTTCCACATGGGGATGGGGAGGGGTAGGTGAAGGTTAGTGTGTCACTTGTGATTCACTTGGGCGTCTGCAGGTTACCCAGAATCGGGGGGATGTGTCTGCCTCCTGATGCATTGTGGGACTTGTAGTGTGCAAAGTACTTGCTTTGCGTTTGTATCAGGATTGCACGTGCCTAGCCCCATGCTCCCATTTGGCTACAGTTGTTGTTGTTGTGGTAGACGGGGGAAGGGGGGGGGGGGCCTTGATGTTGAAATGGTGTTTGTGAATAGTTGGGTAGAAAAGAAGGAAGAATAATAATGAATAAAAAAAAGCACTTGGGGAGGTCACCTAATGTTTAGAGTGTCAGGACAAACACCGCTAAAAATATTGTTTCTCTTTAGTTGTTCTGAGATCCTGGAAAATCTGTTGGCTTTCGAGCATACGCGCAGATCAGATCTCAGTATTGGAAACAGAAGTCATGAGTTTTTCCTCTCCTTGTCTGTAATGAAATTCATGATTCTTGGGATCTTGTTTGTTTCCTCCTGTCTCTGAGTGACACTGGCTGTGTCTATGGGGCCGGGGCAGCATATGAATCTGCACTTCCTGTCTCCCTCAGAGTCTGGCACAGCCACAGGAAGTCTGCGTTCTTGGAGGAACTGTTTTGAGGGCTGGAGAGGTTTGGATTAGCTACAGTATCCCAAATGGGACTCCATGAGAGGTCATGCTGGCAGGTGTGAGATCCTCAGAAATGCGAAAAAAAACACCCTCTTCAAATGAACAGAGATTTCTGCTCAATGCAGTACCAATAGTGGTACAGAGCAGAAAAACTTGTGTGGTCGTCAGTTGAGTTTGTTCTCAGAATTCAGTGTTTGACCTCCTTGTTTTTAAGAAAGCTTTGTGTTTTTCTGAAGAAGGGCCAGTGCTCCTGCACACTACTTGAAACACGCCCCACCTGTGCTACATGATCAGAGCTCAGCTCGTGAGGAGTGTGTCTGTTCCTCTGCAGAAAGAGGCTTTGAGCTGTGAGAGAAGCAGATCTGTTGTTGTAGGAAAAGCTTTTCTTTGCACTCATCCCCGGGGGTTTGTCTTAGCCCCGACACCACTTATTCATGCGTTGGTCTGACTGTGTCAGCAGCAGAAGTGATCCTTGTCCATCTTGCATGGGCAGCCAGCAGTTGAGGCACTTTGAGCCTCGACGGAGATGCAGCTTTTAGCTGTTTTTCCCACTGTGCTTTGCAGCGCCCCGTCTCTCCTGTCCATGGCAATACCTTTAAGTCACATGCCACATAATGCAAATGTGAGCGCAAATCAAAAGCGTCCACAGCCACAGCTAAACACTGATGCACCATACAATCCTGGAGCTAAGGGCAGACCCCAAGTGGTGTAGTGAATGGTCAGTGGGCCCAGTTAAGCGTAATGGTCACTGTGGTGCATCTTTACTTTACACACTGTTGACAGTAGGCCGAAATGGGTCCTCTTCTCTTTAGCCTTTTGGACTAACCAGTCTAAATGTTTTTAAAGAATAAGAGCATGTGGACATGCTAAGCAGATAAACAAGTATGCAGGCTGTCCAGGAGGGTAATGCCAGCGGCTGAGAAAATGCACTTGCCGCTTTGCCAGACGACCTTGGGAACTGATCGCTCTCGACCTTCTGCCAGCCCGGCGGGTATATTTGAGATGATGGACAAACCTCGCTGTCGTTATCTCGGCTGCAATTGTTCCCAAGTAGCAGCGGGATGGGTTCTCTGTTCATGTCGTATGCTTTTTTTTTTTTTTTTTTTTTTTTTATGAGGACAACCAGTCACGACAGCACCTCGGCCTGCATCAGCCCCTCTACCGGTCCCAACGGCCTCCTCGCCAAATGCAGCACCCTTCCAGCAGTCACATCAGACTCACCAGTCACCGGGGGCACATCTGCAGGTCCACTGACCCCACTTACAGCAGCTTAATGCTCACTGCAGTTTTCACAGGTTTTCCAAATCGGAGGTGCTTGTGGTTAGGGCTCACCGCTGATGGGATCAGAGCAGGTCTGGTGATAAGATCACCAGCTTCCGCCTGCATCCTAGCCCCACCCCAAACAGTCACGAACCTTTGTTCGGAATTTCAAAACCCTTCTCCTCTTGGTCTTATTGCTTTTCAGCCGTGTCTGTGTGAGGCTGAATGGGGTAGAGGTGTGAAATCGGCAAACCGCTACGATGACAGGACTGCTGTTGCACTTTCAGTGCCGACAGCACCTGTACGGTCTCCTGTGATCTGCCAGTGTTCGCCTCGTCACACTGGCGTTCTGATGTCTGACAGCATAGTGACTGAACGTTCAGAGAGTGCAGCTGTGACTGCGTAACGCTGCTCATTAAGCCTTCCAAATGTGTCATACCCACCGAGTCCCATCCACTTATACAGGCCTGGATAAGGTGGTGTCAGGGTGGTAGAAGCTCAGTCTTCTGCATTGCATAGGTTGCAAAGTCAGCCAGCAGCCACAACAGCACAACACACAAACATGCTACATCCACTGCCGCCACCACCACGGCCACCTGCAAAGTGCATGCAAAACAAGGCACCAAATCCCATCCTGTGAAAACCTGACAAATTAACCTGCACGTGTGACAGCGTACTCAACATGGTGGCTGCCGTCACATGGCTTCAAGGTCCCTGTGACTGTGACTCCAGTGCGGTAGTTTGGCAGCCAGGTTTCCAGCTGGGTGTCGCTCTGACATGCTTCACATCAGCTGTACAGCTGATTGAGTCTGCCACTCCCTTTCAGTATGTGATGGTAGTGTAGCTTAGGGCAGTTATTACAGTTCAGCGGTGGAGTGTGAGCGCTGTCCTCTTGGCACTTTTAGCTCCTTTGATTTTTTTTTTTTTTTAATGGAGGTGCTTTTCAAGCGATCATCGTCCATTGCTGGGATGTAGGGCTTGGGTTCACCGTTATTCATGAGATCAATGAATCCCCTCCCCTCAACTGTGCTAGCAGGCAGCACGCCCTCGGTGACCATGCTGTGTACCCTCTCTGTCATTCTTCCTGAGAGTTGGGCAACACAGCATACTGTTGCGCCCGGCACAGAAGACGCAAGGCTTCTCTCAGAGTCATCCTCTAAAGAGGTGGCTGGGTGTTTCTTCTTCAAATGGCTGTGCAAACAGATCATGCCGCTACTGCATTTAAGCACAGTATCACTTAACTTCCATTTCAAGGTGTTGCTGTTCATTTTTGTGAAATAATTCCACACTGTTTTGCATTGTTTGCCTTTCACCTTTGATTAGCAACACGTGGGCTTGGCTCGTATCGGTCATGTGACCTGTAGGTCAGAGACAGGTTGACACTCCATGCTCTTGCACATAGCGCCCTCTTCTGCTCAGGGGAGGTAATGTGTTTTTTTTTGCATTCTTAAAGATGTGTTTTTAATGTCAGTCAGCATTAGGCCTACTGTGTGTTAAATCGTTAAGCATAACGGTTTATAAATTTTAAGGTAAATCGCTATGAAATGGGAGTATGGCCCCAGGCTGCTTTTTTGTGTAAATTAGGTATGAGAATGAAGCTTCTGTGTAAATAAGTAGTGAGTGGTGTTGGTTTATTCACCCATCTTGAGGTTCAGAATTCTATGTAGATCTTCTGAGGGGAAAATCTTCTCCTTCTCCTCTTCCCGTGTGCTCATCCACAAATCATCACTTCACTAAGAACCGTCACATTCACAGCTATGAAGCTGGATTGGTAATCATATCAGAGCAGTGATGCTGGATTGGTAGTGAGCAGGTAATCATATCAGAGCAGTGATGCTGGATTGGTAGTGAGCAGGTGATCACATCCAGAGAAGTGATGCTGGATTGGTAGTGAGCAGGTAATCATATCAGAGCAGTGATGCTGGGCTGGTGGTGAGCAGGTAATCATATCAGAGCAGTGATGCTGGATTGGTTGTGAGCAGTGTATGTTAGACGGACAGTTCCAGACAAAGAGCTGAATGCTGTAGTTCAGCTGATATTTCTACCAGCCTTATCTGCCCATTACTGTCCAATTTGCACAGGTGAGTCGTAATGTTCTGTTAAGGCCTTTGTTTCCATGGCAGAACTCACTGATCACCTGTTATGTCCTTTAAAGGAGATGCTGCTAAAATCTCAAACTGGACTTTCTTTCTTGTAAAAAGTCTTTTCTTTACATAAACAAGCACTGAATAATTTATCACTGGACCATCTCGGCATCTCTCCGGTAAGAGTATGTCAGTCAGTGAAGACTTACTGTGTTCATTTAAACTCATCACTTCATACTGAGTTAGTGCAAGGCAAGGCAACACTGACATCCTCCAGATGTAGCCATAGTGTAACATGGTGCTGCGTTTTCAATAACCACAAGAAAAGAGAGGAAACTGTTTTTTTCACAGGGACAGAGCTGCTTTTGCACTTGTGAATAACATTTATAAATAAAGGCGCAGCTGACATTTAGAACGTCATGCTCTCATTGCTGCAGTGCAAACACAAACTCCACCAGAGTGCTCGGCTGCTTAAAGGGCACCGAGGGCTGTTCACTGAGAAACAATCATGCTTTAACCCGGTGTCATTGTGAGGCGTGTATCTAACTCCATCTTAAACTCAGCCTGAAGCTGTTTGGGGGAAAAAAGTATTTATGAATGAACCCAAGGGAAATGGCTTTGCTGAGGGTACAAAGTGCATAGCAAGTCAAGGCCAATGAGGCTAATTCACTGCTTCAGTGTTTGCTTGTGGTAAAAGTATTAGTTTTTAGTATGCAGAATATGCTAAGATATGTAAAAAGTATCCATGAAAAATGTTCAACTTGCAGACATGGATTTCAATGGAGGTATTAAGTGTGACGTTCAACTCCAGTATAAAAGCAGTGTATTCTCTCTCTAACTTTGAAAATTGAAGCAATTTTTTTCTTGAAATGACCCTCCACCACACAGTTGAAAGGAATGGAAAATGTACTGTAACAATTGAAAGTGCGCTTGATGAAAATGATCAGCATCAAGGACGAAGAACATCAGAGTTATGTTGGATCAAACTGTACAAGAAACTGATTGTTAGTGAGATCTTGCTGAGTTTTTACTATGACTTTGCTGCTGCGTAGACTGAAATCAAGGCTTTAAACTGAAAGATGAAATATGGATTACTCTCCACACTGAAAAGACATTTAGACACTGGTATTCAACACTGACAGCATCCCATTAATGAGACCTGTTGTAACTGCACCATGTGGGCTTGTGATGAAAACTATCAAACATCCCGTATGTTTGCAAATAAGACATTGTCTTTTGTTGTTTTATTGGATTAGGTTGTACAAAAGCAAACATTCATTCTGTGATATTTTAGAAGGATTCTGAAAGTAAGGGGGTTTATTCATAAGGACGTGAACAACAGCCCTTTTATATTCCGAACTGTTCCCTGTGTCTCAGAAATGACACTCGTCTGATTTGGATGTGAGGAAAAGGCTCCAATCTGAGGCTTGTGTCTCCAGGAGGGTTATTTAGGGGATTTGCTCTGTCTGTCTCCCCCTTCACCTCTTTGACATTCTCCACGACCTGCAGAGTCTCCTTGTTTTTACCCTTTTAGTAGGACGCTCTTGTGAGAAGGGGAGGGAGACTGTGCTAATGTGTGCTGAGCCTCACCCTGACTTTCCCCTGGGACTGAGCAGAGAGCTTGAACCCTCCCCACCTGCTCTACAGCCATGCCTGTTGACTGTAACCAGGCTCTTCCACGAGCATCATCAGGCCTACGTGACCCACTTAACAAAGCCATGACGCATGACCCTTGTCGGGGGGGGGGGGGGGGGGGGGGACCTGATCTAAAGTCTCCGCTGAGCAATAATGCAGAGATCACATCTGAGCTGGTGGAGTGCGGCTCATTGATTACCTGGCTCGCAAGAGTGCTCGCTCCATTTGGGGAGCATATGTCGGCTCACATGTGTCTGTGTCCTGGGCGAATGGCGGTCATTACTATAAATTAGATGCCCATGCTGCCGCTGCCACCGTCGTTTGCAAACACCAGGGGAATGCAGTATGTTAAACCATCAGGCTGGAGAGATTAAGGCGCAGCTGTACGGGCATGCAGAACCACGAGATGGGCACTGAGAAGTGTCACGGCAGATACCACAGGTCACTGCTTGGTTTCAATTACTCCACTTTTTGCAATGGTTATCTCTGTATCCGTGGTGACAGCACTCTCTTCCTCAGGAATTAGTTAGCCAGGAGACCGTGCTGCCGTTGAGATGAATGTAGGTGTATTACATCGAGGTGGAAATTATAGAGCTGTTGGATAGCTTTCCTGTCAGACAAAGTGTGTTCAGTCAGGTGGGTGGTAGATTTGAAAGGCGTTGAGTTAAAGCATTCTCCTTGCTTACCTGCCCTGTGTCAGTTGTGCCTCCTTCAGACAGGCTCACATATGTCTGGTGACAGCCCTATGCTTGACTGAGATAAGAATGTGTGGACCGCCCATAGTGATGGCAAGGGTGTGCATTGCTTACCGTCCACTTGTTCATTACATAATGAGAAATGATTACTGCACGATGATTGAGCAGGTTGACTAACTGGCAGTTTTGATTACTCAACCTTTATGTGTCTATTATCTTGGTTCAGAGCATCGTTGCCACCAGAGTTGTTGAGACCAGGTGCGTACAAATAGGGGAGGTGAAACGGGGCAGTGGGATTTGGTCATGTAGAGCCCCTTTCACATACAGTGGTGTGAAAAAGTATTTGCTGCCTCATAGTTGTTGAGATGTATGTCTGGAAAGGGTTACAAAGCCATTTCTAAGGTTCCTGGACCACAGTGCGAGCCATTATCGTCAAATGGAAAAGACTTGGAGTAGTGTTGAATATTCCCAGCAGTGGCCGACCTGCCAAAATTTCGCCAAGAGCACAGCAAGACCTCATCCAGGATGTCTCAAAAGATCCCAGGAAAAACTTCCAAAGACTTGCAGGTCTCTCTAGCATAAGCTAAAGGCCTTGTTCATGATTCAACAATTAGAAAGAGACTATGCAAAAATGGGCTTCTTGGAAGCCACTGCTCACCAAGAAAAACATAAAAGCTTGTCTCACCCTTGTTAAAAAGCATGTGGGTGATCCCCAAGAATTTTGGGATGAGGATGTTTTGCTGCCTCAGGACCTGCACGACTTGCTGTCATTGAAGGAAGCATGAATTTACCAGACAATTCTTAAGGAGAATGTCCGACCATCTGTGCGTGAGCTGAAGCTAAAGTGTAATTGGGTGATGCAGCAGGACAATGATCCACAACACAGAAGCAAGTCCATGTCTTAATGGCTGAAAAGAAGCCAAATTAAAGTTTTAAAGTGGACTAGTCAGTCTTTACTTGAATAGAGATAATGTGGCAGGGTCTGAACTGTGCTTGAAGACCTACCAGTCAAGCAGTTCTGCAAAGAAGAGTAGGCCAGGAGTGGGCCTACTTTTCACAGGGGTGATATGGGTGTACAATAAGGAACAAATGTAATGAGCAAAATAAACATTAAAATACTGTTTTATGTTTACTTAGGTTCCCTTTGTGCAATGTCAGATTTTGTTTGAAGATCTGAAACCATTCAGTGCTCCAAATAGGCAATAATAGAGGATATCAAGAAGGGACAAATAATTTTTCATGCCACTTTACTCACAGTAGCAGTCAAATGTTCATCCATTTGCTTTTAGGATGTGGATACTGGGGCCAGTGTGAGATCAGGTGCATTTGATTACTAACTCTCTATCGAAGAGATGGATTTGAAATTGAGCTCTGTAGCAAACAACCACTCCGCAGACCTCAGGGTAGGTGTCCAGTTTACTTTGTGGTTTCCAGTAAATCTCTGGAAAAGGACAATGGAGCCCCTTTAGCAAAACACCGCCACGGTTCCAGCATCTCCAACTCACATTAAACAAGTTGCTCTCATTCAAAATGTGCTGCTCAAGATGAAAGTTCGGTGTGAAGTGAACTGTCGGGTTCAGAAGTGCAGGCCTCCTCAGAAGGTGTTTACCAGTAGAGTGGGGATTATTGCAGCAGGAAGCACTCGGTATTGATCCCTGTGACAGGCAGAGACAGAGGGGGGCTTAGAGTTGTCATTATTCCCGAGGTGTCTGAACCGCTCCGCAACAATGGAACATAACCACGCTCGTACAGTGCGGAGCGCGGGGATGGTCCTGTGGAAAGGCCTGCAGGAAGATTAATCTCCAGTTTTTAAGTTCAGCAGTGCTGAATGAGCTTTAACTGACAGCAAGCCATAGTGAAAGACACATTTATTAATCCGATCTGGGATTTAGTTGCTCAGATTTTCACTCCTCCGCTTCACTGCCTAGTGGGAGTACATTCAAGGAGGAATCCCGTAAGAGGCACACTGTTTAACCGCTGACAATCGCCATTCTGCCAGCCCAGGGGGGGTGCGGGGGTGGGGGGGTGCGGTTGGGGCATGTAAACATAATTCAGAGTTTACTCTGAGAGACCGTGGAGACGTGGCTCAGGGCACAGCTCCCCCTTCGATCAACTTGGGCATTGCCTGATGCTAATGTTATAAATCCTGTCATTCTACTGAACCCCTCGGTTGCTGTTGGAGCAGAGCATCTCTTATCCCCACCTGTACACCTAGCTGAATTGATGTTTTGATGTCTGTTAAGCTAATGCCCCATTTTAATTTTTGGCTCAGTTAACAGGTTAAAACCGATAGCCCGCTTGTGTCTTATAATTGCGTTTTCAGAAGCGGCCTGCTGCTATTGAACCTTTAAAGATCTGTCTTTTCTTAATTATTTTTGGTTTTTCAGTCTGGTTTTTCTGAAATTTGGGACTGGCTACGGCAAGTATTTTACTGAAAATTTCCTGCATGCACCTGTTAGTGTAGTGTATGTAACGCAGCTCTTTATACAGAGCTGATTTTTTGGAACCTTGTTCCGGAGCCGCTTGTTGTACGGTGTGATTGTTTCACTGCGACTGCTGCAAGACGGATGCAGTCCTGTGACAAACTTACAAGCAGCCAGTTCCTGTTTTTTGCACTGCAAGTCACCCGGCACACTACAGTGGAAGTGGCTGGTCATTGGAGGATAGGTGCTGCAGCTGACGTCATCCAGGCGAGTCGTGGGCGCCTGGCAAAACGCAGGGAGGGTGGTCGAATCTGCCTGAGCGGTGAGAGGAGAAACCCCTGCTGACATACACACACCCCTATCCTGGGCGGAACCAATCGAGCTCATCACAGGCTCCCAGTCATCTGTGGCTGGGTTTGAACCTGTGCTATATAGCTCAACTTTAGGTTTTTTTCCCTCTGGTATAAACACTCCAAGTCATTTAAAAAACATTCTCATTTATTTAAGAAACATTCCAGAGTAAGCTTCTGTCTTCAGTAAGCTTCAGCAGTGCCTCTGGCAGTAGCTAGACAAACACAGTCATGAAAATGTCAACAGTGCATTTCAGCGGTCTGTTGACGCAGTCACAGTGTGATTCATTGTAACATTTCAGTCTGGCTAGCTAGCTGGCTGCCGTGGATCTCTTCTTTGAGCTGAACATTAAGTGGGCAGGTGCCAGTTTTCTGTTTGTCAGTCTCTGAATTGTGCTAGGTTATTTACAAATATGAGAAAAGCATGCTCAGATTTTTCACCATTGAAAAACCAGAAGAGAAATGTAACCTCATCTCTGAAAACATATGAAAAGTATTTAGTATTTATCCCGTCTTTTCAAGACTGAATGCCGCCTTTGAAATTCTTTAAGTGTGGAATGTTTTTATGTCATTATGCATAAGCTGAGACCTCCACTTCACCTTCTCTGATCCTCTGTTGATACCTGCTAACTTCTTCTGTGGTGGCTGTTTCGGGCAGTTAGCAGATGAGGCCATAGTCGCACTTGCTATCTGCTGGCAACAATACGCTACTGCAGCACCAGATTTTGTGTTCTATTTGGACAAACGTGATTACACCATGTTGGTCCTTGGTAAAAAGAAAGATGCATAAAAGTGATCGGCTAATGCATTGGCTCAAATACTAATAAAAATAATGTTGCAGCTCTTATTACCTGATAGGGCCCTAGGGTTATTATTTTGTCTATAAGGCTATAAGTATAACCTCCCAAAGTCCTTTAAATGACATACACTATATGGCCAAAAGTATTTGGCCACACCTGTTTTTCAGGGTTTGGGCTAGGCCCCTTATCTCCAGTGAAGGGCAATCTTAATGCTTCAGCATACCAAGACATTTTGGACAATGCTATGCTTCCAACTTTGTGGCAACAGTTTGGGGAAAGCCCTTTTCTATTCCAACATGACTGTGCCCCAGTGCACAAAGCAAGGACTATAAAGACATGGTTTGATGAGTTCGGTGTGGAAGAACTTGACTGGCCCGCACAGAGCCCTGACCTCAACCCCATCGAGCACCTTTGGGATGAACTGGAACAGAGATTGCGAGCCAGGCCTTCTCCTCCAACATCAGTGCCTGACCTCATAAATGCTCTACAGAATGAATGGGCACAAATTCCCACAGAAACACTCCATCTTGTGGAAAGCCTTCCAAGAAGAGTGGAAGCTGTTATAGCTGCAAAAGGGGGACCAACTCCATATTAAAGTATATATATTTGAACACAATGGCATTACGATGTAATGGTCAATGGACGTCCGAATACTTTTGTCCATATAGTGTATTTTCCTCCCCTTCCCTTCTCAAGTCCCTGGTCAGAGTGTTGCTCTCCAGATACTCAGTCATAAGCCTCAAACCCAGGCTGCCACCATGCCCCTGACCTTCCCCACTGAGAAGAGACCACGGCAGCACCACACCCAGATTCTCCAGAGTTTGTGGTTGAGTAAAACGTACGTCTCCTTATAAGTCACCCTGCCATTCTTTTTTTATCTGTAAAAGTGTGGCAGAATTACTGTATTGCATATATTAGCACCCCCCTTCTTCTTCTGATACCTTTTTCTAATCGACATAGAGGGCCATATTTTACCATGGTGCAGAAGACCAGGTGCTCATAACGTACCAGTGGCAACTCTGCAGTCGGGCTCTGTGCTCATGCTGTGGGCAGATAGCTGTTGCCAGGGGAAGTACAAGTGTTGCCAGGAGAAGTGTTGCACTGGCATGGAGTATCGCTATAGTTCTGGAGGCCTGTAACGGCGACACGTCATCCCACCCCTTCCAGGTCACAGTGGCGTCGCCCGCCACGGTCGCGCACAGGCGATGATCATATGGGCACGGACGCGACCTCCAAACACATTAGCAGAACAGAGCCGCTCCGGAAAATACCAGATGGTAGATTAAAAGCTGCCCGCAGAAACGCAGTAAGGCATTTCTCTGGCTCCGTACAGCAGGGTGTCATCGCAGTGGCTAAGAAGGGGAGCGGATGTCGGGCCTTTGTTACAGAACGCGTCTGTCTCTCAGACTGTTTTCCCAGAGTTTAATGCGCTCTCCATGAGCAACAGGAAAACGGCAGTTCCAAAACAGGTGGGGAAAAGCAGTTTGGAGAAGCATGTTATTTATCATTTGAAAATGTAATGCTATCCTTATTAGACGGTAACCCCCCAGCTCCTAAGCCCTGTGGGGCTTTGAGCGCACAGAGACCCCATAGAGACAGGGTTGCTGTTCTCCTGTGATGTCACAGGTGCTATGTTTCCATGATGCCTCGAAGCCTAGCCCTCTGTGATGTCATAGGCACCGTTTCTCTGTTTGCTGTGGAGCCTGGGGACATCTGTGTCACTGTAAACAAGGGTTGGTGGGTGGAGGGGGCCGGACAAGGGGGTGGTTCTCAACTGGTTTTTCTGGATTTCCTGTATGGTCACCGTCACAGAGTCCTTGAAGGCGTGCATTAAGATGTAATGGAAACATGAAGTGGTGGTGGAGGTGTGGGGGAACCCAGCAAGGTGTCAGCTGTTAATATTAAGACTTAAAGCCCATCAAAGGGAGTGTGAACAGTCATGGGTCATTGTGTTTTGTCCACTCCTCCAGCCTTTCCTTCCTTTCTCTGCATTTGGCAGTGATGTAGAATTTCTGTTTGGTCAAATGGTGTGGTGTTTTTATGCTGGTATTGAAGGCCATTTATACACCGTGATGGTTTTTTCCTTGAATGGGTTCTGACTGATCTTGGGGCCATTTTTGATGTTTGTTCATACTGAGCTCCCCGTTCTGATTGCAAGGTCAGTCACAATTTTCATCAGCTGCCACAGAGGACTGGAACTGGCAACCCCTGCTGCACTGTCACAAACACAGCTGATTGGCTTAGCTTGTGGTGCAGCCCTGTTAAAAGCATCCATGCTGTGTTACTGTGAAAGGTTCTTGTTGTATTGTGTATCAGACGGCCAGGCTTGGCGAGTGGCAAGACATGGAATTAAGTGTTTAAAATTTTCTGGAATTACAAATGTTCGTCTGACATGAATCTTATCTGTGTGTCTGTCTGTGTGTCCATGTGGATTGTGTATCTGTGTGTACACATGTATATGTGTGTGTGTGTCTGCATGTGTGTGACTCTGTCTGCCTGTGTGTGTGTGTGTGTGTCTGTATGTGTGTGTCTTCCAGGCTGCTGACCTTAGCAAGCCTATTGATAAGAGGATATACAAGGGAACACAGCCCACCTGCCATGACTTTAACCACCTTACGGCCACGGCGGAGAGCGTGTCTCTGCTGGTGGGCTTCTCCGCCGGTCAGGTGCAGCTCATCGACCCCATCAAGAAGGAGACCAGCAAGCTCTTCAATGAAGAGGTACCCCTCTGAAGCTCACTTGCTTTAGTCACACCTTGTCTCTCCGCTTAGCATTAGCATTAGCGGTTTTGACATGACCGTGAGTTGCGTTTTTAAAACCTATATCCTGGGGAAAAGCCCTACTTTATATTAAGGCTGATAGAGCATCTCATTTCAGTGGAAGTAAATCAAATTTTCTAAAATAGACCCAGTATTTAAAATGGATCCCAGGGAAAGTGTTTAGGTGGACGCACCAAGTGTACACCAGCTCACTACAGGAAGTAGACCCTTTCTGTTGGTTTAATGATCACATAAAACTACTATAGACACTTTTTAAGTCCTGTCACAGGGGATATAATTGTTTAATAAGATATAAAGCCGGTATGTAATTTTCTGCATAGGTTATGCAGTTACTGTCATTGTAGTGATGGGGATATGCTGAAGTGATTTGGTTTGTATGGCAGGGCATTGGGAAGAGACTCATCTACCACATGCCACAGAATATGAATGGGTGGTAAAGAAGAGCTGATACCAGCTCTTTAGGAAATGACTCATAGTGTGGTTGTGGTTTGACAGGCCAATGAATCACTGTCATGACTCTAGGGAAATCCCTCTCAGATAGGGATCTGTATAAAACGGTTACATCCGATAGGGAGGTCTGGTAGACAGGGGATTCCGATCTTCAGCAGGGTGGATGATCCACACACTGGAAACGCGTAGCGACACGGCCCTCGCCCCTTGCCCCATGCCCCTTGCCCCACTGAGAGCTGCCTGCAATTTGGAGTGTCAGGTTATACAGAGGTCGCGATGTGCATTTTAATTGAGGCTTTGAGTGAATCCCCCTGCGTTAGGTTCTCGCAAGCAGCACAGAGTACTGAAGCAGGCAACAACGGTGGAAAAGCACCCAGTGACACTGTCACTTACATTGACTCTAATCTGTCTGGTGACAGTTCCATTAAAAATGCAATTAACCGAGGCTTTACGTGCTTAACACGTGTTTTTCTTTTTTTTCTCATTTTGTCCCACTTTCCCCTCAGAGGCTAATAGACAAGTCGCGGGTGACCTGCGTGAAGTGGGTGCCAGGCTCGGAAAGCCTCTTCCTGGTGGCGCACTCCAGCGGGAGCATGTACCTGTACAACGTGGAGCATGCGTGCGGAACCGCAGCGCCGCACTACCAGCTGCTGAAGCAGGGCGAGGGCTACGCTGTGCACACCTGCAAGAGCAAGTCGGCCCGCAACCCCCTGCTCAAATGGACGGTGGGCGAGGGCGCGCTCAACGAGTTCGCCTTCTCGCCCGACGGCAAGTTTCTGGCGTGCGTGAGCCAGGACGGCTTCCTGCGGGTGTTTAACTTCGATGCTGTGGAGTTGCACGGCACCATGAAGAGCTACTTCGGCGGGCTGCTGTGTGTCTGCTGGAGCCCCGACGGTCGCTATATCGTGGCGGGCGGCGAGGACGACCTGGTGACCGTCTGGTCTTTCTCGGACTGCCGGGTGATTGCGCGGGGCCACGGGCACAAGTCATGGGTGAGCGTGGTGGCGTTTGACCACTACACGACCAGTGTGGAGGAGAGCGACCCCTTAGAATTTAGCGGCAGCGACGAGGACTTCCAGGACCAAATCCACTTCGGCCGCGAGCGGGCCAACAGCACGCAGTCACGGCTCTCCAAGCGCAACTCCACGGACAGCCGGCCGGTCAGCGTCACGTACCGCTTCGGCTCAGTGGGGCAGGACACGCAGCTGTGCCTGTGGGACCTGACGGAGGACATCCTGTTCCCCCACCTCCCGCTGTCCCGAACGAGGACACACACCAACGTCATGAATGCCACCACCAGCCCCCCCACCGGGGGTAGTGGCGTCACGGCAAGCAGCAACAACCCCGGCGCCAACGGCAACCCGGCCACCGCTCCTGGTAACTCCCTCTTGACGTCGCTCCCACGCTCCAACAGCCTGCCGCATGCGGCGCCTGCCACCACCACGCCGGCCACACCTGCCCCCACCCCCACCCCCACCCCTACCCCCACCACCACCACCGCCAACAGCAAAGCCAGCATCATGGACAGCGCTATCGCCTCGGGCGTCAGCAAGTTCGCCACGCTCTCGCTGCATGACCGCAAGGAGCGGCACCACGACAAGGACCACAAGCGCAACCATAGCATGGGCCACATCAGCAGCAAGAGCAGCGACAAGCTCAACCTGCTGGCCAAAGGCCGCTCCGACCCCGCCCGGACCCTGGGTACGGCGCTGTGCCCGCGCATGGAGGACGTGCCCTTGCTAGAGCCGCTCATTTGCAAAAAGATTGCGCACGAGAGACTCACCGTGCTCATCTTCCTGGAGGACTGCCTCGTCACAGCCTGCCAGGAGGGCTTTGTTTGCACATGGGCAAGGCCCGGCAAAGTGGTAAGTGTTCAGCCTCAGGAAACGCAGAGCACCGCCCTTTGGGGTGGCGGCTTTTGGCCAGCGCGCGTTTTCTCCGTGTGACACGGCCGGCCGCCCTGCCACTTTGAGGAGTGCACACAACAGTAAGTGTAGGCAGCAGTTTGAAACCCCCCCCCCCCCTCAGTCATGGGGGTTTGCCTTCACACGACATGTTATTAAGCTCTAAGAGCCTGCAGCATTACTGATGCTGTTCCTCTTAACCCTCTTTACCACATTCAGTTTCCAAAATCAAACCCAGGGAGCACAGAGCTGCCCCATTGTGGTTGCTTTTGGTAACAGGCAGAGGAGCGTGTGTGTGTGTGTGTGTGTGCGTGCGTGTGTGCGTGCGTGCGCGCTGGGGTTTTGCTGTGCCAGGAGACCCCTGTTGCTGCCGTGTGCTGGGGTGAGGCAGCACAGAACAACACCACACCCACACACACACAGAGGGGTTGGGTAGTGAGGGAGAGAGGTGGTGTAAGGACAGCGGGCCCTGTATACAAACCTTGACTGTGCATGGACCACCCCCTAATTCTACATGCTAGTGCAGGAGAACGGATCTGTATCCACCTGAGTTATGAGTAACACTCCCAGACCAGCAAGCGCATACAACACCATTCAGCATCACCATAATTTAACTTGTGCTAATCTGAAAGTAAGACAACATAGAAAGTGTAGAAAGTCAAATGCATACAATACCATAAATCACCTACCAATAAATTGCATAATATACCACAACTCACTAGCAATAGTACAAGTAGATAAGAATTCTAGAGAGGGGTGTGGCCTGTTACCCACTTGTATTTTACATTTTACATTCACACTGGTGAGAAACACCCACTCTATGCTGGCTGCCGGTGTGGATCACTGGCTGCTTTCAATCGTGTGCACACTTTACAGTTTATGGAGGGTCACTGTTCTCTGCAGACACGAGCGAGGCTGGCCGTTTTTTCCCCAGAAAGGTCCCCAACACAGCTCTCCTTGTTCTCCTTTGCAGGGTTTATTGTCCTCCCAAAACCAAGCCAACTCTCCCAGCGGGACTGTAGTATAGCCACCGTGTTTCAGCTGCTAAGAAAAGCCCTGGTCACAGAGACGCAATGACATCGCCAGAGCCCAGCTCCACTCGGCACGCGCACCGCAAAGCCCTTTCTTTTTCCTTTTTGTTCCCTCATTCTGTTTTTCTTTTTTCCCTCCCCAAAAACACGCCCCCAGCGCAGGTAGAGCCCTTCAGAGGCATAGAGGAAGGGTGAGGAGTGATTGTGGAAGACTGCTGAAATTGTCAAGACAGTTTTGTCTTTAATGTGAAGGCGGGGGAGGAGGGGAGGGGGGGTTTCGGAATGGGGGGCGGGGCGGGGTGGGGTGGGGGGGGGTCTTGGGATGGTGGTTAGGGTTTTTTATATTTGTTTTCCCATCACCCTAGACCCCCCCCCCCCCACACTCCCACTCACCGCCCCCCCCCTTCCCCAATGTGCCCCCATCTTCTCAAGCCTGAGCGGGAAGTCGGCACCCTCCCCCTCTTGTGTTTTCCTGTCTCAGAATGCAGTACGGGCCAGTCGGGCCACTGGTGCGGCGAGATGGAAGCCCAAACCCTCTGCTTCGGTAGGAAGAGGAAAAAAAAAAAAAAAAAAAAACTTTTTTTTTTAGGTTGAACCTTTTTTATTTAAATTAGAATTCACAGCTGAGTATTTTGCACTGATCTTTATTTTTTCCTTTTTGTTGTTGCTGTTCTTTTCATTTTATAAGTATGATGGAACAAAAAAAGGGTGAGACGTTCGAAGACGGCCTGGATGCACTTGGGTTAATGGCAAGTCACGTTCTCCTGGCTTGAAATTTTGAATCTGAGAGCTGGATGCTGCAATCATAGTTTTTTTAAAGGAGAAGAGAAAAATTGTTTGCACTTAATAGTTTGCTAGAACAGAATGGCTTTACAATATTTTGAGTGAGCAAGGACTCCAGACAGCTATAAGGTGGATAAAATATTAAAGAATTAAAACCTTTGTATCTATTGAACATTTATTTTAATATTGTTTCAGATTAAAATGGACTCTGTATAATATGTATAAATATTGTAATTCAGTGATTGATGGGGCAAAAATGATCATTACACTAGTGGAAGTTCACCTTCATTAAAGAAAAATAGTGATATTTCTAATGCAGACAAATATATACATATTAATAATATTAAAACAAATCTTGAATATGCAGGTTTTTGTTTTCGTTTTGTTTTTTTTTTTTCTTTCTGTTGTATAAAAGAGATCATTCAGATGTATTTTCTTAAATGTTGGTATAGGAGACATCTTTGTATCAAACGCTCTTATCTCCAAGATGAAGCTGAATTGCTTACTTATTGTTACGGATTCACACAATTGTAAGGAGGCCCGGCAGAGCGAGGCAGGTGAACTCAGCAATTATATGAAGCTCAGGAAGTCTACGGCAGACTACAAAAAAAAAAAAAAACATTACAAGATTTAATAAAGATTTTGCTTAACATCAGCAACGCTATTCTATGTAACGTTAAGTAGCAGCCACTAGGAACAGCTAGGTTCGAGGTTCGATGGTAGGACCTTTTCCATATGACACTATTAAAGCAGTTTTAATGTACCTGCTGATTTGTGACTGCCAGTCTTTGTTCACAGCGGTGTGGGTCAGAGGGTTTGGCCCCTGTGCTGGAGGGGCCGAGGAAGGCAGAGGGGCTGTGTCTGCTGTCGTGTTTCATGGCTTCTCCTTCACTGAAAACGTCCACTGTGGTCTACAGGAACTACAGGAGGTGACCTTTTGGAAGTTGACTGTGGTCACAGCTGACGAAGGGAGTGGATCTGTGGTCTTTATCAGATTGCAGAACCCATTCAGATGTTCCCTTGCTCGCAGATACTGAAGCACTGCCACCGTTCCCAGCAACTGGCGGATGAGCGCCTCCCAAAGCAGGTGCTGGTCTGTGTTACAAATGGGGAAGATACGCACACACACACACACTCTCGCACACCCTTACTCACCCTTCTTACGGTGTCAAAGGTGACGTGCTGAGATGAGTCTGTCATTATTCTGAGAACAATGCTCTGATGTGGCCTAATGGGCATCATAGTGTCCGAAGTGTTTTCAGCCAGTCCCTTTAAGCAGTTGATCCTGCTTTAGATGAATCTTAGCCTGTGTTCCAAATCCAGTACTTGAATACTAGCAAGTATGTAAAAATGTACTGAAGGTTGTGGTCACATATTAAGGGTTCAAAAAGGACAATTGCGCATTAAAGTTCCCTGGTTGTGGTCTCATGTACATGGAAGAACCAAAAAAGGAAGTATGCCCAAAAGCGTGCTTGATCCATACTTTTCATTCTGAGAAGCCATAGCGATTCAAATCTACCCTTTCAAATTCAGGTGAAGAAGACTGCTGCAGTGGAGAAATGGATATACAGGTGTTACTTGTTTTCCTGACATACTTATGGAAATATTACTAGAAATAATTATGACCTCTTAGTGAATATACACATATAAGGTCAAAGGTCATGACAGGTGGTACCAAAGTATGTTTGGAATCCCTGGGTTCCCCTATCATGGGTACCACCACCACAGCATCCTCCTTCCCAGCAGTGCATCATGACCCTCCAGTGACCCCTGGGGACCCGCCCTGTTGCTCTACCAGAAGTGAAGACTGAAAAATAACAGGCTCTCCTTTGCATGCAAAACCGGCAACTCTCTGAGCTCCTTCACAAACGGTGTCAAAATAGATGGAGTCCATTGCTATGGTCTTTCATGTGACCCCTCATCTCTGTGAAAGGTTTTGCATGGATGGGCTTGGCATAAGCTTTTCACGACTGCATTTATCCCCCAGCGTCTGCCCACCTGTGCCAGTGTTGCATAGTCCTGAACACTCAACACACATTCCCACTCCTTCCTTAAACAGAGAGGAATATGAATTACTTATTTGTGTGCAGCTCCTTTGCAACTTTTTCTCAAATTGTGTGCACGGATGGCCAAACTCCACCACCCCCACTGAGAAAGTGGCCTCCTCCCCCTCTGTCCTGACCTGCAGTTAGGAGGGTATTAACACGAGGGGTACGCCTCCTTTGGCTTTCACACAACATTTTAAAGGTCGATGAAGGAAAGTTGAATTAAGAAGAGGAGAAATTGCCTGAGAAGCGATGATTCACTCCATTAGCCTTCTGTCTGTCTTTAGCTGCTGAGTCACTGTCCCCATGTAATGCTACCAGCGCTAATGGCTGGGAAACGGGGTGACATGGAAATGATGAAATGCAACTGGCAGCAACACTTGAGACTTCCGTTTTTAACTCCACCCGATGCCTGCTGGGGTTCTACTTTGCATTGTGCGAAGGTTCCAGTAATTTATTGTAAGTGGTTACTGAGTTATTGAAGCATGACGCTTAAATGGTTACTGTGTTGCATGTGGTTGCAAATGGTGACATGGCTAAGTTAAAACCAGCCCTGATACTGAATAACTGGGTCCCCCAGAGTGATGTTGGAGTGCAGTGATTTAAAGTTATGGCATTTCAGCTGTTGAAAGTGAATCTTCTGGTGTCCAGTGGTTTGTACAACCCTGTGTTGTATGGGTGAACAGCTGGGTCCTTGAAAAAGACTGAGAGTCACAGACAATGGCGTGTGTGTGTGTGTTTTTTTGTTTAAACCTTTAAAAGAAATGAGTGCTGCATTTAATGTCTGCTGAACAGAGCAACCACACATGGTGTTTACTTTGACAGGAGTTCAACTTGGAGTAAGTAGAGCTAAAGCTTGATAAAAGTTGAGCTGATCCAGTCTGAGTAATCATGTCAGCACGGTCAATAAAGCACAGCACTCAGGTACAAATTGTTGAATCCTGGTATGCGGGAATCATGCACCAGATAAAAAGAAAAAATGAGTGCTTGCTAGGGGACTGCTGATGGCAGTGGAATTTGAAGAGTCATTGGTTTCTGCCATCTGAAACACTTTCTGGTTCTGCTTTTCTCCCATGCTTTGTGTGGTTTTTCTTTGGCCATCAAAAGAACAAGATGGGTGCAGATTCATTTTGAGCTGTGTATTGCAAGCTTTTTTGGGATTTACGGCTTCGCAAATTTCATGAGCCGCAGAGAGAGGGAAGTACGGTAATCAGTAAGGGCAGACCAGCTGCAGATGGAAGCAAACCGCTTGCCCTTATTTCATAACCATTGTGACCATTCCCTTTCACTCGATTACATCTAATTCAGTCAGCTTACCTTTGTGAACTTTGCATTAAAAAAAAACATGGTCAAGCATGGACTGCAACATCTGTTCTCTTCACACTAAACAATCTTTATGATGAAGGTGTAATGACATTAGGCGGAGGAACAGACAGCTGACAAGTGATCCTTACTTAAATTGGCACAGTCCTTAATGAGGACAGTCACCCTGCCACCTGCTCACGGGTCCCCACCAGTGTTGGCCCACAGTGGCTGATATTGCTACTTCACACCAAGCCAAAGGAATGACCCAGGCCAAAGAGAAAGAATCCCTGTAAGTCCTTGGTTTGAAAGCAGTAAAATGCATGGAATGGACCCCGCTATTGGACTGCTTGTTCTTTCAGTTTATTTCTTTCAGTTATGGGGTCAAGGGATTACCACAATCAGCATTGATCATTTAAGTGTATGAAATTGGCAATTCTTTAACACAGAGCAATCCCACAGGATGTATATATAGTGTGTATACAGAATGTGTTTGTTAGCCTTATCTGTTGCTATAATCATAATCTGTTATGAAGTGCTTGTTGGGTATCCTGCATCAGGTTGGTGTCCTTTTTTGACTTCCTGCTCCATTGGCATGTTTCCCTGGCCTTGTCTTTCACTGGAGACCAAACAACTAATACTAACATCTCATCAAGCCTCAGGAGAGCGAAAGCAATCCCTCAACAATTTGTAATTTTCAATAGTTTATGCACAGCCTGGGTGCAGTGTATGTGTTCACTTTCTCTAAGAGTCAGATCCTTTGCTGCAGTTCAGCTGGCATCACCTTCGCCTTTGTGACTGGGGACATTGACTCCATTCATAACAGCAGGGGATATATAGCACAGCACACGTACTAGACATCCTCACATCACCTCAAAGTCTAGTAGGCTGTGTCAGTTGTTCCAATTAATGTGACAGTGACTTCACATACAGGTTAAAGTTTCAGTTTAGATCACTTTATCAACCATTTATGTAAGAGCAGTGCAGCGTAGTGGTAAGGAGCAGGACTTGTAACCAAAAGGTTGTCAGTTGGATTCCCCACTGGGGCACTGCTGCTGTACCCCCAGTTGCCTTAGTATATATACAGCTGTATAGCATGGGTAACATGAAGAAACTGTAGCCTATGTAAGTTGCTCTGGATGAGAGGGTCTGCTAAATGGCAAAAATGTAAATGTAATGTAAAAGCTTTGCTGATGATTCAGCCAATTTTTTTGGTGTTTTTGTTAGAGAAGCCTTTCTGAGCCATATGAGGGTGCTGTTTGGCCAGTTTCTCCATCACTGGTTTATGAACATAAATACAGACTGAACGGTGTGGTGTCCTCTTCAGAACTCATTTTCACTTTTGGGAAAGGTCTTGAGGGCTGAGTGACCTGGTTCATTTGATGTGATATTTGAGTTTGTTTCAGAGATGATGTTTTTCTTACTTCATTCTGAAGTCACCCATTTGCTTTTTGCAGCTAAGTGTATCTATGGCTGAGGTAACACTTAGGTGAACCATGTCAGTCTGAACATAGCTGATATGTGCCTTTTGAAGATATCTACAACTCTTAGCAAATCTGGTAAATACATCTGTCTTTTTTCCAGAAGCAAAACTGCTCTGTGTTACCCCCCCTGTGTGCTTAAATTCTATGTGTAATGCCCCCCTGTGGACTGGCTGACCAGCAGCAGCCAGAATCTACCTGGGGGAAAAGGAGGCCTTGTGTTAGGCCAGCAGAGTGGGGGTGGGAGCCAGTGCACTGCAGCTAATAGAGCTCTCACTGAGACGGCAGTGGAAAATATGTCATAATCATCCTTTCCCTCATTCCCTGGGAGCCAGCTACAAAACTGATGATTTACCTGTTTTTTCCCCATTTTGTCTCATCCATAATGTGATAAGGATGACACAGCGGTTTGAGGTAATGATGTAAACAGCTGGGTTCAGAGGGATGGAACCAGGTGCACATGGTACTTCTATAGGGCCTCTGTTCAGCTCAGTACAGCATATTCTCTGCACTCTGGGTCTTCATTTTTTAAAAGCTGCATTCAATCGAGCAGGACCAATTTGATGGTAAGTGCACCTCTACACTCAGGGGTGGGAGTAGGCTACAAATAAAATGCCTCTGAACAGGTTAGACTGACTTGCCTTTATGTTTCAGGCATATCAACATGCAGTTTATTTATTTATTATTTATTTGTTCACTTTTAATTGACTCCAGGCTTCCCTGAGAAAATACCTAAGATCAGCTTTCCCATCTCCAGTGTTAACCCTCAACCCTCAGATTTTGATTCAGTTCCAGGGTCTGTTGCAAAAAGTGACTATGCTGTTTTTTTTTTTTTTTTTATGAACATGTTCCTGGGTTAAGCTCTCGCCCTAAAAACTCTCCCACTAACCATGACCGGTGCAGTGATTCACCTGCAATGTGAATGTGAGAGATGGGACTGCAAAGCACTCTGCTTCACTCATGCAAGTGTGACCCTGCACTCTAGAGGGCCCTGAGGGATTGGGGGGACGCATGTTCTCACCCTCCTCTGAACTTGCAACAGTACGCACCCATGAAATTAATGCACAGCCAGTCCGCAGCTTGCTTCATCGGTGTGTAAACCCGAATGGCTCAGGCAGCAGTCAAGTTATTTTGAAGCCAATGGCGCCACCCTGTGGTACTCTTTTACAACTGCAGCTGCCGGTTGCATTCTGTAAGTCAGAGAAAGGTGTTCAGCATACATTTTATTACCAATAAAGACATAGGTCACATGACTTACAGGAACCACATACAAAATTCTCAGCTGAATGTCTAGCATTACGTTTATCATTTTCCAGGAAAACCTAGACAGGAGAGAAGGTACAGCTGAACCCCTCCAGTGTCTGGCTTCTAATAGAAAATTACAGCTAAGCTAATTAATTTTTCAGCTTTCATGATTTTTTTTAATCGGTGACAGTGGCAGTCAAAAATCATCAGCCTTCATTCAGTGCCATTCTAAAACCAGGGTCTCTGGCCAAAGAATGACTGGCTCCATGCTTTCTATTTATTTTTATTTTATTTTATTGAGCTGTGAGAACTGTGAAGCATTGACTTACATTGCCTGTTAGGTTGCTGGGCAGGGAGTCAGGGGTGAGGTTTCCATAGCCTCAAAAGCCGGGAAACATAAGTGGCAGTCCGAGTTCCAGTTGGTCCATTATTATGCGGTCCTTGTGATGAACTTCCTCCTTTAACTACACCCACTCGGGGTGTTTCCAGTTCTGCGAGTTTTGGATTCATCATTTCATAATCTACCTTTGCCATTTTTTTTCTCAGAATGGAAAATGAAAGCTGAAGGTGCTTCTGTTTGCGGAAATCTGCCGCACGGCAATCAAGCAGCACTTCAGTTTGCATGACTGATGAAGACATGCTCCACAGGACATAGTCAGCCAGATTGCTTTTGTATATTTTAGCCATAACATAAATCCTGTTCATACAAAGATTAAACGATACAAAAAGTCCAGATATTTTGGAGTTCCAGAGCAGGCATGGTTGCGGCATTTTCTGAGAATAAACTCAGAAGTCAATCATACATTAATTCTGCCAGCAGAGGGCGAAATAGCGTGCCACAAAACACAGCCTGCCGTTGTTACCTTTTAATTTTGAAGGAATGATACACTTTTGATGTTCATTCCCCTTTTTGCACCTGTGTGCTGAAATCGCCAGCTGCATATTAGGCTTGTCCCACCACAGAAAGCTCTGCACCCACACAGAAGCACTAGGGATAGCGGATGTGATGCAGATATATAAACCATTAGACACCACAGAACTGCATTATATGCTCTGCTATATAGTACAATGGTATTGTTAACAAATAGAAGAGGCACTGTTTCAGTACTCATTGGCTTAAGTGAATTCAGTTCTTTCTCTGGGTATGACATTAATGTATGGAAATCAGTGCCATTGCCGTTAGGAAAAGGCAGAGAATCTGATGACTCTGTCTGTGAACCCTTCAAGGTATCATCGGATAGATCTGGTAATATTAGTTTCTTCTTTAATAAGTTGCTTAAACTATTCTGAAACCGGTTTTAGGAAAGATGAAGAATATAGAAAGCTACCACAAAACGTCTATATAGCCTCTGACTTTGAACCCGGCGTCTGTAAAAGACCGGCTGCTGCTGGAGACGCGTTTAATGTCTCACAAATAGGGAAATCATGAATAGAAAAATTGGTCGCTGTGAGCACAACACTAGAAGGTTTCTTTTACTGAAAAGAAAGCACGGCGTTTCGATCTTTAAGGTGGCCTCAGCTCTCTGACAACCGAAATGTCATTATTTTCTCTTCAGTTCAAGTGCTGTTAAGTTAATCTAAACGACACCGAGCCTCAGTTTAGCACAAATTCACCAGTTACCAGTAGGTTACCAAATGGTCAAGTAAATATTTTCACCGTTGCATGTTTTCTCTGTCTCCGATCATCTACTAGAGAGAGTTTGAGGAACCCGTCTTTTTTTCTTGGACTATCATATAATTTTGTGTTTTGCAGATAAGGAGGCGTAACAAGGCTTTTGTATAATATTTCATTGTTTATATTATATTATGTTTATATTAATACTTAAGAGAAAGTAAAACGATCCCATGTATGATTCACCCAGTCCAAATAGCAAGAAGACCCCATATCTTTACTATTTAACAGTTAATGCTAGCAGCAACACGTAGTTTCTCTAAACATAGTTTCTTCCACTTGCTGAATGCTTCGAGTCTGACAATGTTACACTGTAGACCCAGCGGCATGTCCGCTGCCCTGTCGCCACGAGTACGAAGGAGGGTGGCGACGGCTGCTATTCGCATCTTGTTAATATTTATTCGCAATTATTGTCAACATTTTTAGACTATACAGAAGCTCTACCAGAACGGTGGAAGATGAATAATTACCAATGCTTCTTAGGCTGTTGCTAAATTAGAATGCAGGTATGAGGGTCAGCAGTTTTAATATCAGACCCCTTAATGAAACACTGTCGAAATTTTCTATGAAAATAACATCAAAAGGGGATATCTGGCTAGATATCTAGAGACCATTGTTAATTGACTTAAATGCGGTTGAATCCCTGGCCACTAAAAGGAACCGGCGCGAGATTCTGGGTTTAGTAGAAGTTTTACGGCTAGCCTATTTGGCAAGCCTCTGTTAGGTTGTATTTGTATTGCTAAAATGAATACGCTACTGTCCCAGGGTTATTACAGCCAATGAAATGTCATATACCTTTATTCCATTTAACTTTCTCAAAACATAGCATGGTTCTGAGAGTAAATTTGTATGGAGAAATGAACATGCAAGTTATTTAAGTTCATTACAATTTCTATAAATATGTCACATTATTGCTTGCAACATGAGTGTCTAAGATGCTGAAAGATATGGTTCTGAAGAATATTTCTGAGCAATTTAAAAGCTGATAAGCAACAGCTTCCTCTACAGAGAAAGGTTTAAAGCACCCGAGTCCTCAGTTGAAGGTCTTCAGAGGCATGCTGTCATGACCTGACCTGTAATTCAGGCTTCCTGAAAACTCACTCTAAGCTTAGTTTTTTTTCCCACAGGATTTGTTCTTTTTGAGTGCTTTTAAATCACACTTTTACTCTTGCAGAAATACATATGAATAAAAGATTCTTCTTGGCTGCGCATGGTGCATCCAAAGCAACGCTCCACATGCTTATTTCATATTGTTTCAGCAGCTACACAGAAAAAAAAAAACTGGAGCCATGCTATTGGCTAAGTGACTCAACTTACTAGACACTGTAGAGCAACTACATTTTTTCCTGTACCTGTTGGCCAAAGACAGAATTACGGAGGCTCATTTCGCTTGCAAAATGACTGGGTATGGCATTAATGGAAGACAGGAAGGGGGTTACGAGGAAGAACATCCCTGGCCACACCTGCAAAAACTTCTCAGCTTGGAAAGCATGAATGGCAGTTGTGCCAGTGGAGATATCATCATCAACAGGAACCCTTATGCTAATTTGATGATACATGTAGAACCATTTATTAACCAAAGCTGTATTACTATTATAATATTAATGTATTCATATTACAATATCATTGTAATATAATATTAATTAATAGTTGTTTGAGAGATTACAAGGTAGCAAAAAAGCTATCTAAAAGTGCAAAAATACTTGAGTATTTTTAATAAGGTACTTATTCATGTAATTTCTAGGCTGAAAAACTTTAATTTCGTAGATTTTGTCTAAACTATCAGTCCTTCTACTTCAGTAAGATTTCATGTCCTTCACAAAATATTCTCAAAGAACACTTTGCATGGGTGATATCTGTGAATTTATGCTTGTGAGAATAAACCATGCAGTTCATTTGATTCAACACTGAAATAAGCGGTGAAACATTTTTAAACAATTTTGCATGCAAACTACAACCATACATGGTCTCTGTGGCTTCGCTATGCTAATTTATCTGCACCTACATCTGTCACAGCTTCCTGTGTTTAGTACAGCGCATATTAAAAACACCACTATCTGTACAGTGCAGTAGGGACAAATCACAAAACACACACAGGTTACAGGTTCAGACTTTGAACCATGGAGATATCTGACAGTGTGTACGCCAATACAGAAATCTTCAAGTCCTTTGACTCCAGAACCAGAGTGGACCAGAACTCAAAGAATATCCCAGGAGATGAACTCTCAGGTAAGAACACACACACAGGCATTCGCATATGGAATTGAAAACTGTCACAGATTGCAGTACAGAAAATGAATGCCCAGTATAATGCAATATGAATAAGATGTGGTGGAAAAATTGTTCAGTGATCTAAAGATGACACAAAATTTTTAATTTTTAATTTTAGGTCATGGTGGCTTCATGGTTCAAATAGGTTTTCAGTCAGGTCAAAAACACCTCCTTATAAAAGATGACACAAAATTTTTAATTTTTAATTTTAGGTCATGGTGGCTTCATGGTTCAAATAGGTTTTCAGTCAGGTCAAAAACACCTCCTTATAAATCCATCCAACTATTTTGTTTATTACTAATGCTAGTTATTATTAATACTAATGATTCTAAAACTAAGTACAAATGCTCATAATTCTTGTAACAAATGAATCAAATACACCATAACAGATGAATCAATCAACTACAATGTCTTAAGAGTTAAAACAAAGTAATACTAATTCAAACCATAGAAAAGGAAGGATATTCATTGGAAAGCTCTCCCAGTTACCAGTCTGTGTTTTAGATTCAGAATGCATTCTGCTCTAAACATATTTTGTGCAGGAAATGCACAAGAGATATACTGGACCACATGTAAAGTATGGTATTCTATACATATATTAATTTGCCCTAAAACCATAAACATTTTTAGGATGACAAACTAGAAAGACCTAATTCTTCTGAAATATTGAGAAACTTTTTGAGGAATTGAAGTAGATTGCAAAAGGAATTGAAGTAGATTGCAAAAGATCAGCTGAGTTTCATCTTCTCACATACACAAACTCACCTCACAGGAACACATAGGAAATCATCACTGACGTACATACACACAACCACAAAGCAAGAAAAACAAACAGTGAAATGGTAACTAAATATTTCCTGCTGAAATTATTCTCCTTTTTTGGTTGTCTTTCTTTCTCTCTCTCCTACCACTAAGCCCCTTTATGTAGGACTTCTTTACTTTCAGAAGTAGGGCTTCTTAACTTTCATTTACAGAAGTTACTATATAAATGTCTGAAAGGGGTATTGTTGTCCTGAGATTTCTGAATTACCCTCTGATTCCTTTTTCACTGGTATGGCATATTTTTCTATATTTTTCCTTGGTTGTGAGTTAGTTTCTGTGCTAGAAAATTTGAAAATGGTTACGTCTCCATTTCAGGTTTTTTTTTTCTTAGTATTGATAATGTCAGTTGAAATTTAGTTTCTTTTAGTGCAGTCTTTTAATTTGATCTATGGGATTCTTAATTCCTATTCTTAATTTTTGACTCTCAGATTTTGAAAGATGAGCTTCTTGTAAGAGACATACAGTACCAGTCAAAAGTTAATGGGAAACGTATTCAAAGACATTTTGATCGAAAGACTTATGCTTAAATGCTTGAAATTTGTTTCTTAGTCAAATATAAGTAGTGAAGGTGATGCCTATGCATGAATTTCTTTCAAAAACTATTTTTTAAAAATATTTTGACTACTTTGAAGAATATAAGTAAAATATAAGTTTTGATTTGCTTAACACTTTTTTGGTGACTGCATGCTTCCATTTGTGTTATTTCATAGGTTTGATGTCTTTACTATTATTCTGAATGAATTGTATGTGTGCAATCATAAAAATTATAATAAAAATAAGGATGATCATTATCAACATAGCTGTTGTGATTAACATCATTGTTGGCATCATCATTATCATATGCATCATCATCATCACATCATCATTAACAGTAATATGGCATGGTCTGTGATACTTCGCAAAATAGTAATAAAGAAATGGCCAATGTTTAAAAGCAATATTTTTCACTCTCAATGTTGAAATTTCATAAAAAGAATACATCTTAATGGAGGCATGGACAGGAAAAGGCAGACATAAACATATGGTCCAGAACACAAACAGATGCACAGGATAGTGACACATATGTACAGGCAAAAATCGGTCTTAAGACAGTAAATCTCAGCTTGGTTTGGTGTAAAGAGGTGTTAGTTAAGGGAATTACATTGCATTACAGCAGTATATTTGATTATCTAGATTTTTGATGTAGATTATATTGCCTAGTTTCTTGACTGCAATGGGAGAGTGAAGGATATAAAGTGTGATGTCCATAGGTGGATATGTAGAACAGCCAGGGAGAGACACTGCTGTCACAGTATCACTCCCCATTGCACAGCTTGTCTCCTAAACACAATGAGTGTTTTGCTAAAAGAGTGTGGCTCTGCTTCACCTGAGCTTGTTTGAGGGTAGTTTTTTTTTTTTGCATTTTTCTTTTCTGGAAATTTCATTTATTTTCAGTCATTGAGGTCAAAATGTGTTCCATTCAGCTGTGTTTCTTCATTTTAATCAAGTCATTTTGTTTGTTGTATTCAAATTTTGCAATGATAGGTGTTGGACCTTTGGTGCTGATGACTTTTAAATCAAAACAGCGAATGCAACGAATTTATTTATTGAAAATGTATTTTGTTAAATGTTTCTCGTGTTAATTTTAAGGCAGCTGGTGCAAATTCTTTTAGAGGAGTTTAAGTGTTCTCAGGTGTGTTTTCAGGTATTCCCGAGAGGACCAGTTTTGCGTGCATGCTACGGGATTTTATGGCTAGGAGAGTTTATTTCATCAGTATGTTTTACTTGAGTATTTGCACAGCAAGAGATCTGACTGTAGTTTGCTGTTTCCTTTCTGAAAGACTGATTCCTGTCTGAAGTCTAGACTTGTTCTTAGGTCTGTCATCTCTTCGTAAAGTGCTTTGATGAGTGAAAATTTCATTTTGAGGGCTGATAGTTTTTGGTATGAGAATGTTAATCTGTACTTTGTCGGTACTGAGGTCTTCTGTGTGTATGGAGGATTCACGGGTACATTTCTGCTGACCCTCCTCTATGCACGGTCTCTTGAAGCACTCGTCAATGTTTTGCTCTAAGTCTTCCTGTTTGTCCACATTTTGGAAGGGGCCGTTAATTTGATGTTGACCGAAGAGTGTTGCTGGTTGCATAATGTCGAAAAGGATAGTTGCAAACCCTTTTTGTTAGTTTCCCATAATCCTCAGTGATAGAAGTGTCTGTGTGAATCTGAATCTACAGGGAAAATACTCAGGTGGACTGCAATGTGTCTGGGGCTGCTGTGTATTCTGCTACTGATCGGCATCACGGTGCTCTCTATCCTCTGTGAGTATCTGGGGCTGCTGTGTGTTCTGCTACTGACCACCATCACAGCACTCTGTATGCACTGTTTAGCAGTTGCTGCCTCTTACTTGTCTGTGTAGTTATTGTGTCAGTGAGTAGGTCATGCTATCTGTGTGATTCAGTAAAGTCCACGATGATTTCCCTTCCTCTGCAGATAAAGGAGTGGTAAACGAGCGAGACCAGTTAAAGACCAGTAATACCAACCTTATAGCACAGAGAGACCAGATAAAGAGTGAGAAAAACAGGCTTCAGAGGTGGGTGGGTAAGTAAAATATCTGTGAAAAACTGAGTAAAGATAAAATTACCCCCCAATGTCAGACATGTATGAGTACAGTATTCTGGGTTATGAGTGTGCATGTATGTGAAAGAAAGAAAGAGATAATTGTGTGTTTTGTGTGGTATAGAGGGAGGGAAACAGAGGTGTGCGTATGTATATATCTGTGTGAGAGAGTTGGGTGTGTGTGTGGGAGCTGAGTATGAGGTGGGTATTAGACTTTGTGTGTGTGAGAGTGAGGGTACACAGAAACATGGTGTTGTGTGAATGTGTGCGTGACAAAGAAAGAAAGATCTGTGTGTGTGTGTGTGTGTGTGTGTGTGTGTGTATTTGATGTGAATGTGTTTGTGTGAGCAGTGAAACAGCTTCTGTTGTGTGTGCACCAGAAAAATCCTGTTCCCAAGATTGGAAGGAGTTCAACTCCACATTGTACTACGTCTCCAGTGGGGTAAGGACCTGGAGTGACAGTCAACAAGACTGCAGAGAGAGAGGAGCTCACCTGGTGATCATTAACAGCAGAGAGGAACAGGTGAGAGAGAGAGCAGCTGACTGGGTGATCATTACTAGCAGAGAGGAAAAGATTACAGAGAGAGCAGCCGACCTGGTGAACATTAAGTGCAGAGAGAAACAGGCACATGAGATGTGGATCATTACAATTCACTGAAATTCGCAAGGGGCGAATGACTCTGACCCCACTAAAAACAATGACCCTCACTCCTTGTGATCCATTACAATACTGAAATACATGTCATAAAGTCACTGATGTGAAAAGCCGTAATAGTGTTCATGATGGTCGTGCCTTTTGCAGCTTGGAGTAGCCTTGCTATGCAGCTGGTAACAAGTGGGATGTGTAATCAGTTCCCCAGAGCCATATGAAACCAGTAGGGGGGGGGGCTCTTTTCCTGAATAGGATGGCCAATGTTGCAACACAGTGATGGAGACACAGCACAGTAGGAGGCGCTGTTTTTCAGGTGAGACATTAAACGGAGGTCCTGACTGTCTCTGCTCAATAAAGATTCTACGGTACTTCTCACAAAGAGCAAAGGGTTTCCCCCATGCCCTGGCTAAAGTCCCAATGAGGCTCTTTCAATCTGACCAGACAATAATCCCCGAATTTAACTGGCTAAATAACTCCCTATCTCTCCACCTCATCTGATGTGTGGTGAAAATTCTGGCACAAAAGGGCTGTCATGCAGCACTATATGAATGTAATCTGCTATTAGTATTTTCTGTTCACTTCCAGTCCTCCTCTTTGCTCAGCAGATTGGGCACATTGTGGTTGAAATATTCAACAAAAAACAGAAATAATCAAATAATCCCTTTGCCTACAAATGCCCATATGTGTTTGGTTTGAGTCTGCCATGAATTGCAATGAGTTGCAAAGTTTGCTTGCGATATCAATGAAAAAAGTTAAAGAGATGCTTTGGAAATTGACAAGGAGACATAAAGAAGAGAAGAGAGGAAGGGGGACAGAGAAACTGAGAAGCAAAAGAGACCAAGACAGAGGGATGCAAATAGTAAGAATCAGGACTGAGAGAAAGGAAAGACTAGACTAAGATGTTTGTTATTCTTCTTGCTTTATAATGTGTCCCCCTCAGGAATTCATCAATGGATTAAGAAAGAATGTCTGGATCGGGCTTACCGACAGCAAAACAGAGGGAACCTGGAAGTGGGTGGATGGCACAACACTGACCACAGAGTAAGAGCAGATTCAAAACTGTTGCAGAGAGACAGTGATCTCTGTAGAGAGCAGATTCAGCACTGTTACAGAGAGATAGTGATCACTGTATAAGGGCTGTAACTGTTTTTCTCCTCAGTATGTCCTCACTTCCTTCTCTCTGTCCCTCCTGATGAATGTGCATGTGTCTCATTATCAGTGATGTTGCTGTTTTCAGATACTGGCAGAGTGGGCAGCCTTCTAATGGAGGTATTACTGATGAGAAGGATCCTGATACTGGAGAGGACTGTGCTGAAAATGCTATCTTCCAGTACTGGAGGAATGGCAAGTCAGAGGACTGTGCTGACTGTCAGAGAGGCTGGAATGATGCACATTGCTCCAGTGAACGGAAGTGGGTCTGTGAGACAGAGGCCAGTCCCTAACAGGGACACATTTAAACATGCACACAAACACACACGGACACAAAACTCACACATATACTCAGATTATATATCACACACACATATTATATATCACATTCACACACTCAGATGCAAACACACACACACACAAGATAATATCCACATACACACATACACCCACACACACACATACACACACACACATACACATATTGTATATCGCATTCACACACTCAGATGCAAACACACACACACAACAAGATAATATCCACATACACACACACATATTGTATATCACATTCACACACTCAGATGCAAACACACACACACACAACAAGATAATATCCACATACACACACACACACACACACACACACACACACACACACACACACACACACACAGGAGTCTGAGATGAGGATATCGGTTAAAAATGTTAAAAACTGCAGCGTGCCGTTCCTGCTATGTTCAGATGAAGCTCGCTACTGCCCTCTACAGGACAATGTGGTAACTGAGAATGGGTTGATGGTGTATTACGCAGCTCAGTGTGCCCCACTAATGACATTTTTATCCATAATCTGAGTCTGCTTTTGCTGTTATTTCATATGGGATTTTATAATCACATAATCACACAAAGTTTCTTTCTTTGTTTTATTTCCTGCTGAATGTTTTTGTAATTTTATTTTGTTATTACCATAAAACAGCGGCAATCCAATGATCAAGAATTAGAGAGGGTAGAGAAGTGAGCTTTAAACTGATAGTGGCCAATTCTTTGTTTGAATCACCCATCTTGAGCTGATTTCTATGCACTTAATTGGGTGATAGTGTTACCTCAGTTCAATTCACATTAAATCATTTTAATTATAACAATGAGATTGTGTTGGTTAAAATCACTATGAGTATTGAAAGATCACAGACTGGTGTTACAGACTTTCTGCATTAAGATTTTTCTCCAGAATCAAACTGACCCCTCAGTTTCTTGTTCCTTTCACCATTGGAATGTAGCCTCTTCAATTCAGAGAAAGCCCATATCCTGAAACAATGAGTGCCAATCATACACTCACATAATAAGCTAGTCTAGTAAAAGTCATGCAATTACAGATATTTGTTGACTTGTTAGCATCCACATACCTCAAATGTGGTGTATTTTCAGAATGAGAATCAGAACTTTATTCACCAAGTACAAATGTACAAGGAATTTCTCTTGGTGCAGATGTCAACATTGAAAACATAAATGCAGACAGAACTATACAATACAAAACAATACAATAAATACAATAGAATACAATATCGTTAAAGAAACTGTGCAATGCCTTTTGTTATGTACACTTGCGCAATAATTTTACAGTTTTGCAGTTCCATTGTGGGATCTGTGGGATGGGCAATTAAAGTGCAAGTGTGCAACTGGACAGGGGACGGATATGGGAAGGGTCCTTATTTGAGAGAATTACAGCCTGGGGAAAGAAGCTGTTCAGGTGACATGTAGTCCTAATCTTTATGAATCTCACTCTTACTCTGTGTTTAGAGAGTAGCCACTAGAAGAGAGAGTGGCCAGGACCTACTGGCCAACTATATTGGTATCCTGAAATTCTAAATGTGAAATGAACCTGAAGGAATATTTCTTTCCATGAAATGTTTACCTTTACTGGTTCTGACATACCCTCCACACTAACTCTGCACAGGAGGAACAAAATTAGAGTTTTTAAATTTAGGTCATGGTGGCTTCATGGTTCATACAGGGTTTCAGTCAAGCCAACCAGCAAACATTTGTCTTGGGTGTAAGCCAGTGGTCAGTGTGCAGATTGAATCCTCCTTTGAAACGGAATGCAATATCTCAGATCCCAAGATATGGAACTAGTGTAATGCCTGTGACAGCCTGCAACTCTGCGACTGAGCTCAGAAACCCTGTTCTCATCACAAAACTAAACTCTAATGACAAACATTGTTACCAGCTGAGCTAAAGGCAATTTGCTCCTAGCTAATCAACAGCAGAGCCTTGGGAACCGCCACTCTAGCACTAATGATACTAGTTAACTAAGTTACAAGGAGTGATGTCACCTCTGAAAGTGCTCTCCTACCTGCTACCCTACCAGCTTCACGCAGGACTCACATAAGCTATCACTTTCAGCTCTGCTACACTAGGGATAGCTATTTAATGACAATCCTCAGACCAACATTAATGTTCAATTGATTCTGAAGAATGTAACTGAATGATACAATAGATTAAAATTGAGCGGACCTTCTTTAGCAGTCTTACACAACACATCAGATGAACTTGAGCAGCTCTGTGGCCAGTCTTACTAAATAAAAATGCTTTAGGCTCATATTTTTGCACATGCTTAAATGTGATGGAGCTGGATGACAGTAACGCTAGTTAGTTCAGGACAGATAGATCACTGTTTCAGAAAGCAGAGCATTGACTTAATTCCTATCTCAGGTTTGAGTGGCAGCACACACACTACTGAACCTATTATCTTGTTCACTTCTTCCTATAATAATATTTAGTGGAATTATATCTCATAGTTTAATAATTGAAATATCATGTGACGTTACATTATTGGCATTTAACAGCCGCTCTTATCCATAGCGACTTAGGTCACATTTCATTGAACACATTACCCATTTATAAAGCTGTATATTTACTGAGGCAATTCTGGGTAAAGTACCTTGCCCAAGGTTACAACCGCTCTGCTCCAGCAGGGATTCACCCTGGCAACCTTTTGGTTCCAGAGTCCTGTGTGCTACTGCTATGCTACACTGCCAGCTGTTAGCACTAGAGACTGCAAAACAGGACATTAGTGTGAAGCTGCATCAGTGCTGTCTTCTCTCTCTTCAAAGTCCATACCACACTCTCTCACTGTGTCCATGTGACTGTGTACCTGAGTCAGGTAAGGACAGTGACACCTGTGCCTCATATGTGCAAGGTTGCTGAGCTGGTAGGGCATCAGTCCCTCCCATGGGCCAATTTAGGAGTGGAATTCCCATGCTAGTTTTGTTCCACACAAAACAGTTACTATAAGAAATGTCACAATCATGTGGAACTAATCACACACCCACACCTGATATGTGGCACAGTATCATTCTTTTTTGCAATGGGTTCTGGTGTTCCTCAACCAGGTTCCCCCAACACACCTGTGTAACAAGTCTCTGATCTGAGGAGAAACTCCAGACTGCATACTTCTCTCTGTCTGTAACCTACCTGTGGACTGGGTGTGCAGATTGATGGCATTCTCTACTTGTAATCTACCTGTGGATTGCGTATACAGATTCATGGTGTTCTCCAACTGTAATCTACCAACACACTTTTTTTTCTCTACCTGCAGCTCAGCTGTATACATTTACATGTATTCTTCACTGAATGTTGCCAAGGTGTGTCATTTTCATGAGAATGAAACTGGCCCCACCTTTCATCTCTCATTCCATCACTTGTATGCACTTGCATGTCGGCACCAGTTATGTTTGCACCTAGATGCAAATGTTAGTGATCTTATTATTCCAAACACACAAAACCTACTTGAGTAGACAGACAAGGAAGAGATGGCAGATAAGAGAAAGTGAGGGTCAGCAGTGTTTCAGGAGTGTGAAGACCCAGTTCCCATTCAACAGGAACACACCACAGACACAGACACAGACACTACAGACATAGAGGAGAATGGGATGAATTGCTGTCCCTGCCTGGATTTACTGACTCATGACATTTTTAGCTGGGCGCGTGCAGTTGGGTCATTCAAACTCTAGATTCTGCCATGAGAGGCCATTTCTTTGTGAAAAGGCCAAGTGTAAATTTGTATGTTTATATTTGTTCCTCCATGTGAAAGCATGGAGGAAATGACAATGAGCAACGAGCTGTACCTACAATTTGCCAGGTATTATGTTTGGTATGTAGTGCATCTGTGTCAGGTGATACGTTAGGTTTGTCGTGCTGTCATATCTTGAATGCCGCAATCCATCCTCCTGTGGTGGGTTTTAAAGTATGTTCTACTTTATACCTGTAAATGCACAACAAAATATACATTTGTTGTGGTAATGCACTATTATCAATGGGCAAGAGGTACACATGAAAGGTTTTGCTACAGGTTTAGTTTACCAAGAAGAAAGTTTCCATGTGAAACTCTGTTCACCCATGTTGTGCTGTTGATGAATATACAGCTATGTTGTACAAGCTGTGCTGTAGGTGACTACAGAGTTGTGGTTCCTCAGGCTGTGCTATAGGTGGCTATAAAATTATGGTTCCCCAGACCCTTAGTTCTTTCAGCATGAAACTATGTGCATCTTATTTATTCCTTCTAATTATTTCTGTATAAGACTATATGTCTACAGTCTGTATAAGCCTAAGGCTTACTTAATTCCATCACTGAATGTGTGCGAATAAACCATGACAACAACCAATTTCTTCAACCAATTCAACAACCAAGTATTTTCTCTTACTATATTCCTGTTGTATAGAACATTAACATATAGACAATAAATATTTAAAAGCCTAACAGGAGGTGCTTTATCAGATGGTCTATTTTACTTCCTTTTTCATGAATCTTTCCTGTTTAAATGTGCAGCGTTTTCATGTAATTCTTTGTAAAATCAATCTAAATAAAAATATGAATCACATTAATAATTTGGACATCACTGTGCAAACTAGTAGATCTGTGTGGTCTGCAGTGCCATTTATCAGACACTGTCCTTCACTAAATTAAAAAATAATTTGCTGACCCTAATATTTGTGTATCTCTGTGATAACTGGCACTGTGTACTACTACAGTCTACAGTAAGCTATGCTATCAACTCTGTAGGCAATTACGTGTTAGCAAACCAGTCTGGTTTGCATTCATGTTATTTCCTTTTTCAAGATCATCCTGATAATCTTTCAGAATCTTAGACAGTGTAGGATATGGACTTTCCAGTTTCACAGCTTCATCTCTTTGGTAAGGCTCTATCTCTACCTAAAACTAAAATAGGCAGCTTTGTTGATCTGTAGAAAGCATCTATGTTTTTCTTGACAATATCAATGGGCATGTCAATGGGTAGGTGTTTAGTGAAACAGACTGCCTTTTGCTAAATGCATCCAGGCACTTTAAGTCTTTTATTCAAAATATTCTGCTTGCTAAGTACCTCACTAATTAGAACAAGATAGAATTTAAAATACTAATGCATTCAAGCTCTTAATGGCTTTTTAAACTTATGTGCCAACAAACTTGATTGAGTGTCATATGTGTGTGACCCCAAAATGACTCCTATGAGTGGATTGCTTGACTCTTGAAAGTAGATTATTTAAACACTGTTAATACTGGAACACTGTTTTTGAGCACAATTTGTATTTTTTTTTCAGATTCAGTCTGAATTTTATGTAAGCAGAGTACATTGTATTGGACAAATTCATTTAAAACATTTTCAAGTATAACTTACATTACACCATCAATTAAAAAGAAAGTCAGATATGACGAGCATTGTGGAGGCAGTTGGGAGAAACCATTTGTAAAGGAATGTGTAGCTCACTATTTTATTTTTTCCTTCATGGTGCTCCTGTTTTACTGATGGAACAGTCCTTAAGGTTAAATACAGTGTACATCTTCACCACACTTATAAACATAGCTGAAGCATGACAAGATGTCATTTTGCAAGGTAAGAGTCTTAATGCATTTTGATTTTAATCTGTAATGTTTTCTGCATATTGTACATTTACCAGTGCAATATACAAAATGTATCAATAATTCTTTTCAATGTCAGAAAATACCCTTATTAAGAAACACATTAAGTTGTACTAATATACTTTTATTATTGTTATAGTAAAATAGTTAAGGGGTATTACTGAATGAATGAATGAATGAATGAATTCCCCACTACTGTTGTACCCTTGGGCAATGTGCTTAACCTAGAAATGCCTCAGTGAATATCCACCGGTATAAATGGATAATATGTAAAATTGCAACCTATGCAAGTTGCTGTGGATAAAAGTGACTGCTAAATGACAATAAAGTAATGTAATTCAACTGATAAATGCTCTTAGCTATCAAACATGGAGCAAAGTATTTCTATATGACCCTTTATTAAATAAAAATAAAAATATGATTCCATTTCATTTTGAGTATCACCATGCAAATGGCTGGTGCTATTCCTTGTGCACTAGTAGCTAGCTAATATTAATAAACATTTCTGAAATCAACAGTAATTTGGCTGATATTTATCTAATAATTTTAATGTTATCATAGTTTGCTATCTTTATCTTTGTTCATGTGCCTATTTGAATGTCTGGTGAGTGTTAGACTGACTGCCACCCCTTCTCTCAACATTCTGAGAGGATGAAAAAGAAACTGAAACTGTTCATAAAACATTTTCAACTACCAGTATTGATAACATGCAATCCAGATAATTTTTCTGTCTGAGTATTTATCAGAGTAGTAGGTACTTTGTCATAATTACTTGCTTTAAACTAAATGCCTTTAAACTGATGCTATCCTTCCACAAAGTCATGTCATTTTTAGCCTTCATTTAAGAATGTTTTGGGATTGAGCAGAAAATATATACGTATATGTTATAAGTGAAAGTACCAGTGCTGCTAGTAAACCGGTACTCTCCAGTACTGCCAGAGGCAAGAGTGAGTGGGAGAGATGGAGGGGAGGGAATGTCAGACACGCAAAAACAAAACAACTAAACCACATTGAGTGTCTTCTCAGGGGACTCTGGTTTGCTTTGTTACATTTCCTTTTAGCATTTTAGTTTGTTCTTTTATATGGAAGTTGCAGAGCAGTACACCAACACAGGTGTTTGAACAAGTGTAACATTTACATCTGTAGTACAGTAATCCTTACAAGGTTGATTGGATACTACTTGAAAAAAAACACTGATACAACCCATATTTTTAGGTCACTAGAAAACCAGACACTGAACATTATGTAGCCGTTTCTTTCACAAACATAGAGCATAATGAAAAACACTGCTGTCCTTTTCAAAGACCTGCTGGTGTGCTGGGAAAACCTTGCATGATCAGGAAGAGGAGCTACAACTTCTAACTTCTGGAAGAACAGCAGGTAGGAACGTATTTGTATAAAAATGTAATGCTGTGGATTTAATTACAGCAAGGGTTATCTTGTTTGTTTGCTTTGTGTGTATGTATAGGTGAGTAAAACTGGTTTATAAAACTGGTCTGTCCAGTTTGCATGGGGCACCTGACAAGTGGTTTCACTTAAGTTTTTATGACTGTAATGTGCGCAAAATGAAACAAATGTTCACTGATGTTCAGATGTCTGATGTTGTAGAACACAGTCTTGGATGGCACTGCCACTACTGGTGCAAATACAGTGGAATTTACTGAACTCGGCAACAGTGTGGTGCAGTGAATAGGAGCAGCCTGGGCAGCAGTGTGCTGTAGTGGTTAGGAGTAGGGCAGCTGTGTGAGGTAGTGGTTAGGATCAGGGCTGGCAACCCAAAGGCTGCAGAACTGCTTTTGTGCCCTTTGGCAGGGTATTTAACCCATTATTATATTTACATTAATATTTATTCATTTGGCAGATGCTTTTATCCAAAGCAGGGCAGAGTACAACACATTGCCTCAGAAAAAAATTATTCTCATTTACTCTATTTACTCATTTACTCTATAAATCACATATGTAAGTCATTCTGGATAAGAGCATCCGCTAAGCAACTAAATGTAAACGTAAGTGTTATTGATGCTTTTAAATCCCCAGTCATTGCTGTCAATAACAAACTTATATATGCAACAACTATTTGTACTCCTTAAACCATGAAGCTTCTGTCTCCTCAAACCCGCTACTGTTATTATACTGCACTGTTTCTGTGCCACTCCTGACCTACTGGAGTTACAAGATACATGTTGTTTTTCCCTTCTACCTTTCACCAGCTGAAAGAATTTGTTGACAGTTCCTTTAGCATCCAAGAAAGTAGCAGCTAAATCACTGGTCTAACAGCTACAAGCATTATTAACACCTGTGTCATTACATGTAAAGCATATGTCACTGTCAATAATATGCAACATGCAGTCCAACACTGTTCTGAAAAACTCCAGTCTGCTAGAGGGTAATGTCTGAGATGCAAAAAAGTATGCTTTGAGATTCATTCCTATGTCTGTCCAAAATCTCAGTAAAGCTGTCTAACTCTGTCATAATGACATGATGGTTTTTAATACACTGTGTTCATTTAGTGCTTCAGAGGACTGTTAGTGCTCCAGAGGACTATATGAAGACATATATCCTTCTCCGAAGGATGATCAGTGTGATAGCTTATCTTAATATGAGCAGGAGCCCAAGGCTGCCCAGGCTCTAGTGCAGATTAGAGCTACCTAGTGTACAGATTCAGGTGTGAGTCTAAGCTGTTCCATTCACCAATAAAAGCCAGTAGTCTGTAGTGTTTGGACAGAACTGGCTCCGTCCTGCTGGATATGGTGGGTTTTGTTGGCCAGGGTTCCTTCATTGCACCTTGTCTGTACCCTGCAACCACATCTGCCCTGATCGTTAGTCTAGCATTCTCTATCCTGGTGCATCATGGGACATATGAAAAATAGAATAGAATAGAAGTATGTAAAATAGTTGTGGTTTCCGTGCAAGTCAAGATGTGGTCAAATGACTTACCTTGTTTTGTTTTATGTATGCAATTAAAACCAAAATTCTGTGCAGCCGAAAAGTGTCTACATGTTATTCATTCATCCACTTTAACATTTTGTAGGACAACCAGTCACAACCAATGAGGGAATTGGTGGTTGTTGAAGGCAGATGTGTGCGTTTGCGTCTTTGGAAGTAATGTTGTGAAAAAATCTGCCTATCTAATAACTAAAATTTGACTCCATTTTCTATTAACCTATGTCTTAGTTCCCCAATTCCCAATTCTAATTAGCAACTCAGGAATTGTCAGTTTGCTTTGGCTTGTAGCTGATCAGGCTGCATAGTCCACGACGTAGGATACCGTACCAGCACATTTAATATAACTCGCTGCCGTCTTATATTCTAAATCATAGAATATATGTTAGGCGGCCCATCTAGGGACTGAAGACTCGTCAGAATAGTGCAATACTTAAGACTGACCGAGCGCAAGTATCAATGGATTTCGAGCGGTACGGCAAGAACTTACTGAAAAACCTCAAATCCTGCTGCATGCATCATTAAAATGGTCAAATGAGAAATCACAAACAGATGTTAAGACTAATAATTTTATTAATCAAAATTATCCCAGTCAGGTTGCATATGGAAAGGCTTTGATCGATTGGGCAAACCTAGAGCCGGCACTGAACATAGCTTATGTTTTAATTCTGTGAAGGCTTGTTTGTGTTCGTCCTTCCACTCTACCACTCCAGAACATCCGACGACTTGGTTTTCCCTTTCAGTAGGGTGTATATGGGCATTGTGACACTAGCATGGTCTGGGATGAAATCCCGCAGATAATTTGCCATGCCAAGCGCCTTTTGCAACGCGTTTCATGTATGTGGGCGAAGCGGTTCTGCAATGCATTTTCGCCTGTCCTCAGTTAAAGCCTTGTGATTTTGAGTAATCATTCAACTGTATGCCTGAAAAACTTGAAAAATTACAAGAAAAAACTTACTTACTTACAACTTACAACAGAGACCTACAAGCCATTGCACTTACAAAGAATCAACCTGGTCACTTCAACCTTTGATGGCTCTTTTAGAATCATATCAAATTATTTTAAAAAGCTATTTAAATATAAAAATAGGACAGCAACTGTTGATTGTAAAGTGTGTTCAACACAGCTGTCTTTTAATAAAGTAATGTAATAACTGTCTGTTTTATTCGCAGGAAGAAATCTTGAAGAGCTTCTTTCTGATTTGGGACTGAAAGACCTCTTTAAAATGAAGCTGACACTCAGTAAGGCACTTGAGATAGGGGACAGAAGTGCGTCAGAAGAGCCAGCTCTGTCTCTAGAGGCACTTCCAGGATATGTTTTGAACAGACTAATGATGGTGAATGTCACTGCCAGAAGTGTAAAGTACACCCCTTCTGATCATGAGGCACCAGCCGCTGGACCGGACTCTGACTGGGGCAACTTGGTTAAAGACCTGGATAACAGAAATGCCATTAACCCTCTCGACATCATCACTGCCATCTTGCTCTGCTCTGATAATTTCCTTCAGCAGGAGCTGGTTGTGAAAATGTCCATGTGTCAGTTTGCTGTGCCCCTCCTGCTTCCACACTGTGACAAGCAGAAATGCACTTTAATGCTGTGGGCCATGAGAGGTGTTGTGAAGAAGTTCAGACCCCACTCCCTGGCCTACCCAAAAGCCTCCACAGAGAACAACATCGCTCTCACCAACCTCCCCATGGTGTCCTTCATCAGGCTGGGTGAGATCAGCATGTCTAAGTCTCAGATTTTGAACAAGCTGCTTAGCAATCCTCAGCAGTACCATGATACCTTTGTCCACCGCGACATGGAATGCGGCGATCGCCCCCGGAGGATATCGAATGGCTTGGTTGAAATCACCTGGTACCTGCCCTGCGGAAACAAAAACATAGACGTCTTCTCAGAGCCCATGGCTGTGGCTAACTGTAGAGGGGACGTCAGGTCCTTTGAGACTCAGTACAGCTTCCTGTGTCACACGTCGGCGGCCATTTTTGTTTTCTTCGACAACCTGAAGCTCGATCTCAAGTACTGGACGGTCAAGAATGTCAAAGCTCAACTGTTTCTGATCATCAATTCTCAGGGGAAAACAATCAGTCCAGACACATTGCAAAAAGTTGCAGCAGACTGTAACATTGAAAGAAGTAACATTATCATGAAGACCAACCAGAATGATGCAGACTTTGTGAGAAAACTGAGCAGCACAGTGAGAGAAGTCATTGAGAAAAGTCCACAGAAAATGAGCGTGAAGGACCTGTATGGTGTTGCCCTTGAGTTAGGCATTCAGGTGGATGAGAATTGCAATGAATGCTTGAGAGCCGAGAAGAGGGCTGATGAACTCACAGGCAACATTGAGAACACTCTGAAGTTCAAGGAGGATCAGTTGCCTTTACAAGGTGAGATCTGGAAAGAACTTTCTCAGATAGAGAAGGAGAGGTGTAGACTAAAACAGGCAGGAAACCAGGAGATTGAACATTACAAGAGCTCACTTGAGAGAAAAGAAAAGGAACTGAGAGAAAGGCAATGTGGTTTCACAATGACAAAAGCCATGGATTGCTTCATAGCTGGAATGGCAAGCTCAAGGATAGAACGATCCTATTTCCTGAAGTGGATGAGAATTAATTTGGATAATCTGTCATGTAAGAGTCTCTCTGATTTGCGGGAAAAATATAGAGAGCATTGTCAAAAGTCTGTCAGAAATAAACAGATGATTGCGGATCTTGATAGACAAATTTCAAACAGTTCCTTAGGAATTGAACACTTCCTTCGTGAAATGGGACAGCTGTACGAATCTTCTTGTTCCCTCCCAGAAAACAGCTCAACAAGAAAGCGACTGGAGAAGCTGCCTAGACTGTGCGCTCAGATGCTTCTGGATGGTTTCCCTCTTGAGCTTGTGGATGGAGATGCATCAAATATCCCTATAAAGTGGGTATCTAAAGTACTGTCTGAACTCCATAGCCATGTGAACTGCAACAGTAAGATCCGTGTGGTTACCGTGCTGGGCGTCCAGAGTACTGGGAAGTCCACTCTGCTCAACACCATGTTTGGGGTGCAGTTTGCTGTCAGCAGTGGCAGGTGCACGAGGGGTGCCTTCATGCTGCTCATTGGAGTCAAGGAGGATTTCAGAGAGCAGCTTGGCTGTGACTTTCTCATGGTCATTGACACAGAAGGGCTGAAGTCCCCAGAACTGGCCCAGCTGACTGACAGTTATGAGCATGATAATGAACTGGCCACCCTGGTGGTGGGGCTGAGTGACATCACAATCATCAACATCGCCATGGAGAACTCAGCAGAAATGAAAGACATCCTGCAGATTGTGGTGCACACCTTCCTGCGCATGAAGGAGGTGGGGAAGAAACCCTGCTGTCAGTTCGTCCACCAGAATGTGGCAGACGTCTCCGCCCATGACAACAACCTGAGGGACAGGCAGCTTCTCCTGGAACAGCTGGACGAGGTGACCCAAGTCGCTGCCAGGATGGAGAAAAAGGAAGAGACCATGACATTTACAGATGTGATGGATTATGACCCTGAGAGGAATACATGGTACATCCCTGGCCTTTGGCATGGCAACCCCCCCATGGCAGCAGTAAGTGCTGGTTACAGCGAGGCTGTGAATGAGTTCAAGAGCAGGATGGTCGACACATTAGAAGAGCTCAAAGGCACCAGACCTGCACACACGATTCCGGAGCTTCTGGAGTGGACCAAGAGCTTGTGGAAGGCAGTGAAGTACGAGAACTTCATCTTCAGCTTCCAGAACAGTCTAGCGGCTGATGCTTATACCAAGCTGTGCACAGAATTTAACAAATGGGAGTGGGAATTTAGAAAACACATGTACACATGGGTGTCAGGGGCTGAAACAAGCGTGTCAAACTTTTGCACAGCTGCCTTGGCAGCTCAGAAAGCATTTAGCCTGGATGACTTATTGAGTGTTCTGGAAAATGAAGTTTCTCGTGAGCTTGACAAAGGGGAAAAACAAATCACAGAGAGTTTAACAAAATATTACCAGAGAAAGGAGGACCATATGTACCTAGTGGAGAAATACAGGGAGGATTTCATGAACAGTGTTAAGAGCCTGAAGAGAGAATTGCAAACCACATTGATTATGAAACTTGAGACAGCCATGAACATAAAGAAGGGGATGGCTATTGTGGAGAGCATCAAGAAAAAACACAAAGCCATCATGGAGGGTCAGGTGCAGAAATTAGTCAAATTGTGCAGGACATCACAGACTCCAATTTTAGACCAGCAGCTGGAGCAGGAATTTGAGAAGATGTGGACAAAGACCACAAAGATGCTGTCCTTCAAGGGCCTGAAGAGACTAAATATTGTTCAAGAAGTTTATAACCTATTAAAGTCCAACCTGGAGACAAAAGGAGGGTCAGTCCATGAAATGCTGTCCCAGATCACACATCTGGACAGATGTGGGAAGGAACAATTTATTGTTAGTAATGATGACAAAAAGTACGCTGTGAGGTGTCCCCAGAGTGCCTTTATGCATGAATGGATACAAAAAATACAAGAAATGTCTGACTGCATCATACAACTCAGCTCGCAATTCACTGAAGATAAGTTGGAAACAAGAACAGATTTCCAGAAAACATACATTGTGGAGCTGCTGAGAATGATAGATGAGCATCTGGAGGCACACAGAAACCTACAATTCACTGCCCACATCGAGGCCTCACTGAAGATCCACATCTGTGGGCATGCAGCCAGAAAATTCCAACAAATGCATGATGCTTTCATAAGGGACAATGACCCTCAGCAGTGTCTGCAGAAATTCAAACAACAGTACTACACTGACTTCAAGGATCTCTTCTATAAAAGAGACCTGTGTCACAGGAAGGCACAGGAGTTCAGTACACAATGTCTGAAGCCTGCAGTCAGAGAGTATGTCAGTAAAGCCCTGGGACCAGACATAGTGGATGAAATGATTACAGGGAATAAAGCCATTGATTTCAGCACCCGCTCCTTCTTCCAGTTCTCCATTCTCAAAAAGCTGCTTGCAGAGGACAAATTTGAGAACTTCGCTGGCTACATCATGAACTATGAGAACTTTGTTAAGAAGTGGATATTTAATTGGATTGTGGGGGCCTTAAGTAAATCAAACAGAATTGCAGTTATGGAGAACTACTACCTGAAGAAGATCATCAGGAACATAAAGGAAGCAGTTATGAGCGCAAAAGTAGCAGTGAGGAGTGAAGAGGAGATGAGTATCCACCAGTTCATCAAGGACATCTGTGGTAAATTGAGTGAGACACTGGCTATCCCAAAAGATGATCTGGATGCAGTCATGGTTCTAAACCATGCCAAGACTGAGCAGTTTTTTGACTGGCTGCTGTCCTCCATAGATGAAATGGAAGCATCCCTGAGCACAGAGTTCCACAGTCATAAGGATGTGAGAACCAGGCTGACCACAATGCCCTTTAAACCACAGGATGAGCTCTTCAACAGGGTGATTGGCTGTGGGAAGCAGTGCCCATTTTGCTTCGCTCCATGTGAAGCTGGGGGGAAAGGTCACACAGAGCACTTCACCTCAATCCATCGTCCTGAAGGGCTTAGACAGTACAAATGGAAGCGCTCGAGGAAACTAGTTCCAGACATATGTTCCTCTCTTGTCGCCAGTGAAATTACATTCCGCAGTGCTGAAACAAATGGCAAGTTTCATCCATACAAGGATTATCAGAAATTTTACCCTGATTGGCGTATCCAGCCTGACACCAGCATCCAAGCCTCAGCCTACTGGAAATATGTGTTTGCCAAGTTCAACACACAGTTTGCAAAGGAGTATGATGCACAGCCTGCTGACCTTCCACCAAAATGGAAATCTATAACCAAAGAACAAGCAATGAAGAGCCTGGAGGAGGCATTTATGATGAAAAAAAGGAAGAATTGGTAGATGGATGATGAAGATTTCAGTGGAAAATGACTTGTTCCCTGATTTCACAGAAAGAAAACACTAGAAATTAAGACATAGATTTTCTCCATAGCAAATCTTATTAGAAATATGACATGAAAAAATATTGACTTGCTGGATTAACCGAAAACTTAAATCAGGCTTACATCTAAATGAACGTTGTTTCATACCTTCAGTCTGTGGACCTAAGTTGAATATTTTGGTTCAGTAGTTGTACTTCTGCATTTATGGAAACTGTTAAAGAGTGATGCTCGTTTTGAAGTTAGCCTGTAGAAGTAGGAAATGATGTTTCACCTCCATTCTGGCCTGTGTCCAAGAGGCCCCCCGTCACTTTAAGCATCACTAAGCTTAGAGAGCCTACATTTGCCTAGATCTGAATATCTAGAGCATATAAGAATCTGACTAAAACTCTTTACATAGCACACTATTGCACCATAGTTTACCAAGGGGTTTTGGAAACCAAATCAAACATATTATATAATTTACATTTCATGACATTTAGTTACTTAGCAGGTGCTCTTATTCAGGGCAGCTCACATACATCATAATTCTTACGTTATCCATTTATAGAGCTTGATATTTGCTGAGGCCATTGTGAGTGAAGTGCATCACCCAAGGGTACAACAGCTGTGGTAATTGGGGAATTGAACCAGCAACCTTTGGGTTATGAGCCATACTCCTTACCACTACAAGACATTACATGACATTCCACATTTATATGATCATAATTACCCCCAAGTCAACAGGTTAAACATGCCAAGAAAGCTATTTGAGTAAATTAGCGACATAAATCAATTTGTTTGTGACAAAAATTGACAAATTTCAATTTGCCCTTGAGCAATCACAATTCACGTATACAGTATGTCCACATTCCGCATCAGCTGATGGCGTGCCTACTGCAAGTGGTGTAGGCCTATGTTCTGCCCTAAAAACTGGATTGAAAATTGAAGCAGAAGACAGAGTCAAGGGAAGAATTTATTCGCGAATTTCCCACCATTAACATCTTCTTTTCAGTAGAAGGAAACAATGCCAGCAGTGTTGGAGAGAGGTGGTGCATTGAAGCTAACATTACTTTTTCTCATGAAGCAGCTGAAAATCATGAACCAGCTGCTCCCAAATCAGAGAATGGATACCTAAGAATGAAATGCAAATTTTGTTAATATGTGGCTACCCGTTTAATAAGCAGCTATGCACAGCATGTCAGCATTTTGATCTAATATTATTCTAGTAAATTCAAGCAGATTTAACATTCCAGCAGACGGCCTCAAACACTCCTTTGTCACACCTGCTCCTCATTAGAGGGGTAGTCCCAGCCCACAAGCGCTTTCCACCACATGCCTATGCACACCATATTAAAATGAATTCTGACACATACTTTGGGTATCAGCATAGCAGATACACACCCGCGTCTAAATAGTATTGTTAGTAAATGTCCCAATTACCAAAGTGTGTTTTGTTCTGATAAAGAAGCAGATCCGATGTTCGCAGCAAAAGACAGGTAGGTTTATTTGCACAGCCGGCCGTGGGAACATCAGCATCGAGCAGAAGTTCAACTACTATAACATTTCGTTCTTTTTTTATAGTTAATAGCAGGCACATTTACATACGAGTTATGATGACCAGCAAGGGTGCCGTTTCTGATTTGTGGAGCTGTGCATAGCTAAACAGCTCCCTCTCTAATTGGGTATTTCCTGAGCCCTGTAACCTAATTGGCTCCATAGGGTTCACAAGAGGCGCCATTTGGCTCCGGTCGGATGTAGCGACATCGCTTTGTATTCGAATACACATCGCTTGTCTCCAGCATTTGTATTCGAATACACATCGCGTGTCTCCGGATCAAACGCCATGCCGTTCCACAAAACTGTCTCCTAACAGTATCAACAAGGACTATTAGGTGATGCCTTCATGGCTGGGTTGCAAGGAAGAAGCACCTTCTATAGGCAATCCACAAACAGAAGCAACCTGGATGACAACAGAAAACATACTTTTTGATTACATCTGTAATGAAAACAGACTGGGATCCAAAAGCGGTCAACAAAGTTTAAGGACGAAAGGCAAACTGTAGTCAGGGACGAAACACTGGTCGGTATCGAGAAGCAGCAGTACAAAAACAGATCCAAATGTGAACAAGGTCCAAAGAACAGGCAAGGGGTCAAAACAGCAGTCAAAACACAGAATGGCAAAGTACAGGCTTGATAGAGTTGCAACAAACAATACCTCACAATGAGACAACATAAACTGAGATCTTAAGTAGCCAGGACTTGATTAAAGAATGAGTCACAGGTACGCTTGATGAGTGGGTGTGGTTGAGCCGGGCTGAACTGGGCGTGGCTGAGCTGGCTGACTGGGAGTGGGTGTGACAATTTTAAGCTAAAATGGAGCTTTGTGGATATTCTGGTTAGTGTTACACTTGATTTTAAAAAAAGAACAAGCCTCTATTGAGGAAAAATGTTTACTGTGAAATATGGCAGGAGATGAGCTATATTCTGGGGTTGTTTGTGTCTCTTCTTAAGAGGGAGTCATGAACATGGACTGGAACATTCTGGGAAATTCTGGTTCCCATGCACTGCCAAGAATCTCAAGCCTGGCCAAAAATGAACATTATAGCATAATCCAAAGCATTAAGCAACATTTTTCTGCCTGCATGGCCAGCACACCATCTACTTGTCAGAAAAAAAACTGGAATACACACTGTGACAGTCTTTGTTAGGTAGTGAGCCCTTGTTGCCTCCAAAATAATAGTGGGAAGGTGAGGAAGACTGGGAAAACATGGGACTCCACTAGTTTGTAAGTAGGTGTTAAGACATAAAAAAGATGAGACCTCTGTAGAGTGCCAGTTCACCTCAGTGTTTAATAAAGAAATTGTTGGAATTACTTTGTGGTTTTGTCACAGTTTTGGTTGTACGTGCAGGGATAAAACATTAAATAATAACCAAACTCCATTCCACGCGGTTTTGCGTCACTCTCTGAACAAACACACAGCAATGTTTATAAGAACCTTATGTGTTTATTTGTAATGTTCAAAGAGACAGGACAAAATAAAAGGGAGATTGTTACACCTACACACATTTGTAGTTCCAAAGCCTGTTATTCCATGCTCAACAGGTCTGGGGGTATTCTTTCTGGCATGGAAGAACAGTGTTCTGAACTACAGAACACTACTTACTACACTACAACACTGCTTTTCCCCTGTATCAGCAAATCATAGTATTATTTTGGTGAGCAATTCTTTTATTTTCAAAAAGCACAGGGGCATTACAGATATGAAAGAATTGATCCATCACAGTCAAAAATATAACTAAGGAGCTCCTCCACCAGAAAAAACTCCTGCTCCCACCATGTGCTGGCAGAGTACACCGAAGAGTAAATACATATGCAGACAGAGAAACAATGGTACACAGATATACAGAGCCCTAGTACAGGCTGTGTTAACTTAGAAGCTGGTGACACCTAGATAATCCCAATGTTGATGTAAGAAAAGTTTCCACAACCCCTTAGGGACAGAGCGGTACATGCTGGACACAGACTTAAGGAAGTGCTTGAGTGGGGTCAGATACAATCTATGCAGGAACGTCCATCATCTGATGGATTGGGTTCTTGTAGGATACTGTGTTACAAACAACACTGGAAGACAACCTGATCATATAGACTTAGGTCTTTTGCTCAGACAGATGTTACTCAAGGATGTGTAAGAGATTCAGAGGAAAAAAGAGTAAATGCTACAAGCATACAAGCTGTCCTTTGGATTTAAGGGCATGTTACCCCATGTATAGGATGTAGCAGCAACTGAGTACCCCAAGGAACTCCATACACATGCAAAGCATTAGAGAGGTGTAAATACAGCAAAAAAGATGTGGTTCATATTTTAGTATCTTCTATATAATAATATATGCCTGGATATCCTGAAAGGTCCTTAGGCCATTTTCATTTAAAATATTGACTAATATATGGATGCTTTTTTAAAGAGATGAATGGTGATGTCCAGCCATACCTTATCCTGTCTGTCTCTCCGCTAATCTCCATGTTATCGCAAGATGTGAGATTCTGAGACACCTGGCCAAGACCACATGTTTTTAAATTGTATCCTCATTAACCAGGGATATCAATTGTGTACTGATTCTCATTCTGGAATGATGATTATTCACTTTCTAATCTCATTCAACATATCAATCTCCTGTGTGTGCGCGCGCGCGAGTGTTTAAATGTGTTTCTTTTAGGGACTAGCCCCTGACTCACTTCAGTCTGGTGGAGCAAGGTACATCATTCCAGCCTCTCTGACAGTCAGCACAGTCCTCTGACTTGCCATTCCTCCAGTACTGGAAGATAGCATTTTCAGCACAGTCCTCTCCAGTATCAGGATCCTTCTCATCAGTAATACCTCCATTAGAAGGCTGCCCACTCTGCCAGTATCTGAAAACAGCAACATCACTGATAATGAGTCACATGCACATTCATCAGGAGGGACAGAAAGAAGGAAGTGAGGACATACTGAGGAGAAAAACAGTTACAGCCCTTATACAGTGATCACTATCTCTCTGTAACAGTGCTGAATCTGCTCTCTACAGAGATCACTGTCTCTCTGCAACAGTTTTGAATCTGCTCTTACTCTGTGGTCAGTGTTGTGCCATCCACCCACTTCCAGGTTCCCTCTGTTTCTCTGTCATTCAGGCCGATCCAGACGTTCTTTTTCAATCCACTGATGAATTCCTGAGGGGGGAACATTACAAAGCAAGAAGTATAACATTTTATTCCAGTCTCTCCTCTCTATCAGTCCTGATTCTCACTTATTGCATCCCTCTGTCTTGGTCTCTTTTGCCTCTTAGTCTCTCTGTCCCCCTTCCTCTCTCTCTCTGTCTTTCTCTCTCTCTCCCTCCCTTCCTTCTGTCTCCCTGTCCATTTCCATATCATCTCTTTAGGCTTTTTCATTGGCATCACAAATAAACTTTGCAAACTCATTGGCAACTCATGGCAGGCTCAAACCAAACACATCTGGGTATTTGTGGGCTCAGGTATTATTACTGGTTTTGTTGAATGTTTCAACCACAATCTGCCAAATCTGCTGAGCAAAGAAGTGGACTGGAAGTGGACTGAAAATAACAGATTACATTTATATAGCGCTTCTCAATGTTCTCACTTTACAATGAAGGGGGGAGATGGGGGGAATATTTCTCAATATATTACAGTGTATTTCATTTTTGTATGGGCAGGTCAACTCCTCTCTCTCACCTGTTCCTCTCTGCTGTTAATGATTACCAGGTGAGCTCCTCTCTCTCTGCAGTCTTGTTGGCTGTCAATCCAGGTCTTTGTCTCGTTGGAGACGTAGTAGAACTTGGAGTCAAATGTTATATAGCCATGGGAATACGTGTGTTCTGGAATATACACAACAGGAACTGTCTCTGTGCTCACATACACACATTCATGTCAAACACACACACACAGGCAAAAATTCCACTCATACTCAGCTCATACGCACATGCACACGCACATACACACACACACACACTCACACACACACACACACACACACACACACACACACACACACACTCATTATAATCCTGAATCTTGTAGTCATACATATTTTACATTGAGGGCTAATTTTATCTTTATTCATTTTTACAAAGATATTTTACTTACCCAGCCACCTCTGAAGCCTGTTTTTCTCACTCTTTATCTGGTCTCTCTGTGCTATAAGGATGGTGTAATTGCTCTTTAGCTGGTCTCGCTCTGGTTTAAGGTTGGTATTACTGGTCTCTAACTGGTCTCTCTCATTTACCACTCCTTTATCTGCAGAGGAAGGGACACCATAGTGGACTTTACGGAATCACACAGATAGCATGACCTCCTCACTGACACAGTAACTACACAGACAAGTAAGAGGCAGCAACTGATAAACAGTGCATACAGAGTGCCGTGATGGTGGTCAGTAGCAGAACACACAGCAGCCCCAGATACTCACAGAGGATAGAGAGCACCGTGATGGTGGTCAGTAGCAGAATACACAGCAGCCCCAGATACTCACAGTGGATACAGAGGACCGTGATGGCAGTCAGTAGCAGAACACACAGCAGCCCCAGACACACTGCAATCACCCTGTAGAGTCTTTTCCCTGTAGATTCAGAGCCACACAGACAACTCCATAACTTAGAATTGTGGAACTATGGTTGTACATGTTGCAGAATCCATTAGAATGGAGGTAAGTCATTACATCTGATAAAACCTTGCTTTTCCACACATATTTATGAGTGCCATCTGAAGACGTTCTACCTGCCACAGGAATCGCTGATTCAGTTCTGCACAGTAATCATTGGGTCTGTCCTCACCTCCTCTATAACAGTCTGGTTTGGCTCTGCCACTGAACAAGACATCAACAGGCTACAACGCACTATCAGGACTGCAGAAAGGATCATAGGAGTTGACCTGCCCTTTACTACCACCGCCAGGAAATGGGCAGGGAAAATCATCGCCGACCCCTTGCATCCTGGCCACCACGTATTCAAACTCCTTCCCTCCGGCAGATGCTTCAGATCACTACCCACCAAAACAAGCAGACACTGGAATAGTTTCTTCCCACATGCCATCACACTCTTGAACTGTTAAACCAGTGATGTGACAACTGTATCTCTGCTATTGCATGTCCACCATGCAATAGTTGTACAACAACAACAGTTATACATATCCATAGCCTGCTCTCAGGTAAACTTTATCTCATGTTTATTGTGCAATAACTGTATATAACACAGTGCAATAGTTGTATATAACTAAGCTGTGCACGTCCACAGCCTGCACTCATGTATACTTAATTCATATTCATTGTGCAATAGTTGTTCATATATACCTCAATCTTTCCATCCTTATTCCATGTATGTGATCTGCGCTACTGTTGTTCTTTTTGTAACCCTACTGTTGTTTGGTATTTGTAACTTTAACATTGTATGCAAGCACTACAAGAGACACTGGAATTGGAGTCAAATTCCTTGTATGTTTAGAAGTATGCTTGGTCAATAAAGTCTGATTCTGATTCATGCCTTGGAGAGCTCTTTCTCTCACGATCTCTCTCCTTCTCTTATTTCTCTTTTCAGTCACACTTTCATGGTGTTTTTCTGTCTCTTTGGTGGTCAGGATGTTTTATCTAAACCTTAAAGAGGCACAAAGCTGATAAGCCAAACTGTCCTTCTGGTCATCCATTAGCCCTTCTTATCAGCATTTTAACTCTTATTGCATAACTCATTTTAGTGCTTTTACATATATTCTGGGTGACTAAAAAACACCTGTAAGCAATGTATTTTGTATAGTAACGTATATAGCAAATGTGTATAATGTGAATTATAAATTTGTTGCAGATTTGTTTAGATATTAACTTAAATTTAAGTATGCTTCACTCAAAATGAGATGAAGAAATGTCATCTCGAATTTCGCAAAATCAGAAAATGACGTAATGCTTCGTGGCTCTTAATACATAAAATCAAATTACCACAGTACTTAAAACAGGTTTGAATGTTGTTTAAATTTTTCCAAATATATGTCAGTGATATTTATACTTGCTTTACTCTTTCAGTGCAATAGTACATGTGAGCACCATAACAAAAGTGCTTTATAAAACAATTAGCTGTGAAACATTGTTTCATCAGTTTACTGTATGTCCCAACTTGTGACAATAATCAATACACCAGAGGTAAATGAAATTTTCTTACGTCGTTTTAACATCACTGCACTTTGACAAATGTAAAATTTTTACGACTGATCCATTCTGCATCGCTATGAGCTGAGTTAATTTACCAAAGATGGAAATGTTGACCGTCTCATACAAGAAATGATGGTCTTGTAGTAAGCCAGCAACTGAACTCTGCTGTGTATCATTTAGATAATATTAGGAAAGTTAGTAGAAGTATCCTGACAAAGTAGGTATTACTTTCTTTGGCACCTTAATGTAGTATTATTGGCACAAGTAAGGTTTTAAGCATTAATAAAATGCTAAAAACTATGTCACTCATAGTTAGCAGCATCAGAGAGGAAAGATTACTGTCCTCACTGAAATAACTTCAAAGACAGGAAAAGACAGAACTAGAGGAGAGATGAAATATTTCCCTCTTATGTGAAATTAAAAATAAATGATTCCTTATAAATAGAGGCATCTTGTTCATTCCTCATCCTACATGGCTCTGCTGGCACATCCTATTCTTTCAGTGTTTGTCCAGAGTTTGTAAGTTGTCCTTGGTATGGCATTCCAGTTCCCTGACCTCTTCCATTGGGTTTTCTGGGCCTTGACTGTGTGTGTGTGTGTGTGTGTGTGTGTGTGTGTGTGTGTATACGTTCTTACCCAAGTGCTGATCTCCTGGGCTGCTCTTTGGGTTCTGGTCCGCTGTGGTTTTGGACTTGCAGGCCATGACAGATTCTTCATTGGCGTAAATGTTTTCACACATCTCCATGGTCAATAGTCAGCCTTCTCTTCGGTATGTCGTTTTCTGTGTGTGTCTCTGTTGTAGTTATTTTACTGATTGTGTGTCTAACACGATGTACTGTCCAGGTGTCTGACAGTTTGGTGTGTGGTTAGATTCTGACTCTGAGGTCAGTGCACAGAATGTTTTTTTTGTGTTGTTATAATTAAACTGTGAGTGTGACCCTGAGATGGGAAACATTCTTAAGAGGAAGACAGCAGGGCCTAATTGTGGAACAATTTTTTCATATTGTGTGGTTTATGAGACATAATCTAAATGTTCATTCTCACGCCTTTTTAAATAGTTTTTATGTTTTCAGTTTTTCCTAGTGTTCCTGTATTCACTCTCACATCCTTTTTCATCTCTTCAGAGGTTCCCTTTTTCTCTTTCTAAAGAAAAAGAAAAAAGATACCTAGATATGGATCTAGAAAGGTCTAGACAGTCTACACACTGAGACATTCAAAGTTTTTCATTTTTAGTACTCTTATAAAACAGAGGCATTTGATTTTCACCTAGATATTGTTAGTTACAATGTGTAATTACAGATAAAAAGGACTTCACTTCTGATGATTTCAGCCTTTAAGATGCTAAAAACACATTCAAAACCACAAATGTGCAATATGCTTCACTGCAGTGTGCCAATAATTCAGCCCAGGTGCACCTTCTCAGGGGGGCTTCAGCACAAACTACACCAGTAACGAGTGGGAGCTACCTGTGAGGACGCACTGTGAGCCCACAGACTGTCTGGCTGGAATCCTCTGAGCTTTGTTCCCCTTGAGGGGCCCTGTGTGTGGTGTAGTGCTAAGGAGCAGGGCTTGAAACCTAAAGGCTGCTGGTTTGATTCCCAAGTTGGCTGCTGCTGTTGTACCCCTCAGGTAAAGTGCTCATATTGGATTGCCTTGCTGTATACTCAGCTGTGCCATAAGATGCACGTCATGCAAGTGACTCCGGGTCAGATGTCTCATGTTGCACTTCAGTGGCCTGGACATCGCTCAGCCGCAGATGTGAAATTATCACAGATCATGTGCATATGACTCCAGTTAAGCAAGGTGCCAACCTCCTCCAGCTGTCATGTCTACCATGTACCAGTGCTGTGTTTCCAGGATACTGGCAGAGAAAATAAGTTCCTGTGAAAGATGAGGCTAGAGGCTCAGCTGTGTGTCCTGCAACATACACCAGGCGGCAGTGCTGAGTATTTCATCCATAAAGGAAATAAACGGAGAGACAGGAGGTGGGGAAAACAGAGTGAGAAGTCTAAACCACTAGCAATGAATGTCATGAAGTCTCCAGCACAGCTGCTTCCCTATAGGCAGATCTTGTCCAATCTTATAATGGCAGATTGCAAGGAGATCCCTGTGATGTTATTTTTGCTTACAGTCTTCCATTGGCCCAAGAGATGCAATAAATGCATTAACAGAGAGAGAACAACTGAAACTAATACTCCCTTGCAGTGCTACATCCAAACCACAAACCAGCAGATGTCACTATTGAGCTTGTGTGCCAACACTCAAATGCAACCCTAATAAAGAGTCTTCACACTGAGGTATATCACATATGAACACAGTATGAATCCTCTTCAGTACTGCTGTACTGTCCGACTGCACATCCAGGAAGAAAACGAGCACGTCTTCCTCATTATCCTTGTCCTCTGTCTGCACTGCTGAGGAAACTTCACTAATGGACATGCTTCCCCTTTAAAAACACTATCAAAACTCTTGTGTAGGGTGACTTCAGATGCTCTAAATTTTATATCTGATGCATTCTGGATTGTAAATGGAGTCAAGGTATGACAAGGTATCCCCCTTGAGGGCACAAATACTGTGTCTCTCCTAGGGATCTGAATTTTTGTGTTCCAGGTGTGTAACCACCACTCAGACTGCCACTGCCTGGCTCAACACAAAATCAAAGGCTAGAATAATCAACAGCTCCCATCTGAACATGTGACTCCAGGCAAAAGTTGCTATTTAGTTTATGATGGCTACAGTTAAAACTGTGGTTGGAGAATCTGAGCCTAGACCAAGAATAGTGTATGCCAATATCACTGCTGCCAGAGCGTGGGTGGACGTGCATCTGCCAGCCTGGATGCGGGGGGGTGATGGGAGGAACCCGAGGAACCCGAGGAACCCCGGTCACACCGGGGTCACACGGGAGTCACACAGGAGTCACAGCGCCAGGCCAAGGAGTGAGGGAACAGGAGGGGCACGCTCCAGCCAGTGTATGACGGAGCCACTTGACACCAGAGGCAGCATTCACGTATGTCCAAAGGCTGCGTGGTGACGACGAGAGAGGGGGCACAGATGGACACGGTCCCCATCACCCCTCCAATGCACATAAAAACAAAGGACAATCCTGAGCTGAATATGACCATGTGAGCATTTATCAGCTGGGCCAGTCCATGCGGAATCAGGCCAATTTCAGCATGATCCCTCTGAGGTTTCCTTGAATAGCGGCCCTTCCCTATCCACTGCTTCTAAATTTAATTTGCATCTGAAATTTTGCACTTTTGAAATTTAGTTAAAAGTTCTTTTGCCATTTCTGAAGCTACCCAGGGTTCTATTTTTAAGACTTTTTAATATCTGCACAATGATACAGACACAACTGTTAGCATGCACCATTGTATTAGCAGTGTATACATTTTTCATGCAGTGTATTAATATTCTTATTTCATAAAAAAAACATTTTCATTTAGTTTCATATTGTTTTTATTGTATGTTTGTGCTGAAAAGCACCCAGGGAGGGACTAATGAGAAAAATAAAACTCAGGGAAAGTGCTTAGTTGGACACACCAAGCACTCATTTAGTAACACAGCCACATCCAGGGCTCATCTTCACATAATTACAAACTTTATGAGGGCATAATTTTAGTGCTTTTTGTGCAGGTGTAAAATTTGGTGTAGTTTAGTTTAGTTATCCAGTGGTTATCCTGGTGTCTGCTAATCTTTGCAGACAGGCACTATGTTTACAGCAGATTTCTCCGGTGGAATACAAGCCAATCCATGTATGGATTATGTATGACTCATTTTCATGGTGCACTGACTCCATGATCTATGTGTGGACCGAGGGTATTGATTGGTCCTGAGTTTCACCCCGTCGTCTGGCAGCTTGTGAAGAGTGGAGTGAGTGATTCATGCACGCTGTCTCCCCGGGTCCTTTCAGTCCAGGCTGACCCAATCCATACACTGCTGCACTGCACTGCCAAGCTGGTCTGAACCAAAACCAACAAAATGCCATGCCACGGCCTGGGTTTTGTACCAGAGGTTTTTTTTTTCCTTTTTGCACTTGTCTGTGCTCATGTATAAAGCTCACAGCTGGCTTTGGATTCTGAAGGTAGACACATGGTGCAGACGCTGGCCTTGTGTTTTTTGCAATGAAGAGTACAAGTGTAGACACCCCTGGATGTGAGCGTGCTTACGGGTTTTACGCAAATCATGGGATTGTGTTATTTAAGGTCAGAGGGGCATCTTTACATCACTGTCATGTCCCGCCCCTAAATGAGTTTCAGTTTTACAGAGATCTGATTGGCTGGTGTGTCCTGCTTTCTGAGGCATGTGGGGATGAACGCATCCTTAAATACATTACTGTGATGTTGCTCCTGGAACATCTTTTAAACTTCAAAATGGTAGGAAAGTGAATTAGCTACTGGTGTCACCATGTTCAACCCTCAACTACCCCCTCCTTTCCTGTCACATGACCATGAGGTCATAGGGTCAAATGGAGGGGGGGGGGGGGGGGGGTTTGGATATGATGGGAAAGACTCTCTTCAACTCTTAACTCCCAACACTAACAGAGGTGACCAACATACAGTTTCCACTGCAGTCTTCACTGCAGTCACATCTCACTGTATTGAATAATTCCTTAGAATAATTATAGACAATTATTTAAATCTGTCAATCAGCAATCAGCTTTGTACAGATTCATGGAAGAGGCAGTCACTGGTGTGTTAGAAAATAAGTGTGGCAAAGTGGACATCCTCCAGGTCCGGCCTTACATCCCATCGTTAGGGAGAGCACTTTTTTCAATCCAATCACCTCCAGCTCATTAACAAACAAGGGAGGCAGTTGAATTATGCATGCGATTCTGACTAACGATCGCAGAACTGCAGATCAGCTCTAGTGTGCTTTCTCTATGAATACTTGTGGCTAAAGAAAATCTTTTACTGGTCCCAGAAAGACCACATGGAAGACAAAGGAACAGCTGTTGTAGTTATTGCTGAAATAGCTGACTGCAGTGTGACACAATCAATACATTTTCACATTGTGTACAAAGCAGTCAAACACAGCTGTTGCAGAACTGAACAGCCTAAAAACTGTGTTTGGCAAGGGAGTCAGCTACATTTTACAACAGCATAACATTCATTTACAGCACACACAGAAACAAAGACTTGCATGTGTAACCTCTGCCAAAGTGTTGCTGTTGCTGTTATGGATTTTAGAAGTTATACCACTGTCCTCATCATAACATGGATTGATACTGACTGTTTTTGTGCTTCAACAAAATGGTCCTACTTTTTCAAGCACAACAAATTATGGCAGAATACTTTCACCAAAAAACACTACCTCTGCTGGTACTTCATATACAGCTGTACTTTGTGTATTTCTTTTTTTTTTTTTTTACCAGAAACAGTTGCCCGATTCAAATAGAGCTTGCTAATCAAATGACTGACATTTTTGAACCCCACACAACTGTTGAATTGTGGCACAAAATATCAAAGAGGCTAGTCTAGGAGGTCATTAGTGGGAACAATGACTGAGACACAGTGGACAAAAGACTCTGCATTGATACTTAGCTGCGGTGAATGTAAATGTGACATTTACAAACCAATGCAGGAGTGAACAGCTCCTTCTGGAAAAACCAGCGTGTTTCCTCTAGCGATAGGAACTACGGCTTTGTGCCTGAAAGTGACAGCAGGTGAGTTAGAGGTTAAGAGGGTACATGATAAATCCGGTGAATCAAGATGCGTCACGGCCCAAAGAGCTCAGCTTTGAGGAGCCGCTCCCACAGCATGAAGACAAATTAAGTGACAGTGGACAGAGAAAGAGAATTCCTCATGGACGAGGCAGATGATTTCCAAGACGTCAGTCACGGGGGTTTAGTGCACCACTTTTGGAAATGTGCTCGTTGTCGGAAGTCAGGCTGCCTTGTCCTGGTTTCCTCTCAGTGGATAATAATTGATCATGCGTCTCTCCTCTCTCATCGAAGAGAGGGACACTGACAGCTTTGCCATTAGTAGCACCATCACAGCTAGAGTGGATGAAGATGTGTGCAGAGTTAAAATCAATCCCCTTCTGTTCCTCAGACTTAACATCATTGCTTTTGCAGCCTGGCTGCAGTATCTCCACACTAGCATCCCAAATCCCCGCCACCTGGGTAAAATTATGCTGAACACCATGCTTATGCCGTCATTCCAGTGACATTACTATTACATATATAATGTAACATTTAATTTCATCCAGTTTTTGAACAGGAAAAATATATACAAATTCAGAATGGCAGTGTCAGTCATAGAATCTGCATTATTTATTTACTCACTCAGTCCTTGTGTCCTATCCTAATTGATTAGCCAAGCACCTAATTCACCCTCATGAAGTGACTTGAACACAACTTTTGTTATATAATATGTTTTATGGGCCAAAGGCGTGGCACAGTAATGAGTGGATAAATTAGCTGAGCATAAACATAAACAGCCCTAGACAACTATGGTAGAATTCATGCAAAGGACAGCCATTTTGGTTTCTGTGGTGGAAATGGGTTGTAAGGAACAGAGAGATTTTTGTGGTTACCCCCCAGAGAACTTTCAGAAGACTAGTTTCTGGCTGATACAATGTGAAATAACTTTCTAAGGTTTCTAATATCGGATCAACAATTGAATCAGAATTCTAATTTAACCCAGTCTGTGATATTGTTCAGGCTGCAGTGCCAGACAGGGACAATGTCGTTAGCCTGATGAATTAGCCTGACACCAGCATGAGGAGATTAATATTTTATTGTCAGTTCAGGCTGCTTGTAGGCTGACATAGTGAAGCCCATTAGAGGCCTCTCTTGCCAGGGAGTCTTGCTGAGATTGATATGAGATGCAGGCTGTAAAACACTGATTCCTGGAAAAATCGATGTTGGGCCCTTATTGATCATCTGTCACCTGTGTTTTGAGGAAGGCACTGGCGCTGTGTCTGGAAGCGTTTCAGATTTAACATCGCGGTGCCTTCTCGTCCAAACAGAAAGGTCAGCACCTCTGCAGCTCAGCTGGGCTGACTGCCATTGATTTTGGGAGACGGAGTGTAGCGGTTTGCCTGTGGCATGTGAAGATGAACAGTAAGTGTGGCTGGTGGGACCGCAGTTTGGTTTTCTTGTGTAAGCTAACAGAGGCTCAATAATGTGCTCACTTAATGTGTAATGATGTGAAAGCTATGAAACTCTACAAGTACAAGGTCAGAACTGTCACTCAGACAGGACAACACAGCGAGTGGTGTACATGCTACTATTGGTACATAAACTAATAATGTATATATATTGTATATACATTATTATAAGGCTGTATAAATGGTTAAAACTGTAACATATGTATGCCACTCTGGATAAGAGAGCCTGCTAAATGACAATGATATAATGATAATGTATGATATAGTAATAATGTATATACCAAGGTATATGCATAAATAATGTTCAAGTGCCCATTTTATGATTTTGACTGGTAGACTCAATGGCCCATAGTTTAAGAGAAGGCTAATCTCTGGATAAATACCTAGCATTCATAACCATAACCATATTTCACCAAGTAATTGTACAGCACTGGTGCTGGTAGGTTGTCCTACATTTTGTTAAAGACATTTGATGCATTCCAACTGAGAGGCTAATGTGCTTGCTTTATTGAAAGCTACAATGATAACTTAAATGATCTGAGCCTTGGCACATCACATAGCCACAGCCACAGTTTTTTCTTCTATGCCAACCTTTCCATTGGAAATTATGAAATGCCGGGAAGTATTTGCACGTTGAATTTTGCATTTTGTATGCAAAGGCAACCTGCCCTTTCTGTACACACTCTACAGAGCAATTCATTTGTAATGCCATTTACCCTGAGAAATCAAATGATAGATATCAGCAGCTGCCATTTTTGCAATCTCTCGGATCTCATGGTCAGTGATTACCTCAGTGGCTGTCAGTTTGGGCAGTGCAATGTTTCCTGAGCCACCGTGCAGCGTTCCCGTCACAGGAGCTGGAGAATTCATATTTCTAATGAATTCTTGTCTCTCATTGTCCACGCCAGTGTGCCAAAGGACATGCTGTGATTTCTTCTTTCATTTAGAAGTCATATGAGAGGTGAAACTTATTTTGGTACAATATATTGCATACATAGTCTTCTGCATAATTCATGATGGCTGCATCTTAAGTTACTGTAAAATCAACTAGCATGGCTCCAAAAGACTGTGAAAGGTGTTCTGGAATACTGGCATGTTTCACCTGGCTCAGGTAAAGGAGCTGTTTTATTTTATGACCAACGTCCTGAAAGTTTATCCAGTCTCTGCAGATCCATACAGGTGCCCAACCAACCTACGTCCAAACCAAAATGAATCTTGTAGCTCATTAGAAAAGTATTTGTGAAAAATGTGACTACAACAACACTTTATCAGTTTTCATCAGACTTTTCTTTTTTTTTATTACAAAAACATCTTGCAAAAATGGTCTGTCTATATTCATTCGGGAATATACTGATAAGATTCTGATATTACTGCTGTCTTGTGCAGGAATGCATTCAAAACACAACTCTTCAACAAAATACAATTACTAACACTACCATTCACAAGCAAAAAATCTTTACTTGAATATGGAATAACATTCTTACAGAAGCCCCAAAAAACGTGTGCTTTATTTGGGACAAACCCATAAGGTAACAGGCAAGGAAACAACCCATACAAGGGAAAAAATATATATATTAAATTTTTTATTTTATTTTATTTTATTTTTATATTATTTTTAAAAGAGGATGCAAATATTGTAACAAGGCAGTCACTGTAACTTGCGGTAGCTTTTGCAGAGTTCGTGGTCCCTGATGTCCCCCCAGCCTCCGTTCTTGACGTGGGGCGGCACCCCGACAGCAGGCAGTCTCTTGGTGATCAGCAGGCTCTTTGGGAACAGCTGGTTGCTGCTGCTCAGGATGATGCTCTCGATCTTGGCCTTCTGGCCCGCTGGCAGGCAGGGCCTGTTATGGTGCATCCCACAGTCCCCGGCATGGAAGACACGGGGCGCCTCGCTCACCATCACCTTCCAGAAGGTGGGCAGACAGGCGACGGTGAGGTGCTGCAGTGACCAGTCCCAGTTGTAGTCGTCATAGGTGCAGAAAGTGTCCGTGCACTGGATGAGCCTCCGGTAGGTCTCCCTACCCAGGGCCATGCCCATGTTGTGCTCTGTGGACTTCCAGGCCCTCACCTCCACTTTGTTCGCCTTGGCGGCGTGGCTGGTGTGCCCGTACGATCCCAGGCATAGGAGGTCACAGTCTGGACACTGCTCCCTCTTCAGGGCGGACATCTTCTTAAGGAGGTGGTAGAAGTCCGGCGCCAGGAAGTGGTCCTCCTCGAGCAACAGAACCAGCCCGTTGTGGTCCTTTAAGACCTTGACCCTCTCCCAGACAAAGTGCAGCTTCCACCACCAGTGGTGCTTGGTCTGGGAGAACTTGGCCTCTCGGTAATGGCCAAATGAGTCAGGGTATTCTGCATTGTTGCAGCCCAACTTTAAGGCATCCTTCTTGGGAATATCTCTGGGGCAGTCTTTTGGATCATTCCCTGGGAACTCTTGAGGGTAAAGCTGGATGCTGAAGGGGAAGAAAATCTGGAGAACTTGGCAGAAGTTGATGGAGGTTACCACCTGGTTGATCTCTGGCGACCAGTAGTCATGGCTGAATATAAGCAGCACATTCTCAATGCCTCTTGCCTTCTTGAGAGACTCTATCAGCAGCTTCAGGTAATCGAGTCTATTGTGAACTTGCACCACCACTACCAGGTCATCCTTGGGGCGCAACTTGAACCGCTCCTCGTTCCTGATGGTCTGGTCAAAGTTCAGCTGGAACACGATGCCCCTCAGCACCAAAGTCAGGTTGTCCACCTCGGCTTTTGCTGCTGGCTCCAGCTTCGTTTCGTTGATCGGCCTCCGGCTGGCGGGGGTTATTAGCGCCTGGCTGCCCCTCGCTATGGCCCCCTCCTTGGGGAACATCTCACCCTTCTTCTGCTTGCTAGCACCCCAGAATGCAAAGCCACAAACCAGCATCACCAGGGTCAGTATAACCACCTTCCTTTTGTAGATACGGAACCTCATTTCAGGCAGTGATGCAGAGAGAATCCATGTACTAAAAAACCAGCAGGATTACTATCCAAAAGATCTGCTGTGCCACTTTTGTAGAAAGGTCCTCTTTACAAAAAAATACTAGCCTGTGCCTGCTATCCGTGTCTCTCCTTTGCCATCGAGTCGTGATGTTCTGTGAATAAAGGCCCCCTCAGAAAGCCTGCCAATCGGACTGTGCCCCAAGGAGCACAGCGTGCACCTGACCACAGCGGATCTGCAGCTTGCATCCCAGAGACCTCCTCGATTGAACCAAGCCGTGTGTAGCGCCTGAAAACCAAACAACAAAAAACAACAAAATTCATGTAATGGATGGCATTCTACAACCAGGGTTGTCACAAAGCTCCGTATAAAGGTTTTCCAGAGGGAATTAGAAGAACAGAAAAAACCCATGGGCTAAGATGGGAAAAACAGAACCCTAGCAAAGAGGTGATCAGGTGACACTCATGGAAAATATTTAAATACAAAAATAAATACCACTCACATATGTAATGAGGTGTATGTAAACCAACAAAACGGATTAGGGTTGGGTATCAAGAACCGTGGATTGGATAAGACACGTGTATTTCAATTCTGCGTTTCAGTTCCTAACTTTTCCATCTTTCAGCCGCGCTCCCTAGTGAAAAACAGTGTGTACTTTACAGTCCATAAAAGTTTCACTTACCTGCTAGGACCTGCTATGCGGACCTAATGACTCGTCATTTGTACGTCAGTACGCAGTACGTCAACAAAGCATGTGAGAAGAGACACTTCTGTTAACATCCTGGACCATGGCTGACTGCAGCAAACGCTCGAAAGTTTGGCTTAGCTTCACTAAAAAAAGAGAACGACACAGCAAAATGCAACACCTGCAGCAAGGATATTTCGTGCAAGGGAGGAAGCACCTCCAATATGACGAAGCATTTACTTAAACATGGCGTGAATCTGAAGGAATGCACCATGTTCGATATGTTGCGGTCTCCCAGCCACAATAATGCCCCAGATACAGCTAACGTTAACAGTAGCAACATCTCATGCTCAGGTACAAAACACAGCAGTGGCAGTGGGTGAGTTGGAAACAGGGGAAGCCCGACCACTATCTTTAAATCTATCATTACTTTAAACTTGTTCCCCTTTATTCTCCTTGATTAACAATAAAACAAATAATTCACAGAATAACCGACACCAGTCGTGTAATTTGATAATGATTACGCTCACAAAACAGTGCAGATTGTCTGTAGTTTGTGTGCTTGGGAAAGCTGCAACATGAGATTGTTTAATTAACAAGGATGGCATTTATCGATTTAAGTTATGTTAAATGCTCATGACACATCACAGCTTTTGTGAGGTCTGTGTTCTAATTGTTATTGTTCATTGCACTCAACCTAACCTAAAGGTTTATTCTCAGTCATTTAAAATGATTTAATTAAATTTAGCTCCGTTTTTTAATTTGAGTTTGAAGCTATAATGTGACACATCTAAGAGAAAGCTTTGGAATTACTTGCCACTTAATTATTCAAATTTCCATCCTTATTAATAATTCTGCGAATTATTTGTTTTATTGTTAATCAAGGAGAATAAGGGGAACAGGTTGAAAGTAATGATAGATTTAAAGGTAGTGTTTGGGCTTCCCCTGTTTCCAGCTCACCCGCCGCCACTGTGAGTATGATAAACAATAGCTAGCTAGCAAGCCTACCGTATATCTAGCCTGTCCATGTATGCTAAAAAGTAGCTCGCTAGCCTGTAGTGGGCTATGATTAAAAGTGGCTTGCTTGCCTACCGTATAGCTAACCTTTACGTGTATGATAAAAAGTAACTGGTGGGCCTGCTGTCAGGTATGAAAGTAGCTAGCTAGCCTTTTCGCGTATGATAAAAAGTAGCTAGCTAACTAACCTGCAGTCAAGAAACTGTTTATGTGTTGCTTGACAACACGTGTAAATGTAATCCTGAAGGAAATATTTTTGTCGGTGGAGCCGAATAAACAACAAAAAACATAATTTGTTGTCTAAAATTATCGTTACTTGATAAACGGCCTTGTTTGTAGAACTGTGATGAGTTGACAGTTTAGTGATTATAGCCTAAATATCCCAAGAATAAAGTAGGCTAATTTTTGTTGAAATATTTGTTCTTTTTTTCTCTCCAAAAAATACTGGAATCGGAACCGAGATTTGATAAGCAGAATCGGAATCAGAATCGATAAAATTTAAATGATATCCAACCCTAGAAGGGATTTTGCAGTCATTTAGAGAACACAGGAGCTGATGAATTCTCTAAGATCCCTCTCCAGCACATGCCTGTGGCTGACTGCTAATTAGCACTTTGTACCTTTTGCAGCTAATGAGGGTAATGTGGTTTTGGGGGCCACTACCTCAAATGTTAACAAGAACAAATGAGACTGTACTTAATGACATCTGCTTCAACATGGCGCCGATTTGTACTCCACATCTGACACATTTTGGCATTGTGAAAGAGACAAACAAAAAACCCAGGGGTTGCTTTTGAATATATCAATATGGTTATATAATATATAACCATATTGATATATATAATGGTTATATAATCGTCGTATTACTTTGATCCGTTTCATGCTTTTCTCCCTTTTTAATGCCGGTTTTGGGAGATCCTGTCGTGTATTAGGGTAGCCTCACCCCAACATGCTCTACACATTTTGATGACTCCTCACACACTGTATTTTTTTAAATATCACCAAGATTGCAGGTTCAAACCCCGGTGGTGGCATTGCTGTTTTATCCTTGATAAAGGCACTAAACTTGCATTTCTACTGTAAATAATTCAAGCGAAATAAAGCTACGATTTGTGCCAATAATAAACAACATAAACCACCCTGGAAAATATCTCATCAGTATTTCACTTGTTACAAAATGTGTCAATGCGGCAAACTAAATGCTTGTTACTCCTATATGACACATACTTCTAGCTACATCTGTTCAAACTAGGGACAGGGGAAAAAAAATATTCGTTGACAATTCCGCTATGAGACCGATTACTTGGATCAGTGTTCTAATGTTTGATAATTACCACAAATAAAATATCGAGTTGTATTCTCATCAATATTCATGAAACAGAGCCACAGAATCAAGCATAAAATAACAGTTAAATAATTGATATTAATTCTCCAGCCTGAAAGCACTGGTGAATGCAGGGGTATTATTTACACAGAGACTGCACTTTCGCACCGCTTTAGGAAAAAAGGCTCAATTATTTGAATATTTGAACTTGAGAACCACTGAAAATTTGAATACCAAGTTTCAAGGAAACGCACTGAAATATCTGGTAGTGTATGTATGTATTGTATGTATTCTCAGTACAAATTTGTATAATGTCGGATTCATTTGTAAGCGCGCAAGTGGCATACATTACGTGATTGTTTACTTAGCCAACCCCGGGCGACTTGTGCATTCACTTATCAATCATCCATTTACACGGATGAATATATACTGAAGCAATTCCTACTAGGTACTCTGCTCAAGGGAGCGACCCTCGGGAATTGAACCACGACCTTGAAGGTAACGTTACCCAGCTCCTTAACTACTATACTTCATTACCATCCCCTCATATCGACGACGTGAGTAAACGACAATGCCCCTTGCCTATAGACACGGGGGGGGGGGGGGGGGTCTCTTTCCGCTCGCTCCTCCGCGCGTCACGCTGCGATCGGCGTTGGACGCGTCTCAGTGCTCTGCCACTTGTTCTGCACTGGCTTCTACGCCTCGGGGCAGTCCATAGCCTTCATACCGTCGGCCCCATTCAATCCTGGCCATTCGTCTTTAGCTCTGCCCCCCTCCCTACTTTTGTCAACAGTGCTGAGTCTATGAGCTAAACGGTCCTGGATGTAGAAAATGACGAAGCGTCCAGAGTTGCACTTGTCTGATAATAAGATCCCCATCAGAAAACGGTAGTACAGATAAGCATGACACACGCGGGCGCGCACACACACAAGCGCACAGTGAGGTCAGAATCACTTAAAAGTTGTACATACATGGTTAAAAAAATGTCTTGTGGCTCAGTGTGGAATACTCAAAGTTGAAGAACACTGTTTTATTTTTGACTTTTCATTATTGTTTAACCCTAACCCTTATATTATAATTCGCTTATGGTCCATGTATGTGGTTGACAAAAATAGCGTAATTTGTGTCGTTTTAATTGTCGTTGCACTATTAAAATTGTGTAAGTGTACAATGATGTCTGTCTGTGTTGCCTGTTGTACCTAATCATTTTAAGGAGAGTATTTCTAAATGTGCGTCTCATATTGTTCACCAGATAACTAGGTCTAATTATACTGTATTGTGAACGACGACAAATGGACAGGTGGTTAGTAAATTGGCTATACAGCTAGCAGCGATTACGTGCAGGACAACTATCCAGCCAGATGATTTCAAATATATGGGTGGCTGGTTAGATCTAGCTAGCTCACCTCATCTACAGCTGTAGCTAGCTACTGACGACCTATTTTTTTCTCCCATCGTCGACTCCAGGCGTTAACAAATTACTGAGTAGCTGGGTTCGCTAATTAGCCAACTTTTTAAAGCCAGGACTCAAAATATGATTTGCTAGGTATTGATACGGTATAGCTAATCTGGCTTCACAGATAAGGTAATGGATGGATGCAGCAAATTGGCTCGTTAATCGGCTACCGTTCTGTAAGTGTTTGGATATCGGTATTCGCTGTATCATTTGCCACTGCGTAGCTAGCTCATATATGTGTATTTCCAGTTTCATTGTGCTAGTGTTCCAGCAAACTACCGAGACAGCAGGCTAGCTAACCCCACATCGATGCGTTACTGGAAGGTAGCACGAGAACTGGGGTGCGCTGCCATGACAGAAAAGCGTTATTATTCAGTCTAGCTGGCTATGTTAGTAAGCTAGGGATTTCTCCTTATACGAAAATGTCGTGAACACATGCATGCATGTAGATGTAACTAAGAAGCAAGCCGTGTCTCATGCTCATTGTTCGCTAGCGATTTGGACAGAATACAACAGTGAATATCCGTCCACTCCATACGATAGCAAGTTCAGAACTGCCGCAAACACAATCTTCGCCAGTAGCCGGTTAACGCACATTACCGTAACAACGACGCGCTCCCGCGACTCGGCTGCTTCAGATGCGTTCTGATCAACAAGGCGCAAACGTGTGGTCGTCGCTGTCCTCCATTCCTAGACCCCTTTCCCTTCCCATTCCAGTTGCGTTTCAACCGAAAGGCGCACTGCTCAGTACATTTTGTATCCGACAATGCATTACCGTTATACCTCCAGGGGGCTCTGAAGATTGGCTGTGTCGACACGCCCCCTGTAAAAAAGTGCCTGCCCCTTTGGCTCCGAGCTCACTGTGGACACACTATCCATCAACTTTTTAAGATCCGACAGGTGAATCATTTGTCGCCTGGTAATGTTTATTTAATAACTATACCCAAAGCATTTTGATCTACTTATTGCGACTTCTCAGGAATAGAAGTGGCAAGCGTATGTCAGGTTCAGGACTACGCTTTCTGTTTCTCCAGGGGCTCAATCAGGAAAAATGCAACAGATATGCAAATATAGAAAATATGCGAAAAGTGATAGGCTTAAGTGCTAAAATAACGGAAACCATGTCAAAAACACTGCATTGTCAGGCACTATACCAAACACACTCCCAGCAACATCTGCAGGTGAAGGAAGTGCTGCGTCAGCTAGATAACTTACAGCAATAACATTTAGTGGAGTATTACAATGAAATATTTAATGCATGATTAAAAATTTACGTTTGTCCTCGTTTGACCCCTTCATTCATTGTAAAGCTAAATATATTAGTGCACCGAAGAATTTTGGGCCAGTTATTGTATTGTTCCGTTTGTGGCGGCGGTTTTGTACTACAAATGTGTATTTATTAGGCAAGGAGCAAACTACACGTTTGGCTGGGAACAAAACGGGTGATGGACCTTGTTGTAGTTTGTTTCTCATGTACGCATACAGTACCTCCTCAAATCACTTCCGTTGTAGGCAGTTCGGTTTTCTCGGTATCACAACGATGTAAAGTTGATTCTATTCAATGTCTGTTCATGTGAGATCTGTTTTTCGGTGTGAATGCATGTAATCCATGTTAGAATGTAAAAACCTTGGGATACTCAGATCAAATTCATTTTAAACTCACAATTCACTTCTTTAAGGGAAGGAGTGTTGTTCTCAAAGCGATAATGGTAACTAATTCTATAACCAAAAAGGTAGCAGTTCCACGGTAGGAAATATGCAATTCAGAAATGACTAAAGCATTGCACAGTATGAAAGCAGGTGAGCTTCTGCTCTCTCATGTCACCTAGGTTATTTTCATTAAAGGAGTAAAGGAGTACTCGCAGACTTTGAGTTGCCTATATCTAAATGCCTTTTTGTCCATTTAATCATATTCAAACCGGACACAAATAATGGAATTTCACAAAAGGTATCCGTTGTTTAACAGACTGTAAAACAAAAGCCGACATGAACATTTATCGTGAATTTGTGAATCATGACAGCTTGAGGTAAAGACAGTCAGGAAAGCCAATGGTTAAAACTTTTATTTTAAAATATTTTTTCGTTTGGGTGATCAATAACATTACATTTCTGGCCACTAGAGGGCTGTGTTACCTCACTGAAACATTACAGATACAGTATGTCAGCTTTATAACTGTATGGGCACCTTGTTTGTAAGCCTCTGCATGAGCATTTGTGCTGGCTTTGGTCTCACGTTTTCAGCTCAGATTTTTGAACAAAACCTGACAACAATTAAAAAAGTGCTAAGGTAACATCTGCCTACTCTAATTATGGCTTCTGTTTTGTGTAATGATGGAAAGGTGCCTTCGCCAGAATATTGGGTTGTATCTGAGAGAGGGAAAAGTCTGCAGGTTGTAAGCAGTGATAAAAATAGCAGGGAGGAGTCGTATAAAAAGAAGTGTGGTCATACTTGATGCTAACAGCCCTTGGGGCACGGCCCTGTCTGTCAGAGGCCATTTCACTAGTGTGTTCATTTGCCTTGGTTCTGAGGGCTTACTGTGAGTGCCTGGTTAACTGATGCGTGGAGTCACCACGGGCTGTGCAGCGACCATGAGTAGAAGCCAATGGAGCGTAAATGATGCCGTACCAAAGCCTCAACAGCCTGTGTTATCCACCAGCACCTTGTGCCTGAAGCATGATGTACCTTTTGTCCAGGTGGGTCCTTTATGATGACACACTGCCAGGTGTTGCCATAGTCCCTGGCGTTTCCATATCCACGGGCTTCAGCAAGGCCCAGGACCCACCGGAGATGGGTATGGAAAAAGGAGAGTTATGGGAAAAAAACACTTTGAGTTTATTAGTTTTCATATGACAGTCTGTCATCTTATCAGCAGGATTTTTTGGTTTAAAAAAGCACCACTCAACACTGATTCCATCAGCACACTGGAGTGGGTGATGCAGTACAGCAGCTAATCAGCATGTTTTGATGTAACACTCATTTCTGCATTTCTCCTCAGAGTCGTTTAACTGAACCATGGCTGTGTTTTTAGTGAATGCATTTTTTGGACCTTCCACACAACTTGAAATCAAGGCAATTTTTTGTACATATAGGACAGGGGAAAAGCATAGCTAGGGCAAACTTAACTCCAAGCCTGAGGAGGCGGATTTGCTTACACTAGAGTTTTACTTTGAAAACTCTCTGCTCATGAAGATGCAACTGACCTTAACGACATCGCACAGAGTTTCATTAATTTCATATATTCTGTCATCTTGCATGTGGAGGCATTGGAAGTCCAAAAGCTCTTAGAGTCCTAGGTCAGACTCAGTGAAATGACATGAGGCGGAACCAAAGGGACATTTCCCTTCAGGAACAAGGACCATCCCCACCTGCACAGATAGGACTTCTGTGAGCAAGCCCAGGAACATCACAAAGAAATGCAAAATTTATAGCGTTTCTACAAAAATAAAAAAGAAGAGGAAACAAAAACAGGTTCTTCTCAGGTGAGGGTACTTTCTTTTCAAGTTCTGGGTTCAGCGGTAACTTTCAGGAGGGACTACTGGAAATGAAGCCCCACACGGGAGCCGCCATGATTTTCCCTCATCTGAGGAAATTAGATTGGGAGGTTTCCACAGATAGGTTGCCCTCTCTCCCAACCCTCAGGCCCCAGGCCCTCTGCCTAATGGGAAACACATCCTAAAATACAATGATCAACCTTCTATGCATTATGTTTTCCGTTTGAACTGGGTGACCACTTCTCTTTGCCTTTTCAGTCTCAGTGCACTAGGGGGCGACAACGAGTGCACATAATTTCCTGATGACATCATCATCACTTGGGAGAGCTGCATTTGCTGTATGCATTTTGCTAAATTTGCTTTGTCACTCTTGTGCTCCGTGACTTGCTTGAGCACAAGTATACTTTACCATGGCTGAACACCTAATTGCGGGAAAATGATAAAACAGACATAAAACCGACCCTAAAGATTTCAGCACATCATACTTTTATAAAATACTTCGTAGACAAAAGAAAACTTAATCTGTCCCTGTAAGTAAGAAAGGTTTAAGAAGAAAGGTTTCAGTGACTAAAATGGTCAGTGGTGACAAGTCAAGATGCAAAGGTTTTCACTAGCATTTTTCAGACTCAGGGCAGTTACAGAAGCTCTAAATTGACCAGTACATTGTGAGGTGGCTAGATTGGGAGTTGCTGAGGCATGTGACAGGAAGGACCTGTTGAGGCTGTATGAATCATATTTTTTCCCAAACCAATCATGTGACACAGATCATAAGTTTCAGTCTTTTTAGAAGGTGTGCTTTCAAATGATAAAGTAATAGCACCTCCTGCCAAAAACAGAATGCTGCCCAGTGCTTCAGTGACTAACTCCAGCTGCACCCCGCAAAAAGCACTGAAGAATAAAAGAAGTAAAATGTACTCCACTGCAGCAGGTACCAGTGATGTCAATCACTTGTAACAATGGCCCATACAAGCAGACTGATCTAGAGTAGGTGGTAGCCAATTAACCCTGAATAGGAGCCAGAATTTTCCGATGAGATTATTAAAGGGCCATAGTAAAGATATTTACAAACATTTAATGTCCAGTTCACTCATTATACAGAGATATTTATTTTAAAATAGAAAGCAGTAATTATCCATCCATGTATTCATTTATATGTGAAATTTCATTGATTTTACACTGAACAGGAGGGGCTTAGTGCTGCAGTGGCTATTTTGTGAAACATAGCACAGATTTGCACTTCCTGTGAAATGGCAGACATACCTGAACAGTTCTTGCTCAAGAGTGCCCCCTGGTGGTCTACAGCAATAACATTTTAATAATGGCATTGAAACGGTTTGTAAAGGATTTTTCTCCTTCATTCCCACCTCAGGCACCACCAATTAACCTCCGATAGAGCTGCGTGAGTCCCAAGGGCCACATGTTGGCAGGCCCTGCTCTAGAGAGACTTCATTAGAAACAAGGAAATGTTTATCTCATGACAGCCCAATTAAATGAATGAAACATGAATAAAATCACATCATATTAATTTAGGTTTAAATGAGGGTGGGAGTATTTCTTGAGTAAGCCATATACGTCTCAATTGACATTATTGTATTATTGTTGAGCTACAGTAATGACTCTGACTTACCACAGATAATCTTTGATTGTGACTGCATGTGTTAGGGTGTTCATCTGTTAACCTGAGGCGCCATCTGTTAACCTGAGGCGCCGTGTGGAGAGTTAATCTTTACTTACATTCATATGCACACACACACGCACACACACAGACACACACACACACTCACATTCCACCTATATCCATATTTTTGAAGACTCATTCATATAAAACAGAAAAGCTTGCTTCACACACCCACATGAAGAAGCCCCCCCCCCACACCCAGTGCACGGGGCAGCCAGACTTCACCGATGAGGAGGTTTGGGCAACCATTGGGTAATGCAACTTGTCCATCTTGGCAACCAAAAATAGGTAAAACTAACCAATAAAAACCAAGAAACTAGTTAATCGATGAAGTAATTGATAGTGGTGCTGCCAGTGAATACATGAACAGTGTGAAGGGAGAGGCCAACATTATGTCTGATCCGCCAGCATCTGCGCTGTGTATCGCTCTTCACGTGCGATTAGAAACCGCTCCCATGACAAAGCGAACAAAAAGTCCTTGCCAGCTACATATTCTATTTTTCCTGTAAATCCACCGTATCAACTCTAGCCTGTTTCAGAAGAGAACTGTGCTGGTTTCTTTGCTGTGGTAGCGTCTTTTACTATGGGAGCGTATCTACGTTCCCAGGGTCCTAAGTTCCCAGGGGCCTATGTTCCCAAGTTCAATATTCTGTTAACACACCAGCTAATGCTAACCTTGCATCTAATGCTAATGTTAATAGTAACATATACTAATACTAATGCTAACACTTACCGACATGCTAATGCTAACCTAATGCTAATGCTAACATAGCTCTAAAGCCAATGATAACTCTCAAGATAATCCTAAGTCTAATGCTAACATGTACTTACATGCTAACGCTAACCTTAATGCTAATGCTAACACAACCCTAACCCTAAACCAAACCCTAACCCAAATTCTGTCCTCTCACCCAACTTTTAAGGCTAAATCTGACAATAATGCTAATGCTAACCAGAAAGCTAAAGCTAACGCTAACTCAGAACTAATGCTAAAACTAACCCTAACCTGAGCTTCCATTTGGGCCCTTGGAAGCATTATTCATGTCATATTAAGTGAATACAGAGCTGGGGAACATCTTTTTCAGGTTCCCATGATGTGCTATATGAAGCTGGGGAACATAAGACCCTGGGAACATAGGAATGACCACCACTAGCTTCCCAGTATATGCTATATAGAGCTGGGAAACATAGTACCCTGGGAGCAAGCAAGCAAGCATCAGTTGCCTAGCTAGCTGGCAAGTGTGCCCATAGTTTACTAAGTGTTGGCCCGCATTGTCTTGAGGCGAGTTTGTTTTATTTAACATAAACTTGTGTGCATATTGATGAACTTATGTGAGGTTATGTTGTCTCGTCACGCAGCTGAACTTATCACCCACATTGTTATGAAATTGAGCTAAATGTAATTTGGCCTTTGCTCCATGGGCAATGACGCTAAGCCTCCAGTCACCGCCGACAGCGTTCTGCTACCTGCTACCCTAACGGCTTTCCACAGGACTCAAACTGCTACTTTCAGCTCTGTGACTGCTACGCACATTATTTTGTGTTCTTCCACCCATGTAGACTATAAGCTAAGGGATAGCCCATATAAAGCATCCTTTTATTATTGTTATTTGCAATTGCTACCTTGTGGCCTTGATCAGTATTGTAAAGAAGAGCTCTCAACCTGAGAGAAACATACAATTGTGTTTTCCTCCCTTGAAAGCCTTGAGATGATTGAATACGGTTTTAAAACAAGAAACTTTTTTTTTATTTTACAAAATGTTGAATCAAAAGTCATTTTCATTGTGATTAATTTTTTTTCTGTGTGACAAGAATACAATCCACGACAGTCAAAGGCGATAGTTTTCAGTAGCCATAAGAAAGTTGATTTTAAAAAATTGTAGTTTGATTTGAACCACTGAAGGCATGTCCATGCAACAATGGGGCTTGAAAGCAATGTTTCAGTACAGAAAGAATACTGTAATACAAAGGACTGGTCATGAATTGTGACATCACAGGAGCTCGGAATTATGACACCAAGTTGCTCTTACTCTCACATCACAGCATGTTGTCCATGTATTTAAAGGTAAACAAACAGGGCAAAGAAGTCATTATCACTTTGCATTTCTGAGAGACACACCACTTAAATTCAGTCAACAGTGCAATCCTGAGCTATTAAAAACATTAACTATGGGTTTTTTCAAACGACTCAAACAGCTTTTTCTGGTGAGTAATTTTATAATAGTAACATGATTGTTAGTAGCCTGCAGCAAGTGATTGTTAGTAGTATGCAGCAAGTAGCATGATTGTTAATATCTAACATATCTCTCCATAGTCATATATAATTATATGTACATACTTTCTCAGTCTTGGCCCCTATGTGGTGGAATGAGCTTCCTGTTGCAGTCAGAACAGCTAAATATCTTGCCACAGACCACAGACCCACCCCTTCAAACTGTCCTTCATTTCTCCTACGCTAGTGTGATCCTGTTCCCCTTTTATGTAATATTCATATATTGCAGTTTTGTTGTTACAGTTTTTTGTAGGTATTTGTTTCATTCCTATAATAAAGGAGATATTGCGTTTCACTTGATGTGTTGAACCATATATATGTCCTTTGTTTTTTTCATACCATTTTGTTAAATGCATTTTGTATTTGCACATTAGAAGTTGCACTAGGCAACAGTGTCTGCTAAATGACAAAATATAAATATGACACATTGATGAACTTGAGGTCAGTTAATGCCAGTTCTTAATTTTGGTTGCCCTCTCTCCCTACCCTCAGCCCCTAGACCCTCTGCCTAAGGGGAAAACCCCCAAAAAATACAGGGATTCTTTTGGATCCCCCAATCGAAAAAGCAGGCCAGGGGAGAGGGCAGCCCTACGCCCTCCTGTTAAAGAAAATCGAGAACCATGCTTTCCTGGTCAGGATATAGAGGTACCCTGTCCTGATCTGGGGGACTTAATAACATCTATCCAACAAGACCTCCATGCAACAGCAGCCCAGATCCAACAGGAACTGCAGGAGTTGGTGTTTAGGATGGAGGTAAAAGCCACCTCTTCATAGCACAGCTGTCCATCACCTTTATCTTTTCCAGAGATATATCCCAGATGGCTGTCTACAGTGTAGACATTAGTGTTGTACAGTATATGTAATCCCAAATCACACACTAGCATACTATGTAGTGCACTTAGCAAGTATGCTTGACCATCTAGTATCTAGTAGTAGGAATGGTTTCACGTTTCCTGTTCCAGCATTCTTTGCAAAATAAAAGAGTCTGAGCCTATGGTGGAGTCCATATGGAAAAACAATTGAACAGTGGTGTAGAGTCAAACAACTTGGTAGTATACAACCCTTTATCTAATATCATGTATCTGATATCATATTTTTTTCAATTCGTATTATGCCAATATAGACCATTTGATGTACTGTCAAGGAAGTGAACTTGTCAGTTGGATTTGCAATGACTGCACAATAGCTTAGCTAGCTGGCCTGGTCAGAGTTGTCTCTTATGGTGAAACGTTGAAACATTGATGAACTTGAGGTCAGCTGGTGTCAGTGCTTAATTCTGATCACCCTCTCTCCCCCATCCAGGCCCCAGGCCCTTTGCCTCGAGGGAAACACCCCCAAAAATACAGTGATTATTTTAGATCCCCAGATGAGCACAGGCAGCAGAGGCGGCCAGGGGAGAGGGGAGCACCACGCTCTCCTGTTCAGGAAAGGAGGGTTTCATGCTCACCTGGTCAGGACATAGAGTTACCCTGTCCTGACCTGCAGGAGTTTATAACATCTATTCAATGGGACCTGCAAACAACTGCAGACCGCATTCAGCCAGAACTGAAAAAATTAGTCTACTTGATGGAGGCAAATGCCACCTCACTCCATCATGACCAAAAGCAAACAGCAGCAGCCCTCCAGCATGACCTGGAGGAAACAGGTTCACAGGTCCAGTGTGAAAAAGGAGCACAGACCACCCTGTCTGACTGTGACCTGGAGAAAAAGCCAGCACAGTTGCATTCGCGCCTCTCCATTGAGAACTTTGAGTTCCTCAGAGTTCTAGGAAGAGGATCCTTTGGAAAGGTATGGCCTGGGCACCTGTCAGCAAATCTGTCCATGACCTTCATCTACTTCACAGATACCTCCCAGATGGCTCTTTAAAATGTGAATGTCAGTGTTATATGTGTATTCTTAATGTTGTATCTGTAATCTTAATGAGTAATATGAAGTCCATTGTTAGAAACTTGTCCTCTCCCTCCCCTCCTCTTTTCTCTTTCTTTCCTCGTCCACCCCTTCCTCAGGTCATGCTGGCAGAGATGAGGGGAAGTGGGGAGCACTTTGCCATCAAAGTGCTGAAGAAGGACAACATTCTAGCGAATGGCTATGTTGAATATACCAAGGTGGAGCGGAGGGTGCTGGCCCTTTCTGTAGAGAACCCCTTCCTCACACACCTCTACACCTCATTCCAAACAAAGGTAATGCCCTCCTTCTCACATACAAATATACACAAATATATTTCACCCTCCAGACCAGAGTAATGCTTCTCACCCAGAGACTGGTGTGTGTCCAGGTGATGAGTAACAGTGCTCTCTGTGACTTTAGGAGTTTCTCTTCTTTGTCATGGAGTATGTGAATGGAGGGGACCTGTTTTTCCACATAGAGGAAAAGGGACGTTTTGACCTGGTCAGCACACAGTGAGTACTAGCTACATCCCCTGACCCCAATCCCAACAGCACACCTGTTTCACTCAAATGAAATTATAGACTAGTGAAAATGAGTTATGATAAGGTTCCTATTGTTATCTCTCTTTCTCAGGTTCTATGCTGCAGAGATGACCTGTGGGCTCCAATTCCTCCACAGAAATGGAGTCATATACAGGTAAAAGGCTTTCCTCCATCTCCAGGCAGTCAAATGTTAATGGAACATTTGTATTATTGTTGGTTCGATAGGAGTTTCGCTTCTGGAAATGAGCAGAAGCATGAGAATGAGGGAGTCATGTTTATAAGTGCCCAACTCAGTGTGTCTCCTTTAGATGATGTTGACCCAAACATTATGTGTCCTCACGATGATGTCACTTTACACTATGTGTAAAACACAGTGCACAACACATGCACACAGTCCTATCTCACTGATGCTATTCTGGACCAGAGAATATTCCACTGCCTTCAGATGCATCATCTCCTTTTTTCTGCTTTCTTTTCTTCTTCCTCTCTCACTATTTTCTTTCCTCTCCTCTCCTCAGAGATCTGAAGTTGGACAACGTAATGTTAGACAGAGAGGGCCACATAAAAATTGCAGACTTTGGGTTGTGCAAGGATAACATGCTAGGAGATAAACGTGCATTTAGCTTCTGTGGCTCGGAGCACTACATTGCCCCAGAGGTACGTGTCTCTCTTTGATGATGACAGAGATGCAGGCAGTAGCTGTATTCCAAAGTGCATACCTGCACACTTTGCACTCCTTGATATACTTCTGAGTACACAGGGGTGGAAGGTGCATAAAGTTGAGAGCCCACCACAGCATCATCTTAAACACTGTGAGCTTTGACTCAGTCAGTATGTCCCTCTGTGAAGATGTCCATAACCCAGCGTCTCTCTCCCTGCCCTCAGATCTTCCAGGGAAAGGACTACTCTTTTCCTGTGGACTGGTGGTCATTTGGGGTCCTGGTGTTTGAGCTGTTGACCGGCGAGTCCCCCTTTCATGGGGCTGATGATGATGAGCTTGCCATGTCTGTTTGTATGGACACGCCCCAGTACCCCAGCTGGATTAACGAGGAGTCAAAGGACTTCCTGGAGAAGGTCTGTATGCCTGTCAACACATCTTCAAAATGAGTGGGGTATTCGGTTTATGTACAAGTGAATCAATGCATGAGTGATTGAGTAAGTGAATTGGGCAATGAGTCAGTGAGTGCATTAATGGGTGTGTGAGTAAATAAGTATCAGTTGAGTGTGTGAGTAAATGAGATCAATGAGCCTCAGTTTTACCTGGGGACCATGCCCCCTTGCAAACTCACATTGCTCAGTATTTGTGTCCCCATCCGCTTCTCCCCCCACAGCTGTTGGAGAGGGACCCCACCCGCAGACTGGGAGCAGTTGGACACATCCGCGCACACCCCTTCTTTGAGAACATCGACTGGTTGGCCCTTGAAAGGAGGGAGGTGGAGCCCCCCTTCAAGCCCATAATGGTATGATTGACTGACTCACTTGTTTATGTATTAGTTATAACAGCAGAAAATCTGTCCAGTGCCTTGAGAGATGCCTTGTAAATCAGAATGTCAGTGACTTTTCAGTCAGTCACTTTTCATTCTCTCCCTCTGTCTGCCTATCACAGGAGAAGCCCCATGACTGCAGATATTTTTTCCAGGAGTACCTGAGTGAGACGGCCCAATTATCTCAATGCGACGGGCGCTCCATTAAATCCACGGACCAGCTGGCTTTTTCAGACTTTTCATTCATCAACCCAAAGTGGTTTGGATCTAATTAATTAATTTTCCTACAGTTGTTGAACATTTTGGAGCATGAAGCTTACGATAGTTAATGTATTGTATTGCTGATTGTAATAAATCTCGTGTAAACACCTAATGTTGCTTTTCTCTTAACAATGGATTTCAACCACATAATTCAGTTTTCAATAAATGTAGCACATATCAAATTATAAGAACCCATTATAAGAAAAAAGTAGTATTTTGAAAAAATGCCCGTTTTCCTTCTGTAAAATGTTGAATTAATAAGAAATTTGAATGCTCAAATGCTCACCCAACCACATAAAGTAGACTACCTCTCACTCACCTACTGAACTTTAGCGGTGTGCGTTAGAGTGTGAACCTTTGCTTTCACATTCACATGAAACAGCCCTCACTCATGCTACTGAAATTTCACAGAGTAAATGTTGTTTCTAATGACCTGCTGCAGTTACATCCCAGTGACTCTTTGCATTTAATTACTTGCTCTGATCTAGCTACATATATGACTGTACAAATATTTTTTCATGTATTTTTTTTTTCTACACTCCACAACCAAATGCAACAAAGAGGCAGTTGTATTGTTTATATACAGTATATTCTCTTATATACAGCATATGCTTCATTTTGTGAACACAGAAATGACAACAGCAACCAGCATTTAAGGGACATTGATGATCACACATGGACAGTTACTTCTTTACTGTGGTCCTTGCCTCGTCTACCAACAGAAACATGCACACACTGTAGAACCACACACTGTAGTTTTTGCACGTACACAGGGTCTACCTGAAAGTAATATCTCAGGCCTTTGCTGTAATGCCCATCCATGATTTAGTGAGAATGGTCACAGCATCTCACTTCACTGGCTTCCTGTTATTGCTCACATCAAGTTCAAAACCTTGGTGCTGGCATACAGGACATGTTCTCTCAAGATTACTGAGCTCTGCATCCACAGGGCAACTGACTGCGCCAACCCAACAGGATCGCTCTTCTCAGTCACAATCCCTGTCTGTACTGGTCCCTCAGTGGTGGAATGAACTTCCCATGGGGGTTAGGACAGTAGAATCACTGGCATTCTTCCAACACACACTGAAGGGTCTTCTCAGACTGCATCTCGGTTCCACTTCTATCCCCACCCCATAATACCTGCTACTTCTTGCATTCAATGTCAACTTTATGTGTAATTATGATGTATTATGAATTTGTGTTCTAGGACCTGTTGTATCATAGTATCATATACTTGGCTTTTGTCAGAGTGCACAATTTCTTGTGGCAGAGCTTGAATAATGTTATGCTCACACTCACTAGTCTGGGGATGTTGTGAGCGTGGTCTGACATTGTTCCTTGTTTAAATTGAATGGATACACTCATGTTCTATTGTGATGGAAGTCACTCTGGATAAGCTTGTCTGCTAAATGCATGTAATGTAATGTAGTGGATATTTAACACACCCATGCAGCTAAGATATACATTGGGAGTTTGTCACTGATAATTCACACTGTCCATCCTCACCGCCACTGCATGGTAGGTCAAAAGTCCATTGTCTTATCCACCCATAGTTCCACCTTGCCCTGACCCCACCCCTAGTATCTTATTGGCCCATGTAGAAAAAATATTTCACTTTATCCAGAAGGGATTTAACATGAAATGTCTTCCACTCAAACCATAAAATGCCTTGCACACACATTTATTGAAATGTCTTGAATGTATTTGTATAAAACTTGTATGTATGGCTCCTGAACATTCATTCTAACATTCATTCTAGTTCATTCTAATATAATTAGCTAGCTATCCCTACTGCCCTTTGAGTTAGCAAAGTTTAGCTACATTAATAGGGTGATTTTTTTGCAATTGATTCCATCATCTACATTCTTTTTGGTTGTTAGATCACTAGGCTATAAACAAGTGGAGATTGGAATTAATAACAAAACTTTCTATAATTAATATTAAAATCTATCCAAACGTCTGCCTCGTGACCTACCTCACAGACAGCGTAAAACGTCTGACAAGTACAGCGTTGTCCAAACCTCTCCTGGAGGGCCACTTGTCCTGCATGTTTTAGATCTCTCCCTGCTCCAACACAGCTGATTTAAATAATCAGTTTGTTATTAGGCAGCTTCAGGAGTTCATAACGAGTTGATCATTTGAATCAGCTGTGTTGGATCAGGTAGGTCACGGGAGATCACTGTTTTACTGCTACATGTCAGTAGCACCAGCTCAGCCAGCTGGGGCCCTCAGCAAATATGTAGTTTAACCAGTGTGTACTGAAAGTAAGTTTGGTGAAATACACACTAAACTATATTAATTTGTGACTCTGTTACACATATATACAGTATGTGAGTGTTTCATATGTCTGTGTGAATGTCATCGTCAGTATGGGTTTACGTGCAAGCAATTTGTACAAGCTGCTTGATCATTCATGTCTATGTGTTTTACCCCACATGGCAACTCATACACTGATAGTATGCAGTTTGCAAATTAAATCTTTTTGTATGAATCTTTTCAGTGTAGTCTATGTACTGATTCACTATCCTACACCAAGAATGAATGTGAATGGAGAAAAAAAGTTACACAGTACACTCCTAAATGCAAATGTCTATCATTAACTTAATCGCTCATCCAGTTCTTTCAGTTTGCGACTTTGTGAGTCTGATGACTGACTTGCTACCGATTGTTTAGTTCTTCCAGATTGTTCACTTACTGAAGTACTTTCAGTACGTGACGTGAATCACATATAAACCACTGTATAATAGAAAAATGAACATGTTCTCTTGTAAAACTGGCATTCCAACATTTAATAAAACTAATGGCAATTACTAAAGAAGCTAGATAAATTATTTAGCCAGATGTGGATATTTTACTAAAGAAAATACCGTTAATCAGTCATTTCGTGCGTTCAGTATTATTAAAAATGGGAACAATCAAAACATATAATGGACAACATTGCAGTGATGGAACCATTTATTTCAATCAATCACTAGGGTACTCATTTTTCGTGGTTAATTAATTAAAGAACTAGAGCAGTGTGAAAGAATCGGTGGGGCACGAGATGGTCGTGGTGTGCAAAGCGTATTCATTGATAATGTAAATGGGTTTATACCAGGCCTACACGAAGACAATGTCAAAGAACTTCAAAATGAATTAAGTCTCAAAAGACCAAATTCATGTGTTTCTTGCATGTGCGTGTTTTAAGGCGTTGCTTAATTAAAATTACATCACTAAAAATGTTATGTCTGTTTGTTTGCTGTTTAAAAAATTTATTACATACAAGTAATTTTCTAAGAGGAGGAGTGAGACCTAAACCTTAATCTGGCTTTAACAAAGTAATACTTACTACACTAATCAGTGAATCGGATCTTCGTACTGAACTGAACGGTTCAGTAAACAAATCGGAATGGCTTCACCATCACACAACTACCATCTACTAGGACATTCTCACAGTCGTGATGTTCTCAGGTTCTCGAAACGCACCCAGGCATTGGAGTTTGGAAGTTGGAAATACGTCACACTAACGTCACAGCCACTGGGCGGAAGGGCTTTCTAGAAGACGCATGGGCAAGCGCATGCGACGTAAGCGCATGCGCGCTTTCCTTCCTTCCTTTTCGACATCCGAGCGAAAGAGACAAGATGGGTCACCAGCAGCTCTACTGGAGTCACCCTCGAAAATTCGGCCAGGGATCTCGATCCTGGTTAGTTATGCCCTGTAAATCAGCAGTACAAAATTTTCTTGACATTATTTCTAGATTTTAGCGTTTTTACTTTAAATCAGACCATAAATGTTATTTACAAATCCTGATCCGCATGGATGGTAAACATGGCGTCTTCCATCAGTAGCTAAATAGCTAACTTGCTAAAACCGGCCTTTGAAACATTGAACATTGAAAGGATTGGCATAGTTTGGCATACGCCGCTATATTGCAGTTGTGTAAGACTTTTGTAGTTTCATTTAAAGTTACATTTTTCAAATGTATATATTAAGAACACAAATTGATTTGTCCCTATGAATTTTCCACGCATTTGCTGTGTCTGACGCTCGCTGTTAGCTAGCGAGCTAATGATAGCAAGCAGGACATCCACGTGAAGTCTCCAGTCGAGCTCAAACTGCAAGATAAATAATACTGCAACTGCTCCACGTAACATTCCATCCAGCAGCTTCACTATCTAGATCTAGCTGTCAGATCTTAAATTGGCACCTACCAACTGGTTACCACCAGTGGGAATTTTGGAAGTGTTGGTAATACATGTGAGCTAAATGCTAATTGCCGTTGAGGCGTGTAATTTCATATTAATTTGGTCGTTAGCGATTCTGCTTAACACCTTGCTAGTTACCTAGCAGCTCTTGCGTAGTTAAACAATATAGCTAGCATCACAAGCGATTGCCTCCTAATCCCGTTTCCTCATGTGTCTTTGTAGCCGGGTATGCTCAAACAGACACGGTCTGATCCGTAAATACGGGCTCAACATGTGCCGCCAGTGTTTCCGACAGTATGCAAAAGACATCGGCTTCGTTAAGGTAAATGCCCGTCGAACTCAGTGTCATTAAGTTTATTTAAGGGTTTAGGCTTAATTAACTCTATGATGGTGTACATTGCGTTGTACAGTAATCAGTTAATTGAGCTAAAGCTAATGTGTTAGCAATCAAACCGTATCATCAAAGCGTATCATCAAACGTTATGCTAAGTGTTGTGACAAGTGTAACAAGTTGCATGACAAGTGTTCTGTATTGTACACTATGTGGCAGTCGTCTCCTTAGTTGCAGTATCTAATGTTTTTACTGAAAAATGTTCGTTACCCTGTTTTTTGTTATAGCTCGATTAGATGTGCTGAGACGCTGCACCGACGCCCAGAAGAACATGGAGGAAACCACGCTGAAAACCACCCTTGGTCGTGTAGCATTGTACAAATAAATATTTGAAAATTTAACCTGATGTGTGTGGTTCCTATATATCGATAGCACATCTATCATGCGTGTAGACAATTCATTGATTTGGCATCTATAATGCAGTGGTGTTAAGATACAGGGGGTCTCAGGAGTATAGCACTGCATTGCTAAATTGTATTTTGGCACAGCTGCTGGGTGTTTGCTCGTTTGAATATATATTTAAAGAATTACGTTTCTTATTGAATTAAGCATCTTTAAACCTTAAAATATGTTTGGCATCTTTTGCAAACATCCCCTTGTGGCGTTTTACCATAAATACAACATGCAGGCATAATATAGTCTTGGCGTCTGCCAACATGGGGTTATTGACCCCTTTTGTTGATGAGTGTTATACCATGCAATACTTGTGTAAGGACAAGTCTAGTCTTGTGTGTTGTCTGCATACTGGATGCTTGAGAAGCCTGAGTCTTCTCATGTACATGGTAAGTGTCATTTATTGAAAAATGCATTAAGAGCCCACATTTATTGCCGGCCATCCTAAAGTGTAACTGGTAAGTGATAAGCAAGTACTAAAAGAAAGATTACATTAGTGTCTTATATACCCTATGTTACTTGCATAGCAGAGAGTCTACTGAGACAATGGCAGTTTATTTCATGAATTTTTTAGTTTGGCAGACTTCAGTGTCAGGAAATGGGCCTGCATCTGTTCTGGCCTGTGTGGGATGATGTAATAAATGTGCTACTGACTGAGAAATGCAGACTTTACAGTGAAATCTGGAGCAGTGCTTAAACTGCATTCTTTAGATGCATACCATTGCCATTGTTTTGAGGTGTTCTATAAAAAGTTATTTTCATCAGTCGAGGCTAATGATTGGCTCACAACACAAGGACGCTCGCTAGTTGACTGTGGTGAGTGAATGATCATACTAAATCTGACAAGTCTCCGAAACTTTTGATTCAGTAACCAACCATACAATAGTGTCTAAATATGGAAAATCGGTTAGATTCCTACTCCGCTTTCTCGCCTTAAAACTTACTTTGCCTAGTGCGCATGCTTGGTAAGGTAACACTCATTGCCAATGGGTGTAACAAGTGTGGAATAGGCTGGTACCTAAGTAAGATCCAAAAACATGTTCTCTTTGCCCAGCTAAAAAATTTAAAACTTGTTTGCAGAAGTGATGCTTCTTGCCTTTGCTTCATTTGTCTGCCTTGTGGTGTTGCTACTGAATAATTTCAGTTTGACGGTGTCTTCAACAGATAGGTATTGATGCAACTTAACTTTCACTGCAGGATAACGGCAAGCAAATCAAGAGCTATAGACGGATAAAAGTCACTTACACTGTGAATGAAATCATGTTAGATTTAATAGCATGTGAAATTACCTTGGATAAGGGTGTCACAAGATAATGTTTTTACTGCGGTTTAACAATATGTAAACAAGTTACAGAAGTTGGTTTGTTTTAATTTACTTTCCCCAAAGTAATAAAAAAAACTTGCACTGTGTCTATCATAAAAATATGCAAAATATGTTAAATTTACCATTGGATAGTGGCCTCAAGCCACACCCTTTTCTCAGTTTTGGAGAAAACTGTTCTGGAGAGTGAAATTGTGAGAGGGTTCTTGTGCAAATATGATTGGAATGCCTGGAATAAGTGCAGCTCTCTTGTTCAGTATCTCTAAGTGGAATAATCTGATGTGTGGCAAAACCAAAGAAAAGTATCTGAGGAATATTTCAACATGAAAAGGGAGTGTCTGTGTTTTTCTTTTTTTAAACAGTTTTTTGCAGTCCTATCAGCTGAGGGATTGATAGGGGAATATGGACAATTATTTACAGGGTTTTCCTGTTTTAGTTGAAAGAAAATTGTTAAAATCTGAAGTGGGGGATGGGCGACATCTTCTGCCTGCCCAAAATCCCACAACCAGGCCCACAACCAAGCTTGCCCATGACCAGGATCTGCAGATTCCTTTTTATTCAACATTAGGAAGACCAGACCATACCTCTCCAGATACAAAGCTCAAGTTGTGATCCAGGCTCTTATCCTGTCACATCTGGACTACTGCAACTCGCTGCTTAACGGCTTCCCAACGTACACCATCCGACCACTGTAGCTTATCCAGAATGCAGCAGCCAGATTCACGTCCAGCCTCCCCAAGCAGGCCCATGTAACACCTCTCACCTCCATTGGCTACCAGTTGCAGCAAGGATCAAGTTCAAGACCTTGTTACTAACCTTCATGGGACTTAATGGATCAGCCCCCCTATACATACAGGACATGATCAAGGCCTGCAAGCCTCTGTGACCTGAATACAAGGACAGACTCTCTCTCTCTCAGACTCACCTCTTCCCAGTACTAGCTCCACACTGGTGGAATGAGTTTCCTGCCAAGATTCATACAACAGACTCCCTGGGCACCTTCAAGAGAAAGCTGAAAGCTCATCTTTTTAAGCTGTATTTATAGCTTACCTTCCTCTGTATCTATATCTGTTTGTCCTGTCTATCCCTATTTTCTACAAAAAAGCACCCTACACTAGTTTAGCACTTAACTCAGTATCTTACTGACCTCTTGTAATACTTCTCGTTAACTACTCTTAGCATAGTGGTGTACTTAAGTAAGAGCATTTGCTAAAATTATGTAATGTAAAATAGGGAAGAGGAGAAGGTGTAACGACAAAATGTCAGAAAGATGAGATACTGTATATCGTGACAGTAAAAGTATCGCCCTGTAAGTGTAAATCGAAAATTGTAAAATAAACAATGCACAATCTCAGGCAGTAGGTGGCAGAAAAGTTCTACAAAGAAAAAAAAAACCTTTCGTTTGCCCTGCCCAGCAGACGAATACCGCAAAATGCTGTTCACAAACACACGAGTTATTGCATAGCATTTTAAAGCTATAGTGAGTTTAAAAGTAGGATTAATGTCAAATGTCCTTCAACATATATATTTTTTCTAGCATATATGTGTTAGTACATAAGAAAAACATTTAAGGCATTAAACAGTTCGGGTGATTGGTCCATGTCGCCAGTGACTGACAAAATACAATTTGGTAGCAGGAAGGCAACATTTCTATTCACATAGTCTGAAAACCTTCCTGGATCTTTTGTGAGTGACACGCGTGATCTCGTGGACAGGTGCACTACGATCATCGGGGAGTCGCTAGATTGCGATGTCCACCCTTCCGTGGCGAACGTTCTTTTCGAGCGTTCAGGGATTCTTTCCCCGGGGCATTTCCGAAAATTCGCGGAGAAGCAGGAATGCGCGTCTGCGACGCGCCATGTGGGGCGCTTACACTCACCTTCTCATAAAACTCACATACACGGGACTTTATTTGATTCCTTTTTTTGCCGTGCTGTTGGCATGGCAACGCTGGTCACTCTGCTGCTGGTTGCTTCTGCTTTCTCACAAGTAAACGCTATTCTTTACGATTCTTCGAACAAACAAAAGGAAAACCTTGGTCTCATGGATTTGTCGTTCTCTTTCTCGTCTTCATTTTTTTCAACCTTGTGGAAAACACGAACATTTATTTGCACTCTCCGAAGCCAGGAGCGATGGCAGATTGGGAGCAGGGCTTTAACGTAGGGTTCTTCGGTGTGTTCTCTTTCTCTTTCTGTCACTATGACTCTCTCACTGTCTTTATTCCTCACTGTCTCTCTCTGTTTCTCTCTTTCTCAGTACCTCTATGTCTTTCTCTTTCTCACTTCCCTGTCTCCCTCTCTTTCCTTCTGTCCCTCTCTTTTTCTCCTCTCCTTTATAACCTTCTTCATCTCAGCAGTTCCTTCTTTCTCTTAGAGCCACACTGAGGTGGTCCTAATTCACTCATGGGCCACAGCTGAGGCCATGATTGGTCCTTGTAAGGTGAGAGTTGAGAGCTGTAGCTGACCACATCAGCTCTCTGGAAATGACTTATCTAAAGATGCCTAATGAGGGTTTTGGGGTCTCTTGTTGTGTTCTCTCTTGACGTTTTGGAAGAATTGGCATAGAAGGATTGTGTTCAGGTGAGGGCTGGATAGACCAGGTCTCCTGCAATTAGTTCACAGGAACTCACTTTGAACCAAATGGACCAGAATGAAAGGGGTAAAAATCCTGGGGTGCTATGTCTGTCATCCAAACCACACTGATCTGTGGGAAACACTTTGTGCTTCCGTGACTTTTTATCGGTCATAGTCTACCTTCTGTTTGCTGGTCATGAAAGACCCCGCGGTCAGCTTGGGGTCTGCTTGCTGGTCACAACAGACTCTGTAGTCAGCTTGCGGTCCACTTGCAGGTCACGAAAGGCTCCACGGTCAGCTTGCGGTCTGCTTGCTTATCACAAAAGATTCTGCGGTTGGCTTGTGGTCTGCTTGCTTGTCACAAAAAGGTCAGGAAGATAAACTGTCATCATATCCATGATGGGAAAAGAGACCACGCTAAGCAGAATGGAAGGGTCATCACAGACACTGATGTCCTCCTGTCTGTTGCCTGTCTCTCCCTGCGCTGTTGTGAGAGACCTGCTGGCTCCTCTGCTAGACACCTCCAGCTTTCCTATTGGATCTCTGAGAAAGCTAATGAGATCTTACAAGAGGTACATGTAGATGAAGAGAGAGAGGGAGAGAGATTGTAAGACAGAGGGAGTCTGGGAAGCAGAGAAAATCTAATTTAGGTAATTATATTTGATATTATATTTTATAGCTCCTCTAATTCATTTCATTATACAATTGAAATGCACTTTAAAAAAATGCACCAAATGGTTCAATAAAAAGCTGACAGTAGCTCTTAAATCAAGAGTAGATCATCTGAACAGGACACTACAAGTCAGAGAAAATAGACAAAATCTGATCTATCTGTGTCATCAGCACAGAATCAGTAAATAAGAGTTCTCTGCAGAGCTTTTGGCATGTGCTCAGAGTGCCTGTAACACTCAGCTTTTTTGAAATTCAACGAAGATTGTTTACAGAATTTAAATGACTTTACGTACAGTGAATTTAAATACAGTGCAGTTCTGGCTTCAGTCCTTTCTTCAAACAGACTGGGACCTGGTGGAGAGATTTTGCTTGCTCTTTTCCAAGCATAAAAGGAAGGGGCTTTAAGTGGGGATAATGAATTCTGACATGTGCACTTATTGTACACTACTCTGTGTTTCGTTTCTGGTTTGCGCTGCCTTTGCCTTGGCAACACAATTTGGTTCACTGTCACACCAGTGAGGTTCATTTGAATTGAACTGAAACAAAGGGAGAGAAAGAAAGAGAAAGAAATGGAGAGGGAAACATATACAAGAAATATGACATACAGGTAAGAGGGAAATTGTCCAAGGAATAGGGGAGAAGAATCTATTTGGCAACAGCTTGGTCCATTTATAAGCTGTGTAACCTTGTGGTCACCCTTGCCGGGAATGGAAGCACTCTCGCAAGCAACACAGATCAAGAGCTGACATTTAATAACGTTTAGAGGCATAAAAGCAGCCGCTGACCCTCATGTAATTAGCTTCTGGGAAGGAAGATAGTCTTCCATCTGTACTTTTTAACAAAACAAATGAAAATAATAAGCCTAATTCCGAGATGTAGTAATCTGTTGGCTTTCCCAGCTCTGGCCTTGTTAAATGTTATCAGCATGCTTTCCCTCCAAGCTACCCACAATCCCATGCTGTGGGAACAGATCTAGCCAAAACATCCCAGAGACAAGAGGAAATATTTGCTCTCTTACTCTGTGATTGTGATTTTACTGCCTAGTCCCTGTAACAAGCTGTGTGGATTTTGCATTTTTGATGCATTTAAATGGATTTGAGTGATGGGTGAGGGAGACCTCATGAACCCTCAGGTGTGCGGGGGGGACCATCATGTACTGCCAATCCTTGATGCAAGTCAATGGACCAGTCAGGTCAAGAATAAAGCCAACACATGATGGCTATGCTCCATTTTGGAGTTCACGAAGCCTCACTCTCTCCATCAGAGTTGTCTCGGTTCGTAGCTGCAGCAGTAAGATCAAATAATATCCTTTGACAACCTTTGACTGGGGGCGGGTGCATTGGTAATGCTACCCTGTAGTTTTGAGTTTTAATCCCCTTCACGTAAGACTTCAAAGTGTTCTCTCTGGAAATGCAGATGCAGACTCCAGCAGAATATGTGCACCCAGGCCACATTTATTATTATATTTTTTCAGATGTGAATTTGGATCACCCTGGGAAATAAAGCCTGGACATCTTAGTGATGATGTGAGTTTACATTTAGTGAGTTCACAGTAAACCAGTTTACAGTTACAGTTTACAGTTAGTGATTTTACAGATGGTTCCTGGTTACTGAGTTCAAGGTTAGTGAGTTTACAGTTAGCGTATTTACAGTGAGTGAATTTATTGTTAGACAGTTTATCGGTGGTGAGTTTACATTCAGTGAGTTTTTGGATAGCGAGTTTACAGTTAGTGAATTTACAGTTGGTGAGTTCATGGTTAGTGAGTTCAGCTAGTATGTTTATAGTTTATGAGTTTACAGTTAATGCGTTTAAGGTTAGATAAGTCTCCATATCCAGTCATTCCTTAGTCTCCATATCCAGTCATTCCTTAGTCTCCTGGGCTGTTCAGCCACGGTCTGCAGCTCTATCCAGCTGACTGTAGCAGATGACCTAAAAATGTGTCTGGTGAAATGGCGGGAATTGAAGCTTGCAGTTTTGCTGCTGTGCTGGCTGGCGGAAAACACAAATTTTCTTTGAGGGAAATAATTGGAGCAATAACAGCGTTCCCATTTATTTTCCTGTCAGAGGTGCAGCTACCTGTGCTATCTATTCATGCTGTCTGTCTAACTGTGAAACCCACAAATACCACAGACCTGCTGTATTTAAAATCAGCTTTATCTGTAAAAGCTGTGAATACTACAGACATGTCTCTTGTACTGGTTCAGTTAAAATGGAATTTCCATCAGTGGTGATTTCCGCTGAACTGCCAACAAGGTTATTATTGCCCTCTGTATAGATTATCAGATCTTAGATTATGACTGGCTTGATATCTGAAAGAACAACAGAGCTTCGCCACTAGATGTGTGGTTTTTTTCTGAAATGTGTCTCTTGCCATTTCAGAGGGTAAGGACCCGCTAGTTTCATGGAACGCTGGTATAGCCCGGATCTGCAGCCGGCTCACAGTCAGTCGGTCTGTTTCATTGCCCACGACCTGCCGAGCAAACAAATCCACTAATCAAAGTCGGCCCCTGTCACCAGACTCCACCTCCATCTAATCTCTATGGATAAATGCTCTGTCTCACTGATAGGCAAACCACACAGAACACCATTATGAAACTGCAATACATGCCCGTAAACTGTCATATTTCACATAAGCTTTCTATGAAATGTCCATCAATACATATAGCATGGATAAGAAAAAAAGACTGCCACTCTCATATGTGTAATTTTATGCATACATTGCAAAGGTGTTGAATATATTTTACGGTTTAGGTGTTTTTATACTATTGGGTATTCAGCTGTTTATGCACAAAATGACATGTGAAACTATTGGGAAAGGTGAGGAGTGATTAGTTTTCTGATATGTGCAGCATAATTTGACATGTATTTAAAAAAAATTGTCCATATGCTTTGGGGTCTTGAATTTAAATGCGTGTTTCTTTTTGTCATAAGGGCTTGCATAGTACCCGGTGAAGAAACGCACTATGACATGCGCGTTGACAGATACACATGTCCTGGATAATGTTTAAAGCAGCCAACCACCAGCAATCATACATCGACATAAATTATTCATTTTCATAGCCAGCTATAGCTGTGGTTCAGATTATCTTCGCGTCCCATTTTGTCTGTACCAGTCAGCGTAACGCCATCCGCCGTGTGATGGCAACCAATTTAGGCATTCACTGCCGCGGCCCTCTTAATTCACCCATCTGCCAATGTTAACGGTGCTTAGGGGTCTAATTTGCAGAGAAAATGAAGTGTTGCACATATTGACTCATCAGCCTTGGAAGGAGCTGGTTCTGCAGTCAGAGTCTGTTGCTCATAATAATGGAATCATGCTAAGTAAGATGTAAAGATTACGCTTATGGAAAAGGCTTGAATTGTACTATCAAGCTCCATGCAGCATATTTAGCTTGAAGGAGAGGGAGAGTGTTGATAATTGACTCTCATAAAGTTGCGATCTTGTAGTTTAGGGCACAAATAGGCTGTGAAATCCAGATACTGCATGGATCCTTTGAAAGACTTATGGGGTGTTTTCAATGAGAATATATAACTCAGGAAAAGGGCTTGGTTGGACATCACAGAAAAGTTCTGAGGACCACTTACTTGCATCTAGTTGGTGCAGTATTTTTATACGTTCAGGATGTACAACCATGGTCTTTCATTTCCAAACTCTTATTTATTCTGAATATGTCAAATTGATCCCAATTAGAAATGCATGGTAATGATAGTTATTTATAGGGGTCGTTCCCGGTACCCTTTAAGCATACTGACTGCCACAGATGGCTATTTTTACAGAGGTGTCAGACAGGGGAGGAAAGCAAGAAGCACTGAATCATTGCAGTAATTGCACTGCCTCATGGGGTGGCCTGAATTCAGGCAGAATCGCATTACAGCTGATGTGTTTAATCTGAGCGCAAAGACTAGTGTGCAAGTCTGGTTACCGGGAGCATGGTCTTCTTAGAGCTGGGTTCTGCGCCAGGCCTCTCAACGCTCCTGGAACTGTGGAGAAAAAGCACCATGACAACAACAAACACACCAGGGCTGAATGCTACAACCACTAGGCAGCGGGACAAAGGAGAGGAGATACCAGTAAGTGTTAAGTTCTGCAGAGCACACAGATCAATAGATACAAACGCATTCAGCAAATTTGCTGTGTAATGAAAAGGAAGGAAAAGGCAATATTTATTTTCACCTGGCAAGGTTAGGTGTGTAGTTAAGTCAGACCACTCATGATCTAAGTGAATGATATGGATTTTTTTTCAGTTAATGAATCACACTACAGACACAATAGTGACACTGGGGAAAACATACAAAAATGTGATACAGTAAAAATGTTGACATTGTGTTTTCCTTGCCCCCTGCCTGTATAAAAAGGGAAGAAAGTGGGTGTGTCTAAGGAGAGGAAATAATCAGACAGAGCTTTTAACGTGGCTGCTCTGATTGGCTGAACTACACTGTTCTTTTTCAAGCTTCATATATTTATTCATACAGTGCCAGCAACAGCGGGAAATTGTTGTCTTTTAGTTCAAATTGTTCTGTAGAAGTGCACACCCCATGATTTGTCTTCAGGAAGCATTTGTCTTGATGATGAGAGGAAGCACTTTTAAAATAAAGGGAGACAAAAGTTTGTTCTAGTTTGTCAGTGAGGGCTCCTAGTCACCCTACTCTAGAGCTGAGCTTGTACTGAGGACAGGGCCTAACGAATGAACCACTTGCGAGCCTCACTAATTCATCCATAATATGCTAGTTTTAATGTCGTGGACCATGAGGTGTTGAAATTACTACGAAGACAATAAAGTGCACAATGTGTGTGAGCCAATGCCCAGTCCATTTCCCCATGTAGACACAGTCCATAAATATTCACCATTTTCCTCAACTACAGAAGACTCAAGCACTCACAAGTCACTTGTTCACTTTGAACCATCAGTGACCTACCCCATGCCCCCTCGACCCCCCCACCTTTTAGTAGCTCAATAATGTATATGTGGTAGAATTTAAGACCACTATTTTTTATTTTTACTTTTTTATGATGACCATATTTTCCAGAATCCATTATTCACGTGTAGCGAGATTCACATTCTGAATGAGAGTGTGAGAGAGAGACACACACAAGCACACACACAGATTGAAAGATTGATAGAAAGAGGGAGGGAGGTATCCAAACCGACGGGGCTGTCTCTGGTTTAATTGATTTCGGCTGTCCCTGTAGAGACTCAAAGGGCTTTTTAAATGCAGTATCTAAATATTTAACAGCAGATGCGAGGTAGGGATTCGGAACATTGAGCTTAATGAGGAGTGATAGGAATCGGAGAGGGCAGCGGCGGACTTGTCCCCATTGATTTCCTTAGGCTGTGATTAATGGGCGGAGGTGAGAGGAAACGGTGGCGGCGTTTCGGAGGTACTCCGAGGCGCCGCCGGAGCGGAGAGGTCGCGCTTTCCGTCGCGTGTGAGTGCCAGGCTGTCCGGCTGCTGCCAGAGCGACGACCGGACAAAAATTGATTTCTCGCTTAAACGGATCTCTCTCGGTGCTCTCCCTCGGCTCGGCTCGCCTCGCTCCCGCGGTTCCACTAGTGTTCGCACGCAGAAGTGAACACAGAAAGGTGAATGTACAGGCAAAAGTGCCTAGTGTATGTAGACGGCACCACGGGTTCTATAGCCACAGAGCACAGTAAAAACATCTGACCTCTACAAGCTCAACTCCACTGTGTGTCTTGCTGTCTTTGGGAAAATTGCAAATACTTTTATGTTCCATTTTAATATGGACGGACATGGTAAAAATGTACCGTACAATACGATGTGATTATGCAAATTACTCCAGAGTGCGTGCGTTGCATGTATGCGAAAATAAGCCATTACAATAATTATACATAATTATTGATATGTAGATACATACGTTCAGACCAGCAAAGAGAAAGTACAAATGATTCAGCACTTCATGCCTCTCTGCTTCATTAAACAGTTAGACGACAGTGCGCAAGAAAAGGTTTTTTTCTGTCACTAAATGAGCGTGTCCGTAATTGCGTAATTAACTCAATTATGGTTATGGGAGCCATTTGCGGTGCTGAAAGATCAGGAGATCTATTTCGCCGGAGCAGAAATAGACATTTCTCTTGTTGAAACCAGCTCCTTTGACACAGAGACTACCCTTTGTCCTTGTACATAGCAAATGCCCGCCTATCATAAAAATAAGAAATAAATACAACATTAAATACAATTTTACAATAGTAATTACACAACTTCATATACAATGATAATCTGTATGGTTACATGTAAGTAAAAAGGTCCTTATCATCACATTTTTGGTCCTGAGACTCCATTTGAGTTGCAGTGGATCTGCGGACAGTGTAAAACCACTGTTTTACATGTGTCTTGGGATTCTGCTTCCTCTTGCTCTTCGAGGACACAACACCCAAGGAAAGTGCTTGGTTGGACACAACAGTAATTTGTATATCAGCCCTATGAGAGCCATAGTGTTTGGTGCACGCTACCGTTACAAATACCGTTACCGTGTTACAAATCTGGGATGTGCTTACTGACCAGACTTGATCGCAGCCTTTCAAAGGGGTGTGACCACTGACCAACAAATGCTGTCTGTCTGTTGGAGTTTGAATATTGGATGAGGAAGATGAGCCAGTCTCAAATTGGCAGAAGCGACTGAATCTCCATGCAACAGTGCTCCCTTATTAATAGCTTGTAAATAATTTATGGGAGGTAATCTTTAGCATGGCACACGTGTGGCTACATAGGAATGAGTTTACATTCCATTAATGAGACTGAATAATTCACAGAGGGTTGAACCCGAAGGCATCACAGTGAGCGTGAAGGACTGGAACTCCTCATTATTATTTATGCCGAATGGTTTTGTAATACATATAAAAAATGATTAGATGCACTCCTCAGCTCTGTTTTAATTAAAATGTAACGAGTATTTTAACGATGTATGCTAAACTTTGGAAACTAGTAATAGGTTATGATTGCATTTCCCTGTGGGATTCCTGACCTCATTATACCTCCCTCTTGGTGAAGTAGGACAGGGGGAGGAGAGGAGAGAGAGGTGGCAGTACTTTTTTTTTTTTTTTTTAAAAGCATAACCTTTTGCATTGTCTTTGTTATTGCAGGAGAGACTCCCACAGTTAGCATGACTGGACTGAGTAATGCATGTGTCTGGACACCCCACACCCCCACACCTGTAACCAACCACATTGCATCACTGGCAGTTCAGATGCAGACGAACAACATAAGATGAGTTATCATCTTCCAGTCACACAGGCAAGAATCTTCTAAAGAAGGGATTAAAGAAAAAAAATGCATCAACTCAAAGTTGTTTGTTTTTCTTATCAGATGGCAAGTGAGTGATACTTGATAGGGCTTCCCTCCTGATGGGAGTAATGGGAGACATACAATTTTAGCTTTATATGTTTTTCTCTGGGTGAACTCAGACCACTGTGGGGAAGGTGGAAACTTTATAACAGATATCCCTGGATGCACTTGAAGACACCACGTATGTATCTCACAAAGTTTATGCTACATACATTAATACCTTTTATTTATAATGAATGCATTAAAAAATAGAAGGGAAAAAAATAAGCCAGGTGAAATAGCAAAATTGTACTAAACAGGCCCCAGCATTTTACAAGATGTAATTTTACTCTCAATGGAAGAGGAGAGATTTGTAGGACATTACTTTGGTGTTGAGTACACCGCCCCCCCACCGCTATTTATGGTAATAGAATTAAACGAGGGCCTGTTGCGCTGTGTGTAATGAGGCTGGGAGCATGTGCCAGGAGGGCTGCCATGGTCTGCTGGCTGACGGAGGTGCTGTCCCTGCACCTGGTCCATTAGAGTGTCTGCATCTGCCACACTGGCGCTTCTAAACCTCCTACCACTTTCAATACGTCCCTCCTGTTCTCATTCCATTCAAAGCAAATGCTAACATTTTTGCGGCACCGTTTGAAGATTAGGCGCAGTTCATCGACCATATTTCATCACTGCAAAAATGGACGGGACTTCGGTCATGCTTCCCCCTCTTGACGAGGCCGAGGTTTGCATTTGGTGTGGTGTCTGATCGAGTCATCACTTAAGACTCACCCCCTACAGAGAGCTGGACAGTGACTGTCATGGCCTCTGGAGGCTGTTTTTTGAATCACTGCAGAGGGTGGTGGTTTTATGTGGTGGTGCTGAAATTCAGCTGCTATGTTCTGTTGTTCTCACTGGTGTACTGTACACAGGAGGTCCCTTGTGTTTGGTGTGTGGTGCAGAATCCATACTGTGAATCCTATGGGAGGGGGTGGGGAAGGGGCGCTAAGACTGCCAATCCATGAAAGGCCTCTCCCACTATAGGCCACACCCAGTACCAGGCCACACCCACTGCAAAGGCATGCCTGTGATTTTTCATCCACTATAAAGGCCATTCCTACTTCTAGGCCGCACCCACCACAAAGCCTTATCAGAGTCACACTGCTACTACAGCCAGGCCCAGCTTACTTCAATGAACTGCCTTCTGCGATGCCCTGCCCACTTAAGCCTTACCCACTCCATTGGATTCTCCATGAGATTTCTGCTTTGTCTGATTCCTTCTTGGCACACTATGTGCCTAACCCTTCACCTGCTGTCATGGCTCATTTCAAATCCCACAAAGAGAGATTTAGAACTTTTACAGAACGCCACTCGGAGCCTCATTGTCCTCACTACAAAGGTGAGAGAGCCCCCATGGCAAATTATCTGCATGGACAGCTTCTTCTAACAGTCTGTTACACATTTAATACATTGTCTCCCCTTTTTTGGGAGGGGGCATTGCTGAAGAGAGCAATACAGTAGATACAGCTGTCTGTACCCACAGGGCTTTGGTGTGTCCTTCCTATGAATAAAACTCATTATGGAGTCAAGGCTGTAAAAGAGGGAAATGTGTAAAACAGCTGCTCAGTTCGTTGTTATACTGGAATACTGAACAGGCTTGCTTACACTGAGAGATAAGAGGTTTACATGCATTACTGTGAAAAGTGATAGTCAACCAGTGCAAAAGTGAATATATCTATATTTCATAGGGGGCCATTAAACATTTAGCCACGGGCACTGTTTTTGGTAATCTTCACTTGCTTTTCTGGTTTAATATTATCGTCAGGGTCAAAGGTCAATCTAGCCGATTACCTCACCATCTTTGTGGGTAATAATCATTCCCCTGTATACATGCCCCTAAGATCTGTTCCTTTGAGTGTATCCAGCACCACAGTTTTTCGTAACACAGCCTTTTGATTTCCATTGCACTCTCTGAATGATAACATGGTGTTTTTTATCTATCGGTATGGTAGTTATACCTGGTACGGGTATAGGGGCTATTTGCATTTTAGGTGAAGACTACTGCATACAGGTTTGCTCCTGAGTGGCTCAGTTGGTTAAGGCAAGGTCTTCAGTTATGCAGATGATGTCATGCAAAGATATGCGTCCCCTCTGTTCAGAGATTGATCTTGTGTGATGTACCATGGGATTTGCAATGTAAAAAGTAGCTGCTGGCTACATACAAGGGTATCAGAGGACTCCATTTGCTATACTCCAGCGCTTCTGCATTCCAGTGCAAGTGTAGAGGATGTCGTGGTGTGGCTAGCTTAATGTACAATTAGCCATTCCAAAACTGGGATGAAAAAGAAAAAATAAATACATCATCCATCCAGGTCTGTTGTCAATCATCAGTTAAAAGTTGAAATGTAGTGTAGCTCATGGATCAGTTGTAGAACCAGCATTATGGTGTGTGTGTGTGTGTGTGTGTGTGTGTGTGTGTGTGTGTGTGAGAGAGAGAGAGTGAGAGTAAGAGTGAGAGAGTATGTGTGCTTTTAAATTAATCAGCATTTCACCGGCTCATACTGTGAACCTCCTAGCCATCTAGTGCATCTTTTCCTTATCATTGGTCACCACAGTGAACATCTCCTTATAACTCCACATAACTCTCCTCATAAAATGACTTCTTGTCTCAGTGCCATAACCACTGCTGGAAGCAGAATAACATTTTTCATCTTTTATTTAACGTACAGCCGCAGCTCCCTGTGAATTCCAGGGAGTGTGGGTTTGCAACCTTTAAGTGCAGTATGTGTGACCAAAAACTGAATGAATGGATTAAAAAAAACTTTATGACATGTTATGCACATATATTAATTTTTGGGTCTTTTCAAGTGCCACAGACAGATAAACATGACACAAACTGAAATCAACCGAAAAAAACAAAAATGAACAAAAATATAAACAAAAAAGATGAGATTTAGCTAGTCAAATCTGTTTTGCTGTTTTTTTGATATAGATACAAATAAAATGATTACTGCAGGGTCGGTACACATTTTCAGTCGTTTTCAGTGATAACATGCAAAACGAATTCCTCCTTCACCCTCTCCTTGATGCTCGGGCTTTAAAAGGGCCTGCTGTTGCTGCTGTGCTAACTGGAGAATGCAAGATTCTGATCGTTGCAGTCCGTGTTCCCTGATGCTGTTCTCTGTATTGCCATCCATACATTCTCACTGTAGATATCAAAAACGCTAGGCTGTCTGTTTTTCCTCTCCAGTGACCCTTAAACCCAGATTCCCCCTTCAGGGCAAGGGACAAATGAGTTGGCTAGCTCCTTCATTCTCTGCCGTTCTCAAAAGGCACAGAGAGAGAGAGAGAGAGAGTGAGAGAGAGAGAGAGAGAGAGAGAGGCCGGACGGATTTGCGGGCGTTGGCATAGCAACCCTTTTTGCCTGCGTGGATGTGTGCGTACATAGCATCTTACGGAGCCGTATGAGGGACGCGCAGGGTAACGGACCCGACCCGCGACCGCACGTCTCTCGAGTGGACGCGCGAGTCTGCTATCGCGGCAAACTGGACACGCGCCGGAGGCCAATTTCCCCAAAGCAATTCCACCGTAATTCAAAGTAATGGCCTCTCTAAAACACATACAGCGTCCTTTCACCACAGCGCATGTCGCGCGGATACGGGAGTTTTCTCGATCCTAAACAACACTGATATGCTGCAATGATTTGGAAACGACGAGAAAGAGACAGAGAGAGAGAGAGAGGGAGAAGGGGGGGAGGATGCTCAGTTCACGTCGACCTTGGAAAAAAGCTGCCGTTAAAAAGAACATATAATTCAGTTTCCTTCTGGCGCTTTTAAAGAAGAGGAACCAGATGGGCTACCGCGGCCCCAGAGAGGCCGTCTCTGTGATTCAAACAGACATGCCGTCTTTGACAGTACTCTGGAAAGCAGTGTATCGCACTGATAAACTGATAAACCCCTGAAATGAAGCCTTTTGGTTTTTAGAAGATGTCATGCACTTGGTCTTTCAATAATAATAATAATAATAATAATAATAATAGTTTATACAATGCTTTTCATACAGACTGAGCAAAGCGCTGTCTGACAAAAAACTGTTTTGGAAGTTTTGTTTCTTCTGCTGGTGATAGCTGCATTAATAACATGCATGTGCTTGTATTCACTGAAGGACAGAGAGTAAAGAGCTTTTGCTAAAAAGACATGGTTGGGATGAAGTGACTATTATAAAACTGCCGTTTTCCTCTCATTTAACAGCTTGGAAAGTTCAACATGACTCGTTTTTTTACTTTGCTTTCCATGCCAATCATTAAAGACAGAGAAAGACTATTTGACTTTTCCTCCATCCAGAGAAAACATTCTGTAACAGCAGCAGGGCAGTAGCTTTTCTAAAATGGCAAACATCCTTCCCCCCAACATACATGTAAACACACAAACACACACAAAGTTAATTGTTAATTTGACAGCAACTTTGCAAGATGGAGACCTCAGACCTCAGAGCCTCAGGTTTACCCTTAATGAATCTTGACTGAGCTGCTCTTGACTGTTAAGTGCATAAAGCTCTCGATTGCACCCTCTGTTATGGGGACATTATGTGAAGCACAGGCACCATGAAAGCACTCTTTAAAAAGAGGCATGCTCACCCTGCTGACTGTTTTTCCCTCGGCTCTGCATGCAGATTAGAGGAAAGATATCATATTCATGGCACGCAGTCTAATCTTTGATCTTGCCACAGAGTTTTGCCCCCCACTTGCAAACGGCATTTTGTTCCAGGTTGATCAGACTCTTCTCCTCAAACGATGATGTCCAGTAAAATTATCCGGCTAACCAAGACCATACTGACATGTGCACTCTGAATATCTAGGCATATGGATCAAAGCAATGTCAGTGGCTACATTCATTTTCGAACACAGCAGAGTGACACCACTTCACGGTGTCAGCATGCTGACATATTTGGATCTTTTAGCCTTAATTTTCTTTAGAAGCACAGTGTGGGTCTGTTATGAAAGTGGTTACCGTAATATAATTTCACAAAAGTTAGTTACAATCAAGCCATTGCTCTTCATCTGGGAGGTGCTTTAAACTAATGCACCACTATGTAGTGTTCTTTACATGCTAAAGAGACAGTGACCTGTATAAATATGCTGAGGTCAACAGTTCATTTCCACATGGTGATCTCTGTGAGGATTACTCTGCTGTCACAATCACCCTTACAGATAAGTTCACAGAGTCGCTATAGTAGGGAAAGAGCCTGTGGACTGCAGAGGGAGAGAACATGACTGTGCAAACACTGGACAAGTTTTCATCTGCAATCACACCTGCATGCACACCTTACATGTGAAGTCATGAATGCTGAGATCTAAAATTTTTGGTGTTGGAAGACCACAGAGACTTCTCCTCAGGTGTGGGACCCCCTCCACAGCCTCGCCTTCAAACTCAGTCTGATCAGCCATATTGGCACGGGGGCGGGTTGTGTGAGAGGGGAGCGGCTGCAAGGTGGAGCTGGAGCTTGTGGCTGGTGCTGTCCCCGGTGGCCTCCACTGGCAGGCTGTTGCGATTGCAGCTCAGGTCAATATCATGCTAGCATTAGGACCAGATCAACACCCCCGAGTGACCAGTCCTGCCCTTTTCACCTGACCTTGGTCTGGGCTGAGCACCAGTGACAACCGCATGAGGGCTGCATGTGCCACAACATTTGGCTCCCTAACGGAGATTCCCATGGTGAGAGCTCCGAGCACAGACACCTTGCCCCTCCTGCGTGTGTGTGTTGGGGGGGTGTAGCCAGGGAACCTTATCAATCAGTAGTGGCACCCTACCACCGTCCCCCCTCCCCCCCGCCCTCCATCCTCCATCCTCCATCCTCCATCCTCCATCCTGAACTGTTGAGATCGGGGGATGGGCTGGGTGAGGGAATGGAGCTAGGTAAACGCGTCTGGCACAGGGTGACTCCGAGGTCAGTCAGCCCCAGCAGTGGCTTGGCAAGGAGGATGAGAACAGCAATTAGAGGCGCAGTGTGTGTATGCCTGCTGGGGGGGTGCCGCATAGCGCCTGTCACGCTCCTGTCGTGCCTCCGCTAATTGCGCCACTCCGCCCCTTGGAGAGAGACCATCGGCGCGCTGTGGGAACCGCAGCGGGCGCTCCGAACTCTGCTCTCCCCCCTCCCTTCCCTCCCATTTCCTCCTCTCTCTGCCGACAGCCCCTGATGCACACAAGGGCCTTGTGTCTCAGGGTGTGTGTGTGTGTGTGTGTGTATATATATGTGTGTGGGGGGAGGGGCAGGGTGCAGTTTTGGAATGCTGAAACCCAGCTTCCACTTGAACACATGCACTTTCTCCAGTGTTAATCTGCAATTAAAGCATCACTTCTACATCCGCACGGCCGTCCAGGGAACTCGATGCCTTTGGCTGAATCACACCATGATGGACAGCATAGATCATGACCAGCTGTATAACAATAAAATGTTTGTTTGCAACAAGGTTGCTCTTTGTCAGGGTGGTGGCCAAACAAATGAGAGACACGGAACATAGATACAGTCGCTGTCTCATTATTGGCATATATTAGGTCATCAGCTACTTCAGAAGGGATTGGTTGTGTCTGCAATGCATGTCGCATATTACACTAATTGCTCAAGGATTTGGGATGCTGAATGTCCATGTGTTGGTGGTGACCAGCAGGTGGCGCTGTGCGTTGATGTTTTGTTTCTTTCTTCCTTTCTCCTACTTACACAGAAACCTACAAACTAAAGTGGACTGTTCACAAATCAGCAGACAGCATGACAAATTCACTCCAACCATTAATGAATGCACAGATACAGAGACCAGTGATTTTACAAGGTGTGTGTCGTAATGGTACTCACTCCTGATTTTCATTGGAATACAAATGCAAATATTATGCTGGTAGCAAAGATGGATAATATCATTATGCATCATGTATTATTAAATATGAACACGTCACATTAATTGAAAATCAAATGAGGAGGCTGCTGGTAAACTCCTGCTCCTGTGGTAACAAGCAACCTGATTTGCCATTGGGTGTAGACAACAATGCAAGTCATACAGCAACAATAGCAAGAGTGGCAGAATATTAACTGCAAAAACATGCCGGGTATGACTGCTTTGCACCACAATGCGCCCCGCTAACAACCAGACCCCAAAATTTGCATGTTTTTCTTTGTGAGTTAAACTGATTAGAAAAATTAATGGAAGAGATGCCAAACTGCAATGCCAGTTTGCAATTCCCATAATTCAGTGCAAAATTAGTAATGAATCGCTCAGTTTGGCTGAAAAAAGCCAAAGCTGGCAGCCTTGAACACCCAACCCCCAACTCTCCCACCCCAATATGCCTATATTTATTTTATGCTCCGTAATTAACACAGGCTTACAGAATTACTGTCAACACAGGGCTAGACAATCACTATTAACAGCCATCATCACCCACAAATGGAACAATTGCCAGAGAACACTAAAAAATAAAATTTACAAACAAATTAACAGATGCAAGGAATGAAATAATCAGTTAACCTGCAAGTCATTTTGCACATGCATGCATCTACTTCACATCAATCAATTATTGTGATAAGGGGCATAAATTTCATTCTAGTTCAGTTTGAACAGGCAGCTCCATGTTGTTATATGAAGTGATGGGTCCCTTGCATAGACCAGCTGGTTAAATTTGACATTGCTGCAATAATTGCGTCCTCACATACAATAAATACAGCCCAATGATGTCAAGGCATGGACAACAGTGGCAGGAACGGCATGAGGTTTCATAATGGGCCGAATTGATTTTGCACTGCAGAGTCTATGGGCTTGCGTGTGCATGTGCATGCTTGCACATGTGCAGCTTTCTTTCAGGGTCATGATGAGTACAACAGACGTGGGACAGTTGGAGACAGATGCCGCCAGAGCAGCATCCAAAAAAGCACCGTGACGCGAATGGAAATGAGCTCGCCAAGGTGCGCGTTGGATCTGACCGGCTGAGCCCCACACTCAGAGAGAGGCATTGACAGTCACCCGCTCTCTGGCTCTCGGCTGGAGGGGAGCCCATTGATCAAGAGCAGAGTGGGGCCCGCGTCTCCACGCCCATTGGTCAAAAAGGAGAAGAACAAAGACGGGGTGCTTGCTACCTCTCTGTCTGCTATCAGCGTAGAACCCAGGAAGCACAGAGGGTGAAGCAGAGAAACTGATGAAATAAGGGGGATGTGATGACAAGAGTGCGGTGTGAAGCCCAACATGTCACGTCATTCTACCTCTGTGGCAGACCTTTAATTACATATATTTTTTATGTCATCAGTTATGGTCGCGTTGGAAACTGTGATTAGCATTATAGCATTATTATGGTGCATACACTGCATGCCTAGAAGGCCAGCACAGAGAGATTTCTTTCTAGTTGATTTGCCAAGAAAAACAAACCTTCCTCACCGTTTTTGAGGCAGATATCTAATCAATGTTTCCCTCCAGTGTGAGGTGTAACCTGTAACCTGGGGTCAGGCCTGTGACCTTCTGGTGACTGAAATGTGGATCCCAGGGGAGGGGGGTGTCAGTGGTAGCTCATGATTGATTTATGACTCTGATCACCGTGGGAGTCGCGCAAAGACGCTTGAGCTTTTTAGTGAATGATGGGTCTGTTCTGACAGCACCTGAAACTTCCATCTGAGTGACAGCTTTGGTCCTGGGGTCACAGTGGTGAACAGTGCATGAAACAAATCAGAAATAAAGCAGGTGATCCTTAATCCTGATGTCTTACCTTCCCCTGGGCTGAACTCAGCAAGTTTGTTCCATTTAAGTTAACTGTCTCACACATAATAGCAATGCAGTGTTAAATGTGACCTACCAGCTGTAGCCTGGCAATTCAGGAGTATTAAAGTAAAAATGGTAAGTGTGAACTGGGACTACTAAAAAAGCAAGGAGTGAAAGAGATGTGGTGACACTTTCTCTTCACCATCTGCTCTGTCCCTAAATACTGATATTATATTGGCCACCTGAAGCCATTTTGCCCTCCCTCCGCCCTCTGTTTCTGACTACAGGTGAAACATCTGAGAGTGACATACGCTGACATGCAGGTAGAGGGAGAGTGAGTCACCCAGCAAATCCTTCATGGCGACTAACCTTGATGCTGAGCCAGCTCCATGTTCCCTCTTCCTTGACTGTCAGGTTTAGCAAGCTACCTGAGGCCGTTGAATCAGTTCATTTGCCCTAATTCAAATACAACTCATTAAATTAAAAATAACTCAAAGATGAGGGTTACTACTGTTTTCACTGTCTCTGGCCTGCTGGATCACAGATGCCTTTTCTGGGACCTTTTCTACTACTCCTGGTGGCACTGCAGCAAGAAATTTCAAAACATGGTGTTAGGAGACAGTTTTGTGGAACGGCATGGCGTTTGATCCAAAGACACGCGATGTGTATTCGAATACAAACGCTGGAGACAAGCGATGTGTATTCGAATACAAAGCGATGTCGCTACATCCGACCGGAGCCAAATGGCGCCTCTTGTGAACCCTACGGAGCCAATTAGGTTACAGGGCTCAGGAAATACCCAATTAGAGAGGGAGCTGTTTAGCTATGCACACCTCCACAAAACCAATCAGAACCCCTGCTGGTCATTATAACTAATATGTAAATGTGCCTGCTATTAACTGTATAAAAAAAGAACGAAATGTTATATTAGTTGAACTTCTGCTCAATGCTGATATTCCCACGGCCAGCTGTGCAAATAAACCTACCTGTCTTTTGCTGCGAACATTGAATCTGGTTCTTTGTCGTAACGAAACACGTTTTGGTGTTCGGGACTTTTACTAACAATGGGAAGCAGTCTGATATGTTGATTGCTTTGTATTACCTGTCAAGCTGTGGTCATTTCATAGTCAAAGTCAAAGTCAACTTTATTGTCAATTCTCCAATATGCACAGGACATATGGAGGATTGAAATTGCGTTTCTCTCAGGCCCACAGTGACAATACAACAGTTCGACATAACACAGTGACACTGAGAGACAAGAACAAGAATTTTCACAGATATACAATAAACACAAATGGCTCAATAACACAGACATAAATAAAACGTATGACATTAGAGACAGAACAAGCTACAAATATTTACAGCAAGGGCATCAAGGCACATGGTAGGTTTAGAAATATAAAAATATAAATATAAAAATATAAGTATAAATATGAATTCCTCAGGATATGATGTAGACTGTTATATAAGTAAAGTGACTGTGCAGATCTGTGTGAGTTTGTGTGTGATTAATGTTGGGAGTAGGAATGGGTGGACAATAGTCCAGGCTTCAGGACTGGGGGGGGGGGGGGGGGTTCAAAGTTCAGTTCTGTGTTGGAGCAGATGGCTGAGGGATCAAACTTTAATCAAACTTTCTCAAAAAAACATGCTTGCCTGGAAGAGAAAAACAGACATTAATCCTCATAAAGGTAAGAGGCCACAGGTTAAAGAGAAGCATCAGGGTAATTGCATTTGATTAATGTTTGAAGTGCCGAATGTAACTGGACAGTATGGCACCTGCTATCCATGCCTACTGAACCTGCTCATAACCTGTGCTTAGGTTGGCTGTTGGAGAGAGATACTGCTAGGCAGAAGTCAGTGTTTACTGATTGGTTGATTAATTTGGTTGCTATGCATTTCTGCTCTCCTCTGACTGGTCACTGCTTGATTTGTTTGTGTATTTGTTATTGTTTGTTTGTCTGTTAGTGGTTGATGATGGATGAGAGTACATTAGATGTACAGCACTCTTCTACTGGTAGTGAGTGTGTTACCAATTAGAAACAGATGTTAGTTTTTTCTCAATCGCTTAGGTATGGTCTTTAGATTCAAAACTCAACACAAAACCCCAACCTCCCCAATTCAGCAACAGACTCTAGCATGCTCAAAACCCAGTGTCTTCAGTACCATGTACGTGTTACTCACCAGTAAACAGAACAGAGTACTTAGTTAACAGAAACAGCAGTCAACAGTTTTATGATGTAAACTCAGCTGTTCGAGCTGTCAAGCTGCTGACCAACCTCAGGTTATGACACAGTTGATCATCAGTGCTCTGATTCCATCAGAGTTCATGGTATGGTCTTGATTGTTGACCACAACCATGGCCACGGCCAGTACCTCTGTGGCCTGGCTAGGCAGTGTTCCAAATTGCTGCTGCTTGCACACAGCCTTTCACATTGTGATGCAAATTCCACAGGACAGGATTTTACAACTTTCAGAGATGTTCTGTTGACAAAGTCCTTCTTAAAAATTTGTCAAAGCACCTAAAAAAAACAGTAAATGAAATCTCTAAGGTGCTAATATATTTTTAGAGGTCAGGCCTGGTTGGCCATTAAATAGTGAGCTATGATGCAATCTTCTCTGAAAATGTGTTCTTTTCTTCATAATGCGTAGGATGGAGGACATTTTAAAAAAGGTAAAAACTGCTCTAAAAGGCCTGGAAAATGGCTTAAACTGCTGAAAGCACTCACGAAGAGTAAATGTTATTTCTTAATTGTACTGGAACAGTCACATGTGACGGAAGCTACCTTTAGCATTTCAATTTCCATTGCTTTGTGAGAACATTCAGTGAATGTGGATGTTAGCCAAGGCACTGCAAGGGCAAAAGGCAAGTGGGGTAGCCAGCCGAATGGCTTACAAAATCTGCAAAACGAAACGAATGGATTGTTAGTGGGGGGAACCCCCCTCTTTTGTCTGAAGGGTAAAGATGGCAGATTACAGAACCAGCCCGAATGTCAAGATTATTCAAACTGGGCCTTAATGGGGTGACAGTTTTGGTTGACTCATCTGCGTGCAGATGGAATGTACAAGCTAGGCGGTAGGGAAGCTTCTGTCGATAAGCGAATGGAGGATGGTATGAAATTACAGCCTCTCGGTTTGTGAATAATGTGAAGGGTGCTGATAGGGGAAATGTATCAGGGCTGAATGAAGGGCCGAACTACTCACAGGGGGGCCGTTTGGAGTGACGGAGTGGTGGAAAACACTCCAATTTCCCTCTCGTATTGGATTTCAGGGGTGTTGCTTCGATCACTGCTCGCTTGATACACATCTGTGTATCTAGTGCCTTCAAGGTTGTCATTCAAATTGAAATATTCTCCCCATGCTTTCAAACATACCCCCCAAACATTGTTTTTAGTGGGGTCGGGGGTGTGGAGGATGGTACTGGAAATTCTATGTGCTAATATGTCACGAAAATCACATCTCAAGTATAAGCTTAAAAGCTAGCACTATTGCTACTGATTTCTGTAAATTGATGTTGAATTTGTATTGTGTTACAATGTTTTTGTGTGATTATTTTTGGTGCCTTGATTGAGGAGAAAGGAAGGGGATTTGTCACATGGCATTGCTTGGACCTTTTTGATAGATAACCAATAAAGATAAACCAATTCTATTAGAATTTGAATTTCAGTTTGTTAGGAGGTTCTAACATTTACGAGAATGTTGAGAAAACCCTTAAAGAAAAGACAGGAATGAACTGACAAGTAGCTCTTGTGTGCTGCTGCTTGCATGGATCACCATGCTCATTTCTTGGGCAATGGCTGACAGTTCTGGTCTTCAAGACCTTCATACTACCATGTACAGTCACACAAAATCACTCAATTTTAGCTCGAATTTTATCAAAATTTACTTTAAATGACCCAAAAGAGGACAGGGAGACCTACACTGGCACAGCTCAGTCTGTCTCTGTAAGACACAGGGAACGCCAGAACTCCACTTTTAGATTCCACCTCTCTGTTTATCCGTCTGTGGGATGGGAGCAGTCACAAACAATCAGAGCAAAGGGAATCGGTCACATGCTATCTCTCCCTGAGGCACAGTAATCACAGCAGAAAAATATCTCACCATGAAAAACCCTAAGCTCCAACTGTCAGCCTGCTTGACAGACGCCCTTATCTGCAACATCATGAGTTCTCACATATTATTCTTTGTGCAGGGCTGGGTATTTTATTGAGGCTACCCAGGTTAAGCACCAGCAAAGCCAGTAGTACCCTTAAAGGGAATGAAACCTTAAGCCTTTTGGTTGCAAGCCCAGTTCCTTAGCAGCTACTCCGCTCTGCCAGGGCACCATCACAGCAGAGCATAAAATGAATGTAAAGGGAAATATAAGATTTATGACCAATGATGTCCTCATTATTGATCAGAGGGGAGACACACCTCATTACCTTTGACATCCAACACCATAGGCTTCAGCGGAATGAGCCATCATTGATTTTAAGCTGCCTGCTGTATTAGAATGCTAGCAAAGTAAGGTTAGAGATTATGCAAGTCATCTTTTAAAACTGCATTTCGGCTACATTAAGAGGTCCTGCTCTGGCCTTTGGAGAAGCCTCCTGCAATGTTGATTTCTGCAATTGTTGCTTTTAACACTCACCTGGGGCTGCTCTCCAAAAAACAGAGTCATCAGCTGTTTTTCTTTCAGCAATATCAAACTGCAGCTTGAGAATAATTTTGGGATTCACAGTAAAAGGGTTGTTTTTTGTAGGGAAAAGGTGATTATTTCAAAATGATCCACAGGGAAAGTATTCAGTCGGCCATGCAAAGCACATAGTGAGTATACAGTCCTTATAGGACTCATTCATAAATGCTTATTATGTCCGGCCAAACCTCTTTCCCTGGGGTGTATTTTCTCATTGATCCACCCTTGGGGCCTTTTAAGTCATTATGCTGAGATAAGTATATGCCTGGTGCTGCAAAGTTGTGGACGAAAAGATAAAAAAAATCAATGACCAGCTGATAAACCATCAAAAATAATGCACCACTCAAGCTATTGACTCGGCAGGTAGTGCTAGCATCCAATTTAACCACATACAAAGCAATATGCAGTTCACCGACAGGAATCGATACTGCCTGCATATTTAACAGAGGGGGCTTTTACCACAGAATGAGCTGGAATTGAAGTGACCCCTTCAACTAAGGCGGTCTGTCGCATCGTGGAATAACTTTCCATGTCACGCTAGTTTGCGGCGTACATCAAGAGGTGGCAGCATGAGATTCCAATGTCTGAGGAACCAATGTCTCACCAAAACCCCTCTAAGCATTCCTGAGCATGCTCCAACTACTAGTAGGTGGCTCCAAAAAAAAACCCTCAACACAATTGGTTGTGCCCTCAGGGCTGTAGTTAATGGCATGGCTTCTCTGCATGACAACTTCTTGCACTGAAAAATGAAATTAATATCTTGTCGGCTTACAACTCCAGCCACAAGAGTAGCTTTTCTGAACAGCTCTGATGCATGCCTTTGTGACCACAGCACAGGTATACCTCAGTTAGCAAAATCTTTAAGATCAAAGACCCTGTTAAAGAAGTTAATATTTTTATAATAAAAAATCTATTTATTTAATATGTAAATGCTTAGAATTGAAGCAGTTCTAATTCAAAGCAATTCAAAACAGTGCTAATGCACTTTTTGAAGGCGAGTCTTCACTTGTGCCACCGAAATTGTTAATGTTTGTTAGTAATGTCTTGTAATTGTTAAATGTTTGTATAAATGTTAATAGGACCTCTATGTGAATCATCATTACACCATTTTACAGATAACTAGTCTAAATCAATCAGGTTCATATAGGTTAATTGTCTAATTGTTGAATTTTCATTTGTCCTTGATTGTAATTGTCTGTGTTCAGATGCCTTTAGAACAGGTAAAGGGCTGCTGGTAGAGACTCACACTTTTTGGCAGTAGGTTTAGCTGTGTATGTGTTCAAGGCTTTTTCTCTTCTCATGTGTTTTTTCAAAGAAATTATTCGATTTTTCTTGCTACGTTCCTCCTTCTGCGAGTTTTATGTGCAGTGCGTCAGCCGACATTGGTTTTTAAAATTTCACTGATTTTGCCTTCATGCAATATGAAAAGCCAACCAGTAACAAGGCATGGATTGTGAGTCTTTTAAATAAACAGTTCCTGTCTTGCCCTTTACAGTTCCTCATTAATGGCAGTGATTAAAGTAACTATGGCATGCAAATGCCCAGCCAATGAAACTGTGAGCAGTCTTCCAGGATGTAATATGAAATTTAAATCAATTTGACTGGATGCTACACATCTCATAAGGAGGGAGGAACCAAGAAGAATGAAAAGCACAGTGAAGTGATGCTGTTCAGTCTTGAGCAGTAGGCATTGATTGCCATTTTCAATCGAGCAGAAAAAGTGAAGAATTCAGTGCTGTGTGCAAGTGCATGCAAGTCCCACAACGCTAGCATTGAATGAAATTCGTACAAATCAGTGCATCTTAATGCAGTTCAAGTTCATACCCATTCATTACATTCAAATAAATGTGCATTTCTTGTTAAAGGCCGATTTGATGTTACCTCTTTAGCAGTATTTTCTGAAGCTCTGGAATGTTATTGTCTCCGGTTGAAAGTTCTGATAATGGGTTGACCTCACGCAATGCGTCAATGGATATATGCCTGTAGAAGTTTGACTCTGAAAGTGATATTGCTGACAAGTGAGAAAATCCAAAATAAGTGAAGACAACAGATTCTGACAGCTGGCAGTGCCCTAAAAATGGATACAGGGCTGGAGGCGGGACCAAAGCTCCCCAAGCTCCATGTCAGTCACAGTGTATAACCGCAGCATTACATAGACCTTTTGAGACACTTGACTAACCACAGAGGAACTGCAGTGGTGTACTGGCCAGAAGAGGATGGAGAGTTCTCATTTCAGAACTCTCTGGTTGGAACTTTTCTTCTGTGGCTGATTGGAAGTCAGTGCCCACTGAGCATACGCACGTGTCGGTCCACCCTGCAACAGCCGTGTCACAGTGTGTCACGCTCAGGTGGCTGTGGTTTCTCGGCAGCTGGGTCCCACCTCTAGGCATGGAGTCTCGTTGTTTGTTCATGCCTCGGCAGCAGGGCAGCATGGAGTAACGCTGTAACCTAACTATTTTCACCAGGTGCATGACACGTATAGCTCCACGCCTGGTGATGTCCCGGGTCAGTGCAGAGATAATTTGTTGGTATGGCTGTCATACGTGGGAGGAGTGATTCCGGTTGCCAGTGTCATTTTTTAATACATAATAGCAATTGATCTTGGATGGTCAAAGCAGGATCCAATATGAATGAAGGAGACACGTGGTTAAAAATGAGATTAGCTAGTTCGCTGCTGCTATTAGCTGCATAGAATGATGCCATGAGCAATTATTTTGATATCTTATGTGCTGCTACTGTAATTAGCTATCTTGCTAGCTAGTGGCACTTGTGATAGCTCACAAAAGTTCCTTGAGATCCAGTTTTGAAATCCCCATTAGCAAATGCACTTTTAACATATGCACTTTATGGTCAATTTTGGTGGTTTCTCCCATTTCAACATGGATGAGAAGCAGAGAGGGCCATTTTCATGGTGGCCTCATGCTGGCCAGGAGTGAGTCATCAGTGCAGTAGGACACAGTCATGAGGCCAGTTATTACCCTCATAGCAAGGCGCTGGATCAGAATAGCCTGATATCCATTTTTATGAATAAATAAAATTGAAACCCTGGGTGAGGGGCATCTACTAAGCAAATAAACCACAGCAGAGTGAACTGATGGTTAGAGAAGTGGACATGCAACTAAGCATTTGCAGGTTTGAATCCTGAGTGAGGCACAGCTATAGTTCCTACTGAGCTACGCAGTGAATTACTGCATATGCTGAGCAAATGCATGAAGATTTGAATGGAGTGAGCAAAGGTTCCATTTGAAGCAGATGCTACACTATGCATATGTGAGTGGTGAGGTCACTGACTGAGAGAAGACCTGATAGAATGGAATCCATCATGGGATATATAATATAGCATCTGACATAATGCTGATGGCCAGGAACCATGTGACACTGCTGTGTGAATTATCCTTTCAGACACGAGTGGAAAATCTAACCAGCACCTAGTCAACAAATAATAATGTCTCATTTTCTCTCAAGGATAACTGCTCCCCTCCCAGCTTCTCTACCTATGTACTAGCATAAATCATTTTCTTTGAGGGTTTGTGGTCTTACTGTGGCTTTATGTGACTGTGTGGCTGTACAGGATCCATGGTGTGGCGGTATTTCTGATGATCTGATCATTTTTTTCTCGCGTAACTTCATTTACAAGGATCCCTGCTTGTGAGACGTTGAGCTGGTTGGTCTACCTTGCTGCTTTCTTTAATTGCGCTCCCCCCCACCCCCCGTGAGTCCAATGAGGGTTCCTCCCGCGCGTAATTGTCTTTATCCCGGACGGTGTCTAATGATGTGTTGTGCTGTAAGTGCTTTGGAGTGCTCATTAAAAAGTCTGAGCTCCTCGTTCCTCTTTCGTTAAGGGAGAGGGGAGGAACTCCCTCGCCGCCGTGCTCCTCGGCCCCGCAGCTGCGTCCTGACTAAACACACGTGCCTTCGCCGGGCGCAGTTGGGCCAGCTGCGAGCGGCATCCTGATTTAAAGAGCTCCCTCTCTCTGGACCAGCTGTGAGGGCCTTAGTGGAGGTTTTAACCTCAGGTTTAGTCCGCCACGCCGCACTCAACAGGAACAGTCTGTACTCCCAAGCAGGAACAGCTGATCTGGCTGTGGTAGGATTCAGCGGTCTGTCAGTCTACACTCAAAATTGCAACCCCAGCTAAGATCTTTCGGTCCGCTGTTTTTACAATGGCCAGGGCCCTGTAGGCATTTACTATAAAGGTTCCTTCTGCTGAATATGGCAGGGCAAAGTGAGGGGGAACACATCCAAAAGTCATCAGTATGGCATTACAGGTAAGAAGCAGGGCTTGCAGTCTGAGTGTTGCAGGTTTGATTCCTAGGTGGGGCACTGCTGTTGTACTGTATCTTTGTGCAAGGTACTTAACCTGAATTGCTGCAGTAGAATATCCAGTTGTATTAATGGTAAATAAATATAAATAGAGTTTCCAATAGTTCTCTAAATAAGAACATGTGTAACATCTAAGGATACTGTGATTTTTGTACTTTTCACCCATAGAAATGAGAAAGCAAACTAAATTCACCAACGAATAAAACAAATTTGCATGCAGCATACTCTGTGTGTGTTTGTTTAAGTCATTCTGTCATTTTTGGTGTCCAAGCTGCATTTGTTCTGAGCAGTGCTCTGTGTAGTGCAGTGCTCTGTGTGGCTTGATCGATAGGTACACAGTGTACATTTTGGAAAATGAATCTCTTTGGCATCATTGCCTTTTCAGTTGTGGTACAAAGCTGTGAAGTAGTAAAGAAGAATTCTCATTGTTCCAGCTGTTTTAATGGCTTCCACCACGCTGAGTGGGAGCTGTCATTTTCCATAATGGTCGCACATTAATTGCTCATTGGGTGAGGCATGAATCTGCAAAGAAAATCTTCTTTTAGATATGGCTATAGATATGAATTTCCAAACAATACTAATGAATGTATTGGAGAACATGCCATTAGATATGGGCACAGTACTTCTCATCTTTTGCTTGGAGTCTGATGAGGGGATCGCACCTGGCCATGAGGCTGAAGTTGTTTCCCCCCAATTGGACATTATAAACAGGGAAAAGAAAGGGGGGAGTTGGGGTGGAGAGGGGATGCTTTCAACAGCTGATGTGGAAAGGAAGTGGTAGGTTGGATTTCTATATGCAGGTAGAACAGGTTTATCTGGGTTCAGTTAATTGTGTGGAAATTGTCTAAAAATTGTCCTCCTAAATGTTGCTTTGGAACTTAAGTCTTACTTAAATTCTTATTTTTACAATATATATACATTTGATGGTTGCTTTAGTTAATGAGAAATGTGCAAGAACAAAACACATTGGCTAGATTGAACCTGCGTCTTAGTGTCAAACAAGTTTCAGCATGACCCCTCCACCACTCCACAGGAAGAAGTGCCTGAACTGAAATGCTTTCCTTTACACATTTTGGAGAGCATCTTACCACCTGTGTTTGTTGCACGTGGCACAAAGACATTTTTGATTGATGATCTGCTCCCATTACATAAGTAATCATCACATCTGATGCTGCGTTGTGACACTTTTGACTGATGACGGTTTCAAAAGCCCACAATCCATAAATAATCATTATATTGCAAATTCCGAATGGATTTTCTGTCAGGCGGTCTCGTACTGTGAAAATGCATTTTAATCAGAAACAACCACAACATCTCAAACGTGGGCTTGATATGAGCTGGTGTTGGTTGTGGGGCGTGAACCGTAACAATATTTGTGAACTACCCACTCCACAGAAATATTTTAGGTTTATGATATGTTATAAAAATGGGCCCCCTCTTCCTGCCATTGCATGTGCTAAATTTGGAATGTGTGCAAATGGAGCGCTTTCATCTGGACATCTGAGGAACGAATCTCATTCATTGCATTCAAAGGGAATAATGAAGAATATTATTTACATCAGAACATGTCACAGACATGTTTTTTTTTCCTTTCACATACCACTTTCTCTGTAATGAGGGGCCATTTTCTAAAATTGTTGACCTAACCGCTATGTGCGGTTGTGCCGTTCTCCTGATCAATGCACCCGTGTGCTCTGATCCCACCCACAAACCCCACAAACCCCAGCAATGTGTTGCTGTCTGTCGTCAGCACGCTCCTAGTGAAGTGATGGCATGTTGACAATGACTGGCCTAATTAGCCAGGCCTCATGACCTCCCTGGGCTCTGGATTCATATTCACAGGGTGAAATGACATCCTTTTTTCTGGTGTAGTAGTGTTTGTGAAGATGTGTTTTCACCAAGCTACAGTACATCCATTATCATACTGGCATTTTAATCACAATAGAATATATCACAAAAGTACATATTATTATTATGAGTATTATTATGTAGTTATGAATCCTTATGCACATGCCTGTGATTGGTGTGGGTACATTAATACTTACCTTTGGCTTGAATTGAATCTGGCCACGGGATGAAGATTGTTTTCCTCCCAAATCCTCGTTTGGAACTACAGTAATTAGTATTTCATTTGTCAGACTCGTTTGTCAGAGCCTTACCAGGCCGCCATAGCAAGATGCAAGCAAAATGGTAACAACAGAAGCGTTGAGATCAGAACAGCCAACAACATGGTGTCTAAGCATCGTGCCCAAAATCCATAATTGCTCAAGCAAGCACACAGCGCCCATCAACTATCCTTAAAAACAACACTCGTACGTCATACTAACATACAAACAGAGTCTAGTAATAGCCTGAGTGGAACATTACATTAGGCTACATTTAAGCGTGTAATTGAAGTGGTTTTGCTTTCTTACAGATTCATGGGCATATAGAGAATGTGAAGATATGTCACGCCATGTTGCATGTTGGGGCAGGGGCACTATCTTGTGAGGAACGCACTCTGTTTACCTGTGCCTGCTACGGTGCTTACCTGCATACCTTTTGTTTTGTTTGGCTAAAAAGTTGTTTAAATCATTCAAATCTGATGGAGAAAGGAAGAGATGGAGAAGGCGAAAGAGAAAGAAAAGGGACCCTAATGGGCAATGCCAAGCAACCATATTTGGACAAACTAATAACGATGAATAACATAGATCCATATGACTTGGCAGCCCAAGACTGGATTACAGACCCCGATGCACGCCATCCGCCGTCTTCTCATCACCTCCTCAACCTGCGTCCCTTTGTGTGTTTTCCATGTGGGAAAGGTGACGTATTCCATTGTCCAGTTTTCTTCCTGAATGATGGTGTGACCTACTATGGCAGTTCTTGATGCAGCAGCACTGACCTACCATGGCGACATTTTTCAGAATCACGACAGAAAATCAAAACACAGCCTCCAACTCACGAACAGAAAAGCAGCGGGACCCTCACAAGATGGCGCGTAAACAAAATTCAACACGGCATGACGTCAGCTTCGCATTCTCTGTTGGGCTCCTCTCACCGCGGTGGGTGACAGCGGCAGAGAGAAGTCGATAAAGAGTCGATATTAAGATTAATTCGCATTTACACATCTCCCAAATGGCGATACAAAAGACTTTGTACCCAGCGATATTTACAGTTACATTTAAATTTATTCATTTAGCAGACGCTTTCATCCAAAGCAATGTACAAAAGTGCATATAGTGGGCAGACAGGCACAAGGGCAAGATGTGTGCAGGTCATACATTTACATTTATTCATTTAGCAGATGCTTTTATCCAAAGCGACGTACATAGGTTACAGTTCTTTACAATGTTATCCATTTATACAGCTGGATATTTACTGAGGCAATTGTGGGTTAAGTACCTTGCCCAAGGGTACAGCAGCAGTGTCCCAGCGGGGATCGAACCGGCAACCTTTCAGTTACGAGTCCTGCTCCTTAACCACTATGCTACACTGCCGCCCATCATACAATGCAGATAGTGCTGAAGCTGAGCACGAGGTCGGTGTAGTGAGACAGAACTAAGGTGATAACTAAAGACTGATCTAAGGTTACATACTGTATATACTGTATGTTGAATACAGTCACTGGGATAATAAAGTGCCGTGCTATACTACCTAGGCAAAAACGTGCTACAAATACAAGGTAAGAGATAGTGCTACAAGTACAAGCCAAGAATCTTAGATTTACAAGGTCAAACAGCAAAGGTGTCAGTCCAGGTAGAGTCTGAAGAGGTGTGTCTTCAGCCCACGTCTGAAGGGTTGGAGTGAAGGAGTTGTTCTCAGGGGGATGGGGAGTTCATTCCACCACGTGATATCCAAGCGGATACTGGCACAATGAATAATAACTACTGAAATGTACCTGCACATATATTAGTAAGCACCTATGTCCTCCCGTAAGCATTTGGTTTATTTATATTCAGAATAAACCGATAAACTCACCGTCCGGACAAGCGATATGCCTTTGCATTATCCAGGGACAAAAAAATCAATAGCAATTTCACTGCACCTTTAAAGTCAAGCCCATTCCTGAGGAGGCGCTTGTTGTGTGTTTGTTTAAATCTGAATGAAATAGGATGCTCTTTACCTGCCGGGACCTTTGCAAGGAGTACAGAATTTATGGGTGATTTCTGGTCTCTATCCCCCCCAAAGCAGAGAGGTGGAAGGAGAGGCGTGGTCCCGTGTGCTCTGCGAATCCCTCCCCACCATTCCGCCCCTCCTCGTGACCGCTAGGAGGGTGGGAGAGCTGGTGACAGGATTCGTCCTGTTCTCACTCCAGCTTCTGAAAGGCGTGAGATCTTCCAGCTGAGGTCCACGCGGTTTAAGAAATGCCCAAGCGTCTGATATGGAGCATATGTGTGAAATGAATGAGTGTTATCGTCAAGACTGGATATGGCTTTGGAAAGGCTTTGTTTTTGAATATGAACGTCATTGTCTGCTATTGCACCGTACTGTACTGTACAAAGACCATACTGTTGAGTTGTGCATGGCCTCTGTGTTATAGCCTGTGTTAACACAGTGTTTTAATGCTTAACCATTGTAATATAATCTGTAATGAGTGTAATTGTCACAACCGGACAAAGTGACTATCTTTGTTTTGAATATTAACGTCATCGTTCACTAATTCTCTATCCTGCACCGTTGAGTTGTGCATGTCCTCAGTGTTATAGCCTGTGTTGTGTTATTTTAACAGACTCACTCACTATAATCCTGTCTAATCTCCTCGAATCTAATCTAATCATAATTGGTCAGACTGGATAAATTGACTAGCTCTGTTTTTGTATACGCACATCAATGTCTGCTAATGTTCTAATGCTGTTGGGTTGTACATGTCTTCTGTGTTATAGCCTAAATTGTGTTGTTTTGACAGACTTGTAATCTAATCTAATATAATCTAATGTAATCTAATATCTGTCCTGACAGCATCTGCTATAGCATCAGCATGATTTCACATTTTGACACGTTTGTGTATAAGAATGTGGTTTTATATAATCATTATAACTGCACTATACTGTATATCTGCACCTTGCATCCATTTTCCTGCAGTGGAAACTCCATTATACATGTATGGATTTCCTGCCATTCGTCTTCACTGTCCCACGAGTGAAGACATTAGGGAAACGGTCTCGTGTGCCGAGGTCATGAGCTCGGCCGACGAATCGCGCCCCCCTGTCAGGAGCCGTCCCGCATGTTTGCGAAATCCACTCTGTCTGCACTGACGGAAAAGCTCACGGGGTCGGGGCGAGTGGCATACCTGAAAGCTCAGATGCTCAATTGAATCAGACCTCCGATTAGCTCCTAATTAGTTCCCTTTTGATGTTGAGGCCGCAATAAGCCGGCGCCGGTCTGTAGCTCCCCCTTCTCCCACCGCTAACGTGGCTCCGTGGTGTTTTTAGGCGATCCGCCCGCATTACCCATTCCGCATTTCCTTTGAAGAGAAACGAGTGAAGTACGCTGAATTATAGATTTCGTGAAGCTCACGAGGAACCGGCGATCAGAGGGAGCACTCTCAGTCCGAGAGGAAAGGTCATGCATCGCCAGTCCACTGCAGGCTGAGGGGGACCCAGCAGGAAGCAGATATGCCTCTGTAAGGAATTGTAAATATGGGCGAAAATGTCACCGAGTAATTGGCGGAGGGACGTATTGTCTCACACTTTGAGGCAGGCAATTTAAAATACAAAGAGAGGTGTAGACATAACATCAGGCTTGACGAAGGTGATACAAGAAATGTGTCTCTCTTGAATAGCGCTCAGGCCTAGAGGAATAGTTCAAGACAAACTGTAAAACAGTGGTGGATGGCAGCATTAGAGATGTTCCAGTTGATTAAGGGGGAGTCAGTAGACTGCATACCTTTATGACAAATATTGTTAGTTTGTGGAAATTAATAACAAAACCACTCATAACACGAAATATATGAAGTCGGGAAGGAATTCAGAAGTAGGACATTTGTAAATGCTTTGCTGAACTGTGCTATTACTCACTCAACAGTTTTCTTTAATTTCAGGATGAGGTGCTTGTCAATACACACCTTGTAACATTTTTAGTCATGAAGAATTTCAGTGGATCTGTAGAGTGGATATCAAACATAACCAAATTGGCTGGAAGTTTTGAACCAACTGATGTCTTATTTTCTGGGGGCAGCACCAGAGCTATCGCTAAGCTAAATAGCGGTATTTGTCTTCAAACAGGAATGAGGCCAGTGGCGCTGCTATAACAGTGGTTATAACACAGAGTAACAGCACATTAAATTAGTTATTGATTTTTAAGGACTTTCCGCTTTCCCTGAGATTCAATCACCCTCTCTGTTCCCGTTTTTTGGGGAGGGGGTGGGGGTGGGGGAAAGAGAGGTTGTAGGTGCGTCTTGGTGTGTCTTGCCAAAGAACAAAATGATGGATTACTGGCACATTTCTACAGTGCTTTCCAGGACGACATTGTTTCCGTGTAAGGAGTGGTACACCACTTGTATTAATTAAAACCTCAAAGCAGCTCTAGTATCGGGAAGTATCGGGGAGAAACAGATTGCAGAAAATTTTTTGGTTTTTTGGGGGGTTTTAAGGAATGCTTGAAACCCCCTGAAGAGCAATTATCCGCTTTCAGCCAGATTTTCTGCCGAGGAGTAGCCCCTCATTACTGGCAGAACGGCCGGCTTGCGGTAAACGCCACTTTTCAGCGCCGGCAGTCTTTGTAAACACCAGACCTACTTGCGTCAAGACACGATTATTCCGTCAAGCTCTTTTTAAATGAAGGCGTAACACTTAAACGAGCATACGTCTAATTAAGTGATCTCAAAATCCCATGCTGTCGGCTACAGTATTAATAAATGTCAAAATTGAAACTCAAGAATAAACACTGAACTTCCTGCCTGGAATCCTCTGAAGTGTAAGCAGAGCTGTATTAGGCCTGTTTTGCGTTGAAAAGATTTGCTTCGTTACCTGTGTCTGAATGGTCTGAAAAGCTCACGCGTCCTCAGGCTTGTCATCTGCTCTTTTGTCCTTGAATGAATTGGAGTTAGCCAGAAGCAGGGAAGATCCTGAAGCAGTAAAAAAATGGACGGTGGAGCATGTTCCTCATAAGAAACTTCCTCCTCCCACCCTCTAGCACCTGCTACTTGTACTAGTATTACTTGGTGCTTATTTACTCATAGTATCACTATGTGTTATGGATGTTGTGATCTAGTGTGATCTAGATATGTGGTAATGAATGTGTTCAATTCCTAGTTTTCTAGGCTGTCTAGTTTAAGATTAGCACAAGTTAACTTGTGGTAATGCTTTAATGGTGATGTGCTTGCACTGACTAGCCTGGGTGTGCCTGGTTTGACACTGATGTTCATGTAACTCAGACAGATACACCTCTGTTCCCTTGTGCTGGAAGTCAGTCTGGATAAGAGCATCTGTTAAATGACTGTGATATAATGAAAGACGTTGGTAACACTGATATGATTGGCAGGAGGAAGTGACATTATATCTGTAGCATAATGACTTCACTGTCAAAAAAGATAAGAATCAAGCAAGGAAGAAAAAGCAAAGGGCAAAGAGTAATGATTAATGAACCTTTGTCTTGGATCCCAAGAGGGTCAGTGGCTAAGGTGTTTGCTCTGAGTGCAGACTGAACCTGTGTCATAGGCAGATGATGACCGGGAGCCAGCAAATTGACTTCAAGCCAACCATAGCTATGTCATCAACCAATGGTGACCGTGATCTAATAATATTCCGCTGAGGATAGGGGTGGGCAAGTCGGCAAGGGACGCTCATCGCACAGCTGTCAGGCACTCTATGACTCATCAGGGACCTGCCGATTTCATGGACGACGTCAGTGAAGCCACACCCATCCTCCAATAGGTGTTTAATTCACTGTGGTGCCCTGGGAGGCATGCTGTGTGAAAAACAGTCAGGGCTGGCATGTGTGTGAATCAGAGGATTGCACTTCCTCCACCCCAGCACCCCTGCATGAGTACAGTGGTTGTCATGGTGAGAGACAACAGTATGCAACTGATGATTCTTAAGTTAGGACTGTGGTAGCAGAAATAAGAGCAAAAAGCATAGAAATAAGTAAATAAATAAATGTCTGTCTCATCCTCTCTTTTTTCATATCGCACACTTGTCTTGCGTGCATCAGCAGTTCCGCTATATTTTTTGGTCAGTATATTAAGAACTGCATGCTCTGTGGTTAAACTTTTCCACCTTTGTGTCAATAATGCTACATGATGTGGAATGATGTTCTTTAAAACCTTCTTTCAGCTGTGACACATTTATAAAGGGAGCCAGGCTTTTGTTTTCTGATAAATCATTAGCACTGAATGTTACGGTTGTGACTGAACATGTTTATCTGGTTGGCAGTAGAGAATGATTTTTACTTCTCTGGAAGAATGCCTGTGTGTTAATGGGTCCCAGCGAGAGTTCAGCTGGATGTTTTAAGAACACAGCAGGCTATGGAACCACACAGTGGTATTCGCAGGTGCTTTGTACACACACACAAACACACATACATACATACATACACGCCACACATACATGCACACATGTGCGCACACACACACTCACATATAAACACATATCTACCCACACATGCACTCACACACTCAAGACACAAACACACACAAGACACGCCTCTGCACCTGACTCTCTCCCAGTGGCCCCCATGCTTTCGTAACGCAGGGCTCGGGCAGTCTATTGCTACTCATTTGTGCTTTCCTTGCATCACAAGTGCCGGCATCTTCTCTGAAGGGCCCCCTCAGCCTCCAGCAGACCGCAGGGGAGATTCTCCCATTATCCTGGCACTGCCAGGCGAGCAGGGTCCCCCTTCAAACATTGCTACTGAAGAAACGAAAACGGTACCAAGTGCATGTGGGGCTGCGCTAATGACAGACACGGGGAGAAAACTCACTAAAACCACAGGCTGCACCTGGAAAAACATCAGGGGCACCCTCTAAAACAACATTGTGCCACCCAAAGCCCGAGACACTGAAGGCTGCCTACTGCTACGCGCAGCAGAGAGCAGAGTGTGTGTACTGTTCTCAGGCACTGTTAAAAACCGTGTTTAATGTGGAAAAATAATTGTGCCATGATTTAAAATGTGTTTCTGTTTGGGGTTTGAAATTTATTTCAGTTCTGGAAAAAAGTATTTCAGAAGGAACCCCAAGGTAAGTGTTTAGCTGGACATTTTTTGACCATGCTAAGGAGCTACTGTTTGCCTGTCTCTAAGTGCCAGCTAGCTTTTGCGCCATGTTTTGGAATGGATCTCTTAAAGGACAAGCTACTGTGGGCTGTGTCCAGTGCCTTCATATTTGCAAATGCTGGATGGTCCAACTCCAGCATTGATTCTTTCCCATCTGTGGTTACTGATGAAGGAAGCTTGTTATCCATAAATCTGCTTACCTCATTATTCAGCTATAGGGAAAAAAACAGTAAAATATGCTGTGGCACGGTGACAGGAATGCCACCTAGCCAGAGATTGATTGAACAAGCACACATCTACCAAACTGTCTGTTTGGCTGGCAGATATATTTTTCCCTCCAGTGGTTATAGAAAATAGGAACCAAAACAATAAGAACTCTTTCAGGCCAGCCAAAAACACCATGAGTACTTTCCACTTTACAAACACCAAAACAACCAATGTCCCCTCCAGGTTGCATCTAGTCCTCCGTTATAACAGGCCTAACGAAGGCAAGGGGGAGCACCTGGCTGATTAGCAATTAGCCTCCACTGGCTGAGGTCCTAAAGCCTCCCAGGCTGACAGGACAAACAGCAGCCAAAAATGTTTGCAAGCAGCCTTCTGTATTCCTGCCCCACCCCCTCTGGCATCACATATGTGTGGAGGCAAACAAAAATTACCATAAATTTTTATTTCAAAGATGGAATTGTGGTTCGGCAGAAGTCAATGTTTCAGCTCAAAGGCCTTTCTGAAGGCAGGACTCCAGTTCAGCACAAAACCACTGTGTAAGTGTATCTGACATCAGGATACACGATTGTCACAATTAACCTGTTCTCACAGCAATTAAAGTTAGAAAGTGGTTAACAAGATGCTAGCTCATTTTTTAAAAGCAAAATCAGCTGTATTTTACCACAGCTTTTTATGAAGTGCGTGTCACCACATCATCAGCTTCTGCACAAATTAACGAGGTCCTTCCTTGCAGGTCAACCGCCAGCGTGTACTGATCGTGTCATCTCCCACCGCCACATGCAATGAGAGGAGAGGTTGAAAAAGGGCATAATTTATGAAAGTGTGTGAGGTTACTTTCTCCTCAGCAAATAGACACTGTTAATGTGCTGCCACTGCAATATAGGACTAAAAAAAACACAAGGACTTCTCAGAGAGGACTTCTCAATGTATCAGTGTAAAGGTAAGAGGAGATGGAATGCAATTTCTCCCTTTCCCTTTCATTCCCTCTGGCCAGGGAACACCTGGGTTTTGCAGAAGCATTCCACGCTACTAGCAGGTCCATTAAGGGTGTCAGGAGTTCTAAAGAATGTCGTCTGCAAAAAAAAAAAGCAGGGGAAGAGCTTAATGAGAGGACGACAGCCAATTAACCTTTCCTCTGATTGGAGCTGTCAGAGGCCATCCATCGTGCTGGGTGACACGCATGGAGTGACTAATCGATCATCAGGAACGTGCGTGTGTGTGTATGTGTATGTGTGTGTTGGGGGGGTTGCAGCGGTCACCGTTCAGAACAGATGCACGCTGTAAGGACATCCGAGGAGTATCTGAACGTTATTCCAAACAGCATGAACGTGACTGCAAATGTTTGCCAGCAGAGATGGTAGCATGATGCTTCCAGCCTCCAAAGTGAGTGGACCTGTCAAGGCCCTGTCTGTCACTCGCTGATTTGAACCAATCACAGGAGTTCACAATAGAAGTGGTTTGTGCAATTCAGTGATTGACACCGCAGTTCCACCTATTACAGGGTCCATAAAGTCTCCCCCCTCCATCATCACTGAGCAATGGGTCTGAAACATGTGGTGCTCTTATATTTTATTATTAAGAAGACAAAATGGTAATAATAACAATTATATTAATAAACTAATTTACTCCCCTAACATGTGAATATGTATCCTCCTTCAAATGTATTTCTTCATATGAGACTATAACTACAGTACCTTTCATGTCCGTATAGAATTCATTACGTGCATCAACCATTTTTAGCGGTAATAACGTGCATTGGTTGTAAGACAAAAGACCTTGCATCATGTTATTGTCAGGTAATTGGTGAGCTGGAGAATGTTGCTACCGATGGCCAGCATTTGCATGCAGCTGTTGCAGCAGCATTTGAGCATGCAAAAAATGGCAGAACAGCATCCACAACCCAAGCGCTCATCGCAGTTTCCACCCCGCCCCTTTTAAGGGTCAATGGTCAGGCACTGCACCAGGGTGTAATGAAACAGCCTGGGATCCAAGTGCGGTGAATGGTATTTAATAACAGAATCCAAAGTCGTGGTCTGGGACAAAACAGGTCTGCACCGGGAAGCAGCAATACGAAAATCCAAATCCAAATCCAAAAACACTAGCAAGGTCCAAAGAACAGGCAAAGGGTCAAAACACAGGAAACTCACAAGAGAGCAACAGAGAGCAGGCTCAGTAGTGTTGCAGGAACAATACCTCACAATGAAGCAACTGAACTTGGGTTACAGGTGTGCTTGAGTGGTTAAGCCAGGCTGAACTGGGCGTGGCTGGTCTGGCTGAGTGAATTGAACTGGGCATGGCTGAGCTGGCTGACTGGGAGCGGGTGTGACACAGGGAGAGCCACAGAAATATAGCGCATGGTGCTGCATTTTTGGGGCCCTCCCTCTGTCACTCTGCAGGCCTTGTCTGCAGAGCCCTTGACCTACCCCCCTTTTCCACCTTACCCCCCCGAAACGGTTGGAGTTTTCTCCCCTGAGATTGCCTGACCTTCTTTTAGGCCAGCCTGCATTTTTAATACAGCTGAGGGCAGAGGGTGGAAAGTTCTATTCATTTACCTATTCATTTATTCATTTCTTCATAAAATTGATTCGTTATCTATTCTATTCAGCCCGCTGGCCAATGCATTGAAGCCATTTCAGGGGGCGGTTTGTTTGCCCGAGGGCTGTGGATCAAGCCACTTTGATACCCAGAAAAATATAAAACACAACATTTTGAATGTGTAAAGTTAGGCATACATATCAGAAGCCTTCTTTCCATGTGCTTACATGTATTTTTTTTCTATATTGCAGGTGAATCAAAATAAGGCTAAGGAGAATATCATTTTATTTTCAGAGTCTGGAGTGTTTTAATGAATGTTCAATTTTATGTAAAAAAAAAATCATTAAAACGTAAATCAACCTTTGCCCCATTAAACGATTCATTATAAAGACACACTTCCATGTTTAGAAATTTAATTACAAGCCCCATTAAGCTAAGAAAAGTGACTAAAATTACTGCATTATTTTTTTCCCCTAAAAGTTTATATGACAAAGTAAGCACATGACTGAAGTATGAACACCACTGTGGCTGTTCCTTAATATGGGTTTTCTTATAACCATTTCTTACAAAGATGAAGAGGTCTTCTCAAGTCATCCTGTGACCCTTTTTTATCCATTTTCTGATCTCTACCTAGCATTAGGGAGTGATCGACCCAGAAGTACTTACCCCAATACTGCAACCAGCAACTTCCTTTAGTGGAACTATTGATTGGCATCTCCAGAAATTCATGGTAACACACCCAGTTTTCATTTTTGAAGTGAAATGAGGCTGAACATTCTAGAATTTAGGTGTTACTCTTTGTGTGTGAAGCTCAGCCAATCATATCAGGGTTGCACCAGCCACATGTAACATTTAGCTGCTCAAACACAACAGTGCACCACAGGGCTCACAGAAATCCCCCACACTCAGGTAGAGTGGGTGTTTCATGAATAATGCAGATGTTTGTCTAAAATCCAAAATTCCCTTTAAACCATTTGCCTCTTTTTGCTAAAACCAGCTGAGGTAATGAGGCAAATGTCACAGGATTAATTCTGCAGAATTTCTCCCCTGTGACAATTTTATGTGTTTCAATGTAATAAATGCTACAGGTTTATTACACAGAGACAGGGCGCTTAAGAGCTGATCTCAGTTGGAATATTAACAAGGTCTAACACTGGAGATGATAACCATTATGGTTACAAAAGACTGATGATCTTTTCTTGCTCTGCTAAATTTGTCACATTCATTGCAATTTCTTTTCATTGTTAATCTGCTACATAACACTCCAATCCTTCAGACGTGGTCTGAAGACACATCTCTTCAGATTCTACCTGGACTGACCTATCACACAATCACCACTCACCACTCACTTCCCAACTCCTGTCTGCTGTCATCTTTCAGCTCCCCATTGCTGTGTGTTTTTGTTTTCTTGTTACCGCCTTTACTCTGGCACTCATTGTGCTGTTTTGAAGTTGGATCTTGTTAGTTGCCCTATACCTTGTAGTTGTATAAATTAGCTAATACTGTGTCCTCAAACAGACTTTACTCTCAGCTGAGAACTACTGTCTCATTGTGGAACTGTACACATCCTGTCCCCGTACTGTCACTATACTTACTGTATGCACTTTTGTATGTCGCTTTGGATAAAGTCTGCGAAATAAATAAATGTAAATATACATTTAGTTGTTGATAGCTCAGATTTTCCAGTTGTCCTTTACCTAAAAGGTTCTAGTCAAATTGACTGTGCACAAACTTCTACACTTCGCCCATTTGTTTCTTAGTGGGACATGGGGACAGTGCTAAATTTTCCCTTTCTTTCAGTTGCAGTTCTTTCTTACATTTTTCTTCAAGTATAAGCATTTTTTCTTTAGCTTCACTAGCAGATTGAGATTGACATGATGTTATGTATGAAAAAATGTAACTTCTTTATTTTAAGAGTAAATTAGGAGTGCTTAGATAGTCAAAATCCATTGACTGACAGCCTCTATGAAGTGGGAAAGTATCGGTAGCATTGTGTATTTCTCTCTTTGGAGGAGGACGAGGTGTGCTCCTGCATTTCAGAGCTTTAGGGTTCAAAAGGCACCAATATGAGGTGTTAATTCAGAAAAGGTTATCGCATTTGTGATTATTCCATTATACATTTAGACTCGTTGTACCCGCCGTCCTTTTCCTGCATTTCCATATGCTACGTTATCCTGGTGGTTGAATGTTCTATTTTCAGATGAGGTGATCCAAAATAAACACCTTGGTTTCCACCCATTGCCCAAAGCACATTTGACCCCACGCTATAGGCCCTAGGTCACGCACTTCACACCCGCTCTCCCTCGCTTCCTGAGGTAACACTGCAGCGTGGGTGGGTCAGCAGAGGTCTTACTGCAGGTATCCAGAGATAAAGCTTGGAAGTTCAAATCCCAACCTCTGACTTCTAGTAGCTGTGGTGGTGAAATAAAACACTCGAAGACCACATCTCAGAACAGGCGCCGTTTTTTGGGCTCTGAGTTTTTGTCCGTTTTGCTTTTGCGCCAGAAAAGAAGTGCATTTGAGCCGCTGCTGCGCCGATGTCATCTGACGGTGCTAATAGCGTTCTGACATGACCGATTTCGTCGGCGAAATTCTGGGGGTTGGAACGACATGCTTGACGGGTTGCACGGGCAGGTGTGATAGAGAGGAGCTGAGAAAACGGTGGTCTCCGCGGCGACTTGCCGACCCGGCCCGATTCGCCCGTCCTCGTTCCACACCATCGAGCTTCCCCAGGAGAGAAGCGCTCTCGGCTCAAACGCGCGCGACTGTTCCATTATGCAAATGCGGTCCCCGGAGACAGGCAGCACGCTTGTCGCCTCTCCGTTACTTAGCGAGGGCCCGAGTCGGAGCGCGTTTGATTTTCTTTTCACTTGGTATCTCCGAGCCGAGCCGCTGTTTCTGATGAGCACCTTGCTGTGAGTGCAGTGGTGTTTTTTTTTTTTTTTGGAGACAGGATGGAGCTGCTCAGTCAATTTGCACATAAAGTGCCGGGGCTTTCTCAGCCGAAGAATGCAGTTGTATAAACGCATGGGGAATATCAGCCTAAGTAAAACGTGCTTCAAGCGCCCGGGGTTGTTTGTATAACTGTATTACCACTTCATGCGTGGGTCATGCCACGGTCTTTACATAAACGCCACATATGCGATTAGCCCGCTTAAACTCCCTCCAGGTAGCTCATCTCGAAATGTAAGCGTTTCAGACTCTAGGTGGTGGGGGAGAGACTAAGGCCTCCAAGCATGAAGTTTATTGAATATTCTTTAGTGCATTTAATTCATTTTAGAAGAATCATAAATATTAACTTGCCCTGGAATACTTTTTTTTTTTTACAATGATAACATTTACATCAAGTGGCCCTTATACCACTTATATTTATATGTATTTATACTTTATGTATTTATATTTTATGCTCTGCTTACATAAAAAGTGTGCCAACTGTGCTGAATATCACATGCTTACAGAATACTTAACCCATTTGTGATTTCTGTAATTACACTTGTCTGACAACCAAAATAGATATGCATGCAGCAGTTACTATATAACTACACAGTAGTTCCTGCACCGACACAGTATACATATATAGGTGTTGGGGCCAGTTTTATGACCCAGTGTTTGCAGTTATCTTGAACCTTTTCAAGGTAAACCTCTTTAACATCTCACAATGCTGTTATGAGTAACAAGGAGCGATTAAGATTTAGATAATTATACTTCAGGTGGAGTGAACATCCCTTCAAAATGTCTTCCACTGGTTTCATACCAGTAGCAAGCATCACGCCTCATGTCCAGTTTGGGTGCTTTCCCTTTATTAGGATGTCAATTAAATGAGTACATAACAGGGGGTGGTGAAATAATATTATGACACGGTCTGCAGAGTCATACCAACTCCATCGTGTCAGCCCCAACATGGTAATATCCATATCTGTGAACAAAAGTGTGACATTGGAGTGAAACACCATTTCTGCCTTCAACACTGGGATTGAATCCTTTCTCATATGAGTGAATTAATTGGTCTGTGATGCCAAAACTACACTATGGATCACTTTCACTCAGTGCAATCTACACTATGGATCACTCATTTTCTGTATCTATGCTATGGATCACTCTCATTCAGCGTAATCTGTGATATGGATCAGTCTCGGTCATTGACGTCATACCAGACATCAGCACTGCAACCTCTCACTTTCTGAGATACAATTAGAATAACAACACATGAAATATACTTTGGTCACCTGGGCCCTGGGTGATGCTGAGGTCAGCTGAGGCGGAGAGATGGATTTATTCAGGCAATGGAACATGGGGATGATTAGAGGGCATGACTGACATAGCCAGACTGGGAATTTGGCAAAGGTGTTTAAAGTAAGTCTCGGGAAAACCACTACTCTTGCTTAAATGTAAAATTAATTAAAACTTTCTGGACAAAAAACAGCACACTGTGAGATTGGGTTGGAATTGTTTTCACTAACATTTTGAATCAGACACCATTCGCCTCACATTTGAGTTGTGCCCATGTATACAGTGATGGGAAAGCATTACACATTGCACATTTTTTTAAATGCTGAAAAATGAAATCTGTATGAATCAGACTTATTACTGACTGAATAAAGTCAGTGATGAGATGTGGATTCACTCACAAACAGGATGTGTTTCTCACAGTTTGTTTCTTGTTGTCAAGCTGTGGGTGTAATTATGGTGGTAAGTAACAGCCAAGCATTAATTAAACGGGCATGGAGTGTTTACTGTGTACCTTATCTGGCTTGGATTCAAATGCCTGCCCAGGTGCCAGTTTAAATTGAATAGGATTCAACTGGATTTTATGTTTGTCAGGAAAACAGAATTTGTTTTGAACATTTGGGCTATTTACTGTGATATTATCTGGAAACTCCACTGAATTAGTTTTTTTTTTATCTCTAACAAGATTGCCACTAACACACTACTACACACGTGCACTAACAAAGATGCATGCATTCACTCACAAATGCATATATGTGCATGCACACTCATTCAATCCACACACTCATGCTCATTTATGCACGTGCACATACACCCATTCATTTATGCATACATGTATACACATGTCCTTGCACACTAACATTGTTAGTGCTCATTTATGCAAGCGCGCATGCACCTGTTCCATTTGCACAAGCACAAGACCCAGTTACAAGTCCAGTTACTGTTCTCAGTGCTTTGCATCAGAGTGCATCAGAGAAGTTCATAGGCTGTCTTAATCATTTATAAAGCTGTTGCAGCATAAATGTGGTCAGGTATCAGATCGTTTAAGATACATACCCATGGATCAGAGCGATGAGTACCACTTGTCAGATTTTCTATTAAACCTGATGATTTTCCACAATTGAGTCCAAAATACTTTTTTAAGATTGGTCAATTTATTTTGTTGTGTTTATTTATATTGCGAAGTATTTACATTTCCTTATCTCCAACAAAGAATCCTATTGCGGCTCTGCTTTGGAGGACATGCTTTCAAACTGTTTGAAAATGATTCCCTCCTTATCGCACTTCAGATATTGATTTTTTAAAAATTGATTTTATGATGAGTTTTGGGGCAGGGGGTTGAAGAAAACTGTACTTCCTCCCTGACTGACTCTGGAAAAAAGCATTATTAGGTTAGCATCATGGGGCCAATGCATCACTGTCCAGTCCTTTACTGTTCTGAGAGCAGTCACTAAAGCAAGGCTGGTGAGAACAGTCTCTTCATCCCATTGAATGCCACAATACTCAGGGAAGCACAGAAGCACTGCTAGTGATGGGAGAATGGCTGTTCGTGAACAGATAAAAATGGGTTGGTCTGTCATGTACGGGTGAAGTCCTTTGATTTGTTCATACATGTCAGTGATTGACAGTACATGGAAGCTTTGCCCGTTTTGGGCCATTTTTCTGCTTGTCAATCATCAAATGACTGTTAAGCAGTGTGGCAAAGTTTCACCATGGTGTTTTTGTTTTTTTATTCCCTACTCCTTTGATTGCCTGCCCCTCCCTTCCCTCCTTCCATCAGTCCATTGGCTCTTTCTAACAGGGGGTGTCGCATCTGTCCTAAAGCTCCATTCAGGGATGTGTCCTAATTGTCTGGGGCTCCCTGACGGGCACAGCCAGTACTGCACAGCTGTTGTACAGCCGACATGTGTGGGCTAATATACCTAAATGTGCTAAGTTTCTGGGATGAAGGAAAATTCTAGTGTGAGGCTTCCTTTGAACTGGCAGTGGAAATTAAGGAAAACCCATCTCAACAATGATGACAGGGGTGCTAGAATGACATTATATGACTCTTAAGCAGGTAACTTTATGGGTCATTAGAAGATACAGTGTAGAACACAAACAGCCAAAAAAGCAAACGCAATCTAACGACCCCAAGCAAGTTCCTCACAATACTACTCAGTACCTAAACAAAACCCTGCCCCAGACGCCTCACTCCTGTCATTTTCATTTTGTTTCACATGAATGCAGAAAGCTTCTGACTTCCCACTCTGCACTGTGGAGGCAATTGAAATCAGCCGCTGCTGTGAAAGCACCCGCCTGCCCCCCCCGCCATGTGTTACAAGGGCGGGCAATTTGTGGTGGGAACATAAGTATGATTGTGTGATTATAGCCGCGCGGGCCTCAGATGGATGGGAAAAGAGGTAAAAGCTTTTGGGGAAATGGGTCTGCTTGGTGCTCTCAGGGGCTGAACAGTGTCAAGCTCACGTGTTTTCATTTGCCTTGTCTCATGCTGAGCTCGGGGTGGCCAACGGCGAGGCCAATTGATTCCCTGCCAATAATCTGCCACTGTGGAGCCCTGCTGGAATGAGGGGTACTAAAGGTCAAAGATGCAAAAGTTCTGCTTTTTCAATTCGTGACCAAAAAGAAAACCAAAAACCACACAGAATAACACAGTACCTGGCACCAGTGCTTCCTGGCTTCTCTTGTGCATGACAATATTGGATCATTGTCTGAGGAAATCCGTCTGGAAAACACTAAGGTTAAGTTTAGCCACACCCCTTGACAGTTATTTCATAGTTGCAAGCCAGAAAGGAGTGACGAGAGAATGAGGCTTAGTGACAGGAGAGTGAGGCTTTCAGTAAGCCCAAAAAGGGGTGGAGCTGCCATGTGCTGTCTATCACTGAATGTAAGAACCAATTAAATTTGCATTTCTCAACATTCAGCAAACCTCTGGGTGCTTAGTTTGGAGTGGCTGATTTTGACCAGAAACAGTGATAGTTCAGCAGAGGTTCCTCATCAATTTCTACTCAGGAAGGATGGATGGAGATGGGCGAACGTGGAACTGTCTGGTTCGTGGAAGTCCTTGTGAGTTCCTTGCTCACAGAGAGCCGCCACCCTCTGAAGTCAAGAGTCAAGCCTGAATGCTGGTAGCACTGGCTGGAGTGACCGCACAGATTGGCTCAAATTTCTGGTCACGTCATGGGTGGTTGATTTGGGGGACGGTTTCACCTCAGGCTAAATCTGCTTTGGAAGCATTTCATGCCAATTACACAAGACTTAAAAGGATCCATTCTGACAGTACCACAATGAGGATCACAAAGGAACTGCAGAAATCCAAGGGAACACACAGATGAGACTGTGATTATTAAACCACTGTAGACGCGCTTCCTAATACTAGGGCAGCTGGCCAAAGTGCTGACACACCTGCTAATAACAAAAAGAGTTACTCAGGGTGCCACTCATATGAATAAAAAAATTCCTCCGTTGACAGTGATCAAATCTGAGCCAAAAAAAGCTTTCTCGGAATCTGAAGTTTTCTGCTGAATTTAAGCCTCAAGTGTCCTGTAGTGCTGACTGGTTATTTCACCTCTGTTAAGTAAGGAAGGTCAACAAAGTGTTTGTGTTCGGGGGGGAGCTACAGGGTACCAGGCCTCCTTTCCACTGCTTGTAGGGCAATTTACAGGACCACATCTCTTGCAAAACCCCCCAAAGGAATGCAAGTGTTTTCCTCTGGGCTTGCAGGAGGTCAGGAGGGTGCAATAGTTATCTGGATACCTCAGTTACCATGCAACACCCACCAAATGTGAATATTAAGCAACTTAACCAGGGGGTAGCGGCAGTCCAACGCTTGCCACTAATCTCTAGTCAGCAGGTCACACTAAGGGCAGCTGCATCCTGGACTCTGGACTCTGCTGCCAGGCAACCTACAGCACAGCCACACCCAGGACTCTGTTCATATCTTGTCAAAAGTATTGAATATGGTCATTGTACATGTACAACATAATCATGTTTAATGTCATTTGAAAGCTAATTTTACACACACGTCAATGATGTAACAGGGAGGTATGATGGGTTCATAATAAAGATTGTAACATAGCTGTATCCATACACTGTCTGCCTCCGCTCTTTGCAGGTACATTAAATTATAAATGATGTCCTCCATTTTTCGTGGATGCAGCGGATTCCGGCCTGACAAGTGCTGGAGCAGCCAGTGGCAGGCTCCGCTATCGCTGTGATGACCTGGCATCACATTCATCCCTGAGCATGTGTTTAGCAGTGAGTCGCTGTAGCAGGGAGAGGCTTCATTTGCTCCGCTGGTGGAGCTGCAACTTGCTGGCATTCACTGGCATTGGTGAAGGAGTTAAAAGACTCTCCGAAAGGCTGCGATCCATTTAATTTTTTGAGTTGCTGACGACACATGGCTATTCCTCATATATATCATTTCCTGGAAGTCTACATTGTCAGTGTGGACAGTGCAGTCATGCTTGTGTCACTTGCTTCATATGAGAAGCAATAGACAAAGACAGATACCTATTTGTACCCTGGAGTAGGAGTTTTCACAAAATGCATTAGGCTTGTTTTGGGGACATGGTTCCCTTGTCCCTTGTGAACTTCTCCCCTTAAAAAGTGCTTCAGCTTTGTGCTAAAATAAATTCTGCAGTGTGGTAAGGAAAATGGCTTGCATTCCAAAGGTTGCTCGTTAAATTCCTGGGTGAGACACTGATGGACCCTGGGATTAAAATTTAATTTTAGTGACTCTTGAGTGAAAAGTATAATCGTACAACTTTACTGTGCTAATGAGCTTTTGGTGCATAAGATTTCTTGATTGCAGGCCAGAACAGAGAGAGAAGGACGTCAGAGCCAAGTCCTTTGAGTCCTTCCTCAGAGGAGGATTACATCACATCACAGCACATAACCAATCATGCGTAATTGATAATATGCATCATTACAGTTGCGTCTTTTCCTTATGATTTCATGAAATACATCACAAATGCAAACTGCTTCTTTAGACATCCAGCTGCATACATGGATTAAGTGTAAAAATTGTAATCTATTGAAGCCACTCTGGATAAGAATGTCTGCAAAGCAATTGTAATGTTAAAAAGATTATCCTGAGCTAGTATGTTGAGTCTTACCCACATTGCAATGTTCAAGTGTGCAATGCAATGTTGAATTAAGCTCTGCACACGACGTGTGAGTATGCATATACCTTTCAACAGAGAACAGAGAACAAAGTGTCCAAACATTCGTTTTCTTCCCTTCCCCTAAATTACAGGCAGATGAGATGTTTTTAATCACTGTCTGCATGTGGCCGTCAACACATTACATTATTGTCATTTAGGAAACGCTCTTATCCAGATCAACCTACATATGTTACAGTTTTATCCACTTATACAGCTGAATATTTACTGAGACAGTTCTGGGTTAAGTACCTTACTAAAGGTACAGCATCAGTGCCCCAGTGGAGAATCAAACTGGCACCTTTCAGTTACGAGCGCTGCTCTACACCGCTATGCTATACTGCCACAACACTCTAGCTTAATTAACTATATGGCTGTGTCTTCCTCTGTCTGCAGCTGAGAGAGATCTAGGCCAGGATGTAGGTTTTTATGGTAATGCTGGTAATGTTGATTAAGTTACATAACCCGCAACAGATACTGTTCACGAGGAAGGCAAATTACAAGGCTTTACATGTAGTTCTGAGGAGCAGTGTGTAATGCTGGTGCAGTGGTGATTTCAAACTGCTCCCAGGGTGTCACCGGGAGATGTGGAAAAGGACCCTCTATGATCCTCTGCCTGATCTGGATCATTCACAATCCAGTTTGCATTTCAAAGACACCTTGATTTTTTGTGTTCTTAAGCCCAGACTCTGCCCTAACTGCAACACATGTTGCCCAAAACTCTGAGTAACTTTCCTTTGATACTTGCACAAAGCTGAAATCGTCAAAAAAATCTGAAAAAATAAATATATAACAGTAGCTTCAATCTGTCTTACAAAATGAAAGATTAAGAGCCTTGCTGTTCGAGTGAACGTGGGCCCTAATCCCTTTTAAAACACGTCAGCCAACAATAAACATACTTAGAAATATGATTAGGCACAATTAAAAATGCATTAGAAGAAATAATGACATGAAATAATTATATCCTTGACAGAGTTGCATAATACATATGTCCCAAGTATGCAGGTTACCCATTAAAATTCAACGCAGGTCACACAAGCTCTATTTACAGTATAAATCATTGATCGCTGTATTTATTCATATTTAACTCTGTAGAGTGTAACATTAGCCCAGTGTGCTCAATGTCTCATGATAACCTGGATACATAAACATTGGCTGGCAGTAGCAAATGGATTAATATGCAGCATAGAAGAAGGATGTAAATCAGTGTGGACTGGAGCTGTGCACAAACAATTTCTAGCATTTATGAGCTTCAGTATGAGAAGCAGTTTTCTGCAGAAGGGCCTCACAGACTGTGGTACATGTGCTGATTTTTCATTCCAGCTGCTTTCTTGTTTAGTCAAGGTTAAGATGAAAATGCATTTGACTACTTCTTTGTCCACAGTCAGAATGCACATTTAGCTCATTGCTTTTTGTTTGTTTCTGAGCTCTTCGCTTTGCACATGAGGGAATTTGTGAGGTGCTACCAAGAGAAGGTCAACTAGTTTAGATCTGCTTTTTCCTAGTTACCAGAGATTCCAAATTGATGTACAAGCCAGTCCCTCCTTTCAAAGGCATGTTGGGAGAAATTGTTTTGGTATGATGAAGCCTTACCTGAGCTGACCGCTGATGCTTTTTAGGGTGCGCGTGTGGCCGGCGCTTCACTCACCGTCTGACCTCCTTAGGGTTTCCCAAGCTTTGGGTGTGGTGGCAGGATTATCCAACTCCCACCCGACCCTACAGTGTATCCATTTCTGCCGCAATGTGGACTTGGGTGGGGAGGGGTGGGGGGTCACACAGATCCACAGAATTCTCATGTAGACCCAAGTATGTCTGGAGCTAAAGCTAGCATACAGGCCCTAAGGCCTGGGTTGAGCACAGGTGCCATGTGCTGGAGATGATGGTAAGCCTGGCTTGGTTACCACCCGTGATGACAAGATGGCAGCCGCACAAATGGCACCCAGAATCACGTTGTTGGGGAAAAAAATGCATCCACTTTTCTCCTTTGTGATGATCATTTAACCGGTGTGTCCTGAATGGAGCGAGAAAACCACTTGTAAGCTTTCCCAGACCCCTCTAAAGTGGGCAGAGTCCTGGGAGGTGCGGCAGCTGAGATGGCCTTTTGCTCTGGTTTGACTGCAGCCCAGATAACCACGCTTTCAGCCAGAAACCCCAGCTTATTATTTATCCTCTCATTAACTTCATTATGTAATCACACTTTCATATTCACTTTCATATTCCTCCATCACTCTCACCCCAGTAAATATTACATTTTAGTCACACAACATGGTTGCAGACTAATATAGTTAGCAAGATCCTAATGCTACCACTGCACAATGTAGAACTCAGATACCATTATTCCACCAGAAGGAAAGTTTGTAATACCTACATGTATATGATACGTAGATTTGTTTGTCTGTTCGTTTATTTCCCCTTTGCAAGGAGCACATGTGGCAGCATATGGACATGTTGTATTTAAATTCTCTCTCCAGCTTAAACATTCACAAGCCCATGCCCTTTAATAAAAGACACAGACACAATACTGTAAGTCCATGCATATTATATATTTGGTCCTGTGACACAGGTACACAGGACAGGACAGCAGAGCGGCAGTGTCACACCGCATTAGGAAAAAGAGATTATACAGGAAGGTTTAAATAAAATAAATAAAAAACTTTGACACTAATCTGTTTTGAGAGGACAAAACTATCTTGCCACACTTAGCCCACATGTGCACGACACACAGAGTGGCATTCTGGGGATTTTGAAAGTTTATCCCTGAAAATCTTAAACAGCTCAGTGCTGCTTCTTTCCAGCCTTCTGTTGAGCCATCTGTGCAGTCACCCCATAACAAATTCACAAAAACCTGACCTCTGGATATCATATTGAGGTATGCTAGTAATTCCCAAATGTTCTAGTGTATACAATCTGTTGACTTTTGAATGTAATTTGCACTGACGGGGAAACCTCCTCACAATATGTGGGTATACACATAATGGATAGTTTGGAAATCGAATGAAAAGAACTGCATTGCATTAAATTGTCTGTATAATTGTATTGCCATCACCTCTCAATGTCTCATCAATGTATGGACATAATGAGGATCATTGATACAGTGTTTCCTTTTACACTGTGGATCTGAAGGTTGAAGGTTCAGTTCCCATGTGGGGTATGATCCTGATACTGGTAAGTACAAAGTGTCTTCTCCAACATAAATTATGCAGATCTGAATATGTTCCACCCGGGGTCATACATAAATTAAATGTTTAAATTTGAAGCATGTTCTTTACAGACTGTGTTGAAGAAATTCACAAGACCAAAAGGAATCTGAACCAACAGGGGAGTTAGTTTGCCAAGTTTAATCACTTTGGCTCACAAGATCTTTGCCCATAATCAGTTCTTTGTGATACTGCCATAATTGACATTTATGTTAAACAGGACACTGCTAATGATGACATCATATAATCTTGTCTGAAAACAGCACCCTCTAACCACTGTGATATAATGACACTCCAGAAGAAAACTACAAAGAATGAAGGGAAAATATCATTATTGACAGTAATTTACTGATCACAATCTTTTTAAGTTGTGCAAAAACTATGCAGTGCAAAAAACAAAGCATCAGTACTTCTTGTGGTACTCTTTACCATGCACAACACTAATAAATAACCCCTCAAAACCTAATAACAATGGTATGAGAAAAAAAAATCGATTGACAATAAAGTGTTTGACAGTGACCTGCTGCTAGGTTAGCAATTGCTGGTTGTGAATTCCTCAAATTTAGGCTGAGATCATTCAAAAGAGGGCTATCTTTATTCAATCGTGTCAGCCTTATCCATAAAAAGATAAGCCATATGCTCGTAATGGTCAGTCTTAAGTTTATAAAGGCTCAAAATCCAGGCAACAGGAACAGGCCTGACGGTGGCTGGAGGTGGGAGTGTTTGTGAGAGTGACAGCTGTGCTCCAGAGAAACCTTTTTCCTGTCTCCGGCTTTACAATCCCTACTGTTTAACTCTTTACAACATCTTATACTTACAGAAATGAAGAAGCTTAAAGAGTGAATAATGGAATTCACTGAGGGGAATCGTGTCATACTTGGTTACTGCCACATTATATGAATAAAGAGTTTAGTTAATGTAATTGTTTCCTTTTCTTGTCTTCCACCTTTTTTGGATTAGACAGTTCTTTTGATGTAATAATGAAAGCAAATCAACAGCTATTAAAAAGGAAAAAAAGCAGTTGTTCACAAAGTAAAATGTTCAGTTTTTTTCTTCAGTGATCATTTATGTTTTTGTATCTAATATTACCATCATGGTAGAAGGTTGCTTTGGTCAACACTTGTTTCGTGCTGTGTGATAACTTTGTAATGCTGTGTAAAATAACAACTTGTAAAATCAAAATGGGGATGACACAGCTTGTCTGAGCATTAAATAAACACAAACAACTCTTTCAAATCCAAAGAAGCAGGAATGTTTTCTGCTTTAAGTCCAATAGGACACAATCTCTGGTGTCAGTCACTGATGTAAAAACAATGTCACTGGCTGACAGATCTTGCTTCCTGCACAGTTCTCTATGGCTCAGAAATGCCTTCTGCTGACCTGAGGTGCTAAAAAGATTTTTTCTGTTTGATTAAATGGCACTTTTCCTTAAGATGACATTGCGGAATGTGGTTTCGACTGAATCCCAGCCTTAGCCCAGGCCATGCCATACCCATGAGGCGAAGGTGTTTTATGAATATTGGGTCACTTCTGTGTTTGTGTATCTTGCTTTTTGAGATGTTCATCCCTGAGCAGTCTTTTTAGGCTGTTTTCACACTTAGTCCATTCTGCTGGTCTGAACTTGAGTGTGATTATTCCCCCCTCCCCTTGCCCCCGCTATTGTCCTTAAATTATGTTTAAGGACATAATTAAACATGTTATGTCCTTATGTTTGGGCTTCCCCTGTTTCCAGCTCACCCACTGATCAATCATAGAATGTTTCATTTCATTTCATTATAAATTTCATTTATATTTAGTTTAGACAGAATTTGAAACGGATACAGGAAGTGTTAAGTAAAAATATAAATGTCTGTGACATATTCTACAGATATAGACATTGAGGGTGCTTTCACACTAGAGCTTTTGGTGCGGACCCGAGTCCGCTGGAGCCGTTACTTCGGTTCGTTTTGTTGATGTGAACACTGTTTTCCGAACTCGGGTGCGCACCAGGGAACGTACCTGAGTCCTCCAGAAAACAGGGGTCTGGGGTACGGTTCACCTGAACTCCACTGCGGTTCGCATTTGGTGTGAAAACTATCTAATCTAAAACCAGGAAGTAAACGCTATTGATGACGTGTAATTTGTTATTTGCTTGTCGCATCTAAAAACTATTCGGGAAATAATTGCAGGTAGCCGCACTGTTCGGTCACCTTGAGGGTATGAGTGTATGCTCTGCAAGCAAAGCTGCCACTTCATTTCGCATTGCCGCCTGTCTCCGCAAAAATCTCCTTATCCGAGCAGCTCGCATCACTCTTAGAAAGCGGGACGCATTTATGGCATAGTGAAAATGCCGAACACGGTTATTTTGGTGCTGACACCATATTAACAAAAAGATGAATTAGAAAACTAGTAGTCTTTACATTTTGCCTCCGTTTTGCTTCGTTGCCTAGCGACATTGGTAAATAAAAGCTTCACGTTCTTTACGTGTTGATGACGTAAACAGACCAGGGTTTGCAACCAAAAAATGTAATGTGAAAGGAGACCAGCGGGGGCAGGGGGAGGGGGGAATAATCGCGCTCGAGTTCGGACCAGGAAAATGGACCAAGTGTGAAAACATCCTGAAACTGTAGTGAAAGGTGTAATGCTGGTATGATGTCAACATGACTATCAACAGATCGTTTTCACTGTCTATTTTTGCAAAAAATAGGCTCCACGCCGAAAGTCTACATGACTCGCAACTGCAGCGAGGCTCGAGCCGCGCGTGAGCCACGCTGCTCACGCGGGCTATGTGGCTGCTCTAACCTATTAACATGGGCGCCAAAATGAAAATCACGACGTTCAGCGACCGTCACACACACGCGATGCAACTGCTGCGGCCCTGGCCTAACTTTGCTGGGGCTATGTTAGCATCTCTGTGCCACGTGCGGAGACTGCAGGTGTCTGTCAGCGGTGTGTAGGGCGACGGTGACGAGAGGCGCCGTGTCGTGTAAATACGCTTCTTGTCAGGTGAGACCGCCGCAGTTAATAAAGACGGCGAAGCATGCGGCACGGAAACGCACCGCCGGTGGAGTCAGACGCACCAACGGGTCTACAGGTCTACGATGAGGGATTACAGCAGAAGCAGCAGAAAATGTGGAAACGGACACGAGGCTTGAAAAAAGCTGAAATGTCAGATTGCGCAAGAAATGTCCGCAAAAGAATGATTGTGCATTGATAGACCACGGATGGTCACTTTGCCCCTGTCTTCCAATGACAATTTTAAACGACATAGGATTTGTTCTTTTTAAAATATATTTTAAATAACTGAAAGCATAAAACCCTTTACTCTTTATTACATTACTGTTTATTAAATATTACAACATTAGATGTTACATTTTACGTTTACGTAACGTGATTGAGCAGAGCAGCACCCCACATGGCATTTGAACCCTGCTGTAACCAATCAAGTCCTCTTGCCAGTGCTACCCAATTTGTAAAAGATAAATTCAAGCTCAACATATCAAATGTACAGAGAATTACATTGCAACACATGGTTTTTATGAGTAGTTTTCTTTTACTTGATTCTGGCAACACCTTTGTAAATGTAGACCAGAGGATTAGCACACCAATACAAGGTTGGTTTAAATTTAGTGAATGTTCTGGCAAAACCTCAGGTGATTCTGGCCAGAGAGACCATTACTCGTATGCCTTTGAGCATGTTTAGTATGCAATGAGAGGCTCTTATAACAGGAGGGAGCTCTTTATAACAGGGGGAGGTATCTTATATCAGAGGGAGGCTCTTATATCAGTGGGAGGCTATTACAACAGGGGGAGTCTCATATCAATGTGAAGTTCTTATAACAGGCGGAGGCTCTTATATCAGCAGGAGGTTCTTATGTGAGGGGGGAGCTTTCATAACAGGGGGAAACATTATGTGACCATGTGTGTGCTCTTTCATGCTGCTCTTCGTAATTTTTGTGAAATTAGCGGAACTCCACTGAACCTCCGCCAAAGTGTGGCACCCAACTGGGTGATGCAGGGCAGCCATTTTGCAACAGAGCACTTACTGTACATTAGCCTAGCCGGGAATGCTTTATTTAGGCTGTCAAACTGGGGGATGATTGCTGCAGATGACCACATTTAGCTGAACTAGACTGGGCATATTGCCAGGATGATGAGGAGCACCCCGGCATTTTGTGATAAGTACAATGGACCCCATAAAGACCAGAGTAAGTCAGGACCTTGGTTTAATGTCCAAAAAATGAAATCTAACAGACAAATTGAGGCAGGACAGTGGAGTAAAAAAGAAAGAAAGCAACAACAACACAAATTTGCATTGTTTAAAATTTAGCCTTTGCAGACTCTGTGTATGAGAGGGTTAATGTACTTGCGAGGATGCTGAAGACAAGCTTGCATTTTGCAGAAAGAGCCGGTATGCCTTTGAGTGACCTGACCATAAATATTGCAGGGAGAGAGAGGCAGTTCTACATTGCACCAATGTTCCCTCCAGATTTGAGACGCAGAACCGCAGTGCCGACGTTGGACACTTTAATTGCATGCCTCCGAGTTAAAAATAATTTATTTAGATAATTAAGGACGAATCATCAGTCACAGTGCTTTGGAGCACAAACACTTACAGCAGTGCCACCTCATCTGGAAAGACTTCATTTGAAGGACATTTTATACACCACTCATAATACATTCAGAGGTATTAATATTCATAAATGCCAGCTTATTAAAACAGACAAAGGACGTCATGTCCACCCGAGTACTGTGCCGAGATGTTGAGATGAGGTACAAAAGAGGCGCAGTAAAGCTAAAACAGTACAAAGAGACAATAATAAGGGGCCACATTACTTGCTATACTGTAAATGGTGCTAACATACTTCTAACTACCTTACTGTAAAAGGCACTAACATCTGACTGCCGTATTGTAATTGGTGCTAACGTGCTTCCCTGCTCAGGCATCAGGGTTCCACTCATTAATGGTGAAAACATTTAAATTGCATTTGATAACAAACAAAGAAGGATGTGGCATGAAACATTTGAAACAAAAAGGAGAAAGTAATAAATAAATGGTGAAATAACTACTTTAAAACAAAAGAGTGAAATAGTTAAAATTTAAAATTACACAAATAAGAATGCGCATAGCAATAATACCAGTTGTGATGTTCGGTCAGAGAAGTAGATTCGAGGCCGCACCTAGGCGAGGCGCTGTGTGTTTGTGTGTGTTTGTGTGTGTGTGTGTGTGTGTGTGCGTGCGTGCGTGCGTGCGTGCGTGCGTGCGTGCGTGCGTGCGTGCGTGTGTGTGTGCGCGCGCACGTGCATACACATACATCTATACATATATAGGTATGTTGATCTGTAGTAAGTAAAACAAATTTATCGATTTAGCCCAATTTTAATCTTGCTGTATTAGAATATGTATATTACAACTCTTTCCTGCTTGCTCTTCCTACTGTCCATGAGCCCATTCTCTCACTCAAACAACACTTAACAGCAGATAACATTAAGAGGGTTGTGACATTAGGCAAGGTGATATTAACCAGGTTCATGCTGTATGTATATTCATGCAGTTATATCATACTCCTCCCTAACTGCAAACAGCCCTGCATCATGTCTTCTTTCTCCTTGTTATTGTCCCTGATATTTGTCCTGAAATGACTCTACCAAATAAATAGCGGCAGTAAACGTAGCTCATTTCAATAACATCCACCGGCTTAACCCCTATAAGAGCTTTCTTCTCTCCCCTGGCTTCATCTCTGCTGAAGATGCTTTCTGGGTGAACATAATTCCTTTTTTTTCACGAGAGTGTCTGTCAGAAAATAAAATCAGGATAATACTGAGAGCGTTACCGGCTCAGCACGCTGTGAGTGGCAGTCTTCCGCATCGTACCACCAGCTAAATGCCAGAACCCATTACCGAACAGGCCCCGTAACTCTGTAACCCCGCACCATCAAGCGGCGCAGAAAACCTAATGAACATTTAGCGCAGCTGAGGCTTCAGCGCCCGCAAGGTCCTTCATATTTCCGTGGCAGTCGTCAATGTGTCGTTTCGTGACAGGTGTTCACGTCACCTGCGTTTCACTCGCTAAAAGGAGGGAGCGTGGGAGGAAAAGGACAGGAATGAAATGCAACAGAAAGTGTTTGAGGCAGCAAAAAAGGGAGATGTAAATCCATATAAGTGATGCATACTGACATCAGTTGTTGAATTCGGTTAACAGGAGTCTGGCAGCTGCCAATCTCACAGAATTCATTTTTGATGCTGTGCAAAACCGTACACAGTGACACGATGTTCCCAAGAGAACAAAATGGAAGACATATAGGGAGGGGGAAAGCCTCTGTTCTTTTGTACATCACTGTGTGATTTTAATCTTTGATCTTTGTACATTGCCATGTTCTTTTTTTTTAGTTAACATGAACTTAGTTCACACTGACTTCACACTCCCCCCTCAGCTCTTTATGGGTGAAACTATCACAGAAAAGTTGAACGCAGAAAAGCGAGACGAACAACATACACTGGACACATGAAAACGTCTTTCAGCCTAATAAATATTTTTATATATTTCCCCCTCCATTATTCCTTTAATGTAAAGTTTCTGTTTTCTATTTTAAACTTGAGACTTCTACTCATTGGGTGGTGATGTCACTCACTTTTATGTGACTTTCCCCCCCTTGATGTCACTGTTTTGGAATCACCAGTTGTACATGAGGCCCTTTTCATTTGGATGACCTCACACGGGAGCACTGAAGCGAGACCAATGCAGTTCTTTGATGTGTATGTTCTTACAAAGCCAGCTGATTTCTTTGCACTGCAGGTCACACAGCACACTACAGTGGAGTGGACGCTCATTGGAGGATAGGAGCTCTGTCATCCGCTGGCATCTTCCAAGCAACCTGCAGGCACCTGATGAATTGACTGGGTGCCTGACAGCAGCCAGATGAGGGAAATCTGGCCGACCCACCCATGCCTGTCTGCGCCGGACCAAAGCCAATTTTCTCCACTCCAATTGTCTCCCAGTAACTGTCAGCAGGTGCCACCACTGGTTTTCAGACCTAGTCTGTAGGGCTCTGTCTGCACTCACTGAGCCACTCAAATGAATATCTCTTTAAATGAATTTCACTTTAAGTGATTTCTCTGCTCTCTCCTCTTTGTGCCATATAACCACTTGGATTAAAACACTTTACTGGATGTATCACAAGGACAACGCTATCTGTTTGGCCTGAAACGTCAAGCACACACAAGAACTGCTCTCAGTGCACTTCTACGCAGCACTTATGCTCTGTTTGAATCTTTTTCGTTCATTGGAAATGTAATTAAGCAATCCAAGCTGTCCTTTCGAGTCATTCTGAATAGCTGAAATATTTAGAAAATATAAACAATGAGAACAACCCTGTAAACATTCTCCAGAACAATGGCTTTTTGCCGCAATTATCTCTCTTAGCACATACCGTCTCCAGATCATAATTCTCAGTGCTTTTGGCACATTGTGCTGTGACCTGGTCTGGTATAGTTCACTGGAGAATGTTGCAATGCTACTTTTTAATGACTTTCTCAAAAGCAAAACCCTAAATAAACTGCTCCTTTCCCACGGCTCTGATGCATTTCCCTTCCATAGATATTTTCAATTTTTTTTCCCCCATGATTATGTTACCCCACCACTCTTTGTGTGATAACCAGATTTTTTTTTGGCTTTTGTGGTATGATATACTGTATATGTATTCATGCTTCTCAAACAGGCTGTACCCTGTCATTATCAGTTGTGTTGTTATATAATATTGATAGCGAGATCACTTGTGAATTACAGCGTGATACCTGCAGGTATTTTTTTAGTGTTGATTTTTAGTGTGTGTATGTGTGGTTTTGTGTGTGCTTTATTGTGTTATGCTGTCACTCACACTGCAAAAGACCAATTCCTCATTTTTCTTTTATTGGAAAAGAAATATTGGTTTCTGCGGAAGTTGTTCCACAGTTAAGCCTTCTAAAAAGAACATTCACAGTTTGGATGTCTTTCTTAATACCTCAAAATGAAAAAAAGTCAGAAATATTCCATGTCCCATCATGCAGCGCTGTATGCTGGGCGGGTCATAGACACAGTGCAGGCCTTCAGTCAGTCATGTGTAAATGTGCTTGTCTGTCATTCCAGGCTACACGTGGAGGTAAAGACAAATTCATAAGTGTGCTGTTTCTGCAGGGAGAAGTTGGCGTAGAATAAACAGCATCATTGCACTGATGCCATCAGCACGGATACAGCATGAAATAACCAAGACTTCTTCCTTAATGCAAATTTACTAGTTTTCCAATGCTGTGTTTACTGTGCTCGGCAGATGTCATCTATGTCTGTGTTAGGTCTTAGTCAGACTAACCTGTTACTGCATTGTGAACCAAAAAGGGCTAAACTCTAGGTGGTGTGTAGGTATGGGGTATGCCACGCCAACCACGTAGCTTAGCAGATGGCACACCTGCCATCCCAGTTATGTTTTGGCTCTGTTCCATGCATCCTTTTATTTTAACAGCATATCATCTTTGAGAGAGAAGGGAGGGCAGCTGAAGGGGAGCGTGGCAGAGATGTCATGCTTTTCTCAAAACATAACCCGCTAAGCGAACTGAAATCAACAGATCAGCGCAAACATATTGCTGAAATGACATATGGATTCATGATTTGTTTAACTCAAATGTATGTCTTCTACTTAAACTATTAGGCAACTCTCTTGTATAGTATTGAATGTGCCTTGCATCATTACAGATGATCATGTCATGCTAATGTTTGTTTTCTATGCATGTAGTCGTAATCCAATAGATATCAGAAACATCTGGGTCCAGATAAGGACCAGATGTAAGAACATTGTCCAAAGTGGTATCCACAGCACAAATGGCATAAAAGTCTGTGCCATTGGGAACAGCTGGGCAGCTCACTTAATGTAAATGTTCCCAATTACATTGGTAGTGATTGAATAATGTGTGGAGTAATGCATAATAGAATGTATGGATTTCCAGCGATTGTGGAAAAACCTTCCATAATGGAATGTACATTTGCAAGGCTAGGGAATTTGATAACAGTACAGCAGTGCCTTTGATGGCAGCTATGTTTTCTTAATGACATGGCACACCTTTGTTTTGCCAAGGTGCTCCGCTTCCCCAAGTGAATATAAAAACCTACCACTTGCAAAAAAACACAGTCTGACACAAACAATTCAATCAATATGAATATAATAAGGGGCATTGGTGGTGATGAAGGTGTAGAGATACACATCTTTGGCTTGAAGTCTGAGGTGGGGTCTCACCTTGCTGTGGGCTGAGGTTGCTGACCCCCCATTAGACATCATACTTGCGAATGGATATAAGGACATGGGGTGGAGGAGGCAACAGAAATGAACAGCTGATACAAGTGGGATTTTTATACCTGAGGATGGGATGGGATTGTTGTTTGGGATTTGTAAATTCTCCTTCCGAATCTTTGTTTGGAGCTTCAATTTGTGTCACTGTCAGTGTGAAGATGTGACAGGTGAAGCTGGCAATGTAGGGAGTTAGCAAATTGCTAAGGTACATTGAACCCTCATGAGTGAAGAGATATCCTTCTTACATCCAATCATTGGAGGAATTTAATGCATCCTGTTGAAATTCTCCTTTTAAGTTCTTCTTGCAATTTGCACACCAATACCAGAATACTCAGAAATGGTGACACCATGTCTGGAATCGGTTCCCTTAGAAATTATGATGCCATATCTGAAGGGTGTGCCATTGATTGGTCAGACATGTCGGCTTTTGTAGGAAGTCAGGCTCAAGTTCAACTTACCTTGCTTGGTGTCAGATTTAGGCCAAACGATAGGCTGTTATGGTAACTTAGTTGACTACAGTTTGAGCTTGCTTCATGAAACAGGTTAAGACTGAATTGGCTAACTCAGTAATCTTGCTTTGTGGAACAGGCCCCAGATACAGACTCATAATATACAAGTATAGTGGCCTGGCTGCCTGCATCTATATTTTTGGGGGCAATTCCCAAAAGATCTTGTTAAACCGAGAGCATACTGCCGCCCTTAGCAGGAGGATGACGATCTGCATTCATATTTAATTCATATGCACTCCTAATATACGTGTACATACATTTTTTATGTATACATATTGATAGATATATGGGGTCGGGCTGGGGGGGGGGGGGGGGGGGTATGGGTTCAAAAATACAGGTCCAACATATCTGATATTTGCTCTGTAAATTCATATATCTGGCAATGTCTTCTCCAGAATTTAATGACCAAAATTAATTATTCTGTTTTTAGTATTGGTGTTTAAAAAGCATGTTCAGTCTGCAACAACATGATATTACTCTGCATTACCTAATCCTGGGAAACTGCTTTTCTCTCTGGAGGAATGCATGAGTTATGCAGTTGGCAGGGTTTGCATTGTTAGGAGATTTTATGATTATTGAGTTTTTATGATTTATGTGGTCTCAGTGCATTATGTGACTTATGTTGAGCATCATATTTTGGATGAGCTATGTAAAAGGACAGAAGAGCTTCTACAGAAAGGCTGGTAATGGATGTCTGTAGAATTTACTTTGGCTATTTACACTATATGTTCCCATTACAAAGAACTGTTTTTGTCCTTCCAATGTGATCACTAATTGGCTTACTAGAGTCCTGCTACAAGCAGTTTGTACATCAAACTGCAAAAATGGCATTTTTAATGCTCATTCGGTCCCCTGCGCTTTCCTTAAAATGGTTGTGAGGATTACTGGAACGGGTAATCTCCTAAAATTAATTTCTCTAAACCTGTTGAGGCATTACACGGTCTTTGTTTTTTTCCAACCGTGGCTGCTGCAGTTAAAAATGTAGTAATCTTACTGGGTCGTGTATATCAGTATATAACTGCATTACATAGAAAATCTCGGAAACAGGCCTCTCATATGTAAATCCAAAATGTACAGTTTCTTCAAATTTCTGGTCTTTATTCTGGGGCCCATGCAATTGTTACCAGTAGTGACCTGCTTATTGTGATGGCTGTTGACTCAGCTTTGTCTTCTGTGCCTCCAGGCTAACGGAAGACTGATTACCATCTCTGTGTGTGGGCTTTTCATTGGACGGCAAATTCCAGCATATTCCCAAGGAATGTGAAGCGTGCACCCGATGCTTCATTAGCATAATGACAGGTTAGAGTGCGTAATTGCCTGCTGTCATGGGCTGGGGCCATTGCTCATCTTTAAAACGTTCTGCTCTGTTTCCCCAGCATTGCTTTGCCCCCGGGGATTATGGGAAAAATATCCCCCAAAAATGAGGAAAGGGACAAGTCTTACGCACCCCACCTGGGACTTGAACCCACAACCCTTTGGCAATGGGTCAGGTACCCTCATTAGTGTGTCACATATGGATTGAGGATCTTCAGGAAAATGGCTGAAAATGTGACTCATTGACCTCTACACCTTTTTCTACACATTTTTATTATGAACTTATTAGTATGTGAGTTTTTTCTTGATTTTTTTTTTCACTGGTTCCTCATTGGGCACAGGGCTTAGCAAGCACAGTTCTATGATACATTCCCATACCACCTGGTGTGAGGAAGGGACCCTGGACCTTCCATCCCCATCACCAATTTTTTATGCTGCTATGGGCTCCCCAGTTTTGAACCCAGGCCATAGAACTCCACCTGAGCTCAGAGCAAGCACTTTAATTGGCTGAGACACGTGGGGCTTTGTATATCTAAAAGGAACTAGGTGTCTAATGGTTGCTGAACCGAATCTAAGCCATGGACCGTCCAATCACATGCTAAGGTACTGAAGCCTAGCACCAGGCGGCTACTCCATGTTCACTCCACCCTCATGCTCCTCCTCTTTCCAAACTTTTCTGAGGAAGGAACCTTACAGCAGTACAGATGGCAAAAACCTTATTTTATGCCTTCACTACCAGCAGCATGTCAGGCTGTACTCCAGATTGAGATAATGTATGCACACCAGCCAAGTGATCAAAAGCAGCGGGCTATCCACCCGCTCTATCAGCATGTGGTAGGCTTCTCTCATTACAAGGAGCAGCTCTCCTCCCTGCAAACCGTGCATACTCATCTCACTTAAGCACACAGATGTCACCAGCTGTGAGCATGGCTGGCTGAACAAGGCGGGCCTCGTGCACAGCTGGGGGGCAAAGAATGGGCCTTTTTACACATGCAGGTCCCATTAATGTTTATTTAAAACCACATAAGGACATTCATATGCATTCATTAGCGATTATACATTTACACACGCTTAATCATTCATAAATATTTACAGCCACCAATTACACGCATCATAACTGCACACTATATGGTAATCAGTGGTTATAAAAATGTTTATAAAGGATCACAAATGCTGTTAAGTAGTTTTAGAAATGTTAATGAATGGCTGCACGAAAAGTAATAGGTTGTCATAATAAGAGGTTTATTAGTGATCTGTGATAGTCTCCGCTGTGTCCAAAAGCTTCATATTTCCAGAGGGAAACAGGGACAGATGGCCCACCAAACCTAGCCAAACCTAGCCAAACCTAGCCACACTCATCTGATATTACCTAACTGCAATACTGTTCCACAGCATTCATAAGCATTCACAGCATTAATGAGGGCTAACGTTTCCCTGCATTACTGGTGTGCCACTGATCGTCACTACAAAATGAAAAATCAAATGCGAGAAGGTGAATAAATCATATCGCCGCTCTCTGAAGGGCAACTCAGATAGACTGGAGAGAGAACGCGAAGGATGAAAGGAGGGAGCAGGAGCAAGCAAAAGGCAGGAAGGGGAAAAAAGGAGAAGAAGGAAAAAAACCAACCTTTTCATCTATGAATAACGAATGAGCTTGGAGAATATCGTAAGGAGATACTGGGAGTAGGCTGGAGATTGGGGAGACCTAATTTAGCCTTTTGTGGAATATCGGATTAAGATAAAAAAAAAAACTGCCCAGAGTGCACATCAGTGGAATGCCAGCATCAGATTTTTATTTCAGTTATAATGCACAACAAGCATGTTCATGTATTGCTTTGTCGTTTGTGTTTCTGTAGTTTCAACGTATTTCAACAGGAGAGAGGGAGAGATTGTGAAAAATGTATGTGCGGTTAATTTGTATGTATCCTTGAAGAAGATGCAGACTCACATATCAGGTGCGGGAGTTTAACACGGAGTACCCTGGAGGCTGGACACCTGAGGACCTGCCACATTTAAGAATAATAATAATGAGAAAAATAACTGCAAAGTAACCCTACAGACACAAATATGGTTAGTAACAGGAGGGCTGCAGGTTGGGTGGGGTGCAGCTGTAGCACCACTGAGAAAGGCACTGAGCTGCTTCAGCAGACATTCAGCAGCATAAATGGATAATATGTAAAAACATCTGCTGATCCGATGATACTATAGACTGTTCTGTGCTGTGAAGTGGATCACTGGAGGATGGCCCGCGTCTGTGGCACGCATGCAAACTGACATAATATTCGCAACGGTGTAAATTCAATTGCCCTGACTCACACTTGATTTAATTCAAGAACACCTAGACAAACATACATTTTCCTGGAATAAATCTTCATTTAAATAATTTGCTGTGTGCATGGCTAGCTGTAGGCCACTTACGTGGATGGAATGCTTTGCGCTAAATTTTTCAGCAGAAAAGCTACTGAAAATGAATGCTGTGTCTACATTAAAAGAATTTAACAGAATCAAACTATTTTTTATTTTTATTTTTATTTATTTATTTATTTATTTATTTATTTATTTATTAACAAACATGTTTGTTAATGTTCTGCACCTATCTATCTGCCTGTCTGAATGGTTGTTTATTTAACTGTGTTAGGATCAAGTCAGACTAAAAAAAACAAAGAATGATAATGTCAGACCAGACCTGTAAAACTGTTCTACCTGATTATTTCAACAATTAATTCTTCCACTGCAACCTTCATATAAACAGCATTGCTGATTACTTATTGATTCATATTTGATTTATGTGTTGATCATTTGTTATGTTCAATGTAAAGCATAATATATTTTCTTAAATATGTTTAACCAAATACTTGGGCCACAGTTCAAGCCAACAGTCAATAAAGTATGACTGTGTCATGTGGCACTGAATTGCACTGGACTGCAGCTGTAGCCAGGTGGCTAAGTGGAAAATCTGAGACATACAGTACCTCTCAATGCTAGGCTAAAGTGCAATCAACCATGAGATTCTGAATATCTTGGGGAAAGATTTATGATGCCAAATACAAGCCTAGGGTCACTATTCATAAACAAAGTGCAAAGGTGACCCAGGGTCTCTGACCCACGTTATTGGCTCAGAGTCACCGCATTTCATATATGATCATTTTCTTTTTTGGTGTGAGTGCAGTAGGTGCCTTAACGCAGGGCGAATTACACCACTCACATTCATAAATGATTTATTTATACAGCTGGATGCTGAAAATGAAGTTGTTATGTACATTGCTCAACAGAACAACAGTGACAGCCCATGAGGGATCTGACCCTATGACCCCCTGGTTATGACTCTTATTCCTCACCTCCAAGGCTGCTGCCAATACCATGTGCCATTTTCCTACATTTCCAGTAAACAAAACAAGGGGGGATTAATTATTCTATCTTATTATTTTTCACTGAACCCTAGAGGGTAGAACCTAGTAAGTTTCATCTACTGTAAGATTAGCTGGGCCCAGACAGTGAAATGTTAAAAAGAAGGATACATCCAAAAAGCACAAAGAAATCTAAAGATGTAGCTCATATGATACTCATATTCACAATCTTAGGACAAATGTATGACATTGTTGTTTTATTGACAGGCCATCTTCATTAACTAAGAACTAAGAGGGCTCCAACTGACATACATTAAGAGCAGTTCATTTATGGTACTGAAATGAAATTAAAATTGCAATTAATGTACAATTCAGATGTCTTAGGAATTTGGACACATTTTACAGCATGTCATCAACATTTGATGTACCAGCTGGGACCAGTGGTACTAACAGATTGATTTCTCTTTGCAAATGATTATTTGATTTGCTCTGTACTATGTGGGTAATGAGTTTGGATCCTAGACATAAGGTTTCAGGTTCATAGCTCAGGTATACACTGGGATTTGTGGTCTTGCACAGAAGGATCTATGCAGCAAGCAGTATAGCTTAGTGGGTAAGGAGCGAGACTTGTAATGGAAAGGCTGCTGGTTTGATTCCCCACTGGGGTGCTTTTGTTGTACCCTTAAGCAAGGAACTTATCCCAGAATTGCCTCAGTAAATATCCAGTTGTATAAATGGGTAAAATGTAAAAAAATTGTAACCTATGTAAGTCACTCTGAATAAGAACGTCTGCTAAATGCCAGTAATGTAATATAATGTAATATGCTAACGCAATACTCAGTGAAACCTGCATTACACAACACCCGTACTTGCAAATTTGCAAGCTGTTTGGTGTAGTGGTTAAGGAGCAGGGTTCATAACCCTAAAGTTGTAGGTTTAATTCCCAGGTGGGGCACCACTGTACTTAAGCTAAGCTGTTTTAGTAAATACCTATCTGTATATGTGGATGACAATGCTATGCAAGGTTATCTGCTGTGCAAATGTAAAACATGCGCTCTAGCATGTATTTTGTGTCTTATTAAAATTGTTCAGAAATCTGTACAGATTTCCTGTGTAACACTTGCTGCCTACTGAGTTTCCTACTGAGTGGTTGCCCAGTCTACAAAAGTCATGCTAAACGTTATTAATGAATACAAATTTAATGGCCCAAGGCCCCAGATTGTTTTAGAATTCACTGGGTTTCTGAGAAACCGTGGCACAAATTTAAACTGACAAAATGCATGTTCAGTGTGCTGAACATTTTCAGTGCCTGATGGAGAGGCAAACGGGGAGAGTGCTGTGAAATGGTTAGCGAGAGCGATATCTGATTCCGACTATGGTATGCTGCAGTATTCACTCTGTTCCTTAATGACATCCTTTAACATGGCTTTGAATAGATCCTCACATCCTGACGCCAGGTCAAAGTTACACTTTCACCTCAGCTGATCACATACTTCAGATGGAATGTTCTGGAACATACTAAAGTCACTCAGAGGTGGCTGATCGATGCTACTCGAAAACAACCGAGCCCTTGGTTTCAATTCAATATAGCTGTAACATGCTTTACCATTAAATTTGACACCAAATTTTAGCAAATGATTAATTCTCTTTTAAGCTTTACTGCACGAGTTTGACTGTCACTGGAATTAGCAAACTCCTTTGTGCATGAATTTAAAAGGCAAATGCAATACTTGCTTAAATTCGTCACTCAAAATTAAGGACAAACTGCAGTAGTGATTTGACTGAATCTGGGCCCTGTCTCTTTCAGCCTCACGACTGTATTGTGAGTAATTGCTATGTGTGTGCTCTGTGTCTTACATTTGTTTAGTTATATCACAATAATGTTTTGTTTTTTTGCCCTCGGCATATTCTTTTCCCCAGTGTGTGAAAGCAGTAGGCTCTCATTCATGCCTTTTCCTTTTGGGCAAGATGCCTTTTGATTCAGTCCCAGCACATTGCTACAGCTTCTCATATTCCATTCAGACTTTTCTCATCAGCTGGTGTTAACAGGCCTGCAGTGATAAGCACTCCAATAAAAGGAAGGGAATTGTTTTTCAGGTCGGTGCAGTTCCCACCCTCTCACGCACGTGGCACCTCTGAAATGCCTTCTTTTCAGCCCACGCGACCAATGGGAACAGGATTATAAACATGCTTTGGTGCATCCTTATTGGATGATAATATGCCAGATCATTCTTATTGGATATTGATATAAAGGTCAAAGGGCATTAGTCAGAAAGGGGGGGGGGGCTGTACCTATGTGGAGTGATTGGGACATACTGGTAAGGAGTCCTCTGTTCATTGCAATACCGTGGTGAGCTAGTAAAGCCAAGCTAAGCTGCACTAGTTCTCCTGACTTGACTTGATATTTTATACATATAGTGCCTTGAAAAAGTATTCAGCCCCCAACACAAATGATTTCCAAAAAAGAAATAAAATTATAAACCATTAAAGAATAAAAAAATCAAGAACTGAAATGTTTACAATAAGTATTCATCTCCCTTCTTTAGTACGTTTGCAGCTATTACAGCCAGTCTTTTTGGATAAGTGTATTAATTTTGCACAACTTGATGGAGTAATATTAGCCCATTCCTCCTCAAGCGGTACCAGGTTAGTTGGACAGCGGCAGTGGACAGCAATTTTGAGGTCTTTCCACAGATGTTTGATGGGGTTAAGGTCAGGACTCTGACTGGGCCACTCAAGGACATCAGTTTTCTTAATTTTTAACCAATCCAGTGTTGCTCTGGCAGTGTGCTTTGGGTAGTTGTCCTGCTGAAACACAAACATCCTCCCTAGTTTATACTTTCTGGCAGAGGGGAGTAGGTTTTTATCCAGAATGTCCATGTATTATGCAGCATTCATCTTCCCATTAATTTTGACCAGATTGCCAGTCCCTGCTGCTGAAAAGCACCCCCATAACATGATGCTACCACCAGCATATTTTACTGTGGGAGATGCTGTTTCCTGGCTAATGTGCATTGTTAGCTTTATGCCACACATACCATTTAGTGTTTGTCTCATCAGACCACAAGACCTTCTGCCACATATTTGTAATAAATTCCAGGTGATGTTTTGTCTTTATGGGCATGTATGTGCTTTTTTTCCAGCAAGGGCTTCTTCCTTGCCACTCTTCCATAATAGCCCCTTTTGTGCATAGCTTGGAGATTGTTCACCCTTGGACATCATTTTCAGTTGCAGCCACTGACTTCTGTAGCTCGGATAGAGTGATAGTTGGCCCCACAGTAACTGCTCTGACAAGTGTCATTCTTGTTTAGGGGGGCAGACTGCCCTGGGCAGTGTGGCTGTAGCTCCATATTTCTTCCACTTCTGTACGATGGACTGCACTGAGCTCCAAGGTATGTTCAGTGCCTTTGAAATTTTCTTGTATCCTTCCCCAAATTAGTGCTTCTCCACAATTATATCCCACACTTGTTTTGGATATGAACAAGTGTGGGATATAATTGAGATCCGCCACCGTTCAGCAAAAGTTCCCGAGGTTTATACGTGAATGCATGGCTTGAACAGTATATTACCCCTCATCACCATTACCACTCACGGCACCGTGAGGAGTGGAGCATTACACATCAGTGGTGGGGAAGCAAGCCTTCATCAGCCCAATGACCCATGTGTGGGCCTAACATCTGCTATCAATCACTGACCTGTTTGTTGGGGCTTTTACTCCATCACCAAGTCTTTGCCACTGTAACACGGTTACCAAGGATTGTAGTCATCACATCATAATGTTTCCCAATTGTGATATCACCAGTGCAATCCTTGTATTCTCAACATCATGCATTATGCATTGTGTATTGTGTGCAATGTCCTTTACTATAAGCTCACAGTGTAACTACTCTGCCTGATACATACAGTTCAGGTCAACATTATTGGCACTCCTGTATTTTAAGTGCATCATGAACAATATCTTCAGAAATAATTTTCAACTTACATGTAGTGATTTCACAGAATAAACATAAAATGTGACCTGGACAGTATTAAAGACACCCTTCTCTAATACAGGGCCGGCCCAAGCCTTTATGCGGCCCTAAGCATAATTTGATTTGGGGGCCCCCCACCGCCTCGGCACTGCCAATACTTTTGACTATTGTTAACATAATATTGCGTTTTTGTATGATTACCATTGACATAATATAATTATGGCTGTCAAGCAATTTTTAAAAATCAATCTAATTAATTACATGCATACATAATCTAAATTAATTGCATATATCAATATATGCTGCGAGAAGCATTTAAAAATAATTCAAATAGATTTGGTAGATGACTGCATCAATGATAACAGACATTGTAAACTTTAAAGGCCAACATGTCTTTCATTTCCCATACATTCAGAACATTTTTTCACTGTTCATACGCAATTAATGGCTATAACATGACATAATGATATTGGATTTTTGCCGATATTCAATATGCCGATATTTTCAACTCATTTTGGCCGACTGCCATGCCGATACACCGATACATGCCGATAGTGGAGATATAGGTGCCGCGTAGTTTAAAAATGGTTTCACATAACTAGCATCCTCACAGGGTGAGAAACCTAGCTAGGGGTCGGTCAAAACCATTGGGCCCCTCCGTTCAAGTCCCAAAGCACGAGCTTGGCGATCGCGGGCTGTCTTATTTCCGCGATATATATTTTGAATGAGCAGAGACACAATAAAGTTACAGAAAAAGCTATTCGCTGTCCAGTGTCGTTGTGTAAGTGTACAAACACAAAAATTCCGCCTTCTGTTCGAGTCCCAAAGCAGGAACTAGGCGATTGCGGGTTGTCTTGTTTTGTTTCCCATTGCCATCTCTGCTTCCGGAACCGCGTTATTTAAAAATTTTCTCACGACCCTCCAGAAGCAGAGAAAAGCTTAGCAGCACACAGCTAGCGTCCTCCCAGAGTGAGACACTTATTTCACCCCTCCTCACATCACTGGTGTTTTACAAGCATTGCAAATAGCAATTTTGTTATCTGTTTCAGATGCTTTGAAATAGGCTACTTCCATACAGCTGACGTTGAAGCTTGTTGCTGGCGCTCATAATAAACATTTAGTGCCATGGCGTGCGCATAATTAACGCGTCACCTTATCGGCCACGCACATCAGCAGAAATTTTCATATCTGCGATAATTAACTTCTTAAGCTTTTATGTCGTGCCGATATCATCGTACATACCTACCATAACAATAAAAAAATATGACGTAATGAATTGAGGAAATTAAAAATCAGAAATGTTTCAGCAAGAATAATGATGGAAATACGTCCATAACTTTCTCATTTATCCTTGACATTGTAATGATTGTCAATGTGTCATATTTTAGATACCAAAAACTAAACTAAAATTAGTTAGGCAACATAGACCAACAGTAATATATGGTGGATATAGTATATAATGTGGATACTTTTCGTGTATGATATAAAAGAACTTAGCTAGCCTGCAGTTGCGTATGATAAACAATAGCTAGCTAGCAAACCTACCGTATGTCTAGCCTGTCCATGTATGCTACAAAGTAGCTCACTCATGTGTAGTGAGCTATGATTAAAAGTGGCTTGCTTGCCTACCGTATAGCTAGCCTTTTCGTGTATGATAAAAAAGCAGGAAGCTAGCAAGCTAGCTAACTAACAGTAAATTAACACGTTATTTTGACAACCCTAAATATAATACATCAACAAAAAAAAAAAAAAACCTTTCAAGCTCTCTTGTGGGACATTTCAAGCCCTCTTGGGGGCCCCCTAAGCAGCCGCTTAGTTCGCATATGCGTCAGGCCGGCCCTGCTCTAATATTTGGTTGAACAATCCTTGGCAGCAATGACAGCCTGCAAACATTTCTTGTAGCCATCTATAAGCTTCTTGACCCTCTTTCTGCTGGTAGTTTCTCCCACTCTTCAATTGCAGTTCGTTCAAGTTTGCAGGATTCCTTTTCCCAATAGCAGATTTCAGCTCTTTCCAAAGAGTTTCAATTAGATTGAGATCAGGACTCATTAATGGGCAGTTTAAAACAGTCAATCTTTTCCTTTTCAACCATTCTTTTGTGCTTTTGGTTGTGTGCTTTGAGTCATTGTCCTGCTGGAGGACCCATGATCTTTGACTCATACCTCATTCTTTGACACTGGGTAGCACATTTCGCTCTAAAATGCCTTGGTAATCCTTTGATTTCATGGTTCCTTTAACATGTTCAAGGCCTCCAGTACCAGAGGCAGCAAAGCAGTCCCACAACATTACAGATTCTCCACCATATGTAACTGTAGGTAGGGTGTTTTTTCCTTGTAAGTTTCATTTCCTTGCCTATAAACAAATCGCTGGTCTGCATTGCCAAAGTGCTCTACTTTGGTTTCATCTGTCCATGGAACATTCTCCCAGAAGGACTGTGGTTTGTCTAGGTAGGTCTTGGCAAAGATCTGTCTTGCCTTATGTTTTTATTTCAGTGGTGTATGGTACAGGTTGAAACCATCACTCCAGATTGCTCCAGGTCAGCCTTAAACTCTGTGGATGCTTTACATGGTGCACTTTCCACAGTTCGCACCAACATCTGAAGACTTCTCTGATCAATTTTCCTTTTTCCACCCCATCCAGGGAGGTTTTTGACAGTTCCATGCACAGCAAACGTCTTAACAACATTGTGAACTGTTGAAACAGGGATGCCAAAGTCTTTGGAGATAGCCTTGTGCCCTTTAGAATTCTTGTGTTTTGTGATAATAGCATTTCTGATGCTCTCAGACAGCTCTCTTGTCTTCACCATTGTGAAAAAGGAACAGAGAATGAAGGTGGCCTTGTTAAGTAATAAAGCCATCATTCATTGGTTAATTCAAGTCATGTGAGCCCTGACAATTTATCACAGGTGAGTCTAATTTCACTGCAATGGACAGTCTACTTCTTTTCAATCTGATTTAAATTCTTCAAAAGGGTGCCAATAATTGTGTCCATGGCAATGTTTCTGTTTTTACACAGCCATCTCTTTTTAAATTGTTATTGTTTTATCCTGTCCTGTTTTGTATCACCACAACTGTTTCACGGCACACTTGTACTTAAAATACAGGGGTGCCAAAAATGTTGACCAGAACTGTAGTTGGTGGGAACAGTTCCTTTCATGCAAGGTGCCTGCTCCTGTTGAGATGGTGCAGGCAACATTTATGAAACTCACAAAGACAGTGTTAAGTTTTGTTCCAAAGAGAGCGTCAGGATGTTTTCAGTGGGATTTCATTATGACATCAAAGCATGACCCACAAATATGTTCACAGCTTCCTCTGTCATCTTGCATTCATATTACTTAATGGATCATGGACATTGCTCTCTTCATAAATTCCTGTGTATATTGTTGTGCTTTTGTTAGATGCAAATTCATAGCTATAATGCATGTTTTCACGTGTGCAGTGTCATTTTCCACACAGTGTGCATTACTGTGTTGTATATCACTTTATGAAAGCGCTGATTTATGAAGAGGCAATGCCATGCTCCTGCAAATGTTATTTACGCTTCATGAAGTTACACTTAGATGTAAAGTGTAACCAGACGTGGGCTACAGTTGGCCTGCTGATAATTCACAAGTGTCGGAACATGCTGTCGCAGTCTGTTTTTGTAAATTGCTATTTTCTTTGTTTGCAGTGAGTTTGCAGTTCCATACCTTAATGGTAGTGTAATACGCAAATTAAAATGCCATGTTTCAAAAAATCTATTTAATGATACAAAGGAGCAAAGCACACACATCCTTTATATTACTAAATCAGGGACAGAAACAGCAACGTCCGCAACAATTTATCGTTTCCGAACATGCAAATGAGGTGAAAAACACGAGAGAATAATAGAGGTGGTAGCACTGAAGATGCCTCAATTACCTTTCTTAATTAGATCTCGTGCAGACGTTCCGCGTGCCGCCACGTTAATTTAAAGGAAGTAACCACTTCAGCAACCCCGTGCCTTGTCACAAATGTTGTACAATTAGCTGCACGTCACTGATGCCGCTGGAGCTGCTGTGTTGAGGTATGTGAGATACATGACGCTTTCTTGTTAGGCTCCGTGTCATTGTGGCTAGCAATGAAAATGGATAGTATGCAAAATCTAACCTTTTTCACTCACCCTGGGCGGAGGCTTCTGCCAAGATATCAAGATGAATAATATAACTCAAATCAAACACAGGACGTATGATATGTTAGGGAGAGGGTTGGTTTTAAAGTGCTTGTTTAACTCCGACGGTGCAACCGCAAATCTATATTTAATAATATGTGCATGTATTCATAAATATGTTTTTATATATTTTGCACATTTTTATCTACATGTTTATGAATAAACATATGTGTTTAACTATAAATAACTCTCTTTTTAGATAAGAACATGTACACATATATTGACAAATTTATATTGAGCTATATTTCACCTTTTTCAAGCCCTAGCAGTCTGTTATTGAGTTAGTGGATGTAGAAGCACAATGTGGTGTTCCTGTGCCATGGCTTGAACACAGTCTGTACAATGAATACTGAGAAGTATATTCTTAGCATATTCTGAGAAGTGTACCCAGCTACTAATCTGTTTACAGCTCCTCTCTCTTTATCATCTGTATGGAGGTGCATGTCTCTGTTCTGGACAAAAGACGGTTAACCTGTGAACATTTACCATTACACCTCTTTGTGTCCAAGCATTTTAGTAAGCTACAATATGGAAAAGAAAAATATAATTACTCCTCATGTCCTATAAGTAACAACATGATGCAGTCATTTTTTATGTTATTATTTATATTATAATTAACAGTAGTAGTTGGTCTGTGGTCTACATTACAAATCAAAAAACATCTTAGTTTCTAAAGTAAACAGTTTGTAAAGTAACCCAAATAATGTCTCATATTAATGTGTTGTCCAGGCTTGTGAAAACCATGACATTTCCTGGAAGGTGCATGAATGTGCTGAGGGTGGACTGGAAGCACAGCTTTTATAAAGCACTAATTTCGAGACAAATCTCAGCACTCACGCACCTCTCTTACCAAAGATCCGCTGTCTCAGAGGCAACAACCAGGCATTTGAGCTTCTCATTAATGCTCTACCCTACCCTATACTCCACTGTGTAATGTGCTGCCTTAGTCTGCTCATATAGCACCGGTGTGGTGCACTGGATAAGGAAACAGATGGCTGCAGGTTTGATTCTCTAGTGGGGCATTGCCGTCAGGTTATGGGTTTGATTCTCAGGTGAAACACTGCAGTTGGGTTATGGGTTTGATTCTCCAGTTGGACAAAGCAGTTGTGTTACCGGTTTTATTCCCCGGCGGGACAAAGCAGTTGTACCCTAGCAGCACTTACCCAATCCAGATTTTTAATGCAAATATCAAGCTGTAATGTGAAATACGTTATGTGTAAAAATCTGCTCAGCAAATCAACAGTAATTTGTATTTAAACAACATGCAACAGCACCTGAAACCTGAATAATGTTTTGGCATTAGGCCTAGATTTCGTGAGAACTAATTTCATAGAGAGTCACATTAGACACAGCATATATTGCGCATCTGTTGTGGAAAAAAGCAATTACAGCCCACATTATCTTGACTGATTGAAAGACTGAAAAAAAGAAAAGAAAGACAAATCATTTAGATTCAGTCCTCAGTTTTGACATTCAGTAACAGGAAAGCAAAAATCATTCAGCTGCCAAAAAGGATACCGATTCTGAGCATGAAATGTTGTGTACAATGAAGTAATTACAAACCCATTTAGCCTGTATCACCCACAACACGTTTATATCAAACAGGACAATGGAGGTGGCCACAGTGGGCTCTGAACTCTGCCTGTTGTACTGATTCACTCATTTGCTTCGGGGTCTAAAACACCTTGGGCTGGTTCAGTTGCTGGTGGTAGTTTAATTATTTAGTCTATTAGTGAAGTAATCCATTAAAATGTAGGCTGTTTGTTACAGGTGAGTGATAAGAGTTTATTGGCAGACAGGCAATTGCACTTGTACCATGTTGTTCCCTTAGGAAAATCAGGTCTTTGAATCAGAGGCCTCATGGTTGTGCGGTGAATGGTTGCTTGTGTTGTTTCCCCCTCCCCTCGCACCACGTTTTTGGTTCCGCCTCACAGTGGGTGTGGCAGTTGTAAGTGGTGGGTGGAGCAATGGTGTTGGTGAGTGTGGTATTGGTCAGTGGTGGGTGGAACGATAGCATTGATAGGAGTGGAAATGGTGGATGATGTAATGATACCAAAGCAATCAACTGATGTAAACAATCAAACAATCTCCTGCACTTCATGTTTCTATTGCCAGACTCACAATGTGTGTGAAAGTGCTTCATTATCCTGTAGAATGGTGATAATGGTGAGTTATCTTCTTGGTGCCAGTTTAAGGTAGGTACAACTGTTGCTACCGTTAAATACTCATACCGTACCATACTGCTAGATTTTAGCTAGCAAGCTTGATAAATATTCTAACACGCTAGTTAGGTATAGTACGTGGTTTCACCATCTACCTAATTTCAGATTGCAATTTAGCAGATAATGAGAACTATATTTTCATACATATATGGATTATAAATATGTTTGTTGAATATTTTATTGTTTATTGTCATTGCGCTTTAAGTCGCTTTAATTCCCTTTGAGTGAAAGCACTGACAAAGGCTGCACAGTTTGTGTGGGTGCATGGCTGCTGGAGAGCTCTGCTGCATTGCTTTGCTGCAGGACCATCTCTCTCTGAACATATTTCACTCAAACTGAAAGGTGTGCATTCAGCAGGTATATTCTGTGTTAATGCTGGACACAATGACAGATCAGGCAACAGCTCTATTGCTACTACAGGCAGGGATGTCTGAAGGGAGGGATCAAGGCCATACAGTCTTACACAAGATGAAAAGCTTCATGGAATGTATGTCTGGCTTCGATTTGCTTGAGTCTGTTTTTTGTGCAAGATATCTACTTGTTACACATTTGCAGCTTGATTTCTGAAATGCACACCATTACTGAAATGCACGCCATTGGCCAGTATTTGTTATTCACAGGGTTGCAGAAGCTGGACACTAAGGGCAAGTCATCCAGAGAAAAAAATCACTACCTTCTAGTCTTCCTCAATTCTACCATAATTTAAAGGAAGCTCCAGGCAAGTATGAGTAAAAAGTTCATAAAAAGCTTGTTTCTTATTTATAAATGATATGCTTTTAAGGCCCACGCTCTGCTCCCGAGGAGGACGGGAGGATCTAGGCATGCCTGATGTACAATTCAAGAGCGGAGTCTCGCAGCGGCCCTTGTTCAGAGGAGCAGCTTTGCATTTTTTAAGCTTCTTCGATCAGCCCCCCTCGCCCGGGACCTGCTCACATGCAGGTGTTCACGGGACTCGAGCTTCATTAAGAGCAGAAGTGTTGCAGTGGCTCGTGGATTTCACAGGAAAACTGTGAGCAGTGCATGTGGTGACTGGTGATTACTGTCACACTGAGTCCCACCTTATGGGAGAGGAACGACAGCGGCTTGTTTAAATGTCCGGCAGCAAGCTAAACCAAAAGGCATGATGGGTAATGCATCAGTCATAGTTGATTGGTAGACAGGTGGGGAAAAATGAAGGTCCCCATTCTGTGGATCATTCTGATGACAGGCAATTGTGGCAGAGTGGTTTGGACTAAACCAGATTTCCTATTATCATTTGCCTTTGAGTACCTGTGAATGAATTGTGCTTTTATTTGGTCTTGAACACAATTCTTTTAGTGCTTAACTCTGAGCAACACATTTTCACAAACCTTTATTAATAATTTAGTAATATATTTCTCAATAATAATAAGCTAATTTGCTACTATTGAGATAATAACTGGCTTGTTAGCTACCTAATGTTGACTGAATGTCCTAATATCAAAACCAATTCTCTATTTTGACTATACTTTCCATGTATATATTGTCAAATGTAAAGGTCTGCAGTTGATACACTTTGTAATACATGGCATAAGTGTTGATGTTTGATATTAGATAAATTCCTAATAATTTTGACATTGTAATACAATGCAATATACATTGTTTACTTACTTTTTTCACCATTGAAAAAAATAGATGAATGGGTCAAAAAACCTATGCTCTGTAAACAGTGCACCAACCTCTGACAGCTTTGTACACATTTCTAGGCCACAGAGTAAGATACAGAGCAGTCCCCTGACGTTCAGCGCGCCAAAGGCCTTGGATGATGACATCAAAAGACACAGGCAAACAGGTTGGGGGCTGTTTGAACATCTCCAAGATTCAGGGTTCACAAGATGACAAGGAAGCGCTGTTGAGGGGAACTGAAAGGCAAAAGACCCCTCCCCCCATTGCCCTACCCCCCTGGATGATCAAAACGCAAACCATAGGGTACATAGATGTGTTTTTTCCACCACTGCCCGCCCCACGGCGAGCTTCTATCTCAGTATGGTAATGTTATTCTATGGTGCTGCACTAGGCCTGCTGTCACAGTAATTATTACACTGGTGCTCTGAGAAAGCTTGGGGAGGAGCTCTATTGCTGATTAGGACAGCCCTGAGTGACTGGACGCTGCGCAGCAAGAAGGAAATATGCAAAATGCAACACATCATATTTTTATTTACCTTGACATGCTGATGACACGCTGTCATCAAGGGCAACTCACATTTTGACTTCTGATTCTGCAGATGGACGCTTGCTGAAACAAGTCTGGTGAAGTGCCTGGCTTAAGGGCAGCCCCCCCCTCCCTTCCCTGCCTAGGGATTCAAACCTGGAGCCATCTGGTGATGAGCACAATTCTTTAAGCGCTATTCTGAAACCGGAGACATGTGCAGCAAACATCACCCCCACACACAGCTTCATGTAATACAATAACTCTGTGTGCCCTTTTATTTCTACAATGTTAACGTTTTCATTTATACTTTCCTTATTTAGCAGACACTCTTATCCAGAGTGACTTACAACTTTACTGATGTTGACATGTAGTTACATTACTTTACAACAATTACATGTTTAATGCTTTGATTCTTTATAAAAGACGAGCTGTAGAGGTGGGAGAGGGGAAGTATAGAGAATACGTGGAGGAAAGTAAGTTTCCATACAAGGAGGCTGATAGACAAGGCTGCTGCCTCCACTGCCACTTCAGCGCAGACACACCCAATAAATGTCATGCCCAATTAACGAACTAATGACCAGCCAGCTGAGATCAAGCACTCTTACAGACAGGATGGACCAAATGACTGAAAATGAGTGAGTTTACCAACAGGAACATCAGATGGACTTGTAATCAGCTTGGTTCCAAAAATTCAATTTAAAACCTCTAATTAAGCACTACATTTTGGGTATCTGGGGATTCAGAGAGGGTAACAAGTTCAGAACCTTGGACACAGCTGAATCATTCACACACTTTCTAGTAGCATTCAAAGGAAGAGTAGGACCAATCACATTCACCTTTGACCTCTCCGTGAGATGCTCAAGAGTCCCTAACTGAGTGCTTGTAAATCTAATCCCAGTAGTACAAAAATTACAAAGTGTGTTGCCTCCGAAGATTGCTGATCTGCAGGGAGCGTGTCTACACCCTGTTTGGAAACACATAACATTGAGTGTCTTGTTTGCAGAGTACCTGGATCAATCCCATTTGGACCCAGTCATTTTAATCATAGAGTGAATGTGCCACTGTGTTGAACTGTGCATTTCTCATTTTGACAAGATGTGGCCCTCCTCAAACATTAAGGTCCTGGTAAAACAAACGTCTGCTCCCAGGCGATGTGTGTTGAAGCGATTAAACACAGCAATATTGGCAAGAATGGCTCTGCCACTGCTGGACATTCGCTTTTTAGCATAATTAAAAATGTCAGACTACCCATGCAAAGCTTAAATTATCCCCTGAATACAAGCATATGAATCAATGAGAAAACAATCCCTGTGTAATTATATGGCAACACAGACACCATGTCTTGGTGTCTGATGGTTATGCATGTCCATATCAGACAGAATTTTTACCACCTTCCACTAAGGACACCAAAGTCATGACCTGGGACAGGAACAGATAGAGAAAAAAATATGTATCTAAACTAAATCTACTTTGTACCTTATGATAAAATGAACAACTTCATTAAAGGTCCTACTGAGAGCTAAGGCTAAGCATTTTGTGGGTTGATAATGTCACTAGCTCTAACTAGAGTATGTTTAATCACAACATGGGCAATGCCACCAAAAAATTAACCACACTTACTGATCCTGAACAAGAAGCTGGTTTACTTATCAATGGTTAATAAGGTGCTGTCCTTTGTCCAGAAACTGGTGATTTAGAATGACATGGAACACAAACCAGATGACAGCAGTGCTGGAGACCACACTTACACTATACGTGTCATTACTATTTCCAAAGACGATTGAAGACACAGTCTGCTGCCTCCTACACATAACAGTAGAGGGCGCCCCTTACAAAACTGCTTTAGACTACACTTCGACTGAAGCGGCACCACGTTCCCCTTGCAATTGCGGGGATGGTCGTATATAATATGTGCTGTATGTTCTCAGCCTCTCTGGAGCGCAGCCTACTTCTCCCTCTGAAGTGCTGATAAACAGACTCTCGTATCACACACTCACAGCAAAGGTTTTACCTTCTAATATATACAGCCCCAGCTCGCAAACTAGAAACTGGACCAGTCTGTCCTCTTGCTTCCCCATCACCGCCGTGTCTGTCCTTCAAAAATAACTTTCAATTACGTTGTGTGGCTGTATATTAATTAAATTATTATTAAATTTGCAGGTTTTATTAGCGTATGCTTACCGTCACCATCACTGTGTTGGCATTGTGTTCTGGTCAATTATTTTGCTAATAACACTAATGACACGTCCTGTCCGCTCACACCGCTTTGCGGTCATTCATAACGGACCTCTCAGAGACTGAGGGCGCATAAAAATCTTTCTCGTTAACGATGATCGTTTTTTTTTTTTTTTTTTTAACAACAACAACAACTACTACAAAAAACGAAGAGCAAAGGAAAGCAACAAAGAAAAAAAAAAAGGAAAGGAAAACGATGATCGTTTTGACAGCGCCTGTAAACCACCTGTTGTGGCCACACCCTGACCCATGTCGCCCCCATGCCCGGGAAGCAGCCGGGAGAGCACTATTTCTACAGTAGCTGCTGCTATGGCAAGCCCCCTGACTACCCTTGTTTGTTCCCCACAGACCCACTAGCAAACACATCTCTCCAAGTCCTCTCTGACACAGAGCCAGAAAATGCACAGACACGAGCCTCATTCACGGCCATGAAAGCGCATCGCTCTGGCACGGGAACACAGAGACGTGCCACTCTCACAACACGGGTGATTACTTGTAATACTTCAAATCGCATGCAGAGAATGCATTGGTATCACCAGACAGCAAATATAAACAGTTTTAACGATGCAAACGAAGCTATGACAAGTCAAAAAACGTAGTAATTTTAAACGAATCTACAAGCTGAGAAACGAAGATGAACTGTAGGCCTACGCTTTGAGAGTAAGAGTCACATTATGCGTTAAACTCGAGCATTAGCAACGTGGACAGTTACCGCAGAACGGTAAGGGAGAGTGGTCGGATTAGAATCGGCGAAATCATATCTATTTTATTGTAAGAATTACTGTCGACTGAAAAGGAAGCCCATTATTCTGAATACCAATTTAGGCCTTTGTCATTTTTTTCCTGTTATCGCTATCTATCCAGTGGTTGGATTTCGCGTGGCCCCTTGACGCTGTTTGTAGTTCCCCATACAGATGAGATCTTTCTGAATCACGCACTCTTTGACGTCGTCGCGCGACTGGCTGCGGGTCTGTGTTCTTGCGGCACAGCACGTATTGCGCAACGTGACTGATCATCTGTCCGCCAATGCCCCTCCGTTTTTAAGATAGTCTGTGTAGAGGAAAGGAAAGAACGTACAGTACCGATACTCAACAACACTCGCATCCTCCTCTTTTCCTTTTTATCGAGGGAGTTTACTCGTTATCGGGCGCATGCGCAGTTGCTTAGCTGGAGCAGTTCTCACCCGCCCGGAGGTGACTCGCTCGCGGTCCTTGGATGTAAGTCGTGATGTGATTGTGAGCGGATCGCATCTCTAAGCAGCAGCAGCGGCAGCGGCAACAGCGTGGCGCTCCCTCGCGCTTCTCGTTCGCCCGGTAGCTGTGATATACAGAAATAACCCAAGAACAGGCAACCTGTTTGTCAATGCATCGGGTCCCAATTAAGACGGGCTACTGGTCGGAGGATTAATGTGCTTTTTTGTCTAGCCGTTGCATCCTAGGGCTGGTGAAGACATGTCGGTGGATATTGCAGGACTGCGATCAAGCGTGCTGGTTTAATTATTCTGCGGGAGCTACTTTTAACGTACCCGAACAGAAGCTATCCTGTGTTTTTGGTTTCCGTCTGTATTGCAGCCAAACCTGCCTAAATCAGTTCGTTAGTCTAAGCCGTTGCATCCTGGTTGTTTTTTTATACAACGAACCGGAATGAATACCGATTCTGGATCGTAATCTGTCGCAGTTTGCCTTTTTTAAAAGAATCTATTTTTGTATTTGCCACACCACCTTCAGAACCGTCACCAATAAGCGCGGACGCGGTGTGGTTTGTCGCTGGATCTGAGTTCTGTCTGACCACCACTCTTGCCTCGGGGACGGACTTGCCGCTATCGAGCTGGATATGGTGACATTAACGTAAAGATGGATTTAGTTTTCGGTGTCTCGTGGCTTCTTACGGTGTTTCTGGAGGGCATTCATTGCCAAGGAGTATATGGTAAGTGGGTGCACATGGGAAGACGGATTCGATTTTTTATGATCACGACCATTAGCCCATAAAGAGGAAGATTTGTATTCACAATTACACCCTAGGGCCACTAACGATATGGAGACCATTTCCATATTTTTTTCCGGACGTGATTATTTTAAGTGTATGATTGCCATCATAAAACGAAAGACTACCGGCTTTCAATCAACCACATGTGGCTTGCACTCACCAATGCTGCATGGCAAACCGGTCGAGATTTGCAGTATTATGCACGTAGCTCATTGCACAGCACGTCGTTAATATGAATTTTTAAAATTGTGTTTGCACTTACAGTTTAGTTGAGCAATTCACCATTCCTCTACATGTCAAACAAAACCAGATATTCATCTGCAACGAGTGGCTATGTAGAGTTTGAAATGAATAGTAATAAGCACTGAAAATCTCAATTTTCTATACGTCAATGTCTCTGCAGCGGGACCGTGTAATACGTGTGTATAATGGGCTCTTGTCTTCCAGCGTCCGCGAGTCAACGTGCCCAGTCACAGCTGGTTGGATTCCACTCATTGGCTTCTCATTCAAGTAGCCTAGATAGGAACGATTTTTTAGAAATGGATTAACAATTATTTTTAAACATACGACTTTACGGTGAAATAATTAAAAGCATGTACATTTTCCCTTTGAATGGTTTGTCAACTTTTGCCGATTTGTTATATTCGATGGATTGGAGTAAGATTGACAGTATTTACTATTACATCGATAGATGGTATCGATAGATGGCCATTAAGACGTTTGGCTTGCTGTCTCGAACAAATAGCTATTGCCAATGGTGCCGGTGAAGTGAATGAGACACCTTTGTGTTAGGCAAGAACAATTAGTCATTATTCTTTGTGGAGCCGAATGAATCATAAAGAGCAAATGACGGGGGGGGGGGGGGGGGCGGAGACACTGAAGCTCAGTTGAATCCCGGCTGCTGACTGATCTCCCGGAGTAAACAAAGCAATTGGTTAGTTCAAGGCTTCTTAATGCGCCCGTTTGAAAGTCCGTTGCGCCGCTAAGTATTAAATGACGCCTGCGCATTTCTGGCGCGCTGTTTATTACATACTGTGTTCCTAGCCGACAGCACGCTCTCTGGACTGTTACTGTGGGAATTATATTATGCGGATCTGTGAATGAGAAGAAGTCGGTGAATTCGATGAAGCGAACGCCGAGTATGGATTGGCCCAGTGGTTTACAGTAGAATTCTTCTAATTGACCTCGGTTGCACAGGCATTGAGAAATAAAATCTAAAAATATCTGGATTCACGGACTAAGAGCTAACACTTGTGAAAATAACATATCTTAATCAAAAGAGTGTTGGCCACACAAAGTCCCACACTGCATTTCGCCCAGTCCTCTTTGGCGTTCTCTATCGGAAATGGCCATTCGCGTTCGGGCTAAGTGAATCATATCTTAAATTACACAGGGCATATTTAAGACGTTAATTTACAGATGGACACAGGCAGCACGATTTTCGCAGGTCGGTCAGGTGCGATCAACGTTAAAGAATACATTATATAATGCGTCCGCATTCTGTGACTTCAAGAAGAGACTTTGATGAGCAATAATTAACCTACATACAGTAGCAGACGCAAGACGTCAGTAGGCCTAACAGAATCTTCTAGGTAAACCTTTTGGATATTTACAGTAGATATACCACGTTCTTCTCTCATACAGCCCGAGTCAACCCTTTAACCCCTTAAATCTGAGTAACACATGTATGTATGTATGTCTTTTGGTGCTAACACAGCAAACAAAGTTCTAACGTTGCTGACAGTAAGGGGAAATATCAAATAACAACAACAAAAACATCACTTGCTTAGTTTTGTCATTCAAAGTTAAGCACAGAGCACATTTCAGTTAGATGATGTATGGGTTATAGCGAATGCGCACGTGACATTTGCGGAGGACCATCCAATTTTATGACCATGACCATCTAGTAAATCTTGGACGTGGTGCACTTCTCTGTGCTTAATAATGTGGTGTTGTGGCGAGAACCGGAATACAGAACTCATGGATATCCACTGACTCATACTGTGTAACGTAACACATACTGAGAGGTCTTTCCCCTAATGTATACATGTAAATAATTTGTTTCCTGCTGAGGTTTATTGAATGCTCATGATAAGATATTTTTCATCATAATACTGAATATTCAGCATTTGTTAAACACAAACATTCAGCATATTTGTGTTGAACTCAGGATTAATTAGTTGTTCAATAAATAAATTATTGTGGGCCCCATCCCAATTAATCACTAAGTTCAATACCAATTTGCATTAGTAATTTGTTTACAAGGGCCACATATTAACATGAATTGATTGTGAACCACAAGATGAGCCTTTACTTTGACCCTTTTATTAGCACAAACACACCTTCACAGACACATTTCTGTGTTTTGAGGCCCCAAAGAAAATCAGTCTCCCAGCTCTTGGGCTACCCCCTCCTAGCATAACACAAACCCAATTGCGAGGATCTCAGATGGAGCCAAAATCAGCCGGCACAGGGTTGATCCAGGGCTACAGCAGATTTAAAATAAGGGTTACTTCAGGACCAGGTTTGGGAACCACTGTGGTATCATTTGGCTCTGCCTTAGATCATGTGGTCTGCACACTCTAGATATGTTCTAGAAAGTGCTGAGATTTAGTGTACAGAAACCTAACTTTCCTCTGCGGGACCTAATCAGCCCAGCAGCTGTATGAAAGTTATCTCTAAAACCCTGTGGACCTCTAGCACCAGGAGTGGACACCACAGCTCATGAGAAAGGCACTTCCAGCTGAAATAGACCTGCGATAAGGAGCACATTGCTCTGAGCCATTTCTTCAGATGAGGAAAAGCAAAATTACTCGAGCCCAGGGAATGTGCCCTGTGCTCCTTCCAGGGAGATAATATGCACCAGGTAAGTCATGCTTAAGTTATCGCGGCTTTCAGTAAATGCATGGCACATCAGAAATTATACTATAAGGCGCCTTGCATCGTGTTCCGATGCGCTCTTGGTAAAACAGTTCTTCTGCTTTCATCCCCCGTTGCTATTGAAGCCGTCAGAGTTCTCAAGGGCCTTTTTCATGCTGAGTTCAGACGTTCAGCTTGTAAGTTATGCAAATTCTCCTTGCCGTTGAAGACTGAAGTTGTCTTTGTTGCCTCTCTGTTCCTTTTCCACGGGGTCCCTCATTGCCTCTCTCAGGTCACGGTCCTCGCTGTGGTGATCCGCCCCACTGCCAGGGTGGGACATCTAACCGGAGTGCTGCTCCCGCAGAGTGCTTTTGTTCTGGTGGTACACCTTAACAAGAAGTCAGAATGCCTTAAGTCTTTACATCCTTAACAAGAGTTTTTAACAGCCTTAACAAGAAGTCTTAACATCCTAAGCAAGAGTTCTTAACATCTGTAACAAGACGTCTTAATGACCTTAACAAAAAGTCTTAACAGACTTAACAAGAAGTCTTAACAGCCAAAAGAAGTCTTAAAATTGTAAGCAAGAATTCTCAACAGCCTTAAGAACAAGTCTTAATGACCTTAACAAAAAGTCTTAACAGACTTAACAAGAAGTCTTAACAGCCATAAGGAGTCTTAACATTGTAAACAAGAATTCTCAACAGCCTTAACAACAAGTCTTAATGACCTTAACAAAAAGTCTTAACAGACTTAACAAGAAATCTTAACAGCCATAAGAAGTCTTAACATTGTAAACAAGAATTCTCAACAGCCTTAACAACAAGTCTTAACAGCCTTAAGACATATTATTGGCTTTAAGAAGTAGTCCATCCTAAGCAAGAATTCTTAATTGCCTTTATAAGGAGTCTTAACAGGCTTAAGAAAAAGTCTTAATAGTATTAAGTAGAGGAGTAGGAGAGCTGTGATTAATTAACACTCAGCCCACCCTTCAAAAACTCTTGTTGTTAGTGTGAGGGGACTATCTGGTTGATTGTCATCTACAGTATGCTAGCAGCGTACCTGTATGTTAATAAAAAAGAACATGTCAGATATATTTGTAACTTTAGACACCATAGCATATAATATGCAATTGCTTGACAATGCTAACTTTAGCTATTTATCCAGCTAATAGACTCAAGTTTACACGTAGTAGAGAAACCAGGAAGATCTCTGTTAAATATTTTATTAACATTCAAAAGAAAAACAACATGAAAATAACAGAAACAGAAGAATTGGATCCATTCTAAAATAAATAATAATAAACAAATATGTTTGACAAAATAATTAAAGTAATAGTCTGCTTACATAACCATCGGAGAGAGAGGGCACATAATTTTATAGATGGATATATCCTTAAAAATCTACGTGTGTACATTTATCTAAATAACTTTTATTTTAGCAGATAGGGTAAATTGACCCATTTACAATGGTGACCTGGGAGTGGGAAGTAATTTAGTCAATTAACCCTGAGATACTGAGATGGCCCAACTGATTGGGAATGTAATCAGGACACAGGGGGAACCCCAGCTCTTTGCACTAATTGCCATAGGATCTTTAATGATCACAGAGAATCAGGTCCTCAGTTTAACATCTCACCCAGAGTCTCCTACAACACAGTGTCCCCATCACTGCACAGGGCCATTGGTTTCCTGTAAGGTCCAGAGGGAAGACTGCCCCCTATAGGGCCACCAGTACAACTTTCAGCAGCAACCTCACTTTTCTCAGGTGGTTTACTAATTAAGCTAATTCTTGCTTAGCTTCAGCTATCACGTAGGACAGAGTTGGAAGGTGGTTTGGCTTTTAGCAGTAATAGAAATTAGAACACCTCCTCTTGAAGGCAGTGTTGGCTACTAATGTGCTATTTTGACAGACTGAAGTAATTGTTTAATTTCACACTGAATTTAACATTTTAAAACAAACTGGCAAACAAATGGTTCCTGATGAAGCAGTGCCTAATTTGTCAAGTTTTGATGAGCAACTGTTTATTTCTTCAAACTTTAAGCTTAAAATTTATTTTACTTTTACACCCCACCTCTCCCCTCCTGCTGGATGCTGGATGTCTAAATTGAGATAATGTATGCGCAAAAGGTGAGCAATCAGAAATAATGGCTGATTCACCCGCTCAATCAGCATGCAGTAAGCATTTCTGTTTGTCAGATTGCTTCCCAAGGGAGAAATGGAAAACGGGCAACACTCCTCCCCACGCAATTAGGATCAATCCACGCATTCTTATCTCATTTAATCCCATGGTTGTCACCAGATGTGTGTAACACTGGCTCAGCAAGGCGGGCCTGATGCACCACTGAACTGAGACAATGCACAATATGGGATCTGTAAGGGATAATCATGCCCCAGTTTCAGGAATGACCCTGATGAACTCGATTTAATGGAGGTGGATCAAGCAAGATTACAGCATGTGCTGTTTGATAACTCTGCATTCTGTTTACTTTGTGTCATAAGGTCAGAGCGCTCTTCATGGAATTTGGCATGTACATTCTCTTGATAATTTTGCCATATGATTGAAGTGCTGTTCATGGAATTTGGCACATTTGCTGGGAAGCTATGTAATCTGTGAGTGGATTTTTTTTTTCATTCTGGAGACAGATCCTCATGCATCCTGTCACTAGTATACTTCCTGTTTAACATTCCTTGCTGATGCCCAAGTCCGCTTCTTCTTGAAGAATTACTGCAATTCAGCTTTACAGGCACATGATAATACTAAGAACTGAAAGAATCAGTCCTTGCCATTTTACATATGACTCATGACCCAAACGGTGCCTTAAAATTGCATCAATGTTAACATGCATCATTGCATCCATGACGCTGCTTATTATGGGTGGAGTGAACCAAAATGTGGAAGATTCAGTACCCCTAACTGCTACCCTCAGATCTCCTACATGTATGAAATGCATATTTGCTGTGTAAAATCTACATTTTTACAGTTCATTTTTCTAAATAATAGCTTTGCTTAGCATATACCTTTGTCCAGGGCGACCTTCATATCATATACATTTTTCCATGATATTAATATATACAGCTGGGTGTTTGTTGAAGTGATTCAGATGGGAAATATGTTCTGCTCAGACATACGACAGCAGCCCCTGGGATTTCAGCCCATGACCTTTAGGTTTCCAATCCAATTTCTCACCCACAGCGCAGCGCCATAGGCAGTTCACTGCCACGTTCAGGGAGCAGCGCCCGAGGTGCAAGGCTGTGCTGTCACCAGGCCACACGCGCAAGTTGTGTTTTTCAAAAACTATTTTTGGAGCCCGATAGTGACGGGCCGGTTGCCAGGGGGCAGCCGGCGAGACACTGTGTCTGCCCCCGAGGCATTTTCACATGGGTCAGCGGAGGCGGGGCCATGCCACTGCAGGGGTTGGTTGAGCAATGTCCTGCAAAGACGTGAGGCGCATGCGAGACGTAAATTGCCAGAGGCGCCCTGGTGTTACCGTAGTCCCTGCGGCTTGAGAATATCGCTGGGAAAGATTTATGGGGAGAGAAAAAAGCTACGCTCTGTCCAGCTGGCAGGCGGGCTGTGGTTGCCGAGGCAACGTTTTTATGTCACTTTATAAAACTGCGATAGCGGAGGATCAATGATCACTTTGTCACTGAACAGGAAGACAAGGCTTTTAATGGCAGGAGCTCTTTGTATCCTCCAGTACTGACCAAGCCGTTGGGAGGAGCACTGTACCAGCGACTGGCAGATTACATTACAGTCTCTGAGTCAAGTCTCCCTGCTGGCATTTCAGTACCTGGACTGTAGGTGACATTAGGTGACATTGCAGCAGGCCTGCCAAACCTAAAAGGAATGCCTCACTTAATCCCTGCTAGAAGTCATTTTATTTCTGTGTTATCTTTGATGTCCCAAGTAATAGATGTTTATAAGTTCTTATGAATGCTGTTGAACACTCCATTATGAATCTTAACAATTATTGGTTGTTCTTAATGCTTCTGTGTGCTGTTTGTGAAGTGCTTAATAAATAATTGTGTATGTATATAGAACAACATTTTTATTTTATTATGACAGCATTATTATTATTATTATTATTATTGCAGGTAACAGTGTGTAAGCTCATGTGCACTTATTAAGATACAGTATAATCACTAATATATTGACTGTCCAAAACTGAAAAAATAGTACAAAAACAACGGAAGTGAAGTCACACATGTATTTTCACAGTGTGAATCTTATCGAGTTAAAAACACTTTCAAATGAATAAATTAGAAATATTTTACAAACTCCAATGAACCCTAATGAACCCTAATGAAATTCAGGTAGAAAGGAAACATTGTATGTGTGTGTGCATGTCTTTAACAGGAGCAGTGGCCTTGAACCTATGCACCATATGTAAGTAATATATACTCAGTGTTATGTAGGAACATTGTCAAATAAAATCATGTTGCACTATATGGAAAACCGTAAGAACAATGCTTAGTAGTTGGCATAGGTAATTACACAGGTAGTGTTATGTAAAGCAGTGGTTCTCAACTGGTGTGCCGTGAGGCAAAGTGAAGTGTGCCATGGAATTTTGAGGTACCCAATGCGTTTTTATACAGGCTCATGAAATAGTATTTTTAAATACACCAATGACACTGCTTCTTAATTAAAAACGTTTGTAGGTAGTCACTTATTTAAAACTTTTACAATTATTATTTTTTTTATCTAAATGGCCTTTAGTCACATTCTCAGTTTGATTTCGAAAATAAATTTAGGTCCGTGGAGGAGGATCGTTATTGTAGCGACCAGAGAAGGCGGTCGCGCTAATTGTTGTCAGTTGCACGTTGCGACCGCTTAAATTGTTGTTTAGACTGATGTTTTATATTGTGCTATTAATGGAGTAACATTTTGTTTTATTTTATTTATTTTATTTTAGTATGTTGCTGTTCATGATGCCGCACTATGTCGGAAAAGTTCTTGCTCCAATGCACTTCAATGCATTTTTAATAAATTATGATTTACCTATCTGTTTGATAATTATTTGACAGTCTGCTGTAGTGCAATATGGGTCAAATCTCGCTAATGACATTACAGCCTATCATAATTTGTGCGACATTCTTAATATTCGATAACCAACTTAAAGTTGGTGTGCCTTGACGTTCTGGCTTGACCTTTGATGTGCCTTAGCCCCAAAAAGGTTGAAAACCTCTGATGTAAAGTGTATTACTGGATGTGAGAATGGACCTTGGGATGCTCAGATCGTGAAAGAGCAGTAGGCTCCGTTGTCTGTACTGGATGTGAGAACTGGCCTTGGGGTGCACAAGCCATAAAAGATGAGCGTGTACCACTCTCCACAGGCTGGAGATGGCTATGCTGCTTAAATTGACACGCCCATTGTATTCTCTCTTCCCTTCAAGTGACACCGGCCATAACACTGGCAGTGTAAAGCTCGCATGTCTGAACATCCCGATTCCCCTCCTTTGTGCCAAAACCAGTCTGGAGCCATCATCTAATGCGCGTACAGCACGTACTAGAATCGCGGCCCGTTCATATCTGAAACAGTTCACAGGGGCCTCTTATCTTCGCAGCAAGCAATGTTTAAGTAGCACTGACGAGCAGGAGCGTGTTCTCCGAGAAAAGCGTGTCGACAGCGACGAGTTCGGGCGCCTGAAAAGTCTCGACATTCAATGATGAAGCACACAGACGGCGACGTCTCGGCAGATGCTCTTCCGGCACTAGCAGAGGTACCGCGCTGTTTAGTATTCCCAGTGCTCAATCATTTATTTCCTTGAGCACGATCTGAGCATTCTAATGGGAAAATAGTTCAACCCCCACCTCCTGGCACGATGCAGAGAAATGCGGCATATATTCGCAGCCCAGAATATTCCGCGGATCATTCCGTGCAACACATGCTGTAGCGTGGGTCACATGTATTTTCCACTCTGTGATTTTTTTTTCCACTTTAACTCGTGCTGTTGCTCTTCCGTTACGTCTCATGTTGGCAGCAGGAAAGCGTGGCGGTAAAGAATCAGGGCCTGTAACGCAAAGGTTGCTGGTTTAATCCCCCAAGGGGGCGCTGCCGTTGTACGCTTGAGCAAGGTACTTAACCTGAAATGCTTCAGCAAACATCCAGCTGTGTAAATGGATAACATGTAAAAATAATAAGGTATGTGAATCGCTCTGGATAAGAGGGTCTGCTAAGGAACTTCAGTATACTGTTGTCGCATTTATCCTTTCTTTTCTGTTAGCATCCTGGCAAACGCACTGTGAATATACCTTTTTATCTTTACCAGTGCTATATTAGGTAAAACAATTTTTTTCTTATTCTTTTCTCATCCCCGGTTTTGGCAAACACGCGATAGTGTAATTGCGTGTGTGAGCGTGCATCTCCAAAGACATGCAGCAGCAATTTTAAGAACCCAGATTAAACCAATGGCAAACAGAAGATCAATAGGCAACAGTAAACAAGCTGCTTTACGCAAGACTGCCCATGTCTGCGTAATGATACTGAATTGCAAGCAGGCTGATACGCTGGAAAATGGAGCGGCCGGTCGATCCCTGAGGGACTGCACGAGCCTACAGAAGCCTTATGTCCGTTCGTTCGCAGGCTATCGATCTTCGTTTGAACTCAAGTATCAGATGCAAGATATTTGCTGTAATTTGCAGTTTTCGCTTGAGAAATGAGTGGAATCCAGGGGCTTTTATGAGTGTGTGTTTGTGTACTCTGTCTTAATATACTATTTATAGTGTGTGTATCCTATGATTAATGACTTTAAATAAGTATGAAACAATTTCACAGTTTCCTCTCTCACTGTGAGCTGGATATATTTTTGTAAATAAAGTATGAAACCAAAGCTTTCACTTCCATTGGTGATTTAAGTGGTGTAGGAAAAAAGCATTTGTATTAACAAACATGAATTTTGCAGATATGTTGGTTAGATAGAAGCTACAGATTGCTGGCCATTTCCTGTAAGGCTGAAAATAGAAATCAAGCCACATCTCTCCATTACTTTGCTTTTGTTGTTAATGCATAAGGTCACACTTAATGTAATGCTTTTTTGAGACTTATAGAAGTACGCTATATCGGTAGATGTGTTTTAATGGATTCTTATTGATCATCTGTTCTTCTCTCCTTTGCACAAAGCTAGCCAGCTAAATCTCTGAGGTGAACTGGACTTGGGGAGTCTCCACTCACAGCTTGCAGTGTTCCATTCCAACCAGTTACCCAACACACGGCAGATGTAAGCTTTGCTATTAATGCTTTGCTTTGGAACCAGCTCTTCCCATTGGTTGTAATGGGACCCCAGCTTGGTCTGGGCTGTTGATTGGTGATTTCCTGTAACTTTGAGGCATCATTTGGTCTCTTTAGGTTTTTACCCAGAACAAACTCATAACAAAAGAAGTTGTACTCACTTTCCCGCTAGCTCAGCAGACGATAAGCCAGCTGGTCGCTTGTGTACAAATGTGAACGACCGCAAGAATGACGCCTGCTCGGTCCTTTCCCTGTGATCTCCGACCTCTCTGAGCAGGACCATGCATCGAAAAGCTTACAGGCTGGCCTGAGCTGCTTATGAGAAGGGCGATCCTGACGCAGCCTTCTCTCTGTTTCTCCAAAGCTGGTCTGTCAGGGTGCCCCGGCTCTCCCTTTGCATGGATTTAGAAAGCCTGGCCCATTGCCCAGCCTGTGTTCCATCTCAGAAATTCAGAGACCATTGCAGTGGTTATTCTCACTTTGTTATTCTCCAGTATTTGCTGAGCAGATGCTCTTATCTACTTCAATACAAATTGGAGAACAGTGTTCCCTTTAGCGTTGTATCCAAAGTACATTATTCCATCTGGTCTGTGTTGTATGAAAGTTGTCAAGCTCTCTGGTCGGCAGTGATGGAAAGTAGAGGTTCGTTAGGCCCATAATGGGTAGTGTCTCTTCTGTCCACCATGGATCCATACAAACAAATCAGAAGACTTTTTTTTCTTGCCTGCCTTTCCACCAATCGGAGCTGATTATTATTTCCATGTACAGCACTTCTAGGGCACTAAACATCCCTTGGCTTAGCCTGGGGGCTGCATTACCGGCACAAATGTACACGCATTGCTCATCATACATATACATATTAAATATACACACACACATACACATATATGCACAGGATAGACAATCAATTCTATATCTAGCACCATATACAAATTCATTTCCCCCACAGTTTGCATTAACATGGTTCCACGCTAAATTATTTTGGAATGCAGCCTGTGTTTCATGTTTTTTCATGAGCTCCTCACAGCTGTCTTTGCCCGTTCGGCTCTTTACACGTCGGCCCATATCTGTCACTCTCCACGGCAGGATGCTCCGTGATGCGGTGGCGGAAATGGTTTTATGGGAAGAATGGGGCCGTTGCCTTCTTCTATTTTTTCCCGGTAAGATGAGTCTGCCTCCGATTGGTTGTGGCAAGCGGAGGAGAGATCGGGAGCGGATTCGCCCAGGGGCAAGCGTTGTTTACCGTGGGCGTCATGCCCCCACTTACACTCACTGGCGCCATTTACACCCTCCAAGAGAGCTTCTAATGAGCACTGCATGGTACTAACACATGGATGTCACGACATGCAACATTTAGGGATGGAATTGTACCGGAACGAGATTCAAGTGCATGTGTTGCCTGCAAGGCAGAGCTGTGTTTTGTTTTACTCTCGCACATTCTGACACGTCAGTGTGCTGCGGAGGTGAGGGGCTAGTCTGAGTGATATGCCAGGTTAATCAGCCCGGTAAACTGTGATTGCGTGCAGTTAATGCAATAAGGTGGCCACCGCATGCGAAACCAGGAGGAAACACACTTACGCTGGTAATCTCGTCATGGTAATTTTACCTTCCCATTTTGGATGTATTGTGCTGTACGCTTTCAGCATTTTGCATTTTAAATATTGATCAATTCGCACAAAACACTCCCTTTTATAATAAATGGAATGAATTATGTATGAGAGTGCATAAAGAGTCATAAAAAGGCTTTTCCATTACCATACTATACTCCGGGGGAAAAAACGGTGAGGGTTTGATCCAATCGCTGTGTTATTAGCATTTCTATTTATGGACAAACGCTCTAATGGATTGAATTTGGGACATCCTCTACCCCCGAGGGGAGTTGTTGGTGGGTTCGCAGAGAAGGGAGTGGCTCAGGGCGCCCTTGACAAACATCAAGCCCTCTTTGCTCTGGACACTCCTGCCTTTGGTCTTGGTTCAGCTTGTGTTACGTGAAGCTCATTCACACTAATGCAAAGGAAGCCATTCTCTATCACCCTTCCTGCAGCATGGAAAAGTCCAGAATTTTACAACCAGTGAGATGGTTCTGGATTGGGACATGGAAGAGATGACACATTGGGTTTGATGATCTGTCCAGCTTGTAATTGAAGGCTTTGTAGAATTTTGTAGTTGGCAAATGTCAGTGCCACTGGCCTCCAGTTCTGCATAAGAATTGCATGTCACGTAGGACTGGAGCAACAGCAGCTTGGCATTAGTCTTCCCTGCATTACCCCTAATAAACAACCCTGTCCAGAATATGTTATTGAACCCTACAGGAATGCTGTGTTTGTCAGGAACTTTGCAGTTGCCTGAGCCAGTGTTTTTTTTAAGTGTCCTCTAACTTACCCTGCCATTCCTCCAGGACCAGGAGAACCGTGTTTTTTTCCTATTCTCCCTCTTTTTTGCCAGACTACAAAAGTCCAGATTCACACTGCCTCGCGTCTGATGGTAATTGGTTCCTGTAGCTCTTGCCTTGCAGCACAGGGTGGTAGAGAGGGTATGTGAGTGTGCCCTGACCCGGTTTCACTTCAAAACCAGAGGAGTGTGGGGGTGGAGGGATGAGATAGGAGGAGAGTAAGGGGAAGAAGGGAGTGAGCAAGAGGGAGAGGGTGTAAGGCAATGAGATAGAGACAAAAACTGAGCATCTCAACAGGACCTGCCCTCCTGGTAGTGTAATGCTACTGATTAGTCAAATTCAGTCAGGAGACAGAGTGGTAACCAGCCTGTGCATTAAATAACCAATGGAGTGAGTTAACTAGCATTGTAAGTGATCAATGCAGTGTAGAACCATTGCTGACAGAAGGATGTAGTTTACCTTACCGTAGGATGTTGTTTATAATTTAACATGTAAATTCAACATCTGTATGTAATGTCTTTTAACTGGTGTCTGAAATGATGTGTTTTTCCCTAAATGTTTTCCTAGAGAAAACAGCCCCCGAAAAAATGTTTAATTGGACATTCCAAAGCACATACCCATTAAAGTGCACTTACACAATAAGGGAAGGATTTAGAGCAGTATAAATGCACAGGGAGTCCCACTTACCAACTTTGCAGATTTTATATTGTCATAGAGTAATGCTACAGGCCTTTTAAAGTGATCTAGTGCAAATGTACCATATGTGGTCATGGAGGCCATGGAAACACATCCTTGCCGGTTTAAGTGGATGAGGCCCTTTATTTTTATTCAGCAGCATGCATCCGTGATGATCCTGGGAGTCTTGTCATGGGGCATAAACTCAGTCTCCCATGGTGCATTGAGAACTGTTCATGCACCTCTGGAATTTCTGTTACGAAGTGGAGACATGCCATAAAAATCTCTTGCCTTTCTGAGGCTCAGCCTGCAGCACTGCATTAGCTTTGGGCTGTGTGAAACACCTCTGAGCCACAGCGCTGATGTTTGCGAAGGTGAGAGGGTTAAATGGATGGGTTCTTCTGGTCCATTTATTCTTGGCTCGGGCCACAATTGAGTGATAAGCTGAATACAAGGGGAGCAATCTCTGTTTAGTTCAGACAACAGCGGTGAGGGGAAAGTTAGGATTCATTACAGGGTTTGCACTGTATGCTGTCAATCAACACCTCATTAACCAACTAAAAAAGACTTTCCTGTTCATCTTTCAAATAAGTGAGCCACTGATAGGACATCATAGCACCGCCCATTTCAGGGTTCATGAGGCCTCACTCTGCTATCACTGTGTAAAGGCAGATGTTGTAATCAGGATCCCCATACACAGTGATTTAATATGAGCACTGGTTCAGGATATGCACACCCCTGCCCAAAACAGAGGACCTGAAATTTCGGTCAGTCCAGCCCTGGGTTATGTGTTATTTCCCTTTCATGTCAGAGATGACCTCTGTCAGCATGTCTTCTGGGCTTCTGTTGAAGCCATGCATCATATGTGCTTGGCAACCAGCTGTGGTCAGCAGTGGGTCCCCAGAGCAATGCCACTGGATCTGAATCCACACATTGTGCCTGGTCATGGACCCATGCAAAACACATCATCACAATTTGAAGTTTGGAGGATTTTCAAAAAATTCCTATGCAGTGAAACAAACCTAGAAAAGCCAGTCCTGTCCACATAAAAATCTCACTTAACACTTGCTTTCTGCCTTGGTTGTTCATGGCATCCCTCATCTACCCCATCTCCCCACTTTTTCCTGTTTCTGATGTCCACACACAGGGTCAACAATCTCAGCCCACGGCCAGGTGTGATCCCTTCATCAGACTCCAAGCCAAGCAAAAATACCGCTGTAACCACATCACACACAACCTTCAGGCTTTGATTGGATGGAAATTCATATCTACTGAATTGGCTAATGTGATTGCAGTAATTGCAGTGGTTTTTTTGGACAATCTTGTTTATTATTTTGCTGTAAACTGTTATAAGATTGCTACTGCAATACAAGGCCCTTAGCTGGTTGGACAACCACAGTGGAACCTGTGATCAGCAGCCTCTATATCTCATTTTCCAATAGGGCCAAACACGACAGAGAGGAAGAGAGACGCTAGAATGGGATATGGCACATGCCACGATTGAAATCCATTAGATCTTACTGCGTATGATCGAGAATCAATCCATTAGTCTTATCTTGTTTGCCATTATCTTTCCATAAAACCTTTTTGACTTCTTATTTTTTAAGCAAGTGGTTTGTGGCATAGCTATTTTTGATGCCTGAGTGTTTTTGAAGACTTTATGGTCTTAAAGAGGCCTGATAATGGGACACTGGGGTTGTCCTGAAAGCACCGAGTTCAGAAGCTCAACTAAGCCAAATAAAGCTGTCTACCAGCTCGACTGAGGACCGCGAATACCGCAGGGTGCCTTACTACTGCACGCTCAACAAGTCTTCACAATTTCCTCTTTTTAAAGCGCTTACTCACTAAAACGAGTCCCGTCCGTGTCCCTCTCTGAAGCTATTGTAGCTCTCAGCTTATGAGACCAAAGAAGGAAGAAAGGGAGGGACGTGCGGTTTCTCTGGAGGCCACCGCGCTCTGTGTAAGAGAAAGGGCTCTGCGAACACACGCAGAGCTGAACATCTCCCACTTTCCCACTGCAGCCATTACAAGTGTTTCTTTCACTGACGGGTGGGAACCCCCGTTAGCCCCCCCCCCGGCGCACGCACAACCCATACTTTCACAGCGTGAGTCACATCATACTCAGAGATGAGAAAGGAAATGGTTCCCAAACATGCACAGTCTCTGTGCGCTCTGTCTCCAGCAAGCCGATTAATTTAAAACTTTATGAGGGAACAGAGAGGATTTGCTAGCTCAGTTGTTTTCAGCCTTTTATCAGCATGTCTGTGAAAGTTTAGTTTTTTTTTTTTTTGTTTGGTTGTGTGTATTGATGGACAGACATCTCCATCACATATCAACACGCTATGTGCATGGAACACCCCTGACTATTTTGAATGTTAACATGTGACTTACTTGACAGCAGACTAAAAAACAGCAGTGCTTTCTTACGTAACATCACGGATCAGAAATGCCACATCAAGCGTAATAAAACTGTATAAAAAAATAATGTCTACATTCTAAAAAAGGAAATCTTGTTAGTAGATGAAAAGTTAAGGCCTTTCACAAAGTTTAGATAGACAAATGAATGCCTAAGAAACAATGCTTTTATGAATACCTCCCTGCAGTGTACAATGTTAGCTATTTGCACACTGCATGGCAGCCTGGCTCTTGGATGTGTTTTAGCACTGAAGACCCTCACAGGGCAAGAAAAAAAAAAACCAACAAAAAAAAACAAACTTCAGTTTGGCGCATTGACTTTATTTGCATCAATTTGCATTAATACATTCATTTGCATGCAGGACTGAAACATCTCTGTGTGTCACACAAGGATAAAAATTACTTAATGATGAGTGTGGACTTCCGTCATTCTCATTTTGCGCCTGAATCTCAACACAAATCCTTATTAGAAAGCCTGGCATTCCGAGGCTTAATCCATTTTAATCCAGGTTAAAATTTTGTCGAGTGCAATAGATGCTGCTGTTTTTTTCCATACAACACACAGACTGTCATGCAGTTGGATCTTCAGGTTTGACAGCCTGGTTTCAGATGTGACTCACCACTGTGGGTGTGGCTCCCTATTTGATGAGTTGAAGTTCCAAACAAAGGTGCAGGAGAAGAATTTTCAGGCTATCCCTATACAGTTAACTCCACCTACATATATTGGTCCCATCCACAAGTATGAGAATCAGACTTACCACTTCCTTTCCATGTCAGGTGTTCACAGCATCCCTCCTCCACCATCCATCTGTTTTTCTGTTTATGATATCCAAATGGGGGCATCGCAAACCTGTAGTGTTGAAAGTAATAATAATAGTAATATGCTACTATAGCAATAATCATCTAAAACTTTGGACCAAACGAATCCCCTGGTAAGAGAACCGGGGACAACTGGTAAGAGTTACGACAGTTACCAGTTAAGACAGATAAGAAAAAAGTTGCACTCTTTCAGATGCAGACAACTGGTAAGAGTCCCCTGGTCAAATTTTATTCCTCCATCTCTTCTATTCAGCACACTGCATGCTGAAGGTAAACCAAGTCCATAAACACTGAGCCCAGATCAGCCTTGCTGAATATGAGTTTATTATTTCTTCCCCTTCACACAACCCTGTTGTGGAATTGTACATTAAATAATTGTATATCAGACTTTTCTCACCCCAACAACTGCACTTTTGCAAGAGTGTTAAGGCAAGGTGAATGCAATCCTCTGAGAAACTCGTTTTCCACACAAGTCAAACAGCACGCTGCAGCTGCAGGATAGGAGTTACTCAGCTGACACAATCCAAGCAGCTTGCAGGTACCTGACAAACTGCAGGGTGCCTGAGAGCGGTGACACAAGGGAACCCCAGCCAAACTACCCTACCATCCCTGGCAAATTGTCTTGGCACTGTGATATGATGGTCATATTTACACTTTGAATGAGAGCATTAGCTAAATAAGTAAATGTAAGTGCAGTTGAAAATAATGACAGAATTATTGGATCCAAGCAGCTATTTTGTCCATTTTTCAACTAGGCGGTATGAAAAGCATCAAGGCAGGTTGCCTAATACTTAAACAGGCAGGGAGAAGCCTGAAGAGGTAGCAAAGTCAAAGCAAGCCTGATATTGACACTATATTCTGTACAGCTTAGCAGAGGACCATGCAGCTCACCACCGCAGCTATAATGTAAGTACAGCATTAAAACCCATCTGCCTGGTCTGTTACCCATCTGAAGTGAAGTGATGTCTAATATGTGCTTTACACAGGTGAATTTAACTGTTATCTTGATTCAGCGTGGCTCCATTTGCACAATGTTGGCAGATGACTTGGTTAGCTTAGAGACATCGGCGGGGAAGGGGTAGCAGCCTCTTGAGATCCCCCATCCGAATGCCTTATGTGCAAGTGTCTGTGACATCACCCCAACAGTTCCCTGAAGGAATAAGTGTCCCAGCACACCACACAAGTCCATCTGCAGGCACTGACAGCATAAGAATAAGAGCTCTGTTGTTGTGCCCCTCCCAACACATGCTGCTTAATTGCGCGCACAGTGTTTTTGAGCCAGCTGGTTTTCAGCAGTCGAGGTTTTCGAGAAGAAAGGCGGGGTTGGAACAGTGTTTTACCTCAGCTGGTTCATGTTGGGAGTGTTCTAACAGTAAAGGTGTTCCATTCTCAGTCCTCAGACACCCCCGGTGTCCCGGGAGGTGATTGTGATGTCAACATCCACGGTGTCTGACCCCCTTCGGTCTGATTGGTGGAAAGCCAAGTTCACAGCTCTGGTCCTGGATGACTCAGAAGTGCAATGAGAGTGCCTTTAACTCTTTCTAAGGCACTGTCTGTTGTCACCGTATGTTAAAACTCCAGTCTTTGCAGTGGAGGGCTTTTAAAGTTGAGATTTAGCATTGTTTGAAAAAAGATGACTACCTCACAGACTCCAGTGAATTTACACGGGGGACGTCATTGTCCTCTGATGATTCTTTGTCCATGTGACGAAATGCCCTTGCATCCATTTCAGGCTTCTGTTGCCTAATTAAAGGACATCTGATTTTCTTACTTGCTGCTCAAAGTTATCAGAGAATCAATCACAACACACCATGCTTTCTGTCAGCTCTATCAGGAAGCAGAAAAAAGTTAAGATAAAAAAGTTCAAGTTTAGATTAAAAAAACTATAAAACGAAGAAGTAAGAAGGTAGAAGAGGTAAGAAATCGCAACCAGCTGAACGCTGGAGCCGCACTAGGAGTCAAACGAGCACACCTGAGCATGCTATTTCACTTGCAGAAAATATGCAGAGACTTTCAACATTATCTAATCAGAGAACAGTAACTCCTGGCCATTGCATCAGCTTTGTGAAGAGACAAACTGACCACTCTGTGCTGATACCTTTACCAAGACGCTCTCTACCAGGACCCAAGGAGTGTTGGGGAAATCCTTGGTGGCTTTGCTCCACAGAGTGACCTGTGAATATTATGCCACAAAAAATATATAATAGAATGATGATTTTGTTAATAAAGTATGTAATGCTTCCATAAATGTTTTTGACAAAAGGGCAGGTTACAATTTATTACAATTTGTCCATTGCTTACACAGAGAAATGAACTTAAATGGGCCTCTGCTACTGCTGTCTCACTGTGATTTGCATTCAATGACAACTTTGTTTCTCCACAGTTTGCATCTTGGAACATTTTGAGGAGTTTACCCACAAATTATGTGTTTAAACAGTACTGTCATTAAAGTCAAATTGAAGAAGTCACTGTTTAATATTCAAAGAGAAATCATGTCTTATTTAATCCCTTGCCATTCACTTCTTCCATGCAGTGGCATTCTACCCTTTGAATAATAATAAATTATCTAAATTTGTCATTTGGATACTCAACCACAGAACATTGTTTATGTCACTAAAGGGAAAAAGCTCCTACAACCTTGATACTGAATATCCCTCTGAATTTGGGACACAAAATAAATACATTCCATAAAAACTAATTTCAAATTTTATTACAGACTTTATATAGTCAGACTTTTGACATTTGTAGCCTTTTACAGTTTGTAAACTGTGCTGAACTGCACTGAGTGTAGAGGTATACAGCTGACTGGATAACCAGTTGTCAAGTTGCTGCAGATAGGTGAGGGTCAACGCTTAAGTTTATCATCATAACCTCCATCAGGCTAGGCAGCCATCTCAGTGCAGTCTCATTAGTGGATCAATTCCTTTCAATTCAATACCAAATCAGTGCCTGATTAATCTCACTCAGTTAAATCGAACACCAATTTTCATCACTCGATCTGCTAAAGGGACTGAAATGACCAGAAATAAGTTGACACGCTACCATTAACTGTGTCTGTTTGCGAGTGCAACACTCTTCTGGATACAACGCTAACGTTGTTTTGAGGACTAAGGCGAAGACTGTACAAAGTTGGCAAAGACAGTTATGTAAAGACAAGGGAATCTATCTATGAGAGTCCATCAAAGGAGGTCCCTGGGGGAGGTCCTGTCACATCACTATCCCATATTGATGTTGTTAATTAACTTAATGAACTAATCACATCCATTAAGTATGGTAGTTTTACTTCAGGGTATGTTGGTTTTGTGTTGGAATGGTACACCCCTCTGAGGGGATATTGTGTAGCACTTGTTTTGGGCCAGGTGTGCAATTGTGGTCTCAGCCTTGTGTGTTTGACACAGGGTGTGTGTGTGGATGGTGGTGTCCTTGTTTGTGTAATGTTTTGTGTTTTGTTGGATGCACCTTTTGCTTCACTTTGGGACTTACTCCAGATAAGAGCATCTACTGGATGAAAAACACATAAATTTAAAGTTAAATGCTTCCATCTTGTATGCCACTCTGGAGAGGGCCTCCACTAAGTGACAAAATGTAAATGTAGTATATAAACTAATGACTGCCTGTCTACTAATGTCAAACCCAGAAAGGTATTCAATAAATAGCTCAATCAAACCAAACCAAGAAAGAGCCGAGTTAGACAAAAATTAAGCAGCAGGGTGATCCAGCAGCGCGACAGGAAAGTGCTTATGTGCAGGTTCTGTGCTTCCTACAGCCACTGTAGAAGGCAGAACCATCACCTCGGCGTCGCAGGGAATTCAGCCTGACCGATTGTGCACAGCGGTCTGTGCACGTGGTAATCAGAGAGCGGCTAGAATTGAATCACACTCAAAATCCATTCCAAAAAGGCAATGACCATTAAACGGAAACACGGTCTCCAGCTGCTGTCTCCCTCGCTCCCCCCAGACCTGTCTCCAAAATGGCCCATAATGCATCAGTGTGGTAATGGCGCTAGTAACCAGGGCTGGCAGATGGTCGCAGCGCTCACACGGATGATTGGATCGGTGTCTGCAGGCATATTCTGATGTCCAGGTGATGTTCCCATCATACAGAAAAAGAACTCTCCAGAAAAAAAGAGACACCATAGTGTCACAGTATGGATGTGAAAAATAAGGTCGTAAGATCTAGCTCACACTCTCCTCCTACATATCCTTTTCTCAGACATGCTCTCATGAGTAAAAATATCTCCAAATGAGAAAAGAACAATTGGAGCAATGACTGTCTTTTGTAGAGGAAAAGTAATCTTGTACAATCCAGTGGGGGAAAGGATTGTTTCTTTGAATTTCCCAGAAGACTTTGCAGGTTAATAGGACTTATTTATGAGTGCAGTTACACAAGGTGATGTCACCTCTTGAGGCACTTAGCGATTCTTCTGGTGTGGGTTTCTGGCCTTGTGGGCTTAACACTCTTATTTGATTGGTTGTCCGTTAATGTCCCATTGCATTGCATTACATTTTCTTCCCAGACACCCTTATTCTGAGTAACGTACTCAACTTACATTATCATATGTTGCACATTTCTATAGCTCTATAGTTAAGGCACTGTGGGGTTAGTACCTTGCCCAGGGGTATAAAAGCAGTGGCCCACCTGGAATCGTGCATATTGCAAGACATATCAGCTCTGAGCCAGCTCTCTCTCCCTCACTAGGCCTTGCTGGTGCCATGACTACCTCCTACCAAGGTGGTTGCCAGTTTGAGTGCTGTTAAGGCCCCATCCTGGGTTAGTTGCCATGGAGAGGACTGGGTAGTCCTTCCCCTGTCTCCGTTTATCACAATCTCCAGTAGGTGCGTGGGTCAGGGCCTCTCGATCTCTGTCCCAAGCCACCCTGCAGAGACTGCCTTTCAGTCTAACAGAAATTGCAATAGCGCCTGTGCAGTGAGCTGTTAACTGATCTCTGGTCTGATCTCTGCTCAGAGTGATCCGCCCCCAGATCCGTGCCGGGTCCAAAATAGCAGTGCGTGCTGTGCCGGAGTAGCGGGCCTCGTTCAGTTAAAGACCAGCTGGACGGCTGATGTGCTGCTGTAATGTGCCAACGCGGAAGTGCCCAGAGGAAGACATGATATTTGCTTGATTGATTGATTTATTGATTGGCTGAGAGTGACTGATAGACTGATGGAGTCCTGAATGCTGACCACAGGGGACACCTCAACCCTGAGACTGAAACACCTGCCTGTGGAAAATGAGACAAAGGAGGCAACTAACTCCAGGGGCCTAAAATCCCCAAGGCTGTCGCTCAACCAATCAGAAAGGATTCACCTACAGCATGGTGTCTGCTTTTGACATGACTGTGACAGGTGTTTTCATACCTAACTTCCCTCAAGATTCTGCACTGTAGCTTGACCCTTCCCCATCGAAACAACGTGGTATTTGGAGGTGGACGTGTTTATTGTTGGAGTCACTGATAACTCTGGTAGTGTTTACATTGTTGATGCAAACATCTGCTTCTCTCCTCTTTTTCTGAGCAACTTTCTGACACCCTTCTCAGAATGTGTATTAGCTACACTCCCTCAGCTAGATCCCTCAGTCTTTTAACTAAAACGTGCCTTGTTTTGATCTCATAAAATTACAGCGTGTGAATGTGTGACACACACACACACACCCACACACACACAGTGCCCAACCCCACCTCTACCCCCCAAGACGTATATATGTATATACATAGCAACATGCATGTAGATAAATACACAGGAATGTATGTATGCTTATGTGCACACATTTCTGTGTTTGGTTACAAAAGCAAAGAGGATGCCAGTGAGCACTCAGTAATTTGTGCTCTCTCAACTGCAAGATAAAGGGGAATGTTTCCATCTGTCCTCTTTAATCTCTATCAGCACATCGAGTTTCTGCGGTAAAATTATTTTTGGTTTGCTTCCCTCCCCTGCACCAAGAGTTGTTCATTTTCTGGTGAGGAATGCTTGTAGCCCCTCCCAGATGTTCCCTTTGTGCGATTTTGATCTGCACCGATTACAAGCTGCGATTGAGGTGGATATACAACACTTAATTCTAGTTTGAAGTCCGCCAAAGGGACTACACTTGGTCACAGGCTGAGGTTGTTGACTGCCCCATTCGGATATTTAAACAGGGGAAAAAAGGGGGGAGGGCTGGATGAGGGATTCTATGAACAGCTGATACGTAATACGTAAGTGGGATTTTTACAGTTGTGGATGGGAGCAATTTGTCTCAGTTTAGTTAATTGGTGTAGGGATTGCTTGAAAATTCTCCCTTCAAATCTTAGTTTTGAAATAAATATCCTGTGACGCTGAAACCAAACTTGATATTTCCTTACCATGGGAGGCTCTTTAGAGGTGGAATGAAAAACATTTTTTTCCCCTCTCTGTTGTACCGTACTAATGACAATGTTGCAGCTTGGTTTTAACATGAGCTGAGGTTTCAAGAATTTGGCAAAATGACAACAGAAGGAAGCATTAAGTAACTAAAAAATACAATTTTCTTAATATCTTTTACTCTTAAATGAAAAAACAACACCAAAAATCCCCAAACATCCTAATGTAAATTTTGACTCCATTTTCAGTGTCTCACTTTTGAACACTTCTCTGCATCAGATTGACTAGGAGGGAAAAGACACGATTTTGCATTTAAAACTTGTATTTCACCAACAAGCGAGACCACATTTCGATCCCCACAGAACTTTGCCTGATGAAGAGCCAGCAGAGATCAATACAAAATGTTTTTGTGTTTGTCAGTACAAGTTAAGGAGCAAAATAGCACTTGAGCCTTTTTCACTTTTCATTGTGTCATTACATGAAATTAAAGTATTTTTTCAGCTTTTATACGAACTGTGTACAAGAGCACACACTATCACATCCCTCAGCTCCTCTAACCTTAGTTGAGTGTCCAACTAGCAGCAGACTGTCAAACTCATGACAATGTGGCAAACTCACAACAAACACTGTGCAACACACATAAAAGTCATGACAGCGTGGATCTTGCCAGGGTGTCAAATGCACAACAAAGTGGACAACTTGCAGCAAAAGCGTACAGTTCACCAGTGTGGAAATCTCTAGTCTTGTTTACATACTTGACAGGAGCTGTGCTGGAAGCCTGTTTGGCGGCCATGCAGCTTTAGCGAGGCAGAACAATTCTGCGACTCGGAAACACTAGGCCGGCACAGCGTGGGTTTGGCGACATAACAGAAGGCATCAAAACCAGGCCTATTAATAAATTCATCAGGGGTGGTCAGGGGGTTGGGGTTTTTTTTTCTGTCGCTCCATTATTCCCTGCGGGGAAACGCATAGGCAAGAGCCGCACCAGCAGGAGGGAGAGATGGAATTGCAGAGCTTTGTGGAAATGCTGACCGAGGCGCTCTGTGATTGTGATTATAGTTAAAAGATCTTACAGGATTAGTGAAAATAATTTTTTAAAAAAGGATGTGGATGTGTTAAAGACGCAGATGGGCAAACAGCTGGCCCTCCCAAGAGGTGTCCAACCACACCCTGTTGGGCCAAATCACATCTCCCACAGAGACAAGGAATTTTAAACATTAGACAACCAGTGTGGTACAGGTTAACAGAACAGGATGATGTTGCCAATCACTGCTGTAAAGCCATGGCTATTGGAAAAGTAATCATAGAGCAAGATTACCACTAATTGTCCACCATGGTATATATGGTGGACAGTTATAACAGTTGTTATAACAGTTTACCACTATCCCCTCAACATTATAATCATTTCCCCGTGAAATGCATTAATACTCACAGATAATGATCCATACAATAATGCATGGCACATACGGGCTTACAGCATCCTCCCTCTAGGACCTAACTCTGCCTCCCACTAGCAGTTGGCTCTCTCCCCTCATCTCACAGCCTGAGTACTGAAGTCTCTGAACCTGGGGGTCTCTATTATTACAAAGCAATCAGTACCAATATTACAGTACCGACATCACTGTGTGCAACTGGCACATGGTAAGTGACATTCAGCCAGTACTACACCATGTATCCGTGCTAATTTGTCAAATGTTGCTGGAGTTTCTGGATATGGGCTTCGTTTTTGTGGTGGTCGTTTTTGGGCCTTACCTGGGCTACAGCAACAGCCTCTCTATGAGACCCTGGGGGAGCAGATAATAACGTGTTAATCCGGGCACAGAGAAAGGAGTCAGGCTGCGCTGCCAGCGGGAACTCTCGAACCGGGGCACTGGTAGCACACGTTTCACCGAACGGTAATCAGAGCCCGACAAGCCGCCGCAGCCAATCACAGTGATTATCCTCCCCCTGCAGATAGCTGATTAGAGGGGATTAGAGTTTAAAAACCCACCATGACAGGACATTACCGCAGGAACAGGCTTTCCGAAAACGGGGGGCGGGGCACTGAGGAGAGGCGGTCGGCTGCGATTGGCCGAGGCCGAGTCAGCTCAGGCCTCTTGCCGTTTGTGGGGTCCCGATTAGAGGAATGTAAATGTAATCAGTGCCAAACATGCGAAGCTTTATTATATTGCTGGGAATAATCAAGAGCTGTTTTGTGTAGTCTGAGGTCTGATCAGGAAGGGCCTAATCTTAAAACAATTCCCTTTGGCACGTGTTTCATGTTCAATTTTTTTTTTTTTTTTTGCGCAGGGGAATTTATGAACAGGGAGCAAAGCGGCTCCTCATTGATATTTAATTTTTTTTGCTTTCGGGGCCTTGTCTATGACTTACATACATTTTCATAGTTGACATTTTAATGTTTTATCCATTTACATAGCTGGATATTTCCTAAGGCAGTGCAGGTTAAGCACATTACCCAGGTTGCCATGGCAGTGCTGTAGTGGTGATAAGTGTAGCCATGTAACGACTGGCTGGGTCTAATACTACAGTCAACATGCAGCGCTGGCTGTGGACAGAAGCATTGAAGATATAATTTCATGCATACCATCTCTCACACCAGCTGTGAATCTGTTTTCTGCAGGAAACGTGGAATGAATATAACTGTCAGAGCTGTCATAACTGTCAAGGAAAAATCAAAAACGAGTGAATGTGCACACACACAGTGCCCCCACATATACACACTCACAGGGAGAATCATATATACAGTCATATACACAGACACACATACACCTATGACACCATACACACACACACACACACACACACACACACACACACACACACACACAGTGCCCCCACACATACAAACACACACAGAGACACAAATGCAGTCACACACACACACATAGTAAGAATCCCCTGTGCTTAGTTTGAAAAGCAAAATGCATGCCAGTGAGCACTCAGTAATTTGTGTGTACTTTTTCAACTGCAAGATGAAGGAGAATGCTTCCATCCTACATTTATGAACTGCTCTTGACAGTTGCTCTATCAAAGAGGCAGCCACATCCTGTTTAATCTCCATTGGAACATCCAGTTTCCACGGTGAAATTATTTCTGTTCCCCCCACCACCCCCCCCCCCCCCCCACCACCCCCCCGTGCGCCGAGGGTTGTTTGTTTTCCAGTGAGAGATGCTTTTAGCCCCTCTTCGATGGCCCATCTATTTGAAGTGCAGGAAAACGAAAGCAATATGAGCCGCTTAAGGCCAGCGACTCTCCCATTCAGTCCATGTGATTCAGCCATTATAGGCTGGATGTCAGATGGCAGTGTGGATCATCAGCACTCCCTTTTCAATGGCGATTTGCTGAAGCAGGGTTTAGATGTGGCTTCTTCTTACTGATTTTAATTAGGTTTTTTCACTAAAATGCGGCAGTCTGTCTGTCTGTAAAATGTTGGGTGCTTTCCCTTTCTTGCCTTTGAAGGCATCATTATCAACATGGCTGACAAAATGAAGACGTAGCACACTCTCTGGGAGTCTGGCTATCCCTTTTTTTGTGATTGGTCCCTGAAATTGACCCCTTTGGCATGATTGGTCCTTAAATTCAACCCCTCTTCACAATTGGTCCCTCTTTGTGATTGGTTCTATATAATGAAATGCTGTGCCCTATTCAGCCAGATTGGACTTATCCGTTTACAGAGTGGCACTAATTATTATTATTATTATTAGTAACACTGGCATTCTGCATTCAGATGTGTTTGTCCAAATGAGACTTTGCTGTCATTTATGGGTAATGAGCTGCTATTTGCGTTAACCCATTACTGTTGGCAAGTAAACCAGCCCTAAAGTATCACTGGTGTCTATGAACTCCCTTTAGCACTGTGAGTATGTTGTAGAGAGTGTAATGAATGTGTTGAGAATACATTACAGAGGCGCAGCAATACAAAGTTTTGCAGCAACTGCAGAGTTGCAACTTTTGCAGTTAGTCCTCCTCATGTCCGAGTGTTACGTAATTTGATGCAAGACCGATTCCTTGTTGCTTTCCCAGTTCCTGTTTATTTCCAGCGGTGATTGGTGTGAGAAATCAAGGAGTGCAGGTTTATCAAGCAGAGCACAGATCTGAGACTCTTACATACTCTGTCAGGGAAGTTCATAACAAACCCATGCATTGGAATTAACGCTCCTTATGATTACAGATTACAATAACATTCATACAGCATGTTGCCTTTTGAACATTTTTTCTTGTAGTTATGTTGCAGCACATGGATGAAAGGGGGCAGTGGAACTGAAATGGTGTGTGGTACACAAGTTGTGCTTTTCCTCTCAGAACTAACTTTTACATTTACTAATTCAGAGAGTGAGTTTGTGTTGCTCTTTGATTATTTGTGCTGCACAAAGAGAGCACAGTTTATAGAAAATGCAGTTGTCGTACTGTCTGATGCTTGTTGCATGTTAGCCTGCTGAAGTGATACCAGATTGGTGGTCCACCTCTCTCCACAGCTCCCCCTTCTGTCCGGATTGTGCACTCGGGCCATGCGTGCAATGTCGAGGAAGAGAGGTACACTGAGAGGGTCTACACCATCAGGGAGGGGGAGACGCTGGAGCTCACATGTCTGGTCACTGGCCACCCGCACCCCCAGGTGAGTAACACACCAAGCTGCCATCTCTGAGTTGCTACCTCTTGGCTTTTTCAGTTCTATACTTTGCTCTTTAGTTGTATGTAAACTCAATGCGCTTCAGTTTTGAGGTTTTCCAGCACTGAATTTGTTGGCTGCTAGTTTTGCCATGGCCTGGCTTTCCAAGCTGTGTGTCAGCCTGACAGAAACATGTCTTGACAACCATGCAATAAACTGAGATAATGTATTTGCAAAGATAGTTCAATCAAAAGCCGTGGGTGTTTCATATGCCCAATCAGCATACAACAGGCTTGGAACAGGCTTTTCTCATTGCATAACAGATAACTGTGTAACATGTAGCTCTCCCTACCCGTTAATCTACAGTCTACTGCTGCAGAGGTGACAAGGAGCAGTCTTACCCACAAAACACACCTCAGTCTTGTTCTTGTTAAAGGGAGAACGCAATAATAAATCCCAGATTTGGGGTTCTCTGCACTCTACGGAGGAGACAGCCCTAGGGACAAGACAACTGTCTCTCTTGCTCTCCCCAGAAGCAAATGATGAACGGTGACAGTACTGTTGCCATGATGTGACAACCAACTGAGTCTGTCTGGCTTTCTCATCCAATTATATGAGACCAATACACATCAGACAGATGAGATTTCACAAAGATTTAGCAAAACCATGAGAATATACTTCAGCACACACGTTTATTTTGGCTTCCTATCAGTGTTGTGGAGATTGGAAAAGGATTATTTAGCAGCTTAAAGAAAGACAAATGGCCTTTAGATTTAGTGCTGAATGCGGAAAGCCAGGTTCACTAGTAAGACTCCCTTCTCCTTCATAACTGAAGCTTATTTTGCATTCAGGGTCACGCGGTCAATACCAAAAGCAGTGATTTTACTCGAACTGCTCGATGAAAATTCATTAAGTCTGACCGATAATGTCTTGGGACTTGACTTGTCAATTTATATTTTAATTAATGTTTCATGCCATTTTGATCGATGTACAGCCTGTTAGTACATACACAGCTTCTGGAAATGGACAGGTATGTTCTATATTGACTACAGTATTGAATTAAGAGGTAAAAAGGTGGACATTCCAACACTTGAGATGTATATCAGGATTTTTTTTTTTTTTTTAATCATGTTTCTTTGGAAGCAAAGCAAATGTAAGCTGTGTTGGAATGAGATCTGTGATAATGTAATTTTTACCAGCATATCGATGGATTTCAAGCAAATAATATTTTTATTTATTTATTTATTTATTTCATATCAAGTTGCAATTTCAACAGCTTTACATGAGGCAACAGACATACCCAACATATTACACTTGTCACTGGATGATTTATTTATTTTCATTGTCTCTTTAATTTTTCTTAAACATTTCCTCTGTCTGACCATGGGGGGCTGACAAACTCCATTGTCTTTGACCTTTGACCCCTGTCTTTGACTTTTGAGCCTCGTTGAGCCTCTGGAGGTCAGTCCCCCAGGGATTATGATTAAGGAGAAAAATTAAATGGCCATCAGGTTAATTTGTTCAGAGTTTTTAATACACAGTTCAAAGGTCAGTACCCAAGGGGCATGGGTACATGCACATCAGTCAAATACCCACACCCAATTAATTTAAATCCAATGGAAAAAAAATCTTCTGTGAATGCGCAGATGATGTACACATTACCTTATCAAGGATATTTCCCTGCTGAATGTTCCTTCCTTTGGTGGCCTTTAACCCCTTTCGGGGTGATCAGTGAACAGGCCATAGATCTCCTCACCCAAACCTCAAGGTGTGCCATTTATAGAACTCTGGGATGTCATCCAAAATGGGCACTTGCTTGTCCCAATAGGTGGAAATGCCACGTCTATGCCCACTAATGAAGCATGTTCTCTGGAACCGAGAATACAGCAGAACATTGAGCTGAGATGGACAGCTTCATCTCAGAATAAATATAAAATCAACTCCCCTCTCCGTCTCCCCTCTGAGGAATGCACACTCCTGTGGCTCATGTCCATATCACTAACTCCTGAAGTTTACCCTCCTTCCTGCAAGAACAGACCCTGCATCAGCATGGCAAAGTGAGGCATTCCCACCTCCATCTGGGGGAAAAAAAAACAAAAAGAGGTGATTGGTTGAATTTTTGGTGGTATACCATTGAGCTTCCCTGCTTAAAGCTTTCCATTGCTGTGGAAAACTTTTTTGAAAAAAGGTTGTTCATGGGGATGTGTCAGTTTGATGGGCAGGTTCACTGGCCAGGGTTGCAAAGAGACAGTGAGACCAAAAGTCTTAATCTTGCTTCTCACTACACTTTACTGCTTGACTTGTAAGCTTTATTGATACATTTTTCCATTCAAGATGACCAGAACAGAAGCAGAGACCAATCAGCAATGAAAACGTCCTCATCCCAGACGTTGCATTGGAGCGTGGTGTTTCATTGATGTTGGTGGGATTTGGCAAGTGTGAAGTGTTGGATCCCATTATCACCCAAAAATGGTATCAAAGAAAAAAATCTGACTGCTCTACTCTTGGTTGAAACATGGCTTTGGAGATAACACATTCTGCCCCGAGTGCCTCCCGGTGATGTTAGATTGCTATCTTTTCCTCCAAGTGATGCCACAGTGCTTAGCTTGCTAGAGGGCCATGGAGTGCACTCCCAAATGTTGTCAGCTGAGTTCTGATGACTCTTGAAAACCTTTAATGGATGCAACTGCCATGCTATTGTTTAGCAAGCAAACTGCCAGTTTTGAATATGGGGGAAAAACCATGTTAAATGATGTTTGAAGACTGTCTTTACCAAAAGGCTTGTCTTTTATTTAAATGGAATATCCAGTTTTAAACAAGACAAGTAAATTCAATGAGATCTAGTCTGATGGGCATGACTTCATACAGTAAGATACATTCACGGTATCACTTTATTTGAAGGTTACATTAGTTAACATGAACTAATGTATTAGTTATTTACACTGTTACTAAGAAATGACGAAAGAGTGATGACAGATTGCTAAGGATTAGCTCATGGTACTTCATCATGAATTCATCCTCTTTGTGCTCCTACAGTATAGTGGCAACCATTCACACCATTATGTCTAATTAATGTCTCATTTATACATTGATGTCTAATTAATGTACCATGACAGCTTATAATGAATTATAATGATGTAAAGCATCAACCTAGTTTTGGAACACTTTTCATCAAGTGCATAGTATTGATGTTTATGTATTTTCAACTATATACTAAGTCTACATCAGACCTGTCTATGCTTTGTAAATGGTATAATTTATTGAGAATTATGAATACACTACTTCATGTTAATTGATGTAACCTGAATCTGAAGTGTTACCATCTTTCATTTTTAGTGTCAAAATCAGATTTAAACTTTTTGAGTTTGCTGAATCAGAAGCTATCAAGATTGTATGTACATTTTAATTCAAGGACTTTTTTCTTTTTTTAATTCCCAAAATTATCCTTTGTATTGGGCCGAATATGCCACCAAAAATGAATTCCACACTTTTGTAAAAAGAGATGGAATTTCCCTCATCAGTTGTTAAAATAAGTGATGTACTGTAATGGCTCACATGTCACGCCATTACAACACACTATTTTCAGTGACACTTTTTTTCCAGTATCAACAGTTCTTTGAAGCTTCTGCCTTGTTAACTTACATGATCTTTAAATTGGCACCATAACTTCCTCTTAATCCCTTGGACACCCATCTTTTCATCCACTGTTATTTTTGACATGATCACTTCAGATTGGCTTATTTTTTTCATGCTGCCATGCTAGCTACACATCACAACTGCTGCCGGAACATCTGTGGGCATCACTTCAGTCAATGGCACCATCTCTTACCACTTAGCATTAGCAATTTTAAGCTGTTTACAAGTTTTGGGTGAATTGCTATATATATTTTGTTGAAAAAAACCTGCCTTATATTCAGTCCAATGTGGTAAGGCCTCCCAGACAACAGCATCTGCAAGCCAAAAGAAGCAATGGATCAACTGAGTTATGAGGTAAAATAAATTAGGCTTGGTCGAAGCACTCGGGTGGCCGTATCTGTGAGGTTTTGGGACTTCCCATCCCACGCACCAGCAGAGAAAAAGATTCTTTCCGTATGAGCCCCCCCCCCCCACTCCCCAATGCTCCCCAAGCTGCTGGGCCATTCACAGGCACGCTGTGTGAAAACACAGCATCAGGCTGGCAGCCGACAGCAAGCAAATATTGTCTCTGTTGTTGTGATTATTTGGAGAGTTGAGCTCAAACCCGCGGGGCGAGACAGGGTCAGCGATTACCGAAGGGGGCATGCTCTAATTTCTGTCTGGGCAAGCCAAAACATGCTGATAGAGATGTGTAAAGGAAGCTGAGGAGGAGTGCCCGTCAAGGGTTGATGGAGCTGATTTACCAGCATGCGCCAATGTACACCAAATAATTTACCCACAAGGGACAGCCAATCAAATGGCGTCTCGGATTGAGAGCGTATCCTAAGGTGTTCCTTTAACAGGGCTGAAGTGACAGGAGTTTTTTCTGCGGATTTCTGCGCAGTTCCCTGGGTAACGTCCCTTCCTTTTGTTAGCCCCCTCCATCCTCATCACATAAGACAGTTAATGACTGCAAGGGTATTGTGGAGTACACCCTCCAGCCCCTGCATTCTCAGCTGTCTTCCAGATGGGGCTGATTCATAGGACCCAGCATACAGGAGAGGGCAGGCTATCTGATGGAGGGGCGTTCTTATCCTCTCGCGTTTAGAATACCATCGACACTCTTTCTTTGACATCATGGAGGTCCAAACACTTTGGGGGTAATGAGGTGTGTGCTGTCTTCTGGCATGTTATTTCTGGAAATTCTAGGATTTTATGGTGCATTTCATTTAAAATCTTTCTTTTTGAATTAGGTATTTTAAGGTAATGCAACTTGGCTGGTTGTGTCAGTTGTGGATAAGGGGTGAGGTGGCTATATGCCTGTGAATCTGATTATTGGTAAGAAACCATGGTTCAAGCTATCAGGACTGCATAAGCAGTTTTTTAGGCATTTTAAAATAACTACCCTTACTAAAAAATATTCTGTTTGTCTCAGTGGGTAAAGGGTGATATTGGCACTGGCTGAAGTGGCTAGATGCCTGATTACAGGGGTCTTGTGTGATCGGTGCTGGCAGGAATGCATATGCAGTTTTAGCAGTAAGCCTTAGTGCTATTTGACTTGCTAAAGAAAATTTTTACTTGTGTTAGATAAGATAAGATAAGATAGGATAGGATCAGATAAGATAAGATAACACTTTATTGATCCCCAGGCGGGGAAATTTGGGAAATTTAGTGGGGTAGAGGTGGCCATAGGGGATGGCCGGTGACATGTGAGTGTGGATTTCACTGCTGTAGGTTTGGTTAGTAATAGTCCAGTATGACCCATGAAAAACAGACCACATATTGGATGGTGGATTGACTGTCACATCTGGGCATAACTTCATAGAGAGTGAAATGGCACAAGAAGTCCTCAGTATCAGCCAGCATAAAGAGGAGATGAAGTGTGGCATTCTAGGACATGGAGGTGTAGTCCCACATTTCCATCTTAGGAAGAACCCCACAGATACCCTCAGAAATGGGGGTGGACCCGCACCTCACTGGTAGCTGTCTTCTGACAGAGACGAGGTACCCTGGTGGCTCCATGTGTTCCCTCCCTGGAAACACATCCCAGCTGGACGAGATTCTTGTGCCATGATAAGATTTTTACAGCTAGATTTTTCAATTACTTTTAAGGTCAAGTGGAGCTTTCTTTTTTCTCTGTCATACTTAATACAGCCAGCCAGTGGGCCCCCTTCTCTTACAAAAATATGAAATCCAATATCTGAGACACATCTTTTTAATATATCTGAATATACAGCATACATATAAATGCATCAGCTATATCCACTGTCTCATATGTGATTTTATGAATATGTTGTACAACCATTGTCAAAGTATTTTAACACTAAGACATACTTAATAATATGTGCATAAATTTGCCTGTATGGATGCAGACGTAATTGATTATCAGTATTTTGTAATGCATGCTACAAATAATTACATATATTCATATGGTGAATTCTGTATTTTACATAACTCTAAAATGCTAAGGTCTTTTAGCAATGTCAATCCCTTCTGAAGGTTGCACATTAACATTAACACACCCTCCTTTGCACTTTCAGTTTCTGTCCTCAGTCCTGAATCTGCCCTGCCTTTAGGGCTGCTGTTAGCTACTCTCCCAAATTTGCCTCACCTTTGAAGCCACTGTTAGCTGCTGTCCCGAATTTGCCTCACCCTCAGGGCCACTGTTAGCTGCGTTCCTCAGTCTGCTTAGCCTTTAGGACCACTGTTGGCCTCTCACCATGGTTCTGAACAATGCTTGCCTGTAGGACTACTTTTGACTGCTGTCCGTTGTCCTGAATCAGCCTTGCCTATAGGGCAACTGCTGGCTGCTGTCCATTGTCCTGAATCAGCTTTGCCTATAGGGCAACAGCTGGCTGCTGTCCTTTGTCCCGAATCACATCATCGAGGACGAATACTGCACTCACCATACAAAAAGAATCTACTACTACCACCCCATTAATGCTGAAAAAGACTGTTTCGTTCTTATGACCAATTCACATATAGTCCTGATATAGTCCACATATAGCCTTGCCTATAGGGATACTGCTGGCTGCTGTCCTTTGTCCTGAACCTCCCTCTCTCGTAACATCATGGAAAGAGATCAGCCAAACCTAAGGGTCCAAATAACAAGCTTCATAATCAGCTTCTGCTGTACCATGAAGGCTGGACTATTAGAAGTATCAGACCACCCCAACTTTCGTGACACTCCAATGAAGGGGCTGGTTCACTTACAGCATGAAATTTGTCAGCTCATTCAGAGAAATTTCACATCCAGGGTGACTTAGAGCTTAACCTTATATTGTCTCTTGTCCATTCATACAGCTGGATGTTAACCAAAGCAATGCAGCTTGAGTACCTTGCTGAACGGTGCCACATCTGCAACGTTCCAGTTATGTAACTGCCACACTACTATGCTTCCCTACTGATGTGGGGGATCAGAGATTCCAGGGCACCATGTGTGGGTTCTCTGCAGATCCCTAGTCTCTCTTTATTCCCTTTGCTAATGTCCCCCCATCAAATAAGGCATTTAATGACTGGAGGGGCATTGTAGAGTAGGCCCTATCAGATTGTGTGCTCTCTGTTGCACTCCAGATGGGGATAATTCATCTGAGGTTACACACATGAGAGGGTGGTTTCACTGCCAGATTGCAGCCTTATGGTCTTATACTCAGAATGGAGTTAAAGACTGACAGTAAAGTAAAAAACGCCACCTGCACAAGAGCCCAAAGAGGTCTCTCCATTACCTGGTGCAGTGGTATTTGAGTGTTGAAGTGAAACCAAAATGTGTCAAATGGTCCGCGGTGTGCTATGAGAGAGAGAACCAGAGAGAAATAGAGGGAGAAAGAGGGAGAGAAGGTGAGCGAGACAGAGAGGGAGACTGAGGGGAGAAACAGAGGGAGACTGAGGGAGAGAGAGTAACTGAGTTAGAGAGAGAGAGAGAGAGAGAGAGAGAGAGAGAGAGAGGGTGACTGAGCGAGGGAGGCGACCAAACAAGAGAGAGGGCGACCAAGAAAGGGTAAGGAGTAAAACTTCAAAAGGAGGGATGAACACATCTGGATGAGTAAACACAGGGAGGTTATTTGTGAGAAGAGGGAAGGGTGGTGTGGTCTCATGTAAATGGCTCGCTACAGATTAGCGGAGCCCCAGGGCTGTGCTCGTGATGAAAGGTGGAGCATTGCTGCAGGGGCGAGTCTCGCTGGCTGGTGAGGTTTCACAGTGAGCCATCATACGGGCATGCCAGGCCCAAACCGGTGATTGGCTCCTGTCTGAGGTCAAAACAGAGGAGGCTGCTGGGTGTCAGGATGGAGAGCAGAAGCAAGCTTGTGTATCCAAATACTGGCACCCGATGCTAGGGCTAAAAAAATATGTAGGAAGACCTTTTTTCCTGAAGCCTCAATATCATCCAGTAAGAAGTGGTGTGAACACAGACACATAGCCATCATATTGTTGGTTAAGTTAAGCATTTACATTTAAATGACACAATTATGTTTTTTGTGTCTCGTTATGCTATTTGATGGTATTTGATGTTCTGTTTGACAGCATTTGATGTTATTATTGCTATCTATGGACGTCTTCCTTTATCTCAAAAGTTACTGTTATTTGTGTGATCTTTGAATATAAGCCATAGACATCTGACTGCAGTAACAGTCTTTGAATCTTGTTTAACGTCACAGTAGCCTTGCAGACTCATTTGGTGTAATGATCACCACAATGCAAAACAAGAGGCAATGAATGACTCTCAGAAAATAAAGACACTCATTGATTGGATAATGAAAAGTGCTTAGACGTTTTATTCATGTAATTTTCAGGGGGAGGAAGTGGCCATAGAAACAGTGGTGTTTCTCACTGACCGGCCAACTGCCTGACTGACCGGCTCACCAATTCACTTGTGCAACGACCAAGTGAGCACATCCCGCCATTTCGCAGTGAGGCGGAAGTGACCAGTCACGTTCCTGCGCCCTCTTTCACCCTTTCCCAGGATCACAAAATGCTTTGTAACATGACTCAGAGCAAATCTCCCCAACACACCACTGACGTGGAGCACCTGTCAGGGTGACAAGCAGTGGTCATGTGACACCATGACGTTAACAGATGTTATCTACAGTGGAGAGGCAGACATTTATTGAGGCAAAAGAGGGCAAAGGGAGTTGGCAAAGTAGTCAGAGGCATTCAGCACAGTGCTCAGCTTCCAGTGATACAGTGCACGTGCAGATGTAGCCGATTCATTTTAACCTCCCTTCCTTCTTTGTTCCCTCACCTGCCCCCAGCTCAGTGCACAGACTTAATTAATTGCTTTCCTCCAGAAATTCTCTCAGCTCCCTGGGGGGGTGGGGGAAGATGAGGGAGCCGGGTACAGAGACTGCTGCAGTGTCATGCTGAACTACATCGGAATTAAACGCGGGTTAGCGCAGCCGAGAGACCCCAGCCGAAACCATTTTCTGCCTTGTGCAAAACGGCCGCGATGACGGCTTGTGTCGATAATGTGCGGGTGAATCTATTACGGAGATGCGAGATTAAGTGGACGCTGAGCGTGGATAATTTCAGCCGCTCCTTTAAGAAGCAGGGGCTTGGCGTCACTGTGACCGTGAGATTCTCGTGTCGCGATTCGACACGTCCCTTGGAACGGCAAGCCGGCAAGAGCTAGAAATAGGTCATCTGAATTTGCATGCGGCAGATTTTCATTTTTTGGAGCGTGCAGTGTGTGTGCTTACCTCAGTGATGTTCAACCTCTTTGAGTAACCAGAAAGAGTGCTGGAATAAATGGCATTATTCTGCTTTAGTGTTTCACATGTGCATTCACACAGACCTATATCACAGCTACATAAGAAGAGGCCTATTCCAACTGATGAGGAAAGTGTCATGGCTGCCCAAAAATGTAGAATACATTACTTTGCATCCATGAAGATGAGTGATTTCTACAAGTTTTACAACCAAAACATTGAAGTATACACAGTGGGGTATTTTACTGAAAAAGATTGGATTAGGTTTGCAGCTTGTCAGTGCTTGACTTGGGAACCAGACCAGTTACCAAATCGTTTAACTCTTGACCTCTACATAACAGCCCCACCCACAGATGGCTAATGGCCCAGAGATTGGGGCTTCATGAACTCTGTAATGGTTGGGGCTGCCATGTGCTGTCAATCACTGACTTGACTCAACCAAGCGAAAGGATTTGCTTGCCATAATAGAACACTGTGGCTGGCTCAAGAGCAAATTGTTGCACTGCTCGTTTTGGGGTTCACGAAGCCTCACTGTCTGAGATATTGAAGCAAGACACTCACCTTCCCTCCATTACTTTAGGTGTGTTTGTTCGTCATGCTCATGATCGCAGTTAGCACGCTTCAGCTCTTCTTGATATTTTTTCCCTCTCTCTCTCCCTCTCGCTCATGCAGATCCGCTGGACCAAGACGGCGGGCAGCGCCTCGGACCGCTTCCAGGACTCCACTGTGTTCAATGAGACGCTGCGTATCCCCAACATCCAGCGCCACCAGGGGGGCCGCTACTACTGCAAGGCAGAGAATGGCCTGGGCTCACCCGCCATCAAATCCATTCGGGTCGACGTGTACTGTGAGTCCGGGGACTGACCCCTGCCCATTCTACAGTGCAAAAATCATCACCACACATGACCCACTCACCATAACTTCCATGAGTAGCATTCCTGTTTGATTCTTGAGTAAGAGGAGATAGCTGCTATTCTATGATGCCAGTCTGCATTTTGCTTTTTGCACTAATGCAAAACTCTGGTAGCATGTCCCTGTTCCATCAAATGAATGGGGGGCCTACAGGGCGAGTTTGGGAATGTTCAATTTTCTAGTCATGTACTTGGTACAAAACATAAAACAAATCAGCTCTTATCTTTATATTGGAGTCCTCCTTTAAGTATTTGCTGTCATGATGATTACACCCAATTGCTGCTAAAGTGTAGCCCTTTTTGCTGTAGGATGATTGACAGTTTACCCGTCTTTTTTTGGCATTTTATTCAGATTGCATGCCCTTATCCTCGATATTGCTCCCCGCTATAATAATGTGAAAATTCCGAGACTTGAAAAAGGATAGCGTCCATTTATGCTGCCATAGGCGTTGTAGTATTGTTTACTGCGTCTGTGTACATTTACAGTTGTGCTCATATTTTATGGCCTGAGCTCCGCAGCGATGCTGAGCCAATGCTTTATTCCTGCTGCCCTGCTCTGTTTCCCAGGGTGCACCAGCTGCTGACCTTTTACAGAGGACAGCGTTTTTCATTTAAACACAGGGCTGGTCTCTCAGCAAAATACAATCAATAATTTAACCTTACTCTGAGCATTAAGCTTGGTACATCTAATTTCAGATTTACACTGGTTTTAGGTTCTCTTGAAAAGGTCCTTAAATATTTGTAAAGAAAGCCCAGGGAAACGTTTTAGTTGGACGTATCAAGCTCATTCAAGTTAATGGCCACTAAAAGGCTGAAAATGTGCTTTAATCCAGTCTGACTGCTGCTGTAGGGTATTACCGTACTTTGACACAGTTGGTGAAAGTTTTGATTATTGTAGCAGCCATTCTGCATGCAGTATAGCACTGGTTATCACAAAGCTGTTTGATGACTTGGCACATGTTTAGATGTGTTTTTCTGACATGTACTGGTGTTAATGTGCCCGTATTATATGCATGTATGTACCTTTTCTTTGATGACTATATGAATGTATGTAAGGGCTTGGATTTTGACAATAGGTGCCTTTTGATGGTCAGGGCTTCCTCATTGTGCTTGTCAGGTTAGTGGTCTGTCTTTAGTATGTTGTGATCATGGCTGGGGCCTGTTCTCTGTCTGTCTGACTATCAGCTTTTGCTCCTCTCATTCCTGCATTTGACTGTCCCTTCTATTGATGGAGCTCATTGTGGAGAGGGAGCTACTGGAATGCCCCTATAATGTGAGAGGTGAGGCTCAGTGAGTGCCACCTCCCCTTTATTGGTCAAGGGAAGGCCTTAGAACTGTCCTGGTTGGGTAGAAGCAAACAGTGCGGAAGCAAGATGAATGCAATCCTCCGACACACTGTCAATGGTTGCTTTTCACACAACAAGTCCCACAGTGCATTGCGGCAGATTAAACATCAATTGGATCAGGACTGTCATCCAAGCAGCTCAAGACACCTCAGGGGCTGCTAGAGGGTGCCACAGCAGGTAGATGAGCGCATCTAATTAACTCTGCCCTATCCCAGCATGACAAAACCAGTTGGGTCGTGGGTCAAGGGTCCTTCAGGGTTATGGAGTCCTGGTCATCGTCAGCGAATGACCCAGCCTATGTTTGAATCCAGGTCTGGGTTTTAGCACTCCAGCAGCTGCACAGACCAAGCACCTTAACTGGCTGAGCTGCTTGCTAGCGCAGTGACCAATCATTTTTATGGAGCAAACAATTTTTGATTGGTCCACATGACTGATAGACAGTCTTAGATACCTGACAGCACATGTTAGCTCCATCCATCATGATAGGCCTTAATACTTCAGACATTATTAGCATGGTTACCCCCTCCCCCCATCGCCTCCATCCACTTTATATCTGAACCGCCGCACCCACCCAATCTGTAAGCTTGTTCCACCCAATGACCTCCGTCATCAGCAGACGAGGCAGTAAATGCACTTACACAACACGTGTCCGCGTATGGGATCAGGCCGTCGTGGCTGTCACATTTGGAAACATCCCGTCAGAAGGCGACGCAAGAAAGCTGAACCGTGACCAGGCTATTGAGGCACATGAAAACGATGCTTTGATGTTAATGAAAATCAGTCCCCCGGGGAGAGGGCGGAACAGGGAGTGACACTCCAATTCCAAAACCCTCTGCTCCCACTGTGGCCTTCCTGTTGTGTGAGCTTGTCTGACTAACATTCCCACAATGTGGCAGTGGCTTTTTTTTGACATTTGTTGAAATAAAGTGAAATCTGAAAACATGGGGAAGCAGAACTACAGCAGCTTATTGGAATGAATAAGTAATACATGTCAATATATGAAATAAAATATGCAGTATGAAAGTATGAATTATGGAATACAGAATACAAGAGGTATGTTTTAACTCAATTTAATGTGTATAAAAATAAACTCAATGCATTACAGAGTAAGTCAGTTGCTGCTGCTTCATGAATGTCAACATTTCATATTTTGTGAATTACATATGGATATGTCATGGCAATCATTTATATATTTATATGCTAAATATGTGAATATATTTTCAAACACATAGGCAGTCAGGAAAGCAATACTCACAACATATAGGAACGTGTAACTATATTACCTGATGCTATTTAAAAATTTGGCCCCTTGATTACTGTTCAGTAGATGAATACTAACCTCACCCCACCATGACAGCTTCTGCACCCAATCAGGGGCACACGCAATACAGACACAAGTCAGTGCAACTTTTTTCATGCTGCAAGTCCCACAGTGCACTGGGACGTAGACACTGAATGGAGGATAGTCACGTCGCCATATTTGATACACTCATAAATGGCCAAGCGAGTTTCGAGGTGCTAGAGATGCAATGAGCAAACCCTGGCTAACATACCTGACCCCACCCCTTCCCTGGCAAGATGAAGCCACTTTGTTACACCGCTGTGGGGTCACGCTTATCATCAGTAGGTGGCATTACCTCTTTTGTTCCCAAACTGTAGGGCTCAGCCTGCTAAGAACTTTTTTTTTCTGAGAGACTAGGTGTCCCTCACATGGTGCATTTTTACCTGAACCACAGTACCCAACCGATCTGAAGCCTTTCTTGCGAGTAGGAGGAATGTTTTGGTGGATAATGGGAACACTCCCCTTGTCTCTGTCCCGTGCTGTGTGGGGAGGTGCTTTCAAGAGGAGGCAGCTGAGACGATGGGTTGGCCATCACAGTCACCTGACCCAGATTCCACTGAGGTCCATTGCGATACACATGGAAATTAGGAAAATGAGGGGAAACCTAGGAACCTACCGGGAGTTTTGGGCCACTGTAACATCCGCAGGAGATGCACAACAGAAACACAGGAGTACAGGATCACCAGATCTTCTAAAACCAAAACAGGACCTGCAAGTACATGCTCATATGGTGTCATGCATTGTATCATTTTCAAGTTTTTCACAATCAGTCAGCGACCTTCTGACTGAATCATACTGTTTGAATCCTACTCTACATTTGGACTATGCCTAAGAACGATATCTGACCCCTGAATGCTATGTTCATCCATTTGTTCTTATTCATTGTTGCTCAGCCTCCATTGTGCAGAAATGCCTTTTTGCCCAGGAAGAGCTTTGGCCTCCCCTGGGGGCAGCTGTAATTGATTTTCCTCTTACTGCTCCAACTATTTTTAGAGGTTTGCAGCCTTGATTTTTAATTAGCGTTGAAATTGCAGTTTTTATAAGCATGGGCCTGCAACATTCCCCGCGCAGCAAAAAGAGCTGCAGTTTTTTTTGCAACTTGCAAGAAATGGTACATTCCCAGAGGACCCTGCCTGTGAGGAACATGGTCAGGTGGTCAGGCCCCCAGTCAGAATGTCTTGATCACTATGGAGGAACAGTGATTGGGAGAGGCAGGGATAGGGGGAGGGGGCAGGGAAAGTCAGAAACAGAGAAGGACAGATGGACAGAAAGAATAGAAAGAGACAAGGAAGGAAGGTGGCATGGAAAGATAGAGGTATAGTGAGATGGATAGAAAGAGAGGAGGACAGAGAGGGAGAGTGAGAAAGCCAGATGAGGAAAAAAAGGGACAAGAGAGAATCAATAAAAGGAGACAGATAGAGGGACAGGGAAAGAGAGGAAAAGGGCATAAGGAATGAGAGATTGACAGAGAATAAAGCTGATTCCCTCTGAAGGCTGACTGCAGCTGAAAATGGGCAGGTTTGCTGGCTGTGTGAGAACTGCACCTCCCTGTCTGTCTGATCACAGGAGGGTGGAGTGACCCGTCCTCTATTGATGCAAGCAGGAGTGCTGAAATGGCCAGCTTTTCAGCCAGCTGGTAAAATCCTTAATTTAGCCCCAACATTTGTTCCAACTGAACCCTGTTCACCTACCCTCCTAAAAATGCAACCACAATGAGCTGCATCCTAGGCATACATGCATCTCAGCTTCACCTCTCTGCGTGCTTCATCGGCTCAACTAGAAAACGTGCACTTTTCAGGGCAAGTTACTGATGAATTTAGCAATAATTTAAAAATGGATTCACCTCGATGCCTTTTGGCTGGTGGATGCTTCTGTTTGGCTCAGGACCCACTGCATTACCTGATTGATTTGCTAAGCAGACCCCTCCTCATGGAGGGTGACCTCTGCTGCCTCCATTTTACATCTAGCCCTTTCATACAGCTCGGTATTTACTAACACAATTGAGGTTAAGTACCTAGCTCATAAAGTGCCAGCCTGAAATTGTAATTTGGTGTATTTCAACATGAATTGTCTGCTTGGTTGAAAGAAGGGGTGCTGATTTTATGACGATACTAAAGTTATATGGATAGCCTCCACTGTGCTTTTTTAGAGGTAAAGCTGAAAGGGGGAGCGATCACAGGCTGCCATGGGATCCAAGGAACACCAGGAGAGACTTTAATGGCAGGACTTCCATGCCCAGAATGACATTTATATATACACACTATATAAAATATGTGGATGTGGCCAGCAGCGTGGTGTGGTGGTAAGGAATAGGGCTGCTGTGACCAGGTTGTGGATTTGATTCCTCACTGGGGCGCTTCCTGTTGTACCTTTGGGAAAGGTACTTAACCAACTATTGCCTCAGTAAATCTGTATCTGTATAAATGGATTAAATTGCAACCCATGTAAGTCACTCTGGATAAGATGGTCATCTGGTAAATGACCATAATGTAGCGGTGGGAACAGACCCTGGGTTGTAGGGTTTCACAGCAGTTTCTTCCATAGTTGAGGTGGCTGGTTGGGCTGCCTCCAGGCCGGGAGCACTGGGAATTGTTTCTTGGGCACTGAAGGGAGAGCTGGTCCTGTAGTGATTTTGTGGGGAAGGGAGGGAGTCGCTGAAGTGAGCTGAGCTAGCAGAAAGGTCAGGGGCTCCAAGGATGCTGGCTCGTATCTGAATGAGGGGGAGAGAGTGAAGGAGAGAGACAGAATGAGAGATGGAGACAGAGGGAGAAAGAGATAGAAAGCAGGAGAGACAGAGAGAGAAAGAGGGAGAGAAAGAGAGAGAGTGAAAAGAGTATGAGTGAGATGGATAGAAATGGGAAGACAGGGCGAGAGAGAGAGAGACTTTGGACTTCTAAAGGCTCTTTATTTAATACTTGTTTTAAAAGAGCATGTTTTTCACAAAAAGGTAAAACATGAAAAAGAAAAAAAACTGCAGAATACAACCAATGAAAACAAGTGAACAAACAAAGAAACATTTTCAAAAACCCAGATCTCCAGAAAAGATATTTATAAACCCCATTTATTCTCATCACTTTGACAAAGTGCAAAATTTATGGCCCATTTTAGTTCATTTAGAGGGGGAGAGAGGAGGGGAAAGAGAGAGGGAATTAGGAATAAAAGCACAAAATGAGCACATCTGTATGGCAAACATAGAGTGATCATTTGTGCTGAGTGGGGGGGTGGATCGCCTCTGAGAGGAAACACAAGGTTGGGAGCACAGCGGTCTGTTTTTCACCCTCTTCGGGGTATGGAGACACAGCGGTGTGGTTAGTCCCAAATCCAACGTGTGTCTCATCTGGTGCTCAGATGCCTCCCAAGTTTCCTCCTCTCTCCCGCGCAGCTCAGTGCTGTGCATATCTGTGTCCACGCCAGCACATCTGTGGGAGGGATCTGTCATCCGTCCACCAAGAGAAAGTGTGGAAGGTTTGTGGGGAAAAAAAACTGGGGAGAGGGAGAGTGAGCAACTCCCAGTATTCTTTGCACAGGATTCAGGACCTTTCGTAGTGCTGGGGACCCTCCAAGCAGGCATGGACATGGACAGCCCACCATAATTAACGACGATAATGTGTCTCTCTGGCATGCTGTGGGGTTGATGGTGCTCATTGCATATTGTCATTATATGTCATTATAAGCACACTGGGTGCTTTGTGGAGTCTTTTTAAAGCTCTTTTAAAGCTGAGGATATTTTTCAGGACACGCAGTGCTAAATCGAGTTAACGGTCTCACTGTATCCATTAAATGTGTGCTGGATATGCTAATTCTATGGCTGTACGGCTGTGAGAGCAACTGTATGCTTTTGTGCTTGTGTCTTTGTGTGTGTGCATGTGTGTGTCCATGCATATATGTATGTGTGTGTATACACATATTCATGCATGTGTATGTGCTTGTGTTGCATTTATATGAATGCATCTGTGTGTGTGTGTGTGTGTGTGTTGGTGTACTGGAATGCATCCATGTCTGTGTGTGCAGCATCTCTCCCCCACCTGAGCCTTAGTGTGAAATAAATTCTCAGCTGGTTCAGTTTCACTCCTTTTCCCAGCAAGTCACAGAGATCAGGAGAAGCCCCAGTGTCTGCCTGGAACACCTCCATATTTAGAGTTGGCACTCCTTCTGCAGACAGTCAAAATGCCATGAAAGGCATTAAAAAAAACAACTAAAATAGAATCATACATTTATCAGCTATTACTTAGCCTTTACCAGAATTTTGAACAGATTAGAAGTGCTACATTTTCTGCACATTGACTCTAACTCGTCTAGGACATTTTATCCACAGTCTACTTCTCCCACCTTTGACACATGACTAACACTTGGCCTTGCATTGATGTAGACCTGGTAGTGGCACACATGTTGAAGTTGTGAAGTGTTTACTCTGCTGGTTTTCTCTGTTGACCATGGGCTTGAAAAGCCAGAGAATAACCCTTCTTTCTAGACACATAAAGCAGACTGGCAGGACTAGCAGAAAGGACCAGGGACCCAGCCCAAGGCAACAGAAATGTCAGAGGTCATTTCATTTTAATAAATATGTTTTAACCCTTTCATACGTAAGTTCTAAAATCAACTGTCCCCCAGTGTGACTTATTTTATGTTATGTAGCTCGTGTGTTACGTCTCATAGTTTTCAGCTCTGCATTTGCTTTACTTTATAATGTTAAATCACTGTTTCCTCAAAGATAACATTAGCTAGAATTCTTCCAATCTAGTGTTCTAATCACACCAGTTTGACTGTATGCACAAAAGGGTTAAAGAAGAGAGACTGTTGGGATTTGATGGACTGAGATAGAGTGGTGTCCATGGAAGGTCTCTGGCATCATTTCTTCTGAGTGGCAAAGAGAGGAGAATCCCTGTGCTTTGGATATAGTCAATCTGTGAGTTCTCATTACTATTAGTGTCCATTAACAGAGGCCCGCCTTCCAACATGACTTACCCCACAATAGATTTTACCCATGATCCTTTTACAGAGCTAGATATTTACTGAAGCCATCAGGGATCAGTAGCTTTCTTAATGGTACAGACGGCACTGCTGGGATTTGCGCTCGCTAGCCTCTTGTTGCAAGCTCCCCAGGCGCTGCTCCGCTCCACTGACAGGCGACACCACAGTGTGGGCGGCCAGCGAGGGGAGCCCTGACACTGGCGTGTGCGGAATCGGCCCCCGCTGGGGCTCGGCTCGGAGGCGGGCTCCCACAGATGGGCCCAAACGAGGCGTTAAGCAGATGCTCCGCTTCTGCGGGCACTGCGCATCAATGGCGTTTTCAGCATTCGCATTATCGCAAATTCAATTTCCCTCTGACAGCAGTGGCTTCGTGCCGCCTTACTGCCAGTGGGGTCATTACTGCTGGGGGCTTTGGCTTCAGGGCTGCGAGCTTGTTTTCAAAGGTGATGTTTCATAGTTACGCAACACATGAACTGACAGATTTTGATTGTGTTCCGATCTGTCCTTTTAATGACCTCATTCTGGCAGTATTTAATTTATCTCAAATTAGGGATACTCACTCCCTGGTCTGTATCAATTAGTGTCACCTGCATTTGCCTCATTGTCTGTTAGCTCAAACATGTAAATTTTTGCTTCTGTGAAAATTATTTTGGATCACGATTCCCCATCACTCTTACAAGGACATCCTTTTAGGTGAAGTTCTTCATACAAAAATTTTAATGACATGTTTGCTAAATACATATCAAGATTTTTTGCACTGGTACAGAACATGAAGTTGTCTATGAGATGATCTCATTGGTATGGGTTAGCAGTTAATGTCCGTCAACCTTGATCACAGTTTAAGACATGGGATCGACAGGAAGCAGGCGCTGTAAAATTGAAGTTTTTTATTTCCTCATTGTACACCCACAGTTTATTTTATGTTGACCCTTTGTTATCAGGGCTTACTTACACTGTTAGGAAACAGCTGATGAGTACGCTCCTGATTATTGATTAAACGTGACTTGTTTTTTTTTTTTTTTTTTAGCATTATGTGCTTAGCAGCCATGTGGTCATTGATTAAAGGGAATTAAATTCAATCTTGGAGTGTGAAAATATGTTAAAAAAAATCATTGTTTTAAAAATTTTCTTCCTCCACACTTCTTGTTCAGACTTTTTCAAAATTTTCATGAACTATTGTCAGGTTCTAATTGCATTTCCTACACTCTAACTGTCTCTGTATTAGATATTTAAAAATGATTCAAGATTTAATTAGTAAATAGTGGCTTATTTATTAAAGAATAAATAAAGCCAAAAAAACTGAGAGTCCTGTATCACTGAGTAGCAGACAGAAGACAGAAAATATGACAGAAGATGAGAAGAAGAAATGAGAAAGAAGATAAACAGAGAAAGAACAAAAGAAAAATAGAAATAATGAGAAAAACATTGATTGCATAACTTTTAGAGAGGATGAGAATGATAGGAGAATGAGGTAAGAGAGATGGAAAGCTTGCTGAGAAAGTAAGAAAGAGATAGAGAGTTTGCTGAAAAGGTAAGAAACGGCCAGAGAGCTTGCCGAAGAAAAAGATGGAGAGCGTGCTGAGAAGGTAAGAAAGAGATGGAGAGCCTGTTGAGAAAGTGAGAGACACAGGGAGCTTGCTGAGAAACTAAGAAGGAGACAGAGGTTTTATGAGAAAGTAAGGGAGATGGAAAGCTTGTGAGAAAATAAGGAAGAGATTGAGAGCTTGCTGAGAAAGTAAGGAAGAGACAGAGTTTTTGCTGAGAAAGTAAGAAAGATTGACAGCTCGCTGAGAGAGTAAGACAGTGATGGAGAGCTTGCCCGGGAGCCTCGCTGATCTCTTTCAGGTGGTGCAGTTTGTGGTTGCTCCAATTAAAGACACAACTGAGGGAACATCCACATGTCCTGTTCATTTGGTTTTTAAAGTCTTCATATCAGCAAAATATGAACTCCCCTTAGTCAAATAATCTTCCCCATCCCTCTCTTTTATATGCTTGGGGGTTTTAAAACAGCCAACAAATGGGCATCTCCTCACACAACTTGTGAGATAGAAGAGGCACAGGCCAATGGAGGTAGGCCATTCTGGCAGGTCAGTCGACCCTGACACAGGGAATTTACTTGAACGCATGGGGAGGGACTTTTGTTCCATGTAAACCAATGGGTAGTGGTTATGTAAGCAGATTTAAAAGTTGCACAGTTGGACTTTCTTTCTTCTCTCCCTTGCACTCTTGGACCAATCTGCCAGCACCTCTGGCTTCTTGAATTCAGGGCCTCTCTGAATGGCCACAGGACATCTCCGGTAAGAACCAGGGTCAGACATTCCCATAACACCTGTGTAAATAAAGGCCCACATCTCTGCTTCCAACACAGAGACATAATGGAAGGGGAAGATAACTAAACTAATCCAAATGTGTCAAGATAACTAAATTAACCCAAATGACAACATCTGACAGACAATTGTCAGTCCGTACAGTTGGATGAGTTATTAAATTAATCCAGCCTGGCAATTTTGATAGATCACTTTCAGCACAAGAACTTAACTATCTCTGTCCCTTATGCTTCAGATGAGATATTCCAATGTATCTGGACTCTTAGTCCCAATTTCTGTTGACAACATGTCCATTTCAGTGGAAAAGCTAAGCTAACAAAGACCTTGTAGTCAAGGAAACAGTGAACAGGTCGAGCCAACAGAAAGGGAAAGAAAGAGGAAGCCAAGAGAGAATGAAAGAAAGAGAAAATAGAATACAATATAACAAAATGGAACAGAGGAGAGAATGGACATGGAGCGAGAGAACAGGAGTAAAGAGAAAATGAGAAAAAGAAGAGAGGAACAGAAAAAGAAAGAGGGAGAGTAAGACAGTAAGAGAGCAGAGAGAAGGACAGATTTGGCCTCGTTAGAGATTCCACGGGGCCTGCCAGACGCTGGAAAATAAAAGTGTTGCGTCTGCAGTAGACAATGCTTACGAGGGAGCGCTTCCACGGCTTTGTTTATCGGTGAGATGAATAGGAGGGGATATGGACTTTGGCAGACAACATTGTCCCAGGGAGACGATCAAGAGAGAGTCATTACCACTGACTCCACGACCGGTGGTCTGGTTATTTCCTCATTCCCTGCTCCATTGGGGGGGTGGGGTGGGGGAGGGGGGGGTGGTGAAGGCGGAGAGAGCGAGCTCTCGATTGATCACCTCACTCCATCCCTGACAGCGTGTTCAGGAAAAAGCGACAGGGGCACGCTGACAGAGAAAGAGATGTGCAAGCAGAAAAGAGAAGGAGAAATCCCGGTCCAAGAGGGACGCTCAAATTAAAGCAGCCCTCTGTAGCAGTACAGCAGGAGAGGGTCAAGACTTGAAGCAAAGGGGGGGCTTCCATTTCAGTTCCTTGTCGGGCTTTTCCTTTAATGCTGCTGAGCTGAAAATCTGAGAACACAAACATGAGAAATTACATTGACAAGAACAGGCTTCTCAGTCTGGCCTTGCTGTTGATTTTGCTCAGAGGTGGAGAGGATCAATCTATAATAAGCATTATCCCAAATTGCCCTCTTACAGTTGAACTGTGTGAATGGGTTCCAGAGAAGCTGTAAATTGGAGCGATGTGCTAGCACACTGATGGGCTCTAAAGACTATGTCTGCCACAGATGAAGCTCATACCCCTGTCACTACTACTTCTGCTGGTATTATATCATTAGCACTGATGCTACACACAATATGTGCTCAAAATAGCATCCTTATCTCACAGCTATGGATTTCTTTTCTGTAATATCCGAAAAATCTGCTAGTTTCTTACTCCCAATCTGATACAGCTGTTCCCGCAGGCCTTCTTTCTCTGTAGTCTGGACCACAGCAGTTCTTTTCTTGATTGTCTTCCTGAATTCAAAACCCTGATTTCTACCAACAGAGCAGTGGCAGGAATATCATCCTCTTACCTACAGCCAGCTTATGTAGCTCCTATACCTCTAGATGCCTAGTCATCCTTTCCTGGATCATGCCCCTTCCCATTTCTGGCCCTCAAGTTGTGGATTGAGCTCACCACAATAATCAGAACAGCAGAGTTACTGTCCATTTTCCAGTGCAGACTGAGATGCCTCCTATTTCAACTACATCTCAGCTCACCAGACCCTTGCCCCCCCTCCTTGACCACTGTGGTAAAAACTTATAGTCAAATGAGTTTAATATGTGAGATATAAGCATTAGAGGCAAAGGCCATATTAGTCTTTTGATGTGGCAAATACCTCTGTAGTAATTGACAGTAGTGAAACAAGGCAGTACTTTGTAGCACTATGAAGCTTGTGGCAGTACAAGCTTGGTGGCTGAAAATGGAGGTGGTAGCATATGTTTGTGTGTATTATGCGCAAATATTGCATATTTGTTGATGTATTTGTATGCCGTACTTCCCCAAGCACAGGAAGCAGTGATTCAGTGTTTATATGGCTACATGCCTAATCTATTGAATGCACTTTTTGTAAGTCGCTCTGGATAAGAGCATCTCCTAAATGAACGAATGTAAAAATGTGAATGTACCACTACTCCAGCTAATACTTCTAATGCCACTATTACAGGAATACTAGAATGGCTGCTAAAAATAGAACGATAACGAGAAGCTGTGTTACTTGAAGTGCAAGTATACCAGATGGCATTTAATTTCCATGTGGAACAGTGGTGTCCTGCTGAGGCTGCTGTTGCACAGACAGCCCTTAAAAGCACTCAGCTTGGGAGGAGGGGAGGGGTTTCAGAGGTAAATGTTGAGGTAGTTTTTTGTCGCTTGTCGTAAGAGTGGGGTCAAGACCTCTCCAATCAGGAGAGCTTGCACGAGTGCCGGGGGGTTTCTTGGTCTCAGAATTTCAGCGCTTTTCCGGCAGCTGGCGATCCTTTCCACGGCAATTTGGGGGAAAATCTGAGGACCTGGCAGAGCAAAATCATGATCGATTTCAGCCGTGTGATGAAACGCTGGAGAAGGCTGAGATTGGAGCTCGAGAAAATTCATTACCCTCTCATAATCGGCTAAAAAAGAGGGAAAAGGGACGCCTTTTGGCCTCTTTGGCTCTCTTATCTACAGTGGCTGCAGCTCCAGCCCAAGCGTGAACACACTGAGCTCCCATTGACACCATTCCCAGGCCTGGAAATGCCTTGATAAAGATTAAACTGCTCAATGCAAGCCTCGAGCACTATAGCACGATGTACCTATATGCTGTCATGGTGGACTCTGGGTGTCAGGTACGTTCTGCGGTGTGTGAGTGCCTGTGATAAGAAAAGAGTGGGAGGCACATCACATTACTAAGAGAGTGGGAGAAATTCAACATTATTATACATTATTATTAGTTATATGGCAGATCCCTTTGTCCGGGGGGGAGGGGGGGGGGCATAGCAGATGCATTTATAGTGTCTTTTGTGGATTTCAAAGCTCTTTACAGTGGTGGAGGGCAGGGCGGGTGAGGCTAGAGGGGATGGGCATATAGCACCCGCCTAACTGAGGCACAGAGGCCATTTCTCCCCGAAACACTCACCCCAAATCAGCTAAGGTGGATTGAGAGCGATTCATGTTATCCGCTTGAACCACAGAGTGATTAGATTAGATGCCAGACAGATCCAGCCAGGACGCCAGCCAAACCCCCTGCCCTCTGTGCTTTGAGTGCCACGGGATCTTAAGCAGCCGCAGTGGAGTCAGGGCCTCAGCTGGAGAGCGGAGGGAGGGGAAGCGCGCGAGATCCTGGCCTATAAATATCCCGGTGAGTCATCAGATTTCCCTCTCCGCTTCCACGTCACTGATTGCTGACATCTCAAGCACTCTCCCCTAAGGGCCTTGCGCTCCACATCCGGGGAGAGCCGTGGGTGGTCCAGTGCACGGATGTGTCCCTGGTTGCATAAACATTCTATTTGTATAAATTTTTTAAAATATGTTGGGACACAGTAATGCTTCATTGAGGCCTGACAAAGACTAATGGGAAGGACATATTCAAAAGAGTTTGCATTGAGCAAGCTGATAAAGGCTGATCTTCCCTCTAACATTTGGAGTAGTTTTTAGGGACAGCCATGGATGCTTTCCCAGTGCGGCCCTTGACAAAACTCTTGTTTTAAAGCGCAGTTGCTTAAGGGTTTATGTGTAAAATATTTAATCCTTATGAGCTCCATTAAATACAGGTAGGTAGATGCATCAAATATAATACATTTGGGTGAGATTTTTGATGGACATGCTGTGTAACTACAACACTAAAAATGCATATGTAACATGCAACATGAAAGCTGTGGTATTTGGTCACTCTTTCAATCTCATCCAATAGGAAGGCATGCATAGCTGTTTGTCATATTTGTATCTTTTATTACTGGCATATTTCATAATGAAATGTACTGAACATAAAAGGTCATTCCTCTGAGTTTCTGCAGTGGTTATGCTCCTTCTGGAATCTATTGGCTGAGGCCTGTGTTGCCGCGGCAATGTTCTCCTTGAAATCAGCTTGGAGAGTACCTCCACGGTGGCTGAGTAGGCGTCTCAGTGAAGTCCCATTTGACTGAGGATGCTGTTTGTTCCAAAGAGCCGACCGGAGCTGCTGAGTCTCTGAAGAGATGCTTCTCTCCCCTGTCTCGGCTGCGGGAGCCACTTTGCATGAGCAGCCAAGAGCTATTCTCTGGAAAAAAGGGAAAAATGATCAGTAATTTACCTTGTAATTATGATTTCATATGTATCATCCGATGGGAGCTTGAAATTAATCTCATGTTTAACGCAGTATGCAGTTAGCAAAAAAAAAAAAGAAGTAGGCATTTGAAAAAAACCTTAAGAGAAAGTTCTTGTTTGGAACACACTGTGCCCGTACACATAAGTTGGTAACCCTTCCAGGGGCTGGTTTATAAACACATGGGCCAACAAAGTGCTTTTCCTGGGTTTTGTTGGCTTAAATACACACGGTACCTGCCAGAGAGAGGGAGCTCTCCTTGGCTGAGCTCACCCCATGGAGGGAAGGGGGCAGGAGATGCACTTTGAAATGAGCGCAAGGAGGGACCCAGTTTTTGAGAGGGATGCGGAGGTGCCGCCGGCATGACCGATCGGAGCGCTGCGCGGCGCGGCGGGAGCCTTCCGCTGGCAGAACACCTGAGCGGGTGCGCCAGAACAGCTCCGCTCCATTAGGCTCGTTTCCCCATAATTAGGATTAATCGGAGGAGACAGCTATCCTCCACCTAATTAGCCCCCCGCGCACCTCTGGAGGGGGGCGGCGTGCGCATCGTCGTGTGTTTTCCACCTCATGGGGAGGATGGGAGGGGGGGAATTGAGCAAGAGTGTGGCGCCCACGTCTGGTCTCAGTGTGCAACCCGCCTGAGCCAAATTGCCAGATTTCGCCAACCCCCGTGGCCTCTGTGTGTAATTATGGGGAAATCACCTGCCCCTGTGTGGTCCAGATAAAAGGCACCCTCACGTGGGCAGCCTCAGAGCCTATCACACGTGTAGATGTATCCAAATGACTGCCATGCAGTACATTAAAATGAATAAACGCTGCGCTTTACTTTCCCTCCCCCACCTGCAACACAGATAATGGAGCCAGTTTAATGTGCTGTAGAGGAGGCCTGAAATGAACCAGCCCTCCCTTTATGTACATTTTGGGGGTTTCAAAATGGCTTGCTGTAACAGCGGGTCTTATTACAGATTCACTTTCACTTTCTGTGGTTAAGACTAATCTTTAAGTATTCGGGAGTGCCAATCACCTTAAAAGCAGACTCATTTCTATGACAGAACTTCTGAACAATTTAGGACTAGTGCTTTTCTAGATTGCACAACAGTATGGTCTTGCTTGCAGTTTATGTCTAGCGCTTTTCTAGAATGTGCAATGTGATGGTAATACTTGTCACCTGTGAATATGCAGCCATCTTCCTGCAAATCCTAACCTGATTATAAATTCCAATCTGATTGCATTTACATTTGCTGTCATTAAGCAGACACTCTTATCCCAAGTGACTAACAAAAGTGCATACAAAAAGGTTAGGGTAACAAAAAGTGTACTTATTTCTTAATACCATCCCTAAACAAATGACAAATTCTAGCCTGATTACTCATCAGTATGCAAATATGAATGCCATTTCAAATGCTAAACTCACTACTCGCTACAAATACCAATATCCTTAACAGATCCTAACCTCAGTGCATAGCCTACCGTACAAATCTTATAGTCAGTACACACTGCAAATTCTAACTACTGCTGCACAGTACCCTTGAAGCACTGAAGTGGGTATAACCCTTCAGTGAAAAGTGCATCTCAGCTATAGTCCAGCTCCTGTCTTTATTCAAGCACAGGAGTCAGTCAGCACTCTCAGGCCTGTGATAATGCGCAGTGTTGCATTGTGGGGGATGGAGCTGGAGAAACACCGGCAGCCCTTGTGCTGGAAGATGTATGATAATGACAGATTTGAGATTTAAATTTCAATCTGTCCATTCTTATATTTAGCTGAGCTCCCTCCAGCGTAGACTGCCTTTCTGAGTATTTGCAATCTATAAATAGTCAATACCACAAAAAATAGAGAATTTATGCCTTATATACATAATGTCTTTAATGTTTCAGTTTGTATTTGAGTAAAATAAAATGCTCTACATAGATTTTCATATTGTCTGACAAGGAGATGTTTCTCCGGGGGACTTTATAATGTAGTTTCTGATTCTGCTCTATTCTTGTCACAGCTGTTATATGGTGTGGTGAAATGGAAGGAAATTGAAAAGGCCTGACCAAGAGTCTATATTCATCAGCACCTCCTGTTGTGACTGCATATTTATTTCGAGTGCCGGCGAATAGCCTGCGTCTCCAGCTGAATGGAGCGACAAGGGTTCACAACATCGACCGGGACCAACCCAAGTTTCATTATCCCTCATTACCCGTCCCTCCGAGGTGATCGCCGTCTCCCCGAGCAACTCCAACAGAACATTTGAAGGACGTTTAGACTGGCAGATTTTTTTTTATTCTTGAACAGGCATTCTGGGCCAGGCAGAGTGAATGTAAATGAAGATTTTGGAATATATTTAAGTGTTTCTTTTTCCTTATCAGGGTTGGATCTTTACATACATTACTATTAATGTATTTATTTGACAGGTGCTCTAATCCAGAGCCACTTGAAAAGCAGTCCATGAAATCACTGGAGCAAGAACAACAGTAAGAACATGTGTACTGAGAGGCCAATAACACAGAGGCTGTAGTCTGAGAAAAGATATGACATTTCAGGAAGCCTCCTTCCGGAGGGGGTCACAAGATTATCATTTGGCCTTCTGATACTGTGGTTTCATTTATGCAGAGTGTCTGATTGGTTATTGTCTTCAGTTCTACCTGCGTTTTGGATAGTGTGGAGAGACAGAAAAAGACAAAAATCAAGGCAAGGGTGCTAAGTTAGTTAACTGCATTTAAATTCAGTGCTGCATAAAAATGGCTTCCACATCCACCATTCAGTGCCTGACACTTAAAGCTCCTTCTCCTCATCCATTAGCGGCTGTTGAAATATATGAGGGCAACCTCTCCAAAACGAGTTTGCAAACCTTATCTCCATTCCCACCTCCAGACTTCAGAAAAGTCCGAACAAGACTTTTCTAACATCTGTACTGATTCTCAACATTGTGCCCCTTTCACTAGAAGCTCTTCCCCTGTTGAGTTATTATGGACTTAATCACCATGTTGTCAGGCCCACCTGTGATAAAGAACATACCCTGAATTTGTTCATGTGGGCTAAAAATGGACAACCCCCACATTCAGGGACACTGCATTTAATAGTATAGTTCAGTTCTTTTCAGCCTCACTTTTTCTCTGAATGTGATGTGAAAAAAAAAAATCTCAAATCAAACTCTGTCTTCCCGTGACCTGAAAAAAACAATTGACAAATCAATTTAGTCCATTATGTTGTCTCCACTTGAGAACATTGGGCTCTGTATGTCACACTTACTCCAACAAATGACACTGATTGTAACGCACTTCAGGGCCTAGCTGAAGTGTATGGCTCAACCCTTTCTGGTGCTGGGAATAAATGTGCCTCTATTAAGCCTAGAGGAGCAACTGTTACTAGAGTGTCCCCTTGGTACAATTCATGATTGTGTTAATTAAGAGACACAGGTCAGAAAATTAAACAAAGATGGTGGGAAACTGGCTTCCATGTATACCTTTTAGGATACTGTTATGGTGTTATGGCTTATGCGCCACATGTAAATAAGGGGAAGGAGAATATTTACCAAAAAAAAAAGAATTTATTGAAAAATCAAGAACAAATTCAGGAACCAGCCTTGACAGAGACACAGCAAGGTAAATTACCAGCTCCCAGTAGCTATACATCTGTTTTTGCACTGAGTTAAGGTGAGGCTCATTAACAGACAGCTGTCCTCCCAGGGACATAAGCATACAATTACCATCTCACAGATGAAGTGGATGGAACAGATTTGTTATTGGTAAGAGTGAGGACCGAGCAGAAGATCCTCAATTTAATGTGTACTTTCACACCATTTAAAATACCAATATGTTACCAAAAACAAAACATACCTTTTAAGACAGCACAGTATTTATAGCCAAGTAATTATTTTTTCCAGTTCAGGTGTAGGCTCTTCTTTCATACATACAGAAAGCACTTGTCAGGTTAAAAATGACCTGAACTGGCTCAGGTCCCCCTTTTTGGGGAAATTCATTGAGGAGGAAAATGTAACCCCAAATGGCTTTTGACTACCTGGTAACTGCTTACCTCATCAACATAAAAAACTGCAATAACTAATTCCAGTGCCTACGGCAAAGACAGAGTTGAATTATTTAGCAAAACGCTGAACATAACAGGAGTCAGCTTCTCTGCAGTAGTGCTTGAATTGTAGATAAGTACATTCCCCCTCTTGTGTTTTTCAGAAATATTCCCAAATGGTCTGTTTAAAATTAAGAGATTAAACATCTCGATCAGATGTTTTAACCCAATTCCAAGTCCGTTGGTTTAGATAGGTGCTCTAGCCCTGCAAGTCCTGCAATTATTCAGGTTGTAAATAAACCCTTAAGAGCTGGAGTTACGCTGCCCAGTCTTGAATAAGCGGTCATTTCCCCGCCACTGAAAAAAGCCTAACATAGATCAGTAATTACCAGCCTGTCTCACATCTACCCTTCTTGTCAAAGGTTCTACAGTGGGCTGGTGTCCATACACTAGTGAATTGGAGACAAACAGCCCATATAAACCATTTCAGTGGAGGTCCAGATCTTTGCAAAGTAATGATACTGAGGGTGATTAACTGCTGAATAGTTGCAGTGGTTTCTGTCATTATTTGACTTAATTGAGCTCTGCATTAAACACAATCAGTTTTCTATTCTGCCAAGTAGGCTTGAGAATGCTGCAGGAATCAGATAAAATTACTTTCACCTGGTTTTGTCAGGTTTACCACAGGGTTCACTTCTGAGACCCATCCTTATATATGTATACATTATATGTTATATAGTATATATTATGTATGTATTAATATGCTTTACAACAGGGATTCCTTCTATCATTTTAATAATATTTCTCAAATTCCTTCCAGTCCCACAATCTTTTGGCGTCTTACTAGCTGGAAGTTCAACCACCCATTCAAAGCTTATGAGTCTGGTTTGTGACATGTGCTAAAAGTTAAGAGCAGACCTCACTGGTTCTGTATACACTGTCTCATCACTGCTACTAACATTTAAGGCCCTGCATGGCCCCTCCCCTTCCCACATGGCCCATCCCCTTTTTGTATTTCATATCTCTTACATCATAAAGCTCAGTCTCAGTTCCACTGACAACCCATCTTATCATCTAACCAGGCATTGTTCTTTTGGTGTCATAGTTTTTTCAAGCTGTGCACCATGGCTTTGGAGAGATTTGCCTAAGGACATCAGAGACAGTGAAACTGCTACTAGTTTTGGATGTTTAATGCAAACATTTCTGCTAACATGTTGCTCATATATTTTCTAAATCTCAGTAAGGCTGAGTATGAAGGATTGTGTAGTGGTGATTATTATTGAGTGTATTAATACTATAAATCTGTATTATTGTATCTGTACTATTTGTGAACTGTGCTTTAAAAAATAAGCATTATCATTATTATTTCACTATTTATCTGTATTCTAGGCAGGCTACAGTGACTAAACACCAAGCTGATAAACAGTGATAAAGTATGTATTACATTTACTGGTGTGTAGTCATGATACAAAAACTAGTAAATGTCAGCCCAGTTGTGGGTAAAATGATCAGTTGTAGCTTGTATATCATATTTCCTCATTGAGCATTGAAAGACTAAAACAGAGTTATAGCTCAAGATGGCTCATTAAAATGGGCCATATTCTTTTATGATTCAGTGAGCTGTGATTATGTCAGAAGGCCTGAACATAATAATTGACTCGACAATTTGTCCGTCCAGTTTTTAGCTTATTTACATCTGCTTTTACTTGCGTTAAACAGTCTATTCCAAAAAAATAGTGGGTCCTCCGCTCTCCGATATTCTAGAGACGTGAGCAGACATTCTTTAACGGTGAGCTAAATGGCACCAGAAAGTGTTGTGATGAACACCATTTGTGCAAGCTTAATTTCCAGCTTCCGGAGACTGTATTAAATGTGTTTTGTGAGTGAGGTGATTAACTTGAAATCCTTTTAATTATCTGCAAGTGTGGTTGCTCAGACAGCGCAATGGCAAAGACCGGGCAGAACCTCTGTTAAGCTGTTCCTGAAAATGAACCGGAAAATTAAGAAATCGGGATCCTTCTTTTAAAGCCACTGCCTAGGAAGGCCCGCCAAGCCTAGCTGTAGTTTGCCATTTTTGACTACTTTTTACCACAGCTGGTATGTGGTCAGTGTTCTGAGGCAAAATGGTTGCCATGTGTCTTCCAGACAGATGCTGCACATTGGTGGTGGATTAGGAGAATCCAACCACCCCTCCCCCACAACTGTGAAGGGATTTTTTATTTTTCATCAAATGGATGAAACATCAGTGTGAATGTAATTAATTTGATATTAATATTACTATTTGTAATATTAAGACACTTTGTCTTCTTAAGACACTTAAAAAGACACACAGTGAAAACAGACAAGAGTTGAAAATCGTTATTGTATTCTCTAGTTCTCAGCAGGAAGTGATCCAACCATGGGCATCTCACTTCTATTGTCTATTGTCAATGTGCTTTTAAGGATATTGATAGTGCCCTTAGTCTATGGTTTGGCATACAGAACATTCTACTTCTGTAAAGATATTACACAGCTAGATTTGTGTTGTGACCTGGATGCCAATCTTGTGAGCAGTTCTCCCACCCCATTCCTTAGCACCCTCTCATAACCTTAATTACTGATACTGTGTACCAGATTGAAAGGCTATTTGCTGTGACCTTGGACCCCAATGGGCCAAAAGAGTGACTAATGCTGAAAGAAATGGTCCAGGATCCATTGGTGAATAGAGACTAATGCACTAATGCACTAATGCACTAATTTCACGATTACCACACTAAAATGATCCTGTATTCACCTAGTGTGGGTCATTTTGCTGTCGTTTCAGCAGTGACAGAACCTGGTTCGTTTACTTCACGTGTAGCACTTGTCTCATCTTTTGTTCTAATTAAGCCACTGTCTGTTGCTAAGGCGACACAATAGAGGCACTTGGTACGTGTCTGTTTCTTTTTCTTTTTGCGTGGGTGGGGTCATCACATTGACATCATGTAGGCATCAGTCACACTTGCTGGTTTCCAACACAATGCTAGAATCATACTGGCCTTCATAGATCAGGTTCTGGGTGGGTTTCTACAGTCCTCTTTTTTGTGCTGACTTGCGTCGGCTCCACTCACTAGTTAGCCTGCTTAGAGCAGGTTGTGGGCAGAGTCATTGACCTGCCAAGCTATGTTCACGTCAGTTGGCATCAGTACTGAAAACAGAGATGATAAATATGGAAGGGAGAGACAGGAGAATGGCACCATCCCTGATTGCAGCAAACAGCCAAGGTAGACTAAAGTAAGAGTGAGTAAGATATTTTTGCGTGGGGGAACCTGAGCATTGCATAGCAAACACAGTCTAGCTAATTGTGACAATGTGAGCTGATGGCAGCAGTAGATCAATACAGACTGGTGAAAAAAGCCTTACTGGTCAGCAGATGTCTCCTTGCTTGCCAGTGGGTGCATTTCAATTGGTTGAAATTTTTCACAGACATTCTGGTAGTTGCATTCCTTATTTGCTGTCACTTGTGTCTGAAGCAACAGGTGACAGGTTGTGACAGCATCCTTATTTTTTGCCTCCATGTCACTTATTCCTTTTAGTCTGGCCGCCCTCTTTCCATGTCATCCTAAATAATGAAACCTGGTTCTATATCTGTCAAGTTCTGCATGGGTTTGGTCCTGAGTATTGATTGATTGATTGATAGGTTCATTCATTGATTAGACACTATGCCTTTGAGCTGTGGGTTCAATTCCAAGCTGAGCTGCTGTTCTAGCGCAGTGTTGTCCCAATAAATGTTAGGCCTGAGTAAATGTCTTTGTTTCGAAAGATAAATTGCCAGACAGAAATTACCAGTTCATCTGCTGTCATCAGTAATCTGTAACACAGTATAACAAGACAGTGTGTTAGAAAGTGAAAGGAGCCAAGTCTTCTTTACAAGGCAATACGTTAGTCATTTGCTCATCTGACACTCACACAGGGTGAATTACAATGCTTGCAATGTGACCAGTACAGCTGGAGCTTCACTGCAGTGACTGTTGTGGAATACCTTGCCCAGGGGTAAAACAACATGTCCCGATGGAGGATTTGAACCCGTGACACACAGAGTGCAGTGCCCCAGCCTCCACACCTAATGGCGCCCGTTCTTGACAAGCCCCCCCCGGTGTGTTTTCTCCCCAGACTTGGACGACCCTGTGGTGACCGTGCACCAGAGTATCGGCGAGGCCAAGGAGCAGTTCTACTACGAGCGGACCGTGTTCCTGCGGTGCATGGCCAACTCCAACCCTCCAGTCCGCTACAGCTGGCGGCGCGGGCACGAGGTCCTCTCCCAGGGCTCCGACAAGGGTGTGGAGATCTATGAGCCCTTCTTCACACAGGTAAGCCATGGACTCCTAGCTGCATCTGCCTTGGCTGGCACAGGCTAACCCACCATTATGACAATGTTGGCAACATGAGGTTTAGCGACAGGGGTTCACCAAAAAGCAGTTTCATGCAAATGCAGATTCACAAATTTGGTCAAAATTGAACAGTGAATTTCTTTGGGCTAAGCTCAGTTTAAGTACACACATTTACAGTCTGACCCAAATAGTATTACCAAAGGGATTCACACCTACTGAAAGGGTAAGGCCACAACAGCTATCTGCTAGGCTTACATGGTTACACACAGCAAGCAGACTTGGATGATTTCAACATTTATTTTTCAAGCACGTCTTATCCTTAGATATACCTGGCTGAAATACAATGAAAGTTTGATGCTGTGGCAGCGTGTCCTCTGAGCCATCGATTCATGCGTTCTGTATTTAAAAAACAAAGGCAGGATCCAGGATCACGCGTTTACGGGTGTAAGTAAAGGGAATATTGTGCTAACTGAAGTGCAAAAGGCAGTTAAGGCTGGCAGAAACATCAGCATAAATCCTCCAGCCCTGACAGCAGGTGGGTATAAGCCTGAGCCGTGTGTAACCGGAGCTGCACTGGACAGCTCAGGGCCAGACAGAAGCTGGAGAAGCAGGGGTGTGTGCTTGTGCACGATGGAATCAGCTGAAACAAAGGTGCAGCCTCGTCCTAAAAATGTGTGTCACCAAGATGAATGAAGCTGCACAGTGACATTTTCAAACCCTGGTGAAATGTCATTGTGCTGGTAATTAATGAGGACAGACATTGCACAGACCTTGCGCTCCTCTTTTGATCTTTTAAAGCCTCTGTAGACAGTGGGAAGAAATCAAACAAAAGAGCATTTTTTTCTAATGTACCTTCATTTCTTTTTAAATGCTTTCTCCTTTTTTTGCAAGCCTGTTTTGGAGCCACCGTTGTGCGCAAGGTTGTCTCACCTTGACTGCCTCCGCATCTGCATAGGAGTGCTGAGGCAAGACAGATTCAATCCTCTGATCCACTAGCACACGGCCAATTACCTGTCTTTGTCACACAGTGCACTACAGTAGGTCAGGCTCTCATTGAAGGATAGGCACCACTCCACTGACCTCAGCCAAGGAACTCGCAGATGTCTGACGAATCAGGGGATGCCTGAGAACAGTGAGATGAGAGACCCTGACCAACCTCCACACTCCTGTCCCTGGTAGAATGAGGCCAATTTGTTGCAGTTTTTCCTTTAATTTTCAGCAAATGACATGGTCAGTCTTGAAGTTGGGCCATAGGGTTCTGCCCACATTCAAAGTGAGGACCTCTAACTTGTTGTCACCTGCAGCTAGCAAGTGATTCCCCTAAAAGGATATAGAATGTCTTTATTGCATTCGGAGAGGAACATCCAGAATGTCTTTGAGTTTAACCAGGTGTGTAGTGTGATCTAAATGAGCGGAACACCTCCAATGCAAATGTCGCTCTTTCTGGCATGGCCTCATCTGCAGGGGGAGACTAAAATCCTGAAGCTGAAGAACCTCCGGCCCCAGGATTACGCCAACTACAGCTGCATCGCCTCGGTGCGGAGCGTGTGTGGCATCGAGGACAAGAATGTCCACTTCAGGCTCACCAACAAGACAGGTAACCTGCCCGCAGGTGTGCATTTAAGGCACAGTACAGCAGCAATAGAGCGCAGGTGTTTGGAGTCGTCACCTCATAGCTATGCGGAGTCTTTAGTGCATGGCGGTAACAATTTCTTTAGTCTTCCCTGTTCTTCGGATTTCAAAAGTAATACTTGACTAAAAATACTGATAGAGGCAATGCAGAGAGCTCCATCCAAGGCAATTCGAAAGCGTTTCATCCTTGAAAGCAGAGCTGCAGTCGGAGTAAGATGGACGCTTATCTTTTAAAAAACATACTCAATATTTTTATACAGTCCTTTATTAAATAAAAAACATGAGTCATGTTAATCATTTGAATGCCACCATGCAAATTGCTGGCGCTGTAGCCCTGGCAATGTCCGTCCCTAAATTAAAACATAAAATTGCAGTTTGACTCACGTTAATTATTTTTTTGTGTCTCCATGATAATTGTCACCATGGTGCCTGGCCTGTTTGCGATGCCTCACAGAATCTTAGTGTAGGATGTGGAATGCCCGGTTACTCAGCTTGGTATTAAGACAATTGTAAGACTCAAGAAGTCAGTGTTTCTCAGCTGTATGAAGTGTCCTCCTGATTCCTGCCATGTTCACTGGCATTCAGGCTCTTAGATAAACTGCAAAAATATTTTGCATGCTTGATGCTTTGGTAATCAGTGAGATAAGAGATTTGAGTGTTTTTTCATTAATTATGCACCATGGCTACATTGAGCTCCATATTACATGATGAGTGAGCCCAAATTGATTCTCATAAACTGGTTGGTTGATTATTACAAATTGAGTTTTTAAACAAAGTTAGAGCAGGAAAGATTCTGTCCCAGTATTTCTGATGTATATACAGTATAGTTGACTGTAATATCAGTGTTTCTTCTGAGTGGAGTATATTGAGTACTCAGATACATTCATATTAATATCCTTTTGTTTGGTACATGATTGATATACTGTTAGAGTGTCTGTTAAGCAGAAGTAAAGTGCAGTGTCTGGTGCACTGAAAACAAGACAGTTAAACGAACTGCAGCCTCTGAATCTAATCATTTTCTGTATTATTCAGCACGTGCCACTCCATGCTTAACAAAAAAGTAAAAGATACATTTCTCAATGAATCAGGACATACGGGATATCCTGTCTGTGGTAATGGCCTTCTGGTGCTGGACTTTTCTGGTCTTTCTGGGCTTGTCCTGGAGATTATTTGCCCACACTGAAAGCCAGCCAACCCCTGTGCTCTCCACCAAACAGAACAGCCTTAGAATGCTCCACCCCATCCCTCAGGCCCAATTAGAACTCCAACACTAGCAATTCATAATTCTAAAGAATGATTCAAGAGAATTAATATATGGGGGACCGGATTTTATGTGGCCTTTAGGAAGCTTTCAGAAAGATTAATTTCTTTACTTCCTCAAAGTCCACCTATTATTGGATAATTAGCTCATTAATGAGGTGTCTGCATCCAAAAAATATCTGCTACTTTTCTTGAATGTCGTAATTATGTGTTTATAGAAGTGATTTGTTGACCTCACTTGTACACTCATTGATATCTTCTTTGTTTAATTGGAAATCTCTCCATTTATAGAAAAAATAACTACCATTAAGAAATTCTACTAATCCTAGATAACAGTTTTTGACCAGTGGACAAAGTATCAATAAGCATTTATAAAGCTTGCTATTGGACCTAGCTGCTTGACAAAGAAATAGATCATATGAAAGTTGTAAAGGACAGTGAGGACTTCAGATCTGTAAATGGTTGCAAAGTGTATTTCTATTCAGATTTTGAATCAGTAATGAGGGAGACTTTCACTGACTCAGATACAGATCTCACAGCATTCATCCTGGCTGCTTGCATGAGTTTATGATCATGATTTCCCAAATCTCAAATATTCCCTCATGGTCTTTAAGAAAAAGAGAATATGAAAGGTATGAATTACTGAAGTCACACAGATTGCAGTGTTGTCCCAATTGCTTATCTTCATTCACTTAAAATAAGCTTTACTCCAGTTTCACATCTCTGTAAGTGTTTCTTGAATAAAGGGCTGTGCATATTCCCTGAGATATGGTTAAAAAAATGGAATAGCAAAATTGTGTGGATTTTGTGTGGATTTTTTTTGAATAACGTCCCTCAACTGACTTCATATTTGAGTTTTTTTTCTACTTACTGTTTTTTTTTTGATGGATAAAACTTCACTCCAGAGCAATTTAATGCGCTTGGAGGTATGTTTGAACTGTGACAGACAGGATCCGAGGGATTTTGATGCGTGGAGTGTTAGGTTAAGCTCCTCTGGCCTCAGGCAGGCCTGCTGCTTTGAAGTAAACATGGGCCTGTGTTTTTTTTTTTACTTATTTTTGCAGCGTCGCCTACCATCAAGCTGCTGGTGGAGGACCCCATAGTGGTGAACCCGGGCCAGACGGTGACGCTGGTGTGCATAACGTCTGGCGGCGAGCCCCCGCCCACCCTCACCTGGGTCTCCAGCAATGAGACGCTGCCGGAGAAGAGCGTCCTCAATGGCGGCACCCTCACCCTGCCTGCCGTCACCGCGGAGGATGCCGGCGTCTATAGCTGCTTGGCCAACAACAACGTGGGCAACCCTGCCAAGAAGTCCACCACCATCATTGTCAGAGGTATCGCTGTCTGGCACCTCTATTGGACAAAGAGTAGTATGGTGCAATGTTACCACTCTGTTGTCAAAGGAGCTGCTCTCTGAAACTTCTTATAGACAAAGATTAGTATGCAACACTTTCACCACCATCATCATCAGAGGTAACACTCTCTGGCACCTCTAGTGGACAAAGCGTAATATGCAACACTTCTACCACTGCTGTTGTCAGAGCTGGTGCTGTTAGCACCTCTATTAGACAAAGGTTGTATGTAAGAAGTCCGCCACCATTGTAGAGGGAGTGCTTGCCATTGCTTCTAGCAGACAATGATTAGTGTCCAAGAAGTCCACTGCTATCATCATCAGAAGTAATGCTATCTAGTCCAATATGCAACAATTTTACCACCACTGTTGTCAGAGGTGGTGCTCTCCAGTGCCTCTAGAGGCCCAAAAGCAGTGTGACTTCTGAGGTCAACTCTAAAACCTGAACCCGGTTACCATTGAAAAAGGACCCATGCAAACACAGAGAACACCCGTTTAAGTGTGGTAAGCACCAGTTTACAAACACAGCCCCTAGAAATATAAATTTTATTACTGTAACAAATGTTTATCAATAATAGGGCTTTGAAATAGAGAGAACAGAGTAACCTTCATATTTGCAATGGGTACACATTTATTATTGATCATAACGACGTGGGTGCTGGTGGAGCTGTTTTGTTCTATCGCTGATCTTACGGGCTGTTTGAGGGGGAGAAAAACGCTGTGCCTTTAGTGTCAGCAATAAATGTGCTCCCTTTGCAAACATGAATGCTGCCGTCTGCTTACTGTTTTGAGCACCATCGTGCCTTTCTGAACTTCCCCAAGTTTGTGTTTTGATGTTGTGCATATGAAGGCAACTTTCTGCAACACAACATGAGAAACATGCAATAATTGTTACTACTTAAAATTGTTAGCACTTGTTAATACTGTATTAATACCAAAGAAGCCCTATTAATTATTGTCTAAAGACATAATTTGACCTAATTTTGTTTTGGGAGAGAAGGTGGACCCTACCATTTCATAAAGCAAGGCTACACCTTTGCTAATGCTCCGCAGCCCCCAAAAAACTACAACTTTCTAGTAATCTCCAGGGCACCCACTGACCTCAGAGATTTTTTAAAACTTTTTACTCCCTCTTAATATACAGTTTAATGTATCTGTTTACAGTAGCTGAGGTCACTGTCGAGGAGTGAAGAGCCTTCTCAGGGAAAATGCACTTGCCAGTTTAAACCTCTGGCATAGAATGGAATAGTTGATCATTGGACACCGAGATGCCATTTGCTTTCATTTCAGGTTTGTTCAAAACCCAGGCACCTGAAATTGCACATGCTTCTGGGTAAATTGAATATGCTGAGCTGTATATTAGTAAAGTATTAGTTTTGTCTTTGTGCAAATCAAGCCTCAGAGTGCTGCATTGTCAGCCACTTAGTCTGGTTTGTTTTTTGGTGGGGAACACCTTTATTAAAAAGTAGTAGTCAGAGGACCACATTTTATTTTGTAAGGAGAAGGTTGGTGTGAAAGCCTTAGAATGTGAATTGGCAACAAAAGATATTTAGAGAACAAGAACACAAAACAGAAGGCATTATTACTATTGATTTCTTGAGCTAGCAAACAAGCTAAATGAAAAGAGATGGGCATAGAGACATGAGTGACAATTGAAAACAGGGATTATTTTAAGGTAAATACCTATGTGATAATACAATATTATGGAAGCAATTTGTTCGATGCAGAAATAGATCTTATTAAGCTGATGAGGTTTATTTTAGCTGGAGAAGTGTGCTTTTCTTAAGTCTGACACTGTGCAGACAAACTGAGCTCAAGGAGACAACATAAGTAGAATTACGTGATGTGCAAGCGAGGTGAGTTGGATTCCAGCAGAAACAAGTTTGTTTTGAAGTTGTCATGACACAAAGTCCAGGCCTGTGACAGTGCTGACAACAGACTGTTTGCTCCACCGAGGGAAGCTGGCCTCACTTAGGGAAAATAAATTAACAACTTTGCTGTGTCTATAAACTCCTAAAGCACTGAAAGGGGCAGTGGTTTAGCACAGAAAGAAACAGAGGTGCATCCTGATGTCGTTTTGGTTTTTTCAGCCTTTTGAGACCAGCTCATTTTCACAGTGGAGATTTATTTTCATAAATGGTCTGTTTCCATGCCATCCTGTGGGTCATGGTCTGTTTCCTTGGCGTCCTGCGGGTCATGGTCTGTTTCCTTGGCGTCCTGCGGGTTGGGATTGGCACGGGTGGGGCTGGGTTTATGGGCCCCAGCCCTTGAACAACCCCACCCACCCTGGGGGCCCATCCTGCCAGGGGGCCTGTCTGTTTCCACGGGTCCTCTCCGAGCAGATGGCTGCGCTCTTGGCTGCGCTTCCCCTGGCTCAGTACGGCTCTCGCCTCGGCCGTCCTTCAAGGACACCCACAGGCGCCTGGCGCGGCGAAACCCAACACAGACGAAAAGCACAGAGCTCACTCTCTCCAGATTGGCCAGACGCTCACCGACTCCTGGCTCACTGAGCCCCATGACTCCAGGCCAAGAAACACCTGAGCCAAAACTCCTAAGGGTGGAGGGTGGAGGTTGGCCGAATATTTGTAGCTATTTCTCCTTAAATTTAATTAAGGAATTATGATAACCATTACTTGTCCTCCTCAATATTGCTTTATTTCATTGACCAAAAATATCCAGGCAATGCGAGGAAAAGGTGGTTGAGACACTCTTGGAAAACAGTGGAAAAAATAACATTGGCATTAACATAGTTCATCAAAACAGTTCCATTCCACAGCAAATTAGGTGGACAGGCTGTAGCATTGGCCCCAAAATGTGGCATTTACTTAGATACGTGCTTACATCACACATGAGCCTCCACTAAAGTTGGACTGAGCACCCCTCCGCCGCCTTCAGCCTCAAGTGCTTTTCCTCTAATATGAGGAAAGGAGCTGGGCCACATGTACCAAAGCTTCCGAATCAAACGGCGTAATTAATGTCTTTTGTGACAGCTCCGGTGGGAGCTGCTGAAATCTGGGCCCACGTTTACCGGCTCGTTAATTGAGACACTGGCCACTCGAGCCCCCGGACGGCCACTCGGCGGGCTGCCTCCCGTGACACTCTCTCGCCTATTTATAGCCGGACGGCCCGCTGGGCTCTGGCGGGCTCGCCGCTGCTGATGTTTGGCCCTCCAACAAAAACAAACGCCTCTCTACGCGGCTTGTAAAGAGCCGGCCGCCAGCATGTAAATCAACATGTAAATTGGCTCTTATCAGAGATGTTTTTTTAAATAATTCATGGGCCTGTGCTGCATAAAATTCTCATTAATGAGCGGCAGGGGAGAGTGTTTTTTTTTGGGGGGGGGGGGGGGGTTCTGGATGTAAGTGAGCTGTGCTGCACCAGGCGGGTGTGGACCCCTGCAGGATCGATAGCGGGCAGTGGTCAGGGGTTGAAGGGCCACTCACATGAGACAACCTGCCATCATACGGTCTCCCATTCTCCCATCTCAGCAGCTGGGTGGGACAGCTCAATGGCATGTGCCTATACTTCAGTGCTGGATTTCTAATGTTAAAGCTGCAGGTTCTACCCTTGTCTGAGGTGCTTAACCTCAGTTACAGGAACACATTATTCACATGCATACAGGGATAATGTAATAGTAATGTATCTGTAATCTCTGAGAAGGCATCTGATATGGACATAAATAAATGTATTTTATGGGAACACAGGGAAGTACAGGTGAAAAAATCTTGAAGTTATGAAGAGAAATGTGTGTCGAACACCTTAGGGTCATCAGAAGTGGATTTAGCTATTTTAACTTTCCTTTTACCTTTCCACTAGTTAAAAAAATAAATGGAAATGACTTGCTTGTTTGCAAGTTTCATCACCATGTGCAATATGATTTAACTGAAAGAAAGCAAGGTTTATGATATTGAACCGGCAATTGCATGGAAATGTATTTCGTGTGTTATATATGAGGTGAAACCCAAAGTCCCTAATTCCTCTTGTGAGCACTGTGAGTGAGACAGGCACTGTGTAGCTCGTGGTTACCATGTAGCAGGGGCAGGGGCCTCCACCACTACAATCTCACAGTTCTGTCATGTCAGCGTTCTGAAAATCCGCCAACCCAAGTGCCCATTGGGAGAGCTGCTAGACATTGTGGCCTGTCATGACTCTGGCCCTCTGTTATTTTACTCTGTTCAGCAACCTGTTCTTGTGCAACAAATTCATAAATATCTTAGCGCGGCGCAGCCTAATGGAACCAAACGACTCTGCCTGAACTGCCTGGTGTTGCCCAATCTTCCCTAAATGGCTGCCACTGCTCTCTCACTCAGGCCCTTTGAAGGCACTTCTGTCTTATCTTTTTTACTCCCTCATTGTTCTCCGCCTTTCCTTCCGACACCTCTGTGTATTTTTAGATGAGCTGCCGCCGATATAAATATTAGGATTGGCAGTTCTGAGGGAGTGCGTGTTCGCTGCTCGCGCTGCATAGCTCATAGAGCTGCGTCCTGCGACGGGTATGTGCGAAGAAAAGGGAAGTTACATCCCTCCTCCCACCCCTCCCGCCCCAAAGCGGTGCATTAATAATGCACCCTGACTCTGTGTTCCTCTGTTTACTCTCTCTGCACTTCCCAAAGCTCGCATCGCACGGGCACTTTTGTAACGCATCACAGCTAAACGTCTGCTGGGGGGTGGGGAGGGGGGTGTGACGTTTGGCCACCATCAGCGGGTTGATATTTGCAGCTGCTTTGAGCTTCAGCTCGTTTGAGATCCAGGGGAACAAAACACGCGACAAACGAGATTTGAACGGTCCTGGTGTCACAGGTGCATCTGGCTTTGATATCAGGTGTGTTTAAAAACTGCAGGATTCTTCTGTTCAGCCCATAGACTCTTCCCCATCAGATTTACATGCGGGTAGTACTGTTCCCACTCTAGTTAGCTTTTACAGCTCCTAATAAGCTACTGACCTTTACAAATGTAGGAGCGTCTATTTCTGTGACTGGACTTTTTCACTTCACCGAAGCGGGCAAAATCGCCTAACTTGATGCGGTCTGACTAGAGGCGGACAGCGGTGGCATCCGGTACATTTAGTCAGGGCACACAAATGGGGAAGTGCTGTTTTAACCTGGTGTTCTTGTAAAAAATGCAGCAGCCCTCTGAGATGAGTCATGTTGTTTAGTGCGTGGTGGTGATGGGGGTGGGCAACCCAGCGACAGCCAAGGCACACTAAACTGATTCTGCTTCCAGAAAAGTGCTTCCCAAGGCCCGTCACTCGAAGGCAAGGCATAAACATTCCTAGCCAATCACGTCCAGCCCCACAAGGTGTGGAGCGTGACAACAGAGGTACCATTTACCTTGTTTTAGGCATGAGTATTTGCACCACTTTCTCTCCACTAAAGAGTGTGGTGGGGGAAGCAGCCAGGCCTTGTACGCCAGGGGGTTGCTGGTTTGGTTCCCAGACAGGTCCCCAGACAGGTACTTAACCTGAATTTGTTCTGTAAATACCTAGCCATATTGATGAATAATGTACAGGAAAATATATATGAGTCGCACTGGATAAGGAAATGGGCTGAGTCCATAAAAAACAACATGGTTGCACCTATGCACATGTACTCCACAGCGGTGCTGCAGCCGTGGCGCTTCTGACACAGCGCGACTGCTAATGTTAAATTGTTTTTTTGAGCAGAACACTGGCATGGAGTGGGGTTTACTGAAATATGCATGAAAACGCAGTGGTCATAGAAAGTGTGGTCCGAGTGGCGTTCACTTCAAGGGCATGTGCTTCCTGGGCGGATATAACCTGGAGGTGCCGGTCAGCCCGCCCATCTCCTTTGGCAACCATCCCAAGCTGGTCCAGCTGTTGCTTTCGGCAGGTGCTGTGACAGGCTACGCGGTGGCACTGGGAGAGCACTTGCAGGCTTGGAAGGATTTGCTGGCTGAGGCGTATGCCTCTTTTTGCTTGAGAAACACCCAGAAGGCATGCAAGACCGTAACAAAACAGATGTTGATCAAAGAAGCAGTCATGGTTCAATACTGTGTGTTGCAGAGCTCACAGAAAGCCCGTGGTTGGATATTGGTCAGCGTGGTTTGGACCGTCTTCGCAGTGCCACATTTTAATGACTGAAACATGTTTGTTGAATTTCATTTTGAAACACTCGCTCTTATATAATTCCTAACAACTAGTGAAGTATTGATCCTTTTTTCAGAGAATTACTTATGCTTTAACAGAATACACCGCAGCCTCAGTCTCTCACTCACTTGTACCTCATTAAATGGAGCGTTGAGAAGAAAGGAACCATGGAATGCTTTTCTGCGCTTTCACAAAACCACATTCTAGAATCTTAATTGCATTATATAGTTCATACATTATGTAACTGAGAAATCAATGTTTTGATGTGAGGAGCTCTGCTTGCCACTCAAAAGCATATATACTACAGAGTAAAATGCATGAAAAAAGCATTTCTATTGTGTGGCTTCATATCTGTTCATCATAATGCTGTTTATACAATATCTTTCCAGAAATTATAATGATAACTTGCAATTTCCTTTGAAATGTCTCCATTTGACCTTTTGGTTTTGATTTTCAACAGCTTTATGAAAATTTACTGGTGGATAAAACAAAGATATATTAGTCCAATAATTTCAAAGAGATGGGAGTTGAACTTGTCTCATAGGAAAACATTTATTTACATAAACACATCTCAATATATCAGCAAAATGCTCCATGTAGTTCCAATGAAGTCTTTTTATTTCTGTTGAGCAGAGTATGGTATTTGTTATTTAAGACATTAAACTGGGATTGCAGTTGTGATGTAAAACTTCCAACCCTGTATTTTTTTTTATGTTCTGAGAAAATATATTAAATTATTTTGGATAGGGGGATACTTAGTTATCCTTCATAAGGACCCATATGAAAATGAAATTTAATGTAATATACTGTACTTAGAAATATGTTGTTCATCCCAATATTACAGATACTTTTAAAATATATTAATACATGTCAGAAATATACTGCTATGTACCAACACAAAAACAATTTACATATTTTCAGTATATTGATTAAGCTAAAATATATAATCTCTAAAATATATCTTCAGTATAATATATTTTTTATGGGGATGCTTTGCTAGAGCCAAAAAACCTGTAGGCACTGATCCAGAATGCTTTACTGCGAAATTGCTGTCCAGAACTCTCCCTCTGGACCCCATTACCCAGCATGCTCTGCTCTCTCCGATCACAGCGCTGAAAAAGGGCCGTTTCTGGATCACCCCGGACCCATACCACAACGATGACAACATCCAGATTGGGCGGGAGGTCAAGATCTCGTGCCAGGTGGAGGCCACGCCCCCCGAGGAGCTGGTGTTCAGCTGGCTGAAGAACGGCCGCCCACTGCGCAGCTCCGAGCGGATGGTCATCACCCAGACCGACCCAGACGTGTCCGCCGGCACCACCAACCTTGACATCATTGACCTTAAGTTCACCGACTTTGGCACATACACCTGCATCGCGGCCTTGAAGGGCGGGGGCATCCCGGAGATCAGCATCGACGTCAACATCTCCTCCACCACTGGTGAGCATCTATTTCCACCAAGCTCCGCCATCCACCTCCCCCCCATTGTGGGGTCTCTGCAGGGATGGGGGCGGATGTGACCTATTTACACTAGTGATCCCAGTTGATTGAAAGAAAAAACAGTTAAATCATTTTCATTTCTTGGGTTAATTAATTGATGGATTAATCAGGTCTGTTTTGTTAAAGTGGGCATATGGAACATGACAGTTGCTGAAACAATGGTGTTGGGTCTTACGAAAGTGTCTCCTTCATTTTCCTGCAGTGTGCTGCCAGCCTCAGCTAAAGGAAGCTTTGCACTTTAATGAAGCTGTAAACTAGTCGCCCTACCCCTTTATGAAAAGTATTTTTGCCCTTTCGTCACCTTTCCTTTACTGTCTAATTAGAAGCCAAAAGTAGAATGCCAACAATGGTAAAAATTTGGGGAAAAAAATCATTCAAATCATTCAATGATGTAATATCTCTCCAGAGGGATTGATTTACAGTGGACACTAACTGTATATAGGCTGTAAATTGGACCTTGGGTGATCCCACTGCTTATCACATTATTTCTATAGCAAAGGTCTTCCTGTTCACATTAAACGTAATTCTGTGATGTGCTTGAAGCTCCTGATTTTAAACATAAAGTGATAAATATAAAGGACTGGGATGACAGAAACATGATTAATACCTAAATGTGTTTTTTTTACTCATGCTTCTGCCATGCAGATTTCCCTGCGAAGATAAAACTGAAAGTGACTAACAACTGATAACACTATATATAACCAACAAAATTGCTCATATTCCTCTCCCAGGCTAAGATTGCGAGTATTTTTCATTGTGAGGATTGAGTCATTAACCAACTGTTTTTTTATCTCATGTTTTATTCATCACAAATAGGCAAATGAGCGTCAGGACCTGCTCTACATTGCCAGCAAGATTAAAGAGGAGAGACAAACCAGAATTCAGAGCAGTGCTGTTTCTGCGGTCTGTCATAGCACACTATTAATCTTTACATTAGTCCGTTAAATGTTAAACATGATACCAGGGAAAAAAAGTAAGCCAAAAGTGCTGAATGCACAAGTATGAGGCCTTCGGTGATTGCGACCCTGTGATTGCGACCCCTGTGACAGATAGAATTTAATTAATATGTTACCATGGTGTCGTTTATCAAAGGGAGAGTATGTGGATCAAGTTTTCCCAAAGGAAGGGAGCAATTCTTCTTCGTTTGTCGTTACGGTTACGGAAGGGTTGGGATCTGTTGAAGCAATTTCACAGCCATTATGAAGCCGCTGTGTTAAAATTATGATCAATGAGTGTGATATTTAGAATATTGGCTACATCAGAACATGCCGTGCAGTTATTTCTTTTCAGGATAAGTTTTTTTAACCTTAGACCCTTACTGCTACAGTAGCTACTGAAGGCAAGGCTGTGCAAATGGGATAATCACATTCAGATATGCAGTGCGCCAGATTACAGAATGCCCCTGTTTTTTTATTTGCATAGACCTGGTATTATTTCTCATAGGAGAGTGTACATGTGTCTTAGCTGCAACAGTGAATGTTTAATCAGCCTCTTTCATCTGCAGTCTGCACAGAGACACATTTCTTACATTACAGAGGTACAGTGGTGCATGCAGACGGCACCTAACCTGGCGGTGTGATCTGCACGGTGTGGCATCATGGTAATCTCAGCTCCTGCGCTGCCGTCCTAATGAAATGCAGAAGCTGTCTGCTGCCAGGGTGGTTGTTCTGTCATACAATCTGCACCTCCCCTTCCTTAGCATGCTGTGTCACGTCCTCACTCCCTTTATGTCACCACCTGAACGGTCGCTTTGTGGTTTCTATCCAGTGACCGTCTGTGTCCCTCTCTGTCTCTCTTACTGTCTTTTCTGGGCTGAGCTCTTTGGTTTTGAGAGCCTTCTAGTGTGATTAATTTGTTTTTAGATGTTCTGTTAAATGAAGCGGCCTTCTCTGGTTATGGATAAGAACTGTATATCAGCCTGCTCAGCTCTACATTCATTGGTGGGCATGTTCCTGTGTTTTGCATGGAATTCCACCTGGGTGTTTTTCTCATATAGTAATATTTTCCCTACTGTGTGGATCCCATATTTTACTCCACACAGAAGTATTTAAAACTCTGTCTTTCTGTCTCCCTCTATCTTTCTCTTTCTCTCCCTCTCTCTCTTCTTTTCTTTTTCTTTGTCTCCCTTTATCTCTCTCTCTCTCTGTCACACTGTCTCCATCTGTCTGTCTTTCTCTTTCTCTCCCCCTTTCTGTACAGTGTTAATGTCATTCAGGGCAATAAAGTAATCCCACTGCGGACAGAAGGGAGAGAACAGTGTAGAGCTGGAGCCACACCAGTGCAGGTCTCTAGCTGAGTGTTTCTGTTGTTGTCTGTTGGTGTTATTTTAATTTCTCCATGCCGCGGCTCCGTCTGTTCCCATTTGTCTTCCCCTCACCCCTCCCGGGCGAGTCCTACCCCCTCAGTCAGTCCCGCCTCCATCACCTGCTCCCCTGAGAGACCCCTTCGGGGGCGAAGCGGGTGTCTGGAAAACAGATCCACTCTGATGCGGCGGAAAAGGAGACCTGGAAGCACAGGCAGCCCACCACGGGCTGGGAGAGAGAGGGGGGCCAGGGGCAATGGCCACGCATTCCACTGACCAACACCGCGCCATGATAACTGACGCCCCAGGTTGCCTTTTTGCCGCTCTAGCAAGTGTTACTGGCTCCAGGTGCGAGAGAGCGAACACCAAAATGAAGGGCGGGTATCTTCAGGTGACTTTTAAAGCGGTGCTGCTTGGGGTTATCCTAACCCTGCGCTTGTCCCTACCCCCAGGCGAGCCTGTCTATGGAACGGTGACTGAATCACTTTGGCTGGCTCTCTGCTGGATACCCAGCGCAGCATTTTTGTGTTCAGTCAGATGGTTTTTGCTAAGCGTCAGCAGCGTTTGGGGCGGACTGTGTCCAAGTTGACTGGTTTGTGCTGTCTGAGATACTTCATGGTGCTTGTTGTTGAAGAGAGGAGTTTGTTTCTGAAGTGTTCAGAGGAGGACTGTGCGATGTACCCGTCATTTGGAGCTAACACGCGTCTTTAATCCCTGCTGTTTGCTGCATGAAAAGACTTACTGAATATCAGCAGTTTTAATAAATGCCATTTTTTTCCTGCTCGTGGTGCCTGTGTGTGAAGAGGGGAGGTTGTTTATCCATATTTTCTCCTTTAAACGAGAGGACAGAGTTAGCTAAAGGCCTAATGGAAGTATAGGTTCTTCAAAGGTGAAGTCCCATCCCCCTACATGCACCCTGGCTTACAATCAGCGGAGCAAGCCGCCCTGAGCCCTGAATGGACCATCTGTTTGAGACCACCTCGTCCCCTGTGGTGGGGACGTAGGACCGTGCAATGCCATGACAGAGTTTTGATTGTAACAGGACCCCTCTGGGGAGCGCAGCCCAGTGCTGCCACAGAGACCTTTGCTGTGGAGATCTGCACCTCGGCCTACAGCAGGGCTGTCATTCTCAGCTCACTTCTCCCCAGGGTGTGCATCAGTCAGTTACCCTTACTCAACTGGTGCAGCACAAAGACTCTAAACAAGGGTTACAGATACCTCCAGGGGTAACACAGAAGGATGTAGGGGGTATTTGGAATCATGCATACACAGGGGCACATGTCACAATAGATCAGACAAAGCCTGAAAAAAAGTGCACTAAACGTGCATAAGATTGAAAACCCCAGCCTCTGGTCTGGTTGATTAGTTAGTAGTATACATATGCAGTAATAAACAGCATTTTCCCATAATGCACTGCTATGAAACATGTCTGGCTATTCCTCAAATCTCACAGCAAAGCATGTTTTCATTAAAAAAAAGCTGAACTGACAACATGAGCACACATATTAAGGAGCTAATTAAAAAAAAGAGGCTGGAATAGACTATCTACACTGCTCTTCAAGAACTGCTGGTCTGGAGGAAGAGCTTTCCAATAGACCAGTAGCGTCTAAATGAACAAGACTGGCAGCCATTGGCTGACCCCTGTCCTCTGGAAAGGACACCCATTTGGGCCATATTGAAGTGTCTGTGTTCAGATATCAGGGCTGGCAGTTTAGTCAATATGTATGTCATTGAACGGGACATGCTGAAATACTGACTGTTGCGTTACCATGGTGATTGCAATGGGGGGAGTGTAATTGTATTCTCAGAATTCTAATTCTGCTTGTTACCAGAAGGTTTACAATTTGGAATGCCAAGAAGGGTGCTGTGTATTATAGCCAAGGGCAAGGTACTCTGCCCTGTGTGAGCTATGTTAATGTTCATTTTCTGTTGGTTTTTTTTTTTTTTGGGAAAAAAACTGTACAGCTCATATTCACTGAAACAATTAGCTGTTGGTCCCGAATAGCTTAGTCGATTAAGTTTGAGCCCTGCGGTCTAAGTCACTGCCAGAACGAGCCTTGGCTATGTCGTTAGCTGACAGAGAGAGGGAGCCCATGTTGGTACAGCCTAATTAGCTCCATTCTCCTGGGGTTGGGTGGGTTATGTCAGCAAGGGCACCTTTATCACACTGCTCAGACGCACCTCCTAGTGACCCGTCAGACAGCGATGAGATCTTCAGATGACCTCAGTGGGGGAGGGGCCTATCCTCCATTCAGTGCTTGCCTGCTGTGGTGCACTATGGGACTTGTAGTGTGAGAAACAGCCATTAAGTCGCATGTGAGTGTATCGGGGGGATTTGTCATGCCTTGGTGCTCCTGAGCAGGGGCAGAGGGAGAAGCAGAGCCGAACATATAGCTGCTCATTCCGTAGGCAGGGTGAAAGAGGGGGATGGATAAATTGGCTTTTAAACGAAAAAAGTTCAATGACAAAACATGCTCTATGAATTAAACTGTCTTCTTTTTAATTCATTGCATTAGAATTTGCATATTTTAGATTTGAAATACACTTCAAAAGTGGGAATTAATGCAAGAACTAAATGTCGCATATGTTAAATCAGAAGACATTTTTGCAAGCAAAAGTGGCACAGACAAGAGTCTCACCATTGAATAGTATGTGAGTATGATACCTTGGCCTGCTGTTCAGGCTCTTGGCGAAGCATGTGGCAGGCGTCTACCTTTCAGTCATGACCCGGGTTGCCAAACAAGGGGGTGGTGGGGGGAGGGGGGCAAACCATCCCGGTTACTCCGCTGTCTGACGTGCTAGAGCCCCATATCAGTCCCTCCTCTGTTTTTCTCCTTCTTAGTTCCCCCGAACCTGACAGTCCCCCGAGGCAAGTCCCCCCTGGTGGCCCAGGAGGGCGACACGGTGGAGCTTCAGTGCCTTGTTTCAGGGAAGCCCAAGCCCATCATCCTGTGGTCTCGCGCCGACAAGGAGGCACCCATGCCAGATGGCAGCATGCAGACGGAGAGCTACGACGGCATCCTGCGCATTGTCAACGTCTCGCGGGAGATGACCGGCTCCTACCGCTGCCAGACCAGCCAGTACAACGGCTTCAACGTCAAGCCGCGTGAGGCCATTGTGGAGCTGATCGTGCAGTGTGAGTACAGGAGAGCGTGTGTGTCAGTGTGTGAGTGTGTGTGTGAGAGAAATTATGTGTGTTTGTGTGTGAGAGAGATTATGTGTGTTTGTGTATGTTTTTTGCATGTTCATGTGTGTGTACGTGCGCGTATGCATCTGTGTGTGGGAACATACGTATTAAGCAGGTGTTCGTGTTGTGTGTGTATTGTTTTTGTGTGTGTGTGTATGTGTGTGTGTGTATATGTGTGTATGTGCACATGTGAGCACATATGCCTGTGAGTGAAAGTGTGTTTGTGTGTGTGTCTTTGTGTGTCGGCATATACATATGTGTCTGTTTTTGTGAGTGACAGTGCATGCTATTTTGTGTGCATAAGCATTAATTGTGTGTTTTGACGTTTAGCCACCATGTACTTATCCCAGAATTGCACCTTTTTTCCCTCCTAAATCACCTACAAGCTTATGTCAGAACTGTCACCCACTGAGGTTCAGCACATAATGTCTTAAAAGAAAACTCAGGCACATTCAAAGGGTGTTTTCTGAGAAGTGGGTCACCCAAATGAGCACTTTGGTTGGAAAACACTGGTTTGTGCCGAGTGACATGGTTTCTTTCAGGTCTTTTCATACGCCTGTCCTTTCATTTAGCAGATTCTGGCTACATTTACAGATGCACTCCTGCATGTGTGCATGTATTCAGCCAAAGGCAGAGGAGTGCATGAATCACCAGTAAGCGCCCTGAAAAAACAGAGTAATAAGGTCTGCGCACAGTCCACAATCTAGACGAATTATTTATTACGTAAGAGTGCAGAGCACACAGCGGAGAATTTGCATTATTACATAATAAATAATTTGTCTCATCGACCGCATGTGGCCCCTTGTGTACTGCTTGTGATAGTTTTTTGGGATAGTGCGTCGATAAGTCTCTTTTACCAGTGTTCTTGCAGTGATTTTGTTTGAGAGGGAAACGCAAATTCCCAGCGGGTTGAGAATACAACACATAGCAGTCTTGGTGCGGTAACCTCACGCAAGTGCGTTCTGCCCTCTGTGTCTGAGCGCTCTATATATAACCGCAGGTCTTCACCCTGGATGTATCCACTGATGTACTGACTTTTAACCACTGTAGTCTCATGGCTTTCACACCTGTATTTATAAGACAAGATGTTTACTCTTTTGCTTTTTTCTAAGGGAACATTAAGTTTGTATTTCTCACAGGACAACAGCACAGGATGCAAAACACTTTAGAGTTTTCTGTTAGATACATTTACAGTACTTTTCAAAGGCGTGTCACAAAATTATATCAGCATTATTCATGTTGCATTAAATCTACATTAAAAGGCAAAAAAATGAAAGCTAGATCAGGCTCTTCTGATTGGCTCTATATTGAAGCAGACGGGCAAACATCTTTTCCAGTTGACTCCATCAGTGTGTTTTCAGAAAATACTGTATGCTCCACTGGTATCAATAATCAGGGCTGAATGTGCTAAGAATGGCATGACTCCCCCATGTGCTAAGCAGTGTTATTCTGCTCAGGCAGAAGGAGTTGTGTACTTAAGTTAATGTGCGTAAGTGCAAATGAATATTGAACTGATATGAACATAACATGCACCTGGATCGTGAGAGGACGTGTGTGTGGATGTGTGCATGTGTGCATGTGTTTGAGTGCGTGCGCATGTGTGTGTTCATGTGTGTGCATAAGGGACATAATATCATCATATTCGACAGATAGTAATTATGATTATAACAGAAGTTGGTAGTACATATTCAGAACAAACTGTTTTGCTGACATTTCATTGCCCTATTAGCTGTGTTGATTTTCCAGTCACACATTGAAATGAACAAAAGAGTCTTACCTTTTATCAAGTACATCAGTACACAGCAAAACAACACCCCATGAAAGCTGCCACAGAAAGGCCAAGCAATAAACGCATGATGAGAGCTGAGATACAGCTGAGCACGTGACACCAGCATAACAAGCTTTCAATAAGTGAAAGAGACAGAATGTGGAGGTTGAGCGTTTATAAGGCTAACTGCTGAGCAGAACGTGACTCGCAGGAATGGCAAATGGGTTCAGGGACGCGGCCTCTGAACCTGTCGACCCCACCAGTGTCTGTGATGGGGGTTCTGCTCAGTCCCCCTCCGAGGGTTAGGATTAATTGCATTAAGGCCCACGAATCCTGGCAAAATGGCAAAACATACAATTAGAGGGGTGGTGATTCAGCGTGGGGAATGGGCGGCTCCTTGGGTGCAGCGCTGGCTGAGGTGCATTGGCGGATTTGTCAGAGGATTGTGGCCTAATCAAACGTGGCGGCCGGCGGCGTTTTTCTTATCAAATCACATAATTCCAGTGGCATTTTTAAAAGGTCAAGCGCCGTCCCTGTCACTTCCACCTGCTCGCAGTGACAGCCGGGCAGTGGTGGCAGAGAGCGAGTCACGGAGCTTTGCGCGTGTCATCTGTTGAAGTGGCAGCCTGGGCCGGATGCGCTTACCCTGCGCTTACCCAGGCCAGCGTCCCCAGGTCACTGAGGAGGATTAAGGGAATTATGAGCAACAGGGTACGCATGGAGCAATGAAACCAGGTAGCTGAAAAGAGACAGAGATTGATGTGTGGATTTGCATGCATACACACACTCACACACACACACATATAGGGACACACATTTACTCACACACAAACACACACACACACATACACTGTCACACTTACATGCACTTACACACACATACTCACATACACATGTACAGACACACACAGCACTTCTGAACACCAATTTAATCCACACACACTGACCACATGTGAGGTTCTTTGCTCAGAGTGCGGTATAATTTTATCAAATAATGGAAAAAAAATGTTTTTGTCTTTGGTGCAACATTTACACTGGCTCTTTAGCCATCTTTCCCTCTCCTGTGTTTTTCTATTTGCTGTTATCCTAACTGAAACTGGAGCAGCCATCTCTTTCCAACCTGAATGGCCCCTTTTTGGAGGGCCATCTCACCTCGCTCTCTCCCCTCAGGCCCTAACAGTCGCCCTGTATCAGATGGAACGCCATTAAACCTATGGCCTTGCAGCTAGTAGCCTGTGCTATTATAAAACACCAGTGCTGATGTCTTTTCTCTCAGAAAATAGGTGGCTCACAATATTTCTCTTTTTTGTATCTTGCCTCTGGTTTTCTGGTCGGGGTATTTCATTTGCTGGTGCTGTTTTCCTCAGATTGTTAACCACCAGTAGGATACACAAAGCTCGATAGCCTGCGTGCAACTACCCTGCGACAACCTTGTGGACATAATGGCAGCCACTGTGGGCTGGAGATGAGGTCCCATGCATGCCTCCCACAGAGAGTCCATGGGGATCTGCTCATGGTGTGGCCATGCTGGCAGTCCACACCAACCCATCACCTACCCCAAGACAAGACTCACAGCCCACTTGGTGGTCCTTTGTGTGTATATGTGTATGTATATATTTATGTATACTTTGAATTCAAGTATATTGCTAATATTAGCACGCTCCTAATACTAATAATAGTACATTCATTCAAGTATACTACTAATATGCAGAGAGTCTGTAATTTAGGTAATTAGTACTAAACTTATATGATAGCAGCTTTAATGAGGTGCAGATTTTAATTTAGTTTCTAGTCTAAAAATTGAGGGAAAGATTCACAAGACCCTTGAAATGTTGTGAAATTTGAGAGCACAGATGCTGTTATTTTTTTAAAACTTCAATCAGCAGCATAATTATTTAGGATGGATGGTATTAATGCAAGAACATGTTTTCAATAATGACAGCACATTTTACAGCCCAAAACAGCTTGTTACATACTTAAAAAGAAGCAAACTCTGCTATTAAATTGCACTAATTTTAGTCAAGTTAGTGAGTATGAGTCAAAATTCTGGTTTCTAACCTAGGTCATAAGGCTCAGTGCTCAAAGAGAACTCCTTGCCAATAACCTAATCAAATAGTTTGATTAAAGAATGACTAAAGTTGATTGATCAGTCCAGTTAGAGCACATACATACACATACATACACACAGATGCACACACACGTCATGTAGGTTATAGAACAATATCTCAGCAGGATCACAGAACTCTGCTCATGTTCCTCGGTTCCAGGTGGATCCCAATGGATCTCAGTCAGGTCAGCTGACTGTGATGGCCCATCCATCACCTTAGTCCCCTCCTCTTCAGACCACTACCCCACACAGTGTGGAAAAGAAACAACGGAGTGTTTCTCGCATCACCCAGGGTTCTTTTCTGAAATCTCAGAAAATGTTTTAATTCCAAGCACAGCTTGAAAAAGCATCACGCAGTGTGGCCCCATGTTTCTAAATGTGGTGAGCAATGCTTTCTGACAGGCAGTGTACGCACCTTGTGTGCGAGTGGAGTTTAGGCTACATCAAAGTACACATGGAAAGGACCCTTTTCTCATGCAAACCTGGTAACTTTCTTTTGTGCATTGAAGTGAAAGTCTACAGTGCAGAAATGGGATGGCAGCACTATAAGTGTGAAATGTATTGCAATTAACAGGAAGGAACTTACAGGGGATGACTATTTCCTCTTTGGAATCAAGCCACATCACAGTTCTGTCCCCATTGTTCAAATGTGACATTCAGAGGCTGGCAGAAGGCCTAATTAGAGAGTAAATTTCTCCCCACTGGAATTTAATCTACATGTATTTCTGTAGACTGTGGAAAGCTTCCTGAATATTGCTGGGATTAACTGCAGAGCCACCCATTCATGCAGTTTCACAGGGAAAAAGTGAAAGAGATTCATGCAAGGAAATGAATCAGAGTTCTCCAAACACTGGGCCAGAAAGATTTATTAAACAGGGGGCAATGTGAGCTCTACAGTTCTATAGCTGCCTTCCCCAGCAATCCTTAACATAAACTCTTGACCATCAGAGCTGCCCTTGAATGTATAAAAGCCTTTTGAATATTTTTGTACATGGACATATTGTTCTCTTGAAAAGATTTGAGCTGAGATCACAGCTGACGTGTCCTCCTCTAAACTGCTGCATGAGTAATCTGGACCTGTAGGGGGCAGCGCGTTCCCAAACGCCGGAGCGCACACCATCCCAAACAGTACAGCTGCACAGACAGAGACAGGCACTTCGGCAGTGTTTCGGCGGCATCCGGGTCCCGGTGTGCAGGCTGCTGAATGGTTCATTCGGTTCTCCCCCCTCGTCTTGACATGGCCAGCACGTCCACTGCCGCACGCCAGGAGCATCTTGGCTCTGCGGGCCGCGAGATTAATGAAGTTATAACGCGCTTGGAGAAATCAGCCCAAGCAACCGCCGCGGCCGCTCACTTTTCCTCAAATGAATAATGATAGATCGCTGATGAGGGGGCCGCCGCTTTGGAGCTCTCCCCATATCGCTGTGTTTCGTGCAGATGTGTTACAAAGCAAGCAAAGCAACCATTTGCCTGCTTTAAGGAAGAGCTGCACTGTGATTAGCGTGTTTTAAAATGTAGCCTTTTAGTGTGAGGTGTTTCTAATGAGACACCACCATGTTAGCATACTATTTCAGTGGCTGCATGTGTGCTAGATGTTGCTGGCACATTCTGTTACAGTGCCTTAATAACCATGTCATAACCCCATAATGTTTTTTTTTTATTTCAGTATGCATTTCTGTGTTTGAGGTGATGCTGATAGTACTGCCAATTGCATTTGTATTAACCAGTGCAGCAGGGACTGACAGTAACCAAGTAGGTTGCACTTGATTTTAACTTCACCACTCAAGATAAATTGGAAATAATGTGGTAGAAATGTGGTAACACTGCCATGTTAACTTGCAATTACCCGCACTTAGCCTGGTAAGTGCAGCTCATTACACCGAAAACAAAGAGCAAAGTAACAATTACACTGACGTTAAGTGGAATGGGAACATTGAAAGTAAAGTGCTACTTAATACAGATGTAAGCACCTAGTACTGTAAGTTTAGCTGATGCAGCAGGACTAGGAAATGGGAGGAGCGGTCCCGATCGTATGGAGATCAGTGCACACGCGGTGCAACAGCGATTCAGTACAACAGCAGGACGCCACAAATGGCACTGCCCCACAGGGTTCAAAAGCGGTCTGACCACATCCCGACCACATTCCTGTTCAGACAGCATCACCACTTCTTCAGCCAATGACAGTGAGGATAGGTCGGGTACCGTCCTGAAGATGCTGCCCATGGTGGTTTGTCACTAAACCTAATGAAAAAAAAACAGTTTTTATGAGTACTCTTTGCCTCGGAAACAAGTTCAATTTCATTTGCCCCCTTTGATGGCTGGGAGGGATGGGGGTGGAAGGATCGCAGATTTCGTGGTCACCCATGACGCCGTGGCGGCCAGCCTTTGGAGGGCCGGTGGGATGCAATGTCATTTTCCGCAGCGTGTCTCCCCCTGACCCCAGCCGGCTCAGGCCCGCGGCTCCGCCAGCAAGGCGAAATTAGAAGCGGAGCAGCCATGGCTCGGTTCAGCGAGGAGGTAATTACCCTTCTTCAAGCCTGCACCGTGCTCTCCACCGGCTGGCGGCAGCACGTGCCAGAAGGGCTCGGGGGGGAGGGGGTGGGTGGCAGTGTTCGGCGCGTGTTTCCCACTTTCCGTTTTTGTCGTGGAAATTGAGCCATGGAGCGAATCCACCAGAATCTCCTCCTGCCATCTGCATTGTCCAAACAGTCTCAGAATTATGCAGGAACTGGGCAACTAGGGCTGGGCTTTATATCGACTTTTTAAGGTATATCGATATACTGTATTTTCAAACGAGATATAGGATGAGACAATACCGTTTATATCGATATAGTTTGATGTTGCGTTACATAACCTGTTTCTTCCGTAAAGCTGTGCCAGTGTTTGCATCTCTCCTCTCTCACACTCCCTGCCCCCACTCTCCTTCTGCATCTGCACGCAAACCCAGCCCCACTCATAGGGCTGCTCGATTATGGCAAAAATCATAATCACGATTATTTTGGTCAATATTGATTTGATATTTAATTTTTTAACATTTTTTATAGTGCAACATGAGTTGTCACAAAGCAGCTTTGCATCGGTATTCCAGGCCTGATACCCCCTCAGAGCAAGCCAAAGGCAACAGTGGCAAGGAAAAGCTCCCTGACTAATAGGAAGAAACCTTGAGCAGAACCCGGGTCAGAGGGGGAGCCCATCTGCTTCTGGCTGGCACTGGGTGGACAAATAGAGTAGTAAAAAATTTCCTGTGAAGTTCTTAACAGTACTTAAGAGTAGAGAAACATGTAGGTCGTAAGACACAGCAATGTAGGTGCGTAAGACTCAATGAGTCTTGTAAATCTTAAATCTTAAAAGTTATACAGCAGAATATGCATGGCATGTAGTCCTCGAGGGTCCAGTTCATGATACATGGTGGGCTCCACAGAAATGACGGCGAGGAAACTGAGCTGGGGGTCCCGAAGTGGTGTTTGAGTTACAGCTCCAGGCAAGAGCCCGGAGCCGAGTGGGGAAAACATAGGTTAGTAGATGATTAGAGTTGCAGGAATGTACAGCAGAGAGGCAGAAGAGGAGGGGCAGGAAAAAAGATGCCAGTGTGCAACAAGGAAAAAAACCCCAGCAGGCTAACATCATGGCAGCATACCTAGGGGACGGGAGGCAAGGGACCAGCATAATCATGAGGGCAACCCTAAGGCAGTCAACACCAGATCATGGCCAATGACCACTTAGTCCACCAGAGACTCTATGATCCATGCCAGCACCAGGCCATGTCCCTCAGCTGAAGGATTTACGGTATAGATATGTTTTGAGGTTAGACTTAAAGGTGGAGAGAGAGTCTGCTCCCTGAACCTCGGTGGGTAAGCTGTTCCACAGGAGAGGGGCTCGATAGGAAAAGGCTCTACCACCTATAGTAGTTTTGCCCACTCTTGGAACAATGAGAAGCCCGGCATTTTGGGAACAAAGGGCTCTTTGCGGAAGGTATGGATGAAGAAGGTCCTTAAAATAGGGAGGGGCAAGCCTTGAATGTGAGTAAGAGTATTTTAAAATCGATCCGGTATTTAATGGGTAGCCAATGGAGAGAAGCTAGAACTGGGATAATGTGCTCAAAGCGAGTTTAGTTCTAGTTAAGATACGAGCAGCTGCATTTTGTACCAGCTAAAGGGGCTTCAGTGAGACATTTGCACATCCTGACAAGAGGGCATTACAGTAGTCTAATCTGGATGTTACAAAGGCATGGATTAGCTTTTCAGCGTAATTAGTTGATACAATTTTCCTGATTTTGGCTATATTTCTCAAATGAAAGAAGGCTGTCCTAGAAGTGTTAGTTATATGAGTTTCAAAAGAGCGCTCAGGATCAATAACAACACCAAGGTCTTTGATAGCTGCACTTGAGGCAAGGGAGATACCATCGAGGTCTAGTGTAAAATGAGTAATTTTGCTCCTGATTGAATTTTGGCCATCAACCAATATTTCGGTTTTGGAGGAGAAAATTTCGGGCCATCCAATTCTTTACATCTGTTAGGCAGGCTTCCACGTTTGATATATTCAGAGGAACATCAGGTTTCACAGATATGTATAACTTAAAGTCATCCGCGTAACAGTGGAAGCTAATGTCATGTTTCCGGATGATATCGCCAAGAGGCAACATGTAAAATGAGAATAGCAGAGGCCCAGATCCTTGTGGTATACCATATCTTACTCTGGAATGAACAGAAAATTCATTGTTAATGGAGACAAACTGATATCATTCTGATAGATAGGACCTAAACCAAGATAGAGCCTTTCCTCTTATGCCAACCAGGTTTTTGAGGCGGTCAAGGAGGCTATGATAATCAATGGTATCAAAGGCTGCACTTAAGTCTAGTAGCACAAGAAGAGAGATACGGCCATTGTCACAGGAGAGTAGAAGATTGTTGAGCATTTTCAGAAGAGCGGTTTCTGTACTATGATGAGGTCTATACCCAGACTGAAAAACTTCCAAAATGTTGTTAGAGTGTAGAAATGCATAGAATTGCTTTGATACTGCTTTTTCCAGGATTTTTGAGAGAAATGGAAGATTCAGAATGGGCCTGTAGCTTGACAAGTCATTGGGATCTAGATTGGGCTTCTTCAGAATAGACTTGATAACTGCTACTTTGAAGGACTGTCCAGATGTAAGGGAGGCATTGATAAGATTTAATAGTGGTGTGCCAATTGCAGGTAGTAGCTGTTTTAGGAAGCCGGTTGGTATGGGGTCTAGTTGGCTGGTAGAGTTTTTAGATGAATTGATTAAAGAAAAAAAGTCACTAAATTCAATGGGTATAAAAGAGTCAAAGCACGAGGTAGGCCTAAAAAACATACCTAGGTTGTCTGGGACGGGACTGGGATGAAGTCATTGCTACTATAAAGCATGTTAGCATATATGCTGGCATGTTAGGGTTAACTGATGTAGCTCTTAGTTAATCTGGCGATAGTGCTAAACAGATACCTAGGATTGTCCTTATTTTTTTTTTACAATAAAGGTAGAGAAATATTTGGATCTGGCAGCTATGAAGGCATGCTTATAGGTTAGGAGACTTTCCTTCCACGGCAGGAAAAAAAACTTGTAATTTGGTGGAGCGCCATTTTCTTTCGAGTTTTCGCATTCCTTTTAAGGGGAGCAACGGCATCAAGAGTTTTACGTAGAGTCGATACTGTCTGCAGGTTGATTAATACCAGTTAAACTAGGGTTTGAACATAAGCTAGAGGAGATTTCATTGTATAGGCTGTATGATGTAGGGAGCTCATCGATAAAGGCATTAGCTGTGAAAGACGAAAACATGTGTCTAGAAGAAAATTTGGGCTCCGAGTATGTGAAGCACATTAGCGGTAAATTGAAAAAGCTGAGATAGTGGTCTGATAACACAGGATGGTGTGGCAATGGTGAGGTAGTTTCTGCCTGGGTAATGTCTGCTCCATATGTGAGGACCAAATCTAGATTATGGTTACAGTAATGTGTGGGTTTATCCACAGCTTGATAGAGTCCAATAGGTTCGATAATAGACAAATATGCTGTTCTGAACCAGTCATGTTCATTATCCATACTGTATGCACATTAAAGTCGCCTACTATCACTGCCTTTTCTGTATTAACAACCAGCTCGGATAAAAAGTTCCATCACATTCTGTTAAGAAAACACTGCGAGGGCCAGGCGGCTTGTAAACTATTACAAGGGTAAATAGCTGAAATGCAGTCTGGTCAGGATGCGCAAAGCTCAGTACTAACAGTTCAAACAAATAAAAGTTATAGCCAGGTTTAAAAGTGGCACAGAGTTTGGAGCTGTGTACAGCAGAAACACCGCCACCTCTGCCAGTAGGTCGAGGGACCTGGTGATTACTGTAACTGGGAGGAGTTGATTCATTAAGAGCAATAAAGTCATTAGGTTTAAACCAAGTTTCAGTCAGGCGTAAGATATCAAATTGGTGATCAGTAATCAATTCGTTTACTAACACAGCTTTAGCTTGTAACAACCTAATATTTATTAACCCAATCTTAAGTACCATTTGTCTGCAAATTCTACTTTCAGGTTTGTCAAATTAAATTTTTCTCAGATTATCAGCAGAAATGCCCCTACTAGATGTTTTAGATCTAATATTGAGATCATGATTATTTAACATGATTACTCATTGACTTTGGAAACATCATGCATTTATTGAAACATTAAAAAAAAAAACTTTTTAACCCTTTTGCGCGTCACATTGGTGTGATTAGCTGTTTAGTGCGTAAAACCTGCATAAAAAGTGCTAAAACCAGTGCGATTGGAAAAATTCTCATTTTAGCTTTGAAGAAACAGCGATTTAACGTTAAAAATTTAGCAAATGCTAACTGAAAACTATGAGAAGCTTAATAACGCTAATGAAAACATAATGAACCATGTAACATAACATACACGCTACATAGCATAAAAATAAATTACGTGCGAAAGGTTTAACAGTGGATTTTCTTGAACTTTAAATATAATTCAACTGAAAAACAAATAAAAAATGTAAAAAAAAAATGAGACGAATAAATAAAATAAATAATAAGTTATACATATAATGTAGTACCGAGATATCGTGTATTGCCATTCAGCCTAAAAATACTGAGATATGATTTTGATCGCCCAGCCTTAGCTACAACCTTTACATCCATAACATAACAGCTGCTCTCATTCAGACAGGTAAATGGCTGTGCTAGCTCGGGACAGCCAGGTAGGCAGCACTTTTACCACTGGGAGGCTAAAGGATAAAAGGCTAGTAATACAGTAAACATGTGGTAGCACTCTAACATTAAGATGGCTCATTGCATAGAAATAAACAGCAAAGTAGCAGTTAAAGTAAAATGGAGGATCAGAATATAGTGCCGCATGTACTGTGTAGCTATGTGTCAATTGATCTCACTCACATCAGTGAAGGAGCATGTAAGGTCTGGCTTAATGCTTGAGGAATGGTTTGCAATCAGAGCAGAACTGTAGGCCAAGTCTATACGCCTACCCACTTAAAGAAGTTCAGGGAAATCTGAGAAAGCATATTAGCCTCAAGGTGTTTCAGAAGCAGTCATTATGTCAATTAGAAGACCATTGAATACTGTTTTAAAGTTTCAGAGGGTCAGCAACATTTCACAATAGGGGAATTTAACTGGAACAAAAAAAAGATAAGACTGAACTAGCTCAGCTCCAAAGCAGTTTTTTTTTTCTTCAAAAATGGATTCGTTAGCAGGGTGACGTTAATGTGAGCGGACCTTGAGTCTCAGGGGCAAGAACATCTCACAGTTTACACAGAGAGAACACAAGAGGCCTTTGGGAAGTTTCCAGTCACTGCTAAGACAAAAACATAAACAAAGACTTCAGAAATACAGTATTACTCTCAAATGTAGTTTGTCCATTTTAAGGTTGGTTGACAAAAATACCGATACTTCGACACTAGCGAGATGGGGGATTTCGAAAACGGTCCCCGAACGTCATTAATTATACATTCGATTGAACCCAATGCTGCTGTTTTGAGCACGTGTTCGCGGTAACAGCTAGAAACACTCGGCACGGGAGGAGCAGAATCCAGGCATCGCGGCCTCTTAGAGCTTCAAAACGCCGCAGCAGGGCGGCTCAGCTTGTCGCTCCTCACGCTGTCTCCCTCACCTTATTACGCATGCAAATTCTAATTTAAACAAAGCGTGTTTAATTAGAATCCGTCTGTAATTCATCCTGCCGGATTTGCGTGCGCTCGCGCAGCGAGTACCTGCCGCCGTACCGCGTCGGGCGCGCAGAAGGGGGAGAAACGCATTTCAGAGATGAAGCATTCTCCAATATTCCTTAAAAAATGAACGCATTAAAATTTATTCGGAGCTCATTTTGGGAATGTTTCAATGTTTCGCAGACGACCAGAATCCTTCTGCCCCTCGACTGTGTCGCTCTCTGTGGACAGAATTACAGCTTTCATTCGTCGAGGCCACAATCAAATCTGAAAAAGCAAAGAAAATAGTCCAGGCATACAACTCAATGCAGGAAGCTCACAACTTGACCTGCCGTAGTCAATGATTAATCAGTCTCCTACTTCCATAAATCTATTTATTAACATCTATTAGATTGCATGATTAATGCAATCTGTTTTTAATGAATTTTTATTGATTAACTTTTGTACCCTGCCTTGTCTTTTTTAAAATGGTTTTTACATAACAGGCAGGGCATGGACAGGCATAAAGATCTCTCAGGGTAGATTCCATAGCACCAGGTGTAGGTCAGTCAGTCATGGGAAGCCCTGTGTGATTTTGTTAATGCCTTCATGTGGATAAGAATGTTGAGACTTACATAAAGCAGGTCCTTATAAGCCTTGTGGATGATGTGAATGTGTTTGTGGGAATATTTTTTTCCTTGTGTGCATGTGTATGCATTATGTGTGTTGATGTGGCTGTGTGTTTGTATGTTTATATATGCTTGTAATATATATACTCCTGAGTGTGTGTGTGTGTGTATGTGCATGTGTTTGAGTGAATGTGTGTGTCTGTGTGTGTGAGTGCATGTGTGTATGTTTGTGCGAGTGCCTGTGAAATGATAACATACTAAGATTATTCATAGGGTGCAGGCCCTTTAGAGTATTCCCAGCCCAATGTGTAACTGAGATGCAGCAGTCTGGATGGCGATCCGGTACAGTAAATACCAGTATTATTCTACCACAGGGTTTGCTCCCAGCTTCATTCCTCTTGCCCGCCTGCCAATCCTCTGAGGCGCTTTTCTTCAGCAGCGTCAGAGCCTTCTGCTTCTGAGACTTATGTAAAACCATGCTAACTAATTCCATAAAGGGTAAAGTTATATTTCTCTAAACAAAGAGCATTTGAAGTGTAAAATAAAAAAAAAAGTTTCACAGAGTCAAGCCATTTTTTTCATCTAGCTTTGATGTGTAAACACTTGCCTCTGTAGCCTTTGACTGAAGGAAGCCTAGTCAGGAAAGTGCTCTTTTAATACATACAAGCAAATCCACGACTGTTAAACTTCAATGGTATTGCTGCAGCCCACCCCAGCGTGTTCAGAATGTGATTTTCCACGGTTAGGGTTTGTCACTGGCTGTCAGGATTGTGGGAAAAAAAAATCAACTGCTTGGTTTAGTTACAAAACTCCAGCATTCGCACAACTGCAGTTCTGTTCTGTTCATTTTATTTCATTGCTGCTCCCTGAGCCTTTCCCCACACCAGAAATGCTAATCAAAACCAATGCACAAACAAAGTAGCACCATTAGGAGGAACTATTCAGCAGAAGGCCCATTCCTCAAAGTCACAGATTCAATGCTGTGATTATTGCTTTTAAATCAGCATCGTCTTTACGCAGTGACATAAACAACTCCCCTTGGCGATGCAGTGTGTGTTGTTGCCCCAACATGGTACAATTAATCTCTCTCAGCTACTGCAATACAAATGGCAGTCAATTTTAATAACCACTTTTCTAGAATGATATTTGGATTGAATGATCGCGTTGAATGCTCGACTGAACAAAGGTCATTGGATGTGGCCTCTAAATGGAAGTCTGTAGTGAGAGCTAACAAAATAATTTACATTGCATGAGCAATACTTAAAATGCACTGCTCATGTAATCTACAACTGCATGAGTGATACTCAAAATGAGCCAACAAACTGTTTGTGATCACAATTAATGCACTCGGCAATTTTCATCGGCTTTGTGCCATTTTCAAAAATTATTATAAATGTTTAAGGTGGCAGAATGTTTTTTGATTCCCTGTAGTCCACACTTTAGGTTGTCCATAGTGCTTCTAAAGATGGAGAGATGTGCCCTTCAATCCATCTGTACAATTCCACAAAAAAAGAAAAACTGTGGCCTTGTTTTTATGGAAGAACTGTTTTTTTAATATGTTAATATTCTTTTTTTCCATAATTGTCAATGAGTGCCAGGTGTGGACGGAGAGTGCAGGGAGAGAGGCGAGAGAAGGAGAAGAACAAGCAGATGCCAGCTGGCAGTAATCTGCTGGCTGGGGCTTTTATTTTGATAGCCCAGCTGGGCTGTTAGCGCAAGAAAAAAAATAACATTCCAAGGGGATGAAAATAGAAAAGCAATCTGAAAATAAGGATCTACCGAAACAAAAAAACGCTGCCTAAACATCAAAATAAAAGCATTGGAAAAAGGTCTCCATGTGGGTGTCTCATTAGACCTACCAGTCTAATAGACTCTAGTACTCTCTTCCATTAAAGTCTCAGGAGTGTTAAACAGGATCTCTGATGAGGCAATAAGGAGCAGCTGCTATGATTAGCACAGAGCTGTACTGTTGGCGCTGCGATGCTGGCGAGTACAGCTGGGGCCTTGCAGCTCTCCTGTTAGTTTATGACCCTGTATCACTCCTGTGCGTAGGACCAACACAGTCTATGGTTCTGCACCTCTCCTGTGAGTCTATGGTCCTGCAGTTCATCTGTGAGTAGGGAAAGGACTGTCCATGGCCCTGCAGCTCTCCTGTGAGTCTATGGTCCTGTCCTGTATCACTCCTGTAAGTGGGGCCAAGCTATTGAGGGTCCTTAGATAAGGTCATGTTATAATCTGAGAGAAGGACTTAAAATTCCTTGACTACCATCAACACAAAGCACCATCCACAATTCCAGTTCCAATGACATCTAGGGCTGTTGCGGCATTATGCACTTAATCACTGTGCACACATAGCTGCAGTAAGTGAAGTCAGTGGAGTTGAAACAGGGCCATCTGCAATAAAACAGAGTATGCAGTTATCTGATTTGCAATTACAGGGATGCAATATGTTCTGACAATCCAGCTTTCTAGATACTACTCCACAAAGCTCTCTTACTCTATATTACATTACACGTTACATTACATTACATTTAGCAAAGGCTCTTATCCAGAGCGACTTCCATCACAATAGAATACAAGTGTGTCCATTCAAATTGAATGAGCAACAGTGTCAGACCAGGCTAACAACACTCCCAGACCAGCAAGTGTGAGCATAACACCATTCAAGCCCTACCCTAAGTTAACTTGTGCAACCTGACTAGACAAAGGAAGCCAAGTATACTACCATACATCAGTGGCTAGATCACAGAAACCAAAATACATTGCAATACTACACATAAAATAAACAGCAAGTACTACAAGTAGCAGGTGTTTGGTTGCAAGAATTGAGGTGGAACTGAGATGTAGTCTGAAGAGGTGGGTCTTCAGTGTGCATTGGAAGATGGCCAGTGATTCCACTGTCCTGACCCCTGTGGGGAGTTCATTCCACCACTGAGGGACCAGTACAGAAGCATGATATCAGCATACTTCTAATGTGCCTACTTCTTTTTTAAGAATGTTTGGGATGGTTCCCACCATGGATTATTTTGTTGTCGCTGTGTTTATAGGAACATGTAAAGGCATTATGAATTCTTTACTGCACATAATTGTCGAGAGTCTTCTTTCCTGCTAATCGCTAAAATCATAGACTACGAGTGGATTCAGATTCATTGATCTCATGAGTTGGTAAATATTGGTGCTGGTATTTTGTTGACGTATGACATTTTTTGATGATGGATACATCAATGCAAGGGTAACTTTGCTGATATGTCATCTCCCTCCAACCCTCCCTCTTGCCAAACAGATCCCCCCACAGTGGAGCCGGTGTTCACCGAAATCCGCCAGGGCCTGGCGCGCACCTTCACCATGAACTGCAGAGTGCTGCGGGCCCACCCGTCCCGTGTGCTGAGGTATGAGTGGAGGCTGGGTTCCCGGCTGCTACGGACGGGGCAGTTTGACCTACAGGACGAGACCGAGTACGTGATCAGGAGCCTGAACCGCGATGGCTACGGGGAGTACACCTGTGACATCATCAACGAGGCTGGGGTGGGACGCTGCAGCTTCCTGGTCACAGGTAACCCAACTTCTTGTTTGCAATTTCCCCCTGGTGGCAGACCCCATATGGTGCTCAACAGGCCTGTCAATCTTGCGATCACATTTCCAGTGGTCCCAGTTAAGATACGGTTGCTGATGGCTACCAAATTCAAGCCTTCCCATCGGTCTGTCTTTTATTTCACAGCTTGTGAATTAAGTAAAATTAACAGTTTTATTTAAAAAGCTGAGAATACAGATGGATGCCATTGCTTGTGTCCCTTTCTAGATTCTCCCTTCTGACTCCAGGAATGGCAAAAGTAGGAGCTGCTGTGGCATTCTGACAGAAAAATCCATCATCTCTGATCCAGTCTTGCTTTGAGCTTAATTTTCCTAACAGGGCAGGGCGCATTCTAAGGATCGCTGAAACATCCCCAGAAGTTGGCAGGAACGAGCGTCTCTGACACGCCACTTAGGGCAGTTAAGACGGATGGGCAGTTTGTCCCTTTGATCGTCTGCCATCACAGCCTCCCTCCTGGCACTGCCGGTTGCTGGAAAGGGGAATTATTTGTTCTTTTTCTCTCTCTCTTTCTCTCTCTCGATCATTTCCATATTCATAAATCGGGACTCGCAGATGGTCCGTAAGGCGCTCCCAGCCACCTGAGTCCCCTGCTCATAAACAGAGCGGGCTGGAGGAGATTTTCACCCTATGGTCGCTTTGCCTTGCTTTAACAGGCACCAGACCCACAGCAGGCCTTGGATAGGGGTTTATCCCTTCCAGGCCCTCCTACAAATCGCTGAGATTTCAACCACCTGAAAGCAGCCCCTGCCAAAGGTGGGGAAACAGGGTTTGTCTTCTTGTTTTGCCTAAAAAAAACACACTTCAGTCAAGATTAATTGAAAAAATGACCACGTTCCTCCAAGAATATTGATGGTATGTGATTTTGTTTTTTTTGTTTTTTTTTTTGTCTTGGATTTCTCTGAGAAATTCACAATGCTGCAATCCATCCACTCCAGGAGCTGTGCTGTGCACCTACATTTTATTTGTATTTCAGTCAGCACGTTGCCTGTCTACGGTGTAGGCTGAGCCCTTCTGTCTGGGTTTGAAACGGCTGTGCCATTTTGCAACAATGACCAGGAGCGAACACTGGCAGAACACATTGGTTTTATTCTGCCAGGTATAGGGGTGGGTGGGTCAGCCAGGGTTTTCCCATCTTACCACTTGTGGGCTGCGGTAAGTTTCTTGGATGACATTGTCAGAGTAGCACCTTCCTTCCAATCAGCACCCACTTCAATATGGTGCACTGTGGGACTTGTAGTGTCAAAAATGGCCAATGGCACAAATGCAGGTGTATCGCCTCCTGAATGACTGCAGTTTCAAACAGAGAAAAAGCATTAAAAATTGATGTGCCTTCAAAAGGAGCCCCATTTCAAGTGGCCAGCACTCCACAAACCTGCCAGCCTACATTCACATGCTCTCCAGCAGATACATTTCAATATGATGCAACACTATAATAAAAGAAAGAAATTGTGAGGCTAGTCTGCCAGGTGGTCAATCAGGTGCATTCAATCACTAAAGAACAAACAAGACTGCAGTTGAATTATGCTGGCCCCACACTAGAAGATAATTGGGCCAATTTTGGGTCCAGTTTGCCCCTCCCGACGATCGGGGGGGGGGGGGGGGGGGGGGGGGGTTGTTCCCGAGCTGGGGCTGGTCAGGTTGTCTGCCCAAATGATCCTGTAGTGTGAGGGGTTTACAGACGTAATCTTAGTGTTACCAACTTGATTGGAGTCTCCCCGATTTCGAATATATCAAACATCAACATAAATATCAAACATATTTATGACTTGAAATCCTGTAGTGTGAAAGGAACAGCGATGGAATCTTGAGCAGAAACTTGTAATAGCCAATGACAGCGGGCTGACCGGGAAGCGTCACCAACTCAGCAATTGACAGTTAACCTTCATACAAGCCCAGAACACAATAATATTAATATGCATCTCCAGGGCCGTGGAAGGTCAGAGAATGTATCAAAATTACTACATTTCGAATGATCACAGGTTTCACTCTCCCCTCCACCTGTGTACAAATAACAAATAGCTTGTAGCAGTAGCTTGCACAAGCCCCGTTTGAGACTAACAATAAAACTTTATTTCCAACTCAACTCCAGCTCTAGCTGCAAAATGTATAGCCATGCTGATTCCGTCTTCTCAGCCATGACTTCATCCACAGTGTCTTTCTCCTATTTTTTTTTTTTTTTCCGGCACAAAACATAGCACACACAAGTGCAACAAGCTGAAGACGGCGGTCTGCCTTCTTGTTGGTTTTGCTCTGAAGTCACATTTGATCGCGAGTTTCTGTGAGATCCCAAGTCCCTGGAATCGCCACTCTGAAATCGTTTAGCGTGTGGTCCTGCGTCTTGACTGAATCGTCTGGGGTGTGTGTTCTTACGATTAACATATTAAAAATTGGTCAAATCTGTCATTATTTCTGTGATCTCCCACGTTTTTAAAATCGGTTAAGATTTGAAAATCCTCTAGTGTGCTCCAGGCCTTAAATGTTCTGATTAGAAAAATGTAGAACACAAACTGCAAACAGTGGGGCCGTTTATAACACATTTATAATAAAGCTGGTGAGGTACATATAGTAATGTGAATATCAATGCATGAAATTTCGTGAATGATGTCAGAAAAGCGAAGTTTGTGCTTTTTCCACTGTAGTTCTCTGGGTGCTTGTAGTGAAAAATAAGCGCTGTTGATGTGCAAGTGTACCGAAGGATTGAATTCGCCACGCCGAGCTCTCCTGTGCTAGTGCTCGGGGTGTCGCCATTGGCTGAGTCCAAGTAATTGGCGATTCCAAATAAGGATAAAAAGAGGTAACACATGAAGAAAAGATATAAAATGTGACTAAAATGGTTTTGAATGACGAGAGAGAAGGCAGAGCGTTAAAATTAGATGCCATGGATCCAAAAGGGAGACGACTGCCAAACGGTTTAAACTCGTTTAATCGCGGGGAACAATTAAAAGACGTTGAGGACTACAATCAGATAAATGTTCAACATGCCTGCTCTGTTTGCTTCTTGTTGGGTCTCCACAGTGATACCTGTTGGAGGAACTCAGGTAAATGCAATATTTAAGAAAAGCCTTGTGTGCGTGGAGCTTGCGTTGTATGAAAAATGAATTTCACAGCCAGAATGTAGCGATGTACAAAAACAATGCGTTTCAAAGGCCAGTTTGAGCGAGCTGAGACCTCTGTGAGATGCTTGTTTGTGTGTGTGTGTGTGTGTTTTCAGGTTATGAAACAGTCCTGCTTTTACTTCGTGGAGAGACTGGAATCATTCAGAAAATTTATATTGTGCGAAGCAGCCTTGCATATATTCCCATATAGCATATAATTTGATGTAAAGCGTGGTGGTTCATTGTCTTGCGCTGCACTGTGCGTAGGCTATGTACTTTTTATGGTTTGCTTTATGCTTGCTTCTTATATCTCAGTGCTGTTAATCCTTATTGTTTGCATATTTAGTACATGTGTATTCAGGGGCATGTCATGAGAGCTTATCAAAAAATATACACTCTATGCACAGTGCAAGGAAGCAAGTTAGAGGATCAGGGAGCACACAACAAAAAGTAATAGTTCAGTGCGTGTGTATTAGGGATGTGTATTTGGAATAATATGATAATTAAACATTTTAATGAAGTAGTCACGCATTGATTAAGTTTAACTCGTGAAAATGTAGTAGTTTCTATATACTGCAGAAAACGCTCAGCCATTATTGTACTGACATTATTTTGACTACTGTTACTGTGCTGTTTTTCAGATATGCAATATAAGATGTGATTGATTCCTCAGATCTTAGTTTAACATATACTCGTGCAGGCCTAGAAGCATCTCCTTCCCGTTTCTTCCCTTCCTTTTAAACCCCTTTCACCAACGGTGATCTTTATCTGCTTTTCTTAAAAGTTTTGCATATGCGCGCGCTGAGCTCGACTTAACAGGCTCGGCTCGAGTTAGCGTGCCACATTAATCGTGAACAGGTGTCATGACACTGAACTCGTCGGCGAAAGGGAGCCGAGCTCGCTGAAGCCTGATAACTTGCGCTGATCCTGACTCATTTAAATGACCTTTGAAAACAACTCTCTGCCCTGACTCACGCTCTTTCAGGCAGGAAGAATGAATAATATCCAGGATTATCTGCTACTTCACGCAGCATTCTCAGGCTCTCCCTCGCAAACATCGATGAGAAGAAATAAAACTCTGCATTTTCTGGTTTAACGGGCGTGCAAACGCCGATCCAAGTGATTGATTAGCCATCTCACGGGCTAATAATTAGGTCACGCCCCTCAGTGCCCGCATCTGCCAGAAGCCCGTTAGCCGCCGTGCCAAATGAAGAACCGGTATAGAGCCAAGGAAAAGACAGAGAGTAAGATGGACAGAAAGAGACTTGGATGCAGTAGGGGAGTCTGGGAGAGCTCCGCTCCAGGTATGACACCCAGTGCTAATAAGCAATGCATTCATCAGGATGGGGTGCCCGGCTCCCGGTCAGGGACACATCACTGCCTTTGGGTTTGAAGATGGCATTCGCCCATCTCGTATTAAACATGTCTCCCCTTTCTCTAGAGCAAATAATTATTTTATGATAATTTGCTTTGGCCTGAGGGCTTGGGCCCCAGATAAACACACAAGATGAAGGGATGGACCCAGAGCAATGGTACTGGCACAGCTTGCGTGAGATGCAAGGTTCTGTGGGAATGAGGGGACATGGGATGTGAAAACATCACTTGGGGGTACAGAGTTGAGAACTGGAGCCTCAACTGCTCCTGGGACTCTGTTGGGGTGGGGTGAGTCCAGCTGGTAGAATAGCCCCGGTAGAGAGGAGGAGTCTCCGGTAGAGGAGTCCCACCATAAGCATGAGTAGGAGTCTCTCCTCAGTAAAGTACACTTCTCGGTTCACACATCTACCCCTTTAGAAGTGGGCAGAGGGTGGCCGAACACATTTATCCCTTTCTTCCATTGTGCTATGTTTTCTGTAACTTTCTTTACAATAGGAATGTAGTGCATGTCACACGCAGGCCTATTATTTTCCTGTTTAGGATTATTAACCTTTTAGATAATGCACAGAAGATTAACTACTTATTCATTGTCTGCTTCACACAAGCATTTCCTTGTTAATGGGTAGATTAGTATAAAGCTACAAGCCAGTGTCTCTTCTGTGAACTGACAGATTTTCAGAGCCCAGTGCACCATTACCTCTTGTGTTCTAACATCACTATTTGCTATCCCATCACCCGTTTTTGTTATTCAGGGGGACAGGCACTCTGTGTGATGTCCTCTACTCCAAATATCCCTCTCTTTCTTCCCCCCCGCTGGTTTCGCTTCTTTGAACCGCTGGCGCCAGAGCGGGCTCCGTGTTAATTAATCCCGTCTCTGAGGGGCCCCCGCTCAGTACAAGACAGGGCATGGGGAGATAAGCCACATCCCTGCACGCGAGCTGAGCCGGTGACAGGACAAGACAGCCGTGACGCAGAACACAGCCATGTCCCCATGGCAGTCTTCGCCACCACTACTGCGTCAGACGCATGTGTCAAATATACACGTATACACACTGTGTGGTGATTAATCATATCGACGTGTGTCATAAATGTTTAATCAGCTCTGCATAGGAAGGGGAACAAATGTTAATGCTGTTTTTTTTTAATGTGGTCGGGTGAGTAAGATTTGTGGTTGTGTTATAAATTATATATGTCTATTTCTTTAGCAATGAGAGGCAAAGCATGTGAAAAAAGAATCTAATAATGAATAATTGGACACTTGACTGCAGCTTATTTTGAGTTTGTTGGCAGTGTAGTGTAGTGGTAAGAAGCAGGGCTTGTAACTGAAAGGTTGCTGGTTTGATTCCTCACTGGGGCACTGCTGCTGTACCCTTCGGCAAGGTACCCAGAATTGCCTCAGTAAATATCCAGCTGTATAAATGGGTAACATGTAAAACTTAAGTCACTCTGGATAAGAGCATCTGCTGAATGACAATAATGTAAGGTAATGAGGGGGTACAGAGAGCTGAGTGGCCTGGTTACCCCAAAGGGGCGGAGTTATGAGATGTTTTATGAAATGCGTTCTGATTTCTTCAACAAACACAGTGATGAGAACGCCACCGCAACATTGTTGTTTCACAGCAGGTTCAACGGGCAGTCTCAGCATGCTTTTACAGTGGAGCTCTTTGTCATTATTTATGTCCTTCATGGTGTGGTTTCCTCTGAAACAGAAAATGTGGTTGCTGGTGTTGCCCATGAGTGCATTCTTGGATGTAAATTTTAATATTTCTGACTCACTTTTCATCATTACATTATTGTTATTTAGCACACACTCTTAGCCAGAGTGACACAGATACAGTGGGGTACAATTTTATCTATGTATAAAGCTGGATATTTACTGAGGCCATTGTGGCAAGTACCGTGCCAAAGGGTACAACAGCAGTGCCCTAGCAGAGAATCGAACCAGCAACCTGTAGGCTACTATTAAATAATAAATAAAATAAAGTTAGCTACATTCAGTGAAATCAGCCTTATTCTCATAACCCATGCGGTCATCGGCAGCTTTTATGGCCCACAGAAGTGGAACAGATCAGCCAGGATTTCCTCATCTCGATGCTCTCTGGCACCCTGCGATTTGTTAGGCACCTGCGGGTCACCGGGACCGTTGCGCCTGTCCTCTGCTGAGTGCCCCTCTGCCAAAGCTGCGCAATGTGACTTGCAGTGCTGCCTGCGAGTGTATGGAGGGGTCTCATTTGTTTCGCCTCAGCTCTCCTGTGAAAGTGCAGAGGTTATTGCAGTGAGATGAGCCCAGTGCACAATTAGCAATTTCAAAAAGAAAGGGGAGAAAGGATCAAAATTAAATACGTTAGTAGCAGCCGTATGTTCCAACACTGACTAAAGACACACCTCTTCAGACTGTATCTCAGTTCCACCTCAGTCTCCACCCCCTAACACCTTTTACTTGTATTACTTATATTGCTTGCTGTTTATTGTATGTGCAGTATCGCAATGTGTTTTGGATTCTGTGATCTAGCGACTGTGATGTATGGTAGTGGGTCTCCTTGGCCTCCCTTTGTTTCTAGGCTGTCTAGGGTAACAGGTTGCACAAGTTAACTTGGGGTGGGACTTGAATAGTGTTCACAGTCACTGGTCTGGGAGTGTTGTTAGCCTGGTCTGACACTGTTGCTCATTCAGCTGGAATGGATACACTTCTGTTCTTCTGTGCTGGAAATTGTTCTGAATAAGAGCATCTGCTAAATTAACGTAATGTAATGTAAGGTCTCAGAAGTCAGGAGACAAGAAAACATGTTCCCTAAAATGAGGGATGTCCAGTTCAGAAGTGATGCTTTCCTAAAAGGCAATACACAGATTCTATCCAGACAATCTGTTTTTCTTTCCAATCCCCACTGTTTACCACTTCAGTGAAATGTGCCATAAACTCATCAAAGCTTAAAGAGTGAACAGTTGAATTCATGGGGAAATACCAAGTCATACCTGGTGTATACAGTATTATTAAAGGAATAAAGTTGTTTATGTGTAGCTGTTTATTTCTTATTTCCTTCAATGTTTTGTAGAAGGTTCTAAAGTTCTGAAGAGTAAGCACTTCGGTATTCGCTGTAGTCATTGCCAAAAGGGGAAGCTGCAGCACCACAGGGAAACGTTCAAATGTGTCATGCTAAATTTTAAGGTTTAACAATAGTCACTTTTTGGTGACACAGGGAGCTCCACTCAAGCTGTCGTGAAATTTTTTCTCTTTCTCAGCGTCACCCGTTCTCTTGGCATGTCGCAGGATCCAAATGAAAAGGCGGCGCGTTCAAGCGTGGCCGGGCTTGAGACACGCAACCCCCCCCCCCCCCCCAACACACACACACACCCTGCCCAACAGTCCCTGAAAGCCCTGTTGGCCGTTTGCTGTTGTGGGGTTTCGGAAGAGTGTGTGGCCTGGTTGGGCAGTTCTTGAGTCTCCTGACAGAGATTAGAAGTGGCAGGCCTTGTCTGGAGGGAGGGTTCTTAAGCTCCTGTCATCTCTCAAACCGCAGGCGAGGCCAACGCACCCCAGCCCTTACCTCAGACACTTCTGTGTTCTCTGTTCTTGCTCTTGACATGCAGACCTGTGTTCATTTGTGTGTGTGTGTGTGTGTGTGTGTGTGTGTGTGTATATATATATATATATATATATATATAAGTTCTTTTTCCTCCCCCCTTATTAAACAGAAGATATAACCCAGCAATACAGATACAACCCCTCTTTTCTTCCCTTTCCCTATTTGTAATTTTCACTTAAGTAAGCTAAGTGGGGAATGTGGGAATGTTAAAATGTAGCGTGAAAGGACATTTTTTGTGAAAAGATCTTGCAGCCATCTGTCTGCCATGTGTCAGATCAGCCTCACCCTGGGGAGTTGAGAAAAGGTGAATGACTCTTTCCTGGGGTGAGGGTGAGAGGCACTGTCTGCTCTCAACAGGACCTAGAAGTGTACACCAAGTATGGGAGGGGAGGGGGGGGGGGTATGTGCTTAAAATGCTGTGTCTTTTCCTTGTTGGGTTTTTTTTTCTCTGTACTTGGGGAGAATTACCACTAGTTCTATTAAAACCTCCATTTTGAAACTTGGACAAAAAGTCTTGGGCCTGCATTAATTTTCATACTCAGAAAACCCACTTTTGTTTCTACAACCCACTAATCCTGTTGCTGGAAACAGAGCAGTAAGTGGAGACCTTTAGCACAAACACTCAACTAAGGAAGGAATAGGCTATGTGCATATTGACCGTTGTCAATCAATAAAGCCAATTATGAGGCGTAGGTTTCGCTTGTGGTGTTTATAATTAATGGATGGATATGTTTAGTATGTCATTTTTTCATTCGGGGATGTTGGGTTTTAAATCATAGACTTAATGATAAATAATGCAAAGGAAAATTAAACATGCCACATAGCGTTCAATAAGGTTACATTCAGTGGCAGATGATTGACAGGCCTAACTGCGGTCGCCTTCCACGAAGAGTCTGATTGCTTTTGGCCAAGTGAGATCATTTTGTGGTGTATGTGGCTTTAAAAAGCTGAAGAGGTGTTGGGAGACATTTACAGAGGTGTTTGGGGAGATATTTGGAAAGGCGTTTGGAATGACTTTTGGAGACGTGTTTGTTGAGACATTTGTGGAGGTGTTTGGGGGAGATGTTTCTAGAAGTGTTTGAGGAGACACCTGGAGAGGTGTCTGGGTCTGCTGTCCACTCTTTTAGCTCTGTAGTTCCTCTCAGCAACAGAAGTCCTGATGTTTCTGCTATGTTAACCTTTATGAATTGTAATTAAGTTTTGGACGGGACACTACTTCTAATGGAACATTTTACCCTTTTTGTTACACTGCAATATGGCTGACCTGAATCTGTGATTACCTGATTGTAAGCATGGCCCATGTGTGCCAAGGGTGTGCAGGGACTGAGGTACAGCAGTGTAGTACAGGGATGGGACAGGAGGCAGTGTGTCACGGGATTGAATCCAGGAAGGACAGTGAGGCAGTGCATTAACTTATAACATGCTCTGCAAATACACCATGCAGATACTTAGGAGCCCACTTAGGATGGTTCAGTGAGAAAAATTGAAACTTGGTAGATCATATCAAGCATTTATTAATCGTCCATGTTAAAGCCATGGAGTCTCATATGTAGGTGATACCTGATACTATGCATGCGTTTTTTTCCAGATGCTTGATGTTTTATACATGTTTAAGATGCATTACAGTAGGTAAAAACTACAAGTGTCTTCTTGTTCCTGATGACTGAACTAAGGCGGGGGGGGGGGGGGGGGGGGGGGGGGAGTGAGAGACAGGAAGGAAAAGAGGTAGAGACACAGAGGAAAAAGAGAGATACAGAGAGAGAGAGATGTAGATTATGAGCTTGACAAAGACAGAGGGGGAGAGAGAGAAAGATGGTTAGATTTTGGGAAAGGGAGAGAGAAAGAGGATCACAAACAGGCTGTAATAAAGACTGTGTTTCTCGTCTGTGTTCCAGGGAAGGCCTACACTCCTGAGTTCTACTACGACACATACAGCCCCCTCTGGCAGAACCGGCCCCGTTTCTATGGCTACAAGCTGCAGTGGACCCAGATGAACCCAGGCGCGGTGGATCGCATCGTGGCCTACCGCCTGGGCATCCGGCAGGTGAGGGATATCGGCCCCACCCTGCACCCTGCCCTCTTTTCAAAATGACATTTTCACACTTACAACCTCTCCTGACATCTCTGCGTACGTTGACCGAAGCTCACAATCTGCTGTTCTAGATGGGACCTTCCATTTATTGTCACTGTGTCTGACCTCTATTTTTTTCACTGAAACATGTTCGCCACTCTCCTATTGCAATGACATCTGTAATATTTCTGTAGGTTTTTGTCATAATGGTGATATAAATATGCCATTCATGTCGTTGTGTGGTAAAACAAACCTTGAGCTCATAACCACAAAGCTCAGCTCGCGCTGTAACCTGGACGGGGAGCAAGAGGGAGAGAGAGAGAAAACACACACAAATATGTCCTAGGACGTAACAAACTAGACAAAAGACCCAGGTCCTCAGCTCAGGGAACCAGTCATTCTCCTGTCCTGACAACAAGGGGAGCGACATCAATGTATGACCCACTCTGGCTCCTCTGGGCTCTGTTTAAACTTGACATATCTTTCATTTCTGTATTTTCATATTATATATTAGACAGTTTCCCAGTACTGCGTCTCCCTGCAGCATTCTAGCTGCTGTGCTGTGGGCTTTATGTTTCCCGAGTGCACACAGTGATGCTATTTTTGCTTATGACAGGTAGCTCATCTTTGTTTGTCCTGAATTGAATTCAGGGGACTAGTACTGGCAGAATGTCTCCTTATGAATCCAGGGACGACCACACAAGCACAGCCTTGCGCAGTTCGATGATACACAATACACAGCTCATTCTGTTCCTGATTTTATCATTAGCTTTGTTTTATATATGAGAATAGTATAAAAATAAATTCATGAAGGTACCGTGCCTATAGAATAATTACTTTATTTGTCGTACAGCCTGAAATCAAAACCCAATCCAAAAAAAAAACCTTTTCCAACTTTATTTACAAATTTTGCCGTACAACATCAAACGAATGAAAGAAAAAGGCGACAGTTCTGAAAATTAATAAAAAAACTGGACACTAGAATAACAGGGTTGGAAAAGTCATCAGTCCCCTGATTTAATACTTTGTAGAGCCACCTTTTACTGTAATTACAGCCATCAATCTTTTTGGATATGTCTGTACTAGCTTTGCAAACCTAGATTGGGGAATATTTGCCCATTCTTCCTTGCAGAATTGTTCGAGTTCAGTCCACTTCCGTGGTGAACAGCAATGGACTGCTCTCTTCAAGTCCATCCACAGATTTTCTATCGGATTTAAGTCAGGGCTCTGACTTGGCCACTGAAGGACATTCACCTTCCTGTCCTTAAGCCACTGCATTGTTCTTTTGGCGGTATGTTTAGGATCGTTGTCGTGTTGGAGGGTGAATTACCTGCCTATCTTCAGCTGTCTAGCAGAGGGACGCAGGTTTTCCTTAAGAATTTGGGTGTACTTGGCAGCATCCATTTTCCCTTCAATCCTGACCAATCGCCAAGTCCCCGCTGAAAAGAAACACCCCTACAACATAATGTTGCCAGCACCATGCTTCACAGTAGGTATGGTGTGTTTTGGGTGGTGTGTTTGATTTTCGCCAAACATAGCGCTTGGAATTCTGTCCAAAAAGGTCAATTTTGGTCTCATCTGACCATAGCACCTTTTGCCACATGGCATCAGAATCTTCCAGCTGTGTTTTTGCATAGCGCAAACGAGACTGAGTGTGGCACTTTTTCTTTCTTGCCACCCTGCCATACAGGCCAGCTTTGTGTAAAGCTTGAGATTGTTGACACATGCACAGAGCGACCAGTCCCAGCCATAAAGTCTTGTAAGTCCTTCAAAGTTGCCTTTGGCCTCTTGATAGCTTCTCTGATCAATGTCCTCCTGGCTCGGTCATCCAGTTTGGATGAACGGCCTGATCTAGGCAACGTGTTGCTGGTGCCATACGCTTTCCACTTCTTAATGATGCTCTGAACAGTACTCAGAGGGATAGCTAAAGCCTTCAAAATCTTTTTGTAGCCTTCTCCTAACTTGTGCCTTTCTACGACTTTATCCCAGAGGCCTTTTGAAAGTACTTTCCCAACCATGGTGAATTCATTGCAGTACCATGCACCACTAGTAGTGAAATCTTCAAGAAACAGCTGGTTTTATTCTGAAGTAATCAAAACCACTACAATTGATGTCAGTTGGGGCAATTAGCCTGGTGTTTGATCTGGAAGTTGGTTGCACCTGAGCAAGTTTATAATGGTATACTCTAAGGGGCTGATCACTTTACCAAACCAGGTATTTCACTAATTAATTTTTAATAATTCTCCAGAATGTTTAAAAATGTTATTTTCACTTTGATGAAGAGGGTTATAATGTGTACATACAAAAAAGTTAGACTTAATTTATTTTATTTTCCAGGGTGTAATGTGACAAAAGGTAAAGATTTTCACAGGGTATGATGACTTTCTATAGGCACTGTACCTCCTGTTTATCTAGATGATCTGTCTAGAAGCATGTCAGATGTTTTATTCCTAAAATGATCAATGCATTTAAGAGCGGCTTAGCAGTGCATTTTAATGCACTGTCACTTTCACACAGTGGGGGATTTTATCCCAGTGAAGTGGTGGGATTACCAAGATTGCGATGTTTACCTATGTACCTAAATGTAGTACATTATACTGTAGGTTACAAGGTCAAATCCCAGGAATGACACAGCTGTTTTACACAGAGCAGTGTGTGTTAAGGTGACTTGTTTGACATATTGTCCATGTATACACCTCAATTTATTCAAATTCTAGCTACATAGATCACATTGATATAGATATAAATATATGCATTTTTTATACATTTTTGCAATATATTCATTCTTTAGATGACCATTAATCTTTTCACACTTATCACACCCCCCTTGCATTTTAATTCCTTCACAAATCTTAGCTTTCCCTCAGCTTTTCACTGAAAAAAACTCAGAGTTCTCAATTGATTTTCCTCAACATATTGAAGTTAAATAATGTTAAAACAGGTTAACATTATACAGCATAGCATAATAGTAAGGAGCAGGAGTTACAATCAAAAGGTTGTTGGTTTGCTTCCCCACTGGAGCACTGCTACTGTACCCTTGAGCAAGAAACTTAACCCAGATTTGCCTCAGTAAATATCCAGCTCTATAAGTGGATATAGCGTAAAAATTGTAGCTAGACAGACTGTGAATGTCCTTCTCTTCCTGATATTTTGTATGATGTAGGATCCTGAGCTGAATAAGATAGTCGGCTGGTTAGTGAAATCCGACAGGAGCAATGTTCCTTCACCAGTTCACTGGAGAGGTCACATTGTTTTATTGCCTTCCTTTTAAAATTGTTTCCACCCTTCTTTGTGACCAAACTACAGCAGAAACTCGGAACGACTGTGATGATAACACTGCTATCAGGGGTCCAAAAAAGTCCACCTAACTGTAAAAAAATTCACCCACTTTTCATGCACACATACAGTACATAGCCTGAGGAACACATCCTGTATAAGGCGATATCATCCAAAGCCTTTCAGCAAAGAGAGGAGTCAGTGATGCTGTTCAAATTAACCATAATGCCCTGCACTTGGGCTTGTGTTGTTGATACTATTGGCATTCTACAGTGTGAACAGATGTTGCTCCTGTTACTTGTGTCTTCAGTGTTTCCTTGCCTTTTAGGTCCTGATTGATAATATGAGGTTCTGCTTCTGTCTGTGTTGTTATGCTAGTTGAGGATGTTCGATTTAAGACCACACCCCTTTAAGAATGTTCTTAACTGGCCAGAAAATAAGAATGCTCATAGATTCTGCTCATAGTTCATAGACATCTGGTCAGGATGTAGAATGTCTGTGTTGGTTTTTCTCCTGCCTCTCTTCTGTAGCTCAGCTATTAGTGGGCCTCTTGACTGCTCTCCAGTGTATCTTGGCTTTAGCTCTCAATGGACCCCATGGGTTCTGTGTTCCGTATTTCATCTCCTAAAAGGATTTCACTGTCTGTTATTCTTCTCTTCCTGGCATGGAAATGGCTTGGAAGGGGACGTCTAAAGGCCACAGTCTCAAAAGTGTTCCTGGTGGCATTCTTTGAGACCACTCTGAGCCACCACCAGGGTTTTCAGCATTATATGAATTTGTGGTTTTGTCCACAGACACTTACATACCTTAAACATATTATTATGATTACTTTTTTGTTTCAATGAGCTTGTTCCATGACTCATTAATTTGCATTTCAGTGCCAATGGCTAATTTTGTTCAGTGTGCAAGATTCCCTCTCAACCTGAATCTCACCCCCCCCCCCCCCCCAAAAAAAAAATCCCTCCTCCATCTCATTGGCCCCTGTCAGCCTTCAGATCCTGTAATAATGGGAGCAAAATCACTTTTTAATGACGTTGTTTTCATTTCAATCAGATTTTGTGTGTTTTCCGAAAGCGGGCTTTAAAGGTTAAGGATTTGTGAGCAGCTCAAAATCCCAAACCGAACGTGCAGACAATGCAGATGAAAATGCGCTCCTGCAGCAAAGCCTTGAAAATTGGCGATATTGTTTTCTGTTTGCAACGCCCTGCACTGCGCTCTGTGCCGGCTCGGCTCTGGAATCTGGTTAAATGCGGTAATGGGTTTAAAATGCGCTCGTCAGTGAGGAGAGAGGGGCGCACGGGTGCTTTTCCTCATTAGTTCCGGCATGCTTGCTTTTGTTTCACGTCCCGTTTAGGCCATTCCCTTCAGAGGCTCTGAGCGGGAAAAGCTTGCGGGAAGTTCGTTTCCTTCGCTTCGTGTGTCTTATTGCTCCTGTCATCATAATGGCGGCTAATCAAATCAAGGAGGATGCCTGTGAAATGATCGGATGGCGCACTGTCTGGAAGTGAAGAGGAATGGCGCTAGATTGCAGCACAAGAAGCCGTGCCCATTTTGTCATTGTACAACCCAGCATTTGGAGACTAGTGCACTGGATTCTCTGACTCCTCTGCTATAACAAAAAAAACCCCAGGAATATGTTCTTATGCCCATGATCTCATGGTCTTTGGCAGGCAGGCCCATCACCAGAACAAACCAAATGTGTGGGGGGGGGCATTTGGTTTTCATGGGGGGGCACGCATTAGGCACACAATTTGAACACTAAAGCCTAGTTACTGCTAACTTAAACACATACACGCATACACGCACGCATAACTCAGTTAATAGTAGGCTATTAGTACAGTCGAACCATTGGGGGGGGGGGGGGGTCCAGCATTAAGCATTTAGAGACAAGAAAAGACCACAGAAATGAATGGTTTATATGCTACTGTTATAGGTCCTTTTTTGAAGCCCATCGGCAACAACAAAACAACATTGTTAAAGTATGCTTTACTTACATTTGTTGCACATTTGTTACACATTTGTTGAAGGGTCTAAACTAAATGCTTACCCTGATAATACCACAGTAATGCATTTTCTGGACATGTGGGCTCACTCGCCTTTAGAAGAGCTGAAGTCGAAGAGACATGTAGTGGAATCTCCTGAGCACCTTTTCCTTCCATTCATTCAAGCACTTTCGTGTGAGGTCTCTCTCAAAGGCAAGTTGCACCATCCGGGCCTTTTGTGCATGCAGCATAGACCGATGGTGGTCTGTGAAGACGTTCCTCAAAACTGCACATAGCAGTCGAAGCACCCAGGGTTACTCCAAGTTGCATTGCAGTCACTACACTTGGCATGGCTTGTAGTGTGTTGTGGTATGTTGAGAGCAGTTTTTGTGTCCAATTCTGCCTTTCCTCTTTTCCGATTTTTGCTTGGCATCTACACACTCTGCTTAAATGATGGTTGACTTTGTTAATGCCATGATGTACTGGAGTGAGCGGGGATACACAAAGCTGGCAATGTCTGGATTCAAAGCAGCCAGTGACCGTGCAAGTTCTGTGTTGCGCTCGATGAAGCGATGGTCCATCTCTCCAAGAACCGTGTCAATGGCACTGTAGAAAAGCCTCTTCAGTTCCGTTTTGTCGGCATCCTTCTGTCCCAGTGTTTCTTCAACCACGAAGTGATCCATATTCCTGTTCATAGGGGGTTCGGTGTAGGGGTAGGGGTTCGGTGTAGGGGTAGCAATGTGAGTGTCAGTGACCCTATTCCACAGGTTGGTGAACTCGGCCTCACAGCGGAGTTTTCTCACATATTCAGTGGCACTTGCCACCAGTTCCAAGTCTGTTAACAAGTCCATGTCTTCTCCCTGCAAGAGCTTGGTTGGGGCAACCAGCAGCACCAATACCCTTTGCAAAAAGTAAGCAATGAACAGAAAGGTAGGCTCAGAAGCTTCTCGCAAGAGCCCAGTGGCCTCCATCGTCATTTCTGTCCCATAAGCCCGCTCTGTTTCAATCTCAGACAGTAAAGAGGTGATGTCCTTAAATGATCCAGTGACCACTAACACAGTTGCTAAATGGCCTGTCCATCTTTGATCAAGTAGTCGCTTCAGTTGCTCACCTTTATACTGAACGGCAACAGTAGACTTTCTGAAGAATTTGTACAGGGGTCCACAAACATCAAAAAATCGACGATTGCTTTCTCTGCTTCCAGTACGTGCACAACAACTAGATGGAGTTGGTGATTTAAGCAATGCAACTGTCAAACACCTGACTGCGGATTTTTGACGTGTCAAGTCCAGCTCTTTCTAGCTCTGCTATTATCAAATTGGTCAGTGTTTTTGCATCACCTGCATTGGCTGTAGCGATCATGAGAAGACGCTCTGTAGGTTCGTTTGATTGGGATACAAAGCGAACCACCACCAGAATGTTTTCACATTCAGTCAAATCCTTCCTCCCATCCACTTTAATAGTATACCACGATTTGCCTATTTCTTCCACAATGGCTTCAGTCACCAAATTACTTAAAATGCTAATCAGTTCATTCTGGACGTCAGGGCTGGTATAGCTTGCGTTACGGAGAATATGCTTTACTATTTCAGCGAGGTCAGGGTCTTTGTGGATTGTGTAGTTTAACAGCGAGAGAAAGAGACCACTAAACCCTTCTTCCATGTCATTAAAACTATCAAGACTTCCCCTGAAAGCTAACTGATCTCTGTGAGGAATCCCACCACATCAAAAAGAGATGAGAGATAGTACCTGTTCTTACATATCTGGTCAGCATGGATGAGTGTGGAAATTTCCTTGCCGATACGGATGCAATTCTTCTGTTCCTTCCATCTCGCCAGACATATTAAATGTTCCTTTGTTCCTTCTGCATCTGCTTTCACACTATATTCCAGCCATTCACGGCTCTGATACCATATAGACACAAAAGACCGATTCCTATTCTGAAACAGCTGGACAGGGTATTGTTGTAATATTGGTTGGTTAGGGTTAGTAAAAAAAATTAATACAACCTTTAGGCTAGCCTACTATACCCGCTACCCGTGCACTGCTGCAACCATGCTGGTTCAAAGCTCACTCACGTTCGTTCTTGCTAGATGATTGATTTATTTCCGGGCATCACTCTTGTGCATTATTTTAATATAAAATATATCCACGGTGTATTATTATTGCAAATTAACACACAAACACTGGCCAGGGTTTTAAGTATTTTTTCATTGGTAATTCATTTTTGGAGGGGGAGCTCAGCGTTTGAGTGGAGTTTGGTGGGGGGGCACACAATGCTCTTTGGGGGGCATCAGCAAGACCACTTTGTGGTCCCATGATGTCATATTGCTGTCAGGAAATAGGGTTGAACCAGTGGCCAGTCCAGTTATCTTTACTCATCGCTGGTCGGGTGCTGGTCTGAATGCTGCATTGTTTTGTCATTTCCTTTTCCTGGGACATCACAAAATGATGCCCTGTGCCCCGTATGTCATAAATCTTTGGTTCCACTTTAAATCGCTGCACTGTATTAAGTTGGCAGTTAACAGTTGGTGGGGATTGGGTGGAAATGGAGAGGCTCCACTCCACTCATTACAGAGGAAATGTTAATGGACTAATTAGGATGGGCTGAAACAACATTCTCTTTCACACACACAGATTGCGGTTGCCACACGAAGTGCAATGTTTTATACACATCTTACCAGCAGCACAAGGCAGGGAAAAGGACAAAGTGAGTAACATCGCTGTGCTGTGCAGGCTGACGTTGTGAAAGGTAAAGCTTTCGTTTTGATTCTTGGGGCTGTTGGAGGTTGTTTAGCAGCTTTTGCGACCGCTCAAAAGCTAAGCTCTTTCCACGGTCTTCCCTCGGAGTGGAGCCGACAGCGCACTTCCAGCCGGGCGCAACGCAGCTCACAGGAACCAATTGGATTATTACCTGGGTGGTCACGGTTCGGTCTTTTACACGTTTCAGAATGAGCTCTGGAGGGGAATTTTTTTCTTCTCAACACCTGAGACGACACCCACCAACTCGTGAACAGGGGAGCTACGATTATGATGTGACATGATTTGTGCCTGAGATGGAACAGCAGTGGTGTAACAAAAGCCGTTTATGAATTCATCCCCTTTTGTTTAAGTCAGAACTCCTGGCTGCCTACACTTTAGGTAATAGACCTGTGTACACGTGCGCCGATAAAGGTATTCAAAGAAAGCCTCTTTAGAAGGAAAAAATCGAGTGTGCGATGTTGGTTTGAAGGAGAGCAGCTCTGCAGTAGAGAGGTACCCTGGAGTCTGAGTAACACACATCTCATTTGACAGTAACTGCTCTCGAACACCTGCGGGCAGTGAGGCCAGTCTGTCCATTTTGCACACGATTGTGGGAAAAGGTTGTTTGTGTGGAGAGTAATACGGGATGGGTAAATCTGCTTCTGTAGGAAAAAGTCTGAAGATTAAATAATTATATTTGCTGTGTTGTTTTTTTAACCCCTTTGAAGGGTCTCTGTCGCACTCTGATCCCATTCAAGCTGCCATGCACTTTTTGCAAAATAAACCTACATTTCCTGCTTACCAACCTCCCTGACAATGGGGTGTTACCATTGGTCATGACAAATCCTTGTGTCTCAGAAACTGAGTATTAATTAGAAAAAAAAGCTGGATGTTGAGTCATGAATCACATAATGGGTGGAGCTGTCATACTTTGTGTGACTTTTAAATTTGAGCCTATCAAACTGTTTTGCTTTGAACAGCAAACGTGTTTACATCAGCCTATCCCAGTCTGCTCGACAGCAAGGAGCAGCTCCACCCATTTATTCATGCAACTAATGAAGATATACCTTTCCATCACTAAAAGTGTAGTTTTACATGTGAGCTTCACATTGGTGGGGACATATTTGACTATTATCCTACATTCTACTTTTACCCTTCCTACAGGCTGCCCTTATTCCCAATACTGCCCCACATGATCACATGATTACACACACACACATTACCATGATGATTATGTCCCAAGGAACAATATATCTCACAACTGGGTCTAACCCTTTCATTGAGTCTGGGTCTAACTAATTTTACTGCAGTATATTAAGAATCATTGTATAAAATAGCACCTAAAGCCCTGCTACATTTGGTTCCTGTCTCTGCACTGCTATTCTACTCTACTACTCTACTCTATTTGGCTATGCTAACATCACTAAAGAAAATGTCATAAATGCAGTAGCAATAAGAATCTTCATAAATTGTGGGTTACCTTGAAGTGATATAAAGCTTCCTTATGTCCTTATGTCCGCTGTCCTTTTGTTTTGATGATGCCATAGTAGTTTGGTCACCTACAAAGCCCACATGAAAAGATAACCTGTCTGACTAACATTATCAAACATTCCACAGTTATCTAGCAAGTTAACTAGTAAGTGAGTAACTGCATGGAGTTATGATGACACAGTTAGCCAGCAAGTTGTGTAGTTCATTCTGAGCTAGCTAGCAAGCAAGCAAGTTAGCAAACTGACCAAAAATATATTTTCAATCTTCAAAAAAATTACATAGGAACAATACTAGCAAACAGTGTAACAGCACAGAATTGGTTGCTGCTGCTGACTGTAAAAATACTTTCTTCAGAAGCATTCCTATCAATGAATCAAAGACAGTGGGCACATCATTATAAATATCAAGCAATGAGTGGTGGGACTGTCAAAGTTAACCCTGTGTGGTGTGGATATTAGACAACTTAAAATGATTTGGAGTCAATTTAACAGTTACACATTATTGGTAGTGTCCTGTATCCCTTGACCCTACCAAAACCTGCATCTGTGGGTGAGGTTCTATTTAGTTGCATGTACAAAACATTTAGAAATAATCCTTGCAAAGGCCATGACTTGATGTGTACATGATACATCCACATGAAAACTTAACCTCTGGTATATCAGATACTGAGGTTTTTAAAGCTTACTTAAAGCCATATATAGCACACCTTCTGATATTGAACATTAAACAGCTGCAGCCACTGAAAGCCCGACTCCAGTGGGACAGTCCCATTTTACCATATATGGCTGCTTGCCAATAACTGGAGCAGTAGAGTGGTGCAGTGGGAAGAAGCAGTACCCAAAGGTTGCCAGATCACTTCCCAGTAGGGCACTGCTGTTGTACCCATGGGCAAAGTGTGCATCCCAAATTCCCTCAGTAAATATCCAGCATATAAATGCTTTGCAAATGGTGTTATCCAGAGCAATTTACATTGCTATTTATTTACAGCAAACAGCAAACAGTGTAACAAATTTATTTACAGCAAACAGTGTAACAAATGACTAATAACTAATGTCTGGCATAACACATTTGTGTTCTAGGTTGATTTCAGGACGTCAGGGCTCTGTAAATATACAATATATGTGTATGCACATATACACATACAGTATATAATGTCTGTAATTGTGTGTATATATATATATATATATATATATATATATATATATATATATAATTGTATGTGTATAAGGGATATAAGGGTATGTTCTGATGCTGATGCCAAATCAGATTGGGTTCTTCCAGTCAGAATTAGTTACCTGTAGTTTTAAGTTTAAGATTAGTATTATAGTTCAGACCAAGGTTAGGGTTTAATAACCCATTTAGGGACATGAAAAGGACATAACTTGTACAGGAGAGCGGTGGAGCAGATAGCTTACAATGGGGTCATGATTCTTCCAGCCAACATTCTGAATGAGATCTGATGAAAATTCAGGACAATGAAGCAGATTTATGTTACATATGTGGCTGAGATGGAAAATTCAGAAGAATTCACCTTCAGAAGAACATCTGCACCAACTGACAAACTGATTTCAGATTTTTGGAAATCTTGTTTTAGCTGCCTGCAAATATCTGTGAACTTAATGCAGTAGTGTATTTATGCAGGGCTCCAAAACCGTGCAATACTAACCCTGTAATGTACATAACAGGATGAGCCTAAGCCATCCAATGAAAATGTTTCATTTTCACAGGAGTCAGCCTTAAAAACAATGTTCTCCCGTGGTTAACTACTAGAAGGAGATTCTCTCTAACGGAGTCACATTTGTGGCTTTCTGAAAGATGTGTGTAACCCTCCAGGTTTGGAGGAGAGGTGTGCCTCTGAAGTGTCTCCTCTATCTCTCTCTCTCTCGCAGTGGGCCCCTGTTTTAATTAACAGCATCTGCTGAAAGAATCCTATTCATGTTTACAAGGGTTTCATTCACAACCAGGCTCAGCGGGATGAATGGACTTCACTCCTCATTCAAGCCGTCTTTTCCACAACACCGCAGCTTAATTGGGGACTGGGAGGAAAGAAAATTCTTCTGCCAGATAGGTGATCCACCTATCCTTAGTTGCTCTGCCCTTGCTCAGGGGGTTAAATTTTCCCTTTCTATGAAAGAAAAAAAATTACCAGTCCTTCCATGATTCAAACAATGAACAAAACATCCGTCCACAGTAACGGCCAACCAGCTGGTCTCCAGGTCATATCAATGCGTCATGCGGCGGTCTTGTTTTGGCAACATACGAAGGAGCCGCTCCTTGGTTCTGCGGCTCCAGCTAACCGCCAGTCTTGCCACCCTCTACATTCTCCGTGCCGCCCCTGTCTTTTTATTTACTCTAATTAGGTTGTTTTCCCCCCGTTTGGCTCTTGCAGAGGCGAGAGGAGAGGGCTTTAATGCACCCTTCTCGAGTGGGTAGAGCCGCGCATCCGTAATGAGGCCTTGGTTTCACTGCCTCTGTCTTTATTTACACATGGAGAGCAGAATTCTAATGAGGTAAAATTCTAACCTCCTGCTACAGGCCGCGACAGCATGCACCCGAACGGTTTTTAGGGGGGGCCTCAGCATCTCCACAAATCAATGTTGAAAGGGCAGAGGTAAGTCCCTTAGGGGGATGGTGGGGGTCAGTGTGGATCCTCAGCTTGTTATGACAGAATGTCAAATCCTGAAGATGGCGAAAAATGCAAGCAGCTCATCTGAATGCTGAATGGCTGCCGCAGTAACAAGCGTTTGACATCGTGCCCCTCTGCTCCTCGCACATATAAGGAACGTCCAGCAGAACCATGGCGACAGCGCTGGTCTTGAGGTCCGCAGCTCTGCAAAAGGGAAGGGCCATTTATTTGGTTATTTCCGGCTAAACACTCTGGCCGGAGTTTGCTTTTGTCTTGAAACAAATGTCATTCACATGTTAACTGTCCAGTTTTATGAAGCCTAATTTTTAATCATCTTGTTAACTTTACTGTGCAACGATCTGTGATTCAGCAGCCATAATGTACAGCATAGAGACATCTGATTGCACATGTGAAGCTCCTTACTTTACCAGTAGATTTCATTCCTACCATATGCGCTCTTACCTGTTTAACCATTTCCTGTAGCCATGTGCCTGTAAACATTTTGCAAACCCACTTTAGCACACAGTCCATGAAAGCTTCCATGGAGTTGGAAGTGAAGAATTCTCTGTGAACTTCATCACATACAAAACATTAAAAGTAAGCAAATAGAGAGAATGGAAAAGACAAAGTGATAAAATGGAGAGAGAGAAGGAGAAAAAGGTAGCAGCAGGACAAGGTGTGCAAATAGCATGCGCTGTTATGGTTTGTTTTTAAATCATTCAAATTTAACGGCTGCAATCTGACATCAACATGGTAGCATCAGGCAGCCCAAAAGGTTTAATTGCGGCTGTTAGGTTCATATGCCAAGGCCATATGGTGCCAGATAGGTGCAGCTCTCGGTGGACGTGCCAGGTAATCGCCCCAGCAAGTGACCCGGGGGTTACCATAGCAAGCAAGGCCCCCATGCTCTGAGCTCTGAGAGTGGCCCATATGCAAGCAAATGTTCGTATAATGAGGGAGGGCGTTGAGGATCAGCGAGCGAGAAAACACCTGGGCCCTGTATGCGTGTGTAGTGTGTGTGTATGCGTGTATGTGTTGGGGGCCAGGTGGGGGGGTGGCTTTTAACTAGACCAGCTGCTCTCTGTTGCTGTGCAGCAACACTACAGAGAAAAGTCTAACTAATGCCAGTTAAGGTTGATTCCATATTAATTTAGTTCATCCAGGGGTGTTGATAAAGGCCAAGCTCACTGGCCTATGTGTGTAAGGGGGGGTGTTGTGGCTCGGAGCTCAACATGATGTGGAAGAGGGAGTCTGATTATTAAAATTAATTTGAACAGGGGCGGAGCTGTGACAGTTGGGCCACTGTTGTCTGTGCAGGCACATGAGGGTGAAAGTAAAAAGCAGGTCCTCTGCCTGTGTTGGAATCCTCTCACACTGAACTCAACCAGCATGATCTGGTTGCTTCCGTCCCACTCCAGCCGGGGAGGTGATAATTAGCCTGCGGACGCCCTCTCAGCGTGGGCGTGCTGCATATTGTGGGAGCGCCGTGCCCGCTTCCCTCCTGGCTGAACTGGAGTCGCACCCTTGCTGGCAGGCAGCTGGGCCACAGAGTGGCTGGGAGAGGCTCCCGCTGATCCGGGAGCAGCAGTTCACACTTGTGAGGCTCAAACACAGCACCATGCCAGAAATGAGGCCAGCTCTCCGCTGCAGAGGGGCCAGCCTTGTTTGTGTCGAGAGCCTGCAATAAAAAATCTCTTATTTCATTTGTAAGATTCATTTTCTTTTCCCAATGAAAGATTTTTCTAAATATAACGGGTGCCATTAAAATATTTTGTCCAATAATGAAAATGCTCCCTATAAGGACCACTGCACTTTCTTACTTAGAGTTAATTAGCTTTTTCACATTTGACATTTTGGGCGGCTTGTTTTTTCCCCACTTTTTGCCACTTGTAAATTCTTTAACCCTGAATCCAGGTTTCCACCCTCCCAGTAGATTCTCCCTGATGTGTGTGGAAAGAGGCATATGGGAAAAAGCAGTGAAGCTTGTGCCTGTATGAATGGGGATCAAAAACATTTACATCATGCATTTATTCATTTGGCAGATGCTTTTATCCAAAGTAACCTACAAGTGAAGCAGAGTACAACACAAACAAAAAAAATGCAACACATGTAGGAAAAGATATTACAGTATTTTACTGTGTTCTTGTAGGAAAGCAGCTAAACAGACAAATTTTTTCTAGTTTTGTATCACTGTATGCCTGAGACAAATAAAATTCTTGTTTAGTATGCACTATTAAAATTCCCATTTTCATTCTTATTTTAGGTTTAATGTGACAATGCTGTGTTTGGAAACAGTTAAGCTCTTGTTTGGTGCCCCCCTAGCCTAGTTGATACTCCCTACCCCAGAGGGTCCCCACAGTTTGAGAACCACAGGCTCAAACTGTATGTTGTGTCATTTGTCCTCCACTCCTGCAGCAGAGGTGTACAGAGAACACACTGAACCACAAGTATTGCTGTTTATGTGGGTGAATTGTAATGGATTTCAGAGTTGAATTATTTAGTTGTTTGTCATTTTTTGTAAATGATGCCTTAGTGTTGTACTTGACAAATGCTATTTTCAATTTATGGGCATCATTCTATCCTGTTTCGTTCTGTTCTGTCCTCCTCGCCAGACGGGGCAGCAGAGGTGGTGGGAGCAGGAGATTCCTGTTGAGGGACTGATCCAGCCAGGGGAGCTGATCACCTACAACCTGACCGAACTGATCAAGCCTGAGGCCTACGAGGTGCGCCTCACCCCCATCACCCGGTTCGGGGAGGGCGACTCTACCGTCAGGATGATCAAGTACAGCAGTAAGCATGTAGCTTTCTTCAGTTCTTATTTACACTGTGCTTTGATAATGATTCAGATTTTGACTCTGATGGATTATGATTTGATTCCGAATCTGAATCTGATGCTATTACAGATTCTGATACTGACACTGATTCTAATTTAGATATTGATTCTTACATTGATACTGATTCTGAATATGAAGCTGATACTGATAATGTGACTACTGGTTCTTTTACTCATACTTAAAAAGTTACTGATTCTCTAACTGTGATACTTAAACTGCAAATACAGTTCACAGTTACAGGGAAACCAGGGCTGCCTTTTGCCATATTGTTAGTAGATGACATTGTGATCATCCAGAAACTCATTTTAGGATTCCTTGAAAAACTGAACAACTATTTGAAAAAGAAAAAGAAACTCAAAGAATCATTTAGTTGGATGTACTTAACTAAGCAAGCACTAAGGAGATTGGCTTTGAATGAGATATATATATCCTACAGAATCAGTATCATATACACATATATACATATAAGTGCTTCACAGTGTCCGTCCAAATCAACACTTTGCCTGGATTTTATTATTTCTGCATGTCTGCATCAGGTGTGATAGGAACTGAAATTCACAGTAAGCGACTCCCTGTCTCCTTACTCATTGTATCCAAATGGTCCTGACTCAGTGTGGGTCTCCTGTAGAAGGGTCTCTTCTGAGAACTGTGCTCTGTGAATGGGTCTGGAGATGCAGCAGACTCCATGCCTGCCTTTAGTATTCTCGATGCTTTGAAAGAACCCCAGGCGAGAGGTTGGCAACATCAAAAGCTCTTTGAATATTTGAATAGACGTGACCCAAACCCAATGTTATTTTTATTATTTTTTTGTAAATTCATATCCAAAGTCCCCTCCTGAACACTGCTGCAGTAGGTTTTGAATAATTCAGGCCCGCCGCAGCCTGGTAATCTCACGGCAGTCGGGGCTGGTTGGCTGGCTGAGAGCTCGTCTGTCCCTGTGCTGTGTGCTCTTGAACATGCCGAAGGGATACCATGATAATTGTTTGCGCTTCATTAACATTCAAGGGGCCCTCTTTTTAAAAATAAACTTGACCTTCAAACCAAACAGAAAGAGCAACAATTTAGGTAAAATACCTTCCCAGATCAGAGTATTGGAGCAGTTTTGAATTTGGTTGAACAAAAGCATTTATTTCCTTGTGGTTTGTGCATTAATGGGAAAGGGGTTTACCCATTTCCTTACTGTGAATAAGTGGATATTCCAAGATCTTTCTGTTGTCTCACTTAAGCCTATAGATGTATCAGTTGGCATGTGTGAGCAGACGCAGGAATCAATACCTTTATCTGCAAATCCATTCTGTTCGTTAGTTTGGGACCCTCTGGGACCCTTGGCCCTCCCACGCCCCACAGTGTGTTATGTGAGGTAACAGCCAGACTGCTGTAAAAACATTTTCAGAAATGTGTAATAGTCATATCATTATCATATACATATCCCTTCAGCCAACTGTATAGTGTTTGCAAACTTATGCAAACTGTGTGCCTGAGATGTGTATCATTATGGCAAAACACACAAAACACTCCTTCCCATTTTGTTGTTTGTAGATTCCTGCCAGACTCTGAATTAATGAAAGTTTAAAGGTTTCTCCAACGTTAACCTCCATTACAGGCTAACGGTGCGTGTGAGCGTGGAGGGTTTGGGGCCACAGAGGGTAAACAGCTAATCAGTGGGCGAAGGTGCCCCTCAGGGGCCGTGCTCTGCACCAGGTGCCTCTGGCGGGGTAGGGGGAGCTCGTTTGATTAAAGGTTTATCATTCAGATCCAGGGAAGGTTGAGCAAAAATAAAGGCGTTAATTGGCTTTTTTGTCCGCTCTCGGATCTGTTAAATGCTAAAGGTTTCCGGCCAGAAAATGTGGTGAATAAAATCCCCAGATTTAAGCTTCTGCTCCGCCATCGAGAAAATGTCAGCATCGATTTGTTTTACAAACGAGATGATGTATGCTTTTTTTCAGACTCTGGTTAAAAATGGCTCAGCTAACACTTTTTATGGAAATGTGCAGCTTTGCCAACTGTTCATATTCAAAAGGTAGCTTTAAAGTGGATGACTTGTAAATGAGCCATTTCCAGTCATGACATCTACACATGTTCCAGAATATGGTGTCACTGTCCATAGCAGTCTTGCATACACTATGACCTCTCACCTCTCCTACAGGTTTAACCCCCAGGCCCTTTTGCACTATTGGGAGGATTAAATCTAAATCATTCTCCTTGACTGTTCTGTCAATGTTGTGTCAGATTGATTAACCCCTGGTTGCCACTCCAACGCAAGGCATAATGTGTGAAAGAGTGTCAGTATGTGTACAGTAAGTATCTATGTGAGTGAATACGTGTGTGTGTCAGAGAGAGAGAGCAAGAGTGCGTGTGTTTGGGGTAGGTGTATGTCTGTATGTATGAGTGTGTATGTGAGAAAGAGAGGGTTTGTGTGTGTGTGTGTGTGTGTGTGTGTGAGAGAGAGAGAGAGAGAGAGAGAGAGAGAAGGAGGGAGAGAAATAAGATAAACAGAGAAAGATTGTGTGTGTGTGTGTGTGTGCGCGTGTGTGTGTGTGTGTGTGTGTGTGTGTGTGAGTTAGGGTGTGCGAATGGCTTTGTTTATGTGTGTGTGTCTGTGTCTGTGCGTGTGTGTGTGTGTGTGTGTGTGTGTGTGTGAGTTAGGGTGTGCAAATGGCTTTGTTTATGTGTGTGTGTGTGTGTGTGTGTGTGTGTGTGTGTGTGTCTGTGTGTGTCTGTGTGTGTCTGTGTGTGTGTGTGTGTGTGAGTGAGAGAGAGAGGGAAGAAGATGTTTACGCATGTGTGAATTTATGTGTGTGTCTTTGTGTGTATATGAGAGAGTAAGAGTGTGTGTTTGAGCATGTGTGAATATGTGTGTGTGAGCAAGAGAGCTAGAAAGAGAGAACAAGAGTGTGTAGGAATATGACTGTGTCCACTGCAACCTCTCCTCCCAGAATGCATTGCAGCACTCCTTTTAAAGGGCACTGATTGAGGTTCGTGCTAAGCACAGATAGGGTGATTTTGAATTCAATTAAGAGTCTCTGTGTGGGTTTCCCCTCCTGCAACCCATAAATCTCTCCCACTGTGATAAAGCAGAAAAAGATTCCGCTGCGGGACATTCGAGTCTGTAAACATTTTATTAGTCTCAGAGTTACAAAATGCTTCAGGGACAAACAAAATGCTCTCCATGAACTTAGGTATTGATTTTTTTAATGCAGTTATATTGAATGCAGGGCCATGAATGTGTGCTTTATACTCCATCACTTTTTACTGTTTCAAAAGGAGAAAAAAGGTTTAGCTGTATTCTAATAAATGTCCTATCCATTTTCTTTTACAGCTCCTGTCAACCCACATCTAAGTAAGTATATTTCATTGGTATGTTTTTTCTTGATGAATGTTTTACTTGGTAATTTAGATATAATAAACATTACGTTATAGTGATATCTGAAGCATGACAGCTCTGGATATATATCCAGCTCTCTGGATGATCAAAAACCACTTTCACATACTGCAGATGTGTCTTTTTTTGTTGCCATGGAGTCAGACGCGTCGCGAATGTCAACATGTGGATTGGCTGTCCTGTGTGCAGCACAGCTTCGGTGACAAGGTGTAAATGGCAACCTCACTCTTCACATAGGAGGCTGAGTCCATCCACAGCGTCTGAGATTAGAGAGGGGTTTGTGAGGTGGCGGCCAGGCATGGCGACAGCATATATGATCAGGAGATTACTGAGGCCTTAAACCAGCAGATCATGCTCTTTTAACATCCTGCTGTGAGCAAATTCAATAAATCAATGCACACATTTTGTGTATTATTCTGTTAAACCCTTATATTTGTTATACCGATTTGAGTTTGCTTCTCCATAGTCATCTGCGCTTCTGTGACAATATTAAGGATTGAAATGTCTTACTTGTGTAATGAGTCATTCTTAATGCTTTGGCTTTCAGTAGTGAAGCCCTTGTTATTTTTCTTCCCATAAATTTTCTCTCACTTACATTTTTTTCGGGTTGCTCAAGATTGCATTTTTTTTCTGTATTGCATTGTTTCACAAATATAACTGCAAGGTGTCTTATTGTGGCATCTCTCAATACCTCAGATCAAGCATAATTTGATCACATTTAATTAGCAACCCCTAATTACACCAGGTGATTATTTTTTTCCTGCCAAAGTATCACTGCTCTTCCATTTAAACTACATCCGCTGTGGCTCATGTTGTTGTAAAGTAATACAATGTACAAAGAAATATGTATAATTTCCTCTCTAAGGAGCAGTAATAAATGACTTATAAATTTGAGTTTTTGATGAGAGACCCTTGTTCTATAGCAGTCTGTCAAAACAGGCTTACAGTTCTTTTTTTCAGTGTGCTCTGAAACCACCTACATCACAGTATCCCCAATGTGCCATACATTCACAGTAATTTATACTTGGTCCACAGGGATGACTGCCCCATACTGACCTTGTTACTTAATACGTGTAAAAATGCATATTGTGGCACACTGTTTGTTTGCCACAATATGCAAATAGACATGCTGCATATTATTAATGCATGGTGTGTCACACACTGTTGATCAAATGACCTGCCACCTGCATAATAGCATGGCTCTTGGTCCACAGGGGAGTTCCACTGCAGCTTTGAGGAGGAGCCTATCTGCATGTTCACCCAGGAGAAGAGTGACGACTTCGACTGGACCCGGCACAGCGCCGCCACCAGGGACACCAAGTACACACCCAACACTGGGCCCAGCAGCGACCGCAGTGGGTCTAAGCAGGGTGAGTCCCTCCCAGCATCACGATAAAAGGCACAATCGCAGGGAAGGATCAGACCCCTCGAGGACACCCCCCCCCCTAAATCATTTCTCTCTCCTCGGCTCGGTATCTTTTGATTGCTTGGGTTTTTGTGCCGTCTCTCTCTCTCTCCCTCTCTCCCTCTCTCTCTCGCTTTCTCCCATTCCCCTATCGCTCTCTTTCACTCTACCATTTCTCTTTCTCTTCCTTTCTTCCCTTTTTCTTTCTTGTCTCTCTGTTGTCTCTTTCTCTCACCTCCCCACATTACTGTCCCTCTCCTTCTCTCGCCTCCTCTTTCTCGCCCTTCCTCCTCTCCTCTCCATTTCTCCCTTTCTCACTCTCTCTGTGGTTGAACAGATGTAGCCATTGTTGCATCCCTCCAGTCGTTCTCCTTTCAGAAAGCAGGTGATGCAGCAGAGAGAAGCTGAATACAAATCAGCTCTCAGCAGCAGAACGTTATCTCGTGCTATAGAGCTGCTTTATACAGCAATATGATGTCACACAAAGACAGCAATGAATGAGCTTCACTGAGGGGGCCGTGCAGCCCGGCGGTCGGGCCGTGAGGCATCATGGGAAAGGCTGTGGGCAGGCAGAGTGGTACAGACACGACCTTGGCACTCGCCACAGAATGTCACCGGTGCCCCCTTTCCACTGGCGTGTTTTTTTTCCACTCTGCAGAGTTTGCCACAGCCGGTAACGCAACCCGCAGTGTGGCAATTATGCTAAACATATACATTAAATTTACATGTGCACGCTCCCCGCGGCCCACAAACTTGGCTGCTCAGGGCTGATATGCATAGTGTTGACTGTTCCAGGCCTGTTTGACTGAAGGTTGGGGCGCGAGTGTGTGAAAGAGGTGCCAGCGGAGGGGTGGGAGCGGAGGGGCAGAGGCGGAGCTACAGACCCTCACAGTCCACGGGGGTCTCTGCAGGCGCATCCCAGCTGCCGTGTCAGGAGAAGATGGCCGCGACCAAATATGGACATTGTCATTGCAGGGCGCTCAAGGGCTTCCTGTAGGAGAAATAGAGAGAGAGAGGTGGAGAGAGAGGGAGAGAGAAATGGGGGGGAGAGATGGAGAAAGAGAGTGAAGGAGAGAGAGGGAAGGGGGGAGAGAGAGGGGGAGAAATAGAGAGGGAGAGAGAGAAGAGAGGGCAAGAAAGGGAGAGAGTGAAAGAGAGGGACAGATAAAGGAGAAGGAGAGCAAAACAGACTGAGAGAAGGGGAGAAAGAGAGAGGGAGTTAGAGTTCGAAAAAGAGGGGAAAAATAAGAAGGGGTAGAAAGGAGGAGAGATTAGGAAGGAGAACAAGTAGGAGGGAATTAGAGGGAGCAAGAGAGAGAGAGTGAGAGGGAGGGAGTGAAAGATAGAGAACATTCTTTGTTATATTGAAATTTCAAAAAGAAGCTGTTAAAAGATCAGCAAGTTAATTGGTTGCATCCCCGCGGGAGAGAGACGCTGAAGTGATTAAGCTACAGTGTGTCTTACGAGCATGAGGCATTGGCCAATGTGGTAAATAATGCATTTCTTCAGTAACCTGAGGGTCGGAAACCAAAATTACATTGTCCAGTACTTCATTGCCCCTCATTTGTTTCTGGCATAGTAAGATGTTCTAAAAAGTTCCAACTCCATTTGTTACAGTTCTGAGGGCATTTGATAGTTCAAACTTTGAGCACGACAAGATAGGAAGTGCTTTCCAGCTACGTAGGCTGTTAGGTATTCTAAGGCTGGTTAGTGTCAGTGAGGTTCATTTGGGAGGTTTTTTGGTGCATAGTTTTCCTGAGAAAGGAAAGTGCTATCCATTAGATGGGGGGGGGGGTAATCTTTAATGGAAGTAGTACCATTACTTACCTTCTGCCTCTCCTCAAGTGGGTTTAACAGTGTCATTGGAGGAAAGTGAAAGAACCCTCTTTTTATGTCAGAGGTCGTTATTACCGAGCAGCGGTCCCCTCCCTGCTTCGCACCAATTTAATTTCGGCAGCTTTCAGGAAGCAGCTGGTGTCAGGGATGTACAGATTAGGACCAGACTCCCCAATATTACCTGTGTCGCCCCAGGATAAGAGGGCCTGCCAAATAAACACAGAGTGAATCATTAAAAAGAGCTGGACACTGACTGTGGAGCCAGTGGGAACCCATGTATGCTTTTTGGGAAGGCTTTCACAGAGAGCTTCGGGAAGTGGAGGATGGATCCTTGGGTATGTGGAAAGGAAGAGTAGACCAGGATGGTGTAGTGGTCAGGAGCTGGGCTTGTAACCCAAGAATTGCCGGCTCAATTCCCATCTGGGCCGCTTCTGTGGTGGTTCACCTGGACTGCCTCAGTAAACATTCAGCTGTCTACATGGGTAACGTGTTAATGTATGCTGTGTGAGGTGCTCTGGATAAGGGTGTCTGCTAAGGGAATGAAACATGATTTAATGGATCATCATTTCTTTGGGAATTCATCTCTTGTGATTGTGTAAGTCTGTATGCAGACTGAAGCTGACACTGGAATTTTCAAATCAGCCAAATAAAATGTAGTCATGTGGAAAGGTAGACAGAAGCTGTATTTGAATTTTAAAAATATTGCTAATGTAATGAGGTATAACAAAGTCATTTGCTTTGGAGTCCCAGTCAGTGTGGATTCCAGGCTTTTTTCGTGGTCCACAAAGCTGACAAATTCACCATGTCTGGCTGGTTTTCAGTCAAAAGTATCAACGTTTTAACCAGGAAAATAGGTCCTCTACTGTTTGACTTGAGCAATTTGTGCTAATATGTGTGGATGTGATATTGTTCATACTTAGTGGAAAGTTGCACGTTCCCTTTCAAATGGCTTATTTGTTGAAAAAATTTTACATATCCATCTACAGCATTGTCTGTTAAGGTTTGATCTGACACTTTTTGGTAATATTGTGAGGACCAGGGGAACATGCTACACTTGTGAATAAGTTGCAAACGAGAATGCCTGCCACAGTTGAAAGTTACCTGTGCACAACTCATCTGATCTGCAAAAACAACAGGTGGCCCCTGGCACAAACCTGATTCACAACTGCAGCTGTATTCACAAGTATTTGGCATATCAAAACTTTACAGCCATACCCATATGTATCTGTGCATGTGTGTGTGTGTGTGGGGGGGGGGGGGGGTGGTATGTGTACATAGAGATACAGTACATAACTATGTACCATTGAAAATCTGACATTTTTGAGACCATTTCAATCAGCCAAGATGTAGTACAGAAATGATATATCTGACAAAATATGGCTGTTTTGTTACTGAAGGAACTTGTGACCCTAAGACATTAAGAGAAAATTTAATTGCATGGGAACTCTGGCTCAAATGAGTTCCTGTCCATCCATCTTTGGCAGTTTGTGTGACTGTGCCGAGTCAACATTACTGAGTGGCAAGCAAGGATGGGGCAGCCATGTAGGAGTTATACAGGTGCACTCAGCCAGAATGTGCCAGAATGTTTCACAACCAGTGGCTGCTTGATTCTCAACACTGCCCCTAGTGTGCACTCAGAAAATAGCACAACTACAATCATTCAGTCATCTGACCATGAGGGATTATTTCAATTAAATAACTGTCCACAGTAACGTCATATTATTTAATAGAACGGTAGATAATAAATTAGATAATAAAAGCTGGCAAGGGGCAGACTCTTCCAGCGAAAGATTAACACAAACAGATACAAGTATTCTTTTGTACTCACAACAATTAGACTGTATAAGGCTTGTTTTTGCATACACTTTTGTACTGTATCTGTGAATGTGCTGAATTGCAACACACTTATTTACTGTTTACTTTCTTTGTTAAGTGTATTGAGCATATATTGACATTGCTATTTTTTAAGCATTTAGAGGACAATTAACCTCACATTGTGGGATAATACAGTTAAAACTGAACTTCAGATGTAAATTAAAAGGCATTCCATTTTCCGCCCTGAGCAATGTCACCATCTGCACAAACTAGGCCTAGTAAGTCAGGTGTCAAAGAAGTGTCCAAGTTGCAGTCAGTTGTTGTTTTCTTTAAAGTGAATGCAATAAGTAAATTCTTCACAGGTCACACAAGAAGCAGTTATTCCTGAAATTGTCAGCAGATATAATGTGTACTTTTCTTAGTGCTTCACTGAGGACAGTCAGTCCAGGTATTGTTGCTCCGGCCACACTTATGCATACTTATAATTTCGAGCGTATTGTGCCGTTTCTTGTAGAAGTGAAAGCAATGCAATTATAATCTTTGCACTCTGCAAACATTTTTTGTGACTTCATGTTATAATGAATTTTTTAGCGTATTTGAAAGCCAGTGATACATTTTCAATAAATAATAAGGCACAAATTTGAATTTCATGAGAGGTAAATAGGCTTGCCAGTTTTTGAGAAACAAGGCAAAAATAATACTGCTTGAGAGTGACTAAAAATAATATGTGATAATATGTGCAGGCGAAGAATTGCATTCGTTACAGAAATTTGACCCTTAAAAGCAGAGAAGACTTTTTTAAAAAATTGATAATACAATTTTAAGTAGGGACTTTCTTCTTTTAATAAGAAACGCCCTGCTTATCTAGACTGAATTTTTTTTTTCATCTTTGACCATCTTAATCATGACGGCCATCTACCTGTTCATCATTGCTGCATTTTTGTGTAATTTGCAGCCTTGAGGGGTAATTATCTTTGAGTCATCTCTGAGGTATTTCTGTCATCTGTCATTGTGCAAGTGCAAAAATGCACAACTTTTAAAATAGTTGTAAAGTACTTACATTCCTTTAAGCTCATGTTTTCAATTTGGAATCCAGTTGTGTTAGTCATATCATTATTTTCTTGGTAATTTTGATGAGCTTTTTTTCACTTCTTTTTCACCAAGAAAACAGCAGTGGAGACCAGTCTCTCAATCTCACGTATCATTCCTATAAACATTGGTGTCGTTCGTTTAAACGGTTTGACGTCAGTCCTGGAAACATTTGTGTTCCTCCACTGCTGTGTCTTTGATTAAATGACATACATGTGAACACACACACAATAAATGAAATTGCAATGAGAGCAGGAGAAGGAACAATGGCTTTATCTGCAGTAGTGTATGTAAAAGAAATCCTTAAAGGCAGAAACAATCACCCCCTCGGTGAATTCCTAACAAAGGCAACACTTAGAACCTCTGACATGAGAGTTCTCCATGCAATGGGATGTGTTTGTGCACTAGTGCCACAGTTTACTTGTCTGCCCCTCTACCTGTCAGGCTGAACTGCATGGAGGTGGGGTCTCTTGCTGTGCTGCTTCACTGATAACTTGTGTGTGTTCCGTTCAGGGTTCTACATGTACATCGAGACGTCGAGACCCCGTCTGGAGGGCGACCAGGCACGACTGCTGAGCCCCACTTTCAACGTGGCCCCAAAAAGCCCGTACGGGACAACCGGCCCCGCCTACTGCTTCAGTTTCTACTACCACATGTATGGCAAGCACATCGGTAAGCTAGCCGCTCCACATTTATGCACCACACCAGCTACACTACATTCACATGTCAGACCCATCCCACACACCAGTGGCTGCCACTGAGGGGAGGACAGGAGTGGGCCCAAAAGAACCCCCCCTCCAGGGGGGCTCAGGGTTTGCCCAGAGTGGAATAGGCCCATTGGCACTTTGTAAGGGCTACACAAGCACTAGCACCTGCTTTTGCTTACAGTGACTACGTGGTGCGGCAAGTTATCTGTCTCTTGGGTATGATGATGAAAATGATGTTGATGCTGAGGACGATGCTGATGATGAATATGCCGATAAGAACAAGTCTGTTTCTCTTGCTTTGATGTGCATTAGATCCTTTCCATGCTTAAAATACACTTAAAGCCTGCCTGAGAACTGTTTTAGACTTCAGAAGTTATGTCTCCACCGTTGTGGAAAACTGTCTTGTACAGAATACAACTGTCCATTACAGTTAGGTAAAAATACATGAGTCATTTGGGGGGTGAGCAAGTATTTGAAGTATTTGAGTATATATTTTTCTTAGTCTGTTCTTTAATTACATGCATTGGAGTCCAGCGTGGTTTCCTTGCCTTTTGGCTGCAGCTGGTTCAAATTTTTACTCTCCTCTCACATCCTGTGAGTGGTGCGGTTCCTTTCAATGCAGATGTGTCTCTTACTGTTCCACAGTATGAAGAGCACCCCAGTGAAAACATGAATCAGGATCACTTAAGTCATTCAGAAAGTCCTTGCCCTAAAAGCAGGAATCAGATAATATCCCTCTCAATAATTACAGGGGGATTTGCCACAGGTTGAAGGGGGAAAAAAGAACTGTGACCTACTTCTTCAGTTCCACAGAGACCTCCAAAACAGGAAGTCTCTCACAATGTGTTCCCATCCAGCTTTGGGGAGCTGTTGCTGAAGGCAGCGGTACACCGTGAATATAATTACCCTCTAATATGTGTAACTGCTTGCAAACATTCTGTGCCTATAGATGATATGAGATTTGTGATTTACATTAATCCCATTACTATAGCTGCGATGTTGTCCACTTATTTCTGTGGAACTGCTTGATTTCTTTCATTGTGGTGCACAGCAGCAAGACCGAAGAAGTACCTAAAATGTAGTTTTTGTCTTGCTGTTTGTATTGCATTGTAGGAGAAAAAAGTCTATGTGCCTTTAAAAGGGGATTAAACAAACGGAATTTGATTGTTCTGTTTTGGTCTCTGGGGTTTTGTTGTTAATAATGCTCCGTCTTCTTTCATACATTTTTGATGCTGCCATAAATATTCAAAGCAGACCTACTGGCACACAGTCCCCCAGCTGTATGTTCCCTGGCCCCTTTGCTCCGACGGTCAGGAAAACACTGATTAGATTTGCGCTCAAACGTCCTGCTCGTAATTGGCCCAACGTAGCACGTGCCTGTGAGAATTACCCCTCCCCGTGCGGCTGCGGCCTTCATCTGCGTTGCCGTGACTACCACTTCTGTCACATTCCGGATTAAGCAGTGCGGGATTAGGTGAATTAATATTGATGAGGTGTTGGCGGTCTTGGCTGTTTTCAGTCCTCCTTTTTTTCTTATCAATCTACAGCCTTTCCTCTGTATCTTAATGCATAAAGTGCCAAGTTCGCAGTTGCGCTGCCTCTGCGTAGATTCCCGTCACTGCGCTACGACATAGATATTTATGTAGCCTTCTGTTTAGCAGACTGGTAGCTTGGGGAATCGCTCCCCTGCTTGTAGCAGGGTTCTGTACTTACAGCAAGCTGAGCTGGTACATTATTCATGCACTAAGGCAAAGCAGACATCCCTATAGTGGTCACTTACATAGTCTACCTTTTCTGGCACATTATCCTGGCTGGGCGTTCACTGAAGTGGTCAGGTGAAGCACAACAGTTTCTAGGGTGCATTTAACTGCTAATTGGTCAGTAGTTTAGGCTTCCCTCCCTTAACTGGCTGCTTATCTGCTCTTTACTGAACAGGGTATTTTTTCAGTGTGCCTTTCTGAAGCAGCAGTCCCGTTTCTCAGCTTTGTTGTACGAAGACTCGGTCGTACAAAGACAAGGGAATCTACCAATGGGAGTCCATCTAGGGAGGACATTGGGGGGGTATTTTTTGCCATCATCATACCATTACATTAAGAGGCCCTGGGTATGTGTTGGGTCAGTGTTGGAGTGGCTTACTTCTGTCAGGTATATTGTGTTATACTTGCCAGTTGGGCCAGGAGTACATCATTCATCTCAGCCTTGTATGTTTGACACAGGCTCTTGTTCATGTGTGAATGGTGGTGTCCTCATTTGAGTAACGGTGTCAATTTTCAGGATGCTCTTTGTGCTTGATGTCTGGAGTCACTGTGGATAAGGGCTTCAAATGGATGTCAACAATGTAAACGTAGTGTTACATGTATTCATCTTGTATGTCCCTCTGGATAAGAGCATCTGCTTGATGTCAGCAATGTAAATATGTTGTAAAATGCACTCGTCTTCTATGTAGCACTGGTAAGAGAATCTGATAAGCAATAAAATGTAAATGTAGCACCCATCTAGGAATCTCTCCTGCAGCCTCCTGGTCACATGTCCAGATCCATAAGCTATATGACACACTAGCACAATGGCCCATGGAACCAGTCTGGTAACCTGCAAGCAGTGGGGAGTGTAGTCCTCTTCAGAAACTGTTTCTTTCACATCTAACCCATGGTGTTGTTACCAGTGGATGATCCACTTGTATTTTTAGATGGCTGATTGCTTCAGCAAGACCTTTTTTTCCAGAAACAAGGATTAAGTGAGTCATAAACAGTTTGTATTACGTGGCTTGACAGAGCTCAGACTAGGCCACAGTAGCCAGTTATCTGGTTTTGCAGAGCCAGCTTAGCATTAAAATGATCAAGCTTACTAAAGCTGGGCTTGTAGATTCAAACGGGCCATCCATATGAAATGTATAAATATCTCACCAGGGAAGTAAATAGGAAGGAGAGGAATGCACCTCACCCTCACTAGTCAGCAAGTCTAAAAGGGAATATAACAAGGAGCTCTAACATGTACACATAGAAACAATTGTAGCCAGTTTGGAATGAAATAGCAAGTGTCCACTTCATTAATATATGCACAGAGCTAGTGTTTGCTAGAGCATATAAGTTATTCACCATTATATCCAATCATCCCAACCTACTTCTGTTACTAGTCGATACCATTACCGTCATGGCCCCGGAGTAATAACACTGTTCTAGGAGCAGTGCCTCATAAATTGAGTTAACATGCTGCATTTAACAACACACAGTATGCTATATCTGCTCCTGGTTACCACTGCATTAGCCATTGCAGTCACATCTAAGCCATTCATAGAAAATGGGCTCATGTTGCATCACCTTTTATTTGGTACAGTTAATGAGGATTGCCTCACCACCAACTAAGAGAGTGAGACTGGATGACATTAAATGGAGTGAACAATCTCAAAGGTTAGCCTGGAGATTTAAGTAACGTATCCACTAAAGATTTATTTGGAAATGATGGTACTTTTCACAGTTATGCTCACTGAATTGGCTTATAGGTGAACGCCTCCTTTTTTCCTCAGTTCTTTAAAGTCATAATTATGAATTGTGAAGGACTGTCCATGTCTTTTCAGAATAAATTCGCACATCCTTATAGTGTTCATTTAAATGGCGTATTTAAAGCAACTGTTAATATTTTCTAACATGTTAAATATGTAGCTATATGTTAAACGTTGTTTTAAATACACTGTAATAGCCAACAGGCAAAGCTCCCCTCACCATTTGAGCTCCAAGGTCAATACTATCTCTCCCTAATGGTAATGCTATTCCGCAGTGCGGAGAATATCTTATTTGATTGGTGGGTGGGAAAGGGGAATTTCAGCAGGTTTACAGACCCTGGATGTGTTGCCATGGTAATGAGCCCGGCAAGATTTTTTTTTTTTTTTTGCTTGCTTTGTGAGACCAGATAAATGAGTGACAACATTAAAATATTAGCTGGCTGACTCATTATTTCTGTACTCATTCATGTAATCAGACTCCTGCTGAATGACATGAGATCTGAGTACAAAACAGGTACAGTACATTATATTACATTTTACATTACATTTTAGTCATTTAGCACAAGCTTTTAGCCACAGCATCTTATAAAGTGCATCCAGTGAAGTGGTATGAAAAGTTGCACAAACGAGACACTACTAATCATCTTCAAACATGTATCAGTGCCGAACACAATGCTAAGATCACAGGTGTGTACTTGGTTCAGTTGCATAAGTGCAACGCAATACAGCCTACTGTAGGATTATACCAAACAGAATGCTACCACTTAACCTGTAGTAGAATTACCACATTACCATAAAATTATGCATTAGGGGGATCAAGAAATCACACTTAGGCAGGGGGACTGAGATAGTACATTGTTCTACATAGTAAATGAGAAGATCATAAAAGAGAGCATTGTCTCCTAAGCAACAGAATTTGCCAAGTAAAAGGTCAGTTGTTGTGTTGCACCTTCTCCACCACATGTTTGAATAGTACATTGCCCTTATGACTCCTTCGCAACAATTGTAATGTTTTTTTTTTCTTTTTTTCATTCTGGATACATGTGACCTATGACCCCTGTGTGGGCTGGATTTTCCCATCAGTCTCCAGTGGTGAGCTGCACCTTGCTTTCAGTGAAGCGTTGTATTAACCTAGATATGCTTAAAGGCACCGGTTCAGTAATTTCTCTATGTTTGGAAATGCAAGGCAGCCTGAAACGAGCTCCGAGGCCCAAAGTGATTAGCATCGAGAGCTTGCCCTGCTCTGTGCTTGTTGATAGGAAAAAAGAGATCTCCTGGCTGACAACTCTTTCTGCTGTTTGGTTTTGCTGAAAACCGCAGGGTCACTGAGGTTGCATTAGTCTAGTGTGCTAATTTGACTCATTGTTCAGTACCATAGTGAAACTTCTTCAGTTCAGCTTTGCCTTATATCAGCTGGGAAAACTGTATTGCTTTGTCAGAAAGGTCAAAACTTATTCCTCCCTGTCTTCTAATTGGAAGAGTCTGTCTCTGCTGTTCATACGTACGTTACATTGCATTTGTGTATTGTAGATTAAAAGTGTCGTCCCGCATAAATATGAAATATTTTGTAAAATCAATTGTCAACCCAAGCATATTTTGCTGCTCCATTTAAAATATATTAATACACAACAAAAAAATATTGCAATATACCAAAATGGCAACTATTTACATATTTTAAATATATTGAATTTTTTTTAATAATATATTGAGAATATATCTTATTTTTATTTTTGTGTGTGTCATTGATTTTGTAATACGTCCCAATCATCTCAGATGAGAAATGTCAGCATTAGAAACTCTGCAGTCTCTTGAGTCTTGCAGGCCAATAAGGAACTGCATCTGTGAACTGAAAGGCTAAAGCATGAAACTGCAGCGCAGCGAGATTTTCCCACCAGAGTTAAGGGCATACGTCTCCTGTCCCAGTGTGTGCTCTTAGCGCGGCACCTCTGACAGCTCAATAAAAACACTACAGAGTAATGGCCATTCGTGCCGATTCCCTCTGATTCACCATCCCCTGCTCCACTGTGGCCAGGCAACGCTCATTCTGCCGTGACGCCGACCTTTCTCTGACCTCCACTGCGAGCTCGCCACCATGTTCTGCCTCTTCGCAAATCCGGTTGATCCGGGCCGAGGGAGAGCCGCCACGCTAATCCTGGTGGGTTAAGGTCTTCTGCCGAGGTCCTCCGGACAACCACTCTTTTTAGAAGGATCAAAAGGGAAGCTGTGTGCTGGAGCAGTAATTCTGGGTGTTTGTGTATTTTTTTTTTAATGATCAGGCACACAATGATAAGGACGTCAACCTCACACCCACAGAAAGTGACAGCATTTCAGAAGATCAAGAGGTTGAAAAGTAGTTGCACTCAGCCAAAGAGCTTAAAATTTATCTTTGCAGGTGCGTCTGGCCAAGTAGTCTGAAGATCAGAGGTTCACACTTGAAAGTGGGACCAAAACAGATTGTGCTGTTTTTATGTAAGAGCAAACATTGTAAAGAGAATATACCACAAGTAACCTACACTAACCATTCAGAGACAGCAGACACTGACAGATATAGGTCTTCTTGTTCGGAGTGCATGCTTAGAATGATCAAAATCAAAGCTCAGCTTTGAAAGAGGGAACCTGCTGGGCTGAATCCGCACATAGTCGAGTCCCATCGGCTCTAATTCGGCAACATGTTTGTATATGTGTAAGGGGCTTGGGTAGTTAGGCACCCCAGAGAAAGTCCCCACAGCGCAGCAGTCTGTCCGTAATCTGAGCACTCTCATTTGATGCGAGAACATTCATTTTGGTGTCTTTCTGTGTGAGTACAAGAAAGCTTGTAGGGGGCTGGAGACTGCAGTCAGATGATCTTGTAGGTCAAAATATGACCCTCCACTGCACTCTGCTGTCCCTAAGTAAGGCTGCTCTTGACAAGATGAGTTTATGAGGTGGTTGTTTTTTTCCAAAAAGGTCATTTTCTCTCCTTCCATCTGACTGTGCTTGGGAATTTGAAAGTCATTGGTGGATGCAGTACTTCCCTGGTTTTATAGGCTGTTTTGAGCTCAGTTGAGAACAATAATTGTTCTCCATCCACTATGGAGCAGTATGGCACCTTGCTTTGTTTAAGCCTTGCTTTTTAAAATGTGGGGTAAAATGGTGCCAGTTGAATTGTGGAGTGCCTGAGAATGGTAAGATGAGAGAACCCTACCCTGCTATTCCTGGCAGAATAAAGCCAGTTTGCTCTGCTCATGCAGACTCCGGGTCATTGTTAGCAAACAGCTCATCTGGGATCAAACCTGGGCCATAGAGTTCAGCTTGAGCGTTATGTCTGTACATGTCATCAGACATCAAAACTGTAACATTCTACAGAGCCAAGCACTTGATGCCCCTTGTTCTTCCTGCATGTACACACACACACACACACACACACACGCATACACACACACACACACACACACCCATTTGGAACAGTTTTAATTTATTATGTCTTTGAGAGGACCATGTTCTGACTCCGGATGTCCAGTCTTTTGTCAAATGTGTGGTCTAACCAAGCTTTTTGAGCGCGAGGCTGATCTGGGGTCATGCCTCACAGAGCGGATGTGTTTGAAGTCCTAATAATAAACCACTTGGCAGAGTCAGCCATGGGTATCCAAGCCTGAGGGCTTTTCCACGACTTAGGGGTATGCATGCAGTCAGTGCTATCACACTTACAAGTCAGGAGGTGAGGAAACACCTGCCGGTGTGAAGAGAGAGACCACGCCATCGTTTCCCTCTACAGGCCCAAACCAGGTCAGATCAGGTCAGAGGAATCAAGCAGCACTATCACAAGACAGTTTATCTCACAGGAGGGAGCGAGCCCTGTCTTCCATCCTCATCTGACTAATGAGCTCCTGTCACCATTTTAAATGGCTAAATCTAATTGGAACTGTGAGGCCGGTGATGGGATTTTCAGGTCAACAATGCCAGGACTGACCACCATCTTGGCTGCTGCTGATACAGAGGCTCTGCTAAAGTGCCCATGGTGCTCCCAGAACACCCGCAGGCATTGTGGGAAGGTTATTCCTCCAATGCTCTTCAACGTATCACTATTCTAGTACAGACCATGTCTGCATCTGTAGAACACACTGGGCCAAGTGCTGTTGACATACACAATGTGCCGTATCAGTGGTTAAGATATTACATAGTTATAGTATATAGTAGTTATCAGTTACTGCCACATGAATATATACAACTAAGCATATAGTATATAATGTGGTTTAAAATATCTCACCTTGTGTATTGGCTGGATAAGAGCATCTGCTAAATGACAAAAATGTGATGTGCTGTTACAGTATTTTGAGCAATATATTTACAAATACATGTACAAAATGAAAATTGATATGTTTCATTTGATTTTTTGCTTTTCTTATGTGTGTCTTGTATATGCAGGACTGTATATTTTGAAATGATGTCATGAAATCTGAAAATCATGAGTGAATCTGAAATATTATGTTCAACACAGTCTAAAGAAAGTTTAAAGAAGATGAAGTCTTGTAACTGAAGAGAATCAAAGAACTGTACTCATGTTGTGTGACCCCCTAACTCTGAACCAAATGAAGCAAATCCACTTTGTTAATTGATTATTTGTGTAAGGTGATTTTCAGAAGAGGTTGACTTCTGTGACTATTGGTGAGAGGGAATAATTATTTGAATTGGGGGAATTGGAGACAGGGAAACCCCCTGTCATGCAGAATTCATTTTTGCATTAAGTCAGTAAAATGTCTAGCTGTAAGGCTTGAAGTAGAAATTACCCGTAAGTGCTGATCTAGGACTAGATACCCCAACCACATTACTAACCATAATCACCATGAGCTAAAACAATGAAACTGGTCCTGGATCAGCACTTGCAGGCAAAGGTAAGACACATTTTCTCTGTGTAAAATCCTGGCATTTACTCCACATGGGTGTAACTCCCAGTCCTCTCCCGGCAGGGACGCTGAACACATTTCTGAGGCAGAAGGGTCAGACCACACCCGAGAGCCCAGTGTGGTCCCTCAGCGGTAACCAAGGAGAGCGCTGGCGGCAGGCCAAAGTCAGCATCCACCCCACATCCTCCTTTCAGGTGAGTGTCACCTGTGTGGGTGTGTCACACCTGCCCCTTCTCCTTGCCTCCAAAACAATGTCTGTTTTCCTCCATTGACAAGCATGACAGGCATTACTCAGCTGAGACCTGTCTAAATGATTAATGACATTATCTAATGTCATAGATGTGCTTTTATGCACTTGACATGAAAGAATTTGTTTTAATCTTGAAGAAAGCAGTTGACTTCAATTAAAAAAGCCCTATCTGTTATAAATAAAACTTTAAAGTGCTCAAATGTAAGGCCACCTAGTTAGACACAACTGAGCGATTTGGAATTCATCTCACTATGGCTGTCTCCCCTATGTATAACTCACTATCCACCACTGCTAGGCAACAACTGGCTGAAAACAAATGTAGATCCAAAAGGGAGCAACTCAGAACACTGACCACCTAATGATGCCGGTAGCTTATTCACTTATTTACTATTTACTTATTTGCACTGTGGCTTCTTCCACAGCAGTTTACGCACCTTTTTTTGGTAATAATCCATTTTTACAGATGGATAATTATTGAAACAATTTAAGGTTAAGAACATTCCAGTAAATGCACAAGTAGACAGCAACCAACCTGGGAATCTGGCCTGGAACCTTCTGGTGCAAAGCCCAGGTCCTTCACTCTGCCACCAGCAGGTACCAAGCTTTTATCCCACAGCCAATGATGCGGCGGCCCTATTACCTATCTCTATTGTGCATTTTGCCGATGGGTTTCTTTTCACATAAAGGCAATATCACTCTCTGGATCACAAGTCCTCCTCAGTGAATGTTTTTGAACTCCAAAGCTACCAGAGAGCAGTTGAGAGATCCAACATCAGTGCCCTGGTGGAAATCCTAATCAGACATATGAATTATCATTTTATGGCTTCTGCTGAGTGTGGGGAAGGTTAGACCGTCCTTTCTCTCGTGTAATAGGTAGTTTCGCGCTGAACATAAAGCACACAAGCCCAGACTGGACCCTGCGTTCATTTTGGTAAATCAGTTGATGGCCTTTGGCTCTGCAAAATTTCCAGTACCGTAGTTTGGAAGAAGGTCAGCCTTGATTTCAGTTCTTCTGGGAGGGATCCATTTTGGGAGGTCTGTACAGAACAGCCGACAGCACACAGACCCCTGTGAAATTGACCGATTAAGCTGAGGGGCGGCTGTCCCTCTCCTCACGCAGAGCCAATGACCTGTTATTAGGAGGCATGCTGTAACCCACCATGCACTTTTGAAAAATACACTCTAAAAATACCCTCAAAAGTCAATAAAGCCAAAATACTCTTTGCAGGGGTTTGTGGTCTAACCATTACAGTGTGTCCTTTAACTTTGAGTGATGAATTGGATCAAGGACAGCAGTACACATTCCAAGCTCTTGCACACACTCTTCATCCAATTCAGTGATCACTGGGCTTATGTGAAGATGTACATTGGTAAAGCAGTGTTCAGCAGTATGAGCAGGTGAGGATTAACCAGCACAGTTTGAATGGCCCTGTCGAGCCAAAACAAGAGTACCATAAGTGGCATTGACAAGGGCTTTAGACTTTAGCTTGCCCAGCGAATGGCATCTTTTGGTGTGCTGTGTAGAGAACAGGTTTGAAACTTCAGACAGACCCACCTCCGTTAAATGTGTTTTACCTACTATATGAAATGCAGGCACAGTAGATATGCCTCTTTGCAGACTCAGCCCCAGTCTTAGACAGCAGAACTGGAGATGGATGACAGAATGTGTGGTGGCGAACATTTGTCTTCTGCATTTTTTTTCTTCATTTTTTTGCAGATGGTGTTTGAAGGTATTCGTGGACCGGGGATTGAGGGGGACATCGCTATCGATGATGTCACCCTTGAGGAGGGGGAATGTCGAGACCCTCCACCAAACAGTAAGTAGACACATCACACACATCTCGCTGTGGTCATCATGGCATTGTCATGTAGCCATGAGCATTGCATTAGTCAAGGGAACTGTGTAAGGGGTTAAAGACAAGATGTGACTGTGGGCTGAAATGAAGAAACACATTCAGCTGACAGAATAACACCTGCATATGGGGACAAGACATTAGGTTTTCTGGTGAGTTCGCATAGCAGAAGATAAATACTATTAGACAGAAGATAACTAACCGTGCTAAATTCCTGTTTGAATCGTGTTGTTCTGTCCTCTCCCTTCCCCCCCAACCCCCCTCAGATCTGAGGTCCTTGGCTCCTCCCCCAGAATCCCATATATGGCGGCTATGCGTCACCCTGCCTCTGGCCCTTTTCAGCCGGCGAAGGTGACCTCACTCCTCAGCAGAGGAAATGGAACGATCCACCCGGCACTGGCACCATGCAGAAGTGGGCACACTCGGACCTTCAACGTGTAAAATTACCAAAGATTCCAGCAGCCGAAACCGCCGAGAGGGTCGCAGTAGCTCCGGGGCTCTAGACAGAACAAAACCACACGAGACGAGTGAAAATGATACAAAAATAACAGGGAAGATCCACTCATTTTTAATGACTTCATTTGCATAAACGCTCCTGAGGATGGGGAGTGCTTGATCACCCCTGGGTTGCCTTGCGTGGGGTACACCGAATAGATTGATTTGTGGCCCAGAATGGGTGAAGACCTTTGAAAGCACAAGGACCCAGGCTCAGACTCCCAACTGTTTTTCCTTTGGGTTTATTTTTATGTTTGTTCTTTTTTTCTTGTTTTTGTTCTTGGCAACTTCTAAAAACTGTTGTAAAGACAAGGAAAAAAACAGACACAAAATGGAAATAGTTTGTAAACAGGGTATGATTTTGAAACAGGAGCAATTACAACCCCCCACCCGCCATCCCCCACCCACAAAAATACCCAGAAGCATTGAAGAAAAAATGTTTTGTTTTGTTTTGTATTTCTAAAGAAATTATTTCCCACCCCATGGGGAAACCCGCACTGTCTGTCTGCTGCTCTGCTGCCCTGGTGCTCTGCTGCCTGATCTGCACTGACACCTGGGGCACACTGAGACCTGGAGCGCACTGACACCTGGAGCTCACTGATACCTGGACCTGGGGTGCACTGACACCTGGGCACACTGGACACTTCCCCTCCGCTCAGTTACGTGCAACAGGACAGCTGGAAGAAGGTATCGCATCCTCCGTTTCTCTCCTCGTTGTTTTCTGACCACGGTACACCATCACCATTGTGGCGGCCTGCTAGAGGGCAGCTTGGAAGGTGCAGGGAAGAAAGTTGTCTGATTCTTGTCGTCAAATCACTGGAGAAGGGAAGCCACTACCTGCCATGGAAACAAGTGCCTTCAGGTAAACATCAACTGTGAGCCAGAGAGTAATCACACAATGCAGTCATGTTAGTCACATGACACACTGGCAATTACACAACGCACTGGCTGACATTTCTGATGCCACCTGGGGACTATTTTATACACAGCTCATTGCCCACAGCGGCCGCAGTTTTAAGGCAAGCGACACCACTGGATGTTACAGCTAACAACAAGCGCTAAATATTGCAAAAACTTCACTTCCATCCACAAAGCTAACAAACAAACAAAAAAGTGAATATGTAAGAAATCAAAGTGCTACCCCTCAGCTGTGGGCAAACTACCACCCTGGGCGAGAACTGTGGCTTATGGGCACATGAACAACAGCACCCCCCTAGGAGACCTCGAAAGAACAATAAAGTGGGGGGGAAATGTTATTTTTTCCACTGTTGAGTAGTGGTCACAGCTGGAACTTTCATGCAGTTATTGGACAGACCGGAGGGGAAGGCAAAGCTCCTTGCCAACAGCTCGCCCTGCCCTGGTCTTCAAAAGTGACCTCCATCCCAACTCGAGCGAGCCCTGGACGCGCAAAAAAGAAACAACAAAAAAACATGGGAAAACGACAGCGTGGAACACAAACAGAGTGCCGTGCACAGAGAATGAGTCTGCTGATCTGATTGACATCCAGTAAAACCTGGCATTACTGTACACAAAATAAAGGCTCCCCCTTTACAGTCGTCATATAATAAAACATATTTTATTATTCTAGAAAGAGCTTTTACACAGACTCTGAAACTGACTTTGGAACTATGTGAGCCCATTTGTATCCTTAACCACCTGTTTTTGAAATTATTGTTTAAAAAAAACCTGACATGACATCACTGATATTGATGACAGACTTCTATCTTTTTTTTCTTAAATGATACGACTTCAACCTTTACTTCCCTTTCTGGAATACATCTTTGCGTGATGAAAATATTAAAATGAGCAGAAAATGATATGCAAATCAATTTGGTAAAATTACTTCAAGAAATGATCTGTTAGGTAAAATGTGTATTCATACAAAAAGCACAAAATGGAAATAAAATGTAAACAATATATTATTCTTAAAATATCAAATGATGAAATATAAATTATATATAAATACAATACGGAGACTTTCCTTTTTGCTTTATTCTGTAAAGTACTTTCCAGTTTTTTAAAGTGACATCCTTGCAACATACAACAAAATAAATAAGATATTTTACATCTGTATTCAATAAAGCTCTTTTTCCGGTATTATATGATTTATTGTATTGTGTTTGCTGTGAGGATATCCACTCATGTCACAGTTGACGCTGAGTCCCTGAAGCCTCACAATAAGTTTGTGTTTGATTGTTGTCTTTGATTTTGGCATTTGGTCATTTGTTTACCATTGCCTCCTCTATGCATTAACAATTCCCTGGTGAGCACTTGTCAAATCAGTGGGGAAAAAACACTTGTCTTTTGTGTTGTGCAAATTTGTCTATTCGCAGATGCTGTGTTTGAAGTTCCATATTCATATAATGAAGACAACCCTTGATTTTTGTTTATTCACTTGCATAGCTAATGTTTTACATATTAACCATGCACATATGTATGGATATATTAACAGAAGCAAGCCAGGGTTGACAGTGGAAGCTAGCTTGTTGCTAGCAGTTCCTCTTATGGGTTATGAACCTGCAACAGTTTTGTTCCATGTTCAGTTCCCTATGTAAATAAATGATTTCTGAAATGGAGTCAAAAATTCTCTCACTCTTGACCAAACAAATTTATTTTTAAATCTTCTTTAATTATGCATATACAATAAGCTACTTGCTTCCAGTGCAAATAAAGGAAAGCCTTGTGTTTGAAATCATGTAGGTGGTGCAAAATGAACTCTTGTGGACCAAGATCTATGAAACATGTGCTTTTCTGTATCAGAAAAGTGACAGTATGTTTGCTTTAGGGGATTGCCTGCTGATGAATGTCTGGGAGCCGTTGTGGTAGTGCTCTTTTTCCCTGACATCATTTTCTATATTCTGGTACAGCAAAAAATTTGAATCCAGGGGTACGCTTCTTGTAACCTTTGACCTGAATTCTTTCAGTAAATATCCAGACATATGAGTGTGAGATATGTTAAAATGAAATCAAGTCACATACATTACCATGGATAAATAGTAATCTGCCAAGCAAATACTAATCTGAACAAAAAAGAAACATTTTCAACATTCAGAAATGTGAAGTCTCTTGAATGTCACTGAATATACATTTTAAAAAATAGGCTCACCATCACAATTATTGATAGCAAATTGAGAGAACATCTACAAAAGCATTATTCCAAATGCTATCCAATACTTCCTCCATTTTTAAATGTAATCTGGCCCTATGGAAAAAATATATAGCAGACCTGTATTGTCAGTGTTTATTTAATGACACATAATGGCTTTGTACATGTGAGTAAATTAGGGATTTTTTTTTTGGCTTTTTTTCTAGAGATAATTTTGTTCTGTGTGCTCTGGGTTAGAATGATACTATACATTTTAGTTCATGAACCACCACCAAACCAATTTTTCAGACTAATTTTCCATTAAATTCAAATTAAACAAATTACAGAGAAATGTTTTCAATGGGGCAATGTTTGCTTTATTTTGAGTGAAATGTAAAGCTGTCAAGCATTATAATAATTATAATAAAGTTTCCTGTTGCTACATAGCACTGTAATTCTTTAGTAACTATGAAGTAATTTTAGCTATTTATTGAAAGTCACTACACTACAAGAAATGTCTGCTAGATTTATCGATTTGTACAAGAGGTTCACAAACTGATCTTCTATAGAACTTGATTTCTATTTCTTGCTTGTCAAATGCAAAAAAAAAAGTGTTCATGGGGTTTGAAAAGTCACAACAAAAGTGCCAAGTTATTGAACTCTAATTTATTGTCCTTTTCTTGCAATTGGTTGAATATGATATAAGTATGATAGAGATATGGGTGTGGACCAATGGTGAGAAATGATATTGAGGCACTGAAGGACTTTGGAAAATTTAATCAGCAGGATTGATGAAGAAGATGAGGAAGACTGGAAAATAGAACAGATTTTATCATATGGCTACATTTACATTAACCAGACTCTCTACATGAACATAACTTTCAGTGGTGTGTAGGTAAGGGCTATGTGTGGCAAGCTCATATAGAAATAAAATTATTTCCACTGCACCTAATAATAGTAAATATAATGTCCAATAACTGCTAAGGTTCACAGGAAAAAGCATTTCTAGGTATGAAGAGTAAGTTCATAGGTATTGTGCATTGAGGTGAGGATGATGGCAAAGAATATCCTTTCATGAAAGACACAGTATTACAGATATTGGGACAGCCAATCAGGTGCAGGAGCTGCCTAGCCATGCCACCCCAGTAACAAATCCCTGATTGAAAAAGTATCAGGGAACGTGGCATATGTATAGTTTGATGCACATGTACACCCAGACATCACAGTCTTTCTACTGCTCTCCCCGGAGAGGCCAGCGGTGCGACTCTGACGACTTGAGGACGTTTCATCATTCGCATCGACTCCGCCTGGGAGTAAGCAGTCTTACACTGGCTGAGAAACCATTCCCCTCCTCGGATTTTCAGATTTCCCGTTGCCTGAAATACCTCCGCTTTTGCTCCCCCGTGGCGTATCCTCATAGTGCATGGAGATGTGTCAGAGGTGCTCCTGTGCTCGCCGGGATTCATGTCGCGGTGCTTGTTTTTGTTCTTAACGTGCCCCGGAGGAACACCAAGGAGGGGTTTTTTCTTTCAGGAGACACAGGCGTTTGCTGTTTGTCTCCTCCAGCCGCCAGTCAAACCCCCCCCCACTTCAACATAAGATATGGGAGGTGGGAAGGGAGGTAGTACTGTAGACATCTGTCTGATTCCATGCACCTGCAGTACAACTGTGGTCCCCTCACACAACCCCTATCTGTCACATGACGTCCTGCTTTCAAGCCTCTCAGGTTCTGTCCATCCCTCTCCAGGCAGAGCAGCTTTGCAGATGCATGCACTTACTTTGTCTCAGCAGCCAATCCAGTGTCTTTTAGCATAACAACGCAACTATGTGCTGCCACAGGATTGGTTAATGACTCAGGGAAAGTGCCAGCTATCTTGTGGTCCCAACTGCAGCAGTGTCATGATTATTGGTACGTTTTTGCTGCTACCGTTTTCCCTTTTATATTGATATGCTGTATGTTACAGCATAGAAAACACCTAGCTGAGGACTATGTTCATTCATGGCTGGCATGCTATAGAGATCCCATGGATCAGGAAACCTGCAAGTATTGTAGGGTACCAGTAGTAAAGACTCAAGTACATTACATTATTGTCATTTAGCACACACTTTTACCCAGAAAGACTTACATACATTACACAAGTTATATAGCTAGATATTTACTAAGGTGATTGTAGGTTAAGTACTGCACCATAAGTTACAACAGCTGTGCCCCAATGGGAAGTCAACCCCGCAATCTTTTGGTTACTAGCCCTGCTCCTTGCCACTGTACCATGCTGCTGCCCCAGTTGGAGGAGGATTTGTCTCCAACACAAACCAATATCTTAAACCACATTTTCAGTATATAAACAATGTAATACTGCAACTGGAGATCAATGTGTATATTTTTTTATATAATTCTTTGAATGGGTGTCATATTTAGGATAAATATGAGAGAGCTGGGTCAATGTGGTCCGGGAACAGACAGCCAAGCTGGTGACAAGAGAACGAATCATCTGGAGAGTGCAGTGGCCTCCTGGCGCATGACAATCGCACAGGCCCACGCAGCCAGCACGCCCCGTTTGAGATGCTCACTGTGGCACCGCAACGCTCCGCCAGCTCTCGTTTCAGGAACATCACTCCAACACAAGGGGTTTCGAGCGTGAGGAGCTGTCTCAAATGGGCCTCGCTCACAGACGTGCAAACATCAGGGGGAGGGGGGCCAAAGAGGTGCCTTCTTTTCTCATCTCTTTTCCCAGGCCGACGATGAGAGGAGATCTTTCAAGCTCTCTCAGGTCGCTATGGACATCTTTGTGACTAGGGCTTAGGATCACAATGTCTTCATTTGATTACTGCTTCATTTTCTTCCCTCCCTTGTCTTTCCTTTTTGCCATTTTATATATATTTTTTTGTTGCAGGTCTCAAGGTCACTGGCAGTGTCTGAATCTAATTTTTCCTCCTCCCTGCTTTGCCCAGACGGTTACTGATATATTGAGTTCTCCTTGAGTTCAGGACTACATCTGAAGCATCAGAGGGTGTTGATATTTCTGGATGAAAGGCATGCCATTGAACATGAATATTCCACACTCCAGTCTGAAATAACCAGTCAAATATTTGATCTTAGCCAGCTTCATTCACACTGCTCCAGAGAAAACTGCTTTTATTTAGTAGTTTGAAGCCTGATAATGAATAAATAAAACGTTAGCTTCAAACCTTCTCCCAGATTAATATTTTGGCCAGCTGGCATGTCTTTCAAATTTTATGTGTTTTAGGACTCATTGTCAACCGCAAGCTCAGCCGGTTGTCACTTGTCACCTCTTATGATGTGTTACATGTCATGGTTTTTTTTCAAGATGCAGCTCCAGTCTGCTGAGAGGGCACTAACAGACTACAGCCCTGCAGCATTTGTTATGTGCTGAAACTGACAGCAGAGGTTACCAGAAGGTCAACTGTGTAGTTTTTACAAACAAGGTATGACAAGCGAGTTTTCCCCAAACATATGATCTCTTGAACTAGTGACATGTACTATTGGCAATGATTTGGGGCAAACAGGGTGAGCCAAATCATTACTTCTTGCTGTTAGCTGTGTTGTCCTGCTTCATCCCAGAAGCTGTCCAAGTACTGCTGCAGTGTTCCTCTGAAGTCTTTAGGTTTAACAGGCACTTTCGTCACAGAAGCTTGATCTCACAGGTTACCTGCTCCTCTCTGCCCACTGGAGCCGTTCCTTTCACCAGCAGTTGTAATGGATACCACTAGTCCCCCAGTGGTAGTACCCCATGGCATTCTAACCCCAGCTCTGACACACACAGCACCTGTCCACTGTACCCCTTTCACCATCACGCCCACTGTCGCGCTTCCTGAGCATCCGTACGTTGAGTGTCCCATGGACTTATTTGGAAGCCTAAAGTGTCCCGCTGGGTCCGAAGTAGGAGTTTGAGCGACAAACATTTTTAAAAAGCATCAAGAATGAACCTTTTTAACAAAAACTGAAATAGCTCAATCGCTCCAGTGTCACATTCCTAGGCATACATACACAACAATCAAAACTGTTAATAATTAATTGCATTTTATTTATTCATTTACTTGGCATATGCTCTTTTCTATGGTTCTGAATTACACAGAAAACAACTGACAATAACTAAACCAGAGCCTAATTGATTGATTGAGTTGATTCTTAAGAGTAACATTCTTAAACATTTCAGTTTTTTCCCTAGTGTCGCCTCCAATAGTTTTCATTGTTGTTTTGCATCAAGGGACGTTGTTGGCTACATTTATTCCATCCATGACCCCTGAATGACCTTTGAAACCCTGATCTTAACGGTCACCTCTATCCAATTCTATCCATCTGTATGCCATCACTCTCCTCTTTTTCAGCAATCTGGAAGAGAGAGAGAGGGAGGGAGCGCTGTCGGCTCACATTAAAATGCATGCCTAGCGCTTGCGGTCATCCGGCCTGCAATGTAATATTACATTACATTAAATTCCGTGTTCCCCCTACTGCACCCTACGACATCGCTTTGTTTACACGATCGCTTGCACTGCTAGGGAACCCTGCAAAAAAAAAAAATGTCACGGGATGCTAATGGCTCGTCTTGCCACTCTGCGGAGCCTGCACCTGCCAATCACGCAGGATCTGTCCACCGCGGCTGCCTGTCCATCAAGATGAGCGCCTGAGCAGTACCAGGAAACGCTACTCGCGTGCTTAAGCACACCTCGCCCTCAACTGCTGGAGCCTGGCAGGCCAGGATCAGACACACCTGAGCGCACAGCCCTGAAAGTCGCTCCGCCTTAATTACCCTGCAGCCTGATGTGTGTTGGGCGAAGGTTTCGGCTAAACTCGCAGCCTGGATCGATTTCACACTGCGTATTTCATGGCCAGTACCGCCAACCCTTCTGATTTGCCACCTCCATTCAGCATTAGCTTGAGGAAGCCAGGTATGGTGGGCCCACAGCCATAGGACGAATCACACGACACGTCAGCGCATAAACCACATTCAGTTTCGTGGGGGCTTACTTGGTGGTGGCGATAAGTTGTTACCGGCACTTCTGAAAGAGAAAGCCTGGATCAGAGGGTTTCAGCTTCAGGGATTTGATTTATTGCATCTCTGTATATGTTGCCCTTTATATCCATCTCACATGAGACCCAGGCACCTTCCCTCTCTCTCACGGAGTATAATACAACGTTATGTAACGTCTAATGTGACGTGTATACTGCAACAGTGATAAAATTCCTACTGGCGGTTGTCAGCTGGGAATGTAACATTCAAATGAACGGACTTGCCAGCATGACTGTTACTGCTTGGCTACAGCTGTTAGTGCATACTATCATTCATAAATCATCCATGAGTTCTGGGTCAGGTAGTCGGCTTGGATCATAAAAATGCAGACATGCGCTAAGGCTCTTGAGCAAGCAAGTTAATGGGGCTGTTGCTGTTACTGCCCCCTGCTGGATGGGAATAACAATTGCAGGTAAGCATGCAGCACACACTGTGGCAATCCAGGGAAAATACAGTAGGATCATTACCATTACAGACTGCAACAATTTAAGAGCATTCTGGTGTTATCTCCCCAAAGAAAATGAAATATGTTGTAATATACTGAGAGGTATGTTGTTCAGAATATATTGCAAATGCATTTAAAATACATTAAAGCAATGCAGAAATATACTCAAATATATGAGGACAATCATTTACATATTGTAAATATATCAACTGAGCTAAAATGTACACTCTCTAAAATCTATTCTCAACATATAATTGTTTTTGCACGGGTCTGGATTTGTCATAAAAGGTGACACTCTTCCCCAAAAAGGGGATTTACTGCTTTTAAATAGTCCTGGTGCTCAGCTGATTGTGGATGTGTGTGCACTCTCATGAGCCGTCCACTCTTCCTGAAAAATGTGCTTCCATACACGGCCAAATCAGGCAGTGGAACCTTACCAGGATTATTGATGGCACCTCATGCTTCAGAAAGAGAGGCGTGTCCCAGATCTCACCCTGCATGAATCCACCGCGTGCTGTTCATGCCAATGAGGAGCAGTGCATCATCCAGTCACGTTATGACCACACTCTTTCAAGGACACCCCTAACTACTCCTCTGATATCCACACGGACTAGACAAACTAAGGCCTGCAGTAATAATCACCCACAACAGTCCTGTCAGTCCTGTGTGCCTACACAGCTGCCACATTTGCTGTCTCATAGTTTTGCCAGGCTCCTCTACTTTCATAAAGAGATTTGTGTTTGTTACGGGTGTAATTACACAAGCTGCGAAGTGAAAGCATGTGCTGCTACAACACTCACTTGTACAGTAGTTATCTACTGTTTCTAAGTTCATTGTCTGAAATGTTGGTAGCATGTTGCTTTACCACTTTGATGTTAATTCGGTCTGATTATTGCTTTTGCCCTCTGTTTCTGTCTAACAACATCTTGTATTCAGTAATAATTAAAAGCAAGTAAATTATCCTTATTAAGGTGAGTCGCCCAGCTTACATTTGTAAGGAACACATTACATTTGGGTTCATCTGTTACTTTGCTTTTAGTGTCTGTGTTACTATACGGGCTGAGAAAAATAACACAGGCAGACTCCAGGCTCCTACGGTGTGCATATGAACAGACACCAACACACACACATACGTACATACACACACACACACAGAAAGGTAAAATAAAGGACAGATGATAAGCCTCACAGTGTATCAGACACATAACATATGCCTGAAAGCTCTATATTAAATTAAATTGTATCATTGAATTAAAGTTCCCTGTTGGAGCCATGTTTGCACTGCAGTGAAACATCTCTAAAAGGTCAGTATGGCGCGGACTAGCTCCCGCCTCTCTCAAGCAGGGACCATATCATAACTGTAAATCTCTTGTGCCATGAGCCATAGTGACACCCTCAATGATACCCTCCTCAACACAATCACAGTCACACTGCAAATAATGATCTCATCCCTGTCACCAACATGTGAATACGGGGAAGTTCATTCCAGAACCAGTCTGACAAATGCTGCAATCAGTTATAAGGTTAGACACATTTTCAGAACCTGAGCAACAGTGATAAGACAGAGGGCTGAAGACTTGCAATGGTGGCAAAAAAGGTCATTTATGTGCTCTGGATAGTGAGGAATTTCTCAGTCCCATCAGGTCGATTATTCTGATTGGTCAAGTGGTTCTTCACCTGTGGTTTGATTGGTTCAGTGTTCCTTTGCCCCACAATCCAATATAAACCCATACTTGTCATCTCAAATAAGATGAGCTGAGAGATGCACTGATGTTATGATATTAGGAAGACAGCACATTTAGCACTCCTCATACTTATTGTCAACGCTTTGCACCATATGGCAGGGTACACATTAACCATCAGGCTATTATTTTAGTTTTCTCCTCAGCCACTTTGATCAAGTAAGAGTTTAGAGAGCTGTCACCTCTTTTGCAAAAGCACCCCATCATCCTTTTGATTTCGTGACTCACCCAGATGAAAGTGATCGCAACAGCTGAACCCGAGAAAATGGCCAGCGCGATCACATTTTACCCAGATGCTTCGGCGACAAAAAAAACACAAAAAACAAAAAACAACAAAAAAAACAGATGATTACTTAAAAAGATGTATTGCTCGCCCGTCACTTCCCTGTCATCTTCTGTTCTGACAAGCTTCGCTCTCTTTTGTCGCACGGCTTCACTCGAAGCTCGCTTTGAAGTCGACAGCCGCAATCAAAGGGTGCCTCTCCGTTTGAAGAAGACGGGGGGCGCGTGTGAATTTGAGCAATTAGCTCGGCGATCAGTTTTTCAGCTCCCAATGAAGATTCGCTTGAGGAAGAAAAACAAATATAAATTATAATGAATGCACTCGTCCCCAGCATCAAAGACAAGAACATAACGAGAAAATAGAGGGCTCAGCTGTGAAACTCAAAAAGCTCACCTGTCTGAAACACACATTTCAATCTCTTTACACTCTATGTACAATATTTCTTGGGAAGCAATTTATGATTACAGGTAAGGTATACATTTTTGTTTTGTCATTGTTCCACATTGGAATTTTGCAGCAGCATATGCAATTTCCAACAAAATGTTATTGTCTTTTTTTACATTTGCTTGTGGCATTAAATATATTTTCATGTTTATACAAATGCAGTGCACTTCAATGTGGAAGTAGGAGGATGGATCCATTCTCTGGAAAACCTACACCACTATAATCTGCACCATCAACATGCATAAGGGCTAAAGAAATTAAAATGAGTAGTGTGATGAATATTCAACACAACAAAAAAGACTAGCTATGTAGAAATTGAAATAGACTCAAACTATTCCCTAGTCCTATTACGAAAAAAATGTATATGTATGTACACAGTGTACACTATATATTTATCAATGTATTCAATCAACCAGTCCAATGGGATGGCAGTTTGGTGGTAAGGAGCTGGGTTCATAACTGAGAGGTTGCTGGTTAGATGACCCACTGGGCCACTGCTGCTGTACCCTTGAGCAAGTAACTTAACCCTGATTTTCATCAGTGAATATCAAACTGTATAAACAGATGGTGTAAAATTCGCAACCTATGTAAGTCACTCTGGATATGAGCGTCTGTTAAATGACAGTAATGTAATTTAATTAATCAAAACACAAACTACTTGTTGGCACCTGTTTTTCCTAGAGAGTAGCTATCTATGTAGGTTAGCCAGGACTGTGCTCAGCAATGTTCACAGATGATCTCAGGCACAAATATCTAGTGTAAAGCTGTATGTAAAAGCACCAGATATAGAGCAGGAGCTGTATACGTAACTTTCTCATCACTGAGGCAGTGGTGCCAACAGGACTCCAGTGTTCCCATGCACACTTCCACAAAGTCACGTTTCTGGCCGCATGCAATTCATGGACATGGTGTGATCTCAAACACATGAGACTCAAATGCCACAAACAATGATTTGTCGTTCCTCGAAACCAATTAAGCGCTGTGGTAACAAGCTTTAAAAAACGCTCACTGTTCTCGGAATTTTTCCACCCTTAATCAGTGCTTTCAGTTCTTGCACTTTCTGCTTGAGTCATCGTGGATGGGAGCACCAGCTGTGGCCCAGTTCGTCCTTGGTGAAAAACGCTCTTCCTGGCCATTCTCAGCCCACTTATAGCTTGCAGGATGCCATGGGTTTGCCGAGTCAGGTTACTGCACCGAACAAGGAAAGTCTCTCTCCTTCTGTGAGACTGCTGCTTTTGGAAATGTCAGATCCCCTTTCATACACAGGGAGGACAGCCTTTTTATGGACAGCTAGACCCTCTGAAATATTTACAGCTACATGCACAGACGCACAAGGTATCTTCGTGTTAACAAGGCCATTACACTCGATACTTCAACCAGTCCTAGCAGATGGTCCCACATTGCTACATGACCATGACCCCCCCCCCCCCCACACACACACCCATTTTTAAAAAAAAATGAAAAAGGCCTGCCACCATTGACCCCGTTCTTAAAACTGGCTTGATTTACCTGGACCATTTATACTGTTACAAACCATTTATACTGTTACAAATACAAGCTATGTATCATCATTATTACTACAGTTTATAATCAGATAATAAGCAAGTAGTAAATGCATTATAAGATTTCTGTTTCATTTTCAGTATACCACTTTCCCCAGATATATTATGTTACTTTAAATCTATTAGTTTATTTTTATGACCATGATTTGAAAATGATTTAACGCTCTTAAATTGGACATCCATTATTGGTAACCACAATTTGTTTGTTTGATTGTTGGTAGGTCTCTGTGGAATGTGCAGCATGATAATGAAATGACATCAAAGTGATGTGGTTTATCATAGTGGAGCACAACTTTTAATGAGTTCATTTATCTGGCAAATAAGTGTTTGATTTGAGCTTTGCAGAATTCATTTAGAACCAGGTACTTCTAAGATCTTCAGAAACATCCATTATTTTAACTTTCCACTACCAGGTTTGGAGTTTCTTATCATCCTCCTCTATTGTGATGGAATTTGTGATGTTGTTACAGTTGAGATCACAAAATGGACAGATGAAGTCAAACTACACAAGAGTCGTGTTCTTCATATATAAATCCACAATGATCTTTGAATGGTTTCTGATGTTATGGGATTGTGACGGGATAACCGCAGCAGCTAGGCAAAAAATTCCAAAATGGAGCCAAACAACAAATGAAGTGGCAAGGGTGTTTTTATTGGTTCCCAGGCGTGCAGGTGAAGATGAAGGCTATATACAGTGCAGGTGGCAAAAGTATCAAAATAAACAAAAAACAGAACTCAAGCAACAAATATGCAACCAAAACAAAAAGAATAAAATAACAAACAGGTGAACAAAACTATTTACAGGGGTTTCCAATAATACCCACTCACTGTACACGCTTAGACTCAGTCTTCACTCCCATTCAACCAACTTGACAAGGCACAGGCAAGGACTCAGGCGCGGACCACAAGAACTCCAGAGTCCAGGCGTTTATTAACAAAATCGCAGAACACGCAGGCAGTCCAAAACAGGCAGGGTCAAAATACCAGGAAGGCAGTCCAAACACAGACAGGAATCAAAGCCGGGGACAGGCAGGGTCAAACCAGGTAGTCAGGAAGATCAGGAGAACAAGGCAGGACAGCAGGCAGGAGCAAGGTCGAAGAGCAGGCAGGGTCGATTCGGGGAATAGCGATCAGGCAGAAAACACGGCGGGAACGAGACAGGTAAAGGCACACTGCAACGAACTGGCAACAAGACAGAGACAAGCAGGGTAGATATAGGGCTGGGCTGATGAGGAGATGGGAAGCAGGTGTGTAAGCAGGCAGGAGGGGATGATCGGGTGGGCGGAGACAGGACGGAGAGTGGGGCAGGGCTAGAACACAAGGGAAACAAAAGCACATGGACAGGGAAAAACAAAACACAATAGCTAGGGGGCGGGAGCACTGACACAACTACCCTAAAAAGAGGGCAAAGACTCCCTTATATACCCTCCTAGCTGGCTGGGACGATCCAAAACAATTTTAATTCTTTTTAATCCAAAACCGGTAATATTGTAATAAATCGCAAAAATAATTTACATTACAAATAGAATTTCAGTTATAACACATTTATAACACATATATAACATTTTCCAATTTACCCAAGTTTAGAAAATAAACATATATGCAAACTGGTGTTAACTGGACTATACCACCTGATGTACATTAAATAATAACAAATAATATAATAACAAATGCGCGGTAAGATGTTTGCTAGTTAGTACACTCACACAGTACCATAAAACATTTAAAACAAAGTTAAAACTGTTTAGCTATGTTTTTTAACAGTGTGTGGCTTCACTGCCCTGTCAGTTGGCCACCCTAACAGCAACAGTGTAGCCTAACAGTAATTTAAAAATTTGTTCCTAAATGTGTGTAGTGCGCTCGGTTGCGAACTAACAAACTTACATCGGAATTCTGCGAACTGTTGTTGTATAATAAAACAGGTAAGTTTAGAGTCATAACCGGCATTATTTCTTTATTGTCCCAATTATAGAGGCATTCTATAACGGGCTAGCAGCTCCGTTACAGTGATGATGATAGGAATTCCTTGCTTGTTGTCTTTTATTTTTATTATGATGGGCACAGACTAGCTTCGGTTAATGCAAACATCTACAATAAAGACCTGAGGGTGGGTGTAGAGGCCATTGTGCCTCATCTAAACCCACATCCATGAACAGCGGCAAACCACTCACTCAGGGGGGTGGGGGTTAAAGGGAGGATCCGCTCATTGAGTAATGCACCTTGAGGCAGAAGCCGCCTGCAAGCATTTATCTAGTACCAGATTCCCCAACCACAATGTTAACCTTAACCATTATGAGCTGAACAACAAAACTTGTCCCAGATCAGTAGTCACGTGCAACTGCTGCCTAGAGCAGTAATGCATATGGGAAGATCACTTCCAGCCCAGTGAGCTGAACACAGAATTTGTGTGGCAAACCAGTTTTACAGTAGCAATGGACCTGGCCTTTCAATCCACATCAAGCTGTACCAGAGTGTTCATATACTGCACATTACAGAATTTGAAAACAGCTGAAGAGGAGCCAGTCCATTCAAATGCTAGGCGTGTGTGAACACATCTCTGATGAACAGGTTGGACCCTTGGTTTCTCAGTTTATACCTGAAGGGCATATGGAGTGATATGATTATTTAAAACCAATTAGAAGTGTTTGGTTGGACGTATCCAGTTTTATTCGTACAATTAAATACTGTAACAGTGCATAACTGTCAGTGCTCCCGCCCCCTAGCTATTGTGTTTTGTTTTTCCCTGTCCATGTGCTTTTGTTTTCCTTGTGTTCTAGCCCTGCCCCACTCTCCGCCCTGTCTCCGCCCACCCGATCATCCCCTCCTGCCTGCTTACACACCTGCTTCCCATCTCCTCATCAGCCCAGCCCTATATCTACCCTGCTTGTCTCTGTCTTGTTGCCAGTTCGTTGCAGTGTGCCTTTACCTGTCTCGTTCCCGCCGTGTTTTCTGCCTGATCGCTGTTCCCCGAATTGACCCTGCCTGCTCTTCGACCTTGCTCCTGCCTGCTGTCCTGCCTTGTTCACCTGATCTTCCTGACTACCTGGTTTGACCCTGCCTGTCCCCGGCTTTGATTCCTGACTGTGTTTGGACTGCCTTCCTGGTATTTTGACCCTGCCTGTTTTGGACTGCCTGCTTGTTCTGCGATTTTGTTAAACGCCTGGATTCTGGAGTTCTTGTGGTCTGCGCCTGAGTCCTTGCCTGTGCCCTGACAATAACATTCAAGTGCTTATTCCATTTTGCCAATAAAACTTGATATACAACTAGATATACAGATCATTTTTAATAATAATGGTATGGTCTACCACAGACATTTTTACTAGCCCTGGATGCTTATGTGTGCTTTTTTCTACCACCTCCACTTTTGTAGCACATTGAAGACATCTAGAATCCTTTAGCACAGACAGACTGATTTAAGGACACCATTTTGGGTTCCCATGACAATATAGCACTGTGGGTGAGAAGGAACAGGTATTGTACCCCAAAGATTGCCAGTTTGATGCCTACATGGGGCATTGCTGTTGCACCCTTGAGAGAGGTACCTATCCAGATCTATCCTGTCTTCAGCAAATATCCAGCTATACAGTGGAAATGGGTAAAACAGATAAAACACGATGCAGTCTGGACATTGAACATCTTTAATTTAACAAGCACATTTTACAGTAACCACTGTAAGCTTGTACCAAACGCACACACCAACATGAAACTCTCCTTCCAAAATACAGCAGTGGCAGGATCTCTAGCCCTCTGGCACCCTGGGGAAGAACACGAGTTATTCTGGTCTTTTTTTGTGTTCAAAGACCAATTAAATTCCACACTATGTGAAAGAGAGAGAGCCGCTCGTGATAATCTCTTTTTGGCGGGTCCGTGTGCTCTCAGCCTTTAAAACTCAGCTCCTTGAAGCCACGCCAGAAGGCCACAGTCTAATCACGTGCCTTTGACCCTGGCAGATTCTTTTCCTTGTTACCACGAGGCTTTATCATGAAGCAGTGGGAACTTAAAAAAGCCCTGACGCTACGCTGCTACAGTCATACAGACATTCCTATGGATCAGGGGGGCACTGGCAAAAAGCTCCTCACTGCACAAAACTGTAGAGGCAGCTGTTTCTACTGACAGGGGCTGCATTTAACGTGAGGTGAACAGGGAGGTGAGAATCATGGGAGATGAAAGGATTTGGGATACATCTCTCGTTATAGTCTTTCGAGGGCTTGCGGGAGGGCTGCTGTCAGATCCACGGTTGAGTTTTTGTTTGTTGTTTTTCATAAGTGTGATGAAAGCAGAAAGAGAGCCTGGTCATAAATCCATTCTTGTATATATTTTATAATGCGGTTCAAATATTTACGTCCGTGTGTCAGAGAACAGATTCAGAATGCCAACTATGCTCCACAAGCTAGTCTCCCCCAGCTCTTGAAGACATGCCAGGACAAGCCTGTCAGGTCAGTTTTGCTTTGTTATTTCACCAGGAAACACAAAACAGGAAGTCTGATGAACATAACAGGCCATTCCACCAAACTGTGCTTGTCAGTGTGATTGTAGTATTTGTGAATCCAGCACTGTGTCAGGTCAATAGTGAATTCTGCAAAGTTATACACCTGGCTCCTGGTGGGCCCCTTCAAGGACATTCTGTATACCTGAATGTGTTAATACCCTTGCGACGAATCAGTGAGTGCATCAAAACTCCATGCACGTGCGCTGAGCCAAGGGCAGGGGTTTGCATGGATGTTATTAATCGTTCATCCTCCTGACAGCAAGAATTAATTTAAAGCATTGTTTTTATATTTACTCGTATGCATTAATTTATTTGCCAATTAGCTCAAGACAAGAAACCTTGTTGATATTTCGACGGGAACATAATTGACTTTGGCTGATATTGGTTAAGACGCGCAGACACCGTTGATAGCTGGCCTTATCTGTCAGACACAGTAAGGTCAGTCCCCTTAATCACAAAGGTTCGAATACTGGTCGGAATAATCAGTTTCACTCATAAGTGCTGAGATTCTGAATTCAGGAAATAACCTCCACAAAGGGTAGCAGAGCGAGCGGGGAGGGGTGAGGCGCTAAATTCAATAGAAATCAAAGGCATTCGATTGCGCTCACACAAATCTTGTTACCTATAAATCATTTTCGGTGCGTTTTCCTGTTGTTCTGGAGCAATTCTTCACAGCAGTGGATGAATCAGAACTGCAGCTGACAGGGAAAGGGAGAAACGGCGTGCGCTCGTGTTTGTTTGATTTCTTCAAAGCGGTCCAAAAAGCAAACATAGCTCCGAAGCGGGGTGTAAATAATTGAACTGAGGGTTTTCAGTCGGAGCGCCGCGTAAGAGCTTCGGCACGAGAACAGCGTGTTTCGCGCACATATCTGCTTTGTCTTCTGGCCCGTCACACGCAATGAGTCTGAGTATGTAACCGATTTAATAAGTTACCCAGGGATCAGAAAGTGAAATGACTAAACATGGGTGTGCGTTCAGCTCTGCAAGTCATGATGTCAGTATCCACTGTAGGCGCGTGCAATATACATCAATGCATCTTTCTGGTTTGGTTTTTAGGAGTTCATTCCCAGCTGCAAGTTCTTCCTCTGTTCTTTTCCATGAATTATTTCAACTGTCTATATGTTTTGCAGCGTGACTTCTGACGAATGTTATACGGAGACAAGATGGGAGCTTAAGGAGTTCATTAAAAAATTTGGGGAAAAATAACTGCACTCACTCCTGGCCATCCCACGGGTGAATTATTCTTACCTTTACCTTACTAAAATGCTGTGAAATGTTGAAATATTGAACTGGGGAGCAGGTGTGTGGAGATCTATTTCTGAAGAGACAGGGTAAGAGCACAGTAACAATTTCTGCCCAAGTAATACTGATGTACCCCCACCAGCATGGCCATTGCGTGCCTGTCCGATGCATTGGCTCTAGCAGACATCAAACCGAAGAGAATAATTAAAGCTTGCCCTTTTCATTTGTCCACAATTTAAATTTAATTTTTGAAAAAGTTCTGTCGAAGACATTGTGCGGATTCTAGGATTGGATCAAATAAAATGGCCAACATCCATTACTGGCCCGCAAACGCACATAAAAAAACGGTTTGCCGGTGAAATTATACGATTCGCTTTCCTCTGACGGCGGGTTGTGCTGGTTACTACGTGAATGCGATCCGACAGTTTGACCCCAAATGAGAGACAGGGCAGTCGGCAACAATCGAGCGGAACGCTGGCATTGCACATTGCTCGGGGACCCTGTTGTTATTCCCGCCCCCTTTAGCCATAATCCTGCCGCAGCAATGTCCAGGGTTCAGTCTGCACCCGCCATGCTGGGTGAACGGCGTAACCACAAGCAACCAGGTCAAAATGGTCACACTGTCTGAGCGCGCCGACAATGACGTGACCTTTCCCCTACAGTTTCAGACACGTTCAAGGTTTTATTCGAATGTGGTGATTTAAGGGTCGAATGAATCGACAGAAAATGTAAAAAAAAAACAAAAAAAACAATGCTAGAGCTTCACGTGGTGATATTGTGACACATCTTTTAACTCACCGGTGGAATGGATATTTGTATGCACAGGTTTTATCGTGTCTTGTTGCTTTTAGTTGGTGTCATTTCTTTAGGCAGTTGATTTGCTTGAGCAATTTTACTACTGGCGTAGGCCAATTTTAAAAACCCTGGTTCTGGTTCATTTATGAAGCATGGTTTGCATACCATTATAGTATCTGTGTAAGAGAAAGCTTGTGGATGATTCTGTTCGCCGCCATCTCATTCATCCGTTCGTGAAACAGGAATTCTTTGCTGTATTATTTACACATACACGGATAAAAAAAAATCTGGTAAGCCAATAAGCGAAATCTGCCGCTTCTTTTTTGTTTCGGAAATTGGAAACACTTTTCCATGCATCAAAGCTGCCTTGATCCCGGGTAATTTGATTTTAATCAGCGTCAGCCGAAAATGTTCCGTTACTGTTTACTATAAATCGTCCACGGCTGCGATTCATCAGCCAAAATGGAGCACGGTTCATAAAAACTGACAATAGCTTTCTGAATATTGTTTACTGTTATCACTCAGCTTGCTGGCAGTTACAGTCCCAGCAAACAAGATTTACAGCGTACGTTGTGTGTGTGTGTGTGTGTGTGTGGGGGGGGGGGGGGGGCTTTACTATGACGCTCTGCCCTTAACTTTGGGTAGCACATTTGAGCAAGTCGTAACGCTACATGCTTTCGATTCTTCACATTCTCAAGATCTTGGCTGCAGGCTTAGTGATATCATGTAAAAACACTGTTTAAGAATCGAGAGTATAGGTGCCAGTTCACTGAGTGATAACAGTAAATAAAGCTTAGAGAGCTCCTGTCATTTATTTTTCATGATCCATGCGCCTTTTGGGTTGATGAATCGCAACTGCTGAGAGATTTATAGTAAACAATAACAGGATATTTTCGGCTCACCTTGATTAAAAGCGAATTACCTCACATTAAGCCGGCTTTTGATTTATGGAAATAGTGTTCCAATTTCCTGAGCTAAAGAGGACTTGCAGATGCATATATAATAGGAAGAATGCCTGTTTATGAATGGATGATGAAGGAGATGGCGGAGAGGACATTCTTGCTCCAGCTCGCTCTTCTTCGCGCTCCCGTAATAATATGCGCCCTTAGCAAACTATATAAGCAAATTGGGTTCTGTGTTCTATAACTGTATCCTGAAAAATGGAATCCGAAACTGCCGCTCGAGACAATGGCATCCTGGGTAGGCCACTTCGGTTGTACCGTGCTTAATAGCTTTCTTAAATGTCCAGCTATATAAACGGTCAATATGTAAAGTTTAAGATATTTGAGGTGTTTAAGATGACGGTATTTGTTGAGCCAAATAAATAATGTAATACATCAGTATGTCTACGTAACTTGTTTACCACCTTAATCTTGAATGAGCTATAGTGCTGTAGTTCTGGCTCACAGGTGTACGCAAGTGGTGTCATGACACTCGGTATATAGCTTTCTTTTATCGTTTCTAATTTTTTTGCAATCTGGTGATAACGGAAATAGTTTTGTGTGCGTCCATCTCTTTTGCGTTTTTCATGGGACTTCAAGTTCACAGCTCCGAGCATGACCGTGTGGTTTCCCGTTCTCATCCACGAAGAGCATGTTACCCATCCGTCAGAACAACAACAAAAAAGCATGGGTGGTTGTTTTTCCCTTTCCTAAATATTACTTATTCAAAAATAGTTTCTGATTTAATTAAGAGTTGAAGAGGGGAGCAAGAGAACGAGGTGGTTATTTTGTTTTTTTGTTTTGCATATCTTGGCTGCGTTTCAGACTTTTTTGATAACTTCATTATAAATTAGGGAAAGGAACACTCTGCATTAGTATTAAAAATATTCAAATTGAATTATTATGACTTTTCCCTCAAGAAAACCAAATGCTGACACTGAACAAACACCACTACTGCAGTGTTTTTTGACTGGAAAGACAGTATAGCCCTTATTCAAGGGGAACTGGCTTTATTTTCTGAGATGCAGAAGGTTGTTCTAGGTGATTCTGATTTTTGTTTCCATGGGAACCATAGTCAGAGCCCACATTTTCTATGGGGGGCATTCAATCCCTCTGTGCCATAGTTTGTCAGATTTAAGCACATGCTATCTTCTCCAGCTATTTACACATTACACAAAGTTTTTGACATGAATCTCTGAGACCATGAAACTCATAATGTGGTTATGAAAAGAAAAGTTACAACTGCTTGAATCTGTTAAGCAAAGTTAAGTGTGAATGTGTGAGGGATGAATAGCAGCACAGTGAATGTCAGAGGCCTTTGCAGGCAGAGAAAGTCAAGGCTTCTGGAGCCTCTAGAGCAGAGCTATCCCTGAAGCTCTTTTTCTCTCTATTTGTTCAATGTTGAGGGCCACTGCAAGGTAATCTCCGTGGCACTGTGCTGAAAGAACAGGGCTACAAAAGAAAAAGGTACAGGCTTGAATATTTGGTAAAAGTAAAGTAACTCACAGAACAATTATTTAGCTCTGTAAATCGATGATGTTTAATTGATGTTTGAGCCACGTAAATCACTCTGAAGGAGGGAGAGTACAAAACAAACGCTTGATGCAATAAAATATTTGAAACTGGTTACGTAGAAAAAGCCACCACCCTCTACAGGGCTGAAATACTGTATTCAAACTTATGTGAATATAGTATGTGAGAGAATCAATGTCGTCTTCCATCCTTTCAGTTTCAAACCGCAGCATCTTGAGAACTGTGTGTTTGCGGTATAAATGGACCCCGCACGAAAATGAGCCAAGCATTGTTTTCTGTCTTTTTGCTCCTTACATATTGATGTTCCGACGGCTGAACAGTGTGCTGCCGTTAAGGCGTCATTGCGTTCCGGTGTATCTGAAGTAAACTGACGTGGATTGCCTTTGATTACATTTTTCATGCAGGACCAGTCTCATCTCCGTGTTACACCAGAACTATTATCTGCCGCTCAAACTCATTGAATGGTAAAATGTTAGTTCAGTACATTAGGCAAATAAATTACTGTCATTTCTTTTTGGTTGCTAATGGAATTTCAGAGGCGTTTGGGGCGTTATCCGTCAATCAAGGCAGAACAACACAAACAGAGTGACAATGGAGCGAGAGAAATCCACACAAAGGAACGAGTTGTTCCGCTGACGAACCCATTGTCCCTCAGAATGTTCGCGCCGGTACTGCAAGCTTCACAATCGCTGTCGGTGCGCAGATGTTGCTATGCGCACAAAGAAAACCCGGAGTTGTCAATTTGACTGAAATCACCAAGTAGAACTTACCGAGAGAGAGTGTGGAGAAGAATATGGCATACTTTTGTTCAGCAGATTTGAATGGGGTTACAAAACTGCCGGGGAAACAGTTATCCTGCTTTTTAAAACCAGAGCTGCAGTTTCATTTATACAGTTGCGTTTCAAGGTATCTTAGCCTCTCTCTAACTCACAGTGAATCTTTCAAATGTCACAAGTGTGTGACACAGAACCCTTCTGTCGTTTTAACATCTCGACTCACGATGACATTCGCCGTGTTACATAACCATTAACAGAGAAGTGTTCATACCACTATAACTCTACATTAATTTTCTGTCTGGGGGGGTCAAACTGTTATTCATATTCACAGCATCTTGAAAGACCTTCGAGGCAACAAACTCTGAAAGGACACCACCAGGAGGGCTGGTTTTTGTGACTCTGGTGAAGACCAGGGGATTTAATAAGCTGCAGCTGCACACTTCTGCCACGGGTGATATCTCTGTAATATTCCGTGATCTGGACTGCTCCCATCCTGTCTACCAGTCTACGTCTCTCTGTGAGCCAACTTAAACTGAGTCATGTTTGGACCTACTGAAATGAGCTGGTCCGTGACTGTGCACCAGTAACGTAGACCCTATTCATGTGTGTCCATAGAGAGGACTTTCAGGAGGTGCTGGTACTGTTTTGGAGGGAGATTTGATATATTGGTATAGCTGTTGAAAAAAGCATGGCTGGCCACGTGCACCCACATCTCGGTGCCCCCCTAGTGAACTGCTACCTCAGGCTGAACACAAGCACACTGAGTTTTATTTTTGTTTTACATTCAAACACCACTACAAAACGTTAAAATGTTTGCCATTAGTTTTCCCACCCAGGCTAAGTTGATAAAATCCCATGCACCATAACAGAGTAATTAAGTCGCTCCCCACAGCAAATTCTGACAGCTCGTTCTAAAAATAGAGCCTGCAAGGAGACCGTGCTAACGCGATGTGAATGAATGTGCACTTACACGTTTGCATGCAAAAACAAGGATTATCATAAAAAAAAAAAAAAAAAAAAAACAATGGCTGCCTTTCGCTGTTCGGTAGACATGCGTGGATAAAAAGGCAAGTCCATGGGACCTGGCAGCAGCATTGCAGATAAATGTTGCATGTTGAGGTCTGTGAAGGTGGGCTATATTATCTCAAATAAAGGTATGGCTGACTGAGAGAGTTTACAATTACACAAATAGACAGGTGCAGCTTTCCTCTCCTCCCTTACGTTCTACAGAAACAGAAAGTCACCATCATCGCCAACGAGAGGCGGGCATGTCAAGGGCGGTCTAGAACGCCACTCCAACATATGTAATGAATGACCGGGACTTCGGTGTGAACGTTGAACATTTCTTTCTGGCGTATTACACAAAAGCCATTCACGTAATCGTAGCACAAACAAGACTGTTCTTGTTGTTGAGGAGGCTCTTTAGCTCCAGTGTAATATGATGCCTGTTTTGACCAGTGTGGGGTTAGGGGCTGCTGGATTGCGGGGAGGGATATTTCATCCTTATATCTGGCAAACAACGCAGCGACCTCCCGACCTCCCAACGTTTCTCTGCGTCGCCACCACCAGGATAAACCTCTCAGACTTCTGATCGACCGGAGAATCAGGAGAAGCTCGACGAGCAGCGAAAATGTAATCGAGGCATGAATTAATCAATGAATCGGGAACGGTAAACTGACAGAGTGGATCAGACTGAATAATCGCTGAGGCGAACCATTGGCCCGCCCGCTGTCAATCTCAATAAAGCGTTTCCTGTAAAAGGCTCCCGTCAGATCGGGTTAGAGTCAGACTCCCTCCCGGTTACCCTCGGCAGGAGCTCACGGCTGCGGTACGGAGAGGGGAAATTGCTATTTGAAAATTCACCATCCAGAGCGGGCACGCTTAGCATATCTTCTAATCAAACGCTGCTGTGCGTGTCCTAAAGAAAATGTTCAGGAGACACGCGTGCATAAATGCATATTATGTGCATGCATAATTCTAACTGGAGCTCGGCTAATTGTGGCTGCCTCGTGGCTTCGAGGGTTTTAGAGTCTGGTCGCCACCTCTGTGAAATATGGAGCTCGTTTTACATAAATTCGGGTCATATAAACATTTCCTGTGTTTTATGATTATGGCGAATGTGACATGCACACATGCATTCAGGAGAGTTCATTTTTGAATACTGTCGTTTATCAGTTCGGTGCTGTACATCCTAATTTTTTGGTTTTACATGACAGATGTGCTGCTCATGGTTTATAAAATTTAAAAAAAAATGCTTTTGGGGCTGCCTCAAATCAAACATTAATACCTACTGAGAATTCCCTATCTCCTATTTTCCATCCTCATAAAATTACAGAGGAGAGTCATTTATCTTAATCATGTTGAGTTATTCTTTTACGTGACCTTATCTACGTGCTTAGTGGGCACTCTAAACCAGGACAAAGTCCGCTCCCTGAATACTGATCCATAATCATTCCTACACATACAGCAGTTTGGCATTGTGTAGAGAGGAAAGCCAATCATTCATTACTGCACATCAAAAATCACAGCCTTCCTGGATGGACTTCCATTTTGTGTCATGTGTCAGGCTTCCCCACTGTATCATACTGGACGTGAATGGGGGGCTACGTGAAACAAACCTCACTGGGTGAAGTGCAGGAGCCATTTTGTGCCAAACATTCACCATACATTAAGTTGAGGTTAAAATTTGTTTAATGATAAAAATCAATCTTTTTAAAAACTCCTACAAAGACTGAAATATTTCATATAAAGTGCATTACTTGAAAATGAAAAACACTCCAGGCCACACCCACAGTTCTTCTTATTGCCTAGATTAATTACTGGATCTATCCAATGACAAAAAGACAGGCACAAAAACTATGAAAAAAAAAATGTCACAACCTGTCCATTATTGGAAGGTAGCTGTCTTTACATACCCTGTATTAGGTTTCTGTTCTGAAAATGATAAATCAGAAAAAATGCAAATACAACAACGCCAAACTACAGGGAACCAAGCTGCTGTCAAATTGAAATCATCATGGCGGAAAATGTCTTGTTACGGGTGAATCCATCTTATGCAGGAAGTGGGAGGTTGGGGCAGTGCATTCATCGGCTCACTTGAGTCACAGTCGAGCCACGGTTGAGTTGCAATTGCAGGCTTCTGACTTTCCTTGCCTCCTGACCCTGTCATCTCAGTGGAGCCTGGTGATTACACTTCTCATCTTTGCTTCTTTGCACAGCAACTAATGTTAGGCTTGGTCAGGTTGTGGTTGAGCTCTGGTCAGATTCTTTTCAGCTTGGGGTTAAATTGAAGCCAGTGAGAAAATAAATGAGAGGAAAGCAGGGGGCAGAGAGATAAAGCAGAGCATAACCTGAGGTTTAAGCACAGTTTGAAAGAATGGCATATGAGGATATTGCAGTATAACAGCGCATGTGTGTTTGAAAACAGAATTCAGTTATTACAATCAGTGGCATTGTGTCTCAGTTTGCCTACAAAATTTAAAGCACACTGTGAGATGACTATTCCATCTTGTTATAGGCAAATTTCAATGGATAAAATCAATCAGAGCGACTTACTTATTCCTAAGAAATCCTGATGACAATCCATAGCTGTAATGACAGACAGTTAATGTTTATTCATGGCTTGGTCTAGTGCTAGTTAAGTATTTCAGCACATAAATCAAACATACTGCCTTTTGGTGGAAACTCCTGGGGTACTGCAAGCAGACCAAAAAAATGCCGCATTATGCAGGTTTTGGATTTAGAGGTGTAGTCTCCTAGCCTCAGCAGGACTCTAAAATCAAAGGAAACTGTGGTTCTCACAAACCATTGTGTGAGGCAAACATTATGTATGCCTTTTGGTGAAAACTGCAGGGGTATTTTAAGTAGACCAAAAAAAGCCACATCCACATACTTTATGCATGTTTCAGATTTAGAGGTACTGTCTCTTAGACTCAGCAGGACTCTGAGATCAAAGGAAACAAAACAGATTTGAAGCAGAGACATACCAAAAAAACACTCCTTTCTCTCTTGTGGGAAGTCGTGTGACTTACCATGTGATGTTGAAAAAAAGTCATCTTATGCTCCACTGACCTGTACAGACTACCGGTGTAGTCTTGGCCGGTAAATAACACATCTGTGCATCTCTAATTGACCTGTTGATCGTGGCACTTATTCTATCAGCGAGCTTATGCTTTTGTCCGCCTCAGGTTTGCTTGATAAACATTGACTTACTCGATCCAAGGAGATAAGGAGGCGTCTTGCAGCATTACCGGCGGTGGAATGACGCCGATCTCCTGACGATAACCCGCATCATTAAATTGCGCTCGGAAGAATGCAAGGCAAGAAGCCACTAATTCCCTCATAGCTCTTAAAAGGCTCTCTCTCGCGCCCAGCGGGGGTGGAGGAAGGAAGCATGCTAAAACTTCAGATTTACATCTACAAGTGTGGACGCCCCCTCTCCTCTTTGGGATCACCGCAGATATATGTTAATGGATTTTCAATGTGAAGACCCATTTATTTGTTCATTTTCGAATGCGGGAGGAGTGGGGTGGGGGGCAGATTCCTCAGTCCCTTGCCACACCAGCATAAAAGCACTCATCAGATATTTCCCTCCCACCTAGCCACCCAAGCCCTCCCCCATTGATTTCTTTGTGCTTCCAAAGCAAATTGGAGTGTGCAGTTATTGTGCGTCTCAGCTCTTTGAAGCAATCCATGCCTTGTGTTAAAGGGCACAAAGAGCACTTTTGATCAGTTTAGTACAAAAAGAATGCCTAAAACATATAAATCCACTTGGTTTGCAGATCCCATGGAGTGGCTGGAGTGTTGAGTGTTTGAGGTAAAATGACTGTTGCAGCTGCCTCTGTTGCCTGTTTGGTCAGTGTTTTAGGGTAGGTGGACACACTATCGATGTGATAAAATGTTTCTATACTGATGTAATGGTACTCATGAAGGAGTGAATACTCAGCAGTGGTGTTGCAGGCATGCCCTGGCCTCGTCATGAACCTCTGAGATGCCTTAGATCAGCGTTTCCCAACCCTGCTCCTGAAGGCACACCGTCCTGCATATCTTCTATCTATCCCTGCTCTACCTACCTGACTGAACTCATCAGTGGCACTTTTGATTAGCTGAGCACACCTGATTTAGTCAAGCAGGAAGGATACATAGAAGATATGCAGGACAGTGTGCCTCCAGGAGCAGGGTTGGGAAACACGGCCTTAGATACCGCACTGAAAGAAAATAATCACACTGATGAGAATGTGGTATTGTTAGGATATGAACTGGATTCAATGTCCAGAGAGATTTCCCAGCATGATGCCTTTGTCTTGTCCCTAGTCTGAAGGCATATCCATGGTCTCTGTCGCCGATTGTCACTGGGATTCAGGCAGTCTGTAAAGTTGACTTGTGACAAACTCCATTTGTAGAAAGTACTGTACAAATAAAATTGAATACTATTGACTTGCATTGATTTTCTGACATGCTATAATTTCACTGCAATGTAGCTGACATCCCAGAAGGCATCAGGAATGAATGGATAATCCTGGGTAAACTGGACAAGGTGTAGACTGCCTGGGAAAGGTTCTACAAAGACCACTGCTTTTACATCAGTGGCAGAGGCCAAGCATAAACCATTTCACAAAACAGAAACTTTTGTTTAAAGGGCAGTAGCTGAAATCACGCTCCAGTACCCATCCATTGATTAATGTAAACCCATCCAAGAGTTACAAATTTCACAGTGTATCAGCAATATAATGATGTCAGGTGGTGTGACAATATCTGACCAATCAAATGCCAGAAGGAAGAAGCCCTGATATATCCACTGCATTTGCAACACATGTTGGTGGCCCCCAAGGACCAGCCCATTAGGGTGGCCAGACTACCTAGTATGTTAATCATGGAGTGATGGGAGCCAATCAAAATCAGAATGAGCACACTGATTGGTTGAAATCAGTTACTGAAGTTACCATACAGCTCTGCCTAGTATGTGCTGTCAGTCATGGACTGATGAGAGCCCATCAGTGCACAGTCAGAATCAGAATGAACATCTGAAGTCAGGCCACTGCTCCGCCCACTAAATGGTTCACAAAGCCTCCTGTGCCTCAGATGGGGATTGGGTTTTCAGATGATGTAATTCCCAAAGCAAATTGGAGCTCTGAATGCAACAGCACCACACATTATGCAAAAAGCATTGTATTCAATGTTGAGAACAACCTGAAGGAGCTACAAAGTTGATGGATCAGTTACTTCCAAGGAACTATAGTTTGAAATTTTGTAGTGCGCAAAAGCCCACACCACATAGTCATTCACCTGTCAACCATGACTCACGGAAGAGAAGAATCCAAGTAGGGGCTGATTACAGCCCAGCACGCCTCTCTGAACCCAGAGAATTTTTCAAGTCTGGTCAGAGATAACCACTTCTACATTCTGCACCTGCTGTCCATGTTTAATTCCCCTGGTTCTCCTCTGGTGCAGTATCCATCCATCTCTGCCCATTAGCCCTGCACTGACCTGCAACAGTGCGAAAGTACCTCCTCACATGGACACACATGTATGAAACACAACCACACTCCCCAATACAGAAGACCCCACCAAGGAAGAGTGCTAAAATAAGTTGCCTATGGGCGTGTGTGGGGTCCGGATGTCATGTCCTTTCAAATGGACTGTGCCGAGGAAAACAATACTGCAGGAATGCAAATTACACATAACCTCATGATAGTTGACTGCTGTTCGTTTGCTATCAAGGGAAAGGCGCAATATGAAATATCTATGTTATATTATATAAATATTCACACAGCTGGATGTTTACTGTGGTGATACAGTGAGATAGTCCTTTACCTGTCAGTAACGTAGCCATCAATTGAATCTCAGGCATTTCAAAAGGCTCTTCTTTCACCAGTCCCAGTGTGGGGAAGTTGTTAAGGCTATAGGTTCAGCTCTCTAGGTTCAGTTGCCCGCTGTTGTACCCTTAGGCAGAATTTATGTATACTAGTAAATACCCATTTTAAATATATTTACACTATGTAAAATCTTCAGTTTCCCTTATTAAGGTAACATTTAAAGCAAATTAATACAGTTATACTGCAAATTGATGGATTAAAGTGAATCCTATGTTACCAGTGCTGTACCAATTATTTTCACATGTTGATCTCCAAGGGTGAATTGCTTCAAAGGTCAGACTATCCATATGATAATATCCAGATGACTGTCACGGGTATAACAAGAGCCACAATTCTGATTCTTGTGTGTGATTCTGCTTCTTGAAGAGTTTTTGGAAAAGAGCCATATGAAGCAAATTTATGTTTCTGGTTGATGCTGTTTAATAATAAATCCGTGAACCACCCATAAGCAGCTGAGATTACTGATCTTCAGGAACATTGCAGAAGATCACTCTTATTGCTGTAGTGTTTGTTCAGAGGCAGCTGAGCTCACCAGAACTGCTCCCTTTGGAATATAATCAGTCTACTCCAAGATACTACCTCCCTGAACAGAACAGATGGCACGAGCCTCAGTTGGTCACCGAGAGATTTTCCAACCTGGTTTTTAGAATCCATGGAGGGACAGGAACAGTGTTGGAGAGATGCTACTACCACAAAGCCAGTGGGACATGGGAGACGTACCTCACGGGAATGGGAGGGATTTTGTGATTTTGCCATTGATACCTTCCAGGTGAAGGTGTGCATGCAGAGCTTTTTGGAAGATTTAGATCTCAATCTGGCACCCAGAGGGACAGCAGGGCGGCACTGGACTTTGAGACATGGAGTTCAAGCAGTTAACTTAAGCCTGCCATGCAGTTTGTCATTCACACATACTGTGTGCATAGAAACATACTGCACACACACACACACACACACTGTGCACACATACTATACGCATACACACATACACATTTTTAAATACACACATACTGTCTATACAGATAATACACGCCTATCTGCCCACACACGTGCACACACATTCACATAATTTCAGGTGAACCCAGCACTGATTTAAAAAATGAACCTTCCAACTCCCTGAAGAACTCAGCCATCAATCAGAAAGGCTCTTTGAAATCTTTCTTGTACAGCATGAATGTTTCATGTCAGTACCATCTATCCGGGATAACAATAGACCCAGATAAGCGCCATGGCTATTCCCCAAAGACACGTCCATGGATGCAGCGATCAATAGCCGGGTTGTAGCGCGGAGCTCACCGGTCAATGTTGTGACTCTCATCTTACAAAGAAATTTAAGCCTTTTTTATAATGAAGCAGCTTTCCTGTAGTAATAAACCTCATGGCACATAATGTTAAAATAACATGCAGTGGTTTGGATTTTGAAGGATCGCAACATAGACTGAATGTTAATGGAAACCTATAGTTTAGGGGAACATTTGGCATAAAGAATATAATATGTATATTATAGCAAGAGTTTACTGTGGCTCCAGGTAACCCTGTCCCTGGAATTATTTTCAAATTTTCATTGAGTTCTGTTTTAGCCAGCTGTGCAAGTTAGCCTTCAACTGACTTGATTGCAAACTGCCCGAAACTCGCTTTCTTGATGCGGCGTTCGTCATGCTCAGGCTATTGGAGAGCAGCATGAAAACATCTTCGCGTGCTTGGCTCCCTGTATTAATTAACCTTTCACGTTCAGAGAACGTGGTGGAATTCGGGGCAGTGTAGCTGGAGAATGATCTGACTGCAAATTCTTTATGAAAGCCCTACACAGTGACATGCGAAGCTAAAGATGATCCCAGCCCTGCTTTCTAAATAGAGTATGATATGTTTTTACAGTCCGACGTGCGTGCGTGTTCAGAGTAAACGTTCACGCGGTGTTGTGCCAGTCCCTTACAAGTGATAAACATTGGCCAACAATTGATGTACATTGGCCAAAATGTGTTGGGCGTTATCGACAGAGCCGTGTCTTTCGTGCTTCAGATATCGGAAAACTGAGAAACTGAATGCAGCTGGTAATGTCGGACAGCCCAAGTCGAGTGACATGCACACTTGATGCCTGAAATTGTTGTCGGGCTGTCGTTGCGCTTTTTTGCCCGGCCAAGCAGATGTACAGCTCTGTCTGGGGCATCGGACATAGTGGCACTGGCCGGCGGACAGCGTCACGATCGACGCCACACAGGCCGGGTCAAGCGCGCACTTGCCTCGACAGATTAATAAATCAACAGCAAAGGCTCAAACACGCTGTTGTCTCCACCGACAGAGGAATCGACGCGGCAGCTCCCGGCAAGAGACTGTACTAGCATTTTTTTCTTTTGGAAATGGACTGTTTTAACATCAGTTCATTAATGTACAATGCCATGTCATATTGTTTTTAAAGTAAGGAGAATATGTTAACCAAAGCTGAAAACTAAAGAGCTGAAAGTTAGAACAGGAGGAGTTCACAGGAAGTGCACCAGACCCCCTACCCCCCACCCCACCCCCGCCGTTCTCCCTCTGCCCTCTTGGCTTGACGGATGGTCCCATCAGCCGAAAATAATTAAGGACGAGGAGGATACTGGCCTGCCTGAAGACAGTACTGCGGCAGACTACCGGAACGACTTCTTAAGGGAAAAGGTTTCACAAGTTCCGCAGTCACACTCTCTCTCTCAAGTTTTGCCATGCAATGGCATCCAAAACAGGAAGTTAACTCATGCACACGTACAGTCATGCGCCGCTTAACATCCATTCGGTCAACGTCCGTTCGCATGTACGTCCGTAGTCCCATAAGGTTATAATAAAGTTTAAAAATCCCAACAGCAGAGCGGGATGTAGCGGGTGTGACCGGACGTAGTGAAGGCAATGCTTCCAGCATGCAACCCATGTATCTCATGTCTCATTGAAATAAAGTGATTGCGCTGCCACGCGTATAATGGTACAGTAGGCTACATATTATACCATATACTGTATATAGTACGGTGTTCACACAACATCCAGATCACATAACGTCCTATATCACAGAACATATCGTGGACGTTAAGCGATGCGTGGCTGTACTTCCTTGCACATGTACATAAGGACAGGCATGTCATACATATATGAAGTACACTATATGAACAAAAGTATTTGGCCACACCTGTTATTCAGGGTTTGGGCTAGGCCCCTTATCTCCAGTGAAGGGGCAATCTTAATGCTTCAGCATACCAAGACATTTTGGACAATGCTATGCTTCCAACTTTGTGGCAACAGTTTGAGGAAGGCCCTTTTCTATTCCAACATGACTGTGCCCCAGTGCACAAAGCAAGGACTATAAAGACATGGTTTGATGAGTTCAGTGTGGAAGAACTTGACTGGCCTGCACAGAGCCCTGACCTCAACCCCATCGAGCACCTTTGGGATGGACTGGAACAGAGATTGTGAGCCAGGCCTTCTCGTCCAACATCAGTGCCTGACCTCATAAATGCTCTACAGAATGAATGGGCACAAATTCCCACAGAAACACTCCAAGATCTTGTGGAAAGCCTTCGAAGAAGAGTGGAAGCTGTTATAGCTGCAAAAGGGGGACCAACTCCATATTAAAGTATATGTATTTGAATACAATGTCATTACAATGTAATGGTCAGGCGTCTGAATACTTTTGTCCATATAGTGTATTTAGTATTCATAATTTCCTCCCCTGTTTGTTCAGAATTCAAATGCACAAATTAAACATACAAGTACAGACCTAGTAAAAGACACCGATTTGTCCTCCAGCCAATTAAGGTAAAATACTGTACCTCATGGAATTGTACGACAGCTGTGTAGGCCTACACGTACAGCTGGGAGACACTCTTGCCCTGTGGTCTGGAGCCTAGTACTCTAAACCAGTGCAGCGGGTGCTGTAACTTAGTTATGGTGCACATCTATTGAGGCAAAGCATTTTGTGCAGGGAATCGTATTTATCAGTCTCATATGAGAACGTGGCAGCGGAGGACATTCTGCTGGGGGGAAATTTTCGTGGAGCAGTGATTTAAACTTTGTTCCCTGTGTTCACTTTTATGGACAAGCAGAGGGTTATAGACCGTCCTCCCCACTTAGTGTTAACTGTCTGGTACATCGCATTGGTGAAATGATAAACCATCTCCAAAAAATGATAAACTCACTCTCTCTCTCTCTCTCTCTCTCTCTCTCCCTCCCTCCGTCCTGGTTGTATCATCAGTTCGGCTGCCAGTGTGTACTCTTTATGAAATATATCATGCCGAAATTCTATCATAACTTCTCTGAAAGTGCTACTCGCTGTGGGAAAAATGGAAACTTTGCCTCGGATGCGTTTCCCACGGCCTGCACATCTGTGCTCCCAGTCGGTCCAGCCTTTATTCCTCCTGCCAAAACACTAGATCTGGAGCCAAATCATTCTCTCCCCTCATCCATAAAACATCGATTTAGAAACCGCATCTTCAAAACATAAACCTGCTGGAGCGGGAAGCCAAGTAAATCATTTCTTTAACTCGCCTATAGCTTTCCACACATAAAATACGATCCTGCGCCGCGGCGTGAGCGGAGGGGTTTGATACGTGCAGGAATGTAGCGGCACAGCGGGGGTGCTGCGCAGATCTGCTGAGCAGGACCGGCGGCGGCGCTGATCTGCGCACTCCTCCATGCGTCCTATAAGGGGCACTGTCTCCAGAGAGCATGGAAGCATATGAGCGGTCAAAACTGCCCACAGTGAATCACTGCAGTGGGCTTTCTCAAGAAAAGTATCCTCCATCTTCCTATGGGACTTTCATGGTAATGTGTTGTGTGCATAATGTGTGACGCTGGTGATATTCACACCGTATATATATGGTGTGAATATCAGAGATATTGCCCCCCCCCCATTAAAATCTATCAATAAAATTGGCAGTGGTTTTTATTTCTCTAATTATACCAGGAGGAAGAGAGCAGTAGGACTTGGGAGGTCGCTAGTGTGGTATGTCTGTTGTTATATCACCTCCTCATGTCATTTCTTTGGTTAGGTATGTGTAGGCCTATTTGCTGTACGTAGTTTGCCCTAATATCTGTCCATTTGCATTTTTATCCTGTAGAGGGGGGCAGTGATCTAGTGCCAGGCGGAATCGGGACACCACACACGGTTGGGCCATGCCCTGGGACAGGACGTTTGTCCTTCATTGGTGCATACATTAGGAACAGCATTTCACAATGCTTAAAATGTACTCTTTAAAGGCGAATGTAACGCTAACAAATCCGTTTATAAAAAATAATTTATGCACTTTAATGGTACAGCAAAGTATCTTATTTTAGCATAAATGTCCCATAGAAATTAATTATACGATAAATATGATTTTAATTCATAGAAATGATTCTTCTGCTCTCTCCAAATGAAAGGTTATTTCGAGTTGTACTAAGTAGCTTTCCTTACTGTAAATCTGAAAATAGTCTGATTTAATTTCCTCATCGAGTTTAAGTACCCCCTGGAGCCAGCCCACGTGCCCCAGTTTAGGACCAATCATCCGGCTGCTCTTCATTATGACAAATTACCCAAAGACTCGCGCTGGTTTGAGACCCTCAGCTTCTCCGCTTAGGGACCACATTTCATCCAATCATTGCAGCTGAAATTGCACTGCCCATTTTTTTTAAATGTTCCATCAGGGAAATAAAACCAGAGAATAGTGACAGCACTGAAAGCCAACTGAGAGGATGTGAATGATCAGAGGTTGTTGCCATGGCAGGGCGGGCTTGTTTCAGCACCGCCGATGCACTGGACAGCGCCCGAACAAGGGATTTCAAGCCATCACAAGCTGACATCTTAACCACGTCAGTTCGTCTGATAGATTTGCTTCCGGCCGTTCCCTTGGCTGTCCCACAGTTTCTGCAAAGCAAATTCCCGCGAGGTTTGCAGTCAGATGAGGGAATGATAGTCCCCCAAAGAGAAAAAAAAACCGTTTCGTTTGAGAGCTTTGGATGGACGGACCGCAGCGCCCTGAAACGAAACGCTTTTTTTCTCCTCGTTACAATACCTCACGTGACTACACAGATATAAAAACGCGATCAAAATGCGAGCTTGAAAACCGCACCAGAAGTTAAAATTCACATCACGCCCCGTCGCCTCCTTCCCGTAAAGTTTTCTCAGCGAGTTAATATTTCATGCAGGCACCGATGGGTCTCCGGGTTTTGGAGAAGAGCTCCGGGGATTTCCCGACGCGTCTAAGAGGATCATTAGAATGGATGCCGTGGTGGTGAAATTACATTACAGTAAGAACGGAAGCAAAGCTTGTGTGAACAGGAGCTGCCGTGAATTCGCGCAAGGTCCCCATGCCTCAAATGTTGCTTGTTCTTTCATTAGTGCTCACCCTTCTTACAGCTAAACAATACTACTGGCGTACAATGCTTTGCAGTTCACAAAGAGGTCTATGGAAACGTATGTGAAGAACATAAATAATTCTGACTTTATTTAGTTGGCTATTTGCGTGCTGTCCCTTAAAAGCCCCTGCGCTTTTCAACAAGTGGTGCCGTCGAGAGGGACACACGATTCATGCATTTTTGCTGTTGTAAATGACTTGGGGGTGAAATAGAAGTTGGTCATTAGTTTCATCTCATGAAAATGCATTTACTGAAACATCAGTGAAATGAAATTAAATGAAATAACGGAAGCAATCTGAAGCTCAGAGAAAAACCATAGCATCAATGGATACGCAATATTTGCAAAGAACAATACGCTACAGAAGAGTTATCGGTTAGCGACATCAGTCGTGGGAGTGTACTAAATCATTTAAGTAGCTAGCTCGCTGTATTTGTAGAGTTTATTCTGCCCAGGTAAGATAGCGTGTTGGCTGAATCTAATCACTGTTTCTGGCTATCGATGCATTCTGACTGACAAATGCAGCGTAGGGCTTTTTGTGTGTAGCGTTTTTTGTGTGGGATGGTATTTGGTAGGTCTGTGCTTGCTGAATTATCTCTACGCTACTTATTGCTCCAATGGACCATGTGTATGGAAATAAAATGTAACCTTTCAGAGATTTTGGGGTGGCTGTGTAATGCGAATAACTGAATAGATGGGGGTTGACTGACATTTTTTGTCAGGCGGTATCAGTTTCGTAAAAGATACAATTTTTCGGTTCCCTTAGATCCCCTTAGATCTTTTCAGTTACCTGAAGGACGAGTAAAGCCCATACCAAAATGTTATTCATTATTTATAATAAACAAACAAAGTAAGAGTGATAGAAATATTTTTTTCACTAGGACGCCTGAAAGTCGGATTGTAAACCCCGCACTTAAATAGAAACCATAACTCTAACATTAACTCATCAAAAAAAAAAAAAAAATGAAAATGTACGTAAAATTTGCGATTTGTGCAGCTGTGTTTGGTGGCAACACAGAGGAAGTTCAAATGATGACAAAAGAAAAAAAATCAGCCTTTGCTCTCAGTTCTTGCTCTTTGCCTCATGATTTATGAACATTATTTTTCATAAAATTCCCATGGCGATATGTCAGAATCTATTATGGCATGCTTAAGGAATTCAAAAGCTTTTAGGGTGTTTCCATTTCCATTAGAGGACGAAGAGCGACACTCCACATGTCCGTTCCACTAACGCACCCTGTTTCACTGCTTCTAGAATTCTGTGCTTATTTTGCTGTTAATTTCCCTCCCAGCGCTAAGGGTTTTTTTCCGCTTTTGTGTGTTTGCTCGACGTTACATCAATGCCTTTATAATGTTTTCTGCTTCAGGCTAGCTGCGGCAATCCAGTCTTGTTAACTGTAAAATCTCTGCAGATATCTCTGCAGTGATTCTAGCTCAAACCGTCACTAAACAAAAACATCAGACAGAGTGAATTATTTCTTAGGTAGAATAAACGGGCGGCCTATAGTTAAAGGCCACTTCCAACACACTCATTATCAAAGCCATATTCAGACCAAATTAAGTGAATTACTGCGGCTATCCATATTTCACCTGTCGTCCATTTGTCGCTAGCGACCAGAGGTCCGGGTTAAAAGAGAGCTTATTTGCCATAAATCATGTTCCGTGCAGATAGTGATACACTTGACTCGGCAAACTTACGCGATCGTGTTCAAAGCGTGGCCGGCACCGCTCGTTCCATTGCTCCAGACATCCTGTAGAGGGATCACATTGGGAGAGCAGAGGGGCGCTAGGCTTGTTTTTGCACGGCAGAGAAGCTAATGCAGGCCACGTGCACCTGTGTGTTGTCACAAGGGCGTTCCATTGCCCTGAGCATGGATTCAACAGGTAGGGTGAGCCCTAGTCTCTATAGAGCCAACGTCACAGAGTCATGAATAAACATTGACTTAGATCTCTGTCCATGTTTTGTATTGGTCACATGGAATATCTATGTATGTATTGCAACGGCATCTATAATATTGATGACCAGGGGGACCCTGGTCATTGACATTCCTGCCCCGAGCATCTCAACAGCCTCTTTGAAGAAGAGAATACCATGGGGCCTAACAGGAGGTAAGGGGTCTAGAAAGAAGGGTAAATATTTTGCAATATCAAAAATACATAACATGTGACAGCTTGAACATTACATTAGCTCAGCAATGGTGTAGCCATTACTTAAGCTATTAAGCTTAAGAGTATTTAAATTGCATTATCCTGGCAGATGCCTTCAACCACATGGCACACATTTTCACACAATGTACCCCTTGACACAGCTGAATATTTGCTGGAGTAATTCAAAGTGTGGGCTTGCTCCCTCTACTCCACCTGGGAACTGGACCTCAGTCTGCTGAGTCCCAAACCAAGACCTTTAAACAGGATGCAATCGGGATGTAGGATGCAATCTTGTATAACCAGGGCAGAAGGTTGACACTGACAACACAGACTTGCTGGGCTCCGGATGTAAATATTTCAACCAAATGAAAGGGAAATCATTTCACCATCATGTGCCTGGTGCATTCTGGACTTGTTAAGCTGTTGGACATTTGGACCACATGGTCTCTACAGTGAACCAAAGCTACCAAATCCTAAAAGGGCTGGTAAGCAATGCATGTGAACACCACAGGGGCCAAGGGCTGTCTGGGTATTTCTGTCAAACCTAAGGGAGCCATTTCAATCTGGCCCGTCTGCAGATATATTTCCCGAAAAGCCTGGAAAAAGACATTTCATTATAAAAAGATTTCGAAGCTGGGAGCTGAGAATAAGGACTCCACAGGTTTTTTATTAAAAAAAGAGAGCTGGGCCAGAAAAGCTATTTTCAGAGAATCGCTCTGAAAGTATTGAAATGATGATCCTGGCATCTTTAAGCACCATGCCAATATTTTCCTTATAAAGCAATTCAGCTCTAAGTTAGCAGAGGAACCTTTTTTTCATTTCTCTGGGGGCACCAGGGCTGCAGTCTTGGACACACACATACAGTATATGCATAGTGTAATCCAGCAGTCTCCATGTAGACTGGTTGCATTACATCACCACCAAGCAGTGCTTGCATTTGAAAACCTCCACACATGGCACCGCCTCATATGACATGTTCACAAACTTCTTCCCTTTTCAGGGAATGCTCACTTTCTATTGGAAAAGGTCTGTTTACTTTAGGAGAAGCATGCTTTAGAGGGGAATCTTAAATCTTGGGATCTAGGGATCAGGTGGTATCAGGCGTCCTGTGAGACAGCTTTGTAAGGGTTGCCCCAGTGCAGTATATTTATTTTGACCTGACTTTGAAATATGCAGCTACTAAAAAAAATTATAAACATGCAAAAAAATCAGGCATTGTGTTTCTGAGCCGATGTTTTATCATCTGAGGCTACTTGAGGACAGCATACCAGATTTCACATTTTGCTTTGCTCACACTGTCAGCTCCCATAAAGGAAACAAAACAATTCAATTGAATAAATTAAATTAAAGGTTAAATGAGGACCGCCACCCCTCAGGAGAGCTTAACCTCAGACAAATGCAGAGAGAGCTCCAGCACCCTAGAGAGAGGCAGATAAGGAGCAGAAGGCCCTGTGGCAGAAGCCCCGGCCCTCTGACAGGATTTCGAATGGGGGTTTTTCTCAGGATAACATCTGTTCAAAAAGGCATACTTTCCACTGAGTGCTGTTTTATTTGTAAAGTCTCTGACGCCTCACTGCTGTGGTTTGTTCATTTTCAGACAAAATAGGTGGGTGGTGGGGGAGGGAGAGGCACTCAACAGGCACACCCCAATACAAAAGGGAGGAAGAGGATGGGGAGGAGGATAAGGAGGTGAGTGCAGCTAGAGATTTGACTGTGTGATTCCCAGACTTGTTAAGCTGTTGTTGGAGATAATAACTGAGTCTCTTTGCATCCATGTGGTTCTAGCCTGTGAAGGAATTGCCCATTGTGCTGAAGCTAGGTAGCTGTCCATGGTGCTGAAGTTGGGTAGCTGTCCATGGTGCTGAAGTTGAATAGGCATCTCTGTTACTGAAATTGTGTGGCTGTCCATGGTGAAGAAGCACTAGTACTGTCTGGATGCTTTCCAGAAACCCCAGGGGCTCCTTCTTGGAGTGAGCCCTACTGTTTCAAAAATACCTGACTGGAGGCCGTTAGGCTGTGGGCCTCCCTCTCAGAGGATTTTACACAAGCAATATGCTGGAGATTTGATTAGTGGCTACCCTGCTAATAGCTCTACAATGGGTCTAATGTAATAAGAGCTGCCCAGAAGCAAAAGAAGTTTGATTGCTCCATATATTTTCTTTTTTTTTTCAAAAAAAAAAAACTTCTTTCAAAAATTACATGTGGTTTCTGTGTAAAAATGATGGCTCCCACACACAATCTCACCTTTTGTGACAACTAACACATCAATGGCATGGAATGGCAAGGCCCTTGAGTTAAAAGCATCTCATTTTGAGGTGTTATGCAGTTGGCTCTTGAGGGTCCTCTCTTATCATCTCTTTTGATGGCATGCAAGGCAGAGTTGTCAGCCACCAGACTGCAATGTCCCCATCGGTGACCTGTGTCATCACTGACAAACAGATATTGGCGAAGGTGATGAGCCAGGCCTCGTGGAGCTGGAACACACCGTGATAGGTTAGTTGTGATGACTCTGTGGGGTTAAAGTTCAGGTGCAGAGGGATGTGAGGCTGGGGGGCAGGGGGGTTAGTAATATGGTTAGCCACAGCTTTGTAATGGCATGGTCCAAAAGCAACAGACTGGAACTGCAGCTGGTGTAGCAGGCAGCGGCGGCAGTCTCTGCTTCTGCCATGAGGGGGGTGGGCGAGTCTCACAGCGGTTGCCAGGGCATCAGATTTCACAGACTGCTTCCCTTATAATGAACATACATGCGTGACTGGCAAATTAGAAGCATCTGAATGGCAAAATAAGGAACTCATCAGTCTAAGTACTGCCTCAGATGCTAATGTGTATAATCAGACACAGGAAGGATTAATTATATTAGTCAGATACAGTAGATCAAGAATTCAGTGGCTGCTGGAATTCACCTCATACACATTTGCAGCATCGAGGATGATTTTTTAAAAATGTAATTATTTTTTTACAGATTGGACTCTCAGTTTGTTTCCAATTATGGAAAGTTGTGTGGAATGTTTCTGTGAAAGTCTCAGCAATAGCTTTAGAGCAGGGCATGAAATATGAGGCTGTCCTCTAAACTGCAGGAGAAGAAGGCCACTTTTTATATTTGATACAAAAACTTCTACTGATTTATTCACTACAGGTGCAGTATAGCTTACCAAACATGGGTTACATAGTGTACATTAGAGGAATATACATTGGATTGGCTTTTATCTGCATGTACACAGTTGTTTAGCAAGGACTGACTTTCATCGGCAAAAATGTCTGACAAACAGCCTGTTGTCAGCTTCTGGATGTTAAGAAGACAAGAGATGCCTGTGATATGCAGATGGGAGGGTGTGTCTGTGATATTAAGAAGGCAAGGGGTGTGTGTGATGGTACTAAGATGAGGATGGGTGTGTTCTGCAGTACTGTGTATGTCTCCGTTTGGTTTGCTTGCAGCAACTTAACATTACAGAAAACTACCAAAATAATTGTGTTGATGTGTGTATTGACAGTGTATTGACAGACCTCTGCAGAGTCAGCACTCCCCGAAGAGAGCTGGTGAAGTGTTTCCAGCATGGGGCTTGTAACACAAAAGATTGCAAGTTTGACTCCCAGGTGAGGCATTGCCATTGTGCTCGTGAACACAGTAATTAACCCAAACTGTATCAGTAAATAGCCAGTGGCTTAGTGGAAGATGTTAGCTTTTTTTTCCATTGTCCTTGTGTCTGCAAAGCAAATAAATTATTAAATATTGTGTTTGGGATACAATGGCTAAGTGCTGTTTTTGGGTAACACTTGAAAACAATTCCATTTTTTTTTTAAATTTTAGAATCATTTTCCCATTTTCCTCACACCCTTTACCCCATTAAGATGTCTTTACAGCTGAGAACATTCACAAATGTTCCAGTAATTTTTTAAAACTTCAGTTATATTTGATTCATATCTCCTGTTTTCGGCGTTTTTGCTGTATTCTATATTGGTGTGTTCAGTAACAAGTTCCATAACCAAATAAAGTGGAAGTTCAATCACTCCCTCAGTTGATTACATCAGCCTTCAGGGGAGCCCAGTATGGGGGGTGGGGGGGGGGGGGTTGCATTGGAAGTTTATGTTTTTCAAAGGCCTCCAATCTCTCCTTTCAAGCCACAGTTCAAGAGGGAATGGCCTTCATCCAGAAGCCAACAGGGAAAAGACAACCTATTGCGAAGTGGGACGTGACTGTTTAAAGACATAAGAACATAAGAACATATTATGACAAGAACAACTAAGCTCCCCAACTAAGCTCGCCATTTCAATTAAAGAGAACCCAAAACTGCATCAAGTCTGGACCTGAACACAGCAATGGTCTCAGCATCAACTACATGCCCTGGCAACCTGTTTCATGTATTGATAACTCTTTGTGTAAAATAGTACTTCCTTATGTCAGTGTGGAACTTACTCTTCACTAGTTTCCATGTCCCCTTGTTCTACAGACTGAGCTCACCCTAAAAAATCTATTATAGTTAACCTTATTGAGTAAGGAAGGAAGGTTTTCAGGAATATTCAACCGGACTGTTCTTGTCAATCAACACAAAAATTAAACTCCATCCAGAGATATATTTCTTCTCATGAACATTTATAAGTTGAGCCTAAGAACCATGAACAAAGTACCATGATTCACTAACATTATTAATCCCTCTGTCTAAATATGTGGAGAAAGTGCCAATCTCTTTGCAGCGATCCATTACTTATGCAGAGAGGACGGGAAGTTCCTCTCGGGGGTTCGATTAGTCGGGCGTTCCGTCTCGGAAGCCAAACGCTCAAACCAATCGAAACGCGCATCTCTAATTGTGGCCATATAACTTCATTAGGCCCTGCGCGTCTGTCCAGGGGAAAAAAGAATGACTTCCCTGCTCTCACTAACGGCCTATGGGGATGCCCGGTGCTGCCTGACCGAAGATTAATTACTGCAGGCACACATCTAAACTAAGCCAGCCCCTAATTAAACAATGCTGTGACATTTACATAACCTATTCAGAGGTGCCTTTGCTCTCTTGCTAATCTGATTGCTTGGCAGGTTAGCAAACTAAATACACTCAGCTACTTGGGGGGAAGTGACCGTGCCAGTGGCTCGGGCTGAGGCATTAATCTCCCGTTACTTCACTCCCGACAGCTTGCTTAGGATGGCGGGTGCTCCGCGGCTGCAGTGTTCACAGGCTGACTGCATTGGAGGGCCTTCACATTGGGGAATAGGAAGTGGCTAACGCAGTCGCGGGCCATATCGCTGTGGCATGATAAAAGTGAATGGGCTTCCATTTCATATTTCTGTCGTGTTTTAGACACTCTCAGGTGGATTACTGGTGCAGGGCTTGTAACATGTTTTTAATGCTTTGCATCATGGGTAGAGAAATCCAGCAAAACAGCACCGTTCTTTCTCCCAGTCTGCTTCCGTACTGATACAGCTGCTGGCTGCCTGTGGCCATGTACTGTAGGTTGTGCTTTGTTTTGTAGTTGTGAAATGCCTGTGGTAGTTTTCTGTTCTGCGAGTTACTCATGGGATATTATTGCAGCTGTTCTGAACCCACTAAACCGCAAATGTGCTGGTCATTCAGGGGACTGCAAAGAAAATGCTAACCACCATCTTACCACCCATCTGTCCTTGTTTATGATGCCATTTAAAAAGAAACCCCAGGATGCTAAAATAATGCTGTTGGCACTCTCTCAAACGCCTAACCCTTGGAGAAATCTGTATATCTGTACAGAGAGGCAGTTCTGTGATGTAGAGTCTGTCCCTGAGCTAACATATCTCTTCATCAAAGCCACACATGGCATGGCTCTGGGTCCCACACACCTACCGTTTCAATTGCGCTGAGATCACGCTGCGCTCCCACAGCCTGTAGACCCAGAGCCTGTAGTCAGGGTTATCTCTTCTTAGTGCCCTCAAAGAAAAAACTGTCTGCAAGGTGAAAGAGCTGAACCCAGAGAACCAGTCCCTGTGAGTGGCTATTGCTGCAAGCCTCTACTCTAAATTACTGAAAGAGCCTGTGACGGAGTGCCGTCACTATGGTTGAGTATGCGCTCTGACTGCCATACCAATGAGCCTGGCTCTTTGGCGTTGCAGTCAAAGTCGCATATTTGGTACCCCGTAGACCCGGGTTCGAGCTGCTAGCACGTTACAGAGCCCCAGTATGCATTTACTTAGAATTACACCACCCCCCCATCCTGAGGTGAGAGAGTAGAGTAACAGTTAAGGTGCTGGGCTTGTAACCCTACAGATTTGTACCCTAGATGGCACAGTGTTGTCATATCCTTCAGCAAGCTGTTCAGCCAGAGTTCATGCAGAAACGGACCACGTGCAAAATGACACCATGCTTTCTTATCAAGGCATGTGTCACAGACGGAGACCGCACATGTGCCCAGGAACGATGTACTGCAGTGTACTCTGGGAAACTCATCAGAGGAGATGTATACAGCTAATTAACTAATTGGACCAATTAAGCCAGGGTAATTGGTTGGAACAAAAACCTGTCGCACCCGCTGCCCTCAAGGAATTGAGTTTGACATCCCTGCTGTCAGGCATGAGATGCAGTTGAGTCCCCGGGGGGATGGGGCGAGCGGGAGGGGGAGGGGGGTGGCTGTGGGGTTGGGGGGAGTGCTTGTTAATGCACTTTGTTAAAGTGGTTCATTCTCAATCTAAATGTCTTCAGCAGAGTCCCCCGGGGTCTGCCGGCTTTGCTTTGTCAGCTGGATGCCATGTTGGTTTAATTTAGGAGACGGATTATGGGGAAAGCACGCGGAGATGAATCAAACTTCGACACCCCTGCGTTTTCACAATGCTGTAAAAGGCATTTATACATCTCCGTCGGGGGTCCGGAGAGCTGCGGTCTCACTGTTATGAAGATGCAAAAACTCGTAGATTTAATGACAGACCACACAACAAAAATAATTTTATAGAAATCCATGTAGAAGAGTCGACCAGGACTTTTAAATGCCCAGGCACATCGCCACTGAATGAATGGTGGGTGTATATTGCCCTCTTGTGGCAGCTCTGCATACAACAGTTTTAAACTTATTTATTTATCCCTTACTTTACAAAGGAAAGTCACATTGAGATATAAAATCTCCTCTTTTGCAAAGGTGTCCTTTCGTAGAGGTGACATGAAATAATTACAGTACATATAGGTTTCAAACAAACCACACATAAAAATACTGCACAACAGTATATAGTGCATATTTGAAAAGAGTGGAATTCAGGATAGAAACAGTTATAAACAGGGACATTCCCCAGTTGCTGTGAATCATTTTTTTTTCATTCAGTAATGGTAACAAGGGTGTTCATTTTTAACTGTTTGTGCAAAACATTCCAAGTCCAACGTGCACTGTAACTGACAGCCAAGTTCAGAGCATTGATGAGGCATTTTAAAAAGAGACTGAATTAGAGCACAGATTGTACATTGTTACTGTTTCCAGGATCAATGAGTGCAGAGGTCAGATGTTAGATGCAAGTTTAACTAGGACAGCCTTATTGTGGGAGACTTATTGATAAAAGAGGCAATTATGGACAAGTGGCTGTGCATTTGTGATGAAGCATAAAGCACTATAATAGCCTGTATCAAAGGCTTGTAAAGCTGTAGTCTGCAGTCTATACTTATAGTATAAAAGCTTGCATGTATAGTCAATCATAGGTAACAAAGAGGCCAAACCAGTTTTCATCTGGCTTCAGAAAAGTAAAAAAGGGGAAAAAAATAAGATTTGTTGTGAATGTAGAAAGTTTTTTGTTCCATATTCATTACATAACAAAGTTAACATAAATGTTATAAATGTGTGTTTTATAAGATTAGCATCAGAGCATCAGATGTATAGCCAGAGGTAGGCACTATACCAATAGTGGGTTGCAGGCCATTGACTACACATTCAGCCAGAGGGAGTTGTGCTTGTTGGTGCCCCGGGTAACCATGTGTCTAATCTGAACAGACCAATAATGCAACCAGCGCCTCCGTTTTTGGTTTTAGTGTTTGAAAACATTTAATTATTTGCTTTTTATTGTTCCATGTGAATTTATATAAAGATTTATTCAGTCCCTTAAAAAGGAGGGGGATGAGGCAAATTAAGTGGGGGGTAATTCATTCTAACCACGTTAATCCTGCCAAAAAATTAGACTGAGTGAACACTACTTAGTTGGACTTACTTTTCTTGGTTATAGGGGAGGAATGTTTACTAAAAATATCCAAGACACTTTAATCTACCCTTAGCTCAAGAAAAAGGGATATAGATTTCATAAAGTAGAGGGGATATTTAAAGGTAGTGCCACGGATTTGGACAGATTAATTTTGTAACCCGAGAGGCTGCTGCGTTGTGAAATACACTCCAGCACCACAGGGATCGACCGCCCTGGATTTGTCTTGTGTGAGGGGACAGCGTCAGCATAAAGTGAGATTCAGGACTCCTCCCACTCTCCTGCCAGAGGAGTCTGCGTTCACTCTCACACCCTCAGATAGCAGCTGTTTTACCAGGGCAAACAGAGGAAGTGAAAAGGGGCGGCACTGCCTCGAGCCACTGCCCATCTGAAATTCATGGGAAGAAAGGTCGTTTGTAACTACCACAGCCTGAGGGTTTGGAGTACAACAATTCAATTTAGAATTTGAGTCCAAATTAAATTTATCGAGAATAGCAATAGGAAAGTCCTGTTCCACCCCATCAAATGCTTTTTCAGCAACAAGCAAAGCTAGAAGGGCAGGGTATTTGATTCCGCTAGCAGAATTCCAAATTTTGCAAAGTCTGTCTCATCAGATTTAATAATAACTGCCAAACATTCTCTAATGTGTGAGGAAGGGCTTTTGCCATTATGTGGTAGTCCGGATTGAAAATCCTTTATGACATGTAACCCTGCCTTTTTTAATCTTTCATAAAGCAAACAAATAGAGACCATGCACCACAACTCAGACACTGAACTAGCAGGACTTGGAATACAGGTGTAAAACTTGCATGGGTACCCATATAACCCAGGTGATTTGTTGTATGGCAGCGATATCCAAACCTCTCCTGGAGGGCCACTTGTCCTGCATGTTTTAGATCTCTCCCTGATCCAACACAGCTGATTTAAATGATCAGTGAGAGATCTAAAACATGCAGGACAAGTGGCCCTCCAGGAGAGGTTTGGACAATGCTGTTGTATGGCATTCTCCGGACTAGTTCCTGAAACTCTTCTAGGGGAAATTGTGTATTGGGGGCATTCTGGTGTGCATCACACATAATGCGAGGTGGCACCTTGTCTAGATATGATGTGTTTTCTGATCTTTAAAGGAACTTACATAGCTCCCAAAAGTATTTATAAATACAGACAGATTCCTTCCTATTCACAGAGGCTGATTTCCATACAGCAGTGATGCAGATAGTTAAGAGTGACAAGTTAAAAATACAGGACGAGGATTCAGCAAAGTCAGCTTTAAAAGACAGTGGTCTAATTATATAGCCCAGCAGGTTTTTGTATGTCCTACCCTTTCACAGGGATCACAGGCCTCACTTACTGCTATGGGGTTTCTGCTAATACTTCTAGACATGACAAGATTGTTTGAGGATTAACATGTCCACATTTGTAACATCAAAGAGATTCAGCCAAAATAAATTCTGGCAAAATGAATTAAAGAGAGCAGCATTTTCTGTGATCGCTTCAGGATTTAACATACCATGTTGTAGAAAAACTGGAAATAGCCCCAGTGGCTGTCAAAGATTTAACAATTTTACACAATTTAGAGGGGTTGTTTAAATTTGAAAATTTAAAATTTTCAGTGATAGACAAATAAAAACCAGACTTGAGTTTTCTGATCACAGAGGTACACGTGTTTCTGAACTGTCCTTAGGTCTCACTCAAATTTGGATCAGCCAGCAAGGAGAATCTGTGAATCTGGCTGTAGCCCATAAAACATTTCTCTGGCGTCTAATCAGGATTTTCACAAGGCTGCTCAGCTGCTGCAATATGGCAATATTAGTCACTCACTAATATATCTTAAAAAAAGCTAAAATAAAAATGGCAAAGACATGAGAGGATTTTAGTTAAAATATGTCTGGTTAAAATGCGTATTACTGTCTGAAGTAATGATGTTAGATTTGAGTAATAGAATGCAGACTCATTTTTTTCTCAGCATGTTTAAAGAAGACAAAAGGCTGAGTTAAACAGTCAAACCGTGAAATGTTTCCAATCCTTGGACAAATCAGCGTCCTCTGCAGTTCGGTTTGACAATCTACACTGTAGGTGGCAGCAGAGGGTCTACTGGATGGTAAACGTGTCAAAAAATAACCGAAGAAGTCAAGAAGTTACTGTAGCCCATCTGACTTTGGTTTAAGTTTTGCGTCGTTTATCATAATCTTCCAGAGTGAGAGGTTTCAGCAGGCTAGAGCGTTTAGTGTGGTATGCAAACCATTTCTAATCAGTGGCAGCCTGTCTAACTGTAGATAAGTTCCAGCGACATCTGAAGCCTCGCCGTGATTGATACAAATTTGCAGGTGAGCTGAACTTTCTCGCTACGTTATGTGGAAGTTGACTGTGAGAAACCTAGCTGGCTTGCTACGTAGGTTTGCCTTTGATTTTATGTTGTTATTAACGATGGGTCGTGTATTTAGCTAAAGTGTTTGCCGTGTTGACTTAAACGTTGTATCAGGTTGAGTTTTCAGCAGCTGATTTGCATGAGGTGCTACTCATTAATTAATAGGCTATTGATTGGAAGTTCAAGCGATAGGTTAAGATTTTTACTTTTGTGCGGATTACATTGTATGAACTATGCTGTTCATCTTATTTTCGCTAAACATTAAATTGTTCCTTCTGTTTCAGTATTTTAACTGGAAGTCGTGATTTTGCATGAGTGAATTTTCTTACTCTCGCTGATTTGGTTTTGCAGGTAGCTAACTATGGACATGGCGAAGCTTCCGCCCCACGAAGGCCCAGTGCTGTCCGTGGTCGACATGCACACCGGAGGAGAACCTCTGCGGATCATCCTAAGAGGGTACCCGGAGGTGCGGGGCGACACTGTCCTGGCCAAGCGCCGCTACGTTAGAGAGAACCTCGACCATCTCCGGAAGGTGCTTATGTTCGAGCCGAGGGGTCACTACGACATGTACGGCGCTCTGATCGTTCAGAGCGAGATGGACGAAGCCGACCTGGGAGTGCTCTTCATGCACAACGAGGGCTACAGCACAATGTGCGGACACGCCGTCATCGCGCTCGGCCGTTTTGCGGTGGACTACGGGCTGGTGAAGGCTCCCGTGTCTCCGGAGACGCAGGTGAACATCCATTGCCCATGCGGGCTGGTCAAAGCATTTGTCGGGTACTCCAACGGCAAAACGGGATCCGTGAGGTTTCAAAGTGTTCCGGCGTTTGCTTTTGCAACAGGTTGGTGATCCCTCTTCACCGGTGTTTTTCACGCGCAATGTGACACGATAAAGGTAGAGTAAAGCTGCGAGTCGGATGCAATTTGTACGTGATAATACAGTGTTACTCATTAACGGGGTGCTAATTGTGGCACTTTTTGAAGTCGCGGATGATGAAAACTGTCAAATCATTTGTTAGGCTACTGCTCATTCTAGAGTGCCCTAGAAAACCCCAAATCGCGTTTGCTCTGCTGGGGGAGGCTGGCTACGTAAGACAGCCAGCTACAAGAAGTGAGGTCATTATGGTGACATCACAGTGTGTCCGGCTGTATTAATTGACCCAGATAATGTGTCAACCCCTCGGGATCCGAGAGACCTACCCTTCTTAACGTGTGGTGCATTTGAAGAGATGCAGTGCACTTTTAAAGCACAACCAAATGGAGTTCTTTTAACATTAAGGCAGACCGAGCACCCAAAGCTGACAAGACTCTCAAGCTATGGTGTAGAATTTTATTGAACAATGTCTACATGCAGTGATGGAAAAAGATGGCTTCATGGAGCGAGCATATGCATGTCAATCACATACAGGTTTGAAACAGACAGGCAGGCCTTACGCTCTGGCAATGCAGTGTGACAGGTTCAGATTAGTGAGCATCACTGCCTTCTTTTCAGACGTGACTGTGTCCGTTCCTGGGCATGGAGATGTGGTGGTGGATATAAGCTATGGAGGGGCGTTCTATGCCTTTGTCAGTGCCGAGAGGTTCGGGCTGGATGTGCGCAAGTCCAGGACCAGGGACCTCGTGGATGCAGCAACCGCGGTGACCAATGCGGTCAAATCACAGGTAAAGGGGAACCCGTTTTTTTGCATACTGACAATGACGAGGCCAAGTGACCGGGGGGGGGGGGCTTTGAACTGTGAGATATGAGCTTCTGGATGGGGTCGAAGTGCACTGGCAGACACGTGGGTGTCTCTCTCCTCCTCATCCTGTTGCTAGGTGATGCTTCATCATCCTACCAGCGTGGACCTGGCCTTCCTGTATGGCACCATCCTCACTGACGGGAGCGACCGCTTCACAGAAGACCCCACAGCCAATGTGTGTGTGTTCGCGGACGCCCAGGTCAGCCTCCTGGCCACGCCTCCCCACCATTACCCTCACTGTGCACTGTGGACTGCATGAGTACTGCTGAAATATCTGATTGGTTGATACTGTACAGGTCATGAGAGGAAAACTATATATCTCATCTTACCCACTGGCACTGACCTTAGACGATTTAGCAAGACAATGTTTCCCAGTCATGGCCCTGGGGACCAATTGTGTGTGATGATTATCATTCTAGCTGAATACTGAACTTAATAGGTTTGAGCTCTTAAATGAGTACTGATCTATTTGACTTGACAAATATCTGCTAATTGCTCTTAAAGATGTAGGTTGTTGGAAATATGTTTTTGATAATAAAACTATACTTGTCATTTTTGTAAGTTGCTTCCATTCATGTGATTCCCTTAAACAAAGTAGTAATCCCAACACATATTCATCTTAATTAAGAGCAATTAGCTGTTCAATGGGGCCTAGAATAAGAAATTGAAACAGCTAATTATACTTAATTGGGACACCTGTACCAAATTTCTTGAAGGGGTAGATATTCATTAAAAAATCTGTGAAACTACTTTTCTTTTCCATATTAGCACAATTTGTAACAGTCTATTTCATTGACAGAGAGGAGACTGAATATACAAATATGAACACGTGTATTCATTCAAAGAACATTGTTCATCTACCAGCTTTGACAGACTTAAGTGAGAACTCAGCTGGAATGAAAACGAGCATACATAAGGGTCATGATGAAGACATGAACCGATAGGCAGTTATCCATAATGTGAATAAATGAAACTAAATATGGCACACAATGCAAAAAAATGAAAAACCAAAAAAACTGCTAAAAAACAAGTAGAAACTGTAACTGTTTTAGTTATCCTTAGAAGGAATACCATTACCATTCCACAAACATGCACATAAAGTCCAATAACGATCCACAAAAGCAATCAAAGTGTTCACGTAGAGCCAAATAATGATCATTCAGAGCTAAGAGTGCTCTTCGATTGGGTCCCGGTGTTACGAGTGACAGATAGCTGGTGGTGCGATTAACAAGGGGCTCTGTGATCTGACCGGCCCCACAGGTGGACAGGAGCCCCACTGGCTCGGGGGTGACCGCCCGCATCGCCCTGCAGTACCACAAAGGCCTTATCCAGCTGGGCCAGACCAGAACCTTCCAGAGCGGCGTGACCGGCTCCCTCTTCACCGGCAAAGCAGTGGAGGTAACGTCCACCCGTCCACCACGGTTCCCTTTGCACCTTTTTCACAGTCACAGTCATGATCACGGTCTTATGGTCTTGCTCTCCTGCTCTCTTTCTCTCTCTTTCTCTCTCTCTCTCAGGAGACCAGGTGCGGGGAGTTCCAGGCGGTTGTGGTGGAGGTCTCCGGCCATGCCTATTACACTGGCACCTCAACCTTCATACAGGAGAGCGAGGACCGTCTGACAAGCGGCTTCCTTCTGAAATGAAGGCCATTCCATAGATACATGCAGGATCATTCACAAAATAACAATCGCGCACTGTAGATTCACAAGTTTGGTAAAATATGTTAATCGTGTTGAGCAGATAACTGGGTTGCAGCTTCATTAAGACAATCCCAAAGTTAAGTTACAGTACAGTACACTACAAACACCACGTACAACTCCTTTTGGTTATTTTAATGTGTTTTTCATGGGATCTGTATGATATTTTTCTACCAAAGTACTGAAGTTAGATTAGTCTAATATGACATCTTCTGTTTGGTCGCTCTCTACTTGATTTCTGTATTCGTGTTGGAAGATAAAAAAAACTGATTGCAAAAATATGTATTTTAAAAGAATTACTAGTGAGAACATCAAACGACCCCCAGCAGAGACTCCCCCTCATGATTAATCATTCCTCCTTTGTCTGTTGGTTTGAGATTAAGATCTGACAGAAGGAAAGTTTAAAGGCATGCATAAACACTGCATTTTTTGGCTTTGAAGATTTTGGCTGTATGATCTCACAACCAGCTGTCTTTACACAAGTTCTCTACTGCAATAGGGGTGGACACTACATGTACAGCAGGACCTGAATATATGCAAAGGCCTATAGGCCTTGTGTAGCTTTGAACCAATTAACTGCTCTCTGTTGAGTTTAAACCTTAGCTCTGTAGGGTCTTACCATACATGCTGTGATAGGGATGTGACTGATACATTTTGATAATTGTCACTAAAAGCTCTGCTTGGAGAAGAATTCAGGCTGAAGAATCTCCTCACCAACTCTAGAACTGTACATGGCACGTTTGATTGGTTGACGTGTCCCCATTTATAAATTCTCATCTCTCTTATGTGTTTGTGTACTTTGTAACATCCCCCTTCCTGTTCATTTTGAATGATCTGCTGTACTGCATACGTCAAAATTCTCAAATTGTTCTGTGAACATTCAAGACAATTACTAACATGAGCCTCCAGATGGTGATCTTTGCCCACAGTGTAAGATATCACTGCAGCAAAGACTAGATAACCAAAAAGTTACACACAATGACATGAACTCTTGATTATTGTCTGTACTTTACAGTAAAACTAACTTGATTAAAATACAATAATGAAAAAGTAACATCTCTGGCATTTTTATTTACGTCAAATGAATTTTACACAAGATGGGACATTTAAATAAAACAGTTGGTCAAACTAGGCTGAGAAAAGTTTTTATTCAAGGGAACATCAGTCGACAGGATTTGCTGAAGGGAGGGATATTGAATGATGTGGTTGTTTTTAAAGTAAGTACATTTTTCCCATAATAAAGCTGAAAGTGTGTGTAACTGGGGCAGAAGAACCTTTCTGAGGATGCATAGAAGGATTGAGACTGATAACCACAGTGTTGCACAGTGACAGACCTGGCCTGTCAGCGACCCTTGGGTACATACCAAAACTGTTCATGTCAGTTCAGATTAGAAGACTTCAGGCATTACAAAGCACTGCTCCTTTAAAGTATTCTGCATTAATGATCCCTAACCTGGGGTCATGCAGGAATTTAAGACGCTGTAAAATGGCATGAAGAAAAAAACTAGTTTCCACAGGGAGAAAAATGTTTTTTTCCCTCTTAAAATCTGGGAACTTATTTTCAGATCAAAAATAGATTTTCAGATTTTTACCACCTGGGCAGACTGAAACTTAATGCAATGCTTTGCCTCAGAAAATTTTGCAATGCTATTTTTTTTAAAGGTACTATACACAGCAGTAACATGAACATCTTTGACCTTTGTCAATTGACACAACATGGAATGTTTTAAATGTAAGCAGGGTACAGTTCTGTATGTCCTTGGAATTGGGGAGGCTGGGTTGGGGGGTGGGGGGGGAGACTTGTGCTGGGTTCCCTCTTAAAAACAGCCACAGGTGAATGGAAGCGCCATATACACACCCTGGGGGGTGGGGCATAACATGACCTGGTCACGTGACTCAGAGCCCAACAGTCCTCAGTACCACCAGACATGGCATCGCACCACAGTGTCCACTGTCACGTTCGCTGACCTATAGTCACCGTCAATAAAATTCATACAAAGTTCATTTGGCAGACCGTTCAGGGCATTGGAAAGCCGCTGTGACTTCGCCCTGTTGGTTTTGAGTCCATGCTTTGCATTATAAAATGTTCTTTTTTTCTTAATTTTTTTGGTACTGTTTCCAGACAGTCACAGTCTCTTTGAGTCTCTGCAGCAGAGGGAAAGATTAACATCCTGTTCCTTTCATTTTCCTCAGTTCTGTTTCAGTTCTGTGGGGCGGTTACGGTCAGGGAGGTGAGCATCACAAGGAGGCAGGCCACTAGGGGGCAGCGTGGCTGGTGGGGGAAAAGAGCAGGCCCCTCCTGAGAAGCGGCCTCAGAAGTTCAGCTTGGTGATTGGCCGCTCCCTGCCCGTCTCGGCGGCCTGGCTGCTGATGCGCTTGCGGTTACGCTTCATCTTGGACAGGTCCTTGTCGAACACTTCGCCTGAGCGCAGCGCTGACACCAGGTCGTCAAACTCGCCGTCCTCCTCGCCGTTCTCCCTGGCCTTGCGGGCTTTACGCTCTTTCTCACGCTGCTCTTTCAGCTGAAGGGGCGGACAAGAGGCACAGTTTTAACCACAGGGCGGCAGTGTAGTACAGTGTTAAGGAGCAGGGCTCGTAACCGAAAGGTTTCTGGTTCGATTCCATGCTGGGGCTCTGCTGCTGTACCCTTGGGCAAAGTAATTACCCTAAAATTGTAACCAATGCACGTCGCTCTGGATAAGAGCATCTGCTATATGACAATAATGTGATGTAATTGGGGTAATGTAACTCTTAGGTGCTCATGTCTGTCAAAGCAGAAAGGATACAACCTGACCAACATATGGTTCACGTTAGTCTCCTGGATCCTGTCAGAATCTATTAAGTAAATGTTCATTGACAGCTACACACATTTTCTGATGGATGGGGTAAGATACAGGATATACTCGCTTATCTTGAGGCTATAGACCAGTGAGCTTGTATTTTTCTTATAACACACAGTACTGTAATGGACTTTGCATGTTTTTGCTGATGGTGTTACTCATATATTTGATTTCATCCGGATTTTCTCTGTACTGTGTAGAGGTTCCATTGACCTTATTTTCATTCTTTCTTCTTGTGGTTTTGTGGCCATGGCAACCAGGGGGAAAATTGTAGCAAAAGACATGAATGAGATATAGCTGCAACTGATTTACACCCGTCCCCCACCCCGTGAGCAAAGTTCACATATCTAATGGAGAAACAGCAGTGTGTGAACTGGCCAAAGCTAAGCACTCTTTTTCATTTAGCACGTGTATGGCATTTAGCTTTAGAAGTTACAGAAGGTATACTGTTACTTTGCACCACTTTTTTTGTTTGACAAAACACAGGTCTGAAAGTAAACCTGACCAATCTGGGACCTTGTGTTATGGAATTACATCAATTTTGTGATGACATAAAATGATTCACACGTGCTAAGTACAAGGTTGACTCTCTGCACTGGCAGTGTAGCACTGGCTCTGAGAATGGCTACAGAGAGTGCTCCTAGAGTATGTGAACCATGTTTCTGATAAATTTATGGAGGAGGCCTCAAAATGACTGTAAATTTTTTTTATTGAGTTCCCGAGAACTTTGGTGCCCCTTCACCTGTCTGACACGTGCAAGCCTTCTGTTCCACCTTTTAGGTCCTGACTGCAGTGTGAACTGGAGGCTTCCCCTCCCCCATTCCCCAGGGTTCTGGGTTTTAATGGGTGGGGGGTATGGAAGGGGGTGCAGCGTACTGACCTGGGCCTCCATGCGTGCCCTGCGCTCCTCCTCCTCCTTGCGTCTCCGAATGCTCTCGTTCTCCAGCTTGGCCTCGGCGAAGGACTGCAGGAACTGGTCGAAGATGCCGAAGAACTCGTCAGGCTGCATCCTGGCAAGGTCCTCGCCGAAGTGCTTCAGCGCCTTCTGGAACTGTGGGACGTGAAAAGGGTGTGGGGGGGGGGGGGGGGTCTGGGTTAAGACACGAGGCCCACTAATGTCACCTCAACACCCTCGTGCCTGCTGTGGGGGTCGGGCAGGAAGGGACTGCGATTCCGTTTTCATCAGGTCTCATCATGTTCGAACCACAGGGGGCTGACGCAGATGACAAGCTACAGGATGCAGGGGATGCTGGGGCCCCCTGTAAACCCCATAAAAAGTCATAAAACCTGTTTTATGGAGCACCTGAGCTTTTGGTACAAGGGCAGAGGGACACGCCCTCTGTGGCTGACTCTGGCCACATCATGGACACAAACAACACCGTCACCTGTCTGTGGCCTGTTCACAAACCTCTAGCCTGGCTATAAATGGCCAACTTAAATGAGAGACTTTGCAGCAGCAACACACAGACCAAGCTTCTGTGGTCTAAGACATTCCTATTCTCAAGCCTCATACATCCCAAACTAGAGTAGCGCATGAATAAGGAAATGCATGAATACAGAGGAGGCTTCTGCCATCCATGGACGCTGGTGAAAATGCAAATCACTCGCATGCACAGTGAATATGGTGCTGCTATGTTGCGTATGACCACATGAGGGCACTGATGTGCATCAGCCATTCCTGAGGAGGGAGGGGGTGCCCCAGCTTAGGTAATCACTGCGTGATTGACGCACCCTGAGTGTTGCACCCTACGTTGCTGTGGTACTCCTGAGCAAGGTACTCGACTGCTTCAGCAGCTGCAGAAAATAATGAAATAAATGAATAAATCACAATTTACGGCCTCGGACTCTCGTGCATGTCTCTGCGTTTTACACGCCACTTGAATTACGCACACCGACAGGTTCACTGCTCACAGGAGGTTCGGCGCGCCTGACAGGACGTGTTCACGCAAATAAACACATCGGTTTCCTGTTTCCCCTGCCACATAGGGGGGCACCATCCACTGGGGGCCGATAAACCTGCCGGCTGTGGCTCGGGAAGCGCTCTCACGGAGGGGGCTGGCTCCCACAATCGCGTGCGCTCATCGTGGTGCTCGATCCATTAAAGGTGGGCGAGGGTGTTCTACGTGCCCTTCTGAAAGAGCTGGGGTTAAAAGCGATTGAGCACCACTTCAACTTTAGCAGCACGCGGGACTGCAATCACAAAACTGGATTCCTGATCAGGAGGTTGCAGGTTCAATTCCAGTATGAGGCACTGGTTTTCCACTCTTTAGCATGGTACCCAGCCTGACTTGCTTCCACTGATGGTCAGCTGTATGACTCAATAATATGTAACACAACATATGCTATTATGGGTGAGAGTGTCTGGTAAGCAAATAATTAAAAGTAAATGATATATATTGCTTTGATCCACAGATTCTTAAAAAATAGGACAGCCTGTGTGTAATGTACTCAGTCAGAAATAGAAATGTCTCTTCCACTTCAGTGCACTGCATTTTGCAAAGGCTCTTTGACAGTTAAGGACGATATCAGGAGTGTGTGGGGGATAATTTGAGATCTGAGGACACCTGATTTTCAGTGGAAGGTTCTAGAGCTTTGTTCTCACCAGCTCTTTGGCCTCAAGGAGTGAGTCCTCCAGGTCAGAAAAGCTGAAGCCGGCCACGGTGACAAACTGGCTGACCACCGACACAAACTTGTCCCCTGGAGTTTGGGGACACCTCTTCTGGTGCTCCAGTTCCTTTGGAGTGAAAGAGACAAATGAAAAAGTGGGGTAGAGAGGGAAAGGGATGGAAAGAAGAACACAGTACACAGACAGGGGGAGAGAGAAAAAAAGAGAGAGACAGGGGCAGGAGATAGACAGATGATACAGAAAGGGGAGAGGCAGTACAGGGAAGGAGAGAAACATAGTGTGAGAGAGGGAGAGAGAGAAATGCCAAGAGAGAAACAGAGAGGAAACATCAGAAGATAGAAGAGAGAGACAGAGTGGGAGAGACAGATGGAGGAGGCGGGGTAGGGAGGGTGAGAGACGCAAGAAGGAGAGCAAAAAACATACAAATAAAGACAGAAGGAGAGAGTTTGAAAGCAGGAGAAAAAAAAGAGAGGGAGGCAAGAGATAAACAGAAAATCAACAGCCATTTTAAATCATTATCTACCATGGTTACCATCAAGACAGAAAAACCAGTCACCTTATATTTGTGGGGCACCCAATTTAAAATTAAAGCAAGTTTTTTTGTCCCAGTTTCTACCATCGTGAGCTCTCCAGCTCAATGGCCATTGAAATTAACTAAAAATAATGTCTAAGAATAAAGATAAATGCAATCATCACTTATTCATAACTCAGAGTTACAGACATGGCACCAAGGCCCTTAGACTGAACGCCTTCCATGGTGATTCATCTCCAAGAGAGGAAAGTGCAGACCAAAGGGTGCAACGTGCATTGCAGTGTAGCTAAACAGATAGCGGTTGGTCTCTGCCCGGTCACAGTGATTGGAGGGTGGTCAGGGGTGTTACGGAAGCAGTCGACAGGACTGTCCTATAGGAGGGACTGCTGGGAGTGTCAGGGGAGGTACCCACATTCTCCACGTTCTTCAGGCCACTCCGCAGAATGCCGATCTCCTTCTCCAGCTCCGTCATGCTGCAGAAGAGTGAGGGTTGTGTCAGGGCACGTCGGAGTTACGTACACCTCCCCCACTAGAAAAACCACAACTTAACCCTCCATGTTTTGCTCTGTATGGCCTTCACATTGTTCATCCCACCAGAACAGCCCAGACTTTGGAGCAGGACCCATGAGTAATGTTGGACTTCTACCCTGGCATACAGTTACCACCTTTAAGTGTACTGGAATGCAGCTTTCCCCTGTCCCAGTGCTGCACACAGGGCCTCATGGCAGCCTGGACACCCTGGAGGCCTTCCCGGGACTTTGTGTCCCTCTGTACCTCTGTCCCACATGAGAGAGGAGCGATTGCTATTGTTGTGCGGCCCATTGTTGTACACTAACAGGAAGGCCGGCGCCTTCCAAGATCCAGCTATAAGGTGCGCCAAGGTGCAGCCTGTCCTCAAATTGGGTCAATCTAGAGAACAAAACAACTCCTTGCCGAGACAGCAAAAAAGAACAACAGCAGCCACAAGTGCATGCCAATCAGACAAGTGCTTGTCCTTCACCCCTCAGCATAGCGGATTAGCCATGAGCTGGCAGCTCCAAACAGCCAACCACATGTAACCCTTTGGTCTGTATTCAGCTGTCTGGGAGCTAGAAGGAGCCTCTCTTGAGAAGTAATGGGGCCCATGCAGAGCCACAATGGTGCTATTCACAAACATAAGGAATGACACAAGTCAATGCTTCTGAGATGGTGGAATCCCATTGGGGCTTGTCAGAAGTTGTTTTGGTGGCCACTCAGGAGTGCTGCTCCTTCCCAAACTCAACAGGAGCATCTCCCCTTGGGATGCAAACATGCAGGCCGACTAGTTTCCTCAGTTTCCCCCATCCTCATGCTACACCATACTGCCATGCGCATAGCTAAGTAGACAATTTGACACTTCCTAGCAGAACTCACTTGACTTTGGCAGCTTCTGGAACATTCTGCAGGTCTTCCTGGAATAGCAGCACCTTTGGATACTTCTTCTCCAGAATGGTGATCAGGTAGTGCAAGAGAGTGATGTTCCTACAGACAGAGAGACAGACAGACACACACACACACACACACACACACCATTACAAAAAGGTGACTTCCAAAAAGCACCCGCGGTAGGTCTACAAGAAAATCCAGGGCAAGTGTTTTATTGGATGTTCAAAGCATTCATAAATCAAAACTCAGAAGTCCAATGGACATTGTTTGTGCTTAACATTAAAATAAACCCTAAGCACAAAACATTCCTAAGGGACAATTTTCACTATTTTTTTTTCCAATAAAGCTTCAAAGTCAGCCTGCAGCTCCAGTTGGATATACTCTAAAAGGAAACGTCCTTCAGAGAGAAGGAGGACCCCCCCGCTCCGCCCCGCCCAGGCCAGGCTTACTTGTCGATGCTGGACTTGGTGTCAGCGATCTTGTTGAGGGAGGACACCTTGAAGCCGTAGGCATTGCCCCGCTGGCCCTTATTCATGTAGTTGCCAAAGGCCAGGACCACCTCCAGCAGCTGCTTCAGGTTCACACTCTGCAGGACCTCCTTAGAGGCCTTGGCCAAAGCTGCGAAGGGGGTACAGGAAGGACACACAGCAATGACCGTAATGTTTATGTCTGAGAATCAACACACTGCTGAATGAGCCTTTGTCACGTTTGAATAATGTGTACACACTGTCAATTGGCATGCAAACCTAAGCACTGTCCTGGGAAGTTAGGACACACACATACACACATAAAACACTCCATTCTGGGCTGCATTCTACATTTGTGTGAAGCTGTGCTCCCTCAACATCTGTAACGTAATACCGAGAATGGTTCTCTGAAGGATGTAAAACCAAGGACAGTGTCTGAATGAACGTACCAAGTGTTTAACACTCATCTTTGTAAGACTCACCCTCTTTGTGCTGAGGTACGTTCAAACAAACACTTTCCTGGATTACAATGCTTATCCCTTTTTTTAGAGTGTAATCAAATGTAATCATATCTTAACAAATTAATGTTAAGCTATGATTACATTTATATGTTTAAATAGTAATATTTTGGTAACAGTAAATTCGTAGTTTTTAAGAAAAAAAAAACTGTGCCTTTCAGAGTTCAAATACAAATGAGATATTTATTCACTTTAGCCTTACAGCTGAATGAAAAAAAAATGTAATCTAATGGTTGAACACACTCGTTAGCTTTACCAGCTAGTTTGTACCTTGCCTGGCCAACCACTGAAACCTTGTCATGCAGTGCTTATTACATTGTTGACTCCTTAGGGTTTTTTTGATTGTGTTGTACTCTACCTCACTTGTAAGTCGCTTTGGATAAAAGCATCTGCCAAATGAATAAATGTAAATGCAAATGAATGGATTTATTTCCTCTGGACACACCACATGAAAGAGACAGCTAGCCTCATACACTCAGAGTTCCAATGCAGCTGTCAGCACAGTGCTTGTTTTCATAACCAAAAGCAGTGTGCACACCTTCCACTTTGGGCTTGATTTCAGAAATCCTCTCGGCGAACTTCTTTTTGAAGTACAAGGACTGTAGCCTCTGCTGGTAGTGACTGATCCTGTGAGAGGAAAAAAGAGAGAGAAAGATTACTGACAGAAGCCAGGAAAAGCCACTCGCAGAACAGGAACCCAGCTCTGCGGGGCTCGAATCGGCCATAAATTGCCCTTGGTCTCCACTGGGTAAACTGCTAAGCCCTTCACAGCTTTACACGTTAACCCTGCGCCGAACAGCGTAACGCAAAACGACAGGACCGATTATTAAGACAAGGAAAGCAAACGTTGTGTGAGTGTATTATGCGGTCGATGGTCTGTGGTTAGCCGTTTGGGTCTCTGGCCTGCATTCAGAGGCTACCGTTCCGCCTGTGTTGTTTTTAAAGATCCAGAATCCTCCAGGGGCTCTGGCTGGGGCCACTGCCAGCTCCACAGTGAGCCTCCCCTCCCCACAGCCAGGAGAAATGAAGCACTGCTTAAACATCACTTTCTGTCTAATAAAACGCTCCTACTGACAGATCACCTGTGCTGTGCTTTCTCACAATTCCTGTCAACCCTGGGGAGGTTTAACCAGGAGCACCCAGACTCCGATACCGTAGTTTAGGGAGACAGCATTCAGGACCAAGTCATCAAAGTTGTGTGATTCACTTGAACTGTGTCCTCTCTCACAGGTAACAGGATCAAATAATTGATCAAATGGCATATTTGATTATCGCAGCAAAACCCTCCAAATCTGCACCATCATGACATTTTAATACTGTCCAAGATGACAATCATGACTTTCATTTAACGTACATAATATACAACACCCATAATGCAGCTGGATATTTACTGAAAAATGGAGACATAGCAACTCACTTAAGGCCATGACCCCAGTCCACCTAAGAATCAAACCTACAAACCCTAATAATATGTCTATTCAACAGAGCTACAGTAAGTGCTTAACCTGTATAGCTTCAGCAAATACTTGAAATACACTGGAAGGGGGTTGCATACATACACAAACACATAAGCTTACAGTATAGTGGCATTTTGTAAAGGCTTTCTCGTGCCTATGTGCTTGTGTAACAGTTTGTATACCATTAAGTAATGCTATAATGTAAAGGAACTGAACTGTCTGAGTAGTGTCTCTCTGACAGCGAGTCATGATGTCTCTGGGACAGTGAGTCACCACGTCTGAAAAGCAATGTCTTTGCCAGCAAAGCTGTTTAGCATCTCACAGCTCATTAGAAAGCTTTTGAAAAACAGCAGTAAATAGAAAAAAGGAGCAGATCCTTCCTATCGGCAAAAAGGGGTTGGGCACTTTGCTTACGAGCATCCAACGCCTTATAGTCCATCTGCCCATCTTCCTTAAAATCAATGCAAGCTTTCACATTGCTGCCCCTATGACTACTGTTGGCATGGAGGATATCAAGGATAGAGAAAGACAATGACAACCTGACTGTAGACTGACATTCAACTGGATGTACCAAGAATTTCTTCAATTCCCTAATAAGGCACACGTAGCTGGTATGAGTTTGGCATTTAAACATTTACAGAGACTTAGACTTACAAGGGAGTTTAAAATCAATGTTAAACTCCAGTTGGAGCTGTTGAACGGTTATAGCAGGATGGTTTTTCAGAGAACGTCCCCTGGCCTGTTTGGGCAGGTGTCCCCTCTCCGTGGCGGCGGGGTGTACCTGCTCATCTCGTACAGGAAGCGGTCGGCCTTGGCCATGCGGTCCAGCTCGTGCCGGTGCTCCTCCAGGAGGTCCACGTCACACTTCTCAGGAACGAATTTCAACAGCTGAGGACCAATAAACACACACCCTCTAGTTTCATCCAAACTGCTGCATTTATAAGAACAAAATGAATTACAACAAAAATCAATGGTATGGATCGATTCACACATGCAATCTTTTTGGTCTATAGAGTACCAAGGTGGGTACGTTATCACTGGTTCTTCGCTGGTGTCGGAAGTAAATTCCCTATGGAAAATTACAAGTTCGGATTCATTTCAGGAGCTAGGAATTTCCTGAATTAACCTGTTCGGTGTGAGGATATATTTGGACTCGTCAAATGTTTCGATATTTTCCAAAAAGAAAATAAGATTAGATAAGAGAGTCTTAAGATTTAAGACTTGTAGTTTGTTTTGTAGTTTACTTTTCGAACAACATGTTCAACAGAGCAACGCGGGGGGAACGTCCTGACAAATCAGATACCACCTTCTCATCCGGGCATTCTGGGATCTTCAGTTTAGAAAACTGTTGGCTTTGAACCCGACACAGTAGCAAAGACGATGACAGTTGTAGTAGTAGTTAGCTAGCTAACAAACAACCATAATTGTTATAAAATGGTTCAGTGCTTTGTCCTGGACTGCAGCCATCATACATATGTGAACGACTGCAAATTTTTCAGGTTTCAAAATGCCCCATGGCATAGTTTTACATTATGGAAACCATGAAGGTTATCTCTGTAAGCACACCATCAGAGAGACGTCTATCAGATTTAGCTAACTGAATGCATTTTCACAAGTCGAATGCCCAAATGTACATATGTAAGCAGAATTATCTTTTTGCTTAAACATCAAGGTGTTTCTGACTCTGTAGATATGTCTCAAAGGCTTTGGGCATTTTTCATCATTCAAAATTATGGGCTAACAATCAGTCCACTTAGCAAGCTTGATGGGTGATGATATGGTAACCCGACTTTGCTAGCTAGCTAGCTGGATGGCTATGCTACCTAACGTTACACTGGCCTACACTCACTGACACCCTGTAGGTCTCATCCCTCTTGCTCGCCCTGACCAAACTGGCAATATGGCCCTCAAAAGAAACTGAATTCCTCCACATGCCCTGATTTATAATGGCTTTTGCCCCGCTGAAAACTTCGGGTCTCATCCTTAAAGAAGAGGAGAATATGGCTAAGCAACACCACAGCTGCTAACGATGAGCTTGCTATTGCTGATAGAGATGACTGCAAAGTACGAGCTTGCAAGTTAGCTGCTATAGTGATAGCTGATAGCGATAATTAGCCACACTCTAGCTAGCAAGGCCAGAGAGCGGGAATGAGCTCTGTTGTTCGTGGGAGGTGTAGTTTTTAGCCTGTGGTTGTACTAGCATATAAGATAAAAAATTAAATTACGTAAAATTTAGCTCAAAACAATTAAAATAAACAATATAAGTTGCAAGTTGGGATCACAATATATAATCCGGAAATCGATGGTAAGCCATAAGTACTTCAAAAGTGCATTTTAAAAAATGTCACACACCAGGAGGGCACTAATGAGGTAAACGTCCACAGGCGCTTCCCTGGAAACAAGAAACAACGTTTTGAGGACCCAGTGCCTTATTGTAACATTTCTTAATTGTTACACTGTGTTAGAGAGAGGAGAGTCTTTTGATTGGTTCAGTCAGAGACTGACAGCACACAACAGTTCCACCCATAATGGAGTTAACAAAGACATTCTTGTCAAATCATAAGAAAGATCTATAATGACATAATAACTGCAGGCTGTTTAAAACAAATAAACCCACACAGACTGTGTTTAGCCTTTTTCAATCATCTCCAAGGAAACCAAGTGATTACCTGCTGAGTAACAGCTGTTCCACAGCCAAGAGGACTCCTAGCAGTACCCAGATGCTAACAGCTATAATGATATTCTGGACAGTTTGGGGGCAAGAACTACAATGATTGCCTTTTAATTATGACCCCACTTAAAACAGCCGTGAAAAGGCTTCTGAAATTGAAATTCAGTTCGATTTCTTTCTATATACTTGCTCAACTTTGAGGCTGACCACCCATACATTTGTTGCTTACACGTAACAAGGCGTGGTCCTTTTCACTTGTTAGTAGTTACACTGAAATAGAACTGTGAGGTAAAACAGAAAATGTACACATTGTGCCAGACCTGCATGTAATCTGTGTTATTCACTGGGATCTTTCGTCTGCAGTCTCTCCACACCAGAAAATGGAACGACTAAAGCACAAACATATGGCCTCCTTCATCCAAAGCTAGTGTGTAGTTGCTCAAATATTGCTAGCAGTGTCATGTATTTCTTCACAAGCTGACACAAACCTGCTTGTAGGCAAAACCAAAGATGTTCATCTGTATGGCTGCTCTGGGGTCAGCAGCACATCAGTGGTGGGCAAGACTATCAGCCAAGATAGAGTCAGAGGTAGAGCCAAACAGTCATATTGGATTGCACCAGGCCAGCCTGAGTGGGCCAGAGGAGGTTGAGCTTACGTAGCACTTGGCTCTTCCACAGTCACCCTGGCAAAACCTGGTGGCATTACCCAGGACCCACCTGTTCCAGCATGTCCTTGGGGAGGTCTTCCTGTTCATCCATGGTCAGGATGGCCCTCTTAATCTCCTCATTGGACAGCTTCAGCCTGGAACAGCAGCCACAGCAATTTCACTACTTTACCCCTGGGCTCCCTGCACAAACTGACCGGCAGACTGTCTTGCAGTCTGGGCTTTATGGCTGGCCACCTTGTTGCAGAGGTCCTGTGCGCTGACAGATTAAGCACACAAGGCCTCTGCCCCAAGGCTGAAATCTAAGAAAATACAGGGAAAATACAGGGCCCATTACTGACCAGCACATGACTTTCTCAACTCAAGGGGGACACCTGTTGGTGTGGAGGAACTGCTGCGATCACATAGTGTTTGTTGCATTGCTTTGAATTTCAACAAGCCATACTTTAGAGTCCCTACAATAAGACGCTAGGATTCTGCAGAGCACCATACCAAAGAAGATTTGTTTCTGCTGCATTGTCATTGTGTCCAATCACATGACCTATATAATCTTAAACACTAAGGACACATGAATAAAGTGGACAATTGGACCTTGTTATACTTTGTTTTGTGTCTGCTGCCATGGTAACCAAAAAGGAGACATGCCACAGGCCAGAGGGGAAACCAAGCCAAAATTGTCTCCATCTAAAAAGGTTCAGGATAATTCCAGGCTGAGGCAGACTTTATCAGACGTGAAAACTGACTTCCCTCCAAAAACAAGTGAAAACGATAGCATATATAACCCAGTTCATTCAAATTAATGCCAAGTCTGGAGTGAGACAAGAGGAAGGAAGCCAGAACAGTGAATGAACATGTCTCCACACCTGACAGGAAATGACTTCATGTCTGAGGGACCGGATCCCAGGCTTACCGAGAGAGCAGGATGTTGCAGTTTTGTGCTCGGCGGCCATCAATGACGGACAGCTCCTTGACCTTTTTAGCGCTCAGGGAGTCGTCCTCTGCTTCTTTCTGTGGACAGGACATCCAGGAGAAACTGTCACTACGATTTCTATTTAATAAACACTTTCACATGTTGCATGAATTCTGAGGACATTATGAGTCAGTGTATACACTGCTTTAGCAGAACAGTAACATGTACTTCCATCAATAGCGTTTGAGTGTTCAGGTTGTCGTGTTTAAAGATGTTACAGACTAGAGGGCTGTTTTAATGGATAATAGATGTAATGAAGGAGAATGGATGTAGTGGAATGGATGTGATCAATGGAGAATTGACAGAAAAGGCAGGTTAATGTGGATTTTGAGCAGGTCACACAGCTCTTCAGCTGTCTAAGAGGGCGAAGCTGTCCTCTGCCCTGTGATACATCCACCCCAGGCCTTAAAAACCTGTCCTCTCACGTTGCCCTGATACCAAACATTTACACTTGGCAAGAAGTCACACACAATTAAGGCACTTACAAAACAGGCACACACACACAAAGACGCGGACACAGGGAGAGGCAGGACAGAGAATGGAGAGCTGGAAATGGACGGTGAGCAGGCGGACATAAACTGAGACACACAGGCCTGCTGGGAAATGCCGACCTCTTGAAAGGGTGGGGTGTGTGAGATGAAGTGTGCTTTTATCTGGGGGCCAAACGCGAGACTCTCCCCCCCCACCCCCCCACCCCCGACATCTCAAGCCTTTTATTGTTTCAAGACTCCCTCTGCATGCCAGTGAACCAACAATTATGCACAGAAACATCTTGAAGTTGTAACTAATAAACAGAAACAGCCTGTTCATTAATGTGGTGCTTTCGCAAATCTAGAACACAGGCTTCTTTGGTTGGTCCATATGGCGTAGCTGAACACAGCAGACATTCCTGATACAGCCATAAACAAGGACAGCAAACACAAAGATAGACATGTAGAGACACCCCACAGTGACACCTAAAAATGGCCACCTGAAACTGGATGTGAAAAAGGAGGCCGACCCGGCATTCGTGACATGGAGGTAAAGGAGGACAGCGAACACAAAGACAAACACACACACACACACACACACACATACAGACACACTGGTGACTGAAGTATACGGTCACTCACCTGTTTGTTGTTATTGACCATAAAGAAGTCCTAGAACGCAGGCAAAGGAGCAAGGGAGATGCGGCATTCATTAGAGTGATGGTGCAAATGGTGACACAAGGCCAGTTCAGAGTCGATGACCAGTGAATGCAAATGAGGGTCAATCACATGGGCGAGCAGAGGATCATTGCAGGAAAGGAAGGCAGCTAGTGTGACGTGTGGCCGTGTGGCCACCAACGGGTGCTAATGTTATTATCCTGGGTTTGATGGCGAGCAAGGAGGTAAAGCAACGACAAACCTTTTTCAGTACCACTTCACCACAGTCTGAATCAAGATGAAGATAAAACCGAGCATTTTTTCTATTAAAGTCCTGGCTAGAGTACCACCTCAGGGCCCAACCATTTCCCTCCATTTTTACAGTCTTAAAGCTACAAGTCACAGGCCTAGAAGCCATTAACAAACACATCTGCAAAATTAGTGTACATAAAGTACTGGGTAACTGTGCATGTCAATGGTACAGAAAAAGTTAACCCCCTACAAATGCACAACATCTCTCCCAATAAAGCTCTCTGCGCTAACAGGCAGAAGAGGTTTTACAATTACATCTCTACTGTCACTCTGCAGTTCTGAGAGAGAGAGGACACAATAAAAATCCCTCAAATTGTATGGCATGTGCTATTGGGCACTGGGGAAAAGCACTAAGTGTTCACTAGGGAGAGATCCTGTGAGAGGCTGCGTTACTGGCAGATCACTAGACAAAACAGTTGAGCGTGATTTCTCTACACGATCTCTTCCCTCTACACGAAACGGCAAGGGTCCCCTCTGCAACAGACACTGCCACCCAGAGACGTGCGCTGAGGTATTTGTCAATAATTAGCCTCTCTGTTAAAAAACAGCACAACCACTGCGAAACACGAAAAACATGCTGCTCCATTTAACTGTCAAGTGTGTTATATTTCTGCAAGTGCATTCATGAGGCAGGTGCCCTTTTTTCCGAGTGCATGCATGAGATTGCGGGAGACATGCATTAATGATGCATGAAGCATGAATTACTCTGAATGTAATATGAATGAGTTGCATGCGGCATGCACGGGTTTCACAGAGCAGCACACGTGTAACATGCGTTCTCCAAACATAATGCAGGCATGCATATTAGTGTCATGTCCAAATAGAAAGAGACAGAGGTGGGGGAGGGGGGTTATAAGGTGTTCCCTTGGCATCCAGGGTGTGTACACCCACACTACCTGCTGTCTCTGGTAGGCTGAGAAGGTTTTCTCTATATCCTCCAGATCCAGGATCCTGAATACCCTCACGTCATCCACCTCCGTCCACACTGTGCCCTCCAGCTTGTTCTGCACAGAAACATCACAACAACATCGCAACGCTTGCGTGTCCTCAAAGCCATGGATTCAAAGCCACGTCCAATTAGATGGTTTACACTGTGAATTTTTATCATCAATTCCTTTGTAAGACGTATGAGACCACTGCTCCCTGGAGAAGTTTAGCAGTAGCAGTGTTGTACTGAAGGATGCTGTATTGATTTCCTGCCTGAAACCTCAATCAATGATGGCAGCGGAGACCAGTCAGTCAATGCCAGCCTTAGAGTTGGCTCTACTATGAGGGAGAGGTTGCCTGGGGCCCAGGATATTCTTGACCGCTCAGTGGAACCACACTCACCTCGGAGAGTTTGGCCCAGTTGAATGACTTGAGAGGGTTTGAGGGCTGGGGGATGTTCTTCTTCTTTAGTGCCGGGCCCAGGGGCGCCCCGGGTGGGGGCGGGACCCCTCCGATGGGGGGGCGTCCAGGAGGAGGTGGGGGTCCACCTGGAGGGGGGGGTGGGGGCGGCAGCAGGGGTGCACCGCTGGGGGGCGGGGGTGGAGGGGGCGGCATACCACCGGGTGGTGGAGGAGGAGCAGGAGGAGGGGGAGGAGGTGGTAAGGGGCCACCTGGGGGTCCAGGGGGCAGAGGGGGGCCGCCAGGGATGCCGGTGTTCTGGCGCTGAAAAGGAGAGGCTGAGTCAGCTAAGACATGGTCACCTTAGTCATGGTTAACTTCCACACAGCCAACTGACACAAAGTCAGCTAAAACAGTCAGCTACAGTCAGCTAAGACAGAGTCAGCTAAGATACTGTGAGCTAAGGCAGAACCCAAGGTAACACTAATATATTTCCCCTACTTTAATAAATGCAGGCTCTCAGAGCACTCTGCATACACAGCAGTTTTAACTCCCAGCTGCCTATCTGAATGGCAGGATGAAAGAGGCCTACCCATGACCACCGCAAGCTCACAGCGATGCAAGGCTATTTCTCTTAATGAAGGGGAGGCTCCTTTATCTCTTTCACGAAAAGAAACTGTCAGTTAAGACAGCCATTATAAAGGCTACGCGCTGCAGCACGGGCAGAAAGCAGGGGGGGACTGTGGGACTGCAGGGGGCGTTGACGTACGGTGCTGAGATGGTGCAGCCGGGAGGTCAGCTCGGCCACTTGCTGCTTGGCCAGCTTGTGCTCGCCGCTCTCGCGCTCCAGCTTCTCCTTCATCTTGTTGAGCGTTTGCATCATTTCCTCCTTCTCCTGCGTCTTGGCGTCACACTCGCGCTCCTTCTTCTCCAGCTTCTGCTGCAGCTCGTGGTGCTCTGCACACAGGGCCGACGGGACAGGGCAGTGCGGGGGGGGGGGGGGGTGTCAGGTGTATCCCCCAGGCCCAAAACACACCACAGCACTACATACTAGGCTGTAGGCAGAACATCAAGCCCCTGGGCTGTGTGGCTTGTTCTTGCCGTTAAAGTTCTCATAATCCTAATAAACATACATTCAATTCCTTCTTTATTTTGACAAAGGCCCTTTGTGCTGTTGGGATACCGCCCTGTATCCTGTATCAAAACTCTTACGTTTTAAATGAATGTGTAATAATTATTTTTTAATTAATCTAAGTAATATATAATTAAAATACGGTCAATTATTTTAAATTGATATTTAGAATATGGTTGAATTTCTCAAAATTATCTCAAAATGTAAAGGTCATCAGTGAGGTGCTGATTTCAGAATTATGGGAGTTTTTAAACGGACAGTGCAGATACAGTCTGCAGGCAGAGGGAGAGAGCTGATCCACCCACCTTTCCTCATCTTCTCAGCCTGCTCTTTCCACTGCTTCACCTCATTCTCATTGACCAGCCTGCGTGGGGGGGCGGGGACAGGGAAAGGATCACTCAGTGAGGTGTCAGTCACATAAAACATCACTAAAGGCCAGATCACTGAGACAAAGCTGTTCCCCAGCATAGCAACGGTGACGTGCCACGGCTTTGTGCTCTCCGTCAAAGGTTGCCTATGGCTGATACAGTCAGTAATCTGATATCGGTGACCCACAACAGGGACGTCACTGACGTTTAGATTAATGATAAAGACTGGTGTCATCCAGGGGCATCTCAGGTTCAGGTGGGTGAACACCTAGCTGGAGGGAAGGGCTGGAGACATGACACCTATCACATTGTGATTTGTGTACTAGGGGCTGGGTGCTTTACCAAACTTACGGGAAAAATTGTTCCGAATTTCTTGACCCGCTGGTGTTCCATATAAAGACCTGGTCTGACTTGTGAGCCAGATTTTATTTCTCAATGTCAATTTGAAAAAATAATAATGTAAAAGCACGGAAATCATTTGAAAAATTACATATTGATTATTAAGTACCTGTATATTTGATATACATGTTCCAAAAAATAAAGTGAAAATGAGGAAAATGAGATATAGCTGTGGCTATGCAGGCCAGGCTGTGCCGGTGTGTTCTGCGCCGAACGGACCATGCGGTCCACTTGCGGTCATGGAGGCTGCCACTCACATTCGGACCACATTCTTGACATTGAAGTTCTCCAGTGGCGTGACATCAGGGTCGTGGCCCTTGTCATTCTGCAGGACCATCTGTTGCACAATGCGGTCGAGGAGGAGCCAGTACTGCATAGTGTTCCCGCCTCGCTTATCTGGAGGGGCAGGACCGGTGTCAAGGTCACAACAAGAGAGAAAACTCTACCAAGTAATGGGAATTATACCCAGGAGAGGGGACCTTAAACGGGTGAGGACAGCTTGTAATCTGTAGCAACACCGTGACGCATCCCAACAACCAGGCTGCAAAACTGCCCCCAGGAGATTATACAAGCCAAGTCCTCCTAACCCAGAGTGAGAGCCACAGTTCTTAAGTCTGAAATATAATACAATGCTCTCCAAATGAGGTCATTCTGCGAAGCTACATTAGCTATGCTTGACACATTTTGCTAAGCTACATAATGCATAAATGGTATTAATAGGAGCAGGAAATACAATCTCAGGAAGTACTCACATGGCATGAGGAGACAGTGGTGCAGGATGGAGATGAAGTGTGGGTATGCGTCTGTGTGGTTCATCTTCTTCCGGATGAGGTCGAACAGCTGGGTGGCACTTTTAGTGTCTACGTGCACCTGAGGCAGACCAAAGAGGACAGCTGGATCAGGTCACATGGTTTCGCTATGTGTTTTTAGGCGAGAGAAAGGACGCAAAGGCAATCGAGGGCACGACTTACCGCATCAAATCGTTTGGACAACGTCAGCTCGTCCTCGTTCCTCAGCATTTCAAAGTAATCTAAATGGCTGCAAAACAAGGAGCACAGTCAGCCAGAGACAAACGGACGATGCGGGACTCATGGCTACAGTGGACGCAGAGCATGGCGTTGTGCCTCACCGGTCCAGCGTGGAGTTGTCATGGGACCTCAGTTTGTCAATGACAGGCTGGATCCCCAACATGAGGAACTCGTATCGCAGGTGTACGCGAAACTCCAGGCTCGTCTGCGATCAAACACGAAGGATGCATGTTACACAGCATTATATCTTTCATTACTAACAAGAGTTTCACAATAAAGTAAAAGCATCACAGTCAAAAAACATAATATAAAATCAATATTCATGCAATTGATATATCAATATGTATTATGAACATACATAGCATATTTTTAAACAAACAAAACATATTCCTGATATTTCAAATGTCGTATTTTATCATTGGCACATATTACTTTTTGACAAGAAGAGACAAAAATAGACTCATTTAAAAAGGTGGGCTGTCAGACAACTGGGTAGAGCTACAAAATGGTGGACCAGAGAGGGTGGGGCTACAAGGAGGTGGAGACACAAGAAATGGGGGATAAATACTAACCTCTCCAGCTCCTTGACTGAGCACAGCGTTAATGAAGGACATGATGGCCGTGTTGAGGTTGACTTCATCCCTGTACCGCCCCGTGCTCCGGTCTAGGTCATTCAGCAGGGTCTGGGGACAAGGGCAGTCACCACAGTTTCGGCGGGTCAGTCAGACCCAACACATTCCATTCGCAAGTCAGGCTCTAACAGTCTAAGCTTCCTTTTGAGGGACAGTTTGCAAATGTACAGCCTCTACGTCCAAATAAATCATAGAATGTAAAGATGGATCACAAACCCAGATGTCATTTACTAAAAACAAAATTGCTCATGCCCCTGCCTACATCATTAAAGGAGGCATTTATTTTCACAATGGCTGGGTTTCAATTACACCTTTCAGCAAGGAGTCGTAAGCTCAATACCGCTCTAAACAAGGAAATGGGGGCGAGTCCTGTGTGTTTCGGGGGAGGGGGGCACCTGGAAGCGCGTCCTCTCGCAGGCGAACCTCTGGTAGTGCAGCATGGCCTCCAGGACCTTGCGGTGGCCACCGGGCACCAGACACACGGCGCCCAGGATCTCCAGCACGGCCACCTTGGTCTTGACGTTGTCAGTGGCCAGGCTCTGAGCGATGGTGTTGATGCTCTCAGGGTGCGCCAGCACATGGGCGCGGCCCTGCGAGTTGTTCATCAGCGCCTTGATGCAGCCAATGAGCGACGTGTGGATCTGCGACTCGGTCGTCTCGTAGTCCATGGACTTCAGGAAGTTCAGGATGCAGGTGAGGCCGTCCAGGTCAATGAACCGGGTCACAAACCTGGGAGGGGGGAAATCAGAAAAAAAATCAGGAAGAGTGAAAATACTGCCTCACAAGTAGCTCACTGGTCAAAGCGTTCGCGACACTACTGCCCAGGTCAAATTTGATCATGTCTCCAGCTGATGATGACCGGGAGCCCAAGGTAGCAGAAACAGATTGCCTTTGTTCCACTGGGCATAAATGGGTGGGTAGGTCTGCCAGGGGTTTGTCCATCTCACACCAGACACCCCCATGGGTCAGTCCATCTACAGTCTCCCTGTATAAAGCTGCGAATGAAGTGTCCTCCACTGACTAACATGAGCAAGCTTGGCATGGACTGCAAGGCTTAAAACCAGCAACACTTGACATCACATGTTTCAGAGTAGAGCACGATTGTCTATGCTCTCACGGATTGTTACCGGGGTTTGTAGCAATGAGCGGCACCTCTGTGATACAGTTGGGTATTCCAGATTAGGAGGAAAAAGGGGAAACACCATTGTTCATTCAAAATTTGTTAAAAAAAGAGTAAAATAAAGAGTAAGAAAGAGTGAAAACAATAAGGAAAAGAAAGGAACACATACAGCAAGGAGGAGTAACGAAGGGAACGCATAAAGGAGGAGTAAAGGAAATGGCTTGGATTCCATACAGCCGAAGAAGAAAAAGGACACTCTACTTTTACTTGTCACTGGGGCCTCATCCATGGGAACTCAGCAGGTAGTGAAAAAAGTCCCCTCAATGACAGAGTGACCTGACCCACACTGCAGGGATGACCCCACACAGGCATGGGGACCTGACCTTTGACACGCCAGGTGGGGCTAGGTGCCTCATGACCCTCCACAGTGTGATGGGAGTCAGTGGGAAAGCACCATGTAATGACTTAAGGAATGTTTAAAGGGGAGACACTGGCCAGTTCTTTCGTGAGAGGACTGAGCTTCCCAAACATCCCATCACTTCGTGTTATTTCAATGTTTAAAAAAATGTCATGGGTATAATGCCCACACCTAGGATAACAGTGTCCACTACGACCTCTGTGCTCAGGGATGATCAGTAAATAAAATACAAGCTGTGAGAGAGAAAGACAAAGAAACTGAGAGCAGGGCATTTCATAACCTGCATGCCAGCCCATGAGCAGTAACATTGAGTGCCAAGGCTTACAAACACACCTGTGTGCAATCACGACACCGACAAACAATATGTCATGGCATCACACATGAGTTGGAGCAGTGGGGCTTTCCCTGATTTAATGACCACACTCACACCCTTCAAAGTGAACTGATTTTGGTTGGAAGCCAATCAGCATTCAAAGGTGGGTCTTATGGCCCAATTCGGAGTGCTCAGTGCTGGTTAGCCTGAGAAGCTAATGCTAGCCAGCCAAATGGACCCCCAACAAGGGGAATCCCGTGATGTGGCCTGGATGTGGTACCTCATTGGCTGTGTCCGCAGAGCAGTCTTCAGGCTCTCGATGGTCTTGTTCCTCTCTTCCTCATCCTCCTTCTCCAGAGCCAGGAGTGTCTTCCTCTGTAGGTAAGAAAACACGTGCTCCTTTCAGACAGCCCTCCACAAAGACCACCATAACCACAGCTCACCATAGTGAATCACTGGCAAAACACAAACTACAACCTACGACTGATGTGAATAGAATTTTGCACATAATTATGCTTAATTTATGAGGACATGAAGGCTTTTAAAACTATTTCTCTGCTTTTTCCCCTTTAGGCAACCCCAAATTTTGGAACTGCCAATTGTACACTAACTTATCACTAGCTATATGCCAATTTTGCCTTACTGCAAAAGGAAATGCACCTATGCAGGAGCACTAAAACGAGATGAATACAATCCAGTACACTGTAATGTAGCCAACAGCCGTTTTTCACACTACAAATCACACAACGCACTGCAGCAGAGTGGGCATTCATTGGTGGATAGCCACTACTCCGCTGATGTCATATGGGCAACTCGCAGTTGCCTGGCAAATTGCAGCATGCCTGACAGCAGTGAAATAAGGAAACCCTGGCCAACATACCCACCCCTATATCCTCGGAGGAACAAAGCTCTAGGCTTCATGTTATTGTCGACTGGTCACATAGCCAGGATTGAACCCAAGCCGTGGAGCTCAGCTTGCACTCAACACGAGCAACTTAACCGCTGTGTCTGAAGAATCTACATTCCTGTTTTAATTTTTGCCTATTAGATATATGAAACTCAGCACAGCTGACAGCAGTGTTCTGTGCCCCATCTAGACGCAATGTGAGAGTTTAAGAATCTGCTTTATTTGACCCAGAGAGCTCATCTTTCTTTCACAGAGAGGACTTCTGTACACAAAGGACAGGGTGGCTGAGCACTTATTAGCTGCGAGTCTGGATTCAGACATCAGGTGTGTCTGTGACATTTGGAACAGGGAGAAGGAACAGTGAGTCTTGCGCATGCCCTTCACTGTTGTACCCTCCACAGCGAGGACTGAGTGACCTAAAAAATATTGTGCTCTCCATAGAGGCAAGGCCTCATTATGACAAGGCCAGCTTGAACCTTCACAAGGAGCACACACAAAATTAACACACACTAACCAACCTCCCAAATATGCATAACAATACTAACAATACTACTACTTCGACTGCTGATATAATAATTCATATAAATGATCATTCATTACTTGTGCTATTGCTATTGATAATATTACTACTAATAATCAACTTATGTAGCACCTTTCAAGGATTTTAAAGTATTTTTAGAGGTGGAGGAGGAGTGACTCACTTTAGCTACTGCTGGTGCAGCACTAATGCGTGCACTCCACTTCCCGCACATCGGCTAAGGTGGAGAGGCAGGGATTTATTAAGCCAATTAACCTGGGGGATGATTCGCGGGCAAGGGTGAGACTGCCAGATGGGGCCTTTGTCCAGGAAATGTGTTGCTGTTATTTTAGCCCTGGCTAGAAATGGGAGCTACATTTCTATGGTTTTTATTCGTTACAGATGCATGTGCTAAGTGCTCAGCTGTAATAACCCACCAGCAGAGCTGCCCACAGCAAAGCCTTCCTGGGGTTTGACAGTAAAGTGGATTAGTCTAATTCCGATTACCATTTTCCCCTTACTCGGTTTAATGAGCCAATTAACATGTGCAAGGAAATGCTCGTGACACAGGAGAGATGACAAAATGGCTGATGGGGCAGAACAGGCCACACAGAACAGCCTGGGCTGGGCGTTCCCTGGAGTAGCCAGTGTAGGACCCACCTGGGGGAACAGCTCACAGGCACCGCTATGACCAGGATTGATACTCACGGCAGCCATGGAGTTCAGCTGGTCAATGTAGTAATCGGGCCAACTGGTTGCTCCTTTGTTCTCCTCTTGCTCCTGGAAACCAATCGGATTTGGAGAACTCAGAGAGGGGTGGGGACTCTGGGTTGTTCTGAAGGTCTCGTTAAGCAGTGAGTGAGAAAAACATACACAAAAAGTTGCCATGCTTGCTCGACAGCCCTCCCATCCTCTGACCATCAAATGCTAGGCCATTATTCTTGAAAGAGAGGGTAAAAAGCAACTCTTTCCAACAAAGGACAGGCTGTCAACAGCAGGGATGGGGCAGAGTAGGGAAGGATGAGAAAAACTCCTGGGAGATGATAATAAAGGAGACATATTTGTAGAGACCCACCTGGAATTGTTCCCAAAAACCCATCTATCAGAGACCTCTAAAAGGGCCATCTATTAAGGCACTTGTGAAATCACTTTCTCTGGCTTCATGCCTTGTTTTCTGGGTCATCCTCGGCTTTGTGGTGATTTCTCTTTTGGTTTTACCCATAGACTGATTGAGGCCTGGAGGTCACTGCCCAATGAGCTCAGCATTTACATTCCAGACAGAAAGCATCAGTGAGGCAGGGTCAAACCATGGCGAGCTCTACAGCTCTTGCGTTCCATGAGGGGCGACAGCATTAAAAAGGCATTTCCTAAACACAACATGAAACAACTGCACCTTTTCAACAACCCATTAATCATTAGCGTATGAGGGGCCTCATGGGGAGACAGTCTGTTTAACTTACACAGTACTCATGTACACACAAACACACTACTCACATGCACACACACACAAAACTCTCACTCACATAAACACACACACACACACACGCACATGAAAACTCACATACACACACTACTTTTGTACACACACGCACAAGCATGCTCACACACCCACACACAGACACACACAGTAGCATGCTCACACACCCACACACAGACACACACATAAGCATGCTCACACACACACACACACACAGGACCAGGAGAGGATGAGATACAGTATCTCAGGAGCAGTCTTGACAGAAACGCAGGCGCGAGTGAAAATAGGCCAGCAGCACAGATAAGGCCTCCATCTTATCTTCCAGCAGCAGCTCAGAGGAGCAGAGAGGAGACACACAGCCCCCAGATTCCATCTGGCGGAATGCAGACAGCAGAAAATCCAGAGGCTGGGGACACTCTTTGGAGATCCACAAATAAACACTCAATTCCGATCATAGATTCTGTGCGTTGTTCTCTGATGCACTATGACCCAAAGGGGCCGCCAGACTCATCACTCAGAAGCAAAATCTTCAATTTGAGAAAATGTGAAGACTCACTTTCTGAAGGCAGGCGTGCTCACATACTTTCATATGCTTGGACCAGCAGGCCCCTATGCAAATGTTGCAGTTTATCAAACAAAGTAAGTCTGGGTCTAATTCTGGATCTGGATTCAGGCAAATCCAAAGGCCAGCTAACACTGGTGCTTCCTGTGGTCTGTATTAGAAAAGCTGACCCTGGGCCAGCAAGTGTCAGGCAAGCGGGGGGGGTAAGCTCTGTGACATTAAGACAGTACCAGCTGCAATTATTACAATAAGCAACTGCAATAAAACAGATTGCAATTATCAGGTGTGCATTTAGAAAGAGTCTAATTATAGAGTCCACTATGTTTCTCTGTGAGACAAGGCTTGTGTTGCCTGTGATGAATCTGTCCAGCTGTCAGAGGGAGGGCCGACCAAGGTGGAGGAGAGATTGATTTTCCGTAGTGTGATGTCAGCTGCTGTGCTAACTAAAAGCTGAGGCCAGAAGCAAACATTCAGGCCGTTAGCAATAGGTCGTTAGCGGGTGAGTCATTCCTTCAGCTCCACAGAAGTGAAGCTTTGTTTTTTCATGAAGAGTCTAGTAGTTTATTCAGGGAGCCCTGAAACATGACAGCTCCTGGAACTGGAGGGGGTGTGGTGTGGTGTGGTGTGGTGTGGTGTGGTGTGGTGTGGTGTGGTGTGGTGTGGTGTGGTGTGGTGTGGTGTGGTGTGGTGTGGTGTGGTGTGGTGTGGTGTGGTGTGGGTGTGTGTGTGTGTGTGTGTGTGTGTGTGTGTGTGTGTGTGTGTGTGTGTGTGTGTGTGTGTGTGTGTGTGTGTGTGTGTGTGGTGTGTGTGTGTGTGTGTGTGTGTGGTGTGTGTGGTGTGTCTCGGAGGTAGCAATGCCTTGGGGGGACAGAGAGATGCGTCTGTGCCCGCTGTGGGACAGCCCAATATGAAAGCTGCACCTGTGATCGGAGGCTTTCCTGTTTATGTTGGAAGACCACAGAGCCACCACCCTTTGCCCCTACCACCCACCCCACACCATTTGCTCCTCCCAGGAATTTGCAGGTCTGAGGTCTGAGGGGAGCCATGCTAAAAGCATTTGGGTACAGGCCAGAATCACTGCAGACAGAAGGCCAGAGTCACTGCAGGGAATGGCCCAGAGTCACCGCACAGAGAAGGCCAGAGTCACCGCAGGGAATCGGTCAGAGTCACTGCAGACAGAAGGCCAGAGTCACCGCAGGGAATCGGTCAGAGTCACTGCAGACAGAAGGCCAGAGTCACCGCAGGGAATCGGTCAGAGTCACTGCAGAGAGAAGGCCAGAGTCACTAGAGAGTCTGTGTTCCTGCCACCACGAACGGTACTAACCCCTAGCAGGACAGCAGCGTTCCAAACTAACATGCTCAACCCTCTCTGACTGCACTCAGAAATGAGTCATACAGTATATCGAACCTTTAGTGGACACACTAATGTTATAATAATCATGCATTCGCTTAGCCGACAGACTTTTCAAGGGCAATTTACCTAACCTGCTCTTTTTAAATGTTATCCACAAATACAGCTGAATATTTGCCCAACGAAATCTGGGTTAAGTACCTCACTCAAGAGTGTAACCACAGTGCCCCCACCTAAGAGGTGAGGTCATAAGCTTTTGGTCTGCTGTCCACTTCACTAAGTGACCAGGAGCTTACACAGCCAGCTCTTGCAAGCTCCTCCAAACGCACTGCGATACCCTGCAGCTCAGAGAGGAAACCGGGTCAGAATCCAGGGTAACTTCTGCTTTCCCTCCCTTTTTCAGGTGGATAAAAAGAGAGCTTTGTCATGGGAGCAAATCAAATCATATTTAGCCCCCCCCCCCCCGATGAAAAGCTGGATTTAGACGCAGGAGTGAAATGTCTCCCGTCCTTTTTTCATGCTGTGTTTTCCAGGCCCGGCCAGCAGGCCAGAAAGAGAGAGGACACCTCAGAGGGAGGCCTGCTGGAGACGGTCTGAGCTGACCGGAGTAGAGCTAATACTCAGCTCACTCACTGGTTGGGTATAGGTTGGGTAATTTCAGTTAGCATTTGCTATATTTTTTAACGTTAAATCACGGTTTCCTCAAAGCTAAAATTAGCTAGAATTTTTCCAATCTAGTGTTCTAATCGCACCGGTTTTAACATACGCGCTAAACGGCAAATCACACCGGTGCAACCATATGTGCGAAAGGGTTAAAGTATACTTAAATATATAAACATAAATAAATACAAAACATTTAGCAAATTTACATAACAAATTCACATAATAAATTATTGTTTTTGGGTTAGGTTTTATTTAACACTAAATAACAGTTACAGTACTGTAACATAGAACTGTACACATCCTGTCCCCGTACTATTGCCAATACTTACTATATGTACTTTTGTACGTCGCTTTGGATAAAAGTGTCTGCTAAATAAATAAATGTAAATGTAAATGTAAGGGTACTAGAGGGCAAATATTTCAATCGACAGTGCTCAAGCATTTAAGTGGCACCGAAATGAAGGACCGAAATCTGCATTGCGCTTCAGTCGGATAGATGCCAGTTGTATAGAAACCGGTGCCATATTGGCACGGGGTTTCAGTACCAGACGCTACTCATTGGTCCCCACCAAAGCAAAAAAAAACACGCATAAAGGGTGAGATTTACAGTCCCGGGGCCACCGACGGTGGTGGAAAATGCATCTGCGTGCACCTTCCCCACCCTGCTCACCAAACGTGATTCCCAAACGTCGTCCCCCCATCCCTCAGGACACCCCCTCTCTTGCTGGCTGCAGAACAGCCTAATGCTGGGCTGACGGCCTGGAGCTGACCCCTGCCCAGAGGCAGATTCAGACACCCTTAGGGGAGGAATGTCAGAAATGCATCAGACTACAGGGACTCCGCCCCCTCAAACGAGATGCCTGATTGGTTAACACTCTTTGGGGCCAAGAGGGGTGGATGTGTGAGTATGGGTGGGGTCCCGCCTAGAGGTTGCAAGTGCTAAAGCTGCATGGGCTTTGGATTGTGCTGGTTTAGATCCAGTCACCATCCATTGTCATGAGATCTTCGTCGTACCCCGATTCCAGCAGTCCTGGAGCAAAAATGTGTTTATCTGCGCATGGGAGGTAGCGGCGTTCAGAGGAGGCCCAGCAGAAGGAGGGCGGACAGTACTGTCTCTCTGAGGTCACGGGAGCTGAAGCTACCCTGGGATTTATGGTGGTTCAGGGAGAGGACGGGAGGGGTGATAGATGTTGATTTGTACAGACAGGTCACCCCGGGGCCTGATTAGTGATCCAAGGGTCGCATCCGAGGACATGAGACAAGGGCCAAAGAGTCGAGGCTTGGGGTTGGGGTGGGGAATGGGGGCGGACGTCTCAGTAGGGGAGGTTAGAGTTACGGTGACGATGAGGTCAACAGTCATAACCACGCGTGAAATGTTGCAAGGAGCTGTCAGCTCCCCGTACTCCCAGCGTGAAAGAGAAAACCCCTTTCATTCCCCATAGATATACACACACACACACACACACACACACAGTTACCTTCTCTCTCACCCAGCTCCCAAAAACCAACTCTCTTTCCCCACATGGAGAACTCTCTGTGAATTCCTACACATAACTACAGTAGCTGCACCTCATTCACTCCTGTGACAGAACGAGCAGCTTAATCCTGAAAAATTTCCTTGCTGTGAATAGAAGGATCCAACTTATGTTTTGGTCAGAGAGGGCATGTGTTGTCACCCACGGCCTTCTGGCTGACCTCCTGGTCTTCTGCATCACTACTGCCAAAAACTAACATGGAACTCATCATGAAATATCTGCTCACCTGCACAAGCAGCATCCACACTACAACCGCTGAAACAGGTCCCGTTAGACCAAACAAAGCTGCAACACTTTGTGGCACATCTGGGTCTGCTGAGCTAGTGGTCCACCTACAGTGGGCTGGATTGAGTCAACTGGCACCATGCCTTTCAAGGACTTTTCAAGTGCCGCACCTGTGGTGAGAAGTGGGCCATTACACTGTCACCTGTTACAGAACCTGTCTGGGGGGCAGTGCTTAGATGTGCCCCATGCTGATAGGTCCACACCAACTCTGCAGTCCACTGCGCAGTTTGGTGCAGTCATGAGCTGATTTCAGCAGATCTGATTTGCACATGAGATTGATAACCACTGACAAACATACACTACATGGACAAAAGTATTTGGCCACACCTGTTTTTCAGGGTTTGGGCTAGGCCCCTTATCTCCAGTGAAGGGCATTCTTAATTCTTCAGCATACCAAGACATTTTGGACAATGCTATGCTTCCAACTGCCAACTTTGTGGCAAGAGTTTGGGGAAGGCCCTTTTCTATTCCAACATGACTGTGCCCCAGTGAACAAAGCAAGGACTATAAAGACATGGTTTGATGAGTTCGGTGTGGAAGAACTTGACTGGCCTGCACAGAGCCCTGACCTCAACCCCATCGATTACCTTTGGGATGGACTGGAATGGAGATTGCGAGCCAGGCCTTCTCGTCCAACATCAGTGCCTGACCTCATAAATGCTCTACAGAATGAATGGGCACAAATTCCCACAAAAACACTCCAAAATCTTGTGGAAAGCCTTCCAAGAAGAGTGGAAGCTGTTATAACTGCAAAAGGGGGACCAACTCCATATTAAAGTATATGTATTTGAATACAATGTCATTACAATGTAATGGTCAGGCGTCTGAATACTTTTGTCCATATAGTGTATCTTAGTGGGTCTAACCCTACTCTGCAGTCAGCTTTGTAAGCTAAAGCAATGATGCTGATAAATGATAAATGTCTCTATCTTGAATTGGATTGAAATTGGAACGGAGGCATGCTGGTAATGCAGGCTGGTCTATTCATTGAGAGATGTGGACACTGAGGCACTGATGAATGAGATGGCTTCCAGGAAACGCATTCATTAAATAAAGTGATTCTCTGCTATTAGGTGCAGTGAGCCCAGGATGGATGGCTGAATGAGGCAGTGCTGGGAGATCACAGCGAGGAGCTTCTGAGATTGGCCTGCGAGACCGGCCTGTGCATGTCAGGTTCTGGGAAACCATATCTCACTCACACAGGCATCCATTCCAGCCCTCCACATACACACTCAAGACACGTACTCAAAAAGAGAAACACACGCTCAGACAGAAACAGACACATATGCACACACGCATGCACGCGCACACACACACACACACACACACAGACTGTCTCCTCTGCATCACTCCTGCAGGTATGGTACTTATGCACATTCTTACCTTCTTCTTACTGCAATAAATCTGCCACTTCTTTTCAGTAGGGAGCCCAAACATGGCCTCCCTGTGCTTCTCCGTGAGGTCCAGCTCATCCTGGCAGGAGAAAGAGGAGCAACAAGTCAGGGACCACATCTCAGACTGATTCAGATCCACCCAAATAACAGTCTAATTCCCCTCCGCTACATTTCCATCTATCTAAATAACAGTCCAACACAAAGAACCTACAGAGCACGAATGTTCAACAGCATAATTTGAGTGTAATATTACTAAAAAGGTTTAAATATAGAAGTGTTGTACTTGATTACAAACTTCACAAAAATAGAAAAACACTACATGCTGACTGAGTAAGTCAAATACCAACTAGTCCGCTCATGCATTATTTCACTTTAGAGCATGGTCATCACGAAAGGTGTTGTGACACCTGACATCGAACTGGTGAGCAAGACTGCTTTTGGCGAATCGGCAGACCAGAACAGCCCGCCTCTCTATGGCTGTGTGCCCCGAGACCCAGGCCCCTGGTAACGCTGTCCTGGCATCACACCAGCAGGGCGGCCTTTTTTCAGGCTGGACAGCGAAAGAGCCACGGATGGAATCGCCAGATCAATACCTGTTAGCGTTGCGTAATACGCTCCGCATTCCTGGGCTGTCCCCCCCTGGTCAAACGCAACCCAGATGTCTGGGTGCAAAGATCACAGCTTCATGTGCAACTTATTAAGGGCGGCCTACACACCCTTCTCCCCGCCCTGCCCCTGCCATGCTCTCCAAAAAGAGGAAATTAAAACAAATTATGACCCTCAGAGCAGAGGGTGCAACATCAGAAAACCTTGCCATCATGCACCAGTCAAACCAAAGCAAAAACGCGTTGAAGGCGCATAGAGTCCCTATTTTTTGGTCCTGCGTCTTTCGGTAACCCTCTGCTAAGGTTAGAGAGTTTAACAGTATGAGACAGGCAGGCCTGTAGAAGCCGGAGTCATTTGTGTGTGACCTCCTCTGACCCCCAGCCTCCCCCCTCAGCTTGAGGCACCACCATCTGCCTCATTATGCATTGAATGTTCTTGCACGCTAATTTTCGTGCAGTGTAAAAGCGGTAGAGCCCCGTGTTAGAGCCCCACATTTCCACAGCCGGTGCTTGCCCCTCGTGCCTCTTCCTGGCATGTGTCCAAGGCTATGGTGCCGCTCCAGACTGTCTGCATCCTATTTCCACACTACGATGATGGACACATCCCTGGCTGCAGAGGAAGTGGCACCATTTCACATCCTGTCCCCTGGCTTTCTCACTCCTCTCATTAGCCTGCATTCAAAGGGGGTGTGAGGGAAACCTGCATGGTCAGCATATGCCCGCATCCTTCCTCCCTGTGACACACGCATACACGCGCGCACATACATACACACACACACACACGTATATATACATGCACATACATATATACACGCACATACACATGCACATACATATATACACGCACATACACATGCACATACACATACGTGTATACACACACTCATGCTACCATTCAGAAATATGCATTCTACTGTATCCCATAGTGACACCAGGTCCAGCTGGATTTCAACAGAGGACACCCCCCCCGCTCACCCCTCCCGGCCAAAGTGGTGTCCAACTAACACTGATCTCCTCATGCAAGCAAGCTTCTGACAGCAACATCCTCTCCCTGAAAGCACCACTGGCTTCCAACACACCAACACAATCATGTCCCTAAACTCCCCAAGCTCTACAAGCTCTACAGATCACCCCTCACCACCCCCGCTCTCTGGATCAACCTCCCTACACTGTCTCCTGTCCTGTGAGAGTATCCCTCCAGTGTTTCCTTCGATGAGAGGGTCAGGCAGAGCAAGTGGTTTTACTCAAACTGGACATCCTGTGGAATCCACCACCCCCCACTCTAACAACCCCACCTGCTCCCAACATTCAGACAGACAACATCAAGGAGCAGAATTTAAACAATAGGCAAAGGAGAACATAAACTATTGAATCCTGGCATCACCTCCAGCCAAAAAGCGCTACATGAAATCGCCCCAAAGTCTACTGGTCACATCTTCATTTGAGAGGCCTGGGGGCGGCAGGCTTTCCCCAACAGCTGCAGAAAGAGCAAAAATGATCGGCATCTACACTGGGGCCTTTGGCGATTGCCCACACCAGCTGTGACGGGCCAAGACGGCATGCAGACCGGGGCCCATTCCGCCTGGACGTGTGATCCCAGCCAGTGATCCCCACCAGTGGTGGTTAAGATCTTGAACTCAGGTTGTTGCAGGTTCGATTCCCACAAGGGTCACTACATCAAAAAATGCCCTCCTTTGTAGGTCATTCTAAAGACCCTGGGTTTCCCCTAATCTATCAAATAAAGAAAAATTAGCTAAGACTTGTGATGACAATGTGACACTCACACATGGTGTGAAATGCCATTGCGGACCACAGACAGGGAGGTAAGCTCAGAATGAAGAGAGAGGTTCAGAGTCATTGACCACAGTAGTCCAATTCATGCTACTGCCTTACAATAACGTAACATTATGCAGTTTATTATGGTGATAGATTCCAATGTGTTATGGTAATAGAACCATCTGCATAACAGCAATAAAACACTGTATGTTGTGGTAACAGAAGCAAGTGGCCCTGTAAACAAACACTGTGTGTTACAGGAATGGCACCCTGTACATTACAGTAACAGGACTCTGGGACCCCATGTATTATGGTAATTGAACCCTACAGGTTACAGTGCCATGGCTCTGTTGATTACAGTAATAGAATCCAGGTTATAGTAATGGAGCCCTGTGTATTACAGTAAAGGACCCCATGTTTTAGGGCAGCTGAAGGCTTCTCAGTCCATGACCTCATCAGAAAGGCCTCTAGACATCAGCTCCAGCACTGTTTGGTATACAAAATCCTTCTGCTAATGAGCAGCCATAATAACGCTTCTACATCATCCTGAAGTTAGGGTTCTGCGCAGCTCCTCAGTAAAATTCCTCAGTAAAAACCCTACCCATCCATAACCCCCAACAAGACCCTACTGGGCTGAAAAACATGGATGCTTTGAGCAGAAAAAAAAAATCACAGATACACGTTGTTACATGGCTCTCAAGCTTACCTCCGTAGAGCTTCATGTGGATATCTCTTAAATCCAAAAACCGCTCTTCATTTTCCAATGACCAAACAACCAATAAGGGATAACACTGTGAAGGGCATAGGCCTCTAACTCAGAGTCTTTGCTGTGCTATGATGTCAAAGAAAATAATTATGTACACGCCTGAAGCACCACAAGCCTCTGAGGAGCCACTGTGAAAGTAGGGAAAGCAACTTACGTTTCTCAGGGACGCACACACATACAAAAGGACAATAAAATGCGTGATTCGGAGCACTACAAAAACAGTCTTTTTCTGAACAACAACAAACTTAACTAGGGGGCGGACTTTAACTACCAAATGTCAGTCATGTCCCTTATTACCCAATAAGAACACAGGGAAACAGGGGAAGGGGAAAACATATCTCTGCACTGAGCTTGGCCTTTTTAACAAAAGGCTGTATTGGTGTCACTGGAGGGGAGCAGTGAAGCAGAGAGGACCATGGGAGCACAGACAGCCATCCCAAATGGGTGACCTAGCTCCACTTCAAACAAGAGCTGCCTTACATGTGTCTCGCTCCAAGCCTGGATGCGTGAACACCAGTGAAGGAAAAAAAACAAAAAAAACTGGTGACTCTGTTTAATACCAGCTTCCTTAGCTCTCATTCCGATGCAATTTCTACACGGCATCTGTAATTCTTTCAATGACCACAAGGCCAGTGTAGATCGCGATAAAGGCTGAGTCATACTTGAGGACCGTACAGAAGACAGCCAGGATCAAAGCCCGTGCGCCATCAAAACCAGACCGACAAGGCACATACTTTCTGCTTGAATTAGCAAGTCGGAAGAACACATCTGAAATCTGAAAATCTGGACAACAACAACAATTCTGGAATGCATGGCCATACACAGAGGCCCACCGACATCTTCAAGCTGCAAGCTAGTGTTTCTGGACAGAACTCCTCTTCATATGTTTATGTCCTTCACCAAACACCTGCAAGTTTTTGTGCATCACTTTAATTATTTTTACCATTTCATAACAGCAAAAAGCACAGAGTATATTTATATACAAATAAATAAAAGCCAAATTGCCATCTCCTGTTCTGTGAATCTGCTTAGCGTAGGAATGACAAAGATGTTGCTGTCCCCAACTCCCACAAACACTAAATCCAATAAGACTGAGCTGAGCTTTATTAAATAGACTTTAGAGGAGTTCCTCTCCTGTAAAATGCAGAGAGGGTTGGGGGGGGGGGACTAGCTTCTGGAGTTGTCCCAGCCAGGTTTTTTTGAGCATCTCTGTGCCCCCCTGTAAGAGGCCATGCAAAAACAAAACACGAGGCCCCATTCCCATTCACCATTACACTCTCTAAGCCATCCCCACCACTCTAAGGCCCCCGCTCTCTGCTCAGTTTAAGCCTGGGGCTCAACAGTGCCAACAGGGTGTCGCGCAGACCCTTCTTAATGCACGTCCACAGACAGAGAAGGGAGGCCGGACCCTAAACAACCAATTAGCACAGGGACAAGGGTGAACGAGGCCCTCACAATGGGTCTATTGATGTGCAAAGTGTACAAGCTTCATTTGCTTAGCCTCCCAGAGGGCTGATGGGTTTGGCCTGTGGGGAAATATAGGGGGGGGGGGGCGTTGTTTATGGCCCAGCCTGCTGTGCAATCAAGTACACAGCAGCAGCCCCACTTGGCAGCACATCAACCCTGTGTTCATCCCGAAGATGCCTTGTGATAACTGCTCTTATGGTGATCACAGACACGCATGGGGCTCACTGAGGCTGGGCCCCCATTGCAAGCTGTTACATACAGTTACAGTACATGAGACACAACCAGCCACCTCTGCTTTAAATGCATACATCTATCATGGGACCTGGACTGCTTAATTGAGGCCGTTAGCTAGTTAGAACATGGAACAGCTAATGTGACATCAGAGGCCACTCATCTGATAAGCATGAATGCCCCTACAGTTTGAAAAAGGATAGCAGAGGCAGAGGACAGCAGTCTAAAGCAAGTGGACACAGAGACTGAGGTGATTCAGTAGCTTCTGGTTTTTGCTCCAACCGAGCTTGAGGTAACATGACCGAATCACAATACTGAATTAATGTAGGAGATTCAATCTGAACAGTCAAACACAGAGTACCTCAGGTACATGGTCACCTGCACTAATTTAGCGGAATAGTTCATTCAAGCACATTATAAACATTAATACTACTAGCACTAGAAGTAGCAGTCATACATTTGCTTGACAAACAGCATGATGTACACCTAGCTAAACTTCTATGCTTCATAGATTAAATGGATTTATACAGTTTACTGGACAGGCAGAGGGAGCAGGAGAGGGGTCTGGGAACCGATCTCACAACCATCTAGTTAGGAGCCAGTTTCAGTGACTGGTACATGACATTCACACCACGCAGGCCTCTGCCATTGTGATGACTAATACACCTAGTCAAAAATGAGGCGGAGAAGCCCCCCTGGGGAACTGGCACGGCAAACCCCCCACCCCACCCCCCGTACACACCACCAGCTCGGAGAACATGGCGTCCAGTTCGTCGGCGCTGGGCATGGGCAGGCCGGGCTCCATGCTCTGCAGCGCCACGTCGCTGTCCTGCCGCAGGCGGTAGGTGATCTCCGGGTGGTCATTGCTCTGGAAGCAGCAGAAGAAGAGGGAGACGCTCCGCCCACCACGCTTTCGGGGGGGCATGGCAGCTGCTGCGGGGGCGTGGCCTGGGGTCCTCTCCTCACGTCCGCTGTAGCTACCTGCAGGACCACAGAAAGGGAGAGAGAGGCTATGACACTGGACCGGAATGTTGCTGGATCAAATCCCAGTTAGGGTACTGTAAAATCAGCTTCCTTGGCTGTTGCACCTTTGGGTGAGGTGTGTTAAGCATGCATCATGCAGACATAATATGTAATATGATAACACTTGGGATGCTTGTCAGTTTCAGTCGGCTTTGTTCATTGTTCCTTGTACATGTTTTCTACGTATTCACAGCTGCTGTTGTAACACCAGCCAGCTTGTCACGCAAATCAAGCATTTTTTGAATTTGTTGCAACATGTAGAGAGAGAGAGAGAGAGAGAGAGAGAGAGCGGGTGAGAGGAAAAATGAGAGAGAGAAACAAGGACAGAGAAAGGTACAGAGTGAGAGAAAGAGACAGAAAGAGGGAGAGACAGAGAGGGAGAGAGGGAGACAAAGAGGAGGAAGAGACAGAGAGGGAGAGACAGGCAGAGCGAGAGAGAGAGCGAAAGGGAAAATGAGAGTGAGAGAAACAAGGACAAAGAGAGGCACAGAGAGAGGAAAAAAAAAACAGAAAGACACAGAGAGAGAGATGGAGGGACATACAGGGAGGGAGGGAGAGAGAGACAGACAGGGAGAGATGCAGACATGGGGCCCAGGCCAGGTGTGCTGCCATTTGGACAGACTGTATAATCCCGCAGTGCCACAGACAGGAGAACTGGGTCAGAGATGAGATCAGGAGGAACAGCCTGTCCCACCGGTCCGTCACAGGACAAACTGTTGGTTACCGTTAGATTGTTCAATCGTTAGATTGATGAACACAATTACATCCAGTATCAATGCAATAAGGAGTGATTTCAGAGACGCCACACGATAATAGAACTTAAATATACTTAAAGACTGCTGGGTAATGAACTCAGGCTGTGCTAGAGCAGCAGAAACAGAGGCTTACAGCACAAAGTAGCATAATGCTAAATAATATATCTGAATACAAACCAGAAACCTCAATACCTATTCTACAACACCAGCTTTCACAGAATGTTGCTGAGATTTTCAGATATGTGGATTAAGGACAATGGCATAGTTGCCTGTACTGATTCATTTAAAAAGGTTTAACTGCTCTAAAAGGCAGTAGCTTGTGTGAGATCTAGAGAATCCACCATTTGAATACCTCAGTCACCATAGTTTTAAAGGCCCTGATTCTATCCTGAATACACAATCAATTCTAAAATGTTAAGGCCCCAATTCTGCACCACCACCTCTTGCAGAAGCCACGCCCCTTCTCTGTCGACCAAACACAAAGCACACTAGGCTCATTACCAGCATGGCCCGTGCGTCACCCGAGCTCATGTGTCCCTACGGCTTTGCCCAGTGCGTTTAATATTTGATGAAAGGAAGCTCCCTGGTTACGGCGTGTGATCAAATAACATGGGCAAACACAGCAGCACAGTATCAGCCTGCTACTGCTCAGCTCAACCAAGAGCCGGCTGTATGCTACCCTCAATGGATCAGCCTGGAGTTAAGCCTACAGTCAGGGTGTCACGCTTTAGTTCAGATGGCTCCATGTCACATGCAGGTAGTGTTACGCCAGGAGTTGTCTGTAGGTAGTGGTATGCTAGGGTTTTCCTATGTATAGCTCTGTACCTGCATGACATTTCCATTATGGTGCATTTGCTTACCAAAAGCTCTCATCCAGAGCGCTTATTGCATATCTTACATTTTTAATATGGCATACATTTATACAGCTGGATATAAAGGACCTTGCCCAGGGCTACAACATCAGTGCCTCACCAGGGAATTAAATCCACAACCTGCAGGATATGAGCCCTGCTCATTACCACTCTGCCACACATGTAAAAATGTAACAGAACTAAATTGTAACACATGTAACACAGCACAGTGTAGCTCATTGACTCTGCACAGGCACGGCTACACTAAAAAGCCAGCAGGCCGCCTCTGGAGACAGGCCATCTGTAGTACAGTCGCTGTGACGCCACGCTGAGGGCTGCCAGGACCGGCCCCCGTAAAATATGAATGGGCAGAGCGGCTCAGGTTTCTGCAGCTGCCGCGTACCAGACGCCTGTCCGGCAGCTCGGCACCACGCCGTATCAGACCTGCTACAGACAGACCTGCTGCGATTCCCCAATGGAAAAACCCGAGGAGACGGCAAGACCATCTAGGCTGACTTTTTACGCTTCAATTCGCTTTGATCTGGAAAAATCCCCACACTGCAGCCTCTGCCTGTGCTCTCATCTCTATTAGTGCAGGCCTGAGGTGCGTTCAGAGGAGGCGCCACCTGCATGTCTGAGTAAGCAGTTTCAAGGAGGCTTTTTAGTAACTGATTCAATGAAATGCATTACAGGCTGCATGAAAGGCATTGTGGGTTTTCCCCCCAGACAGACAAAAACAGGGAACATTAGACTAAGTTTCTCTGCAGAAGGTCCTCAGACCATTCTATTGTGTTTAATTGTTTGAGGAGGAAAGTTTAAGATCTCCAGTCATGTATGGTTAGAAATTTCCATGCTCACGTCTTTCTGGGTTATTTAGCCCAGTGAATTCTCAACTAGCTTCCGTCCTGGGCTGTAAAAGTTAATGCGAAATCCTGCAGTCTCCTCTTTTGTGACTGGTTTTGGCAGGTTTCACTGCATCCAGTTTAATGTAGTTTGAGGTGTGCCCAGTTCAAATGGTGCATATGAATGAGGGGAAACTGCTACACCTGTAAGCAGTGAGGATACACACATGCTGAAAGATGAGCACAGGGCAGGGCGATGAGCTGTAAGCAAAGAAAATACTCATAATCCCTCACTCCGAGCAGATCTCTAATGTCCCCTCATACATTAAAAGTACCCATTAAAAGCAGAATAACCATCAGTGCACCCTGGTCATTTTAAACAGCTGAATGAATGGAGGCTCTGCGTTTTCCTTTTGTTCAGGGACCTGTAGGCCTGACAAACACAGAAACACACACAGACACACACAGACACACACACACACAGTGGGCTGTTATCTGTGGCAAACATTACAGCCCAGTGTAAAAAGAAGTGCTGAACTTTGAAGTTCAGTTCTACCTGTCCTTCATCCTCAGATAAAGCAGCAGCTATTTCAGTACCACTGACAGGGTGGAGGAGGGGCTAAGCTGGTTACCCAATCAGTGAACAGAGTCATAAACCATACACACAGAAGGACCTAGTCAGGGTAATCTCATAAACATTGCTGAACCTGGACAGGGTACAGTCATACACATGGCAGGAGCTGGTCAAGGTAGCACACAAGGACCTGGTCAGGGTACAGTCATCCATACAGCGGAACCCCATCAGATCAAGCTCACACACCCGATATTACCTGGTCAGGGTATGGTCACAAAAACAGCTGAACTTGGTCATACATACAGCAGAACCCCATCAGGTCAAGCTCATACACAGGGTATTACTGTGCCATAGTACGGTAATAAGTACAGCAGAATCTGGTCAGGGTACACTCATACACACAGAAGAACCTCATCAGGTCAAGCTCATACACACAGCAGAACTAGTTATAAACACGGCAGAACCTGGTCAGGGTACAGTCATACATACAGCAGAACTGAGTCAGCGTAAACTCATACTCACAGCAGAACCCAGTCACAGGACTGTCCGTTTCAATATCCACACAATGATCAGCACATGCCTGAGCAGAATTATGGAATCACCTCAGCAATGATGACAGTACAATGTACTTTAAATGTATGTTATGCCCCAATGAAGCAATCAAGGTACATATGCACCACATTGTTACCCAATGCACACTGACATTAGTGTTATATTCAGCTCCCTTTAACTTCTGGATGGCTCCGATTGGTTGTTGTCTTTCCAGTGGCATTACGGCTCAGAATGGAGCTGATGCCCATTTTCTATGAATAAAAGATAAGCAAAGGACAGCTTTAAAACAGTCCATCCTGACTTTCTCTCTTGCTTTTGCAAACAGCACATCACTAGAGCGTCATAGTGAGTTAACCAGAAGATGAAATCGCAGTGTCGCTTCGGGCTGCCATCAAACGTCACTGCTGAACCCGACATGGGGGAGGAGGGCACAGACTGGAACCGGAGGTCACGACCCCACAGTGCTGCACGCTAGGTAAACGCTAGGCTGCTTGGCATTCCATTTTTTTTTTTTTTATATATGTGGGAGCGAATCGGAGACTTGACGCTCAAGGAGGGTCTGTAACCCCACCCCCACCCAACAGTCATTTTTGGCGCGGACTGCGGGCTGATTTGACAGCTCATGTGGCAGGAACCGCATCCAACCTCAAACCCCCTCCGACTGTCTGCCGCTGTCTAGGAATTCCCAGCTGCTCCTTCCAGGGCTCGACAAAGACCCCCACCCACTCCCTCAGGTCTCCGCTACCCCAACTTCACCCAAGATTCAACCCCATTTCTGCTTGTGCTGCTGTGCCTCCAAACTACTGCACCCATGTGAACTTGGAACAATCTGAAAAAGAAACCAGATGACCAATGAAATCCTGCAGATGCCAATTCTATGACATTTATGTGCTTGGCAGACACTCACTGTTGAAATTTTCAATTCTGATCCATTCACACAGCTGAGTGCTTTTGTGAAGGCGTATGAACACAGTGTCCCTTAGGGGAATCAAACCCACAACCCTCTGGTTATAAAGCCTGATCCTCTATCTGCACTGTTACTGCCACACAGTTGGAACACTGCTCACACATGCTTTTAACCACAGAAATGGAACCCACACTGAACTGAGGACTTGAGGCATGGTACGTTTAGCGTCCAAGTAAGGGTGGACAGTATAAACGGTATAGAAAGTATACCGGTATGAATTTACCATACGGTATGGATTTTGACTATACCGTGTTGACCGGTAGAGCCCTCACAGATCTAGGTGTAACTTCATCGAAAAGACATGATACTAAGCTTTATTTACATACACAAATCTTTGCTGACCTGACAGCAATTAATCTTTTCTAAAGCATTAAAATATTGTTGTCCAGGACACCGTGAGCCCAGCGGCTGTATAGTGTACATGCACCCATTCTCTCTCGCTCACACACACAAAGCAGTGGCCTTAACCTCACAAAATGTAGCCAACGATGTGACAAAGCCCTTCAAAACCCCTATGTCCCACTATAATGGCCACCCATTAAAAGTCTATCAGTATGTTATTTTCTTTTAATAATAACGTGTTATTTCTCTTTCCATTACTCTTGAATTATGCTATGCATTGTGTGTGCTATCGGTTGGTGATATTGTATAATGAAGATAGATAGGATGTCCTCACAGGGCAAGTGCTAGGGATGAGGGGAAACTAGTGTGCGCATGCAGGTGAACACGGCGTTCAGGCTCATCTAATATCAAACTGTCAGGATTCTTAGCTGCTGGAATAAAAACTTTCCTTGTGGATTATTCTCGGTCGAAAAATGTGGGTGGTTGCAAAAGGATTGCTTTCTTCTCGTTCGTCGGACTGGTGAGATTGCAGGTTGCTCTTTTTTGAACTGTGGCTTCTTGCTCCTTCTTCATCACAAACTTTGACTTTGATTGCAATCTTGATTAACTTTATTAACCTTTAATTGCTGAGTCAGTTTTTACTTTCACTTTGTGGAGCTAGAGATGGAAGTTGCTTGAGAAAAGGTTTTGAATTTTTTTCCTATTTATTACTATTGTAGTTTTTCACAATAAATGCTCTTAATATACCTCGGTACTATGTGAAATATGTCCTAGTAATACAGTTAAGAGTACAGTAATAGCTGCCATGCAGCTGCCATACCAGTGCTTTACCCCTTCAGAAGCATTTATATTGAAATTTTAAGAAAAATGTATATACAGTGACACTGTTGATCGCAGATAGTTCTTTACAAGTTTACAACCACCAACCAGTATTTCTTATTAATGCCAGTTATTATTGGGTACAACTCAGAGCAACTGCACATGTGACCCCAGCAGACCTCCAGGGGACCTCCAGGTGAGCAGATGTCTAGGCTTCAAACCCTCAGGTCAGTTTGATAGCAAAGTGGCATGCCTGATACATATGTAATTACATCCAAAGGAACACTGTCTGATCAGAGATGGCCTGCCATGTCCCTCAAACCCCTGCCATGCCCCCCTTGTCACAGCTGAGCATCCCCCCCTATCCACACAAATGTCCACAGACAGGTAGGGAGGCAAGGCACCAGCCAGTACAGATCACAGCAGGGGAGTGAGTCAAACACCAGCCTGTTAAGATCAATCAAATAAACTTTTAAGCCCACGGTCTCCTTCAGCAACTTGCAGCTGGCTTGGCCTGCTGTCAGGGAAATTCCAAATCCATGCAGGCCGTAGGATCCCTCCACAGTGGCTCAGCATGCAGGACGCAACACAGGACAGCAGTGTGGCACAGTAAGAATTAGGACTGCTAAACCAGAGGTTGCTGGTTCCATTCCCTGGTAGGGCACTGCTGCTGTATCCTTGGGCAGGGTACTTAACCTGAATTGTCTCAGTAAATACCCAGCTGTATAAATGGATAATGTGTAACAAATGTTGGTTAATGTATGCTACTCTGGATAAGAGCCATTCCAATGTAAGGCACGGACCTCAAAATAAAAACACATGCACATGTACATGCGCATGCACACACACGCTCCGTGATCTCCTCCTCTGAAGTTACACTGCTCAGTTACTGATGGATGATTCATGGTACAGATTGATCTAATTTGTAATCTGCAGTCAGACGGCTGAGCCTAGCCGCCAGCTCATCGTTTCTCCACCGTTTGCAGCCAACCTTGTCTAACCTTTAGGGCCATAGCTGTGTGGTTTAAACCCTGGGGGTGGCTGGGAGCGCGCTGTGATGTGGTCTGGACCACATTCCGCACTCACGTTCCAGCCCGAGACAAAATAAACAGCACATAAACACATGCGCGTGCTGGCATGCAAGCACACATGCATGAAGGGTCTCTCCCAGCACACGTGCACATACACGCACGCATCTGCACACGCAGACACACACGCACACGCACAGCTCCTCATCCAGCGTGAACCTAAAGCCATGGAAAGAGATGACTTTCCTGTGACCCTGAACAGTACAAATGTTGTTAGCAATTTAGGAGCAGGTAGTGTGACGGAGACTCTGTGTCATGGCAGCTCTCTCGCTCTCTCTCTCTCCCCTCCCCTCCTTCCCTCACTCTTTCCCATCCTCCTTCTACCTTTCTTTCCCTACCCCTTTTGCTCCCTCTTCCCCTCTATTTTCAGCACTTAGCATCTGCCATTATCTCGTAAGAGAGACATTGCTTATTGTGCTTACGATGACAAACGCTTCTAGTATCCTGGCCTGTACCTCCAGCTCACCATCAGCTCAGGACACTGGAACCTGCTCGCTGAGGTGGCTAACCTCTCCAGCCTACCGTGTAAATATTTTGCCCAGTGAGGCCAAGCACGGAAGGTGGCACTGGCACCAAGGGCATGGCTACACCCACAATCAGGGGGGTGTGAAACTATCACGTTCTCGCCTGAGGCTGGACCGGGGCCCATTGCCCGGGGCCACATGAGCTCTGGCAGGCTGCCGAATAGGAGGCAGCCAGGACCGCAGTGCAGGGGAGGGTCAGAGGGTTGGGGATGGGATGTCCCGTGCCTTGCCTTGCCCCCCCCACAAACAGGCCTGGGTCACCGTGTGCTCAAGCTCCATCCACCGCCTATTATGCAAAAGCCTTAAAAAAGCATTCAGTGGGACATTTGGATCTGTCTCAATCGCAGGGATCAAGTCAGATTATGTTTATGAATCATTTAAAGGGTAATGCAGACCTGTCTGCCAAACACTCAGACACACAGGCAGACTGAACACAGCAGGCAAGGATATTGACCCTGGTGCCTGGCAAAAAGGCCAGGAGCTGCAGTTACACAATTGCAATACCAATTACTCAGCCCTCAAAAAACAACCTTACTACTGCATGCATATGCATGCGTACATGTGTTTGTGTGTTCACAAAGCTATGCAACACAATTGCTCGACCAACTGCTCTACTTTCAAAAAGGTACTTTCTCAGATGAGTAATTGGTAAGAACGCATGCTTCAAGAACGCATGCTTCAAGTGCAGGCAGAGCCTTACAGCTCTCCCGGGTTCAATCCCAGCCCTGCCACCAACCGGTGAGGACCGAGAGCCCATAGTAGCAGAACCACAGTAGCTTCATTCCACCAGGGATATACTGGTGGGTCGGTCAGCCAGGGGTTTGTCCGTCTCATCGCTTATCATCAACCCCTGATGGTCAGTTGGGTGCTCATGGTGTGCGATGTGTAAAGAAGCTTGATGTTTGACATTAGAGGGTTCAGAGGGGGGCACAGGGAAGCCTTCCCAGATTGTTGTTAACTGTTACAGCAATGGGAAGCTTCATGATACAAATGTGCATTCCAAATAAAAATAAAACCATAATAATGCCTTTATGTGAAGTGCATGCCTTTTTAAAATCTCAGTCTAAAAGAATCTTGGCACAGAATACACAAGTGTCTTTGGAGACATCTGCACTCTATACACTTACCGTGTGAGCCAAGAAAAGCCTCCTTATTCAGAAAATAACATGTTCTATGGAGACCCAAGGGCATTCAATTCAACAATACACTTTCCTTAATTGGGCACATAACTGTTAACATCAGAGCCTTTAATGAGGGGCAAATTTCAGGCCAAATGTTCCTCGAAAAGTCAACACGTTGAACAATTTGGCTCTCAACTTCGGTTAAGTGGGTTTAATTCAATGTTTTGTCTAGGTGACCGTGATAAAATGGTATTGCTGTTCTTCTCTCCAGTTCAGGCATGACAGATAAGGCACACACACACACATACACACCAGCACACACACACACACACACACACACACACACCGTCGGTGCTGTAAACTGACTGCTGTGTCTTGAGAAATGACTGTTCTCGTGGTCGAAATGATGGTCCTGCTGTAACCAACAGCAGCCTTGAAGCAGCCAACTCAAGTATTGCCCGCAGCACACAGCAGCTGAACCACTGTCCACTTATGTCTTCAAAAAATATTAAAACAGCAACTGAAGAACTGCATAAATGCATGCTATTATTTTGTATATAGGAGTGATTTTTACAGAATATACTCACGGTGGCTGACTGGAGATGTTTTTGGTAGTGTTTTCTTGCTGTTAAACCAAAATGTGATGTCCCAGAGCACACTGTTCATACATGCGCCTAGATCATACATGTGCGAGGGAGCCCTGATAGTTCTGGAACTTTTGTGAGTATCCTACTTGCCTCGAAATGTTGGGCCTTCCCCCCTCTCTGTTCCTCCTCCTATCAGTATTAGAGGCACTCCAGAGAGTGTAGCACGCATCACAACGACCGTGATCCAATCAAAGGGCCTTTGTGTTTGTGCTCATGATCGTACAAGGTATAGTCGAAGACAGTTGTGAATTTGTGTGTGTGTGTGCGTGTGTGTGTGTGTGTGTGTGTGTGTGAGATTGTGTCTGTGTGGGATCTCTCAGGAAGCTTGGTGTCCAGGCACTCTGACAGAACCCCCCCCCCCCCCCCCCCCCCACACACACACACACACACACACACACACACACACACAGACAGACAGACAGACAGACAGACAGACAGACAGACAGAGACACAGACATACACAGACATACACTGACACACACAATCTCTTTGAAGGGCTGCCATTTCTCAGCTATCTGTGGATGCACTCCCTCCCCATCTTGCCTCTCTACTGCGATATCTGCTCGTGATGAGGGACCCCCAGAAGAAAGGCACTGTGCCTTTCCTTACCACCTCAAAGCACAGGCTGAGGAATCCACACGGCTGTTTAGAATCTAATTATTGATATTGTGATTTATGATTAATGACAATGTTGTTTATCATTGCTGCCACTGTTACAACAGCAGCAATAATAACAAAAAATCTATTATGATAAATATGTTGAAAAGCTGAATGCAGTTATCATTATCGGTGAGGTTAATCATTATTTTTAATTAGAGTTTCTTCAAACGAGTCAAGTATATCCAATGAATTTAGCATGCAGTTGTTTATCATAGTTATCTTTAATCAATGCTCACTGTCACTGTTTAAGCCACAGTAATCTTTTTTAACATCTTAACAACATTTTAACATCTGATGAAGGTGACCGGAGAGTCCTTTGAGAAAGTGATGCGCTCAGATAGGAATCCTAGTGCGAGGTAGGGGATGGGATTATCAGCGCAGTGAGAAAAGATCTGTTTGTACAGATGCATTAGCCTCTGACAACCCTCCCTCCCCAAAATCCCCCTGACCGCCACCCCATCCTCCTCACCCAGACTCGTCCTGCTTGAGGGCCACTCAGTGGCGCTACACATTGGTCAAACCCACAGCCCACTATCCACCTCTCTCCTCTCCTCCCCTCTCCCTCCCTCCCTCCCTCCCTCCCTCTACCTCTCTCCTTTCCTCTACTCTCCTCTCTTCTCCTCCCCTCCCCTCTCCCTCCCTCCCTCTACCTCTCTCCTCCCTCTCCCTGTTGTTTCTGTAATGCACATTAATCAATGTTAAGCTTAAGTCACAACATAATGAGGGTCATGGTAATCCAAAGAGAAACTGTAAAGTTTCACACGTGTGTGAAAGTTGCACACACATTCACACACGCGCACGCACACACAGAGGTTTTAAAAACTGAAACCATATGTGTAAAATCTTATCAGAATAGCTATAGCCCCCATATTGTATACCACACAAAATCTAATCTATAAGTACCTGCATAAGTGCACGTTAATTATGAGCTTAGTACTCTTCTAAGACCATGGCTCCATAGCGTGTCCATACCAACGAGCTGTTGGTGGAGAGAGGCCTAACAAACCCCATAATGGGTAGAGCTATTGTTTGTTTTCAGTGACTCTAACAAATCGTGATTGTGTTCAAATGCAGACAAAATTGTTTTGATTGGTTCATGCCAGTCAGTGACTATGAATCATAGTGTATGGCTATGAATCATTGTTTGTGGACCCCCCCCAATGTTACAATAAACGCATTTGGCCTATTCATTTCCAAGCCCTTTCACACACACCGAAAACCACACTGTCACCTTTTGATCATATTTAGCATTTGTTAAATGCTGCCCATTTTCCACCCTCATACATAGTGAACTGTCAGTATTGAACTACAATTCCCAACATGAAAATACTCAATTTGAGTAATTCCTCCAACCTCCTCTTCCTTCCTCCTCAACCTACTGCAGTGAGATGGATTATCCTTCTGAAAAAATTAATGTGCTAAAAATGGGAGCGAGAAATCAAAGCCAGAATCCTGCTTTGTAGCGCAAAAAAATGTTTAGTTGCATTATATGACACCACACTGGCAATGTTAAATGTTAGGAAGAGTAGGATTGTTCAGTACTATGAAATCGCAAATGTGATTGCATTTTGATTCGAGTTGTTAATAAATTCACTGTATATTCATTTACAAATCCACCAATCGGACCAAAGTCTCAAGGTGGTTTGAATCAAGGTGGTATCATGGTAGCCTTGGTATCTGAATCCTGGGCGCAAATGAATACATGTTCAAACGCTGTAGACACACGTGCCTATAATCCTAAAATCAACTTTCCTCCCACCCACTCGGGGAGAAAACGTTATACTTGAGCAAAATACCAATGGCTTCTAGTTCACAATAGCTCATATTCCATGTAACAACCTGCCCCAAGCATTATGGGCTTGGGTTTTTATGTAAATGTTGAAAAGAAAAATGTTTAGAATGTTTCAAAAAGAGCTCGGTGACACATTGAGCCTTAAGGCAGTGGCAGGATTGCAGAGAACGGTCCTTAAAACTACTCACGAGGTTCTGCCCCCCTGGCCCAGTTCCACAGACGGTGCTCCTGCTTTTCTGTTAAACCTCTGCAGCACGGCTGTACAGACATTTAAAGGGCACCGGAGGCTCAGAAATAATCCAGGGTTTACTTTACAATTACCGTTTAACATGCGTATCTGCTGCGACTTTGAAATTAAATTTTACGTTTCTGGAAAGAGACATTTTGGATTGAAAACAAGCCCCCAGGAACCCAACTGCACGTACAAAGCGCGCAAAGCACGCGCCAAATCAATCACCCGTACAAGGTCGATTTATGAATGCCAGGTTAACCCAGCGGTCCATTTTCCATGGCTTCCACAGTAAGAAAAGCTCGGCGCCTTTAGGATTTCGATCCAATATCACACTTTGAGCCTCCAGACACCGGGTCTCTAGCTCTCAGTGCAAGCAACTCAGTTTACCTACTGCAGTGGGAAAAGCAAGCTGTTTCAGTGAACTGTACGAGGAAAAAGTTGCATCTTGCTGGGATGAGCTTGTTTCTGTGAGGGACAGAACAGTCAAATGCTTTGCACAGACTCAAAAACTCTATCCTGTCCTACAAGCATGCCATGCGTTTAAAGAGGACTCAAGTCTTGGTTCATGCCGTACGTATAGTATTGCTTTTGTTAACAACACTGAAATAAACTCTCGCGGACCCTGCTCTGACTTACACTGTTCAAAGTCATCATGGGAGAGATGTAATCTCAGAAACTGTAATCGTATTCATGTGGGAATACGATTACAGAATGCATCTCTGGGCTGCGAGTGTGACAGCTCTGTCCTCTGAGCGCCGCCAGGTTTCTCAGACAAAGCGCTGGAGCACTACACGAGAGCCGGTTCGTTCAGATTTTCTACACAACACCACTCACATGCATAACATTTCAAAGGCTTTGTCCACATTCCCCCCCAACAAGGTCAAGAACTGGCACTGATCACTGTGTTGTCAGTGGAAAAACACCCTCTACCATGTGATGAAATGTATGGCTGAAAAGGGGAGGCACGCAACAACACACACTGGACCGCACGCCCGTCATTAATCACCAATACCAACTATTAGTAAATAAAGAACACCACCTGCCCTTCGCCTTTACGCCATCAATTACGTGACCATGGACCCGCATTTCAAATGTAGATCTGTATCTTATATACTAAAACTGGGAGTCGAGCCAGATGACATGGTACAGAAGGAGGAATGCACTCCCTAAACTAAGAAGCAAAACGTGTTCCACAGATAATGAGAGGCCATCTCTCTTCATGGTCGTCCCCTTCAGGAGGTGTCCGGTTCCCTATCAGATTACATGGAACTCTCGCAACAATGTACACAGACGCTGGGTTCCCTGGAAACCTGCGATTAGCAGTTTCAGCATAGGATTGTTATTTGAAACGTGTACATAACTGAAGGCTGAAATGCATTTCAAGTCCTCTAGAAGAAAAAAAAATTCTCCTTGTCTCTTTTCATCCCCTTGCAGGGGAAACCGTTTCAACTGAACACAGGAAGCCAGTGGTTCCCACAATGATGTCTGAATGTTTGCCCAACCGTATATTCCCTGGGTTTGATTTTGTGACAGGAACACCTCAGGTGCCTTTTAACGTCCGAAGTGCAAAGCGGTATCCTACACCCTATTGTATATATGCACCTCCTCCGTTTTACCCACAATCCCTAGTGCTTACATTAAGAGGCACTGTGCCAGTAACTAGCGATAAAGGAAATAGAATTATAACCAGATGGCTGCGAGATCGATTTGCCCCTCCCACTGTGCGCTTACTCAACCTGAATCACTAAATATCCAGCTGTACACATGCAGAGCTATTCAATTCTTGCCTGCTATATCTTTGTATGATAAGTGTCCCACTTTTTTATGACCAAACTCCTCAGCTGCCGGGGAGACTGTGCATTAGCACACCAGCTTTTCTCAGCTAATTAGTGGATGCTGCGTGGCTGTGATCACAGCAGAGAACAGTGAAAAAATGAGCTCTTCAAAACAGCGCTGCCCATGCAGAGGGATCTGGCCACACAGAGTAGCACCCAGTGAGACATCTCTCGTTGCCGTGGAAACCCCCGTGGATGTAACGTGCAAGCCAAGGCGTGCCACCAGACACTCACAGGACGGGTTGTCTGCCACAGATTGTTTTTCTTCAGTTTACTTTTTTGGTAAACAGCCAGCTGAATTTTAATCAACATAAAATGAAAACCCTCACTTACAGTCAGCCCCAAAAAGCCAAGCCCCCACTCTGCAGACACCCAATCCCTTTCGCAAACAGGGGGGATGGCCCCGCCCTTTGCCCAGCACTGGCCAATGAGGAAAATGGGGTCGCACGACTGACAGCATGGCGTAGCGTTCCTGGCACACCTGCTGACTGCAGATGCAGCTGACCTCTGCAAAGCCCAGAGATTATTTGCCCCAAAACACTCTTTCATCTCTTGCAGTACGCAGTAACATCTTACAATGATATGCATGATATTTAGTGCTTATGAAATTATATTCTTCAACAGAAAAACAAGTGTAAAGAACTAGTGGCTCATTTATACAGATGGAGTGTTTCTCCTTCATTATGCCACATGCTGTGGGCAGGGTTTACCATATGGAAAGAGTGGGGCACCATTCCTCCACCAATCAAAGCCAAGCACACTGCTCCCATGCAACAGGGTAACTTGGACATAGGACATGATTGGACTGGACTCTCTGGACCGGACCTTTCCGCCCCCTTCACCACTTCACGCAGTTAGGCTGCAACAGCACGCCTGACCCATCAATGACCGCAAACCTCTTCTCTAACTAGAACCCCGCTTCCCTGCACTAGCCGCCCCCATTACAAAGATGATCATGTCTGAACCGCTACTGATCTGTGGCTATCCTGGTCGAGTGCAGGTTCTGGGTGCAGCTTATTGGGAGCCGAAACAATGAAATATTGTACTAATTATGTCTGGACACATCTCCCACAAAGAGAGACAGTAAGAGAGAGAGAGAGAGAGACAGGGAGACAGAGAGAGGTGTCACTCGAGTTTTGAAGTGACCGTCTAATCTACCGCTCGTGTCCTCTGTGCTGTCCTGCCCCGAGAATAAACAGCACGTCAGTCTCCCTGCATTTAGTCAGTCACAGCCAGACAGCACTCACAGCACACAGCTCGTGAAGCACAGTGTCTGCTGTGGCAGCTTAGAAATCAGACAATTTGACAACTGAAACAACTCTGGCTCTGGAGTAGGGACGAGAACGCTGCATGGCCATAGTGTGGAAAACACCACTGACCTCAATGGAATGAAACTATATTTTGCTTAAACCCAGCAAAAGATGAACTATGGGGTTTTTTTTTTAAGCCTTGTCAGCCAAGAGTATTTTTAACAGCACATTACCACTCCCACAAAAGGTTTACAAAGGGATTCTCGTGAACAGAGGGCACACTGAAGATAAGACAGCCCACCTCAAACACCTTGGGTTAAATAAAAATCTTCCTGTCAGCACTGCAGCTCATAGTAATCTGAGTCTGTCCTGACTGAGCAAACATCAGAGAGATAAAGAGCTTCAGAATGACCCTGCCCCCAGCCCCCGAGCCCTGACAAACAGCAGGGCGTCACACCTTGCTGACCCCTTACCTCCCATCAGGGCATATGGCACGCCATGTCACACTGAGAACAATCACACACTCAGGGCTTAAAGGTCAATCAAAGCCTGGCCTTGCAGAAACAAGAGCGGAACATCTGGCCCTCCTGTTCACAGAACACCAAACTCATTGCTCCGGAACCCCGAAATGCTTCTCTCGTTCTTCTCTGTCTACAAAACAAAAACCAAGACCTCTAAAAGGTAGCGCCCTCACCTTTCCGAACAGCTGTTTAAGATCCTCTTTGTGGGGACATCCCTTCTTTAAGACAAGTGAAGTCCAGCATGCTGAACTCAAAACCCTGCTCCTCTTCTAGAGCATTAAAAAACATGGAAGGGATGTTGTAGCCTGCATCTGGAAGCAGAGGGCACGGTGGATGAGTTCACGTTTCCCAGCAGTAATCTCTCAGCCCAGGTTAAAAAAAAGCAGAAAAACGGAAAGAAAACAGCTCTATCCAAAGGCTGCCACAGTTCCCCTCTCCTGGTCTGAGGTGGTCCTTTGTCGTCAGCTTGTGCGAGCAGCAAGGCGTGCGCCGACAGCCCCCCCCTCACGCTGCAGGCGGATTCGGAATCTCCCCCCCGACAAAAAAAAGAGGCCGCCTCGCACCGTTTCCAGTGCGCCGCGGCTGAAGGGGAAAAGGCTCAGATGCTCCTCCTGTGAGCCAGGCCATTCCCTCTAGACCCTGCCCCTTCTCAGCATCCTGGTTCTGATAGGACGCAGCCAGAGTAAAGGCCCCGCCCACCCTGCTCATTCCTTCTCAGGCTGGTGTGCGTTGTCTGTTTGGTGCCTTGTCTGTTTGGGGATGAGTGGGGATATGTATTTCTGTGTGTGTGTCTGTTTCTGTTGCGCATGTGTTGTTATCCATGCGGCTGTGCCTCTCTGCATGTGCATGTCTCTATGTGTGCGCCCGTTTTTGAGTGTCTGCACCACTGTCTATGCACCTCTGCATGTGCTGTCCGTCTGTCCATCTGTGTGCGCATGCGCGCCTGAGCATGTGCGTGCAAGAGAAGCTGCAAAGATTCCACCCAGTCTGTTGATGTTTTTTTTTTCCAGAGGGGACATCAATGTCAAGTCTGTCACGCAGAGGGAGACTGTTGACAGTGACGCCCTTATAGAGATAAGCCCCCCGCAGAACAGCCAAAATAGGGGCTGTCTCAGCTGGTGTTGTGCGGAGCACCACCAGGCCTTCCCGCAGACAATCTGTTTCCCATTCCTTTGTTCTGCCTGGTAACGTCACACACACGCCGTCTGCTTCACAGAGCTCGCACACAGAACCGCACGGGCTCGAACGAACAGCCCAGGAGAGAGTGACAACCCCGACAGGAGTGCAGATGCAACAGAACAGCTGATTCGTCAACCCCCCTTTCCCGCTCTGATTTTCCCTCTCGTTAAATCCCCCCTTTGAATTCAGCCAAGCTTCAAAAACGGACCACCACCGTTTTTCACTTAAATCATCGGTTTGAGTGAAAAGGGAGCCACACTGGGTCGGGAGGATGAAAGGAGGAATTTGCTCTCAATTACTGTACGCCAACAAGATGACAATCCCTTTTTTGGGGGGGGGGGGTGGTTTGAGGAGGATTATGGGCTGCAAGGAAAACAATGTAAAAATTCCCCTGCCAGCATATTAATGTAACTCTCGTGTAAACCACACAAAATTCAGGGTGACAACTGCAGAAAAACTCATCCCTGCTCTGAACCCCTCATTCCCGTAATATCTGCATGTCAGTGGGCTCAGCTCACATCCTGTAATTTACCCAGAATGCCACTGAACCTTTTTTGAAAGACCCATTATACTGAGAGGTATTCCAGATTCCATTTCTTAAAAAAAAGATCTGTGTTAAATATTGCATTGCTTTCCTTCTCAGTGTCATCTGACTCCAAGGGACTCTGTGACAGGGACTTCAAAGGGTCCCCTTGCTGTCTGATGTGTGGACTCAAGTCTCACAGGAAAGCTGTTTTTCGAGGGGACCGGTAGTTTCGTGATCAGAGGGGTGGCAAACGCCCCCTTGGTTTCTCACTCGAGGCCTTCTTCCACCTGTGACAGGAAGCCCGCAGTGACAATGAGTCACTATGTCCTTCCAAGCCAAAACATCCCTGCTCCCCCTGAGGGAGCAAGACGGCCTGGACGAGGCTGCCTTTTTTGGTCAGATCAGCTCCTGCAGTCAGCAGTCCTCAAACGCAGCCAGGATTACAGCTCATGCGCCATTAGTGAGACACTGCAGTCACTCCAATTCAATTCTGTGCCTGCTTCCTGGGTGAGGGGTTTGGTAATAGATGTCGTTGATCATAATCACAAGACTCCTGGTACATATAACACATTCAGCTTAGCTTATGTTTTGGAATCCTGTGTTTCGCAATTTAATCATGTGACCTTCAGGTGAGAAGGTAAAACGAGGAAAGATTACTTGATGAAGATTACTGATTACTTGCCTCAGTCAGCATCTTAGCTATCCTTACTAGTTAAAGCTTTTCATTTCTTGTATATTACTTCAGAGTATCTTTGCACCTTGACATTATATTGAAGCATTTAGTTGGGTATGAATTCAGCCTGGAAATGGTTATATTATCACCGGGTGATGTTCCAACACGCAGTCAGATGTGGTCTTCTGCATGTACTGTGGCTCTACCATATATGTCTCTTTACATGGGAAGTCTCCATAGAACTGAATGCAAATGTGAACTTTTGACACCTTGTCAGATGGTCAAACAATGACCACGCAGACTGTGATTGCAGAGGAGGATTTCAGCATTTTCAGATCTGAAACACGCCTGACCCCAAACCCTACTGGTGGGGGCATACAAGAAGGAGGCACCTGCATGAGGAAATACCTAATGCTTGGCCAATCGCCCTTACATAAACCAATGCAAGTGGAAACGTGCCGTGATTAAGCCGACAAAGACCATGACCGGGAAGATCTGTATCAAATAAATTGCTGCAGACCTTTTTGTGCATGGTAATGGTGTTTCTTAAGGCCACCTGGCTTGGCCCAGGGTACATTTAGGAATTGCACAGTTTTGAGAGGTCAAAACATCACAGCTGGAGAAAGCGTGCTAGTGTCAGATCATCGGAATTTGAACGTCAACTTTTCATTGGCAGTAAGTCTTCCCTCCCCACCATCTTGTATGTGACAGACCTTTACCCCCATGACCTAGGGCGTAAAAAATGCTGCTGTTTTCCACCCTTTTCTCTCTCATGGAGGTGAAACAGCAGACCATAAAGACGCTTGGGTTCTCAGTCAGAATGACTAAGGACTGATAAACCCTCATCAAATGATAAAAAGGAAGAAGCACGTGCCCACCTACCACGACCCACTCCCACACCGGTGCTTTTATTTTTAGAGGTCAGCAAATAGTGGCAGATGGCTTCCTTCTCTTGACACTGTGAACCACGAATGCTGACAAAAGAAATCTTCCTTTGTGCGGAAAAACTCGGACGTAGGTCGTTTTCATTCCTCCTTTTAATATCGAGCTGACCCCTTTATTGGACAAACTGCCCCCTGTTGCGCTCGGAAACACTGAAGCCCTTGTTCAGACACACTGATCTTTCAGATAGCTGTTTTCCAGAGGAGGCCCAGGAAGCCACAAGGCCATCCTAAAATAGTGCACTGGAAAGTGGTCCAAAACCAAGAAGGGTGCAATTATTCCAGCTGTGACACTCCAAGTATGAAGATGCAGCGTAGCCATCTGCTTCTGGCTTTGCTCAGCGAGCGTGCTCGGTCCGAACGGCCGCAAGTTTGACGTGAGCACTCACCGCTGCCCTGTCTGGGGATTAGCTACTTGGTGTGCCTCGGCCTACGCCCAGTCTACGCCCATCACCCTTGCCACTAAAATCCACCTCCGCCCTGTCCCATCTCAAGCTACGCTCAAACCCTCCCCTCTCACTGGCCTTTCCCCAAAAGACAACGTGAACAAATTACATCACGTCACACACATACAGCATGACACTCTTATCCAGAGTGACTTCCAGTGCAAGAGAACAGAAGTGTATCCATCCAAGCTACATGAGCAACAGTGTCAGACCATGTTAACACTCCCAAACCAGCAAGTGAATGCACAACACCATCAAGCATCAACACAGCTTAACTTGTGCTTAACTGAAATTAGGTAGCCTAGAAAACTATAGGGATTCAAGTACACACATTACCATATGTCACAATACCACACAGTGTCCATAACTCATGGCGATAACACAAATAAATAAGTAGCAATTAATATAAATAGCACATGTAGCAGGTATTAGGGGGTGGGGATTCAACTGAGAAACTGAGATGCAGTCTTGGGTCTTCAGTCTCTGTCAGAAGATGGCAGTGATTCTAATGTCCTGACTAGGGCTGGGCGGTATGGCCTAAAATTTATATTACAGTATAATTTGAAGCACGGACAATAATAGTATATATCACGGTATAAACATTTTTCTTAAAATTTCAATATAAATGCTTCTGAAAGGGTAAAGCACTAGTATAGCAACTGCATGGCAGCTATTACTGTACTCTTAACTGTATTACTAGGACAGATTTCACATAGTACAGAGGTATTTTAAGAACATTTATTGTGTAAAACTGAAAAATTAATAGAAAAAAATACAAAACCTTTTATCAAGCAACTTCCATCTCTGAAAAACACTTTTTCATGAAATACAATAAAATCAAGCTCCACAAAGTGAAAATAAAAACTGACTCAGTGATTAAAGGTCTCTGTCGCTACAATGGATTTCCGTTAATTGGATTCCAGAGATGTATAAAATCAGTGTAGATCCGAAGGGAAAAAAGCGAGGGGAGGAGGGTGTTATGGGACTTAGGAATCACGCTACTAGGTGATAAGTAGCTGATTTGTACAGGCATACAATCTACTTGGATGTCGGTAAGCCTATCGAAACAATTGGAGACGATAATATAGCCCCACGGCGTATAGAAGTAGGCTAATCAATTAATCACGTCTCAGCAGACGCGCAGACATTCACCTTTAGTCTATATACAAGCCGACGTTAGATTAACACCAAAATATGCATTTATAAACATGACAAAATACCCCAAAACCTACAAACTACAAGTCTTAATGTCCAGCAAGCAATAGAAATAGTTCAAATACGAATAAAGTTAATCAAGATTGCAATTAAAGTCAAAGTTTGTGACGAAGAAGGAGTGAGAAGCCGCGGTTCAGAAAGAAGCAACCTGCAATCTCACCACTCCGACGAACGAGAAGAAAGCAATCCTTTTGCAACCACCCACATCTTCCGACCGAGAATAATCCACAAGGAAAGTTTATTCCAGCAGCTAAGAATCCTGACAGTTTGCTATTAGATGAGCCTGAACGCTGTGTTCACCTGCATGCGCACACTAGTCTCCCCTCATCCCTAGCACTTGCCCTGTGAGGGCATCCTATCCATCTTCATTATACAATATCACCAACTGATAGCACACACAATGCATAGCACAATCCAAGAGTAATGGAAAGAGAACAACACGTTATTATTATTAAAAGAAAATAACATGCTGATAGACTTTTAATGGGTGGCCATTACAGTGGAACATAGGGGATTTGAAGGGCTTTGTCACATCGTTGTATATGGGCTACATTTTGTGAGGTTAGCCTACTGCTTTGTGTGTGTAAGCGAGAGAGAATGGGTACGCGTCTGACAGTAGCACAAACTCACGGTGTCCCGTAGGCTATACAGCCGCTGGGCTCACGGTGTCCTGGACAACAATATTTTAATGCTTCAGAAAAGATTAATTGCTGTCAGATCAGCAAAGATTTGTGCATATAGATCAACCATAGTATCGTGTCTTTTCGATGAAGTTACACCTAGATCTGTGAGGGCTCTACCGGTAAGCACGATATAGTCAAAATCCATACCGTAGGACAAAATCATACCAGTATACTTTCTATACCGTTTATACCATCCACCCCTATTTCTGACCCTCATGGGAAGTTCATTCCACTGCTGGGAGATGAGTATACCACTACTTTCTCCATGTACCTCACTCTCTCACCGTTCAAAGTGGTGGAGAGTTTGCAAGTGAAAATTGAGGGTTTTCTACTCAAACAGAGCTGAGACAAGGAAAACTTGTCCAAGCAGGGAGACCAAGCAGGACTGGGAAATAGTGAGACAGCCAGTGAGGAAAGGAGAATTTCTTCAGTGGTGCACTCCAAGGAGGTGCTCTGAGGTGGGTTTGTAGGCGCAGCTCCTGTGGGGTAACACACTGGTTGCGGGGTAGCTGGTGTCTGTTAAAGAACATGAAGAGGAGCTTGGTCTCTCTCCTTTGGTACCCAAGGCCACCTCAATTCCAAACTCCTCCGAATCTCCTACCAAGTGACAACTAGGGTTGGGTATCGTTTTGTTTTTTCCTGATACCGGTGCTAAAGCAATACTTTTAAAATGGTACCAGTGCCTAGACGGTGCCTGAACCGATACTTAAAAAAAAAAAGCACAAAATGACAGTTGACGACATTAAAGAACGGCTTTTTTATTGCTAAGGCAAATTTGAACTTGAAATTTAACAATATATTAAGTGTATATTAAAGTATACTTAAATATATAAATATAAATACAAAACACTTCACAAATGTTCACATTATTAGCATATGTTTTCACTCTTTATCTTTTGTAGCCATGTGTTTCTATCTACCACATGGAAGCAGCATAGTGCTGTTGCTGTGGTATCAAAATCGAATAGATACGAGTGGCATTTTTTCCCCCCAGAAGCATTTCACATGGCCTCGGAAAACTGGAGGTGTGCTCCCGCATCAGGTATGACTAAAGGGAAAAAATACAAGAAGAAACGCGCCTTCACATTCGCAAGTAACTTATTTTTTTATGCTACGTTGCATGCGTGTTACGTTACATGGTTCGTTATGTTTTCATTAGCATTATTAAGCTTCTCATAGTTTTCAGTTAGCATTTGCTGTATTTTTTAAGAGTTAAATCGTTGTTTCCTCAAAGCTAAAATTAGCTAGAATTTCTCCAACCTAGTGTTCTAATCACACAGGTTTTAGCATACACACTAAACGGCAAATCACACCGGTGTGACCGTACACGTGAAAGATTTAAGTGGCACTGAAATGAAGGACCGAAATCTGCGTTGTGATTTAGTCCAGTGGATACCGGTCCTATAGGAACCGGTGCCAGGTTTTGGTACCCAACCCTAGTGACAACACAGATGCACAGAGCCTGGTGGCAGTGTCTAAATCAGAGAGATGTTCCTTGGACTGATGTTCCTAGCTGCCAATATCCAGGTAAAAATGCAACATTTATTCAGGCAGCAATATGCATTATGGTTTGTCATGACACCGCAATTCTGAATGTTTAATAAGGTTAGCAGAAATGATATTAAATCAAAAGTGTCACTATCCAACAATAGGAGTCACTACATAGAATATCACATCCTGTTATGTGCCGTAGTAGGTACAAGAGGACGTTTGAGGATATAGCAAATGTGAGGACAGAGCATGAACATTTAGAGTTCAGTTTTAGCTGAGCAGAGCCCAGAGTCCCTTGTAACTGCTCTACTGTTATTGATGACTACACCATTCCTAAGGGATTACCTTCAACCTGGAGTAGCTCCAAATTCCCACTTTGAGTAGGTTGCATAGGTTACAATTAGAACAGAATCTGTTCATACGCCTGGCCTGCTGAAATATACCAGGTTAAGCATGGTGTTCTTAAGTACCACAGCGGAGGCCCACCTGGTACTCCCCATTCCGTGGTTCTGAGAGCTTGCTTACAGAGCGTGGGCCAAGGCCGGCTCCTGCTGTTGAGAGGGGAGGAGAGGGCTAAGGGGTGCCATGATGGCGTAAGTGGTTGTAAGAGGATCAGTCGAGGCTCTGCTGTGCTGCTAACAGCTCTGGTGTGCCACACAGGCCGAACGGCACTGTCTACAGCAGGTCTAACATCCGTCACAGGCTACGTCTGCACCGGAGGGAGATAGAGACGGAGGAAGAGAGGGGGGAGAGGGAAGGGGGAGAAGAGAAGCAGAACAGATTGAGAGAGAAGGGGGACAGAAGCAGAGCGAGGGAAGGAGGGGGTGAGAGAAAGAGCAGAGAGCGCCAATTTCTCAACTGGGTATAAACAAAATCCTGATCTATCCAACAAATCATTCAGGCTATGACGGGGTTGTGGGTGTTTTCATCAGGGTGACAGTGGCCCACTGTACCCTTTCAGAAGAGTCACACTGACACAACTTAGCAATAGGACATAGTGATAGGATTGCATGGGATGGCTGCAGAGGCCACTCTCCAGCCCAGTGAAGATACAGAGACTCCATACCAAGGTGTTAACGCCATTAACCAGGGTGATTTATACATCGACCAGGCTACACATTACTGATTTTCATAGCTGACCCAATTGCTAAAAGGCACAACAGCAGAGTTCTCCAGGGGATTTGAACTTGGAACTCTTTCGGCATAGTCCTGATCCCCTTCCAGCATACCACACTGCTTCCCATATCCAACTTATGTGGAAAGACTGTGGGCTTCCATGTCCTGACTCGCATTTTTGACATCAGTGCATTGACAAAGCAAAGCACAGATCACTTTAAACACACACGGGTTCTCATCCCGTCTTGTCCTTCAGAGCTTGGAGGAACATGGTCCTGTGCCCAACCGGTGCATGTCTGGGCACGAGGATGCCACGCCATCCTCGTGAGGATGCCATTAAGTTATCTTCACTGCGCACTGAAAAGAGTGGCAGGGAGCTGGTGACACTCTTACACACATACCCGCCCACTCTAACCCTGCCCCCTGTCCTAATACCACAGCCTCAACTCCACCAATGAATGAATCCCTGGGGCCCCCAACATGGATCTGAAACCGAGGTGCAACAAAAGGAGCAATGTGCCAAACCCATTTCACTATGCTGCAATCCAGCTTTATTAAAAAAACAGAGCAACAAAAATTATGTATTTGAGCCCTGTCAGCCAAGAGGTCTCCTTTCAGTCTGGGCTTCCAGTGTCTCCAGCCAAACTATTGCACACGTAATTTAACAATCACCAAACCCAGCACCAGAGGCTGTTTCAGACTCCCTCCAGGCGAGGGGGGAGGGGGTTATCTGCAGTCATGGTCATGGCTTCATTAGAGTCAGACACCCTCTCTGTTTTTGTGTAGGTCAATGGAGGGCTGGGCGTGGAGCCGTTAGGTTCCTTTTCTTCCCCACCAGCGGGGTGCTTTAGGCTGCTAATTTGTGCACTCAAACCCAATTATCATGCTAATCTAGGCCCTGGATGCTCACCTCCTGGCCTACCCAACAGGCCCCAGGGCTGGCTCTGCCAGAAAGTGCTGAATGGGAGGCACACACATAAACTGGCCCTTGTTTATCACGGGAAATCCACCACTCATGACCAGGCCCCAAACAGGGATACAGGTGGAGGAGACTGGTCAAAGCTACAGCTTTGTTTGCATAAACTTCATTTGTATAAATCTGGCATCCAGAATCACCAAAGTTGCCTTTCAGTTGAAATAAACTTGTCAGATCAGGCCAAACTGTCTCTGACAGCTCCAGACTTCAGTTTGGCTGATCTTGGATATTTAAGGACAGCCTCTGAAATGAATGAATAGGAAATTCCCTCAAGCAATTTTGGTAATATCGTAATATTGGTAATATGTACCATATTTTTATTTATTTTATTTATTTTTAGGTTCTGGCACTCCTTTTAAAAGAAGCAAACTAGTGGACCTGACATATTATGACTGGACTGCTGCAGAATTGGTGGAGCCAGGGCTGACAGACCATACAAGTTTTAAAACTGGGGAATTGTATGGTGTGTCACAACCTCAGAACTGGACAACAGTTTTTGGACTGGGAAACAGTACATGGTAATGCCTGTTGGTCACTGACAGTTATAAGTCACTAAATGTAACTGCAGTTTACAATTAACCCAATTAGTTATGAAGCTCCGGTAGTTCCCTCCATTTAACTTAGTCGTTTGTGGACAGACTAAATAAGCCCTCACACTTTCACCTCATCTTCATTTACTTTCTATCATTCTTATGTTCTCTCACTGCATTTTGCTACCTTTTGACAGGAAACACAAACTGCTTATAGGAGCAGAACCTCTTCTTTGCTTGCACGTCATTAAATGGCTATTTTTCACTGACAGTAGGCAGTTCCTCACGCGAAACCCAAAACTGAACTGGGGTCAGGAAATATCCACTCACAGCTTGAAAAGATAATGGAAAGAGTAATTATGAACACTCCTGACACATTATATGATCTAGGGTGTTAGACCGAGCTGTGAGTTTCATCAAGACGTGTGGCAAACTGGCAGCAAACTCTTAAGGGCAATTATGAAAGATAAACCAGGGCTAAACTTGTAATGTGTGAAATTGCATAACCACTTTCGTAATGCCTGAATGTGTAATGTGCACCTTTCCAAAGTGTTATTATATTTATGATGTGGCTGCACACAGGAAGAAATTTTTCATGCATTTTGTTAAATACAAACTGGAATCCAAAAGGCTGCACACCACGCATTCAGTTTAGGTGCCAGCTCACTTGCTGAGATTTTAATTTGATACCCTCAAAACTGCACAGCCCGAAAAGGCCACCTCATTTCACAAAACTAGAGCGGAATGTGCTCCTGGCTGAGAGGCAAATCAGGGAGAAAGTTCTCTCTGGCCCAAATGCCAGGCAGGCCACCTACTTTTGGTCTAATTTTACTGCAAGGTACCAAAAATGGAACACCCAGGTCTATAGGGAGAGCTCTGTGCCACAGCAAGCCAGAGGAAAGCGGACAGGAGCACTGGGCGGACACCTCTAGTGGTAACCTTGGATACCGTAACATCATGAAACATCCTGGTGGGGTTGAGGGGTGAAAATCAAACCAGAGGAAGGTACAGGAATGTAGGTGCATGGTACCCACGAGTTGTTCAAAATGTCAGGGAAACGGGGATTATTTTTAATGAGGCGGTTTGGTCGTCGCATGTACAGAGGAAGAGAATAGCAATGATGTCAACTCCTGCATGAGGCATCGATGAACCCGACAAAATACCAAGATTCCACAAGGCCACGCACAGGCATGCAATGCGTTAGTCACTCAACCAGGTCAAACCAACATCTGACACCTTCCCACACATAGCTATCCCACGTTTGGTCTACCAGACGGGATGTTTATTATGTTCTTGACAGAAAATGCCACTTTCCCAAGATGCAAAGCGCTCTCAGTGCTGAAAAACCTGCACGACCGTATCGGAGGCTAACCTTGAAGAGAGCTGGAAGTCCAGGAACCTGATAACCAATTATAAATGAACACACACAGCACACTGCACAGTCTGAGGCATTATACCTGGCATTAACATGCATCTTGGGTGATCCAATCACAAGCGGACGGCACTAAGTACGGGTGTGAACGCACCCAAGACGCACTGAGGACGCTTTGAGATCCTATCGCTCAGACCACATTTGGAGTTGGTCTGGGCTGCATATGGCCACATTCTTTTAGCAGTGTGAACGCAAATGTGCCTGGGCCACACTGAAGGACCGCCTACTCAATTGACGTCCTCTGCGTAAACGGAAGTACATTTACGTGCCAACGGCATTCGCACCGGTGTGATTATCTGTTTAGCGCATATGCTGAAAGCGGTGCGATTAGAACACGAGACTGGAAAAAATTCTACCTAATTATTGCTTTGAGGAAACAGCAATTTAGCATTTGCTATATTTTTTAATGTTAACTGAAAACTACGAGAAGCTTAATAACCCTAATGAAAACATAACAAACCATGTGCTCTCCATAACATGAAAAATAAGTTATGTGTGAAAGGGTTTTAAAGTGCGACAACAGGCAACAACAACAACTAGAGTTCGCAAGCTACCTCAAATGTTTCCAAGCCCCAAAGGTGTAATGCAATATCTTACATGGAAAAATAGTATTATGAACAATACGTGAAGTGCTAGTGGGAGTCAAGATTTACGACATGAAAATCAAGGGGACATTCTAAAATGCTTAACGTGGCTTAATGTTCTAAAACTGCAATCAATAATCACCAAATTTCTCTCACACATCTCTTGTCAAAAACACTTCAACATCATCATCAACAAATCAAAACCGAAGTCCAAGGAATATGGTCGTTATCTTACGTTAAGTCTTTTCCTTATAATGGGTATCAATGGAAAACGCTTAGTGTAAGATAACGTCTATACTCAGTACTCGGTTTTGATTTTTTGACAGGTGGAAGTGTTTATGACAAGACATGTCCTAGAGAAATCTGGTGAGCATTGGACGCTGTTTTGGAACATTAAGCCACGTTACGCTTTTTCCTTATTATGGGCATCAATGGAGAGGAAAACGCTTAATGCAAGATAATGTCCATTCTCACAGGATTTCGGTTTTGATTTTTTGACAGGTGGAAGTGTTTATGACAAGAGATGTTAAGCCTTTTCATGTTAAGTGTTTTAGAATGTCCCTTCTTCCATAAGCAGTCCGCTTTGGTTTCAGAAAAGTAGTTCATAGATGTATTCACAATAGGCTACTAGCAATGCAGCAAACACACTTTGATATTAAACTACATTATGAAACATTTTCATTGCAGTGAATAACCTAAACTTTGGAAACATAATATCTTGCTTATCTTGCTTTAATTCAACCATACTGGCAAGGTGCCAGACAAATACAGTGAAGTTCAAAGTGTTCTAATCTCGCATTTCTGCTTTTTCCAACGATAAACAGAATTTAACAAAAGATCAGCTGCAGCTGAGTTAACTAGGTTTTCATTTACAGATACAACACGCATTATTTCATAGTGACAGTCATACCAAGATTTGTTCAAACAGACCTTTAAATGAAACTTACATTTGCAAACGGACATGATGTACGTGTATATTTGCATATAGAGCGGGTAAGTGAGATTCGATCACAAGTGGTCACTTGAGACGCATGTGGAGACACATTTTAATGCCAGGTGTGAACAGACGTACTTAGAGCTGTCCCCTTGTGATCGGATCACCCAAGACGCATGTTAATGCCAGGTGTAAACAGGGCCTGAAACTAGCTTACCTGTTGACCCATTTCTTCCATTCAGTGTCCTGAGAATATTTTGAGATGTTCCCCATGTTGCCAAACATTATGCACCAAAAAAGCCATGAGAACTGTTTTATGACAGAAGCAGTTGCCTATAACTGCATGCGTATTACGATTGGAAAGAATGTTCCCACTAAAGGTTACAGAAATGTAGGAAGTTCTCCATTCCCATTACAGCTTGATAACTGCAGTTATAAGGACGCATCAGATCCAGGGTTTGGTTTGGGATCCTGCCGAATACCGCCATTATTTTTTACAATGGTTCGAGTTCAGCTGAGTCCTTCAGGTTTCAGGGCACTGAATGTGAATCTTGCATGCCTGTTGCTAAGGTGTGTGTGTGCGCGTGTGTGTGTGTGCGCATGTTGCAAAGGCTAATCCTGCCCCATTGGCAGTTCAACTGTAGCTGCTGTCAGCACTGTGCATTGTGTCATGGGAAAAAAATAAATAATAATGTCAAGGAAAAAAGAGACATTATTTCATAGTTAAAGAGGGTGTTTCTGGTAGGTACACACTATAATGTAATGTATAATCATCTCTTGAAAGAGGTGCAGCAATACACAACTTAGCCATCACAAAAACATCTGCATTTGAAACATGCAAAATACAAAATTAGATCAACCAGTGCTTAGTTGCTATTCCACCAGCCCTTTGATGAAAATGATGCAGAGCTCTGACAGAGACAGGAAACGCAGCTTGATTTGACAAACAAGAGATTACCGAGGATGACCATGATGCTAAAATAAGCCTGTGCAGCTACAGCACAGGACAGGCAAAAAGCACGCCATCTCACAGATGAGGTTCAGAATAAGAGCTGCCAGTCAACGGGGCCTGTTGTGCAGGAACAACAGCCTCTTCACTTGACAAAGTATCCCCAAACCTAACACGACAGCAGCTTCCAGGTAAACCACTCCAATATTCAATATCTGCATTTAGTTAGTAAAATATGATACTCACAATGAGAAACACTTAACCTAGCTCACCTGAATGTTAAATATTCATTCCTTTATTTTCCACCCAGAACTTGAGGGCCTCGGGTTAATGTTCCACTGCATTACACTAGAGAAGGTATCACACAAGAATCACACTTGATTCTCTTTCGTGTTGTAAAATACTCTGGTGACAAGGTGACAAAACAGCAGACACAGAGAACCCTGAATGACAATTCCCTCTGAAAAAGCACAGTATCACAGCAGATCGGGACATCTGTCCAGACCTCAACAACAGTCTTAAAAATCCAATAGCAGCGCAAGTCTATGGAAGAGCGCATAAGAGCTGTTTATCTTTTCAATCATGGTACAAGAATGAACAGAAAGTCAACTTTAATCCCCTGAAAATATGCTTTGCTTAAACCCTTTGTTCCAGTGCGCAAGTCTAGGCGGCATTGTGCACAAGCTAACAGGGGCAAGAGCTTATCACTGGGAGAGCTTGTGTTCATTTAAAACCCTGGCGAACGCTGCTCCCAGTGACTCCCCCAATGGCGTGCCCCGTCCCCAGCCACGTGAAAAGCTCATTTAGAGCTAGAGACAGCTTTAATTGGGTCTTATCTGGGTCTCCACTGCAATGTGTCACTCCTAGACTGTGGGTCGCCTAATCCACTTACTTAAAACCACATCTAAGCTTCACGGGCAACAAAACTTCAGTGGAGCTCAGGGACTCCTGTGTCAAATATGGTGAAGGACCTCAGAATCTCATCAGGTTTTCTTACCTCCCCCCCTCCACCCTCAATTTGTGGTTCTGCAGCAAGGGTGTTCTGGGTCAAGTCGACAGACAAGGAAGAGTTATGTGTGGCCGGGCCCCAGATATTAAGCGAAGCCCCCTGAAGGAGCATTAAATGTCTCGAGTCCACATGTGAGGCCATGAACCGGTGAAGTAAGGATGAAAAACAGGCTCCTCCTGGGTTTGTTTCCTTTAAACGCCCAGGGGCACCGGCAGCCGGCCACTGCCGTCGACCCAGTTAGGAATTTTTATATTGCTTCACTCATCATGGTAGCAGGAAAAGTTCACAGCTGTAGCATTTCATTTGAGGCTGAAGCCTGGCCGCATAGAAGGCCTTCACCGCTGCTCCTGGATTAGAACTCACAATAGCCAGAGATGCCAAGCGTGCATGGCAGAGGGATGCACTGACTTCTCCGCAGTGGCATGTCCAGGAAGTGACATGGAAAGAGCAGAGGGAAGTGCCTCACCCTTTCAATCTGCTCAACACACTGTAGTCATCACCTTCTCATTATCAGTTCCCTAGGACTCTAATTTGGACACTGCACATGGAGGTAAACTGTACAGCTCCAAAGTACGTAACAGAGAGAGCTTCCTGCCACTGCCCTGAGTCAAACCACTAAACTGCTATGACTGAGACACTGGTACCAGCATTCCTTCAAACTACAGCAATCACACTGCTGGTAGAACAAGGCTGCTTTCAATCACAAAGTTCCCATTTTGGCCTGAAAGCTACCCCTGTCCCGGTACGTTGCACAAGCATGCAGTTGTCTTCTAATCGTCAGCCAATATCCATTAAGCAACCTTCCAGATTGGCTCATTACTGCAGTCTAATACCATAACACTCTTAAAGACAAGGGTTGAGTCATATATGACCACATGACAGGGATAAATGGCCATCGACCACGTGAAATTTTCAGAAGCCACACTGGAGCACAGACATCTGAAAATCATGAAGGACTCATTCACAGTGCATCACTGCCAAGGTCACACCACAATCAAGGGCAAACCCTGAGGTCACATGAGCCCCAATAATACACCTATTCCCATCCTCTTCATCAAGACCCGGGGGGGTTAAGGATCCTTCTGGCCGCTTCAGCTCTCCTCCTTGGGGCGATGACAGGTTGTTTCCTGGGTTTGTCTTGGCCCTGAGATTCTATTTATTTGACCATCTAAAAGCGGGAAGTGAAGGCGGTAGCTCCGGCCTAATTCTCCTCACGCTCACAGGAAGCCCAGCTGGTCATAGGTCAACCCTGTTCGTCCAGCAACAATGACTGTCCCTGATTGACTAGCCGCCTGACTGTCTCTGAAGAGACGCAGTGATAACTTTTAGAGTAGAGGCTGACATTTTTTCGGGATTCCTGTGGGATGGGACAGGAGTGAAAATCCACTCCCGTGTCACCCTCTACTTTGGAGGGACAACCACAGTGCAGATCTCGCAAATATCAAAAGCGACACTTGCAATCTACTGAAGAAAAGAAAGAAAACTGAAGAAGATCCTTAAGACCCCTTTAATGTGTTCAGCCTATATTCGACTTATTTTGGTGGGCAGGAAATCGTAAGATGCATGGTCATACTGGTTCAAGAAAGGTACCCTTCTGCCTTTTTTAAACTGTGAGCACAAACACGTGGGCTGGACCAACTGTCTTCAGATAAACGTGAAACAACAGTGGGGTTCATTAAACCCCAAATCCGTTGCATGCCTTTATAGTGTGAGACGTGGATCCTAATACTAGCTAAATGTTTGTTTTTCCAAAATGCTGCGGAATGTCAGGTATTTCTGAATTATTGGAAGGATATGAAGGAAGAATTCCAGCGCATGCAATCTGACCCCAACCCTGCATTAAAGGAGTCTCAGATTACTCGGTCAAAAAAATTATAATAATACAATATACAGGAGCAGTCCTATGTGGGAGTTTATTTGATGGCCTAGAGCAAGCAAGTGTAATGACTGGGGGAGGGGGGGCTCCTTTTCAGGTCTAGTGCACCTGTAAGATGAGAAGTACTGTCCAATTTTAGTTTTGAAAATGGTGAAAGCTTGTCAGCTTTCACACTACAACAGGAAAGCCTATGGTGTTCTGAATTCTGAAAGCGTGTTAACATGTCAGATATGCCTGAGGGCCCATCTTGCCTAGATTCTCCTTGTAGAATCCCCGCAGACACTACACCATCCCTAGGCCAATAAAATGGGAGGTAACATGTGGCTTACCAATCACATGTAAATTAGGGGTATGGTTTACCATTTGAATTTCTGCACCGGGAAGCAATAGATTCAGAACGCACAACAACCTTTCAGTTATACACTTGCTGCACTTGCTGTTCTTAACCTCACTCTGCATTTGTTTTGCGAAGAAACAAAACGTTTGGACGGGAAGACCGGACTGAGGAAAGCCCCCTGTTACACAACAAAACACAAAGAGGTTATTCACACAGCACCGCCAAGCCCATCGCTTGGCAAGAGATTGAAGAACTTTGTGGAATTATTTCTCAAAAATGAAAGGAAACAGGCATGAACTAATTTTATGAAACAGCAGCCTGTCAGGTTTGCACTCAGTGGTTAGATGTAACTGGGCCAGAGCCTGGTGTGAAACAGCAGAGCGCCTGGATAGTTTTCACAATTACAGCCTATAAGCCTGCTTTGTGTGCCATTAATACAGAAAAGACACTCGCGTCATACCTCATAAATACTACCATGAATGGCTGAGCCTAATGCTGTCAGAAAAAGTCCATTCAAAAGGTACTACTCTGATGAACGAAGCTGCATTGCCAATGAATATGAAAAAAAAAGAAAAAACGTTTTGTAAAGTAACTGCTTTTCTGGGTGCAATTGGGAACTAATGTACTAGGATATGAGTAGATTCACAATTACTTTTCACAGAGCAAAGTGCTCGCCTCAGACCGATTAACAAGGCAGGGCGCATTCACATAGCCTCCTTCGTGTGGAGAAAAATACTCGATTCAGGAGTTATGCAATACTGGTCCTGTTGGCGTTTGACTCCCAGCTCAGTTTACCCTCAGATGTACAGAGAGAAAGGGAGAGAGGGGGAGAGACAGGGAGAGACCCAAAGAGGGGGAGCTTAAGATTCAGGATGAGAAAAAAGTCACTAATTGTGTCTCTTAAATTATGCACCATTAAAAGTCTCAGTTTCTCTCCCTGCCTGTAAAAATGGCATATTTGTGTATTGTTTGGACTCTGTGGGATACGACAGCTGGTGGGCAGTGGCCATTGCGTAGCACATCGGAGTGTGCTGATGTGTGGCCTGTCCGAACCTCGCTGCTTGGAAAAACATAGGGTTGCGGGAGAACGAGGCGTGCCGATCATACCCAGCTGGGGAGACTTTCAGACCAGGATGCTCAGGGTTATCCCGGTTGCAGCTGACACAACCCCTGCAGCACACTTTGTGACTTCAAACACAGACAGCTTTTTTCCCCCTCTTCCAGTAACACTCTCATGTGAAAGCCAAACACGTTTGCAATCTTCCCAATCACACCCGCCACACACGCACGCACGCACGCACGCACGCACGCACGCACGCACGCACGCACGCACGCACGCACGCACACACAACCTGCTCCAACTGGCATTTACAGATGTGATGCGCTGTGGAAAACCACAACCGCATGCGCCTGCACAGCATTTCTCTGAGACCCGCACGCACATACCTAGCAACTGACCCCACAAGGTCAACGCATCTCTGTGACTACGAGCCTTGGGGTTGGGGGCGGGGGGTGACAACAAAACCTCGGTGGAGAGATAAGTTACAGCCATGAGTCACACAAAAGTGACAGCGATAACAGCATTCTCACAGCTGCACATTCTGAAGGGGATTCAGAGCAACCTGGAAATAAAGGGACAAAGGAAATCAGTTCATCTCTTAGACAGGCAGACTGGTTTAAGAGTTACAAGATAAGCAACGAAAAACTGCCTGGTCCGGTTACACGCTATCGGGACTTACAGTGCTGCAGAAATACTGTATGGGAATCAGTGATCTGTGTGTATTAAGGAGATGGACTGCCTCTGCTTCAGAATGTCAAGCGCATTAATGCGTGTATGCAGGACAGAATACTAGCTACCCCACCCCCTTTTTATAAAGGGTAAGTCCTGACTGGTTGCCATGGCAACAGGGGCAGGAGGAAGACAAGGGAAATCGGACAAGGAGTATTGATTATTAACACCTACCTCCCACCCTACCCCAGAAAACAGATTGGAAAGGTCAGACGTTTACAACCAACAAGCCAAATTCAATTAACGGGTTCCCAACTAAACGAGTGCAATCAGCAGCAGGGGTGACCTTGCCGTTTCAAGGAGACATCTCACGCTGATGGCAGCTGTAGTAGCCATGGTGCATGTGTGTGTGTGTGTGTGTGTGTGTGTGCATGCGTGCGTGCGTGTGTGCAAGGAAGGGGTGCCCTAGATTTGGAGACATCAGCGCTGCCCCTGCCCCCTCTCTAAGGTGTCAGACGCAGTGAGCTGAAGGTGGGCGTGGCCTGGCAGCAGCATCTGCCAAGTCCTAGCGCCAATTCAGCCCCCAGGCAAACCCCCCCGCCCTGCCTTGGCACCGACTTGCATGGCCACCCACCCCAGCATTCCCCCACGTAAGCATCCTAACTTCTGCTCACTGCTGGTTTAAATAGTGAACAACGCTGCACCTAGACTCAAGGTTTTGAATGGGTATCAATGTAGGTGTTGAATGGATTCAGCTGGGCCAGTCTGAAAGCAGGCAGAGGCTGCAATATAACTCACACACAGCTACCACCCCCTGCTGGACACGTCTGATCACAGCAGCCCTGGTTCAGTCCCTGCTGCCACCGTCCGTCACGCACAGCTGACCCAGGTGTGTCTGTCATCCTGCTGTCACCTGACCGTGACCGCAAGAGCAGAAACGACTCCCTCCACCGTCTCACCCGATTTGCATACATGGGAGGTGAGCGGTGACTGCACCCACCTCTCCACCTGGCCATGACGGCCTCGCCCTGTGTGAACACGCCTTCTCCCTCATCTGTCTGGCCCTGTTTGCCTACCCTGAACAAAAGGCCCTCTCGCTTCCGAACACCTGTCCGGTCCTTTGCTTGTCTGTTTGTATAAGCCCAGGAAGCCCTGTTCTGTGTGCTGTGTAGGTGTTTGTTCACCGGGTACAAGACAACTCTTAGTCATGCAACAGGCAACTGTTTAAGGTGCACCAGTGCTCAACACTGTAAACAAGGGTTTGAGCTTTAAAAGTGACTGCAAAGATGTGGTTAAAAAAAGTACCTAAAAATTAGGTCCCAGTCTGACTAACGTGAATTTAACTGGTTCTCTCCCCGTCGCCTGTCTCTCACGCGTAAATAATTTAACAGTTACGCAAGTGCATGACAACCCCTCCCAGCTTTCCATGAGGGTCAAGGGCTGGTTATTTGATACAACCTAGACCACAATCTGTGCTCTGCACTGTAAAAACTGCTGACCATGGCTACATTGGAGGAATTAATGAGGCAGAGGGTCAATGAGCCAATTAAGCAAGCTTTAAATCTATGATGGAAACAGAGGAGAGGGCAATGATGTAACATCTGAGGCTGGAGTCAGTCATGATTTAAGAATGACTCCTCTTAAACAGACACAGGGGTGAGTCGGGGACATAGCAGATTCCGCAGGGCCACCCTGGACTCCATTAAGAGGGGGAATGGAGGAGTACCAGCAAACACAATCCCTTTCTCCTCTCCCTCCTGCTCTTGGTTACAAAGTGGAAAGCAGACAAGAAATACCTGCATCACCACTTGGCACTGCAGTGACACCCAGCAGACTTATGACCTCATTGTTAATTGAGGGCTTCTCGACCTTGTCAGCATTTTTAAAGCCTGCCTCCACAAACGTATCACCTATTAAGCAAAAATAACCTTCAGCTCGGCATAGCAACTGAGTTTAACTGGACCAATGGAAATCTGCTTCCCCTAACCATGCCACCCTGTCTCTTTCTCCTATCTGATGGCTAAAGCTATGAGGTTCAGGGCTTGGTTGGCACTTGGATGAGTGTGTCATGGAGAAAACCAAGTGGCTGTGGTGTTGGGGGCCAGCAGGAGACAGTCTCTTTCCTGGAATAAGCAGAAATCCAACAAACCATGGAGTGATGGGGACAATGTGCAGTAGGAGCAGCAGTTTTTGAAAGGAGGGGCTAAACTGAGTTTGACTCACTGGTCATTTAACATCCCATACCATTTAATTCCAAGAGAAGGAGCATTGCCTGGTATCATACCCTACTTCAACTGGCTACATCAACCCCAAGCCCTCCCCATCACCTGGTGTGTCGTGGGCATTCTGGTGCAAAATGGCTGCTCTGTATCACCCAGGCAGGTGCTACACATTGGTGATGGGCTGAGATGAGTCTATTCTCCTTCACTGCACACAGCTTTAAAACCCATAAAAGGAACAGAATCCACACAATTCATTATTATTACTGGACAGGAATTACTCTTGTAGAGATTATTGTGAAAAAAAAATTTAGCATTATGAAAGTAATTCTAGGAACTGAGAGCCAGGCATCAAGACAGACTCCTGCAAGCCCAGAGTTTGAAGAAACAACACGTGAGACACCTGGTCTGTTATGCATCAATGGGTTACTAATACCCAAGTGTAGACGAGGATATTAACCTTAAGAGCTGAGACATCTTTGCCTAAATAGGATTAAGCCGTAAAATCTCAGTGAATGCAAAGTATGCATACGGATTTGCGAGCGCTGCTAGCCTCACGTTCGCCCAAGACGACACGACTGCAGACAGAGTAGAAAGGTAGCTGGCCCGTAACACTTTGGGTCTGATCAAAACGTATCCTTTTCACAGCCAGTTACGCAACTGCAAGCCTGCGCTTGCCCAACACAGCGGACAGCATTATAGGGGAAGCAACCAGGTCATTACAGTTCTCTAAGCATTCCACCCAAGTAATTACTCTGAGCGTTTGTGTAGAAACAGACATGAGCATTCACACTCTTTCCTGGTGCAAAGGTATGCCACAGTATTGATCTTTTTAAGACAACCACCTGTTTTATGCATGTAATGACTAATATTTCAGAGAATTCTACAAGAAACAGTCGGACATGGCAAATGTTACAAAGACAGTAGTAATAAAAAAATATAGTTCAGAAATATAGCAATGGACTTGCAGATTTCTTCTCATAACTTAAAATATCAAATAACACATTTCAGCTGCAAAAGGAATTCTTTGTCCTAATTCGCCTCAAACACAAATGTTAAGTTACACCTTGTTTATGCTGGTCATGATATAAATCTCTCTATAACCGACTTTGTTCCACCAAAATGTGCGATTTCCATGAGAATAGGCTCATGTTGATTTTCTTAACTACCCGATATGTTCGATCACTGACCAAATTTGTTTTCAATCCCTGTCGACTTTGGAGACCTAGAAACCTACGAAATCTTCTCAAACCAATAACCTCCTTCGTTGTAATCACATCATGGTTGATTATTTCGACAAGTTATCACAATCTCTTCAGTCACAGAATCCGGTCGAGAGTGCTTGAGGTGCAAAACCTAAGAGTAGTTAGCTCGCTAATACGCAACAGTACGGAGATGAAAGCGCTGGTGCACGCAACCCTAGCCCGCAAGCCTAACTAAAATGTAAATTAAATGAGCAACTGTCACCAACTGCATAAAAACGTCTATAAGGCGAAGACTCATAAAACACCATTCGGTTTTTGATTACTTGAATTATAAAAACGTGACTGCACGCTAGCTGAACATATTGGCTGGCTAACAGCCATTAACTTAGCTGCAAAAAATCTAAAATAAAATTCTAAAAAAAAAAAACATCTAAAACATTCCGCTTAGTTAAATGTCACGTTTTGTTTTGCAGGGGTCTACGGTTTGCAACATCTTAAATTATCCCATCATTTACCTAACCCGATAGCCCATGTTTAATAGTTTATATTTTTCCGCGAGATACTGAGCACAATCCTATTTGTTCAGAGGCATATCGCTAACAAGCCATGAATGGGTGCATTGCAGTGTCACGCAATTCTCGCCAAAATTAAAAGTTAGAGAGGAGATCATCCTTACCTTGAAAGTTGTACCATTGTTAAAGCAGTCTCCACAAACTCCTCTCTGAATTTGAACCTTTACACAATACGGTATGAATCCGCTGTCGCGGATGACCTCATCCCTTTTGGCTACATAGCAGTGCGCATGGCCCGGTGATAACAATGGCGGGGTTTTCTGGGAATTGCAGTGTTAACAGGACCCTGGCCGTGTCTGCATTCCAGTGCGTCAAAATGCTGCATTTCCACAAACGGAATGCGCTGAGCACCATCTACTCCTTGTTCAACCGACTCAGCGAAGGATAAGCACTTTCACGATCCGACAGCAATCACTGTGATCACACAGCGCCGTTTGTTCGTTACAATTGCCGATCCAATCTTAAACTGCATTTAACATAATTGATAGTGGCAGACACACCGTCGTGGGTGTGTGGGCTATTGGTAAGGAGGTAAGCGACTCCTGCTGTAATGCATTTAACACAATACAGTAAATGTAGCAACATGGACGCACTTAACGCGCCCCCACACGACAGCATTCACTTCTGCATTGGCATGCAAAGATTTAAATGGCATTTATTAATTTGCCATCATAAAATATCAACGATTATGTGTTTCTGCCTAGACACAAGAGACAATAATAATGTAGTATGAACATAGTAGGGATGTGCTACAGTCAAAATTAAAGGACAGAAGATAAAGAGACTACACTCATGTCACGGGAGTATACGGCATTTCTCTCTTCCATATGTAACGACTAAATCGCTAAAGTCTCATTTGTATTGCAAAGTAACATCGTCGGCATTTGGCAATGATTATCTTTACGTCCACATTTTGAAATTCAAGTAGGCCTAATCCGGCAAGAGTTAGGGAAACATCTCATTTGTTTTATGATATTCGGAGATACTGCAAATACTCTGAAAAAGGGAACTCCAAATAAGATATGAATATTGATGAATGTTAAAGGAATATTACGTCGTGTAAAAACTTGTTTTGAATATTTCTTGCGGTCAGAATGTTTCACCGATTTTTTTCAACAATAAAGGACTTGAAAGGAGAATGGCATTACAACGATGATGGGTAACTCTACAAAACCACCGATGACTTAGTGTTCAAACATACCGAGCTAACAATAAAAATTATTAGAACAATTTGTATCACATTAATTTATTCGAGTATTCATAAATTGGGACTGATTCAGGTACAGAAGAAAATTAAGATGAAAACGACCAGTATGTCCTCCATAATACCCCGGGGACCACAAACGAGACATCTTGTGTTTTCGGCGGGAGGCAAGACAAGAAACTAGGTAGGGTAGGCAACAGGTTCTTTCAAATCACTTGCCATTCCTCTTTTCATAAGGCGTAGGCGCCCTGATTAAATATTTATTTACTTATTTACGTATTTATTACCTTCTTGGCAGTGCATGTATGCAGGCTACCTCTGACTTCAAATCAATGCTATAAATGACACCTGCGCACCACCCTCTCGCGCCGCTGCGCGTATTTATTTTAATGACAGGTTTTGCACCCAGTTTGCATCCCTGAACCCAAGACGTGAAGGTCTCGCACTTTTCTGTTTGCATCCATCCAGTGGTCGCATGCATTTCGGGGTAGCAGGCTAGGTTTTTCTTGAAGGGTAAAGATTTTAGGGGAAATTTTCTTCGGTCGTCTGTGTCAAGCATATTAATAGAATATAGGTTTTAAATATGCCCTTGGACTAAAGCGGCTAAAGTTCCATAGCGGTAACTTTCAGAGCCATCGGCACGTGTAGTTTAAGAGAGGTTTGGAAGAGAAAGTTTGGAAACTTAATGATCATTATTTTAAACGCTTTAATTTGCGTGTGAACAGACTTATCGTCAGACAACCACTTGTTGCGGTGTAGGCAAAGTAATTGTAGGGATTTGCGCCACGTTTAGGATGGATGATTTTTCCTCTCACCACAGTGTAGTGGGTAAGCATAACCTTTGAAATTTGAAGACATATTTGGCTGGCTAAGGTTCTGGCAGCGACTGCTACTGAACATTCATGTTGGAAGCACTATTAGAACAGGTAACTAGACATGAAATAAATGTGAATACCCTAGCCTTTCGCTTAAGGCTGAAGAAAATATCTTAAATTCATCTGCAGTTCCCCCGTTTACAGTATAAATCCGGCGTACAAACTGTTTGAGGCCACCCGCACCGGCCCGCATCTCAGCCTTCGAATACTAAAACGAATTTAGTAATGAAAGTGATTTTTGCGTTGTGTTTTGGTGTTTGTCATATTTAAATGATTTCGTAAAATTCAGTTAACAACAGAAGCAAATCAAACGAAGCAATAAAATCAAAGGAAATTTTATTTGATGTGGAAAATAACCCCGGTGAAATTTCCTACAGCGGACGGTTCAAGACTGAGGATTTTCGATGTCCGCAATCCACGACACTAGGGTGTTTCTTTGGCAAATTCAAAGCTCACAAAGGCAGTGGCTGTGATAATTTGCATTCGTCAGGTCTAATAAAAAATCGCAAGATTGACACAACGAAGGTTTCAGCTACCGCATGCATTTATGTCAACGCTGCCTGAACGCAAACTATACAAGCATCACCAGCAAGCACTTCTCCTGCCTCTGTAAGTATACGCCCACCCTGTGGTTGCGGCATGCATGGGTAAGGGAAAAGCGGATTAATTAACGTTACCTACACCAGTAAATAGCAGGGGAATGACGTATAGCCTGTGATAGATGTGTCATCTCCGCTCCTCAGGTAAAGCTCTTGCGACATCTGCTGGACATGGTATGAACAAGACTGCGGCAGCCTTTCACTTGTAATTTTAGATTTTACCACTGGAGGGCAACACTAGCACTGACATAGATTGCTGTACCCGTATAAATGCGTTCAGTTTGAGATTCACATCTGCCCGGGGTTCTTTTATTCTCGTAAACAGTTATTAAAAGAGGTCTAACAAAATAATGAATGAATAGTAGTTTGTTTTAAAATATACTGAGAAATGTCCTTCAAAACATGTAAAAAGTGTACAGTTTATATGCATGTTTTATTAAATTATGATTTGTATAATTATTTGAATGTCACCACGCACATTGCCGAGTTTCCTTGCTTCATGGTGCTCTCCCTGTCTTTTAGAATCTGAGACAGTTTAGACTGGGAAAGCACTAATTTCTCAGCTGAGTCACTGGCTGATATTAAGGCTGCCATAAGACTCCAGAAGGCAGCGTTTGTCATCTGCTGAAAGCAGCTTTCTCTCACCCTGTTGATTGGAATCCATCTGGATGCAAAGAGTGAAACACCATATCTCTGAACCAGTCAGAATCTCTGTAATTGCGCATCATAAGCCTGGAAAGCACCAACATGAGCTGAAGTATGCAATAAGCTGCCTTGTATATTTTCATCAGTTTCAGACATAAATCATGAACAGAGCCACCTGTCAGCAAAAGCTCCAGGAGCAGACAGCAGGCCAATGCATTTTAGGCCTTGCTTTACCTGGATTTTGCATAAGTAATTATGGCGAACAGAGTTTCAGCCAAACCAGATCTCAGGAATATTTAAGGTTACATTCAGCTCGGCCCACACGTGACCATAGACTTACATGAGAAAAATACACACACACACACACACACACACACACACACACACACACACACACACACACACACACACACACACACACACACACACACACACACCTCATAAGCATGCATGTGTCCAGGCGCACACCCTCTGAACACAAACACAGTGCACCGGTGCTCATTCCAGGGGCATCCTTTTATTGTGCACATTTAGAGATCAGGTTGCAAAAGTACTGCGTCTTTACAGTCTGCGGGACGCGCGGGTCATTCATGTCTACAGCAGAGAGTCATTCGCTCACCGTTAGCACGCTATTTACAGCAGGATGTACAGCATCACTCACAAGACTTAAAACAGGGGCAGGAAAAGGCTGGAGGTAATGCAACAGAAGAAGGTAGTATAATGCAGGGGCATTTGGATGTTGGCTTTGAGAGAAAACTTCGGTGAAAGTCAGTTAGAAAAGCGTCCCCACCACACATGGCTTGAGGGGTGCAGTTTGTGTGCTCAGAGAGGGGGTGCCTTAGTTGCCCCCTCTTTCCCTAAGAGGAATAGGGATTCTCAGCTTTTGATAGCTCTCCCATCATCCGAATCCTTCAGCCCCAGGGTGCAGAGCTATTCCGTTGAATAAATAAAACACACCGGTCATGATCACGTCCACACTGTCCCTCCTGTCCCCGTCCCCGTCCCCGTTCCCACCCCCATCTCCATGCCTCAAGGGGTCACCCTCGTGACGAGGGAGCGAGCGATTGTCCGATTGTCCGTCGTGTCGCCACCCGGTCCCCGGCCGACCCAATATACACAGCAAAACAAAAACACTCCGATGCTCTGCTGCTGTGCTCCTTCCGCTTCTGCTGGAGCTGGGAGCAGTCGCAAATTCCCAGAAGAGCTGTTCATTTAGAGGCTGGAGCGAGCAGCGGTCCTGAGACGCAGAGGAGTGGCGGAGCCCTGGATGGCCGGTCGAGATCCCCGAATCGTTTGTGCTGAGGGGTTTCAGAGACCGGGAGAGATCACTGCCTCACTACTGCCCCGTGGCTCCAGCAAACGGGATGGTTTGGGAAGGGCCAGGGTCCGGGTGCCGTCTGAGGTTTAGGAGTTAGGGAGGGGAGAGGTTGGCATGGGGGGAGGGGCGTTATGCCAGGGAGCGCTGCCGTGGTTTAATCCGGGGATATAACTGAGGGGAGAGACAGAGACACATCAGAGCTGCTGATCTGGCTTCAAGGCATCTTTAGATATTTCATAAGTGCGTAAAAACAATGAATGAATATTATTAAAAAGAAAAAGGCTATGAGTATTATGTCAGGGTTGAAATTATGATCATTCTTTTCATTAACAGGTAGAGATAACAGTGACAAGAACAGTAAGGATTTGTCCAACTCTTGTGAGTGTTGGGGCTCTGTAGTGTTGAGCGTGAGGGTTGGGGCTGTGTATGTGTGTGTTGGGGCTCTGTGTGAGAGTGAGTGTTAGGGCTCTGTGTGAGTGCTAGGGCTCTGTGAGGGTAAGTGTCAGGGCTCTGTGTGAGAGTGAATGTTAGGGCTGTGTGTGAGAGTGAGTATTGGGGCTCTACAGTGGTGGGGCTCTGTGTGAGAGAGTGTTAGGGCTCTATAGTGTCGGGGCTCTGTGCAGGCCTCGGCTCTCACCCCCAGCAGGTTGCGCGGTACGTATCCCTCCGCGTCGTTCAGCCGGCCCCACCACCACTCCGTCTCACTGTCATCCTTGCGCCGAAGGATGGTGATGGCGTCTCCCTCACGGAAGGACAGCTCGTCCGCGCTCTGCGCCTCGTACTCCCACAGCGCGTACACCGCCCCTTTATTCATCACGCCCAGCTTCTCCTGCACGCCTGTGGAGTGGGCGGGGCCAAACACACATCACACACGTTAACATTAATCTGTCACCTCCCTGCTGATGTTATCACACAGCTACAGTCAGACTTCCTTCCACTAAGCATTTAAAGGTGATACTCCAACAGGAAGAAAAAAACAGTACAGGCAGAACAGAGGGAGACTTTGGTCACAAAGGCATGAATAAAGTTTGTTTACCTGCATTTGGGTTCGAGTTTGAGAAGTTCTCTGCTGTGGTGCCTGGTAAAGCACTTAATCCTACATGCTTGGTCGGTTTGTCTGCACTGTTCTGTTCTGTTTTCCTTGGGGCTTGCACATTACTGAATTTTTGGGGTAACTCACTTTCCTAAAGAAGTTTGTCTTAGTTCTCTCTGCTTGTCATGTTTAGGATGGTTGTATCTGTATTTTCTTCCCTCTTTTCCCTCGAGCACTGGGCCTCATTCCCCTCTGTCTCTTACCGTGCAGGAACTGCCAGCACTGGGCCTCTTACCGTGTAGGAACTGCGAGCACTGGACCTCTTACCATGCAGGAACTGCCAGCACTGGGCCTCATTCCCCTCTATCTCTTACCGTGCAGGAACTGCGAGCACTGGGCATAGCCTTCCTCCATCTCCTCACACTTGTCTGCCGCTGTCTCCACGTCGCTGATGGTGGTGGCGAAGATGGCGGCTCCAGACTCCACCAGGAGCTTGCACAGGTGCACGCTGTTGCAGGAAGCGGCACAGTGCAGGGGCGTCCTGGTCACATGACACAGAAAGGAGCTTTGTCAGCCAATCAAACGGTAGCATACGGGCCCGTTTTCTAAATGGGAGCTGAGGATTCAGCAGGGTCACATGCGGAGGAAGGACCTCACCAGCCATCGCTGTCAGCAGCATTGACGTTGACCCCGAAGTCCAGTAGGAACTTGACGATGTGGTGGTGGCCGGCGCAGACGGCGTTGTGCAATGGGGTGATGCCTTCGTCATTTGGCTTGCTGGGGTTCTCCACCTGGGGGGGGCACAACCAGGGGACTGGCTTTTAGAGTGGAGCATGCCCAGGGACACAGCATAGTTACACGGCATAGCACAGAGCAGACCAGGCCAGTACAGGGTGTAACAGGACAGCACATGGTGAGACAGCACAGAATAGCATGAAGTGGATCAGCAAAGTACAGCACACAGTTAGACAGAATAGGGTAGGACAGAAAGGGTGGAATGGCATAGCACAGAGTTTGATAGCGTAGCACAGGTTGGGATAGCATAGCACAGAGTTGGACAGAATAGTATAGAGCAGCATAACACAGCACAGAGCGGGACAGCATAGCACAGGGTAAGATAGCACAGCACAGACAGGGAGAGCATAGCACAGTGTGACAGCACAGCTCAGAGTGGGATGGCACAGGTCCTGACAGCACGGAAAGCAGCCCACCTCATAGATGATCCTCTGCACCAGGTCGAACTCTCCCTCCAGGGAGGCGTCCAGCAGCAGGGCCAGGGGGTTGAACTTCACCCTGAGCCCGTGTCCGGTGCGCTCCGAGTCCGGCTTCTTCAGGTTACTGCGCTTCTCCTGTGGCAGAGAATTAGCCAGGGAAACGGTGAGGAAAGCACTCAGGCTGCAGTGCTGGGGATCTGCTGGGGCCTCTCCACAGGTGTCCCGACTCACCGGCTGCTGAGAGGGGGGTGTGGCGGTCTGGGGGGGCGTGCCCGCCTCCTCGGGGATGGGGCTGGGCAGAGCGTCGGAGGTGACGGAAGCGGCTGCGTTGTTGTTGTTGCTGTCCTCTGAGGTGTCCGGGGGCGGGGCGGACGGTGCAGCCAAGGTGGCCTCCTGGGGGGGCGGAGGGGGCAGCTGGTTGTCGTTGGTGTCCGAGGAGGACGCGGGGGCCGGCGGCGGCAGGGTGGGGCCAGCCAGCTCCAGGGGCACCGCCGTGGGGGGAGGGTTCCCGTTGGTGGCGTTGCCGTTGTCCACATCGGCGGGAGCGGGGCCAGGGGCGGGGCCGACGTACTCGGGGGGGTTGGCAGGCTGGTAGAAGGGGGCACCGGGCGCGCCCTCCATGCCCCCCGCCAGGGTGTTGAAGCGCTGATACAGCAGCTTCTGGATGTTTGGCCCGCTGGGGCCCTCGGGCTCCGTGATGGAGCTGCGCTTCTTCAGCGGGCGGGGCGCGTTGGCCAGCTTCCTGCGCAGGGCCTCCAGGTCGGCGTCGCTCTGGTAGCGCAGTGGGGAGTGCGCCACCGGGGTCAGCTTGGTGGGGCTCAGCGGCCGCGGGATGTTCTCCACGCTCGTGGGGACGCCCTCCCCGGGCCCCGCCCCCGGGCCCTCCACCTCCCCCTCCCTGTCCACCACCTCCTCCCCGCCCCCCTGTGCCCCAGGGCCTGGCGCCCCTTGCATGAAGGAGAGTGGGGAGGTGTTGGATGTGGAGGGCAGCACCGGCTTCCCATACACTGCACAGAGTAGAGAGAGAGACACAAAACCTCACATGATATAACATGATATATACATGAAACAGTCCATGATGATATCTCCACATATAACATGAAGCCCTGAGCAGTAATGCACATATAAATACCAATTCATTTGAACTTACATATGAGGAAAGGCAACTTGTTACATTACATTTTGCTAAGAAAACACTCATCACAGCTTTAAACAGCTGGAAGTTTACTGAGGCAGTTCAGGTGAAGCACCTTGCCCACACTGGCCCCCCGGGAATCAAACCATCAGCCTTGGGTTACAAGGTCTGCTCCTTACCCCTACATCACTTTGCTGCCATTTACACATATAGACTATGTATACATACATATAGATGCATATATAGATTAGGGGTGGACGGTATAGAAAGTACACCGGTATGAATTTGCCCTATGGTATGGATTTTGACTATACCGTGTTGACCGGTAGAGCCCTCACAGATCTAAGTGTAACTTCACCGAAAAGACGCAATACACATTTCGATACATTGTCAATGATCTGATACATTAAAGAGAAACTACTAATGCTATCCGATATGATTCGAGCAGTGGAGATGAGAGAGCGCGCTTGAGAAACAGTTTAGAGAGGAGGAATCAATCTAAATATAAAATTATTGATCACCAATTATTGGTCACATTTCTAAATAATAAAGGCATAGGACCTCTACTAATAATTATATAGAAATAATTTTACTGATGCAAAGATGTTAGAAACGATGCATCCCGCATTCATCCCAAATTGTATCAGGTGTATGGGGCAATCGCACCATAAACTTTTATACCGGTGCATGCACTGTGGCCTCTCTGGAAACAAACTGACGGAAATCCGTCTTAGCGATGGAGAACTTTAATCCCTGAGTCAGTTTTTATTTTCACTTTGTTCACCTTGATTTTATTGTATTTCATGAAAAAGTGTTTTTCAGAGATGGAAGTTACTTGAGAAAAGGTTTTGTATTTTTTCTATTTATTATTGCAGTTTTGCACAATAAATGTTCTTAAAATACCTCTGTACTATGTGAAATATGTCCTGGTAATACAGTTAAGAGTACAGTAATGGCTGCCATGCAGTTGCCATACCAGTGCTTTACCCCTTAAGAAGCATTTATATTGAAATTTTAAGAAAAACTAATATACCGTGATATATACTATTACCGTCCGTGCTTCAAATCATACGGTGATATAAATTTTAGGCCATACCGGCCAGCCCTAATATAGATACATATAGACTATGTATCTCATCTGGATCAGACACATAATGATGACATAATGATGATGTGTAATGACAGTCATGTGTGGTCCAGGTAAGTGCAAGTGTATGAGGAATAAACACGGCTGTGAAAGCTGTTTAGGCTTTAGCTTTGCATATATGCAGCACGCTCTTGCAGTTTACCTGCTTTGACGGCGGGCTTGCTGTTGAGGGGGTGTGTCTTGGGTGCGGCCTGCTGCAGGTACATGTGGTAGATGGAGCTGGAGTTCATGCTTGGGGGGCCCTTCCTGGGCGACTGCGGCCGGGAGCCCTTGTCCGGGACGAAGGGGCGCACGGCCACAGCCAGTGGGGGGTCGGGCCTCTCGCCCGCAGGGGGGAAGAGGGGCGAGGTGGGCTGGAAGGTGGGGCTCGGCGGGACAGAGATGCGCTGCTGGATTTGCTGGGAGGAGGAGCCGGTGGGGGGAGGCGCCCTCTGCCAGGCCGGGTTGGGTGCGATGGGGGCGGGGCCGGGGGCGGCGGGGCGGGGCAGGCTGTCCCGGCGGCGCTCCATAGGGCTGGCAGAGCCGGCCGACGACGGGACGCCCATGCCCGGGTAGGTGCCATACGGCGGGGGCGGTGGCTTCGGCAAGGCGGGTGCCGATCCCGCTGCCCTGCTGGAGTCTGGGCCCTGCAGACAGAACCAGACACAGGAATGAAAAATGTGGATACAGGTGGAGGAGGGGAAGGAGAGCAGAGAGGACCATCTCCATGGGACAAGCAGTTCACCTGAAATATAATGCACAGCAAACAGGAAGGGGACAGTGAGAGAAAGAGTTCACCTTTTCAGCAGGGGTCACAGTTGGGGGTGCTGGGGGTCCCATCTTGCTGGCACTGTCTGTGTTTGACTCCTTCCTGTCAAGGGGCTTCAGCGAGGGGGAGCCGTTGCTAAGGGCAGGCCAGTCACCATCGCCGGCTGGGGTGGGGTTAGAGAGACAGAGTGTCAGGTGGAGAAACACAGATACAGCCCCGTGCTAAAACTGGGGGGGGGAGCGCTCGTCTCAACCCATCTGGCCACCAGACCAGGCGGATGACTTGATAGACGATGCACTTCTAGCCTCTCTTATCAGCCGTGTGTCAGGACTGCCTCAATCATACAGTCTCACATAAGCTGACAACTGTGCCGTTAACTGAGATCAGTATGCACAGCCTGTCCTGACTTGCAGGGAGGCATGCTACTTGCTTCCAACACTTTCTTTGAAATTAAACAAAACTGAATTGTTATGAATGTCTCCTGCGTGCTGATTGGGTGGAAGAATCTCCCGCTGCCTCTGACTGGTCATGCTTTGTGCATATAATCGCAGTCTGAAACATGGTTCTCTCCGAGCATGTTGCTGGGCTCAATACGCAGCCGGTAAGCCATGCTAATGTGTGCTGCTGCGAAGGCACTACAGTGAAAAATAAAAAGCAGCGCCTTTCATTGGACTGACAGGGGGGGGTTCAGCGAGGGGCCTGTGGAATTACTACTGCTGGGCTTCTGGTCCCTGCTCTCGCACCTACAGACTCACAGGACACTCCGTCGGACCCTGAGGGCGCCCTGGGAGGTGACGGCAACAGGGGGTCCACTATGATGTCTAAATCTGAGACCTTCCACGTGCTGGGGGGCTTTCTCACGCCACGCCCCTCCGCCTCTGCCAGGACCGCGGCACGGGGACAGAGGGGACGACAAAGGAGCAGGAAGACACAGAAGAACAGAAGGGAAAGGAAGTTAGAAGAGGGAGAGGACAGAGTAAAAACTGGAGTGCAAAACTTAAAAAGCACTTGAAATTAAAAAAGACATTTGGATACAGACAGAGAACTGATGAACAGAAATAAAGAAGTATAAAGATCCAACATGAATAAAGAAGCATCTAGATCAGAGTATGATGTATTTAGAGTAAAGGGGAGGAAGGGAGAGAGAGAGAATACTTGCATGTGTAAAGGTGACTGAAGGCTGGAGAGTAGCTCTGCTTGGTGTGTGTGTGTGTGTGTGTGTGTGTGTGTGTGTGTGTGTGTGTGCATGTGTCTGTTTATATGTGTGTGTAGACTGACCTGGTTTGGGATGGCTGTGGTTGACTGGAGCAGAAACGCTGAGTGACTGTGGTTTCAGGGGTTCGGGTGGGACGTCCTGTCTGGTGGGCACGGGCACCTGGATGTAGGGTCCCACAGCGGCCACACGGCCCGACCCCCCTGGGCCTGGCTGCGGAGAGGGGGGCCCATTGATCCTGTTCAACTGTGGGAGGAAAGACTCGTTAGTCACAGCGTCGGACACGGCCCGGCACTGCGTCATGCACGCCCCCGAGACTGCGTCAGACATGCCTTGGTAACTGCATCTCACACACACCCCCGGGATCACTTCACACACGCACCCAAGACCGTGTCACATACACTCTGCACAGACTTTAGATGACTAAACTTTACACCTGGAAATCACTGGGCCAGACGTATCTCCTCTAGTGAAGAGAGGTGATAGTAACATCCTTTAAAAGTGTGTGTATCTGTGTGTGTATAAATTTTACTGTATTAATGAGTGTATGTGTGTGTGTAGAACATCTACTGGGAGGGTGCACTGTAATCTCTGACAGAGACTGCACAGCGGGGGTGGGTTAGCATGTACTGCACCCTCCCCGCCCCCTGGGGGTGCCCTCGCTGCGACGTGCCTCAGCCTTCTTCTTGTGGAGGCGCTCCCGCAGTTCTGCGATGCGCCTGTCCATCAGGGTCACCTCCGTGTTGCGCCTGTTCAGCAGCTCCTTGTGCTGCTGCAGCTTGCTGTTCTGCTCCTGGTTCAGCTTGTTGCGGATCTAGGGGGGCGGAGAGACAAACGGATGAGGTCACGAGGCACTCGGCACGAGGCAACGGGCCACAAAAACGGATGCCAGTTCTGTAATCACGCTTTACGCTGTAAAGCTGGTGAATCAGTACAGGAAAACTGCTTTCCTCTTGCATTCTGGCATTGACAGATGCATTGTTCCCCTTGTTAGCGGAAAACAGGCAACTAACTGGAAAAGAGTTTGAAAACATTCTGTAATGTTGGCCGAAGTCATGAACACATCTAGCAATGCACCTGGAAATGTGAACTCGGTCGCAGTGTACCTGCAGCTCCTGGTAGAGTTTGCGCAGCTCCAGTGCAGCTGTGCCAGTCACCTGCCCAGCCAGCGTCAGCTTGCCTCTGCGCAGGTCGTCCAGCTGCGCAGTCAGCTGGTCCACCTTGAGCACTGCCATCTGCAGCTCCTGCTGCTTCTCCTGGAACACGCTGTTAATGTGCTCCATCTCCACCGCTGGGGCCGGGAGGGAGGGGAGAGAGGGGCGTGAGGCGGGGAGAGTGCACGCGCACGCACGCACACGCATACACATACGCTTACATCCACACATGCATGGAGGTGTACACTCATGCACACAGAAACACACGCTTATACTCACAGAATGACATACATGCATACATATACAATTAAGAAAGTGGGCACAGATCTGTATGTATACAAAGGCATTATTAAAGCAGGGTGCTACTTACACAGGTACACAGAGGCCTTAATAAATAAGGGGTGCTACTTACATAGGTACACAAGAGGCCTTAATAAATAAGGGGTGCTACTTACACAGGTACACAGAGGCCTTAATAAAGAAGGGGTGCTACTTACACAAGCACACAGAGGCATTATTAAAGCGGTGTCACTATATAAACAGGTGCACAGGGGTGTTGGTAAAGCCGGGAACAGGGCAGTACACACACAGGTAGAGTACGTACACAGGCTGCCGTTGATGACCTTGCCGTAGTCTGCCTGGCCCCGCATGGCACGGATCTTCTTCAGCTTGGCCTCCTGGCTCTCCACCCGCTCCTTCAGCCTCTGCAGTTTCTCGCTCTCTGACTCACTGTGCTGCTGCTTCTTCTCCTGTTGCTTCAGGTAGCGCAGCCTCTGTTCCTGCGGGGGGGTGGGGGGTTAGGGGGGTGCAGGGAAGAGAGGGGGGAGATAGTTGAGTTTTAGGGGTGAGGGATGGACAGATGGGGGTACAGATACAGAGGCAGGAGAGATGGCCTATTTAAATCCTCAGTGCTGACACACAGTGGCATCCTTCAGCAGGAAAGGCGCAAAACCTTAACAAACAAACACACAAATGCACACGCATCAGAACATATATATAATTAACACGTATGCACACAAACAAGAGTGTAACAGCTTATCACGCACTCACACAATGCCATCCCAGAGCAATCAGTGCGCTGTGCTCAGCTTACCAGAGCCTGGGAACATCACAGAAAAGCCACTCCAGCCAGAGAAGCCATACACATGACAACATAAAAACAGTCTGTATAAGCCAGACAAGCTAGGCCTCTCTGTCACATGCAATCTTCCATTACTTATTACTTACTAATTACAACCAGTAACAACCAGTATTTTACCCATGTGGAACCGAAACTAAGACTGATTTACCTTGAACAGAACATTATTGGACAGCATATCAGTAAATTGCAGTACAGTATTCCCTATGTGGCTTTGTGCGGTGTTATTGGCCTGTTTAAAGCAAGTCATATCAGATCCAGAATGAGTACACATGAAGCAGGAGTGTGAATGGAGACTTGGGCAAAAGCGCTTGAAACGACCAATCAAACATTTTCAATGACCATTTGTTTCTCCAGAATGCTTAAAATTAATTTCAACTTTCAATCAGACAAAAATGTTTAATGACCGTAGGTTTAACCTCTAGGTCCTAGGTGGGACAAAGGGAAGGGAAACAGTCTAATAAAGATGGAACATCCCCAATGTGTTTCCTCCTGATGCTGGCCCTCCGTGTGCTCCTGGAGCCATTTCCCACAGACAGGAAATGGGAAGTGGGGTGTGGCCGGGCTTGGTCCCACCCCTCTGTGGGCTACTTCCACCTAATGCCACTTCCTGTGAGCAGCCAGTCCCTTTCCTGCTGATGCATTCAGAGTGGACCCCCTTTCCCTCAGAAGTGCGTGCGCACTCACACACACACACACACACACACACACACACACACACACACACACACACACACACACACACACACTTTCCCCCTTTGTCCCACACTAGCCATTAAAGTGATAATCTGCTACAGCAGTGTGGTGAGAGCAGGTTTATAATTAGGAAGTTGCCAGTTTGAATACCACCTGGGGCTCTGCTGCTGTAACCTGGATCGAACTAAGCCGCCCTGAACAGAGGCCGCTGCCTTACAAATAGAACTTGAAAGGCTACAGTGTTGGTGAGAGTTGGTGAGGCCTGGTGCTATGCTGAGGTGGCATGACAATAGCCCTGAACACCAATCAGATCCAGTGGAATCTCGATGAGTGTGGAAGCAGTTTATTACAGGAACCAAACACTAAAGCTATGGTATGTTCAACCAAATCAGATGATTTGGTCTATTCCTAACTTCTTTAGTGGATAAAAAGGCAATGGCTACAAGATAAAATTTGTGTTTTGTTTGAAAAGCTTGTACAATTGCACATTGTGATGTAGGAAATCTGGTTGAATACTGTGCTCATGGGAACTACTTCTCCCAAGATTTGAATGTGCAAACTTCTGTCTGCAGGTCTTTTTCCTTAACCACAATGCTATGCTGCCATAGGGTACATGACACTCAATGACATCATAGTGGCGGTTGGAGTCTGAACCAGCTGTTCTGGGCAGAAATGTAACAGAGCAGTGCTCACCTTAGCAACCAGCATCTGCTGCTGGGCCTCAATCTGCTGCTGCTGTCGGGAGGCCATGTCCTGCAGCTCCAACAGAGTAAGCTCCACACGCGGGCTGCCCACCTGCACACACATATCAAGAGCAGAGTTACTCTACTCACCTTTACATATACACACAGACAACTCCGCAAAGATCTTCCTCTATCAACCCATATGGCCGCTATGGAAAACAGGAGAGGTTACTGGCACTGGTCATACAAAGCCTGGGCAAACAGCAGGACTTTCCCCTGCTTTTTAAATCTGAGACGTCACTGTTCCTGCTGCCATCTGCAGAAATCATACCTTCTACCCTCACCTCTTCTGCTGAAAGGTCCTCAATCAGTGTGTGTGCATTTGGGGTGGGGTGGGGGGCTGAATGGTAATATGACAAAATAAAGACATAATGTGAAGTGCTTGGAGTTAAAAGAGGACTTCTACCACCCTGTCATCCATTTCACAGGAATTGCTGGATGGGATAATAGCATTTTAGTGGAAAAATATATCTCTTATGAAACAAAGCGATTAAAATATAAGGGTACGTGATTGTGAGTATCAGTTGGGTTTCACTGAACGCAAGGCACCAAGTCAAATTGCACGTTGGTCGGGAGGGCAACATCGGCCAAACACATGAATTACAATAATAACAGCAATTTCAACTGACGGTAAACAAGCACCAGAAATAACCCAGACCGTGAGTGGACAAGTATTAACTAAGCGCGCTGACAGCTAAATGCAGCCCGTCTGGAATGCACCAGTAAAGAGCAGCGCAAAGCAAGGATCATCGTCTGACCGCCATTACTGAGCACACTGTAAGTGAATTCCTCTTTGGTCTCAACATTCTTCCATTTCATTTTCCCCGTTAAAATTCCCCTCACATAAAACGCATTGATAGTTCCCACAGAACGTACAATAACCTGTCCGTTTCTGCTTCGCTCGACCGTTACCCATTTCAATTAAACTTGTTCGGTATCGGAAAACGGTCTCACTGACCTTACGGCAATCAGTAAAAGAAATATAACAGAAAAGTAAAATGGATTTTGCCGGCAGATAGAAACTTCAGCGTCCAATCAAACCAGCTGTCAGCTCCAATAAGAGTGACGAGTAGCACTATTCATTCTCAGCGACGCGTTTACTGTATTCACCCATCTAAACATTCAATCCAGGCTGGCATTTTTCCAAATTTCGATTGATTGTTACACATACCTGCACAGAGTAGAAGAGGTCTGACCCCCCCCCCCCCCCCCGCCCCCTTCAAAAAAGTAAAGAATGCAGGTACTTAATTAAATGCCGGACTTCTCTTCACACACGGACTATCACTCTCCCCATACAGTATTTCTGCCCGTTTTGCTGGTCTGGGCGTATGTCCATCTCTACCCCTCTGGCCCTGTCAAACGGCCCAAATAAGCTGACGTCCTCCCCCCCAGCTAACCGGGTCAACAAACAGCCAAATGTTTATAGACTGTGCTCCCGAGGTAACCCTCATATCAATATCACTCTATTCCAATTAGGGCGGTAAAAATAAAAACTCCAAGGAGTTTGCTTAGTCCTTCAGTGAATTTGCGTTTCAGAGCAAAGCCGGTTTATTTTAAATTGAATGATCATAGCAGAGATAAACAAGAACGCACGGGAAAAACGCGCGGTGTGAAGCTGAGTCATGTGCTAGAGAACGGCTATAGAGAATCATTAATATGACGTATTCGGTGCATACACAGATGTTGTTTCATTGTTTGAGCAGCTCCCGGGGTACTTACGGTTTAAATCTTCCTCCAGACCGCGCCTTAGTGCAACGACCACTGCACAATAGTCGTGCATTTAGGAGTTTGTTACATTTTTAGCTCCTGACTGGATATAATCATCAACACGGTCCTCCACGGTTAAAAAAACACATCCTATAGCGCCCTGGTTGTATGTATAGCCTTACTGTTTACTGTAAACTGGCAACCTAGATTTACTCGTGACCTACTCGGGGTAGACACGCTGTTTGCGCTTTAGCGCGGGGGTCACATCAGCCTGAAGGCAAAAGTGATAGAGAAAGAGTATCGGGAAAAGCCCTTCATCCGCGCTAATCGCTCTCTCATAAATCTGACGTGCTATTAATAGCCACAGAAATAAGGACTTCACATCCATCTCAAAACGTCTCATCTCACGCACGAGGATGAATGAACGCTTTGTGGGTTTAAAAACGTTAAGTACGCTTTAAAGGCTTTGTTGGGAAAAAGCATGATTTACAAAGACGCTTAAGGTTGCTGTGCTACCACATAAAATCGCTGCAAATTGACAAAAAAAATTCCAAGCACACCGCAACTGAGACAAATTTCACAGCATTGTCCACAAATACATTCCATCAACAAGCAAGTAAGCACTGCCAGATAAATATATCTGTTTTACATTCATGCACATGAACAGTGCATTAGGCAGACAGTCAAGTTATTATTATTATTATTATTATTATTATTAGGAAGACATTTCCTGTAAAAGGATTGCCATGGAAACAATATCGAGCATATTATAACTGCTTGCAAGGCTGCAAAAAGGTTTATAATGTATCTTTTGTGTTATAAAAGATCTAATTATTTTGCTTGGTGAGGCATTTAAACTGACTGAATGGACTGACTGAATGACTCATTGCATTGATTAACAGGTTTAACAAATGAATTGAACACTGAGAAGAACTGAAGAACTATATAATAACCCATTTTTAAGGGATATAAGTAATCTTTCTTTCTTTCCTCACAGGGACAGAGCAGAACAGCACTGTGACCTCACAGGGACAGGGCAGCACAGAGACAGGTGAGTACAGAACAGGAACAGAGGAGCACAGTACTGTGACCTCACAGGGGCAGAGGAGCACAGCACTGTTACCTTACAGAGACAGAGGAGCACAGCACTGTTACCTTACAGAGACAGAGGAGCACAGCACTGTGGGAACACATTGACAGAGCAGCACAGCACTGTGACCTCACAGTGATAGAGCAGCACAGCACTCTGCCAGATCTCCTTCATTCTTCTGCCAGCAGGGATATATGCCTGTTCATGATCTACTCCATGACAAAAACTAGCACTACAAGCAGGAAACAGTACAGCTTTCAAACCCGACTAGTCAGTTAAAGAACACAGGCAGCCAGTCTGGGGAATGTCTAATAACCCTTGCAACACTAAACTGAAGATGTCCAGAGAGACAATGACACACCCTCCTATTCAGATACCAAATCAACAACCTAATCAAAGTTATCAAGTCATGAAGTAGAAAACAAAGGTAAGACAAAGGAGGTCTATGAAAGCTTTCACAGTACTTCCAGGACCTGGTGACTAACATGTCCCCAGGAAAGAGTGATGACACAGCCCTCTGTCCCTCTGGACCCCATTAGCACCGTAGAATGGATTTTGTACTGTTTATAACCCAGAGCCCATCAGCACTAAGTTTGAATATAACCCAGATCTCATCAGCCCTGCCAAGTGCATATGAGAACTACACCCCAGCAGCCTGCTCCGGCATAGTTTGAACGTTAACTAGACATGACCTCAGGTCTGGAACATGGCAGCAGGTTCTGAACGTCAAGTAACCCCCTATCAAAGTCATACCACTTTAAGACACAGGGAAAGCCTTGAACAGCACAGCACAGTCGTTCATTGATGCAGCCCTGATAAAGGTAGCATGAATAAAATAAAGTACACAGGACAGAGCCGAAGGAAATGTCTCTTTCTCAGTTGATCTGGAATGCCCAGGGGCTCAAATCCCAGGTCAGACACTGCAGCTGTGCCCCTGAGCGAGGCATTCAACCTGAGGTGCTTCAGTAAATATCCAGAGGCATGAACTAGCTAATATGTCAAAGCCGTAAAAATATGTGAGTCAGTCTGAATGCTGGTTCTGCTAATAATGACATAATAATAATAAAGTCACTGGTGAGCTCTGACAGAGGTGCTGGAGTTTTGCAGATCCAGCCTGGCACAGACAGACTGAGAAGGGTGGGAGGGGAGAAGGGGTGCATCCCCCCCATCCTCAGCTACGTTGCTCATATATGCAGCACTACAAACAAACGAAGCCCACTTCACCCAGGAGCTGCCACAAAGGAGCCCTCTCCTCTTATTCATTGCGAAAACACATTGACGCCTCACACAAGAATACACTGCACATACACACACATTGCGCACACACACACACACTGCGCGCGCACACATTGCGCACGTGCGTGCACACACACACATACACAGGCACACTGTACACACACACACATTGTACACACATACACACTGCACATGCACATACACGCACACATACACGCCTACACTCAGCTCGACTTCTCAAAGCCAAAGCCTCCCACATCCCTTCCTTCAGTTCTGCACCTGGTTTCCAAGGGCAACAGGCAGTATTAGACGCACCGGTTAACCCAGTCCCCTCATTGCTGGCTGTGTGCCGAATATTTGCCACTTCCTCTGCTGCAGATATTCCTTTAAGATCCCGAGTATAAGAGGCTGCACCCTCAGTCTTCGCAGCGATGAGTCAACAGTAGACCACGGAGGATCATGCTGAATATATGAATTCTAAGGTACACACAGCGTTTGAATATTACAATATTACATGTTCGGTTCCCTTACCTCCTTCTCCTGCTGTGAGGAAAGACACCCTGCTGTATGAGAGAAGAGATGGAGCCGGCAACTGTGACAGCCAAGTGACTCAAACTCAAAAGAGGCGTTCCCTGGGAGCACTCCCCCCCCTCCCACCCCCACCCCCAGCCCCTTCGTTCTCTGTCAAATGCTTCACAACGGTGGCTCAGTCCAGGTCTTGCTGAGTGTCAGTGGAAAGGCGAACCACAAAGGCCGCATGCAGTCAGTAGCGGCACTGCAGACAAAGACTGGTCCTCTGGTCACCCCTTCCCTGTCTTCCCCCGGCTCTGGGACATGAGCATGTGAGTCTCTGACGGGGGGAGTGCCTCTCTGACCGCTGGAGACTACACTGTCCCGAGCGAGCAGCCCGCAGGGGAGAAAAAAAAAAGCCAAAAAAAAAAAAAAAAGCCCTCCCTCCGGCGAAGCCAACGGATAACGACGCCGCTAATCCGCTTAGAGGGTTATGTCATGAAACTGGCGTAATCCCCGAAATAACAGAGCCGCGCCGACCCCCTGACGACAGGGCGGGCTCGGGGTTAACCACAATGCACTGGCATAGCAAAGCGCTGCGTCATTTACCATGGGCAGCCGGATGACCCAGCTGTGTTCGGGGCAATTCCCATCCAAAGTCGTCATTGTTTTGTGAACACTGCGGTTTGCCATGTTTGCTAAGAGAAGGGTCTTGCCCAACTCCCAAAGAGTTGCCCAACAGTGCAGCTTCATCCGCGTAATTAGCTGAAACAAATACATCTTCTGAAAACACTCCTGTCACTCACTCAGTGCTCTCCAGCTCTGGTCCTGGACATACACCACTCATTTTGTCCTCTCTACCACCAGATAACGAACTTGTCATGCATTTATCGGAAGTAGGTTGATGATACGGTAGTATGTGAACATTCGAATAAAATATTGATGTCGGAAGGCAACGTAATCACAAAACCGGCTTAACTTTCAATGACAATCAAAAATGAGTTTAATTTTTTTAGGTTCTTCAGTGGCTAACATTCTAATATCTTTAGATTTCATTCCATGCTCAAATGATGATCATATGAGCACAAGTGTGAGCTCGGGTGTGAGCAGTCAAGCAGCATACTCTCATTCGGACAGCGTTTTAATCATAGCACCTGTAAACCACTGAAATGCCAGTCACCCAAGCTCTGTACAGCCTGCTCTGTGCAATGAACTATGTGATCACTGAAGCAAACCCCATACAGCCAACATGTGCCGCAGAGAAAGGTGAATTCCCCTGTTAAGTGCCATGTCCTAAGTTGGCATCCTGTAAAAATCCTTTTTCTCAGACTCTAACACCCCTTCCCTCACAAAATTAGCTTGGTTTGGGCAGTGTGTATTCCCAATAACTGGACATCCCTCTTTCCTGTCTCTGGATCAATGGGGGGACCTGAGGGCAGAACACAAACCCGTGTTACTGATTGGCCCACACAGCGTAACTCTACAGTACCTGCGAGTTTTGGTGGGCAGCCAGTCAGAGGAAACCTGGTACATCTTCCTTTCATTCATGTATACCTGTGACAGAGTGCTGCCACTACGGTTGAGTATGTGCTCTGACTGCCATACCAACAATACTGGCTCTTTGGTGTCTCTCGCCCTTCCCTACAGGGTGACTGCTCTTACCCTTCGCTACAATAACCCATGCACATTGTGTGTTCCCAGCATACCTTATTTAGTCATACCTTTAGCACTGCACTTCCCAAACCTCTTCTGGAGGACCCCTTGTCCTGCATATGTTTCAGATCTCTCCCTGCTCCAACACAGCTGATTTAAACGATCAGTTTGTTATTAAGCAGCTTCAGGAGTTTATGATGCGTTGATCATTTGAATCAGCTGTATTGAAGCAGGGAGAGATCTACAACATGCAGGACAAGGGGTCCTCCAGGAGAGGTTTGGGAAACGCTGCTTTAGCAGATACCCTTTTCCATGGTAATTCACTAGAAATGAGATGATATATTCAGCTCACAAAACAATACACATACTAAACAGAACACAATACGAAATGATATTCACCTAAGAAATAATGTCAACAGGAAAACAAACATATATAACACCATTTAACCAGTTTTCTCTTCTTTTTCTTTCTTTATTCATACAAACCTCTGGTTTGAGTGCCATATCGCCTCTATAAAACAAATCCATAATTGGCTGAACTTAAGTTTAGCTACCTGATTACATAACTTAAGACTGAAATAAACAAGTTGTTTTGATGACATGAAACCTCCAACAAGCTGTATACAACTTGTTATGATACTATTGCTGTAGTACCATTTCTAACATTATCTAAACACTGTTGCTGGATTCACTAGCTAGCTAGTGAAAAAGCTAGCTAACAAGCTGGCTTTTTAGAAATCTTCAATTTCAAATTAATGTTAAACAGTAGGGTTCAATTGCTGCCTTACTAGAATTATTAGAACTACTTCCTTCTGAGATGGTTAATGTTTCCAACATAGCAACTTAATTTAGCCCTTAATGATTTGGAATGGACCAGTTTTATACATGTTTGCCAATGAGCAATGTTATTAAAACAACATACGAAAACTCCATTTATCCATGGCATATCGGCAAATTTTGTTAACTGGGTAAGAACGAACCATTTTATGAAGTACTTTTTGTTATAACATTGCTAAGGAGTAATGTACAGTTCAAGTAAAGCAAGTAAAAATTCCACTGACATTTTTTAAGAAAAAAAAAAATTACATCATTTTATCATATTATTATTATGTATTATATAACAGGACATTACATTCCAGCCAGTTTTAGTCTAAGCCGTGTGGTAATTTGATTTTGCAATATATTCTCAGGGCTATGAAACATTTTGTCATTTTCTAATTTTGCAAAATTCAATACTACGATATTACTCATATTTTTAAATGAACAGTATCCAAATATGCTGCCAGGGATGTACGTAATCAACTCAGGTGATGTACTTTGCTCAACAGTACAAACACAGTGTACCACTGGGAATTTTCCCCTGTAACACCTGTTATCACCTGGATACTGCTGCCACAGCTGTGTGTGTACAGTATATGCACAGTGTGTGAATGTGTTTCTATAGCGTATGTACAGTGTGTGCAATGTCTGCAAAGTTTGTTTAAAGTGTATGCATAGTGTGTGTATAGATATGTATATGTATATGTAAAGGCTGTGTAAAGAGCATTTGCGGTATGTGCTTGAAGTGCATGTAAAGTGTGTGTGCAGTGTGTACTGCATGTGCATACAGGGTGTACAGTGTACAGTTTGTGCACGTACCCCGTTCTCATTGGTCTTTTCCGTGCTCCCTCCGTTCTTCCTTCTGGCCTGCTCCTGAGGCTGCTGGCTGCCTGCAGGCCATGGAGACAGAGACAGCATTATTCAGCGTGTATTTCAGCGTCAGTCAGTAACTGACATTTCGTTGCCTCGTAGCTTATGCCTGACATATCACCCATTCACCCAACTGCACAACTACCTAAAGCAATTTTGGGAGCACTCCACCCAGGACTGGAGCCAACAACCTGGTCACAAAGGCAATGCGCAACACCAAGTTTTTTTCTCCTCAAGAGAGTACAGAGCAGAAAACGGCAAGGCTCCTCTGCGTGAATCTTTGGTGAGATCTGACTCTTTGCATGGTTAATGGTTTGAGAAACTCCTCCTCTGTACTGCCACTTCCAAAATGTTTTTCAATATACACAACATTACCAATATTGCCACAGTTGCAACTAAATCACATTGTGTACTGAACGCAACTCCACTGCAACGACCACTTTGGACCACAATTGGCAAAAGAAAAAAACAAATGATTTACTGGTCCCCCGAATCTTATGATCATGCTGCCAGAAATCTGTGGAATTTGCGTAATAGTGGGGAGGCAAAGTATGGGTACAAAACAAGGAAATGCACTGGAGGATTACTGGTTCAGTTCCCAGCAAGATCTGCAGTTGCACCAGTGAGCGAATGCTACCTCAGAAAACATCCAGCCTCATGAATGGGCTGGGTAAGGGTATCCACTATCCAAATTCTAACAATTACTACCACCATCATCACTACCATCATTGTCTGAGCAGAACTGTGCACCCTGTAAGTGAAGAGATGCATCACTGTGACAGTGTGATGAATTCACAGTGGAGCGCTGTGAGCTAAATCTCTAACACACTCTCCCCTGAGCCAAGAACAGCACAGAAACAGAGCTACAGAGGAGACACACACACACACACAGAGCTCCAATGGCTCAGGACAGCACATTCTGTCCAGAGAGGACTGCTGGTTCCACTGCAGGCATTATCTGACAAACAGCAGTCAGATACATCCTGTCTTGCACCTAAACCGATCGGTGTATCTGGTGCTACAGCTATGGAGGAAGGGGTCCACAGAGTCCACTATTCCCTGGAACACTCTAAACAAATAGCAGTGAGAAATGACCTGCTGTCCTACGCTGATCCAGAATCAGTCTGGCTAGTCTGGAGGTCTGGAGTGCTCAGCTTTAAGCCCAACAACAAACAATGACTTGTCATTACATTACATTACATTAGCTTAGCAGAGACTTACATAATGCACAATTTTGAAATGTTATTCATTTATACAGCTGAGTATTTGCTCAGGCTGTTAAGGTTAAGCACCCTTCCTAAGGGAAGGACAGCAGTGCCCCATCTGGGATTTGAACCAGAAGCCCTTTTCAGTTACAGGCCCTGCTCCTTACTTCTACACCATGCCCTGTGAAAACTCAGGATGATTTGCCAGTGGTGTGTGGCAGGATGTCCTTTAACCTTCAGTTAAGACAGGCATTAAAGCGACCCTGCAAATAACAACCCCGGTTTATTTTTTCCCCTTCACTACCTGAATACTGGGGTCAAAAACTGCGTTATGTGCTGGTTATTGTGAGACTAATTACAAATCAAGCTGATTAACTCCACAACCAGAGATGGGAATGGGAGAACTTGCAGACCTTCAATGAGGTCAGTTTTAAATTTCAGTGGGGAAACTACAGATGTATTATTGACAGCTCTTACACAAATGGGTTACGGTATGTATGTAAAATTGTATGGCCACTCCAAATTGCTCAGGAAATGATGCAGTGGCACTTGGTATGAAACCATTAAGTAAAGTCAGCACCTGTCCATCAATGTTATCCAACTGTTGTTTTACAAAGTTACTACTTTGGCTGCTACGTGTGCTCCCTATGTTTGTCTTTTGATTGACAGTCTGGCTGGCCTCTGTGTGTTGTCTGTGGATCCCTGGCAGGAGGAAGTCAAGGTAATGAGCGGGGCGCTCGGCATACTCACCCTGGTCGCTGCTCTCAGCAGGGGACTCCTCATGGCGGAGGAAGAACTTCACTTCCTGTTTCCGGGGGCCCCACTTCTGCAGGTGGTCGTACATCATGTGGTCCAGGGGGATGGCCCTCTCTGCGGAGGAGAGGGGGCGGAGTCATGAGTGGCCCCAGCAAATCACAGAGCGGCAGGGACCGTGGATAGTTGTGCCATGATAAGGAACAGCCAGTTGGCCTACCCTCACCCAGCTGAATCTAGAATCACCCTTAATTATAGGGCTGCGGAGAAGAGACTTGGGAAAGGAGATGAAACAAAGCCACAAGAAAGATCTGTCCCACTGAAAACAGGAAGGACACACAGGGAGGATGAAAGCGCTAGAGCTGAACAACATGCCCCGCCCAAATCTAGGAATTTTCCAAAGCAGGGGTTGGCTGGGGGTCTGAGATGAAACAGAAATGCTCAAAACAAGTCAGCAGACTTTTGAAGTGCAAGATGATGAACAGACTCAGAAAAATACACAATCATTCATTCATTGGCTCATTTATTCAGGAGCTGCTGTGATTCTGAAACACATCTCAAAGGTTTTTAAAGGAACTCTTGAGGAACAGCATATAACAACCTGGACTTAACCCCTCCCCCTTCCAGTAATGGCCAATGAGGTAGTTTAAAAGTAACATGCTATGGTCAAAAGGAACTTACATGAGTTACTGTCCTAGCTTTCCCAATCCACAGCAGAACTGGAGCTTGAACTGGGCCATTAACTTGGGAGTTTTGTAATGGTTTTATTGTGTGTTGTTTTAATTAGTCTCTCCTCATCTCCCACAATGCACCACTTCAGTCTGACAAGAGCGGGACTGATCATGCAAATCTCACAGCAAACTGTTTAGATTTACCTACTAATAAAACTAAAATGGATCAAAACCAACAGACATTTGTGTGCGTGACATTTAAAGCATGGTGCTACTGTTGCAACTGAAGATAGTAAAAGTAAAGTCCGCCAGCTGAGAACTACATTAAATTGACCAGGTGTCTGTGGGATGTCTTAATACATTTACAAGTAGTCTTAGGAGGCATTTTGAGTAGGAAGTTCATTCAAGGTCCATCTCTGAAGAGCTTAGTCATTGCTTAAATTAAGTGATGGTACTTGTGGATTAAGAGACTACATTGTTACATAAAGTGCCCAGACGGATGAGTCCAAAGCATCAGACCAAACACCCCCCCCCCCTTTCTCAATACATTTCCTTTCTGGTGGCTATAAAGTCCTGTGATACCCACTCATGTCTCCGTGAGAGGAATACCGCCACGTCTGAGCCCATTAAGGAAGGGGTAAGTAAAGCTTGGGAGCAAAAAGGAAGCAGGTAGAGGATTCTGGCACATTCTGGCACATTTCCTATTTCAAAATTCCACAGTTTTTCCAGACCTCAATTCACAGCCTCACTCTGCTGGGTTTTTTGGCTTGTGCTTTGGCAATTCAAGCTCAAGTCATTATGTTCACTCAAGGAAAGGTTCAGCTGAAAGAGATCTCAGCTCTGATTGAAAGCAGAGATTGTTCCTGCGCTCCGTGTTCAGACACGTACTCTTCCACTCATGTTATTGATTTTGTTCATTCTTAATAATACAGACATTCTTCCTTCTGCAGGTATAGCTGAATATATTTCATCTGCATATTTTCAGAATGTGATGCCCCACTTTTAAGCTCAAGTGCCCCCTTCCAACTTGTTTTGCCTCAGTACCCCTCTGAGGGCCATGGATTCCCTGGAAAGACCCTCCTGTCCTCTAATGCTGGGAGAGTCAATTCTGGTTGTGGAGGTCTGCAATCCAACAGGATTTCCAGCTCTACTTCAATAAATGATGCTCTTGCAACTGAAAGGTGGTGATGAATTTGATTCATCAAACACAGCGATGAATTGGGTGGCTTAGTCCTGGCCATAAGGACCACATCTAGCAGCAGGGGGCACCAGAAACCTCAAATTAAGGCATCCCCCACAGACTGGAGGCTGGGGGCAGTTATAAGGCAGTTCACCTGCGGCTCACTGTCATTAGATAAGCATTCCCTGCAGTGGTCATTGTCCTGAGGAAGTCATGCATGGGGAGGAAAGGGGGAGGCACATGGAGTGGAGAATGGCAATGATTGGCATATGGTTTTCTGGGAGGAGCGATGGTGTCGATAGCATGAGCAGAGGAGAGGTGGTATTCTGGGCAGAGAGGGTGGCATGTGGGTTTGAGTGGGAAAAGCTTGGACTGGAGGGGGTGGTGCTTGGGAGTTTGTGTGACTGGGGGCCGGCAGCTCTCACCATTTCCCCTCCAGACTTCGGCCAGGTGGCAGCCACTCTCTCCGGGCTCCTTGCAGAAGTCCACCACATCTCGGCAACGTGTCTCCGGGGTGATGGGCACCTCAGTCAGCGTCTGCTCGCTGCCACTCAGGTACACCGTCAAGATCATCTGTGAGGGGCGAGAGAAGAGAGAGAGGAGACAGAGGAGTGGGGGGGGGGAGAGAAAGGGGAGTAAGAAAGAAATGGGAAAGATGCAAGAACAGAGCGAAAGGTTAGAGCAGGGTCCTTTTGCTAACCTACATGAACACACACACATACAGTGCAGTCTCATTATAGTAAACACAGAGAGATCCAAGACCTCAGCTAGCCAAAGCCAGCTAAAAACCACAGCACACACACCCTGCCAGCTCCACTGCTGGATGTGGTCGTACAGTGGCTGCTCGGAGAACTACTGACAGATGGGTGGCTTCTTGTCTGTTCACTGGGATCTCTCTGCAAACACAGCTGTGATTTCCCCTAGCTGTGCGCTCTTTAAGGGTGGGCTGATGATCAAAGGTGGTATCAGGATGGCTCACCTGTGTACCCTTTTTCCACTGTAAAACTGGACCCTCACTGGCTCATTTGTACAATCCTACTGTAAAACTGGAACCAGACCATCTCATCTGTATAATTCTTTTAGGCTATAAAACTGGACTCAGGATGACTCACATGTGTAACCCTTTCCACTATAAAACTGGAACCAGGCTGGTTTACCTGTATAACCCTTTTCCACTGTAAACTGGAACCAGGTTAAAATACCAGTTTCCTCCCTTTACCACTTAGATCAAGGGGAATCTCAGCCTTGTACCACAGTTAAAGTCAGACCTGCTTAGACCCCAGCATTCAGTGTGGTCTCCTACAGCTTTGGTTATGGGTAATTCCATGAGGAAGCAATTGTGCTGCAAAAAAAAGTTTTACCTCCAGCTCTACAGTGAAAAAGGGGTATAATGAGTCAGCTTCATTCCAGCTCTACAGTGGAAAGGGGGTATTACCAACCAGCCTGGTTTCAACTTTACAGTGGAAAAGGGGCATAACGAGCCAGCCTGGTTCCTGCTCTACAGTGGAAAAGGTGTATAATGAGCCAGCCTGGTTCCAGTTCTTCCATCCCGAAATGAAACAGATGTGCCAGTCTTCCACCAATCGAGGAGACAATAATCTGTCTGACCGAAGGCGTCCAAGCTTTCCCTGTTAAATCTCCACGAACAGACACCGGACAGACGGTACCAAGATTACCCGATGCCCAAGATTAACGGTCCTGACGACAGGGATTTCCTGTAACCTTCCATTCACTCTCCCAAAGCACACCCCACAGCCCCGCCCACCCCAGCTCACTTTGCCCACTCTGCAGACTGAGCGTCATGCTTCCCCTCAGATTTGGACTTAGCTCTGGAGCTCTGTGAGGACCACCTGAGCCTGCTCTAATCACTGCCGCTGCAGAGAGAGAGAGAGAGAGGAGGACTTCAGACAGGTGATTAAAGCTACAGGTGCTCTGGGGCACGGCTCCAGTCTGCAGAGGTGAATGGGTGTCTGGCTTGAACAGGGGCAGGGGAATCAACTCTGTCTGCTCCAGAAATACTGGCCCTGTCACAACCTGGACACACATTTACCTGCCTCGATGACAACCTCCCCTGTCTTTCTCTGAGTGCCCTGCTTTTGTCACATGGGAGGAAGGAGGGAAAGAGACAGAAGCAGATGCACTTTTTCCTATACTGTAATAAATTAGGAAAAAATACTTTGAATATTATGAACTATATTCTTTGTATTCTGAATCTGAATACCACAGCCTTAGGGACAGGGGGAAGGAAGCATCTACGCTGGAACTTCAAAAATGTGGAATTCATAATTCCAATTAGAAAAATATATATAAATAAAAGAAACATTTTTTTTTCCTGTTTCAACAATAAATGGGTTTTAGGAGATGAATACGCATTTTGTACAATTTTGATATATTGTTGTGAAAATTACTTTGGCAATACTACACATCTGTGTGGCCATGCCAATAAAGCTTGTTTGAATTTGAATTTGAGAGAGCGGGGCTGTGTGTGACCTCGTCACTCAGCCATTGATAAACACACACAGACTGACACACACTCACACGCACAATGACACACACAGAAGGGCCTGTCAGTGCATAAAATCCCCATGTCCCAGACTGCGGTGCAAGATCCAACTGATGTTCCCTGTACAGTAACTCTCAGTAGTCTCGCATGAGGCTGAGCATATGGGACAACAACCCCTATCAGCTCGGGATGCTGATCTCCTCTCTGTCCCCCTGACGACCTCTCTGTGGGACTCTTTCCCTCACTGGTCCCCCGGGTTAGGCACAGATGTCCCAGGCTACAGCTGTGACCTGACAGCTCACAGGAACGCCCGTGCACCATGGAGGGGTCCAAATTGCCGCACGGAACCACACTAGCCCCGTACACGGCATGTGCATGTGTGCATATACGAGTGTGTGTGTGAGAGCAAATGTGTGCATATATGAGTGTGTATGTGTGTCTATTTGAGTGTGTGAATATATATGTCTATACGAGAGCTCAAATGTGTGCGTGTATGCGTATTCGCGCAAGTGTTTTTCTCTCAGCCTGTGCTCATTAGCATTAGTTAAATGAAAGTTCCCGCTGTCTGTTAAGAGGCAGGATTACACCACTAAAGCCCCAAGGAGAGGGTCAGATGGAGGGGCATGGCGGCATATCACACTGCCAGCGTCGCCCAAATGGGTCGAGAACAAACTCTCCTTCTGGATGAGGAGGAATGACACTGGCCCTAGTACACCAGGCTGAATATAAACAGGCTGGCACAAGACTGGGTTACAGGCCCCTTCTCAGGGAAGCCATTTTGGAAGATATGTTAGCAATCCATCCGCATCAGTCCTACGCTAGACTTCCCTTTCTCCTGATTTAATCATGCATTACTACTGCTGAGCAGATACTCTTATGCAGGGCAAGTTGCAGAACATAGATTAGATTGTGCACATTATCCATTTATACTCCTGGCAGTCTGCGAAAACAATTCAGACTGGGTATCTCGCTCAAGGGTACAACCACACCAGCTCATTACATTACTGTTATTTAGCAAACACCCTTATCCAGAGCGACTTACATAGATTACAGTTTTTACATGTTACCCATTTATGCAGCTGGATGAGGCAATTCTGGGTTAAGTACCTCACCCAATGGAACAGCAGTGCTCAGTATCCCAGCGGGTAATCGATTCAGCAGCCTTTCGGTTACAAGCCTTGGTCCTTACCACTACACTACACTGCTGGCTCGTGTGGGATTTGCACCCACAACATTCTGGTTATAAGACCAGTTTTTCAACCACCTCCCTTCAGTACCAGCCCTTATACCCCTTTGGCTGGACCGCCTGTATGTTACCCTTGATGACGTAAGCAGGGAAAGGAGTAAGTGCCCATGTCAGTGAGCCGGATAAGCCCCAGCCAGGCCAGATACCAGGCAAGGACATGGAGGATAAAGGCTTATGAAGGCTAATGTGATAGATTTCTAGCACTACCCGTACTCTAGTGCGAGTTTCAGTGCATCGCCCAGGACCGACTTTTTGTCTCTGCTTTGGGAACGGCAGGTCCCTCCCCTGCTTGCGGTGTGTGGGGCACGGCTTTTCCACCCATGTTCCCTTAAACCGGCGCTCAGACAACCAGGAACTTTGTGCCACGACTTGTCCATGTACAAGGATCGCATCAAATTAACTGTGACTCAGGGTCATGTGAAGGGTCAAAAGAGATGCAGTCTGCATCTTTGCTGTTATGCAACCTATACTGTTTGATAAAGAAAAGAGAATAATGTTATGGATGAGTTATGCTAGGAGAAAGCCTATCTATTTAAGAGGAGTGCCCCCCCAGGAAAGAGAAGGGGCAAGGCTGTCAAGACACATGCCCACTGGTGGGTTTCTTGGCCACGCCCACTCTCTGCATCCAGAATGAGATGCAGGAGAGCAGAGAGGACATGTCTAATGAGAGCAGGCAGCTGACAGGAAGAATCACACGCCCCACTGACCTCCCATCCCCTCCATTCCTGTCTCTGATCTCTCCCACCTCTGGTCCAAGTCACTGCTCCCTTCCCGTCCAATCACAGCTAACCCTCAGTCTCACCCCACCCACTCTGTTGAAGCTCCACCCACAGCAGGTCGTGCTTGCTGACTGTCAATATGAATACATGAATGTGTAAGTATGAGCATGTGAATGTGTGAAGGCAAACATCTGGGTCTGCATCTACTGATGAGACTGGGCGGCCCCCTTTTGATCCCCTCCTCAAAGCAAAAACAGCTGCAAAATGCCAGGTCATTTGACCAACCTGACGCAGGTTTCAGAAGGCTCCAGGCTCTAAGAAGTGGTACCACCACCAGCCGAACTAAGGGCATTGCACCACAGTTCACGCAAATAGCCTTCCTGCCACATCACTTTGGCAATATACCAGACACAACTGCCTTGAGTATTGAAGTTTCAGATGGCATTTAATGACAGAGGACAGCAATACATGATGGTTAAGACACAGATCAATCCCAAGTGGGGCACAGCTGTTATCCCTCTGAAACTAATTCTGAATTGGACATGTTAAAAACATCTGTAAGGTACATACCGATTCATCCCAGATAATCTTATCTACCACAGCAATAAACCAATGAGGAATATCCTCAGTGATTCAGAACTATTGTGACAGGCCTCATTAATATTTGATAAGCCCTCCGATTTGGAGATGTCAGTTCAGAATGAGATGTGGAAAAAAATGAGAACAAATATGCTGAACTCGTTTCAGATCCTTAAAAGATGGAAGCAGACATGATAGAGAGTTCCAAACTGGGTGAAAGTCACTACTGCCCTGGAAAATGTGCTCCACTTCACTCTCATCTCTGGTTACACACCATGCAGCAAGGAGGCCTTCATGTAGAAGTCTATTAGCAGAGTTCCAGCCCAGGATAGTTCACTGTGAAGCACAGAAAGACAGTGAAAATCAAACAGCGGGGCTTGCTCTATGCTCACAGGGAGGCAGAGCGAGATTACACACGCTTTCCCAATCTGCTTTTAGGGCCCCGACAACAGCGCCCCGGCTGACACGGCCCTCGCCGCTTCCCATTGGCTGAGCCCCCCCGCCGCCGCTGCTCGACCGCGCGCCGGCACTCGATGACACAGCCACGGGGCACGGACGGGGGTCGTCGCCATCCCATCGCTCAAAGTGCGGGGGGGGGTGCTTCGAGTGGCCTCCACGCGAGCCACGGGCTCCGCGCCCATTCCACGCTGACCCACTTTCTGCACGAAGGGAGGGGGGTGGGGGCACTCCCAACCCTACTACTCCTGAGGAAAACAAGGCTACTATGCCAGAGCGGCCTCAGGTCTGTTCACGGGTCCACCACACTGCCCACCGAGGCCTGTGCCCCACACTCCATCTCTCCCCTCAGAGGCCCTGCCCAGTCCGTGCCTAATATGATTCCCAGAGATCCCAATGCATGACCATGCTCTTCTCACTCCTGACAGCCAGAGCACTTAAAATATCTCTCTGCAGAGGGTCCATTTGTGATCTATTGTGCTGACCAGCCAGAGGCAGCTGGTGAGCCACTTACAAGGGAGGCGGGGTTTAGGCACAGCCACTGGGGGGGGGGTGTTTCCATGCTACACTGCTTCTCATCAACACTGCGGTCTTTCCTCACCCCTCAGTGGGTGATTTTACCCACAATTCCCTGGGTCCCCTTAACTGGCAGCAGGCTGGGTGGCCAGCTGTGTGCCATTGAGCCAATGCCTGGGGACTGTGAACAAGACACCAAGCTCGGGGGTGCTTCGGCCCCTGTTTGGCTAAGAGGGGCCAGGGAGAGGCGCTTGATGCCTCACCAGTATGCTACAGAAAGCTGCTGCTCCTCCCCAGCGCACAGGGACGTTCCATTCCAACAGTACTTTAATGGTGCAAGGAAACTGGCTGTTCTCTCAGCCAGTGTGGACTGGCTTTGTTTTAAGCGCCTGGAAGACAAACAAACCGAGTCAACCGAGTCTGTAACCTTGAGATATATGTGTGTGTGTGTGTGTGTGTGTGTGTGTGTGTTAGGGGGACAGGGGGCTAGGAGTAAGCACTGTAATGTAATGTATTGTAAAAACTAACTTGCTTACTTCCACTTGACTCTACTGTGTCAACCCACTACTAACCCACCACTATCTGCAGGCTAGTAACACACTTGGTCTGTTTTCTGTGGAAAAAGCCTCCAGTTCTCCTCAACTATCACCAAGCCAAATGTTAACGCCGTATAATAATTCGGAGAGTCCTCTCTGCGCGTTTTAAATTTAAAAACCTGCCATTTTTACTCAGCGAAACCACAGCCCATTTTACCGGTACATATTTGATTCGCAGACACACATTTCCATGGCAACTTCCAAATTTCGCGTATTGATTTACTTTTGATGTTCCACAGAAAAAGGCAAGGCTCCAAATGCTACTGAATCTCCGATTGCTCTAAACAGGTAACAGTTTCTGATGAAACTACAGCTTGAAAGGTTCACTCTGCAAACTCCAATCCTCTGCGCCAGCTAACGGGTATGCCATCCTGGGAGTTCGCTTAGAGGAAACCCATTAAAACTAAAAAAAAGGAGCCCTCCCCTTGAAGAGCTGAAGGGCATCTCTGAGGACCTAAAGACTGGATGCCTTTTAAAGCATCGTATAAGGCAATTACGACCCAGTTGTAAAACTAATTATTTCAATTACCAAAACGGCAACAGATTTCGCTGAAGACAGGTCGAGTACAGGGTCCTTTCAGGCGTGGACAATCTAGGGCCTCCTCGAGTTTTCAAAAAAAAAAAAAAAGTCAGCGAGCACCAGTATTTTAGACTGCGTTTGTCTCAAATTTGAAAATCTGATAATCCGCTCAAACTTTCGTCCTAATGAGTGGTATCGGTGACGAATAATGGACTAATGCCGGCTCTGATTTTCTTAGGAGACACACTGCGTGAAACAGAGGGAGATTATCCCACAAGACTCTCCGACCCCCATAATCTCAGTTTTAAAGGAGATCCCCCAATACGATGGTGTTCTGCGCACTTGTATGTCTATGTCAAAACCTTGAAGTAACCGCCGCCTACATCACTGACGGGTCATCATCTGGTGGCAGAGGAGTCTAATTTACCAGTCACCAGAGTTGTGGAGCAGTTGTCTTGTTAGAAAACTGATGCATCTGATACACGGGATTAGGGTCCGCAATCAATGCGAGTTCGATCTCTATTCCCGTTTTAACCCACTTCGATTTCCTTCATAAAACACAGCTCCGAAATATTTCGTCCATATTTGCGAACCCCTCTAGTCCAATGTATCTGAATGCATTCATAAATGGTTGATTTTATTCCGACCACTTTAAGATAATGTACCTGTTACCAATTCTTAACAGTCACACGTTAACATATTAAATTTACAAACATAACATTTACAGCAAATGGTTGATTGACAAAGCAAGGTTACTGAAAGACTGACGAATTGCCACGGCAACTCCGTTCATGGCGTTTCGCTCAGCTGTTTCATATGACAGCCAACTAACATATTAAAACATGGCCTTTCATAGGGTAACATTAACCACAATACGCTATAGCGAGCTAGCTAGCCGCTCGGCTGGCTAGTACAAACCACTGCGGGAGGAAAAGCGTTTACGGTGTGACCGGTTGAAATCGACCGTCACCTGAACAATTTAGTGTGTATTTCAGAGTAAGCATTTGAAAAAGATAAAAACGGCACCTGTGGAGGGGGGAGGCTGCGAGATGCAGCTGCTAATGTACAGGTAGCATGCGACCCAGCTGCCTCTGACAAGCGGTCTACTCCCAGCTACCTGCGGTCAGCAAAACCGCACCACAAGTCTGTGGCTGCATCGAGTTACAAATCACAACTGCTCCACTTACCTAGCTAGCTAGTTCAGGAACGCACACAGGCAGCTAGAATACGTTATATTTCTCCAGTGGGGAGATTGCCAGCTAAATAACACAGCTAGGACAGCAAACGAGGCATCTAAAATTGGTAACTGCAATGCTAACCCTTTTACATAGCTAAGTTAGCTAGATAGCTACAAGGTAAAGGGACAGGTTATCAAATTCTTCTTCAGCGAGATATCTGATTTAACTAATGTAAGGAGTCTCTCCTCAAGCACCATCCCAAATTCTCCAAATAACTACCAAAATGGGCAACAAATAACCGTAACAGTTATCATTTCTCCACCCAGCTGATTTGTTCACTTGAACCTCGATATCTAAAGCGCTCTACAGCTGTAACTATGCAGCTAACGTTAGCTAAGACACTGATCTGAAATCTGACTTCGTTTCACCATCTGCGGCTACACAGCTAACGAAATTAACCAAATTAACAATATGGAAAATGGATTCAGGAGTTTATTTTCATATAACGTTAGCTAACATGCACTATTAGATATTCTGGGTAACGTTTGCAAGCTGTTGACGGCTGTGGCAGGGTCAACATAGCCTACCTTACCCTTACATAGCACGCCAAATAAACCAAACCAGTCTGGGTAGACAGAAACTTGTTGTGGTTGCTAGTTACCTTGCTTAAACATAGCACGCAGATTACCGATCTGCCATTATCATGGTTATTTAGCTAGCCAGCTGACTGAGTTTGCAAAAATAAAATGCTTACCGGCATCATGATTGCGGTCCAGTCAAAGTGAGAGGGACATCAGAGCTGTGAACGCACGGTCCGCCGGGCTGCGAACTGGGGTAGCCCCTTTCCCCTCCGTCTCGTTATCCGCGTATCACACGATCCGGCCAAGCCGAGAGAAGGGCCCTGATTCCCCTGATTCCAGGGGCGGCGAGCGGCCCAGCCCCAGAACCAAGTCGACGAAAGTCGGATGAGATTCCGAGGCAGCGCCGCTGGTTGTATCTTGGCTAGGTGTAGTAGCTGTAGTCGAATGACGGGCTAGGCCAAACTGGGTCACGATCGGTACATAGCACAGCGGGTACAGCCTCAGCCTCCGTAAAATGCGGTAGACTAAAAACTAATCTTACCCCCACTACGGCTACTAGTCAGAAAATGTTAGGTTAACTAACAAGTCTGTCCAGCTAGCTATCTGTGGTAATAAAACCCACCTTTCCGAGCGAATACTCTCCTTGTCAATGACGCTAACAAGGATAACTAGATAGCTAGTTATTCTAGATACCGACCTGGCTAATCTTTGACCAGTGGCTGCGTTTGAGATTTAACGTTAGCCAAGACCAATACCACCGAGCGACAGCAGATACCAGACCAGAGGCTGCTTTTTACGTGATACTGACTGGATGTCAGATAAGCTAGCTAGACAGTCTCTTTCTGACGCTCTTACCCTTCTCACGGAGTCAGAGAGGTAGGTATAATAACATAGTTAGTAGCTGATGGTGTTGCCACTTACTGTGGTCAAAAGAGCAGCTAGCTGGCTAACGCTAGCTACATGTCCAATATGCACTCGGTGTGGCTAATGCAGTTGCCAGCGCGATTAATGTCCGATGCCTTGGTACAGTTAGCCAGCTATCCGGCTCCTGATCAGCAGAGACAGCTAGTTAGGTAGCTAGATCGGAATTATTCGTGACTTCTTAACCCCCCTTGCAACAGAAGAGTCCATTGGAGGTGACTTCGACGGCTTTAATAAACGGATACTGCGGAGTACAGTTTTAAATATCGCGCATGGAACGAAATCTTTTCCTTTGGCACCGACTGCAAAGCGACCGTATCTATTATTCCCAGCGTTCAATGGCTGGCTGCCTTGCTTGTTGCGGAAAAGCTAGGCGCTGTTGCTGTGAATGAAGCAAGTTATTAAATAATGTCACGTCGACGGGGAATGGAAAGAATGTCAATTATCGAGGCTGGCAACATAGATGTCTTCGTTTACGCTAATATAATAGCTAGGTAACGCTGGATAACTTTGCAAACTAATTGTTTTGAATAAATGTACGATTGCAAATTTGTTACCGCAACTCAAACAATTTGATGAGAAGATGTCCAATAAGACATAGGTAAAATGTTTCACAGAGAAATAGGTTGTGTTGTAAATATATCAGTATTTATATACATATATATAAAGTTGGACCATTTTTGAGGTTTCCAACAAATGACCAAAATGACCCTGAGATCTGGCTGATGACATTTATTTGTGCTTCATAACCTACACATTTGCAAGAAATTGTCGTGTCTCGTTGGCCTTAAAGAACAAACCGGAATGTCCTCACGAGGTTACCGTCAGTGTCCCTTAGTACCTGACACAGCAGTGCCAGAATGCTGACATCCGTCGCTATCATCGAGAACGTAAGCAGTGCTAGATTCGAGTGATTACTGTACTACATATCCGTCAAAATAACTGGGTGTCCTATAACTAAGAAATTAACTAAAGCATGTTTCAACGAACAGGTAGAGAGAACTACCTGCTCAATTCTCATGACATGTCACCAACTGGCACTATAAAAAATGGCTAACAGGAGAGAACAAACACTCCCAGCAGCTGGAAAGCTATGCTTTGGGGCTGTCATGCTGTGGATGTTTGTTTAAATATCAGTAATCTGGATGCCTCATCCTACTGTAAGAATTAAAAATCTGTACAGAGCTGGTTGAAAAAAAGTCCAAAAGCAGCAAGGTCTACATGCAAGATTGTATAAGCAGTTGTATTTGCATGCAGTAATCTAGTCTAGTGATATCACACTCTTACACTGTATTACCTGTTTCCTGCTAATATTGTAATCTAGAGTAAACTAAAAAGTTCTTCCAGCTGCTTTATCAGTGGACATCCAACAGCAATGTATGCTCATCAAGTGAAATAACCATGACACCACACCCATAATCAATTTTAAAAATGGGCACATTAATAATACTGTAATTCAGATTTTATTGTTTCCAGGTTGTGTAACGACCATAAACATTAAAACACATACATGGACCCTGACAGAGCCAAAGTACAACACCAAGATAACTTAAGTTGCATCTGGAGTCTGACTCGAGACTAGGACAGTGGGCTGTTCTGCAACAAAACATGAGCACTGACAGCAATGCAAGTGTCCTTCAAGGGTGATCTCAACAGACCAGTTTATTCATTCCCATGAGACAGACAAACACACATCCCAGCAGAAAATGTACAGAGGCTTCAGATGTATTTCACAGCGAAGGATCAACACAGCATCCCAATCAGTGGCTTGGTTCTGCAGTGTGAGAGGAAAAACCATCATGTAAGCAAACAGCAAGAGGATTAGTGATGCAAAGAGCACATGCAATCCCAAAGAATTACCATTAAGAATCAACATTTAATAACACATTACTATAAATAATCAACATAATTATTCTTGCATTAATTAACTGATCTTGTTGAGAATACTGGAGAATATCTACAGGGCAAACAAGACCAGGACAGAAAGCAAAACGGGAAAAAAAATTAAAGGCCATGCCTTCACAACTACTACTTTTAAATAACCTTACTGTATAACCCTAAAGTTCAAACATTCAATGTAATACAATATTATGCAATGAATTTAAAAAAAAAAATACTTACTGCCCTTAACTGCTTTCTTTCCTGAAAACAAGCAAAGAGATGAATTGGTCAGACGTATTGTAACATTACAGTACAAAAACACATCTGGCACTTCTGCCATGTGCCAGATTCCATTAAGCAGCATTTCCCAAACCTCTCCTGGAGGACCCCTTGTCCTGCATGTTTTAGATCTCTCCCTGCTCCAACACAGCTGATTCAAATGATCAGTTTGTTATTAAGCAGCTTCAGGAGTTCATGACGAGTTGAACATTTGAATCAGCTGTGTTGGAGCAGGAAGAGATCTAAAACATGCAGGACAAGGGGTATTCTAGGAGAGGTTTGGGAAACGCTGCATTACAGGATACTGATGAAATGTGAAGTGAGAGTGGGGCTTTATAAACACCTGCATGAGTGTGGCTAACAAGTATAGCAATAAGGCACCGTCTGCGATGCACTGATTTGAGCCGTATCATAGCATTTTCGCTGTGGAGACCGAAGCCTTCTGGCTGCTTCATGTGAGTCAACGGTCGAGCGCCTACGATTTGTGGTCCAGTTCAGTCATGAGAAACCATTGACGACTGCCCACTCCCGGTACTGAATGAGAACTTACCCCCGTAGGACACCTTGTAATACAAGTAGGACATAATGCCCAGGCCCACCCACATCTCCTGGTACGCCTTGGTGTAGTAGGGGCCCACCTTGACCCACCAGGCTGAGAATGCACCACCTGCCATCTGTCAAAAAAATGTATACAATCTGTTACACAGCATCCACAGAGGTTGCATTAGACCACTTGGTCTTGCAGTGTTGGGTGGAGCATTTTAGCTGGGATCTGACCACTGTTAGTATCTACCAAAGGATGATCAACAGGCCGCTTGGTGGTTTAAGGTCCCACAAGGATTGTTGACCAAGGACTATTTTCACCGTTACGTATCTAAATTCATCCTGTAATCATAGACCTAATGGCTTCAATGTACACGTATGACAACCAGGTCTTGGTTTGGGAAAGATTATGCATTGAAAAAGCAGCCCTAGGAACTGGGAAAACAACTGAGAACAGAACTTAAAATGGTTATTATAGCACCACAAAGTATCTTTACACCTGTATTCACGCTGACACGCTTCATTTTTTGAAAAAGCGTCACTAATTGAGTACGTTAGCATGGCCAATTGAGGACTAACTTTACAGCTCGTTAACAAAGCTGAAATCAATTATGTGCTCTAAAGCTGGGGGGTCAGAATGCATATTTCATAATTTAATTTCCTCTGCACATTGCTTATTTTAATTGACTGGGCTCATTGTTTGCCAGCTCTATTTAGAAATATATTTTCTTAATATTGTAGTAATATTAGCTTGTCTTCATAAACCCTATTTTGATGTTTTCCCAATCAGACTGACCTCGATCCCATCGCCAATTTGTTCATGCAACCACAAGTAAATGAGGACTTCATATCGGTTTATTGATATTAACATGTGATCTTTGAAATGACAGGCATGCCAGATCGACATTTTTCATCTGGTCACACTAAAAAATCGTTAGAAACAGCGTGCAGCCGTGTTCGTTGTAGGACATAATAAAATGTCACAAAGTTAGCTAGCTAGCTGATTACGGCTTTGCTGACAATGCATGAGTTATATAACTAATTAAGAGACTTGCAGTTTATGTTGATTAGCTTTCTAATTTACGCAGTTGTAAAGTTCAATTAATGTTTGCCAGCTAGAGTATATCCTGCAGCTAAAGGACGACAGGTTGCTATCTGAGCTGAGAAGCTAACGTAGCTAGGTTAGCTACATAAACTACAAAGCCGAGGAGAAACGGAAAAATTAGCTTGCAAACAGTTTTTTCATCTTCATATCAAAATGCACAAATATAAAATATACAGAAGTTATCTACGACTGACAGAAGTTAGTGTAGTTGCCTAATTCATTCGTTGTAATCGCCTTGTACTTGAATTCTGGCTGGCTAGCTCGCTAGGCCTCGCACTGGAAGGGGCAGTTTAAAACTGGATAAAGCACAAGATGAAGCTTAGCACCGGCGTTTCCTCTTACAATCTACAGCACCATATGTCCAGATGCGAACTCCTCGTTTGATGATCTTTTCTGAAAAAGCACTCACCTTGCTTCAGATCTGCACACTGTCTGGTCTGCTCAATTGAAGGAAGGTCACTAGTACCCACAGACCGCGGTGCGTTCTGGGAAGACGCAGGCGCTGCTTTTCAGCTTGAGGGATTTGTCACAGCGGCCTCTAGTGGACACTTTTCTGAAAGACCAGAGCGCTGTTGACTGGCTCTGACCGATTGTCGAAAGAATACCGTGTATTGTACGTGTGTTTATTCCCTCGTTGCCGCCCCATTTGGAGCATTGCAGTTATATTTAACTAACTTATATCGTCAGCCATTAAATCGTGCAAAGGGGATGGAGCGTTTTTAATCGTGGTTATGTTGCATTCATGCTCCCTCTGCTGGATGTCTCGTCAAAAACCCACTCGTGTCATAAACGATAGGAAAGCTTCATATCTGTGGCACTGAACGGCAATCACAATGATAGTCACTAGAGGGTGCTGTTGGACTGAAAGGGAAACCGGAAACATTGAACACAGAGCCATGGCTGAGGTTTATATATGGCGCTAGTGAGGGTGATCCCTGATATCTTCAGCATTAGATTCCGAATCAGAAGGATTGATTGCTGTGGTGGTTAATTGAGTTGAGAGATGAATTGGTTCACTAAATCAGATGGATGCCAGAAGAAGATGAGTGTGTGTTTTGAAGGTTTTAATGCAACATTATGTAGCTGTGTATCCAAGATATGTATTTTATTGTATGTTTTGTGCTGTGCATATGGGATTGTCTGCAAAAACAATTACTCAATATAGGATAATAAAGGCGAATTGAACTGAATGCCAGTCTGAGAGGTTGCAGACTGGTAAATGTCACTGATTTGGAAGGTTTTTTGATGGTGTAATGTATTTGTTTGTCCCCTAATGATAGGTAAAAATATTGGTAGTGGGAAGATTTCTCATAAGAAAGCAGGGTGATCCCATTACTTTTTCATGGGAGTCAGACTTTTTTAACAGAGCAGAGTTAAATTTTTCCTATTCATATTGATAGATTGATGTATGAATAAGCAGAATGCATGCATGTTTATCAGGTTCAGAATAAATCATCATCATTAATTTCTATTTGCCTCTTATAGTATTAGTGTTAAATGGCAATTTAGAATATAAAGTATATAGTATATAGTATAAAGTATTAAAATAATACTGAAAAAACCCTAAATATTTTGGGTACGTAATCAGTAAGCATTATGAAACTAGCAGGATCAGCAGGGCATAATAACCAAAGGAAGAACTACAAATTATTAATACTCATCGTACTACTGTCCTGTCCATATAAGATAACTTCAGGTGGAGTTCCAAGTAGGCATAATTTTATGAACATGAATACATTATCAGTTTTAAGAAAGTGTTTCATTATTTTTCAATGACCAAAGGGCGAAAAGGGAGTGGATGGCTAATCGTGGTCCATGAGCTGCTAGTTAAACAGCCCCTCATTGCAGGGTATTAAGGTGTGTATTTGTCATTTAAATGAAATGAAATGAATGCATTGTAATATACACAGTCCTTGGGAGGGTATATCGGTATATCATAATTAAGTAGGGTCAGAAGCATAAACAGGGAAGCTCAGCTTGTGGATGGCTTCTTAAACTCCCTTTGTTGATAACCAAGGGAATAACCAATGAGGACACTGCTTACTGTTTTTTATCCAATAAACAACTTACTGTAGTTTAGCCCATAAGAAAGTGGATGCTCAGGTTTTTTTTATGAGTTTTTTTCCAAGTACACAGAAAGAAGATAAAAGGAAACGGCATGTACTTGGGAACATTTATTTTGCATTCATTAATGAGCACAAGATCAGTGCAGATAGTCGAGTCCAAGACTAAGAAGAACTACAATAAACATAGCACAGGTTCAACTGGCTGAAAGTAACGCACCAGAGATTCCTCAGCGTCTTTTTAATAGTCAACAACAGTACCTAAAAACACAAGTTTGTGTTTCTCCTTATAGTAATACAAAACCAAAACTGCTGCTTTTAATGCATCTAATCAGTACATGTTAAATTATTTTGTGCCAGAAAACACACAAAAAACATTAGTCCACAAGTCTATTTGATATTTATATATACAGTGTATATGTATATGTTTACAGTTACACTGGGAAGCAAGAAGCCCCACCCACAACCCAGTAACTAGTAGAGGCATAGACTACCACAGTAGAGCGCTAAAGCTGGAGAATTCACCACACATTACAGCAAAGTCATCCGCGCTGCTGAAAAAGGTAGCAGAAAGAGGAAAAAAAACACTTAGAAAGATATCAAATATTATTTCTTACTCAAGACTCTTGACTCCATGCACTTGATAAGCAACACACAAAAGAAACACACCTAAGTTCTTTTTTATTAATTTTTTTTAAACTTGAGTTTCCTCACTAGACTCTAGTGGTTGAGACAAAGTGACTTAGCAAGTTTTAGTCTACAGACGCGGGGCAGTGGGCGGGGGCTTCTCTGGGTGCTGGGTTGCCGCGGTGATGCCGCGGCTCTACTCTCCGGTAACGTGTGGGGGGTCCGCCAGCCATCATCTCGCTCTCCCTGCGTGGGGCCATTGCCTGGCTACCGGGCGCAGGGCTACTCCGCCTTCCGCTTGGCTCCAGGCACCTTCTCCTGGATCCTGTGGGATTGCGCGCACGGGTTACCACAAGACATAGA